>NC_137974.1:33591046-35056046 GCF_963924665.1 Micromys minutus
CAGAGCATCAAGTGAGAGATGGAGTTACTATTTCACAGTCAGAACTTTGACCCATAATTGCTCCTTCTGTAAGAACTGCAGGGATTGAAAATGGAGAGGAGCCTGAGGAAGAGAAGTTCCAGTGACAGGCCCTAAAGAGGATCCAGCTCAAAGGGAGGCTCCAAGGCCTGACACTATGACTGAGTCTATGAAGTGCTCACAAAAAGGGACCCAATATGACTGCCCTCCAAAAGAACCAACAAGCAGCTGAAAGAGTCAGATGCAGATATTTGCACCCAACCAATCAGCACAAGCTGCTGACACCTGTGGGTGAGTTAGGGAAATGCTGGAGGAAGCTGAGGAGGAGGAAGGCAACCCTGTAAGAGGACCATTAGTTTCAATTAATTTGGACCCCTGATATCTCTCAGACACTGGGTCACCAACCAGGCAGCATACATAAGCTGATATGGGGCCCCCAACACATATACAGTAGAGGACTCTTAGTCTGGGTTCATTCATGGAAGATGCACCTAACCCTCAAAAACCTGGACGCCCCAGGGAATTTATAGGTCTTGCAGGGTGGGTGGGGTCAGGACATCCTTGTGGAGACAGAGGGTTAGGGTTTGGGTATAAAATGTGGAACAGTAGGAGGGTGGACTGAGAGGGGAATAAAATCTTAAGTTTAAAATCAAATAAATAAATAAACAAATAAATAAATGTAGAGGAAGAAAAAAATAACTAGTGTAGCTATCTGATAAACTATTGGACACACATTTTCAGGTTTTCTTGAACTTGAAATCATAATTGCCAAAATAGAGGGGACTCATTGATAATGTTCAATTTCCTGATACTGAGCTGACTATGGGATCATCTCACTGGGTAAAAGTGATTGCTTTGTATTCAAGATGTCTTTGAATCCCTGATACCCCTGAATAAAAGAAGGACTGATGAATTTGAAATATTGCAAGGTGGATTATATAAACGTGTTTGATGAGAGGAAAGCAAGGGTAGGTATAACCTAATTATGTAATAATCTCTAAATAAAAGAGAAAATTTTAAAACCAGGGTTGGCTGCATGTGCAAATTACACTAGCACTGTGGGGGTCAGAGAAGGCTAGATCCTAGACAATAGCAAATTGTATCACTTCATGCATCAAACCCTGGAGATGGTAAATCCATTGCTTGTTAGCTTTAAAGTTGTCCATCAGTAAGAGTTGTTTGTTCAAGATGCTTCAGGCAAAGAACAGTATAAAACTTTTGGCCAATTTATGAATATGAATGGCACAGAGGACAGAATGGGGTTGGATGGCCTGTTGCTGGAGTTACAGGGGGAATGTTGCTGACCTGTTGTTGACTCTGCTGCTGGAAATCGGGTTGCTGCAAGAGCAGAATGTGTGTTAACTTTCTGAACCAGGCTCCAGTTCCAAAGGGTTTATTGTTTTTGCTCAAAATGTTTTGGTTTTCCTTTTATACAGTCATTATTTCACATTCCTCCCCACAGTGTTGCTTTCACCAGTTTACTTGAAACCCTGATGGATTTGCTGAGAGAGTTCCAACTCAAAGAAGGTGAAGCAAAAGGCACACATATTATAAGGATCATTAATTTCTTATGAACTCGAAAGACCTCAATATGCTTTGGCCACAAAGACAGCTATTAACGGTTCTGCCTGGGGAGTCAGCAAATTCTCATCCTACATCTGCTCATTTTTGTGCACTTCCTGCATCTGCTCATCTATGTGCACTTCCTGCATCTGCTAATCTATGTGCACTTCCTGCATCTGCTCATCTGTGTGCACTTCCTGCATCTGCTCATCTATGTTCACTTCCGTAGGGTTTCATCGAATTGCATTTGGCCAGTTCCCACTGGACTGGCCCACTAGTAGATGAGAAGACATTACATGTTTCTAAAGTCCGTATGTTTTAAATTTTACAATTAGAAGAAAGAGAGTCTGATACATTTTCCTAACTCAGAAAAAATCTCAGTGGATGAAATAAACAGGAATACCTGGATCTGATGTGTAAATTGAGAGGAAGTTATGAGGGAGCTATAGTAAGCTTTATGTGCAAAATTATAAATCCCATTTATTGGCTGTGTCATTATATCCTGGCTAGCTAGGGATGTACTTTGTAAGTGTAATTCAAGTGTATGATATGCATCTTTATGTAAAGGTGTATTTAAAGATCATCTAAGACACTATGATAAAGGACTGGCTAGCCACTGTGATTCGGCTGAGAAAACTCTCACCACTGCATTTTCTTTCAAATATATCAACAGATGAGATTTAAGACCTACCAGGACCCAAGTGGTCAGATAAAATAAAATAACATGGATTTTGTGCACCTTTTGCTAGGATAATTACATATTTTTCTAGTTTATAGAAACATAGATTCAGAGGGAAAAAGAGTATAAGTTTGCATCAGGCTAAACATATCAATATCTGCAAACAGATATTCTAGATCCAGAGTTTCACCTTGAGGAAATAGAAATGACCTATCAATTTTCTGAATGTAAGAAAGTAATTCTGAAACTATTCAATATTCGAACCACCATAACATATAGTACACAGCACTGTGCCCAAAGCATAGTACAACCAGGATATTAAAATGATTTTGACTAAGTGAAACCAAATAAGCCAATGAATGCTCCAAAGAACCAACAACAAACAATACCCAAGAGAAACAAGACAAACATAATACCTAAATTCTCACACTCTTTCAACTGTAAGGAAATTTCTTTGTTGATATTGGAGATACAACACAATGGGAAAAAAATGTAGCTCCATATAAGAAAAAGCCAAATAATATTATTTCATCAGCAATAGCAAGGACGATGAGTTCACCATCAGGGACAATATTTCTCAAATGTTATTTCAGTTATTAGATGACTACACTGATATTCAATAATAAATGTCAGTAAAGGTTACTAAACCTCAATTAATGGGTTAGTGTGTGAGTATTTTAGGTGAGCAACAAGAAGACAGGAAGTCTGCTTTGAATCGCTGAAACACAAAGACCTCGGTTTCTTGTTGGCAGCAATATTGGTGACAATTTTCACAGAACCAGGTTTACTTGGCTCAAGGAACTAAATATATTGATAACAAAACTTGTATTTAATAATTATTCCAAAGGCCATTGGACTGCTCAATAATAAGATTGTCTATGAAAATGGAACTACAGGTCATTGCTTTTGTTAAAAAAAAAAAAATGACTGTAGGGGGAAAGATGTTTCATTGTTCAGCGCATGGGTCTGCAGAGATGAGCCCAGCAGAGGCACAATGGCTCTTTCATATCAAATGACACAAGCTAAAATCACTTCTTTGCCTTTGTTTATTCATTTTTTTCAACTTGCAAAGGTCCCACATTATTATTGGAAGAAACCTAGCCTTGCTACATCTTGTTCCAGCAATTAAGAACTGACACGCATATCCAAGTTGCATCATTTACCTCAAATGAGTGGAGTGATGTCTTGTGTACTGTCTGTAGAGCATGACATGAACTTTGAGATCCGATAGTTCAGTGCTTTGCATTCCTCATGAAGCTACCACACTGAGATATTTCCTGTTTCTCAATGGTAATGGTATTTTCCTGTCTCAATATGTGGAAATTTATTTCCTAAACAATTTGATTTTTCTCAAGGAATTAAAAAACCTTAAAAATAAACTTGTAGATGATTAATTTAAACTATATACACTACCAATTTGAAATGCAACACATCCTTTAAGCTGGTGCATTGAAATGTATACCTGATTTAAGAAACAATATTCCAGTTCTTCAATGAGGAATTAATTAGTATAATTATTCAAGTTTAGAAATAATATTTATTATTATTTTAATAGGAAATGTAGAGTTCAAATTCTTGAGTCCTCTGCTCTTCTCTTTCCCTTCAGCAAAAGATAGCAGGTCTCTAAGGCAACATGTCAAAACAAGATGCAACAAGATTAGGCACTAATCCTCATTCAAGGCTAGATGCCAACTAATAGGAGGAAAAGAGCCCCACACTCAGGCAAAAAAAGTCTGAGAGTGGAGTTAGCTGACACTTTTGCCTGCTAGAATCACACTTATTTTTCAATTAATTATTTTATTTATTTACATTCAAATGTTATCCCCCTTCCCAGTTTTCCCTCCTCAAATCCCCATCCTATCAACCCTCCCCTTCACCTCTATGAGTGTGCTTCTTTACCCATCCCACCCACCCACTCCCACCTTTCCTACACAGGACCAAGGGCTTCTCCTTCCATTGATGCCAGATAGACAATCCTCATATATAATATCTATTATATATATATATATAGTGAGAGAGAGAGAGAGAGAGAGAGAGAGAGAGAGAGAGAGAGAGAGAGAGAGAGAGAAAGAGAGAGAGCCATGAATCCCTCCTTGAATACTTTTCGGTTGGTAGTTTAGTTCCTGGTAGCTCTTGGGGGGGTCAGTTAGTTGATATTGTTCTTTCTATGGGGTTGCAGTGTCCTTCACCCCTTGAGTCCTTCCTCTAATTCTTCCATTGTGGTACTTGGGCTCAGTCTAATGGTTGTCGTGGAGTATCTGCATCTGTTTTAATCAGGTGCTGATAGAGTCTCTCAGGGGACAGCTCTAGCAGGCTAATGTCAGCACAAACTTCTTGGCATCAGGAATAGTGTCCGGGTTTGGTGTCTACAGATGGTTTTAAGGGGAAGCTGAATTGATAAAATATGTCGATCAGATTGACCTGCTGTTGAGCCTAGGGTGCATTTTCTTGATTGGTAGTTGCTGTAGGAGGGTCTGGCCAACTGTGTATAGGACCATCTTACACAGCGGATCCTGAGCACATAAAAATAGGCTAAGCAATTTCTCTATGCCTTCTGCTCTAGTTCCTGTCTTCTGGTTTCACCCTGACTTCCTGTCTTCATTTCCTTTTGTTAAGGATTGTGATGTGGAATTGTAAATTAAAATAAATCATTTCTTCTTCCAAGTTTCTTTTGGTCATGGTGTTTGATCACAGCCATGACAACTGTCACAAAATAAGAGTGTCTGATGAGGTCTTTTCATAATTGATGCAATAAATTCTCATAGATTTTAAACATTGCTTCTTTAACAAATACTGTAATGGTGATTTTAGTGAAAACAAAATAACAACAAAACTTAAAACTAAATGGTACAAACAATCAACCAGTCAAACCAAACCAAACAAACAAGCAATAGCCATGACTAGACCTGCCCACATTAAGGAAACTAAAATGTCAAAGCATATACACTGTTCCTTTAAGAACAATGTTAACCTCATTAATGCTATAAAGTATCTGAAAGAGTGTAGGGTCATTTTCATCACTACCATATTTGTTATTACTTACCCTATGCAGAAGAAAGTTAGGATTTGGAGAATTATGTTCACTAAACCAATATCACAAGTTTAAACTCTAAATATAGGGGTTTTTCCACATGGTTTTTAAATTTATTTTTATTAAACAGATGACTTTAGTATTGGTGTTCTGCTATGTGTCCTGTCAATGTACCTAGTTTCACCTATTAACAGGGTCATCAGGTAAACTACTTTCAAACTGACAAGGCCAAGCCTTGTAACCTTTCTTTCTACATTGGGTTTGTATAAAGTCAGCAGCTCTAAAATAGGACTCAGCCACAAGAAGCGTGTTTTGCTTTTCTTCCACTATATATCCTGTTAGTCCAGTACAAACATATGTACTCATTAGTCATTGTAACTTGGAAGTAACCACTTTCTTTAATGTATCAAAGTGATGTCTTTGTCCCAGAATATTAAAAATGAGATTTAAAGAATATTAAAACTGAGTCCTCCAAATTCAAGAACATGATATTACCATTACACTATCAAATATCCAATGATATGAGATGTGATGAAACTTCTGTTGTAAGTTTTAAACTTGATTGCACTTATCTGAATTCATCTACAACTAAAATTAGATTTGTAAGATATTTGGTCACACTGTGAAAACCAACATAGTTTTATTTCCTGGAAAAATCTGTTTTAGTTGTGGTGTAGCTAAGCCTTCTTACACATCTTTAATCTGAGAGCTTTCTGCTTCAATACTGTAAGCAGGATTAAATAGTCAACCATAACTCAAGAGATAGTACAAAATAAAGTCAACCATAAGTCAAGAGACAGGGCAAGCAAACATCTGACAGGGTAAACACAGGATTATTAAGATGGAACCAGAGAGAGAGAATGAAAGGATCCAGATGGTATACAGCAAGATTCACAGGAATCAGAAGGGAAGAACATTGAATGTGAAGGAGGTTTTTTTTTCTTTTTCTTTGAAACAGAAGGAGAGAGGGGCGTTGCTGGAAAAACATGGACTGAGGAGGCAGGTCAGTTGAAGGCTGTTTCTGCCTCTTTGAACTAACAGGATTTTACCTCAGCATCTGGATTCAATGTCTTCCTTGGTAAAATCAAACATCTGAGATTTTGTTACACAGAAACAAATTACCATATATGTCTCATCATAATATGAAAGCAACATCTCCATTTTGTTTTTTAGAGATACTACTGTGCTCATGTACAAGTGGATCAGAGACTACCAGATATAACAAGCTACACTGAGACTAATAGAAGAGAAAGTGGGGAGAAGCTCAAAAAATATAGGCCCATGAAAAATTTCCTGAACAGAACTTCAATGGCTTATGCTCTAAGATCAAGAATCAACAAATGAAGCCCCATGAAATTGCAAAGTTTCTGAAAGACAAAGACCACTGTCAAAAGGACAAAATGGCAATCAACAGATTAGATAAGGATCTTTACCAATCCTACATCTGATGGAGGGCTAGTATCCAATATATACAAAAAACTCAAGAAGTTAGACTTTAGAGAATCAAATAATCCTATTAAAAATGGGGTACACAGATAAACAATGAATTCTCAACTGAGGAATATCTAATGGCTGAGAAGTAGCTAAAGAAATTTTCAACATTCCTAGTCATCTGTGAAATGTAAATGAAAACAACTCTGAGATTACACCTCACACCAGTCAGAATGGTAAAGATGACAGCAGATGCTGGCAAGGCTGTGGAGAAAGAGAAATTCTATTCCACTGTTGGTGGCATTGTAAGCTCGTACAACCACTCTGTAAATCAAGCTGGCAGTACTGCAGAAAATTGGACATAGTACTACTTGAAGACCCAGCTATTCCACACCTGGACATATACTCAAATGCAAATACTAGCCCAAAAAGCTCTGAATACCCCTACAAACAATTCACAGACCTTACAAAGCTCAAAAAGAAGGAAGTCCAGAATGTGGATGCCTCAGTCCTTTTTAGAAGGAAGAACAAAGCACTCACAGGAGGAAGTACAGGAACAAATAGAGGAGCAGGTATTGAAGAAAAGATCATCCAGAGACTGCCTTGTTGCAACCCACCATTGGAGTCTGGCCTTATTTTCCCCTCCTCCACTTGTTTTGCTAAAGAACTCCTTCCTTGAATCCCTTGTGGTTCTTATCCATTCCCTAGAACAATCCATCCGAGCTATCTTTACCCTGAGGACATCCTGTTTTGTACACTTGTGAATGTACCTGACCTCCCCAGGCTTTGTTGTTCACCCCATATTAAAGGAGTCCCAAGTAAAGCCTAGTTGGCACTCACCCATTTTTGAGTGACCCATGTGTGTGCCTGTCTGTGTTTCATTTTCAATCCCCCAGGCCTCTGTCCAAGGCTCTATGACAGTGATGGTGAGGGCATCATCACGGCCTCACATGGGGATCTACCCCATATGCAGCCAGCAAACCCAAGTACTATTACTTCCTTCCCAGCTGATCCTGAATCCTCCATTCACCTCCCAATCACCTTACTCCCAGTTTCCTCCCTCCATCTTCCTCTTATGACTACTTTATTCCCCCTCCTAAGTGAGATTCAAGCTGCATTGCTCTGGCCTTCCTTCTTGTTTATCTTCTTTGTGTCTGTGAAGTATAACATGGTACCTGTACTTAGGGTCCCAAAGTGGATAGAATCTCCACAGTAACACCAAAAATGTCAATTAATCTGGATCCTCTTTTGCTCTCCAAGTCTAAACCAGCAACTAAAGAACATAAATTTGGCTGGGTCTCAGTCTCTACACTCATATGTAGCAGATGTGTCCAGCTTGACCTTCATGTAGGGCCTGAACAACTAGAGAAGCAGATATTCCAAAAGCTATTTCCTGTACATGGGGTATGTACTTGCTGGGCAGACTCTGTGTGAGAGGAAGCACTTAGGCACCCAGTGAGTTGACGTGCCATGGAGAGGTATGTAGTCAGGGCCCCCAACCCCTACCCCACTCAATGGAATGCTGGGCATGGGGGAGGGCCAAAGAGTTGTAGGAAGGGATGACTGGACAGGGCAGTAAAGTAGATGTAAGGTAAATAAGTAGGAAAATAAAATAAGTAAACTAACAATACAAAGAAGACTCAAGAGAGTTGCAGTGACAAGTCAGTTGGTTGAGGATGTGGCCCAAATACCCACCTTTTCTTCTAGAGCTTCTTGTGTTTCATCATTTAAAGTTTACTGTGGTGAGTTCAGGGGATGTCTACCATTAAGACTTAATAGAAAGCAAAAACCTTTGACCTCCTTTATATAAGTCTTTGGTCTGATCAGCTGACAACATGTAAGAGTGAACCATTTTACTACATTCACTGTACTATTTGATAGTATGGGTGGAACATTTGACCAAATTTTTTCCCAGGTTTCATAAGCTCAAGTATTTTTTATACATGAAGCATAAGTTTCCCTCATTGTTTCTTTTTTTTTTTTTTATTTTATGGAAACTTTTATTTCTTATAGCTTTATTTAAAAAACAATTATATGTGTACATATTTTTAAAGGCATTTCAGCATAAAACTACATGAATATATTTTTGTCAGTACTTGATTTTTTAAAGGTTTGATAGTATGCATTGAAATATTACTAGTTATAATAAACATAAATTACATGTAAAACAAATGTCCTTCAGTAGATGAATGGAAACAAAAATTGTGGAATATTTACACAATGAACTACTACTCAGCTATCAGAAACAATGACTTTATCAAATTCCTAGGAAAATGGATGTATCTCCAGAATATCATTCTGAGTGAGATAACCCAGTCACAAAAGAACAGACATAATATGCAGTCACTGATAATTGGATACTAACCCCAGAAAGCTCTGAATACCCCAGAAACAACTCATAGGCCATATGAAGCTCAGAAAAAGAAAGGACAAAAAGTGTAAGCTTCAGACCTTCTTAGAAAAAAAAAATAAGTGTATTGCACAACCTTAGAGTGGGGTACACCTAGACCTTAAATCAATAATAACTCAAGAGCTAAGAAGATGACCTTGTAGCAATTTGTGGTATTAAAAAATCATTATGTTTAATCATTATTACACACCAAGAATATTTTAACTATTTCCCTCACTGTTTCTTAATTTAACTACTTAAGAATAGTAAATCTATAAAATTATTAATTTTACTTGTTACTGATTCTCATATTCTCAAACTACTGAAATTCATTAAAGTACCTGTTAAAATCCAATTACAGTCTCTATAAAGGCCTAAGAAAAAAACTCTAGAATATTGCTATTCATATGCATGTGTAAATCAGACTATATGCTTGTCTAACTGCACAGTATCTGTTCTTACTTGGGTAAAGTCTTCAAACATTTTGTAAACCATTCACCTTTGTTTTCTAAGGTCTTTATTTTCATGTATTCCTTTATTGTCTACTTTTGCTAAAGCAAATTGCTATTGAATTGTTCAATACCTTTTCTTATCAATTGTATGTTCTTAAAGAAAGAAAAAGAAACAAGTTCATACTAGCTCAAGGCAAAGCAAGCAGATATTGCCAAGTGTTTTTAGAAGCTCCATTATATAAGAAACAGTGAAAGCAAATTGGGCTTAAGGAAAATTAAGACAGTAGCAATACAAGGTCTTTGGCAAGAATTTCTTGCTGAAAGTTAATGTGTTTTTCTGAAAGAGAAGATGTGTCTGTTGTACAAATTAAGGTCTTTCTTGTAATTAAACATCAAGAGAACAATTGGAGTACATTATCCTTGTTTTAAGAATGTAACTTTAGAATGATAATCAGAGAAAATAAATGAGTTAATGAACAGAAATGATACTAATGGGAAAATGGGATAACAGAAGCCAAAATGTGATGCTAAATATCTTCCAACATATGAGTTCGTATTTGTAAAACACACCCAATAATAATATCCTTGATGGGAGAGCCAACCAGAAAACCTTTCTCTGACTCTACAGGTGTTGTTCATATGTATAAAGAAACACACAGACAAACATACACACTTACACAAACATACACTCAGTGCAAATTAAAAGTTTTAGGACCAAAGAAAGTTTTACAGGAAACTATTGCCATGTGCATGTTGGTTTCTGATAAAATTCACATTTATTTGTTTCATTGAGTTCCTTTGTATTTATTTTCTTCTCATTCTTTTGTGTTGTTTTGTTTACCTAAATATTATTTTTTAAAGAAGTGCAATTTTTCTATCTTGGTTGAAAAGTCTTGATTTTATATCTTACATTTTTGGGGCAAATATTCCTCAAGTCCAAAAAGCTGATTCTTTTTTCTCTCCAAAATGTTATTTCAGACAAAGCAACACAGAAATTCTGCAGTGTCCTCACTGCTGCTGACTACACAGCCTTGGTTCTCACAGAAATCTTGGAATTTTAGCAGCCTTCTCCAGGCTAGCTGCCTCTGATTTAAAATGCCATGAACTGGAAACGTAGAGGGTCTCTTGTGAGTGTTTCCTCGGTTCATCCTCAAAACTGTCTGCAGGATACATAAAAACACTGAAATTGCTGATAAGGTGCATGCTTGTTGCCGAAGAATTGAGTGCAAGGAGTTACTAAATGATAATATTTGTTCCAAATGTTCTTCTTCTGGATTGCCTTCCTGGAAAGGTGGGGACAATGCTGGTAAAACACAGGGATATTAAGCCCATTTTAAAGATATAGATAAATACAGCATGTTAAGTGAAGGAGCATTGTATACAGTAACTGTCAGGAGCAGGCGAAGTTTTCCTTCTTGCACATTTCCTTGAGCTGGTACTAGTATCCTAGCTTTGGATTCATTTTGTTCTCCACGAACAAAGTGTATTTACATGTAATATCATAAGATAAACTAATTTCGTAAAAGCACTTCTTGTTAATTTAATATTGAAGTCAGAAAAAATTAAAATGGATTTTTGTGCATTTATGACCAAGTAAGACATTTAAAAATGGCTTAAAGTTTTTATAAGCCACGATATTTTCCAACTGTGTAGAGAGGGAACTTGTAGAGTCCACCTCCAGGAGAAAGACAGGCCATAAAGGGGAAGGATAGGATTGTTATCCCACCATCAAAAACTCTGACTCAGAATTGTTCCTGTCTGGAAAAAATTGCAAGGACAGAAATAGAGAAGAGCCTAAGGAAACTGACGTTCAGTGATGGGCACAACTTAGGACACATCTCAAGGAGATACTCCAAGGCCTGACACTATTACCGATGGCTATGGTGTGCTTATAGACAGGAGCCTAGCATGGCTGCCCTCTGAGGCACCCAACAAGCAGCTGAGAGTCAGAATAGATATTTACACCTAACCAATAGAGAGAAACCAGAAATCCCTGTGGTTGAATTAAAGAAAGCCTGGAAGAAACTAAGGAGGGCAGCCCCATAAGAAGACCAACAGTCTCAGCTAACCTGAGTCTTCAACCAGGCAGCATACACTAGCTAATATGAGCCCCCCTACACGTATTGCTGGCTTTAGTCAGAGAAGATGTATCTATCCTTGCAGAGACTTGAGGCCAAGGGAGTGGAGAGGTCTGGTAGAGTTGGGGATGGTAAAGACATCCTCTTGGAGTCTGGGGAGGAGGAATGGTATGAAGAAGTGTTGGAGGGCAGATTGAGAGAGACATAGCAACTGGACTATAAAAAAATTAAAAAGAAATTAGTTTCTGATTGGAAAATTTATAAGCTATAGTATAAAAAGCATGAAATTCTTAAACATATAAAATATAATATCAACTGTATCCCCCAAAGCCCTGGAGATAGCATTTCTTACCTCATTCTGTAGGAGGTGATCTTGCAGATGTGTAATGTGTCCAGAACCCATTCTCTGTGTATACTATGTAACATAGAATACTAAATAAGATACATTTTCATTTATTTACAGAGTCATAGTTTTTAACAGAGAAGGCAGCTTTAGCTTTGGATTTTTATTCAGTGAGGTCCATAAAAGTAAATATCACTTTGAAATGAGTACTATTTGAAATTACTTCTATCCTATTTTCAAGAATATTACTTTAAATTAATTTCTGCCCTGTATTTTTCTTATTTTCAGCTTTGAGATATAAATCATTTACTACATTCTTGTAAGTACCATATTTCCTAAGCTTTAGTGGAAGAGGGGACTGACACATTGGCCTCTCAGTGACATATTGCTGCTCACTGATTTGATGAGAACTGCTTGTTAGTATCTCTATCTGTCAAAAACAAATTAATCTCTATGTCACTTGCATTCACATGTCCAAACTAGGTGTACATGGCACCTTTCTAGAAGTTATGTGTTCACAGAGAGAGCATTAGCAGTGGGGGGAATTACATTCTCTGTCATGTAATTGTGCCTTACAGTAAGAATGGAGCAACTCCTAGGAGACAGCTCTGTGAATTTTCTCTTTAAAAATTGCCCTGTTTTTCCTATGGTGTTGCAAACCCGTCAGCTCCTTCAGTCCTTTCTCTAACTCCCCTATTTGAGGTCCCCATGCTCAGCACAATGGTTAGCTGCAAGCATCTTCATCTGTATCAGTTAGGCTGTAGCAGAGCTTCTCGGGAAGACATCCATAGCAGAGGATGGCATTGTCTGGCATCACAAGGAGGAGAAGCCCTTGGTCCTGTGAAGGCTTGTTGCTCCAGTGTAGGGGAATGCCAGGGCATTGAGGTGGGTGTTGGTAGATGGGAGTGGGAGCCTCTTCATAAAAGCAGGGGCACGGGGAAGGGACGATGGGAGAGGGGAGAAAAGGGATAACATTTCAAATGTAAACCCTTACACTATCTAATAAAAAAAGAAAAAAATATGCCCTGTTTTTACCCTTACAGTATAAATAAAAGACCATATAAATTATATCTTATAACTGAATCCTTTATAATCTCTACACAGTAAAACTGGAAAGGTCAGAATCATATTTGCTGTTTTACAATTTGTGTAAAAAACAGATTGAATTCTAGCTCCCCATTTGACTTTGACAGGTAATATGATGGTAACAAAGGAATCCAGAATCTTTCTTTATACTTCACACAGTAATCTGACATCAATGTGACTTTCTCATTTGCCTCTTATTTGCAAATACATTCAAAACTGCGGGTAAAGAAAGGTCTATCCATGCCCTGCTTCTATGATTATTGAAAGGCATCTACATCTTTGTGTACTCACAAAAGAAAACCTGTCCTACATACAATAGCAGCACAGTTAATAAAATAATTGGTTTAAAAATGTTGTACTTGAGGGTGGTACATTGTAAAGATTTTTGCAGATTTTAGCTTTTAGGATGTCATGCAGTGTGTCGCCTTAAAGTGTGCTGTTATTTAGAGGAAATGGCATGAGATGTTTAATGCTTTTAGTATGTCCCTTTGATTAGGGAGGTGCACACTCCTTTACACTTTTCCCTACTGAAAATCCTTTCCCTTAAATAGACTGGCAGTGTAACACTGTGTAAAGAGGCTGGTGTTGGGATACAGTCAGCACTACCAGGAATGTAAGGTTCAAGTCATGCAGCCCATGACTCCATTCCATGATCTGCAGTTTCACACTTTTAAGTAACTTCTAATAACACTCACACATACTATTACACAGTAACTTTTCTCACAGCAACGTGTTCTGTGAAGCATGTTTTGCTTAATTTTCCTACATTAGTGGAGTCTCTTTCCTTTTATTTGAAAAAAATAAAAGAGCAAGACACATTTTCTCATTATACACATCTGTCAAGTCTGCAGCCTGAAAAGTAAATGATTGGAAATAAAATTTCAAGAAAAAATGAGGAAGTGAAAAAAAAAAAAACCCAGCATACTTCAGACTTATGTTTTCCTGGTGCTGGATAATGATCTGCCAGAAGGTCACTTATAGTTCTGAGAGTATATTTATTAGGTCCTTAAAGCAGTCACTGTTAGAACTTTATTAACTAGGTGGAGTGCAAACTGAACGGTTGTAGTAGGTAAATTCTTGAAAGCTAATCAAATGCAGCATATGTATATGGGGTTGATTTTTCTTCCTTAATTAAATAAAACAACTTTACACACATAAACAAAATACTTTTTCTCAGCAGTGTATTTATGCCTACTTTCACAGCCTTTATATTTCAGAAATAAATACAGTCAGAGAAATGTACCACACTGAGTGGTGACTTCCACCAGTTTCAAGTACATCTGTTACTAAAGCTGATTAGGGAGAATACAGATGTGCAGCTCTTAAATACTGAATTTGGAGCAGTCCAGGGAAAAGCAGGGTATGAGTCTTATCACAGATATAATTGGAACACTTGTTGATGTCCAGGGATGCAAGCCTGTCGCCATTCCCTTAAATATTAGTGGTGTGAATTTACAATGTCATTGCTGCATCTCTGAGTATCAGTAGCTACTTCTCAAAATAGATATCAGTGATGTTTGAGAAGGAAATGTTGGAAATATCATTTATATTTCACAGTGAATCATACAAAAATTGGTTTTAAAAAGATTATGAGCTTGGCATGGTGGCACACAGGTTTAACCCCAGCACTTGGGTGACAGAAGCAGTCAAATCTCTATGACTTTGAGGGCTCCTGGTCCTGTCAGGTTACAGGACAGGAAGAGCTGTTATCCAGAAAAATACTGTCTTAAAAAAGAAAACAAACAAACAAAACGTAGAAAATAACTTATTGTAACTAGTAATATAATCATATAGTTTAATGCAAAGATGCTTTAAAAAATCTGTACATGTATCTGTTTTTTTTTTAAATAAAGTTGAAAAAATAGCAACAACAATAATAATAAAGGCTTTAAATTTAAAAAAGAAAAAAGAAAAATGGTTATCATACTAAAAGATCAATTTTATTCCTCAAAATAATTAACTCCAACTATTTTATAGTGTTATAACTCATTCTCAGCTGATACATATAAAATATTTTTATTCATTTTAACCATGAATAGGAATCACAGAAGTAAAAGAATATTATCAAAGACCACTTTTTTTTAATAACACAAAGAGTAATCCCTACTGTGATTCAACTTACAGCAATACACAGACTTAAATAGACTTGAAAGAAGATCTTTAGGCAGAAGATAAAAATGGCTTTGATTCTCTAGAGCAACCTCTCCATCTTTAACCACTTCAAAGTTACTCTCTTCAATTCTACCTTCACGACTCACAAAAATTAGCTTTTACTCTCCTTGTCCTTATTTGATTCTCTCATTCACTATTCAAGGAACTTCAACCAGGCTTCGCTCTCAATATTCAGCTAAAAAAAAAAAAAAAAAAAAAAAAAACACTCTCATGAAGAAGGTTGTCAGGAAGTTCCTAATCCTAAAATTAAATGTTTCCAATTATTTAATTTGATGGGTTCTTCTTTTGACTTTTCGTCCTCCCTCTGTCCTCCATTTCCAATTTTCTTTCTTATTCTCCCCCTTTTTTTCATTTCTTCTTTTTTTTTTAAATGACTTTATTTTACAAAACAAAGATAAATGTACAGATTTTAAACATATTTTGCTTAAAATTATACATTTTTGTCAGTACTGTTTTTTCAGATATTAAAATAATTTTTACATAAAGCTATGTGAATATATTTTTTAGTCAGTACTTGATTTTTTCAAGGGCTTGACAGTATACATTGAAAACCTAATAGTTACAATGAGTGTAAAGTACATGCAAAACAAAACACAACATGGAAATTGTCAAAGTCTTCTTGTTTTGTAAATATATATATTTTTTTGTTTTCTTTATTTCCTGGTCTTCATACAGTCTGTGAGTTGTTTCTGGGGGAGTGCAAGCCTCTGGGGTTAGTATCCCAATATCAGTGACTGCATATCATGTCTGTTCTTTTGTGACTGGGTTATCTCACTCAGGATGATATTCTCTAGATATTCTTAAGAATTTGATTAAGTCATTGTTTCTGGTGGCTGAGTAGTATTCCATTGTGTAAATGTACCAAAGTATTTGTATCCATTCATCTTCTGAAGGACATCTGGGTTCTTTCCAGCTTCTGGCTATTATAAATAGAGCCACTATGAACATTGTGGTGCATATATCTTTGTTTTTTATTAAAGTGTCTCTGGGGTATATGCCCAGAAGTGGAGGAGCTGGAGCTTCAGGTAGTACTATATCCAATTTTCTGAGGTATCACCAGACTGATTTGCAGAGTCGTTGTATTAGTTTGCAACGCCACCAACAGGGGAGAAGTGTTCCTCTTTCTCCTCAGCCTCGCCAGCATCTGCTGTCATCTGAGTTTTGGATCTTGGCCAATCTGACTGGTGTGAGGTGGAATCTCAGGGTTGTTTTGATTTGCATTTCCCTGATGGCTAAGGATATCTAGCACTTCCTACAATGTTTCTCGAACATTCGGTGTTCCTCAACTGAGAACAATTTGTTTAGCTCTGTACCCCATTTTTAATAGGGTTATTTGATTCTCTTGTGTCTAGCTTTTTGAGTTCCTTGTATACCTTGGATATTAGGCCTCTATCTGATGTGGTGTTGGTAAAGATTTTTTCCCATTCTGTTGGTTGCCGTTTTGTTTTCTTGATGATGTCCTTAGCCATACAGAAACTTTGCAATCTCATTAAGTCCCATTTGTTAATCTTTGACCTTAGAGCTTGAGCCATTGGTGTTTTGTTCAGGAAAGTTTCACCTGTGCCTATGTGTTCTAAGGTTTTCCCTACTTTCTCATCAAATAGTTTCAGTGAATCTGGTTTAATGTGGAGATCTTTGATCTACTTACACTTGAGATTTGTACAAGGAGATAAGAAAGGGTCTATTTTCATTCCTTTGCATGCTGAGTGCCAGTTGGAGCAGCACCATTTGTTGAATAGGCTATCCTTTTTCCATTGAATGTTTACTGCTCCTTTGTCAAAAATTAGGTGACCATATACATGAGAGCTCATTTCTAGATCTATTCTATTCCATTGATCCACATTCCTATTTCTGTACTGGTACCATGCAGTTTTCAGCACAATTGCCTTGTAATATAGCTTGAGGTCAGGGATAGTGATTCCCGCAGATGTTTTTTTGTTGTTGAGGATGGATTTAGCTATTCTAGGTCTTATGTTATTCCATATAAAATTGCACATTGATCTTTCCAATTCCATGAAGAACTGGGTTGGAATTTTGATGGGGATTGCATTAAATCTGTAGATTGCTTTTGGTAGGATGGCCATTTTTAAAATGTTGATCTTTCCAATCCATGAGCATGGGAGATCTTTCCATTTTCTGAGATCCTCCTCAATTTCTTTCTTTAGAGGTTTGAAATTCTTGTCATACAGGTCCTTCACTTGCTTAGTTAGAGTCACTCCAAGGTATTTCATAGTTTTTGTGACGATTGTGAAGGGTACGTTTTCCCTAATTTCTTTCTCCACATGATTGTCCTTTGAGTATAGGAAGGCTACTGATTTGTTCCAGTTAATTTTGTATCCAGCCACTTTACTGAACTTGTTTATCAGCTGTAGGAGTTCTCTGGTGGAATTTTTGGGGTCACTCAAGTACACTATCATGTCATCGGCAAAGAGTGATGTTTTTATCTCTTCCTTTCCGATTTGTATCTCCTTGATCTCCTTTTGCTGTCTAATTGCTCCAGCCAAGATATCCAGTACTATGTTGAATAGGTAGGGGGAGAGTGGGCAGCCTTGTCGAGTCCCTGATTTTAGTGGGATTGCTTCAAATTTCTCGCCATTAAGTTTGATGTTGGCTGTTGGTTTGCTGTATGTTTTTATTATGTTTAGGTATGGACCTTGGATTCCTGTTCTTTCCAGGACTTTTAACATGAAGGGGTGTTGGATTTTGTCAAATGCTTTCTCAGCATCTAGTGAGATGACCATGTGATTTTGATCTTTGAGTTTGTTTATATGGTTGATTACATTAATGGATTTCCTTATATTAAACCATCCCTGCATCCCAGGGATGAAGCCTACTTGGTCATGATGAATGATCGTTTTTATGTGTTCTTGGATTCTGTTTGCAAGGATTTTGTTGAGTATTTTTGCATCAATGTTCATAAGTGAGATTAGTCTGAAGTTCTCTTTCCTTGTAGGATCTTTGTGTGGTTTAGGTATGAGGGATATTGTAGCCTAAAAAAAATGAGTTAGGTAGTATTCCATCTAATTCTATCTTTTGGAATATTTTGGAGAGTATTGGTGTTATATCCCCAATAAATGTCTGATAGAATTCTGCACTGAACCCGTCTGGACCTGGGCTTTTTTTGGTTGGGAGGCTTTTGATGACTTCTATTTCTTTAGGTGTTATAGGGTTATTTAGATGGTTTTCTTGGTCCTGGTTTAACTTTGGGATCTTGTATCTGTCTAGGAATTCATCCATTTCCTCCAGATTTTCCAATTTTGTGGAGTATAAGTTTTTGTAGTAGGATCTGATGATTACTTGAATTTCCTCAGTTTCAGTTGTTATGTCCCCACTTTCCTTTCTGATGTTGTTAATTTGTATACTCTCTTTTGCCCTCAAGTTAGTCTTGCTAGGGGTTTATCAATCTTGTTGATTTTCTCAAGGAACCAACTTTTGGTTTTTTTGATTTTTTTCAATGGTTCTTTTTGATTCTATTTGGTCTATTTCTGCCCCAGTTTTGATTATTTCTTGCCATCTAGTCTTTTTGGGTATATCTGCTTCCTTCTGTTCTAGGGCTTTTAGCTGTGCTGTCAGGTTGCTGATGTAGGCTCTCTCCAGTTTCTTTTTGGAAGCACTTAGGTCTATGAGTTTTCCTCTCAGTACTGCTTTCATTGCATCCCATAGGTTTGGGTATGTTGTGCTTTCCTTTTTTGTTGAATTCTAGAAAATCCTTAATTCCTTTTTTGTTTCTTCTTTGACCCTGCTATCTTTAAGAGAGCATTGTTTAGTTTCCATGTGTATGTGGGCTTTTTGTTGTCTTTGTTGTTGTTAAAGACCAGCTGAAGACCATGGTGATCTGAGAGGATGAATGGGAGTATTTCAATCTTCTTATATTGATTGAGGCTCACTCTGTGTCCTACTATGTGGTCAATTTTCAAGAAGTTGCCATGGGGTGCTTAGAAGAAGGTGTATTGTTTTACTTTAGGATAATATGTTCTGTATATATCTATTAATTGTTGTTGGTTCAAAGTCTCTGCTAGTTTTGCAGTGTCCTTGTTCAGTTTCTGTTTCCATGACCTGTCCATTGGTGAGAGTGGGGTATTAAAGTCTCCCACTATTATTGTGTGGGGTGAAATGTATTTTTTGAGCTTAAGTAGGATTTTTTTATGAATGTGGGTGCTTTTTTATTTGGAGCATATATGTTAAGGATTGAAAGTTTCTCCTGACAGATTTCCCTGGTAATGAGTAAAAAGTGTCCTTCGTTATTTTTTTGATAACTTATGGTTGGAAATTTACTTTATTCGATATTAGAATAGCCACTCCAGCTTGCTTCTTGGAGCTGTTTGCTAGGAAGTTTTTTTCCTACCCTTTAACTCTGAGATAGTGTCTGTCTTTGTCTCTGAGATGAGTTTCCTGTATGCAGCAAAAGGCTGGAATTTGTTTATGTATCCAGTCTGATAGCCTATGTCTCTTTATTGGGGAGTTGAGACCATTTATGTTAATAGATATCAAGGAATAGTTGTTTCTGTTTCCTGTCATTATTGCTTTTGTGGGTTGAGTTGTGTCTGTGTCTTTATCTTCTTTTAGTTTTCTTGTTTTTCTAGGCTGTATTTTCCCTCATTGTATTGGGTTTTCCACCAATAATTCGTTGTAGTGCTCGGTTTGTGGTCAGATATTGCGTAAATTTTGATTTGTCTTGAAATATCTTCATCTCTCCATCGATGGTGATTGATAGTTTTGCTGGGTATAGCAGCTTGGGCTGGCACTTGTGTTCTCTTAGGGTGTGCATGATATCTGTCCAGGCTCTTCTAGCTTTCATAGTCTCTGTTGAGAAATCGGGTGTGAGTCTGATTGGCCTGCCTTTAGATGTTACCTGACCTATTTCCCTTACTGCTTTTAGTATTCTTTCTTTGCTTTGGGCACTTGATGTTTTTACTATTATGTGTCGGGAGGTATTTCTTTTCTGGTCCAACCTATTTGGAGTTCTGAAGGCTTCTTTTATGCTCGTGGTCATCTCATTCTTGAGGGTAGGGAAGTTTTCTTCTACTATTTTGTTGAAGATATTTACTGTGCCTCTTAGTTGATACTCTTCTCCCTCTTCCATTTCTATTATCCTTAGGTTCAGTCTTCTCATTGTGTCCTGGATTTTCTGGACTTTTTGGGTTAGGAGCTTTTTGTTTTTTGCATCTTCTCTGTCTGTCTTGTCTATGTTTACAATGTTTTCTTCTGCCCCCGAGATTCCCTCTTCCATCTCTTGTACTCTATTGGAAATGCTTGCTTCTGTGATTCTTGATTTCTTTTTTAGGTGTTCTACCTCTAGGGTTATCTCTTTTTGTGTTTTCTTTATTGTGTCAATTTCCGTTTTAAATTCCCTCTTCCATTCCTTCATCTCTTTGATTCTGTTTTCCTCTAGTTCTTTGAGTTCTTTGAGTGTTTTTCTTGTTTTCTCTTTAAAAGATTCTGAATCTTTTTGCTTTTCCTCCCGTTCTTGTTTAAGTATCTCTATCAGCATCTTGACGTATGATTTTAGGTCTGTGTCTTCCTTTTCTGGAGTGTTTGGAATTCCGATGTTTGCCATTATGGGAGAGCTGGATTCTGGTGTTGCCAGGTTGTCTTGGTTTCCTTGGGAAATACTCTTTCTCTTTCCTCTTGCCATTTTGTTGTCAGTGATATGTTCTTGCCTTTCCCTTTATCTGGTCTGTGTCCCTGGATCTCCACTGGTCCAGGTGGCAGATGGGTTCAGCCCTGTTCTATGCCTCAGAGTCATCGGGTGAGAACAGAAGTTCCAAAGTTCTATTCCTCCTTGCTGGATCAGACAGGGCTGGGCAGGGCAAGGCAGGGGGTGCACTTTCCATGTGCACTCCACAGAGATCTCTCTGCTCCCTGGCAGCTCACGTCTCCCACCCACCAGTTGCTCAGCCTTTACAAGCTGCCGTTCCGGGTGGCAGATGGGCCAGGCTCCGCTCTGCCTTCTTTTCTTCTTAAAACTCTTTCTTTTCTCATTTTCCTTGATTATTTTATTTATTTACATAAAAACTAGCTCCTTCCCGGTTTCCCCTCCACAAGCCCCTATCCCCTCCCCTGCCTCTTTATTAAACCCTAGTTCATTTCTTCTTTCTCATTTTAATCTCACTGCTTTTTGAGAACATTTATATTTTTTCATATTTATGTACTGTTATGTTATGAATTTATCACACTGATTACATTTCTCATATCACAATTTGCCTGTTCTCTATATTTGAATGATTCACTTTCCATATGTCAATGACCCTGTATATACTGATACCAAAGCTTGTAATTTCAAGAAATTGAACCATATTTAAAGATCGGAAACACCTGATCAGAATCAAGACATAATTGATTCTCTGTGGATTAATATACAAAACAAATGAAAAGGTCTTATCAGTGATTCTAATGTTGTTCAGGTTCATTCCACTAGATCTTTTCTACAACCATTAAGAATAAATTATGTAACACAATACTATTGTTTATTAAAATGGAATTCTGATAGTGAAGAGTAATTTAAAATTATAAAGTCATACCACATCACCCTGTATTATTAGGTTTGTTTTCTTATGTTTCCACAATTCAGGATTATTTTTCAGGTATCTTTTCCTTTACATTAAATGAACATAAATACTGAGTCCAATGAGACAGTTGCTTTATGAGAGTCAACTGATAAATTTTTGAAATATTCTAAATTTCCTTTATCATTCACCATTTCGTTGTATTGTTATTCAAATCTGATTATTTTGATATGGTAATCTCCCATACCTGATGACTATCATTTAGTATTTCTTCAGAATTTCTGCTACAAAATAATCTTCTTTGTCCAGTATTTCTATAAACAGAAATCTATCCAGGTTTCTGTGGACTCATTGTAAAGTACCTGGAATTAGAGTCTCTCCCTCTCTCTCTCTCTCTCTCTCTCTCTCTCTCTCTCTCTCTCTTTCTCTCTCACACACACACACACACAGAGACACATTTTTCTCTAGAATGAGACAGCACCACTAGTCTTTTCCCAAATAGTTTTATTTTTTTGTTTAATATTGTAGTTTTTCATCTTAATGAATATAACTGAAAATGAAATATAATTAATAATTAATATCTAACCCATAAAATATAAAATGTTGAGTTAGAGAAAAGGAAGCCCATGAATGAAGATGTTGATCTACCAAGCCCGATGACCCAATTACACTTTCTTTAACTCACATAGTGACCTTATGAAACTGAAACACTTTTGGAAAGCAAAGGAAAGCATCAGTAGGACAGAGATACTTCAGTGGTTAAGAGCATTGCCTGCTTTTCTAGAGTTCCATAATTCAATTCCTAGCAACCATATGGTGGCTCACAAATATCTGTAATAGGATTGGATGCTCTCTTCTGGTGTGTCTGAGAACAACAGTATACCCAGACATAAAACAAGGGAATATATCTTTAAAAACCAAAAAAAAAAAAAAAAAAACTTTTGGCCTACAATTAGTCCTGTTTATATGATTTTCAAGGATGTGGCAGAAATCAAAGAAATATCCAAGCAATGATTGGCCCAACTTCAGACCCAGTCTATAAGAAAATAGCCCACCCTTGACACTATTAATATTATTCTGCTATAATATCTAAGAGGCTTCACCCAACAAATGGAAATATTTGTAGAGATCCACAGGCAAGCATTATATGGAAATTGGGAAGATGGGGAGGAAGATGCCACAAAAGAACCTACAGAATCAACCAACCTTAGCATATAAGGGCTCATCAAGACTAAACCAACAACTGAAGAGAATGTATGGAATTGACCCAGGCCCCTACACATATGTAACAAATGTGGAGCTTGATCTTCATATGGGACCCATAACAAATGGAGCAGGGATATCTCTGACTCTGTTGTATAGCTTTGGATCACTTTCCTCTAACCGGGTTTTGGGCTAGCCATACTAAAAATAAAATGTGTCTAGAGCTTCTTGTTTTAGTTAGGGTTTCTATTTCTGCACAAATCATCATAACATAAAAGTAAATTGTGAGGAAAGGGTTTATTCAGCTTACACTTCTTCATTGCTGTTCATCACCAAAGGAAGTCAGGACTGGAACTCAAGCAGGTCAGGAAGCAGGAGCTGATGCAGAGGCCATGAAGGAATGTTGTTAACTAGCTTGCTTCCCCTGGCTTGCTCAGCCTGTTTTCTTATAGAACCCAGGTCTACCAGCCCAGGGATAATACCACCCACAATGAAATGGATCACCTCCTTTATCACTAGCTGAGAAAATGCCTTTTAGCTGGATCTCATGGAGGCATTTTCTCAACTGAGGCTCTTTTCTCTGTGATAACTCCAGCTTGTGTCAAGTTGACATAAAACCAGCCAGTACAATTAACCTTTTGTCAACTTGTCACATAAACACATCACTATTAAGCCTCAACCTGCACTTACTTATTCATCCTGAAGACCGATATAACCTTAAGAGTCCTACAACCATTACAAATTCTTACATATTAAAATTTCTATCCCTTTAAGATATCTAATAACTTTTAAAATTCAAAGTCTTTTTTCAATTCAAAGTCTCTTCACTGAGGGCTCCACTAAAATACTTTCTTCCTTCAAGTAGGAAAAATATCAGGACACAGTAATAATCAAAAGCAAAATTAAACTCTAACCATCCAATGTCTTGAATCCACTCATGAACTTCTCAGTTCTTCCAAGGGCTTGAGTTACTTCTCCAGCTCTGTCCTTTGTAAGACACCTTAACTTCGAGGCTCTAGCTGCCCCTATTCCACTGCTATTGTTGTTCTTGGTGGTCATCTCATGGTACTGGAATCTCCAAAACACTGCTGTCTTCATTGCAGCTAGGCATCACCAATAGCCTCTCACAGGCTCTCTTCATGGCAACAAACCTCAACTCTTTTGCATGATCCTTTTAGTCCTGGGGTATTAATTGCAACTAAAGCTGCACCTTCGCCAATGGCCTTCCATGGCCTCTCACAGTGCCAAGTTTCAGCAGCTCTCCATGACCCCTTGATGCCTTCAAAACCAATACCACCTGCAGAGCAGAGCCTGGCCCAACCACCAGCCGGAAAGGCGGCTTGTACAGGCTGAGCTACTGTGACCTGGAACAGATCTTAGGAACTTCTGTTCCCACCCGGAGACGACTTCAGGACGCAGAGCAGAGCCTGGCCCAACCACCAGCCGGAAAGACGGCTTGTACAGGCTGAGCTACTGTGACCTGGAACAGATCTTAGGAACTTCTGTTCCCACCCGGAGAGGTCTTCAGGACGCAGAGCAGAGCCTGGCCCAACCACCAGCCGGAAAGACGGCTTGTACAGGCTGAGCAACTGGTGAGTGGGAGACCTAGGCTGCGGGGGAGCAGAGGGATCTCTGCGGAGTGCACACAGAAAGGGCACCCCCTGCCCTGACCTGCCCTGTCCTCCCCGATCCAGTGACCGGGAACAGATCTTAGGAACTTCTGTTCCCACCCGGAGACGACTTCAGGACGCAGAGCAGAGCCTGGCCCAACCACCAGCCGGAAAGGCGGCTCATACAGGCTGAGCTACTGTGACCAGGAACAGATCTTAGGAACGTCTGTTCCCACCCGGGGGCGACTTCAGTACGCAGAGCAGAGCCTGTCCCAGCTGCCACCCGGAACCTGGGCTGCTGGGGAGTAGAGAGATCTCTGAGGAGTGCACACGGAAAGTGTACCAGGGACACAGACCAGATACAAGGGAAAGGCAAGAACATATCACTGACAACAAAATGGCAAGAGGAAAGAGAAAGAGTATATCCCAAGGAAACCAAGACAATCTAGCAACACCAGAACCCAGCTCTCCGATAGGAGCAAACATAGGAATTCCAAACACTCCAGAGAAAGAAGACACAGACCTGAAAACATGCCTCAAGACGCTGATAGAGTTACTTAAACAAGAAAGGGAGGAAAAGCAAAAAGATTCAGAAGCTTTTAAAGAAGAAACAAGAAAAACACTCAAAGAACTCAAAGAACGAGACGAAAACAGAACCAAAGAAATAAAGGAATGGAAGAGGGAAATTAAAACAGAAATTGACACAATAAAGAAAGCGCTAAAAGAGATAACCCTAGAGTCAGAACACCAAAAAAAGAAATCAGGAGTCACAGAAGCAAGCATTTCCAACAGATTACAAGAGATCGAGGAGAGAATCTCGGGGGCAGAAGACAACATTGCAAACATAGACAAAACAGCCAGAGAAGATGCAAAAAACAAAAAGCTCCTAACCCAAAATGTCCAGGAAATACAAGACACAATGAGAAGACCGAACCTAAGGATAATAGGAATAGAAGAGGGAGAAGAGTATCAACTAAGAGGCACAGTAAATATCTTCAACAAAATCATAGAAGAAAACTTCCCTACCCTCAAGAATGAGATGACCACGAGCATAAAAGAAGCCTTCAGAACTCCAAATAGGTTGGACCAGAAAAGAAATACCTCCCGACACATAATAGTAAAAACATCAAGTGCCCAAAGTAAAGAAAGAATACTAAAAGCAGTAAGGGAAAAAGGTCAGGTAACATATAAAGGCAGACCAATCAGACTCACACCCGATTTCTCAACAGAGACTATGAAAGCTAGAAGAGCCTGGACAGACATCATGCACTCCTTAAGAGAGCACAAGTGCCAGCCCAAGCTGCTATACCCAGCAAAACTATCAATCACCATCGATGGAGAGACAAAGATATTTCAAGACAAATTAAAATCCACACAATATCTGACCACAAACCCAGCACTACAACGAATTATAGGTGGAAAACCCAATACAAGGGGGGAAAATACAGCCTAGTAAAAACAAGAAAACTCCTAAACAAGAAAACTAAAGAAGAAAACACAGACACAACTCAACCCAAAAAAGCAAAAATGGCAGGAAACAGAAACAATTATTCCTTGATATCTATTAACATAAATGGTCTCAACTCCCCAATAAAGAGACATAGACTATCAGACTGGATACATAAACAAATTCCAGCATTTTGCTGCATACAGGAAACTCATCTCAGAGACAGAGACAGACACTATCTCAGAGTAAAAGGGTGGGAAAAAAACTTCCAAGCAAACAGCTCTAAGAAGCAAGCTGGAGTGGCTATTCTAATATCGAATAAAGTAAATTTCCAACCAAAAGTTATCAAAAAAGATAAAGAAGGACACTTTTTACTCATTACCGGGGAAATCTGTCAGGAGGAACTCTCAATCCTTAACATATATGCTCCAAATAAAAAATCACCCACATTCATAAAAGAAACTCTACTAAAGCTCAAAAAATACATTTCACCCCACACAATAATAGTGGGAGACTTTAACACCCCACTCTCACCAATGGACAGATCAGGGAAACAGAAACTGAACAAGGACACTGCAAAACTAGCAGAGACTTTGAACCAACTAGAATTAATAGATATATACAGAACATACTATCCTAAAGCAAAAGAATACACCTTCTTCTCACCACCCCATGGCACCTTCTCCAAAATTGACCACATAATTGGACACAGAACGAGCCTTCATCGATATAAGAAGACTGAAATACTCCCATGCATCCTCTCAGATCACCATGGTCTACGGCTGGTATTTAACAACAACAAAGACAACAAAATGCCCACATGCACATGGAAACTAAACAACACTCTGTTAAAGGATAGCAGGGTCAAAGAAGAAATAAAGAAAGAAATTAAGGATTTTCTAGAATTCAACGAAAACGAAAACACAACATACCCAAACCTATGGGATGCAATGAAAGCAGTATTGAGAGGAAAACTCATTGCCCTAAGTGCTTCCAAGAAGAAACTGGAGAGAGCTCACATCAGCAACCTGACAGCACAGCTAAAAGCACTAGAACAAAAGGAAGCAGATATACCCAAAAAGAGTAGATGGCAAGAAATAATCAAAATTAGGGCAGAAATAGACCAAATAGAAACAAAAAAAACCATTGAAAAAATCAACAAAACAAAGAGTTGGTTCTTTGAGAAAATCAACAAGATTTATAAACCCCTAGCCAGACTAACTAAAGGGCAAAGAGAGAGTATCCAAATTAACAAAATCAGAAAGGAAAGTGGTGACATAACAACTGAAACTAAGGAAATTCAAGAAATCATCAGATTCTACTACAAAAACTTATACTCCACAAAATTGGAAAATCTGGAGGAAATGGACGAATTCCTAGACAGAGACAAGGTCCCAAAGTTGAACCAGGACCAAGTAAACCATCTAAATAACCCTATAACACCTAAAGAAATAGAAGATGTCATCAAAAGCCTCCCAACCAAAAAAAGCCCAGGTCCAGACGGGTTCAGTGCAGAATTTTATCAGACATTTATTGGGGATATAACACCAATATTCGCCAAGCTACTCCAAAAGATAGAATCAGATGGAATATTACCCAACTCATTTTTTGAGGCTACAATAACCCTCGTACCTAAGCCACACAAAGACCCTACAAGGAAAGAGAACTTCAGACCAATCTCACTTATGAACATTGATGCAAAAATACTCAACAAAATCCTTGCAAACAGAATCCAAGAACATATCAAAACGATCATTCATCATGACCAAGTAGGCTTCATCCCTGAGATGCAGGGATGGTTTAACATAAGGAAATCCATCAATGTAATCCACCATATAAACAAACTTAAAGACCAAAATCACATGGTCATCTCACTAGATGCTGAGAAAGCATTTGACAAAATCCAACACCCCTTCATGTTAAAAGTCCTGGAAAGAACAGGAATCCAAGGCCCATATTTAAACATAATAAAAGCAATATACAGCAAACCAACAGCCAACATCAAACTTAATGGCGAGAAACTTGAAGCAATCCCACTAAAATCAGGGACTCGACAAGGCTGCCCACTCTCTCCCTACCTATTCAACATAGTACTGGAAGTCCTGGCTGGAGCAATTAGACAGCAAAGGAGATCAAGGGGATACAAATCGGAAAGGAAGAGATAAAAACATCACTATTTGCCAATGACATGATAGTGTACTTGAGTGACCCCAAAAATTCCACCAGAGAACTCCTACAGCTGATAAACAAGTTCAGCAAAGTGGCCGGATACAAAATTAACTCAAACAAATCAGTAGCCTTCCTATACTCAAAGGACAAACATGTGGAGAAAGAAATTAGGGAAAAGGTACCCTTCACAATAGTTACAAAAACTATAAAATACCTTGGTGTGACTCTAACTAAGGAAGTAAAGGACCTGTATGACAAGAACTTCAAACGTCTAAAGAAAGAAATTGAGGAGGATCTCAGAAAATGGAAAGATCTCCCATGCTCATGGATTGGAAAGATCAACATCTTAAAAATGGCCATCCTACCAAAAGCAATCTACAGATTTAATGCAATCCCCATCAAAATTCCAACCCAGTTCTTCATGGAATTGGAAAGATCAATGTGCAATTTCATATGGAATAACAAAAGACCTAGAATAGCGAAATCCATCCTCAACAACAAAAAAACATCTGCGGGAATCACTATCCCTGACCTCAAGCTATATTACAAGGCAATTGTGCTGAAAACTGCATGGTACTGGTACAGAAATAGGCAAGTGGATCAATGGAATAGAATAGAAGATCCAGAAATGAGCCCTCATGTATATGGTCACCTGATTTTTGACAAAGGAGCAGTAAACATTCAATGGAAAAAGGACAGCCTATTCAACAAATGGTGCTGGTCCAACTGGCACTCAACATGCAAAAGAATGAAAATAGACCCGTTCTTATCTCCTTGTACAAAGCTCAAGTGTAAGTGGATTAAAGATCTCCACATTAAACCTGATACACTGGAATTATTAGATGAGAAAGTAGGGAAAACCTTAGAACACATAGGCACAGGAGAAAATTTCCTGAACAAAACACCAATGGCTCAAGCTCTAAGGTCAAAGATTAACAAATGGGACTTAATGAGATTGCAAAGTTTCTGTAAGGCTAAGGACATCATCAAGGAAACAAAACGGCAACCAACAGAATGTGAAAAGATCTTTACCAACACCACATCAGATAGAGGCCTAATATCCAAGGTGTACAAGGAACTCAAAAAGCTAGACACCAGAGAATCAAATTACCCTATTAAAAAATGGGGTACAGAGCTAAACAAATCATTTTCAGTTGAGGAACACCGAATGGCCGAGAAACATCTGAGGAAGTGCTCGACATCCTTAGCCATCAGGGAAATGCAAATCAAAACAACCCTAAGATTCCACCTCACACCAGTCAGATTGGCCAAGATCCAAAACTCAGATGACAGCAGATGCTGGCGAGGCTGCGGAAAAATAGGAACACTTCTTCACTGTTGGTGGGGTTGCAAGCTAATACAACCACTCTGGAAATCTGTCTGGCGATACCTCAAAAAATTGGATATAGTGCTAGCTGAAGACCCAGCTATTCCACTTCTGGGCATATACCCCAGAGACACTTTAATACACAACAAAGATATATGCACCACCATGTTCATAGCGGCTCTATTTATAATAGCCAGAAGCTGGAAGGAACCCAGATGTCCTTCAGAAGACGAATGGATACAAAAATTGTGGTACATATACACAATGGAATACTACTCAGCCACCAGAAACAATGACTTAACCAAATTCTTAAGAAAATGGCTGCATCTAGAGAATATCATCCTGAGTGAGATAACCCAGTCACAAAAGAACAGACATAATATGCAGTCACTGATAGTGGAATGCTAACCCCAGAGGCTTGCACTCCCCCAGAAACAACTTCCAGACTGTATGAAGTCCAAGAAATAAAGAAAACAAAAAATATACATATATTCACAAAACAAGAAGACTTTGACTATTTCCATGTTGCGTTTTGTTTTGCATGTACTTTACGCTTATTGCAACTAGTACGTTTTCAATGCATACTGTCAAGCCCTTGAAAAAAATCAAGTACTGACTAAAAAACATATTCACATGGTTTTATGTAAAATTTTTTTTAATGTCTGAAAAAACTTTACTGACAAAAATGTATAATTTTAAGCAAAAAATGTTTAAAATCTTTAAAAAAAATAATAAGCTGTTAGTCTTTTGTGTGGATGGAAATATCTCAAGAAACACTTCTTGTTATGATTAATAATTTGAGTTTTATTTGTAACAGATAAGAGACCAATGTATTTTCCATGTATTTTCATGTTAAAAAGAAATAAATCTTGTTTTGAAGACAACAACAAAAAAAAAAAAAAAAAAAAAAAAAAAAAACAATACCACCTGGGTGACTCAGAGATCACCAAGTCCAGCCGCAGCACAAGGTGTATCTCTGTGACTATCTCTGAAACACAGCCTTTTTCTGCTCTCAGAAAACACTTTCCAGAATAATCCACATCAGTGATGCTGATTTCTTCTTAAACACCATTAATTTCTTAGCTCCAGCTGACCAGCATCAATAGTCATAATAATGCAAAGGTTTTGCTTTAGTAATTCTGGTATCTTGTTACTCACAGCTAATTCTTCAACCCCAGATAACCAAAACCACATAATTTTCACAACCAAATCAGCAATAGCCCTGATGAAAGTCTTTAATCTTCTCTCTGAACTTCCACCAAACAGGCATCTATCTTCTGTACTGTTCTCAACATTATCTTCCAAGCTCCTACAGACCATCCCACAGAGCTCTTAACATCTCAGTAGCTCTTCTAACTCCAAGTTCTGTAGTCCTTCCACAGTCCTCCTTAAAACATGGTCAGGTTTACACAGGAATACCCCACTATGATGGTACCAATTTGTCTTAGTCAGGGTTTTTATTCTTGCACAAATAATCATGGCATACAAGCAAGTTCAGGAGAAAAGTGTTTATTCAACTTATACTTCCTCATTGCTGTTCACCAGTAAAGGAAGTCAGGACTGGAACTCAAGCAGGTCAGGAAGCAGGAGCTGATGCAGAGGCCATGGAGGGCAGACTTCTTCAGAAGATGGTATATGCTTTGAATCAGTGTCGAATATATGGCAGTTTTTCCCATAGCCAGGATCCATGGGTCCAGGAATCAAGGGGTAGAAAAGGGAATAGTTCTAATTACTATCACTCCTAGTGACCCTGTTGGAAAAAAATTGGTTCCTGTCCCCTCAACTAGACAAGGACATGAAGTCTGCTGGACTAGAAGATTTGGTTGCAGAATGGAGAGGGCTCTTGCCAGGAACTACAGCAAACATTCCATTGAACTGGAAGCTCAGTTTTACCCCTGGTCATTTTGGGTTTCTAATGGCCTTAAAGCAACAGGCTAAGAAAGGAATCACAGTGTTAGGCGGGGTGATAAAACCAGATTACCATGGGGAAATTAGAGTGCCTCTCCACAATGTAGGTAGGAAGGATTATGTCTGGAGTGCAGGAGATCCCTTAGGATGTCACTTGGTACTACCATGCCCTGTGATTAAAGTCAATAGGAAACTACAATGGCCTGATCCAAGCAGTATGACAAAGAACACAGAACCATCAGGAATGAAGGTATATGTCACTCCTCCAAAAAAAGAGCCAAAACTTGCTGAGGTGCTTGCAGAGGGTAGAGGAAATACAGAATGGGTAGTAGAGGAAGGTAGTTATAAACACGAGCTGAGGCTAGATAACCAGGTGCAGAAACAAGGATTATAAAAATAATATTAATACTTCTGTTTTATTTTGTTATGAATACATTATGACATCAATTGGGATTTAAGTTGAGATACTAAAAGAAGGTACTGGAAGTCTTTGTCGGGACAATTAGACAGCAAAAGGAAATCAAAGGGATACAAATTGGAAAGGAAGAAGTAAAAACATCACTATTTGTAGACAACATGATAGTGTACTTAAGTGACCCCAAAAATTCCACCAGAGAACTTCTATAGCTGATAAAAAAGTTCAGCAAAGTAGCTGGATATAAAATTGACTCAAACAAATCAATAGCCTTCCTCTACTCAAAAGACAATCATGTGGAGAAAGAAATTAGGGAAAAGATACCCTTCATAACAGTCACAAACAATATGAAATATCTTGGTGTGACTCTAACTAAGCAAGTGAAGGACCTGCATGATAAGAATTTCAAGTCTCTAAAGAAGGAAATTAAGGAAGATCTCAGACAATGGAAAGATCTCCAATGCTCATGGAGAGGAAGGATCAACATTGTAAAAATGGTCATCTTACCAAAAGAAACTACAGATTCAATGCAATCCCCATCAAAATTCCAACCCAATTCCTCATAGAGTTGGAAAGAGCAATGTGCAATTTCATCTGCAATAACAAAGACCTAAAATAGCGAAATTTGTCCTCAACAACAAAAAACGATCTGGGGGAATAACTATCTCTGACCTCAAGCTATATTAAAAGTCAATCATGCTAAAACCTGTGTGGTACTGCTACAGAGATAGGCACATGGATCAATGGAATAGAATAGAAGATCCAGAAATGAGCCCTCACCTATATGGTCACTTGATTTTTGACAAAGGAGCTGTACACATTCAATGGAAAAAGAACAGCCTCTTCGACAAATGGTGTTGGTCCAACTGGCACTCAGCATGCAGAAGAATGAAAATAGACCCTTTCTTATCTCCTTGTACAAAGTTCAAGTGCATGTGGATCAAAGATCTCCACATTAAACCAGGTACAGTGAAGTTATTAGAAGAAAAAGTAGGGGAAACCTTAGAACACATAGGCACAGGAGAAAATTTTCTTAACAGAACACCAATGTTTCATGTTCTAAGGTCAAATATTGATAAATGGGACTTAATGAGATCGCAAAGTTTCTGTAGGCTAAGGACACTGTCAAGAAAACAAAATGGCAGCCAACATATTGGGAAAAGATCTTTACCAACCCCACGTCTGATAGAGACCTAATATCCAAGGTATACAAAGAACTCAAGAAGTTAGACACCAGAGAATCAAACAACCCTATTAAAAAATGGGGTACAAAGCTAAACAAAACGTTCTCAATTGAGGAATAGCGAATGGCTAAGAAGCATCTAAGGAAGTCCTCAACATCATTAGCCATCAGCGAAATACAAACCAAAACAACCCTTAGATTCCACCTCCCACCAACCAAAATAGCTAAGATCAAATACAGAGAAAGAGGAACACTTCTCCACTGTTGGTGGGGTTGTAAACTGGTACAACCACTCTGGAAATCAGTCTGGCGATTCCTCAGAAAATTGGACATAGTACTAGTACCTGAAGACCCAGTAATTCCACTTCTGAGCATATACCCCAGAGAAGCTCCAACATACAACAAAGACACATGCACAAAAATGCTCAGAACAGCTCTCTTTATAATAGCCTGAAGCTGAAAAAACCCAGGTGTCCTTCAGTAAATGAATGTATACAAAAAGTTTGGTATATTTACACAATAGAGTACTACACAACTATCAGAAATGATGACTTTATGAAATTTTTACAAAAATGGATGCATCTAGAGAATATCATCCTGACTGAGGTAACCCAGTCAAAAAAGAACAGACATAATATGCAGTCACTGATAATTGGATACTAACCCCAGAAAACTCTGAACATCCCAGTAATAACTCACAGACTATATGAAGTTCAAGAAAAAACAAAGGCTAAGAAAGAAAGAAAGAAAGAAAGAAAGAAAGAAAGAAAGAAAGAAAGAAAGAAAGAAAGAAAGAAAGGGAAGAAAGAAAGAAAGAAAGAAAGAAAGAAAGAAAGAAAGAAAGAAAGAAAGAAAGAAAGAAAGAAAGAAAATGGGAAACTATTATGCTTAATCTATGCACACCAAGAAAACTTTGACTATTTCCTGGTTACATCTTGTTTTACATGTACTTTATACTCATTGTAACTAGTAAGGTTTTACTGCATACTATCAAACCTTTAAAAACAAATCAAGTACTGACAAAAATGTATTCATATACTTTTATGCAAAAATGCTTAAAGTCTGTACATATATCTTTGTTTTTAAATAAAGTTGTACAATTTATTTATTTATTTATTTATTTATTAAATAAATAAATAAATATAAAGAAGGTTCCCAAGGGACATTTTCACATTGTAATTTACAAATGCCTTTGCAGTTGTAAGAGAAATAGTTACATATATCTTGTTAGGCATATTCATGTCCTTGTTATTGTTTTATCTGGACATGAGATTTTATTTGTGTCAAGCTTAAAAGGGGTAGATTTTATTGGCTATCTTTGTTTTCACTTTGACTATATCTAATGAACCACAATTGAGAATTGGGAGGCTCACCTTTGATCCTGATATTGAGGCATAGAGGTTAAGAATCTTAGGACACTAAGGCAAGTAAATCTCTTAGCTCAAGGTCATCTGGAACAAAGTAAGTCCCAGGTCCAGGTGTGGTATTACACACCTTTAGTCTATTGGAGACCTACATAAGCACATTGGAAGGAGAAAGGCTAGCTCTCTTCACCTGCCTGCCTTGTGGGACTGAGCATCTGTTAGATCTGTGGACTTCTACTCACAGCAGCTGCCAACCATTTTTCAGGAGTTTGACTACTGACTGTAAGTCAACAACAAATTCTCTTACTATATATAGGCTACCCATAAGTTCTGTGACTCTGGAGAACCCTGACTAAGACACTACTGCAACTTTAGATGTCAAGTAGTGTTGATAGTCATGAGAAGCCTCTCCTTCTCTAAAGAGAAAACAAGGAGGCAGGGTAGATGAAAGGGAGGGACTCAGCGGAGAGATAGAAGGGGAAGCTGTGATTGGGATGTAATGTAAATCAGTAAATATATATAAATTAAATGAATAGGAATTCACATAAAAGAAGATAATCGGCTTCTATAGACTGCTTATGATTTCCCAATATACATCGTGAAACATGAATACCTAACTTGCAGCATATACATCATATATATATGATTGGCCACATTTTTAAAGTTTTATACTGAGTATCTTTCTTCAAGTATGTTTGCAGGTTTGTGCATATTTTTCCCAAAGAAGTCTGACATGATTTCACTAAAATATCACAAATATGTCTAAGTAAAACATCAATATTTTTCAAGTTCTTTTTCAAATTTTTGGTAATTGTGATACATAATTAGAATTGTTGTTATAGTTCTGTAGTAAAGAATTGATTCTCATCAATGGCTGAAAATATAAAAAACAAAGAGAAGCTATCATTCTCTCTTCTCTCTTCTTTTCTTGTCCAACACATGTAAAGTTTACATTAATATTCAAAACATGTGAGAAACAATCTCTTACCTTTAAACAAAATATCATTCTTTCTATATTTAACATTTTACACACATTCCCATTTCTAACGGGAACAATCTGAACACGATCACCTGACCTATCCTCTCCAGTTGTTATTAAGAACAGCTACCCTTTGGGCCACTCGTTTATCCTTTTTTTCTGGAATGGTAAGCTATAGCACCACATAACTTCTATAACATAAATATTATTTATTTCAGGGACAATTGTGTCTTCTGTGATATTGGTAACCTGACATGATGAACTTAGGTAAACTCTATTCATAATCTTTTATTATGTAATTTAGTTAATCAGTTTTTGAGATTCAGTGCATAGTGTAATGAAAGAAGGAGTAAAGAAGGAATTTCTGCCAGCCTCTGCGAAATTATGTTCATGATATTTTCAGGTCGGTTTATGATATTTGTTTGGTCTGAGTCCTACAGTTCTGTTTGTATAGCACATGCTTTTCTTGCTATTACAAACATGGGAAGATAAATTGAACACACCTGTCTCTCACATGATTTCTATATGCCCAGCTAGAGGATTATAATGGCCAAATGAGAGGAGATATTCTCTGTATTAAAAAAAGAAAGAAAGAAAGAAAGAAAGAAACAACAAAATCTAGCTCTCATGTCTTACAGAATTGTTTGTTTTCTTTATGTTTTAATAATAATGGTGAAGGAAGCAGTATTGTCTGGGTTTTACTCAGCTTACAAAACTCACAACTGCAAAGCTTTCTGTCATTTCAATTCCCTTCAGTTTTTAACTGAAAAGTATGCAGTGGCTGTGTGTGGGGGTGTGCATGTTCTCCTGTGTGTCTGTGTTTAAACAATAGGGAAATAACTTTGTTTGACCTTTCTGATGAGGAAATTATTGAAAATTTCTGTCCTTTAATGTTGTTCGCTGCTTTTCCCTGCCTGCTTCCTACTGACCTTTATTGAACAATTCTGAATTAAATTTATATTTCCTTTGGTCTCTGTGATATTTACTATTGAAATATCATTTGGTTTGTGGATCATTTTAAGAAGTTCTTTATGCACTTTGCATTACTATATATGAGGCTGGATACTTCATGAAGTCTTTGTTTCTCATCAATTTTATCGCCTGATCCAATGAGTCTTTTGCAATCTATGTATTCTAAATCAGAAAATATGTTATTATTATTTTAGTATGCATTAGTCACTTTGTAAATAAATATGACAATTTTTTGAATTCTTGTTAATGCCAATGGCTTGGCTTCCATGTGGTATTCGTACTACATAAAATTTATAATAAAAATAGAATATAGTCACTGTGTCATTTTACAATACAAAATAGATAGTGAGTGAGTTTGAAAGTATCCCTAAAATTTAAAAACTAATAAACCCACACTTATTTTTTACCTAGTATTTCTACTGATTGATTATCTCATTATCTGCTTCTATAATTGCTACAAAAGTCTGGAAACATAATTCTGAAATAACTTTGAGTTATGTGCCTCTTCTCTTGAACGATGTACAAGCTGTATGTATATAGTATCTCATCAAACACTATATTTCACAATGTGACTTAATTTAAACAACTGTTGAATATGCAATGGTTAACATTAGTTATCAATTTTCGAAGACATTGAATTTCCTAGGAGACGAGCCTCTAGGCACACTTGATAAAGATAACCTAAATTGTCAGTCTCTGTGCTAGTGATGAAGTTTACCATTTAGATTCACTAAGATGGGAAGTTCCACCCTAAGAGCTGTTGGCACAATCGTGTGTGCTACAGTCCTCCGGGGTATGGAGGACAGATAAGCACCAGAAATCATCACTCTCGTCTTTCTCATGGTGCATGCAAAGTAGATATGTGTTTCCAATTCTCCTCTACTCAAATACACATCGATGCTTGACCTGCTGGAACTGTGATGCAAAAATGAGGCTAATAAGCCTTCCTCTCTAAAATTCTGTGTGATTGTGATAAAAAAAATATTTTATCACAATTATATCAGGAAATATAACTTGGTGCACATTTGGCAGGACTTGTTGAAAGCATCTAATCTCTATTCTTTGTAAGATGGAGAAAAGAGTTCAGCCATGATTATTGATAATGCATCGCATGCTAACCATGTTACTGGCTGTCATCAAGAACCTAATTTTTGGGTTTTTTTTTTTGTTTTTTGTTTTATTGTTTCTGTTTTTGTTTTTATTGTTGTTGTTGTTGTTCAAATCAGCCTCAATGATTTAACTGAGAAATTTCTTGGAACAAATATTGTTTTATTTTTAATTTATGTCTTATTAACCTACATTAATTGTACAGAAGTGAGGAGTTAGTCATGGCATTTTTGGTTGTATTCATTGTATGCTTTAGTCATGTTCATTTTCTCCTCCCAGCCCTTCTTTTCCCTCAATTTTCCCACATTTCTCCAGTCAAATAGTCTCCTTAAAGCTTCAGAGTATGTATTTATTTTTTAATTTATATTCCATTTATGAGACTAAACACACTATATTTATTTTTTGAGGCATGAATATTTTCCCTTAAACTATGATTCATCACATTTGCAGAAAATAACATAGTATCTCTACAAGCTATCAGTTTGCAGTGAATTTGTTCCACATTTATTTATCTTGTGATATGAACAAACATTTTAAGAAATTAAAATTTTTCACAACTTTGACAGAATGTATTTTCTATTAACCTCAACCAGTTTTAAGCAGTATCAAAAAAATCCCATTACCTAAAGAGAAGATATCCAACAAATCATTGATAATTGGATAGATCATTAATAAATTGCTCATCAAGAAAAAAACAGATTTATAGTGCTTTCTGGAACTGTAATGTAATGTGTCTTGCTCTAGCAACATTTGCATAATTTATGTGATGTCATTGGAGAGTGTTGGAAAGAGATGACAAAAACCTATTTGTAAACCTGAACATGCCTTGGCAGAAAACGTGTTCTCACAACCAAATTTCCCGCATCAAGTAATCCCTGGTAACATTTAATCAGCCACATATATCTCCTGTTAAGGATGTTGTTTGATGTCTTTCTTCATCAATATCATTACTAACTCCGTTTTCCCAAGGCAGGAGAACGCAAGGCAATGGGGTGGAGAGGGTGATTAGGAGCTACTGCACCTTCCTGAAGACAAATGGAAAGGGAAGCTGGATGGGGATGGGAACAGAGTGGGGGAAGGTGATGACATTTAAAATGTAAATACAGAGAGTATCTAGTGAAATCTGTGCTAACTCAAGATTTTATGTCCAGTTGAAAGACATGTAAAGAGTACTATACTTTAATGTCTAGCATCTTGATTGACAGAAGCTATGCTGAAATCGGGTCCTCAGTGATGATGCTGGCGTGTTGCTGCAATCAAGCATAATGAAAACGTTACCACGCCACTCATAAATCTTAAACCATATGGGCCCTGGAGGTCATATTCTGGTGAAAATAATGCCATTGATTCAAAGATAGGTCCTGAAATTAAACAATGCCGTAAACACATGAACACTATCTTTACCTTAAAAAAAAAAAAAAAAAAAAAAAAAAAAAACTCTACAGATTTTAGTAAATTTTACAGATTGTATCGATCTACTTCAGGTGTTTGGTAGAAAGCCCCAGGATCCTGGCCACCAGTTCTGAACAATGAATAGTGTTGCACTAAAATGTGATGGGGAGAGGATCATGTTTTCTTTACCAGTTGAACTTTTAAAATGCATTTTTCTTTCTATAAATTCATAACTTATTTTTAAATATTAATGTTTTTATTTAAACAACTTTTTTAAAACAAAGATAAATGTACAGAGTTTTGAAAGCTTTTTATAAAACTATATGAATATATTTTTGTCAGTTTTTGATTTTTTTAAAGGTTCAATGGTATGCATTGAAATCTTACTAGTTACAATGAGCATAAAGTACATGCAAAATCAAAAAGGAACATGTTTTCTTGATGTGTAAAGATTAAGCATCATGGTTTTTAAATGCCAAGAATTGCAAAAGGCTATCTTCTTAGCTCTTGAGTTATTAATGATTTAAGGTCTAGGTGTACCCAACTCTGAGAGGGGGTTATACACTTTTTGTTTTAAAGGACTGAGGATTCCACTTTTGGCCTTCCATTTTTTGAGCTTTGTATGGTCTGTGAGTTGTTTCTTGGGTATTCAGAGCTTAAAAGCTAATTCAATAGACTGGAAAAAATATTGTCATTATTGTTCCTTTTTTCTTAAATAGCAATCTCTTCTGGTGTTAAATAAGTATTTGTTAATCAACTTTTAATTCAATGTATTAGGAATCACTGCTTTTATAAATCTCAACCACATAGGAACATTTTAAAATAAGAATAACTCATGAAACATATTTTAAAACAAGTATTGAATCTGTTATGTAACTTTGAGCACACAGAGTATATCTTTATGAATTATATTTTATAAGTATATTTCTAGCATGATGGTTTATTTTTTATAAATATTTGTATATTATCCATTTTACTTATTTGGGTTCAAAACAACTTATTATATATTCTACACTGAAAACTCATGCTGGAATTTTCAACTACCATGTCTGGATTTAAAAGAAGAATACATTACCATGCTATGATATATATTTTTTTCCCATCCACCTGTCCTCACCAAGTGTTCTGCTGCTATTCCTGCTATTTAAATGGGATTTCTGAAGTGTGAAACTTTCTTTATATGATGCTATCCATAGAGTATGACAATGTAAAACTCCAAGCAAGTATTTCATGTTGAACTAAAAAATAAATGACTAAAAACAATCATAAAAGACCTAATGATTAAATGACCTTTAACTAATTGATCTATTTTCCGTATCATAAAGTTTTTTTTCTTATTTGAATCATGCATATTTTCTGTGAATTAATAATAATATCAAAATGTTTTGTGCTTTATTTCAACAATTGATAAATACCTAATACTCTACTTTATAGTTTCAACAACGTTTGATTAATACCTACTACTCTACTTTACAAAATTACACATAAACAAACAAGATGTTGCTAGAGAAATTGAAATCCAATGTTACTTTTCCTGTATTGCAGAGGACCTGTATTCTGTTCCCAGTAGCCACCTCAGCAGCTCACAACTCCCTTGATACCAGTTTCAGAGGTTCAAATGCCCCCTTTGAGCCTTTATAGACACAAGAAATGCACATGGTACACACACATACATGTGGTATTCACACATAAACATAAAATAACAGTAAATGAATATTTAAATACATATCTCATTCCATAGCTACTTAAAATAAACTAACAGTATGTAAGTGTCAGATTGCCATTTACTATAATATCTTCCCTAATTGGGTTCAAATGGTGACTTTTGTGAAATGTTCAAAATACCTCCTAATTAAGAGGCCCTAGTAAACACAGAGACTGATTACTAATGTCAAATGGATGAAAGTTATATAATTCTTGTGAAATGGTAATAAGTAAAGTCTTTTGTAAGTTGAACATGGCCATAAATTTGAATAGATTCATGCCATTATAAAAATAAACAAATGAAAGGTGAGATTCTTTTTAATTATATGTATTACTATGAATTCAACTCATGCTGTGATTAGAATGATAATCTCATATCATAGCAATATGTAGAATATTATTTTTATTGGAAAGTCTCTGTATTTACATTTCAGATGTTATCTCCTGGCCCCCAACCCCATCCCCCTCACCCTCCTGGTGCCTATATGAAGGTGCTCCCTCTCCCAAATACCTTCTCTACCTCAGCACCTTGGCATTCTCCTACACTGGAAGAAAGAGCCTTCACTGCATTAGAGGCCTCTCCTCCCACCGATGTTAGATAATGCTATACTCTGCTGGATATGCACCTGGAACCATGGGTCTCACCGGCAATGTAAAACTATTACAAGAATAATATTTCATTTCAAGTATGAAATATTATTTTGTAATAGTTTTCCACTGCAAAATATTTGTTCATTGGTTTTGAATGTATATTCAATCAATTCTAAAACTACTTTCCTTTCCTTCTTAGTAGATTTGTCAAGGTTCTATAGATGAATCAGTTTTGCTACCTGCTAAGTATATCTTTCTGATGACAAAAGAATACCTAACCTATACATAGATTACTCCTCACAGGATAAGTGCTAGGTCCTTAGCACAGAGAGAAACATACATAAAAGAGAGTTTGTTGAGAGGGAAGAATATGTTGTTTTACATCCATGAGTATGCAGACAGTGAGCAACACTGTCCTTAGCATGTTATTTCTGTCCTCTGTCTTTCTTTATATACTCTTTGTCTCATTAGTTTTCTTTGTTTCCTCCCTTCTTTCTTTTCTTTGAGTCTTCTTTCCTTTATTTTCCTCTTTTCTCTCTCTTTTTAAAATAGTACTCAAAGCTATTTGGTACAGACATATGATTGGCTCTGGCAAAAGTTGAGAGAGGGTGTGAGAGAGAATCAAAGTATGCTGCAAAAAATGCTTCAAAAATAATAATATAAGAGGGGAAAAAGAAAGTAGACATACTTGTGTCTGCATGATACAGTCAATGATATCTTAATGTATAGTGAAAAATTAAACCATACGCATACCTCTAGGCAATGGAAAGTTCATAGGTAACAAAGAAAAAATAGTCTCTCTTCCCAGAGGAGAAGCAAAGCAAAGGCAAGAAACATAATTTGAAAAGAGGAAGAAGTGAGAGATAGACATTATAAGACAGAAAACTTGAATGAACAGTTAGTTTGTATTTGGATCTTCACTAGTGGATTATGAAAGTATACTTACCATAAAAATATTTTATTAAGAAAATTGAAGTAAATATTGTTAACAACAAGGAAGGAAACTTAAAGCAAATACATGTTTTTTGTTTGTTGTGTTTTTTATTTAGTAATTCTGTATTGAATCAAGGAACTGACTTCTGTGAAAACACTCCACCAAAGAACATTTGTAGTGCAGGACTATGATTTCAGGCAAATACACAGACTTAGTCTGTTAATTTAAGGGCTCTGCAAAACAGCCAACATGTATTATCTTTTATTTAACTGCTTATATGTAAAATGGGTTTTCACATTCCACTAAAAGTAGTCCTTCAAATCTAGCAACAGCTAAGACAATCTATATATTCAAATATTCATGTAATAAAGATGAAAGAATAGGCCTGAAATTTGAGATATATATAATGTAAAGTAGTATATGTGTTAATATATATACATATAAAGTAATATGTATATATATATATATATATATATATATATATATATATAGGAGGAGGCCACAGAAATTACTAGAAAAATTAAGTTTTTAATATCCAAGAGGCTTCATTTTCTCAGGACAATCTTCAAACCCATATGTTGCTGGTCCCTTATACAATAATGTGGTGGGAGGAAACTGCTTGTGAGCAAACCACCAAGTACACCTTCCATCCAGTGACAGGGTCTCATCAGTCTTGCAAAGATGCTAACCTGGCCTTTACTTTAAAAAAAAGGCAAAGGAAGGTTGTGGAAAATTTTAATTTTAAGCTAGATCAGAGCAATCTTAGCATCCTTTCTTTCCTTAAGTTAGTCATTTTATTTTTTGAGATTATAACATAGTTATTCATTCCCTCTTTCATTTTTTTCCTCCTAAATATCTCATATTATCTCAATGGAAGTAAGTTACAGTTAATGTCATTAAAGGTTTTACATGTTCTGAATTTTTAACTATATATTTTATTTTGAAATACAGGAGTAACAATAGATGTATAAAAAGATATCAGATTGATATTACTTTTAAAAACATTAAATTAGTATATAGATATGAAAAATATCAGAGAAATGAAGAATGATAAAATGTTCTCCACTAATTTAGAAATAACCAAATAAAACAATGGGGTTTCCAATAACAAACACAGTTACCAAAGATAATTAGAATCAGTGTGGAGCACATAAATATCTCATTGTAGATGCTTTATTCAAGACTTATCTACTAGCCATTTAACAAAAAGCATGAAGTAGACATTCAAGATGGTTTTTAAATTTAAGAAGGCAATTGTAAGGGTTGTTTTAACTTGTAACTTTCAAGCTGACTATCACTCAGAAGTAGAAGAGCTTGGTGCAGCATTATGTGTGATTTCATGCATCACAACACAGTAGATAAATAATCACAAAATTAGGAACAATGTAGAAGTTTTGTAAATTAGAAATGATTAATAAGTTAAAAGAGCATGTCAAAATTTATGTTAAAAAAGAGACTGCACACCTTTTTTTGCAAAATTTTGAAGCAAACATATGAAATCATTGTGAATTGATGTAAATCATGAGGTCATAATATAGCATTCATAGTACAGTGGTTAATTTAACAAGACATATGCTAATAATGATAAAGATGACATACCAGTTATTATAGACACGAGATGGAGTGTCCAGAATTGTACTTAAAAGGAAAAAATTAGTTTAGTTTTTAATATAAAAAAAGAAAATCTGGGAAAATTTTAAATCATGGGAATATAGGAAAGAAATATAATGGCTTAAGGGACAAGGTCCAATTGTTATTGAAGAATCCCACCCATCTTAGCACATGTTGCTGAGGATTGCCCAACTTACCCCTGGACTTCATCATTTCCCACACTGGCCACATTTCTTTTTCAGCTTTACCAACTCCTTAATTAGGTGCATGAGTCCATAATGTCTCTATCCGCTGTGACTTGCCATCATTGTTGGAATTGCAAAGTTGTAGACACTGGGAGACTAACTTACCTGTACCTAAAGTTCTATTCACAGCTTTTGAAAATTAGGCTCAATGTGTAAATATGTGTAGAATTAATCATTCTGTGACAGAAGAACCTTTAAAAATTATAAGTCAACTAAAAGGTTTTGTGTGGGGACTTGGGATTCAACAGTTCATCTGAAATGTGTATTTCATAATTAGAGTTAGCCTGAACTGAAAAAAAAAAAAAAGCATACACATATTGTAAAAAGGAAAACCAGAGAAAAATGCAAGTACCCTCTTAAGTATTTCATTAGCTTCTGTCCAGGTTATAGATTACCTTATTATTACTATAATATTATAGATTACTTCATTATGTTTATGTCAGTATCCTTTAAAGCATGTGGTTAAAATCTTATAAGATAATTTTATCTAATTTTTATATTTAGATATACCTCTGTTTAATTTAAATAGGCAAAATTTTTATTAGATTAGAAACTGTTTTATAGTATAACTAATTTGTTTGAAAATTTCCTTCATATTCAAAACTACCTGTATTTATTGTCCTTGTCAAGAAGGAACAAAGCAGTTCTCCATTTTCTCATTTTAGTTTGAAACATCCTTATTAATCATCATAGAATATTTTGACAACTACAAACATAATTTAGCATATATTCTAAGCAATCAAAAGTATAATCAAAATTAAAAGTATTTTAACAGATAAAACCTTGATAGTGATATGAGTTATTGTTTTTCAAATACAAATAACAAAGAACACTTTTAATGTTCTTTTTCTACCAAATTACATCTTTCCCTCAAAGATGTCAAGCTTTTAAGCAATGGGATTATTTTTAATTATTTTATTACACTGCATCTTCACTCTATAAATTTGATTACATATATTTCTCTATAGTGTGTTAGGGCTAGATTGGTTTGGGTGCAGCCAACAGTAAGGTTTGTCTCATAATGTTACTCATTTAGAAGATGAGTTAAAAACTTCAATTACTTTAAATGAATAACCAGTGTACAATTAGAAAATGTAAGAGAGAGAGATTTGCTTCTTTTTTTTTTCAGTGAGATTGCAACATAAATTAAGTCAGCCTTTGGACTCTCACCATAAAAATATTTATAAGCAATAACTAGAATCTGCTAGGAGAAAGATTTTCATAATAACAGTCTAATAAGTATGGTTGTCATCAACAATATTGCAAGACTGGTGCACATAGGGAACAAAAATATCCATTAATGTCAGTGACACAGTCTTATTTTTTGCTGTACTGCATCTTCCCAATTACTTAGTCATGGGTTAAAGATGTTTACACATATGATTTTCTACTGAATTCAGGTGCTTGGTATACCATCAAACACTTTATGGATGAAAACTTAACACATAAATTCTATCTTAAATGAGATTACAATTACAACTAAAGAATGTGAGTGTCAAATCAAGTAGCAGGGTATAAAGCACATTTGAAATTTGAATGAATTTTACCTTTCAACAGACAGTTTTCACACACATACACACACACACACACACACACACACACACACATGCAATGGACATTCACGCAGCTAAATTTTATCCAAAAACAGCTCAAAGTCAGCTTCTTATATCTACTTATGAAGAAATTAAACATGATTAGAGCAAGTTTAAACCATTTCTACCATGTTTAGGTCATTTCTACGATTTTCTAGGCAAAGCTGCCTCATTTCTTTGAGTTTTATGTTGCAAATAAAGTTCTTGACTGTTTGGGTCAACATTAATTTCTCTTTCATTTAGTGTCCATCAAAATAAATTAGAAAATTAAGTTAGCCAATTTAACAATCTTTTTCTCGAGGTTTACAACATATGTTTATTTCATTTGCTAATAAGTTTTCTCAAATAGCCAAAGTTGCCACAACTGTTCACTTACTTCCTTTTGTATAAAAGTAATGTGCAGATGTTAGTAGGTTATCTGTTCTTTCTCTGAGAGACAAGAAGATGACACTGAGAAAATTATTCATATAATTTCAATAATTTTTGGATTATAACTTCATTTTTATGTTTAAACTCTTTCATTCGGAGTTGAATTCTTTTTGTTTCCTTACTTTTTTATTGGGTTTTTTAATTTACAATTCAATTGTTATCACCTTTCCTAGTTTCCCAACCAGAAACCCCTTATCCCAGTCCCCTCCTCCTGCTTAGATGAAAGTGGCCCCCACCCACTCCCTTCCTGCCCTGGCCTTTCCCTACATTGGGGCATCAAGCCTTCACAGGACCAAGGGCCTCAACTTCTGGGCATATACCCAAAAGATGCTCCAACATGTAACAAGGACACATGTTCTACTATGTTCATAGCAGCCTTAATTATAACAGGCAGAAGCTGGAAAAAACCCAGATGTCCTTCAACAGAGGAATGGATATAGAAAATATGTTACATTTACACAAAGGAGTACAACTCAGCTGTTTAAAACAATGACATTTTGAAATTCTTAGGCAAATGGATGGAACTAGAAAATCATCTTGAGTGATGTAACCCAATCAGAGAAGAACACACATGGTATGCATTCACTCACTGATAAGTGGATATATTATCTCCAAAGCTCAGAATACCCAAAACGCAATTCATAGACCACATGAAGCTCAGGAAGAAGGAAAATCAAAGTGTGGATACTTCAGTCCTTCTTAGAAGGAGGAACAAAACACTCACAGGAGGAAACACAGAGACCAAGTGTACAACAGAGCCTGAAGGAAAGGCCATCCAATGACTGCCCCACCTGGGGATACAATAAACATACATTCACTAAACCCAGATAATACTGTGGATGCCAAGAAGTACATACTGGCAAGAGCCTGATATAGCTGTCTCCTGAGAGGCTCTCCCAAAGCCTGACAAATGAGGAGGCAGATGCTGGCAGCTAACCATTGTACTGACACTTGGGTCCCCAATGGAGGAATTAGAGAAAGGACTGAAGAAGCTTAAGGTTTCTTTAATCCCAAAGGAAGACCAACAATATTAACCAATCAAACACCCCACCACCTTTCAACAGAGCTCCCTGGATCTAAACCACCAACCAAAGTGTATACATGGAATGAACCATGGCTCCAGCTGCATATGTAGCAGAGGATTGCCTTGTGAAGAATCAATGGGAGGGGAGTTGAATTCTTAACTGCATATATTTCACAACATCTATTGAAAATAGAGAAAAATAGAAAAAAATTCAAAAGTAATGCAATGCCTCCACCAAGTTTACTTGACCTGAAAAATCGATTTGTCTTTTGTCAGTCATGGCTTATGTTGGATCTACCGGTTTAATATTTTCAAGTATAAAACTGTATGAGATATATAACCATCCAAAATTTTCTTGGTGGTAAGCAGATCCCTCTCCCTCTCTCTCTCCCTCTCCCTGTTTGTCTCTCTGTCTGTAGTCTGTCTGTTTCTTTCTCACATACACACACACACACACACACACACACACACACACACACACACACACACACTTTCATCTTTTTTCTGTGTGTATCATAGCACTTGCTATGGTGAATGGCAGCTTCATTTACAACTATTGACACATGTACATATTTCTCATATTTCTCATTATACTGCATTTTGATATTCATAACTTTATTTTAAAAGATTCTGGAGACTTGAAGCTTTTTCTGAGGCTCTTGTAAAGAAGACTTCTTTCTTATATAGATGGTTGCTTTAATGCTCGGTATAAGCTAATATTTATTCTCAAAATCAAGAGGATTAAGATTGCTTTTTCAAGCTTATTCACCTTTTCACTTACCTCTGACTCTAACTGAACAAACCAATTATCTGTGGAGAATATCACATGTCATTAAAATGTGTTTGACATTTGGCAAAACAATCCTGTAATCTATCCTGGAGAACCTAAGATTTATGGATTGGGTTAATGTGGCCATATTGGATATATTCAGGGTGGTAAGTGAATACCAGGTTTGCTTTGAGTTATTACCATGGTGAGAAACTTTAAAATATAGTTTACCAGAGCCACAGGAAATATGGGAGTGGGATGTTCAGCTTTTCAGTAATGATGGTAGCACCTGACACCATCATGTAAGGAAACAGAGGAGAAATGCAAAGACAGCTAATACAACATAATTAAATATCATTGATTTTTTAAGGGATATAATGTATAGTGAAATAACAAAGCATGTATTTACCTTGTGATCTCTTGTTCTTTTTTTAAAGGTTGGCTGGTACCTTTACTTCAAATTTAATGTGTTGTATATGACAAAATCCATATGAAGATATTTACAAACAGGAACTCCACAGTTATAAACAAAATGTAGTTTAAAGTCTTCTTGTTCAATGGGAAATACATTTATCTTTAGAAACCACTGACTTAAATTATAATTTTTCATCTAAAATAATCTGTGTTTCCTGCCATGTTCAAGGCAGTTTACCCATGTAAGCAATAATACTTGGCCATGCAATTACCCACAGAATTCAAAACTCTCCAGTAGTTCATTGTTCTCTCTTACATACAATAGGATTATTTAGAAGTTGAACTCTGAAAAATAATAATCATGTAATATAACATATGATATTAAATAATGAAAGATTTTATTACATCAATACCAATGGACTGCTGAAATTGCTTAGCATTTTATAAATATTACCTTCTATAATTTTTAAAAGGCATACTAAACACATTATACATGGCCAATTTGTGGAACTGCTAGTTTTCTTACAAAATTTATAAACATTTAAAAGTCACATGCCATTATAAACTATAAAGAATTAGAAATACTTAGGTTTTAATGATTCAAATTTTCTGCATAACATTGAAAACTTAAGCAGTATATTATATCAAATAGCAAGAAACATGTTTACCATTTTACTTGTAAGTCTGTGGAAGATCATATTAAGTTGCAGATTCCAGTGATTTCTATGTGTTTTAGTTTATGTGTTTCTGACAAGTTGGTCATGGTATTAAACCCTCCTGTCCCCAGTACTCATCAGGTAATGGCTCATTCCATTCCTCTATGTTTTTGTTGGTTTTCAACCCAAGATACTATCAAAACATATACATGAAATATATCAGCCAGAGCATGGCAGTAATTGTCTTTACTGTAGGTAATAATAGACTCGAAAAAACACAACCGAACAAACAATTAGAATTGTAACAAGATTGTTTAGTTTTGAGTTAAAACCTTTGTGATGTTTGCTGTTAGACATTTAGATAAGTAAATATATTGTCAATTTTTTCTAAAGTTTATATTTATTTTCACAGACTAATTCCATTGTCAGCCTGTGGCAGAGATTGTTTTTGGCAGAGTGATGGTTAATGAAAATTCTCACTTATGGTCAAACTGTTGAGAGCAAGTAGGTGCTGTGAACTTCTATGAGGTCAAAATATTGAGAGTCATTGAGTTTTTGCCCTTGGTTCTGTATCACCCTTTGCCCATGGATCATGAAACATTATAGAAAATACCAAGAAGAAAATGTATGTGACCAAGGAAAGAAAAAGTACCTTTAAACACTGTCATTTAGATATGTCACTGACTAGGAATCTCCTAAGAAAGAAATTCTCTAAAGCTCTTCCAGTAAGCATTGAGTTCCTTTTATATATAAGATAATAATATGCCCATATGTTACCAGCTCTTTAATTGCTTATTTAACTATATTAATATTAAATTGTTTTATTACCAACAATTTCATCCTATGGAGCAGGAATATAAGGAGCATGTTAGATAATTGCCCATTATAAAGCATATACATCCTATGCTCTCACCTTGAGCTACACAACTCCTGATATGTCAGTCACTGTAAAATATAAGTATCATGTACATTTAGGCCAACTGTGATCTATACTTTTAATATTATTCTTTTCACAAGTAAAGTATCTCATAGATATATCCAGACATTCCTTCTAGCTGTAGATTTCAGTGAATTATTCAGTAAGTATAACAATATTACTTTTAGATGACTATAGTTAAATTTAGATTCACTGCCCCCAGATTCAAATTAATGAGTTATTAGTATAGCATATTTCACTGTTTTCTTTCATGTAATCTTAATAATGAATCAAACTGAATCACAGGATCCATACACAGACTCTAATTTAAAACTTTGACAACTTTGAAGTCCAAGATATTTTCAGTTTATATTTATCTTATGGAGATCAGTCTCTAAAAGATGGATATAAATTGGGTTATTTATAAAACTTTCAGTTATATTATTACCCTGTGTGTGCTATGCATTTTTACTGCAATCATTAGAACTTTGCATGGCATTAAGAATATTTAACATAAATTAGATACCAGAGAATAGACTACTGAAGACATATCTTCCTGAATCTAAAGAAATATTCTAGTGACTACTTAGCTCATATCTGGCTCTTTGATTTATCTTCTGTACATTAGACCATTTATTTAAAACTGTGAGATTGATTTATGTATTAAGTTTCTGAAGGAGGTTAAAGGAGCTCATCATTTTTCTTCTGCTTAAAAGTCTTAGATCTCCATTAAGATCACTTTCCATTTCTCTTAGCCCTTTAAATTGTGTTCTTAGGTATGAGCAATGAATTACCTGACAGAGAAAGGTTTCATCTGTACTGCAAACTTCCACTGCATGATAAAAGGATCCTATGCAGTTTTGTACAGTCCATAATGGTTAGTGGCAGATGACTGTGACAGCACCTTCATTTCAAAGATCATACAAAATAGTTACTGAACCACAGGAGGGAGGAAATAAAGGATAAGAACTCCAACTCATTTCACTGATGGGGTGTATAGCTTACATTTGCCTTTTCACCTTTGAACAGATTTGCAGTGTATTATAAAAACTAAACTTTCTAAGCAGAAAACCTGTTTGGGGAATGATTCAATAAGAAAATATGCTCTCCTACTAAGGTATTTCCCTAAAGAAGGTTCAATATAAACTTCAAATATATGATAAGATATTAAAGACTGTAGAGGGTACAGATGTGATCCTATTAAAATGAAGTATTCAAAATACATAAATCAACGAATAAATAAGTAAGTCACTAAACAGCAAGGATAAAAGTTAGCAAAGAGGAGACATGGAAGAAATCAAAGGGTTATTATCTTTGGAAGAGATAAAAACATTGCCAAATTATGTAATGAAGGGTTAAATAACTGTAAATAAAGAAATAGCAAAGTAATTGGTCATTTGAACAAACTATATATGATAAACTTTTATCAGACACAATGTTTTAAAGAAATTAAACTCATCAGACTCCTGAACCACACAGATAAACTACCTTTCCTCCACCCATCTTTCCTGACCTGTGCTCAGAGACCTATGTACCAAGTCAAGCTGCTTTGAACAGCCTGCTATCCCAGGGGGACCTACATTATCCAGGTGGCTCTTCCCCCACAAACATCAGCCCTGAGACTCCTGAAACATTCAGATTAGATTCCCTCTCTCTGCCTATTTCTGCTGCTTGATTATCTCTCTGGATCAATCCAACTGCCCCAAGTAGCCTCCTAACCCAGAGAGACCTCGATTCTCCTTCCACCATACAGGTAAGTTTCCCTTCCCCCATCCATCTTCCCTGCTGGCTGAGCCTTCTGGGCAAGCCAAGTTGCTACTATCCTATCCCAGAGGGACCTCCATTCTCCAACCAACTACCTCTCCTCTACCTTCCTAAGACTCCTGAATCATATAGGGAAACTTTCCTTACTCCACCCATCACTTCTGCTCTCTGAGCCTTCTGATCCAAGACAAGCTGCCCTGAGCAACCTGCTATCCTAAGGTGATCACCATTTTTCTGCTAGGTCTCTGCTTCATCAGACCTGAAGATCCTAAACCACATGATACTTGTCAGAAGTGTACCACACCAGGATCACTAAGGGTCAGTCTTCCAATACCTACTACAACATGTATGTACAGAAAAAACAAAAACAAAACACTCAGAGGGATAGAGACTCTAGAAAGTACACAAAAATCAAAGACAGGGCAATATGACACCTCTAATTCACAGTTAACACTACAGCAAGCTCTGTATATCTCAACACAACCAAAATACAAAAGAATGAAAAGAGAGACACTTGATAATAAATTGGGGTGACCTTTGCTGTGATTCACTACAATAGGAATATGGATCCTAAAGAGGCCATATCCTATAGCAAGGCATGAACCCCAGTGAAGCAATTGAGACACCAACCCAACCAAATACTTTTCAACCCCAAATTTATCCTGTCTACAAGAAATACAGGCATGGGGGATAAAGCAGAGATTGAAGATATTGCCATAACCCACCCAACTTGAGACCCATTCCATGGGCAAGTACCTGTCCCTAACACTTTAATAATGCTTTGTTATGCTTGCAAAAAGTATTATATTGTTCACTGAAAGGCTCCATCTAGCAGTTAACTCAGACAGATGCAGACACCCACGGCCAAAAGAGTGGATGAAATTGGAGAATCTTATGGACAGATATAAGGACTGATTGCAAGTGCTAAAGGGGATGTTTTTCCATAGGAAGACCAACAAAATCAACTAACCTGGGCCTTTTAGCCTCTCAGAGACTGAACCACCAAGCAAAAAACATACACAGGCTGGACCAAGGGCTCCCTGCTCATATGTGATAGATGGGCAGCTTGACCTTCCTGTGGGTCCGAGACAACTGTAGAAGGGGCTATTATAGAAGATGTTGCATGGATGTAAGATGTGGAATATGTTCTTCTACTTGTACTGCTTTGTCTGTCCTCAACGGGAGAGGATGTGCTTAGCACGTGATTTTCAGTGACAGTTGGGGTATATAAAGCAATGTGTGTGTGTGAGGTGTGGGTGTGTGTGTATTTAATAACCAAAAGCTCAACTAAAACATTACCAACATCTATTCTTTACAACTTGTCAAAAGACATTATCATCATTCAATTACATATATAATGTAATTTAATATAATTATTTTTTTAGAAATTCAGTACTATGCTCAAAGTAGTTAGTTTATTAAAACAACTATTAAAATATAGTTTACTTATTAAGTAAATTGTCTTCCTTTGTATATAACCACTAAGATATATACTATAAGATCACATGTTAATATGTTTTATTTGAAATGTGTTTGAGATAAAATGATTCTAATAAATATTGGATGATTAAGATAAAAATTAGATATAGGAAAATTTATACCAAGAGTAGAATTTAAATAAAACTTAAATAGCCAGAAGTCCAAAAATTTATGACACCTCTAAAATAAAATTTTCTAAACATTCTGGTATGATTAAGCATAATGTTTCAAAATGCCATCATATTGCTGTAATATGATAATGGAGATTTTGATTCACTTAGTATAATAGAATACTATGATTAAATGTTTGCCTACCAAAGCAGACTAAATATTTTATTTGCTAGACAACAATGGCATTCAGATTTTTTACATATTACTTCATTACTATTCATAATATAAATGCTATAAGAAAGACATGACAGATAATGGTAATGAGGAAGGACAAAAAAAGGTAGAAGAAGGTTTGAGTTTTAATGACTTCAATAAGTAATTCATAGAAATCCAAGAGAACACACCAGGACATGGTGTACTTCTCCTTCCAATTTAACTTACACAATATAGTAGTGATATTACATCCATAGAATTTGTCTAATCTACTTATACTAGGATATTTTTCTTGCTCTTTCTTCTATGGGACTTATCTTACTAGTGAAAGTTACTGTGTGAAAAAAAAACAAAAACAAACAAAGAAAAAAACAAGTGAGGGTGAAAGTTAATAGAGCTACCAATGGACATTGTTTTCCTGTCACCTTAAAATACTGAGATATGGGTAAAATAAGAAGAATTCCTACATTAAAAAATCTACTAACCTACATAAACATTAGGATAAAGAATTCAACAGACATTTATTAAGAGAAGACATGAAAATGATAATAATTGTAGAATTGAATTTGCCTTTTTTTAAAAGTATCAAATAAAAGTCAAAAAATGTAGACCTCTTCTACATTACATTGTCATCAAGAAATAATTCAATATTTTGCACTTTTGTCAAGAAACTAAATTTTGAGTCTGATACATCTTTGGATTTCCACCTGTGCTGGGAGCAAAGCCTCTCTTCTGGATCCAAACCCACACAGCCCACCCCCTAGTTGCAGCCTGACTTCCCAAGTATTCTTACACACCCTGGGTCACAGGATCACAGGGTCATCAGATCACAGTATCATAGGAAGAACAGGCTCTAGTTAGAAACAGGAAGTCCAGAAAACACCCAGAGATATCCAGATGACTAGAGGCAAGTTTAACAACATCAGCAACAGAAGAAATTTGAATTGGCAAAATCAAAACCCAGTTCTCCTACCACAGCCAGTCCTGGGTACCCCAACACACATATAAAAAAAGATTCAGATCTAAATTTGTATTTCATGAAGGTGACAGAGGAATTTAAGAAGTACATAAAATATTCAGTTAAAGAAATGTAGAAGGACACAATAAAGCCATTGAAGAAATTAAACAAAACTCTTCAATCTCTAAAAATCAAAAAATAAATATTTAAGAAACACAAAGTAAGACAGCCTTTGAGATAGAAACCCTGGGAGAGAAGTCACAGATGCAAGCATTACCAACAGAATACAAGGAATAAAAAAGAGAATATCAGGTGTAGAAGATACCTTAGAAGACATTTACAGGACAGTCAAGGAAAATACAAAAAGCAAAAAGCTCCTATCTTAAAACATTCAAGATCCATTTACTTGCCATGGAAATTCACAAAGTCATTGTTTTTAATAGCTTAGTAGTACTCTATTGTGTAAATGTATCACAATTTCTGTAGTCATTTCTTTGTTGAAGAATATCTGGGTACTTTCCAGCTTCTGACTATTATAAATAAAGCTGCTATAAACATGGTGAAAGATGTGTCCTTGTTTTGAGTTTTTTATATTATCCATTCTAAATATTGTGGGTTGTTTTGATTTGTATTTCCCTGATGACTAGGATTGTTGAGCATTTCTTTAGATGCTTCTAGGCCATTGGATATTCCTCAGTTGAGAATTCATTGTTTAGTTCTGTACCTCATTTTAAAAAATAGATTATTTGATTCTTTAGAGTCTAACTTCTTCAGTTCTTTGTATATATTGGATACTATCCCTCTATTAGATGTAGAATTGGTAAAGTTTTTTCCCAATATATTGATTTCTGTTTTACCAGTTTGACAGTGTCCTTTCCCTTACAGAAGCGCTGAAATTTCATGAGGTCCCATTACTCATTTTTTGATCTTAGAGCATAAATTATTGGTGTCTGTTCAGGAAATTTTCTCTTCTGCCTATGTGTTCTAAGTTCTTCCCCACTTTCTGATCTATTAGATTCAGTGTACCTGGTTTTATGTGAAGGTCTTTGATCCACTTGGACTTAGCTTTATAAATAGAGATAAGAAAGGATCAATTTGCATTCTTCTGCATGCTGACTGCCAATTGAACCAGCATTATTTATTGAAGAAGCTGTCTTTTATTCATTGAGTGCTTTTAGCTCCTTTGTCAAAGATCAAGTGACAATACAAGAGAAAAAGACTGGATCTGAGAAGAATAGATTTAGAAGAAAGTGAAGATTGCAAAGGAAAACAGCTAGCAAAAATCTTCTATAAAATTATAGAAGAAAACTTTCAAAATTTAAGAAAAGAAATGTGCATAATCATTCAAAAAGCCTGTTGAACATCAAACAGATGGGACCAAAAAAAAAAAAAAAAATCCCCTCATCACTTAATAATTAAAACACCAATGCACATAACCAAGAAATAATATTAAAAGCAGTAAAAGAAGAAGGTCAAATAACATATAAAGGCAGACCTATAAGAATTACACTAGACTTCTCAAATGGACTCTAAATGCCAAATGATCCTGCGCAGATGTCATTTATACCATAAAAATACAAAAATTCTAACCCAGGCTACTAAACCCAGCAAAACTTAAAATCACCATAGATAAAGAAACAAAGGTGTTCCAAGAAAAAACAAAATTTAAACAGTATCTTTCCACTGATCCTGTTCTACAAAGGATTGTTCAAGGAAAAGTCCAACATAAGAAAAGAAACTAAACTCAAGAAAATATAGAAATCAATCTTTATACAAAAATCCTAAAAGAAAGAAAACACAAAAACATTATTTAATCTCTAATAACAAAAATAACATGAACCAACAATCATTAGTCCTTAATATCTATCAACATTAATGGAATCAATTCTCCCAAAAAAACAAACAAACAAACAAACAAAAAAACAACAACACACTGGCTAACAGATTATATATGTAATTTTTGTAAACATTTTGTAAACATTTTGCTGTAAACAGGAAACATACCTCAGTGACAAAAACAGACATTACCTCAAAGTAAAAGGCTGGGGAAATGTTTCAAAGCAAATGATCCCAAGAAACAAGTTGGAGTAGTCATTCGAATATCAAATAAAATTGATTTTTAACAAAACATTATCAAAAAAGATGGGGAAGGACACTACCTATTCATCAAAGTGAAAAAAACCTGTGGAGACCATATCTAGAGTTGAGGCATGGCTCCCTCTTGAGAGATGTGACTACCCACCCTTCACAGAATTTTAACCTAGAATTGCTCCTTTCTAAATGAAATACAGGGGCAAAAATTAGAGCAGAGTGTGAAGGAAAGGCCATCCAGAGACTGCTCCGCCTGAAGATCTTGTCCCACATTCAGCCACCAAATGGTGTTAATGCCATGAAAATCTTGCTGACAGGAGCCTGATATGGATGTCTCCTGAGAGGCTCTGTCAGATCCTTATGTATACAAATGCAAATGTTTGCAGCCAACCATTGGACTGACCGCGGAGACCATGGTGTAGCAGTTGGTGGAAAGAGTGAAGGAGCTGAAGAGTTTTGCAAGCCTTAACGAAAAACAAGAATATCAACCAAGTCTGAAGCCCCCAGAGCTCCCTGGGACTAAACCACCAACAAAAGAATAAATATGGAGTGACCCGTGGCCCCAGCTGCATATATAGCTGAGGATGGCCTTGACTGTGATCAATGGGAAGGTAAGTCCTTCATCCTGTGAAGGCTCGATGCCCCAGTGTAAGGGAGTCCTAGGAATGTAGGACAAGAGTAGGTGGGCGGGGGGCGGTTAGAAGTACCCTCGAAGAGACAGGGGTAGGAGGGTTAGAAATAGAGGTTCTCAGGGGTAACCAGTAAAGGGAATAACATTTGTAATATAAGTAAACAAAATAATCAATAAAAAAATTAAAACTAGATTTATTTTATGTAATTGTAATTCCACCATGAATTTTTATTTAAAAAAAAGGATATTTAATAATCACTCATGTTTCCTGGGAGAAAATGGCAACCAGTATATAAATATAAACATGTTGTAATTATATGATTAAATGTAATTTTAAAACAATTGAACTACATTCTCGGGCATATCTGTAAATATGTATCATATACATAACAATATCAAGTTCAGTAAACATCCAAAATTTTAATATATACTTTGAATATGTTTAAAGAAATATTCAAATTAATCTGTAATGAAAGTTAGGTATTTACTAAATTTTATTACTATCATTTTATTAAGTTTTCAAGCTAGATTGTGTGGTATGAAAAGTACTGATTTTCTACTTTCCAAATTGATCTATTACATGTAAATTCTGTTGTACTCATAATAACATTATTCAATATTAAAAATGCATGATAGAATCATGATTATCTTTTTTTGTTTGTTTTGGTTTGTTTTTTTAGTTTTTTGTATAATTTTATTTGATTTTTTTATATATTTTTATTAGATAGTCTCTGTATTTATATTTTAAAAATTATCCCTTTCCCCCAACACCTGCTCCCATCCCCCCCACCCCCCATTTGCCTTCAAGAAGATGCACATTCTCCCAATCACACTCTCTACCTCCATGCTGTGCCATTCCCCTACACTGGGAAAACTCACCTTCACTGGACCAAAGGCCTTTTCTCACATTGATTCAAGATACTGCTATCTTCTGCTACATATGAAACTGGAGCCATGAATCTCTACATATGTGCTCAGTGGTTGATGTTTTAGTCCAAGGGAGTTGTGGAGGGTTTGGTAGGTTGATAATGTGATTCTTTCCATGGTGTTACAAAACCTTTCAGCATCTTAAGTCCTAGCACCTTCATTAAGGTCTCTATGTTCAGTTCAATAGTCATATGCACATAATCACAACTGTAACTGTATGACCCTGGTAGAGTCCATGAAGAAGCATCCTAATCTGGTTCCTGCCAGTAAGTACTTCTTGGCATCAGAAATAGTGCTTAGGTTTGGTGGCTGCATATGGGGTAGATCTATTGGTGAGGCAGTCTCTGGATGATCTCTTCTCCAATACCTGCTCCTCTATTTGACCCTGAATTTCCTCCCATGAGTGGTTTTTTTTTTTTTTTTTTTTTTCTTTTCTACCTTCTAAAACAGACTTAGACATCCACATTTTGACTTTCCTTCTTTTTGAGCTTCACAAGCTCTATGAATTGTTTTTTGTTTTTTTTTTGGGGGGGGGTATTCAGAGCTTTAGGGGGCTAATATCTGCTTATCAGTAAATGCATACCTTGCATGTTCTTTAGTGACTGGATTACCTCACTGAGAATAATAGTTTCTAGTTCCATCCATTTGCCTAGTATTTTTATAAAGTCATTTTATTCTAATAGCTGAGTAGTACTCCATTATGTAAATATACCATAATTTTTGTATCCATTCCTCTGTTAAATGACATCTGGGGTCTTTGCAGCTTCTGGCTATTATAAATAAGTGTGCTATCAACATGGTGTAGCATGTGTTTTTATTATATGGTGGAGCTTCTTTAGGGTATATGCCCAGGAGTGGAACCGCTGGTTCTTCAGGTATTACTATGTCCACTTTTCTGAGGAACTGCCACACTCTTTCTCAACAACCTCTCCAGAATCTGCTGTTACCTGAGTTTTTGATCTTAGCCATTCTGACTGGCATGAGGTAGAATCTCAGGGTTGTTTTGATTTTCATTTCCGTGATGACTCAATATGTTGAGCATTTTTTTAGGGGCTTCTTGACCATTTGATATTTCTCAGTTGGAAATTCTTTGCTTAGCTCTGAACCCATTTTTTAATAGGATTATTTGATTCTCTGGAGTCTAACTTCTTGAGTTCGTTGTCTATATTGGATATTAGCCCCTATCAGATTTGGGATGGGTAAGGATCTTTCCCAATATGCTGGTTGCTTTCTTGTCTTTTTGACAGTGTCCTTAGCCTTACAGAAGCTTTGCAATTTCATGAGTTCCCATTTGCTAATTATTGATCTTAGATCATAAGCCATTGGTTTTCTGTTCAAGAAATTTTCTTTTGTGCCTATGTGTTCTAAGATCTTCCCCACTTTCTCTTTTAATAGTTTCAGTGTATCTGGTTTTATGTGGAGGTCTTTGATCCACTGGGACTTGAGCTTTGTACATGGATATAAAAAGGGTTTATTTGCAGTCTTGCATGCTGAATGTCAGTTGAACATGCACCATTTGTTGAAGAGGCTGTCCTTTTTCCATTAAATGTTTTTAGTTCCTTTGTCAAAAATCAAGTGACCAAATTGTGTGGGTTCATTTCTCAGTCTTCAGTTCTATGCCATTGTAATACCTTCCTATCTCTGTACCAATACCATGTGATTTTTCTCATGCTTGATCTATAATAAATCTTGTGGTCAGGTATGGTGAATCCCCTGGAAGTTCTTTTATTCTTGAGAATAGTTTCAGCTATCCTAGGATTTTGTTATTCTAATTGAATTTCCAAATTGCTCTTTATAACTCGATGAAGAATTGAATTGAAATCTTTATGGAATTGCATTGAATATATAGATTGCTTTCAGCAAGAAGATAATTTTTACAATGTTTATCATTCCAATCCATGAGTATCATGTTGTTTCCAACTTCTGAGTTATTTTTAAATTTTCCTCTTGAAATTTGAAATTATTGTCATACAGATATTTGACTTGCTTAGTTAGGGTCACACAAAGGCATTTTATATCATTTGTGACTATTATGAAGGGTGGATACAGAAATTGTGGTACATTTACACAATGGAGCACTACTCAGCTATTAGAAACATTGACTGTATGAAAATCCTAGGCTAATGGATGAAACTTTAAGATATCACCCTGAGTGAGGTAACCAGGTCACAAAAGAACATTCATGGTATATACTCACTTAAAAGTGGATACTAGCCCAAAAAATCTCAGAATACCCACGAAACAACTAACAGAATTTATGGAGCTCAAAAAGAAGGAAAGACCAGAGATGGATGCCTCTGTTCTTAGAAGGGCGAATAAAACATCCATGGAAGGAAGTAATGGGACAAATAGAGTAGCAGAGTTTGGAGAAAAGTTCATCCATAGCCTGCCTCACCTGGGGATCCATCCCATATACATCCACTAAAGTCAAGCACTTTTGCTGATTCCAAATAGTGCTTACTGTCAGGAATCTGATATGGATGCCTTCATTGAGGGTATACCAGACCCATATTGTTACAGAGGAGAATGCTTGCAGCTAACCATCGGATTGAACATGGGCACTCCAATGAAGGAGTTAGAGAAAGGACTAAAGAAGCCGAAGGGGTCCACAACCCCATGTGAAGAGCAAAATTATTAACTAACCAAACCCACCACAACTCCCAGGGTTTAAAACACCAACCAATGAGTTCACATGGAGAGACCCATGGCTCCAGGTGCATATGCAGCAGAGGATAGCATTCTCTGGCATCAAGGAGAGAGGAGAGGACTTTGGTCCAGGGAAGGCTCTTTTTCCCAGTGTAGGGGAATACCAAGGCGCTGAGGTGGGAGAGGGAGACTGGAAGAGGGAACACGTTCATGGACGAAATGGGAGAAGATGGAGTGATAGGGTTGATGGAAAAGGGAAATCATCTGAAATGTAAATACAGAGAATATCCAAGAAATAAAAGAAAAACGAAAACTGTACTTTGTGACATGACATGGTACATACACCGAGAGGATTTTAAGTGCTAGCTCAAAGTACTTTTATAGAAATATTTATAAAAAATTGTAAAACTATTCGAGCTAAATTCAAATAAATTACATAATATAACACTTAGAAATACCACAAAATAAATGAAAAATAAGATATGAAATGCAGACATAACAGGAGAAACTTTAATTTTCTTTTTCCTAGCTTATAATTTTCTATATTTTCAATGTTATGATATTAATAAGAAATATTATAACTCCAAACCGTTTTATAGCTATGATCATTCCAAATTTCATAGCTATTATAAAAGAGGATATGATTTTGTATGTATTTGCAAACAGGAAAACAGTTTAATATCACTTATAACAGTTCGAGGAGTGACTAATGAAGATGGAGCAGGGTTCTAAAGAATGATCTTTCCGGTAGTATTTTACAAGCCATTTAAAACATTCTAATAGTATAACATAAATCATGTTAAAACACAACTTTAGTTTCTATATATTCTTAGCTGGTTTTTGTTAGGCTTCCAACCAGGACAAACGGAGGACGTGCATTTTTTAGCATATCTTAGCAGACACTGGCCACTGTATTTTCCCTTCATCCCTCAGTCCTTACCTGTTACAGTTCCCTATGGCTGCCATGCCCACCCTAACCCTAAACCACTCCAGCCCAGGTGGCCGAGCTGCTGCTCTTCCCCATATAATCCAACAATTGTGCCCTCTGCTCTGCCTTGCCTCAATGCCCCTCCACTCCCCTCCCCTTCCCTTTCCTTTCCACTACTATGTAGAGAGAAACTTTGACAAAAGCAAGACCAGGGGAGTTTGTAAGAAAAATAAAAGCACTTAATTAGGGGTTTGTTCACAAGTTCATGGCTGGAAATATGTCAGCAGGCAGGCAGGCATGGTGCTGCTGCAGCAGCTGAGGTTAACCTCTGGTCCTCAAGCTCAGTGCAAAGAGCAAGACTGAGCCTGGGTTTTTGGAACCTGAAATCCCACCAGCAATGACACACTTCTTCCAAGGAGGATATAAGTCAGTGAACAAATCACCAACTGGGAATCAAACATTTGAATGCATGGGCCTGTGGAGGGCATTCTGTTTCTTTAATTGGTTATTTTATTTATTTACAATTCACATGTTGTGCCCTCCCCAGTTTTCCCTCCTTAAATCCCCATCCCACACCTGCCTCTATAAGGGTGCCTCCCCCAGCAAACCACTCCTGTCTCCTACCCCTACACTGGGGCACTGAGCCTCCATAGCACCAATGGCCTCCCCTCCCACTGATGCCCAATAAGACCATTCTCTGCTACATATGTGGCTGGAGCCATGGGTCCCTCCATGTGTACTCTTTGGTTGGTGAGTTAGTGTCTGGGAGCTCTGGGACAGGGCAGGGGGAGACAGCGGGAGGTGCGGTCCAATTAATTTATACTATTGTTCTTATGGGGTTGGAATCCTCTTCCACTGCTTTGGTCCTACTTCACTGGGGACTCCACACTCCATCTGATGTTCGACTGTGTACATCCACATTTATATTTCTCAGGCTCTGGCAGAGCTTCTCAGCACACAGATATCCCATCAGCATACACTTCTTAGCACCAGCAATAGTGTCAGGGTTTGGTTTCTGCAGGTGAGATGGATCGCTAGGTGGTGCAGTCTCTGGATGGCCTTTCCTTCAGTCTCTGCTCCACTCTTTGACCCTGTGTTTTCTTTAGACAGGAGCAATTCTGGGTTAACAATTTTCCAAGAAGTACCTAAAGCAGTAAACAGTCTACCAACTGGGAACCATATATTTAAATGCAAGGACACCTATGGGGGCTTCTTATTCAAATAATCAAAATACTTACAGGTTCCTGGGAGAGGAGGTGTCATTTTCTTTATTGGCTTAGCTGCCTAAGAGTGGCTCCTGCTTCAATAAACCTCTTTCTCACCAAGCTCATGAAAACTAGTCTAACCGTAGTCAGTTTATCACTCACTCAAACAAGAAGCACAGAGGAGGAGGAAGACTTCATGAGAAGAAAGCTAAAGGGAAGCTGAAAGGATGCTGAAAGCAGCTGATAGTGAGTTTAAAAAAATGAAAAAAACTCACTATCTGCATATTTGGCACTTTCTAAGAAAATCCATTATAAAACACCGGTTCCCTTGCTTTTGGATTCTGATGCCACTGAGTATAAGTTCGGCGTGAGTTACTTGGAAAGACTATTTCAAAAAGGGGAGATCTCAGCCTTTACTGTCTTTTAGAGCTACTTCGTATAGAGTTTGACATACACAAACCTGCATGGGGAAACCATGCAACTGCTATGTGTACTGAAGTCAGAGAAGCCTAGTTAGAGTAGTTGTTTTCAAATGCCCTCATCAAAAAGGAGAGCCAATCAGATGTTCTGTAGGTGGAACTCAGTTATCTGTTTCAGTAAGATACGCAGGTAGCTTTACCCTAAGGTAAAAGTATAACATGACAACATGCAATATATTGAGGAAGCTGTTAGTTATAACTAGAGATGTGAGAAAAAGAGTTGAAATTGCTAAATTCACCCCAACATTCTTAACAGAAGTATCAGATTTATATATAAATAATCAGAAACAGGTATGATAAGAGCCCATTCTGAGAGCTGTATAATGGAACAAAGGCAAAAATCTATGTTAAATAACTAAATTAAATGTAATACTCTTCCCTTCATGAAGGATTTTCTACCAAGATCATTCAATTTAATTTTATCCTCACGGTCACCCAGAACATATAAAGAGAATATACTATGTCATATTTAGCGACCAGTAAGAATAATGGAGCTTAAAACTAAATGACTTTCTGAACAATCCATAGAAGAGAATAAACAGAGGGACACACTTTAACTTTGAATTTATATTGTGTGCAGATTTCAAGAAAACATAACTTGAAAGAAAGTACAATTTTGTTGGGGGGCTTGGTTATCTAGGAGCTGATCCATTGTGTGTGAGTGTGTAAATCTGGGGGCAGGGATTCATTGTTTATAAGGTGTAGTGGGTGGCAGAAGCAGAGAAAGTTCACACAAGCTATAGGAAAGGAAGTGGAGGTGTTATATGAAGCTCAGAGTTATAATTATAACAATCAAATCTGAGATATCTACAATGATTCTGAATACATTGCAGATTGCTTAGGAGTGAGGATAATCAAGCCAATCTAGAAAGAGTTTAACAGAAATTTCAAGTGTCTTAATTATATATAGTCATGCAACTGAGATTTCAATGAGCAAGGACTGTTTCATGTTGTTTGTTACAGACTGGATGTCACTATATTGTCATACCAAACACTCATCGTTGAATTTGTATGTGTCTAATCTTATGACATCACACTTAATGTAAATTATTCTCTAAAATTCCCTATGAGATAAGTCCATTGGTTTACCTTGTAGCTTGTAGGTACTCAGAATTTCATATAATACTAAGTGATACATACTATCTTTTAGTTTCTACAACCATATTTCACTCTCCAAATAAATTTACTTTGTTTTCATTAACTAGAAATACACCAATACTATAGTGTAAATTGACTATATGAAAAATCCATTATTACATTTTTCTATTCACATACTATTTTTTGTATGTTAGTTAAAAGGTTGAGTTTACTTTTTATCTGAATTTCAGTTTTCACAGTAACATACAGAGATAATTTAAGAAATCAGATTAAATTAAACTGAGTGGTTGTTACATGGAAGACTAGCAAATATATTGCTCTTTATTTCTGGTTGGATCAAGGCATAAAATGAACAAACAATTTCCAGAAAAATAAATGTAAAATGTTGTGCATGAATGTAGAAATTTAAATGAATATGAATCTAACAGATGCAATTAAGACAGAAAGACTTCCAGAGCAGATTTGCTAAATAACCATGTTGTCAAACTGCTTTCTAATGTTTATCGCCTTAGACTAGGTCTGCCCTCAGTTTTGCTGGAAGAAACACTTTTTGTTGTAATAAAAGATGGTAATGCAGAGACACTTGTTTTGTCAACATGCAGAGAAAGCGTAAATATTGAGTGTTAAATTTAAATGAGACACCATGACACCCTGTTCAAGCTCAAAGAACTTTCAAAAAAAGACCAGGATGAATATGAGAGTCTGCCAATAGGGTAATGAAACATTTTCTTATGAGTCTGACACAGAATTGTCACTAAAGAACTCAGCAAATATAATTGGCTAAACAGGTATGTACAAGTCTGAGAGAGTAAACAATCATAGGAGTCATACTTGCTGGAAGGATGTGTGGGGCATCACTGCTGAGAGGAGCTATTAAAGGCAGAAGTTCATTGGGAAAAGTGATCATTGAAAACACATGTTTCACTTTACAATTGAACACCCATGCTCCTGCAGGGTGCCCTTGATAAACATAGTAATCCACAAATGAAAGTTAAATGGGTACTGGAAAGGAAAGGAAGGGTTTCAGGAAGGCAGACAGAAGGTGAGAAAGAATAGGATGGATGAATATGAACAGAATGTTTCATGTGCACATATGAAGGTACCAAGGAATAATTGTATTTTTTCAAAACATTGGGCAACTTACTAAACATCTCAATTTTAGGTATATATATATATATATATATATATATATATATATATATATATATATATATGGTTTGGAATTTTACAAAAGTCAATAATATGATTAGTATTGTTAAGAACTTGTAATACATTTTAAAATAAAGTAAGGACCTCATAATAAAAGAGACAGCTGCATAATACTTTAGTCTATGACATGAAATGGACTAGATTTATAATTTATCCCTACTATCTTACCTAAATTCAAATCAAACTTTATCATTTCAATACCCAGTGAAGGAAATGACACTCAGTCCATGACATTTCCAATGCACACTTGGAATTAAATTTATATAATAACTTTTTACAAGAAGATCAAAGTACATGATCTATGTCTCAGCATATCAGTTATCACAAATGAAAATTCCGAAGTCTTCAGGCTCTATAGAAAATTCATAAATGAGCATCCCCTCATCGAACCTGGAGAGAAGCCTATCGAGAAATTTTTAAAAATATCAAGTCCTAAGGCGTGCCAAAATCTTCTACCAACAGTTAGCTACTCGAGTTTGATGTTCACTACTCAAGGTCTTTTTCATAGATTACTTATACCCTGGGGGAAAAAGAACTCAGCTTGAATATGTTGTTATTCACAAATTGTATCTCCACAGAGCTGTGTGTTGTCTGTTTTCTGTCCACATATTTCTTTTTATGAAAATATGGATCTAGATTTTGATCTGTTACCACCTAATTCATTGAACAACCAATATGATTCATATAAAAGCTTTTCTGAAATTAACTCAAGATAGTATGTGGAAGACCCAAGACATTTTTAATCCCAGTTGTCTAAAAGAAGACCATTAACAAATCGATAATTGAACATATTAGAGATGCAAGGAGTAGTCTCTCCAGTGTTACAAAAAGTTGTAAATAATTTTATAAATTGATCTTATCTAGAATATTCTACATATATATGACAGTCATAGGAGTATGTTCTAAATCGTATTCATTCCTATAAACATCCCAAATGAAAAAACCTGCTATTTCCATATGTATTTTGACATATTTAGTCTTCTCTGATTTCAGGCACAATATTACCATATACATGGAGAACAAAGAATCATCCCTACTCATTTAGAAATATTTTGGTGCCCATCAATAATGCATGGTTGGATCAGGTGTTTGCAAGACATAAATTCATGCACACAGAGAAGCACAGAATATTATATAGGGGATAATAATCAATAATCAAGCAGTTAACATCTGTGATGCAGCATGCAGAACAGTAGATAATTCAAGCTTAAACTCTTTGGGTCTGTACATCCTCATATTCAATTTAAAGATGACTTTATAGTTAGGGAAGTTAGAATGTTGACTGCAGTCACTATCTTAATTTCTCATATGCCCAAATGAAAATCACTATACTGAACTTACATGGAATGTTAAATTCTTTAGTGAATTTGCACTTGTTTCCCTCCCTCCCTGTCTCTCTCTCTCTCTCTCTCTCTCTCTCTCTCTCTCTCTCTCTCTCTCTCCCTCTCTCCCTCTCTCTTTCTCTATCTGTGTTTTATACTATATGATTATTTTATCTATTCACATTTACACATGAAACAAAGCTTTCATTTATGAGGTAACATTTATTTTGAAGATAAATCACTTATTTAGATACATTTTCAACTTAAGATCCAGTGAAAAAGAAGATTTAGGGTCACCATTTACTTGGGTATCATAGAATTTTCAGTTTGTGAGTTAATAAATATTTGTATGCATATGCTTATAAGTAATACACATAAAACAATGTTACAGCTATAGTTTTCCAGCTGTATTGACATTTTTGATCTCCCTATGTAAACTTATTATTATAAATATATTTAAAGAAAGAAAGTATAATAATGAGGACAGTATATAAAAATAAATTGTTGTCAATATATTAACTTAGAATATTTACTCTTAATAAACAACTTTTTTACATTAGCAAAACATCTCTTAAAATGAAAGTTAATTCTTAATCATAAAGGTAGATATGATGGTAAATGGCTTTAAATCCAGAATTTGGGACACAGTGTTAGCAACATGAAATATTCAAAGCCACAGTAGACTACATAGTGAGTTCAAGATTGATTCTGACAATATATTCAATTCTGTCTCAAGAAAAACAAAAAAAAATACTTGACATACACATCATTTTGAATGACAAAATGGCAAACAGAGTGATATTTTATAGGTTTGAATGTATTCTATATGAAGTTTCATCACTTATATTATTCACTCTTCATTTTAAGTAGACATAGATATTGGAGAATATTAAGTGTGGATATACATATTCTGTACATATTGCCTTGGTATCTGAAGATACATAAACAGAAAGAATTTTCACAATATATCTCTACCAGATAAAGATACAGAACACTTACATTTGATTTAAATATCCATTAAAATATTTTTCCAATACAATATAATATTTAACAGGTCAGTAACATGGAGATATTTTTGTTTGCTTTTCATAATGGAATTTATGCTCATCTAATATTACTCTCTAATACATTTTTCAATTTTTGTTTTTATTACATATAATTAATGGATACATTGTTGAATCCCAGGGTTTATTAGCAACCATTGAAATAAGACTTTCAGTTGTGTCATGTAACAAATAGGTTTAATTTCATTCACACCACAACATCAATCTTTTTTTTTACTTAGATTATCATCCCCTGAAAATTTAAAACCATTATCCATCTCTATGTGCAATGTACTGCTCTTTATTATAAATGTAAAGATTAAACATTAGTTTTAGAATAACTGTTTCTTGAGAAAAAAATTTTCAAACTAATATATTAACAATACAATGGGAAGTTACATGTCATTCACATGTTTAACCTAATTAACCACAAGTTCAGGTGGTGGGGTGATCCAATGGAACCACAAATTGTCTTCTAAAAAGAACTTCTTGACTTTGTTTTGTGAAAGCTTGTTCTTTGAACTATTGTGTTGGATATTAGTTTCCCCATTAGTAGGCTATGATGGATTTTGTAAGTAAGAAATCAAAAATGATGAAAATCAACAATTAATTTTTGTAGAATTTTTGAAATCTAGCAAAACTTCTATCATAATCATTTTTCCACAAAAGCTTATGTATCTACTTTCACCTGTGTAATTTAAACAGCTAATTGAATAAAAAAGGAGACAAAATTAAAAAATATAAAATATAGTGCTTTCCTCACTCCCATGTGGCCCAAGTGCCCTTTATTGTGTTTTTGTTAATATTTAATACATTTTTATTTTGATGATACATTCTGATTTACTCAAGAACCCTATATCTCTTTGCATATTTCTAATATAAAAAACTCATAGAAAAATTACTGTTTTTCAAGCTTGATCCCCTTCCCCAATTGTCTTATTTAAAGAGAAAGTTAAACTCATACTTCTGAGTCAGAGCCTGTACTTTGGTTAAGACTTGGGATATTTTTTACTTCACATTGAATATAGCTGGATACCTGAGAAGTCTGGTGATGGCCACTGGGTGGGTGCAGCTAAGGCCTGGCCTGCTCATTCAGAGCTTGGACTTCAAACACAAAAGTCAGTTTCTTAACCACTTGCTGGTGTGAGCTCTATCTGGTGTCCTGACTATATTTGAACACTTGTCTTCAATATTAAAAACATAGCACATATTTCTTTCCACAAAAGTGCATTCTGGGAGTTAACCCATGTGATTGACTTGTGTGTGGTATGCTAGCTCATACATTATTTGGATATTTTTTGTGTCATCCATTTCGCAGAATATAAGACTTTAATAAACATGTAAAAATCTGCATTATTACAATTTTGGTAAAATTAAAACTGATAAAAGTCTGAGGGTGGAACAGAAACAATATATCTGGAATGGTAACAAGGGAATGTGCTGTATCACACCAAAGAAGTGGTACTTGGAAAGTCATTTTTCTCCTGGGTTTCAGATTCTTTGTTGCATGGCCAGCCCATCCATTTGTCATTATTTGAGATTCTCAAGTAGATCAGCACATTCAGCCTCAGGTTGGCAAGACTTTGTCTTAGAACTTTTGCTTTAAAGGAAAACAGTCAGGTCTTAGACACTTAGGAAGATCTTGGGCTTCTGTTCATTCTGGTGCCAAACCAGTGGGATTCAAATTTCACACAATCTGAGTTTCATGGAGGGTAACCTGATAAGAATAATCCTTCATTGTTCTTTTGAGGTGTCTTAAAAAGTTTCCTGTTTCAAATAGCTACATTACTTGATTAAAACAATGTTAAAATTAAAAAAAAAGCAATAATTTAGATAACTCATCCATATATTAACAGAATGTCAAGATGTAACATAGTTTTAACTAAACACACACACACAGACACATATATGTATCTGTGTGTGTGCTACTCTAGTAAAGAAAAACATTTACATAAGAAACAGAAGCCTTATGTTTCTCAGCTTCTTTAGGGTGCCACTGGGATGTTCCCAGTTCTAAGTAAGGTTAAATTATGCTAGAATTGTGAACACATTTGACAATTTCCTATCATTTTCCAAACAGGAAAGGTGATAAAAATGTATATCTACACATTTAACCAATTTTATGTTGAGCATTTCTTTTGTTTCAGGCCTTATGCTGCATACTTTCAGTACAAATACACACAAACTTTGCACAAAGAATTCTACGTGTTCCATATAGAGTGCAGGGATGCTCTCTTCTAGGACATGTATGCGTTCATTATCTCTTGCTGTAAAACTTACTGCATTTCAGATATTTCATTTATTATGCTCTCAAAACAGACATAGGTAATTTTTAAAATAGTAATTAAGGGACTGAGAATTGCACCTTCTTATTGACGTTGTGTGGACTTAAATTTTATTGTCAAGGAAACTGAACAAAAGTTTAAAAATATATGTATCAAAGAATAACAATAAAAATTTACCCTGTAACCACTGGTAACCACTCATATAAGTTTCACACTTTTATTTTAACAAAAGCTTAAGGAATAAGAATGGGAGAGAACATTTCCTGGCCTTTAAAGTCTTATTTTTCTTGTTTCACAGAAATTGCTCATGGCATTTACAATTGAGTTTAACTATTAAAAGGTAGGAGTACAAATAGAAGGCCTATTGTAATTTTTCCTGAAATTGATGTGTCTGCTAATACTAAAGAAATTCCATTTTTTTATTTAAAAATCATAAATTGAACCATTTTCATCAGCAGCATATTGCTCTGAGGCAGTTTTCACAGCGGTCTCTTTTACCACCTATCAATCAATATGATTAGCCTTGTCAAATCTTCAAAAGAAAGAAATAAAAGAACAGAAATAACATATACTTGCCAGGTATAACTTACATATCAAGTGATTTGAAATCTCTTTATTAGCAATCATTGTAGGCTACAGAATATTTAGAAAAAAGTACTCCTGAATCTAAATTTATCAAAAGAGTTTTAAAAAAGATTCCTTTCTTCTATGTTGGCAGATTGGATGGCAGCTCCCATACATTGATAGGAGACTTCATTGACAAAGCTTCTAAGTCATATCTACCTCCATTTCTCTAAGAGCTATGTCCAACTTGTGTGGTGGTGTGGTATCTTCAACAGTAGATCCTTACCTTAAATATCTTGGAGGTAATCCAGGACAGTAGCACTGTCTTATATGGTTCAAGAACAGGAACACTAGCTTACATAGTTTTGAAGTTTCTTGGACTCCCTTGACGAACAACATAGAAAAAAAAAAAAAAAACCCTGGACCTGAGTTTCTGTTATTAGGCCTATACTTGGAAGAGTATTAATCTGACCAATGGTTTTAAACTTAATTTGCTATGTACATTGGCTTGCACTTATGAGTTTCTATACTTTAGGTAATTATAAGTAATCCTAAAATAATGTGACTTTTGCTTTCTCAACAATCCCAACTATCATCATCCTTTCCATCCCCCATCTCCTTCTGTCTCTCTTATTTATATTGACTTCCCTCATACTTCTCAGGAATTTTTACCACCTGCTTATTTCCAGGTCCTTCCTCATTATGTATCAAACAACAATGGCCATCATGCTATTGCATCTCTAAAATTACAAAAATAGCATGAATATCTTAGTAATAACAATCAGCCATCTAATTGGTCCTTAGAACTGCTCTGTAGGAGAAAACTCAGGACTGGTACTATAAATGTATCTGAACATTCATGGATGGTAAGGCCACTGTCTGTTGAGAAGAACCTAATTTTGTCAGTTTTCAAAAAATGTAATTTCTAACTGCATTCTTAATACTCATTTTTAAACTCACATGCCATCACACCTCATCTAAAAAGGCTCCTTTTGCAATGGATGATCATTTCAAAAGAAAAGGAAAAGAAAAGCCACATCCAGTCAAAATGCGAAGCTATGTGGACCTAAATTACATAACACCAATTGGTGCATCTAAAACATAACCCCCTTAAAATGGTTCAGAAAACATTATGGGGTAAGGCAAATGCAGAGAAGCTGCACCTATAAACTCTCACCAATGTAGTTGTATTTAAAATACTTGAGCAAACAGCATTGATGGATATACATATGCATGTGAGGGGCTTTCACAGATCCTCAGCTCTACAGAAAGAACAACAGGCAGATAGTGGCTACTGAGATGAAGTACTGGTCTTCTACAAAGACAAGTTGTCTCATTAGTTGTCAATAAAAACTGGTCAGCCCTACATACCCAAGTACCAGAGTAACAGTAAATGAACTCATCAAGGGCATTTGCATCTATACAGTTATGATGTGCATTTATATACTGATATGTGTATTTATAATAATAATAAGTTTGAAATAAGGTTATGGATTTGTGACAAAATAGAGTTTGTGATGCTCTAGAAATATATCACTCATGTATGAATTCAAATAAAACATTTTTAATAAAAGAGAAAGGAAAAGTCTTTCATTTCCACTAATACCTTCATTTTCTTTTTTTTATTTATTTTTTGTTGTTGAAAGACAAGTGTCTAAGGATGAGCTAATAGATTTTAGTGTCTAGTAATATAACATGCAAAATGATTCAGTGGATGAGTTATTCAAGTTATTCAAACCTCCTTTTCCCTATGCTAAGTAGACTTTATATAAGGTTCTTTCTTGAGCTGGAGTATGTTACTCTTATGATCCTCAGTATACAGGATTTAATAAAATATGTTGTCCTTCACAATCAAAACTTCAATTTAAAAATATATCTAATGAAAAATACTACATTTCTGAACAACTGTAAGAAATTATTGTCAAAAAGTTCTCAAGCTTTCAGTTTTATATATTTTGAATTGCACAACTTAAGCTCCATATTAAAAAGTGAACTTTTTCTAGCTTGTTCAGGTAATAAGTGATAAGTAGAAATAATATTTTTCTTTTCTTTTTTGTTTTGTTTTCTTGAGCCATTATCAATGGTTGGCATAAAACTTACTGTGTAGACTCTGCATACCTCCAGCTTATAAAAAGTCATTTACTTCTGTCTCCTAAGTACCATGGGTACAGTTATGTACCACCATACAGTGTCACAAATGGCTTACATTGCTAGCTTACCTTTATTTTAATCTTCTTTATAAATATACACTATTTCTTAGGATTTTTAAAGTAATTTACTGTTTTGCCAATTTTGCTAAATTGGATTTGTTTTTCTTGCAGATGACTCTTAGTAAAACAGGTAAAAATTACTGTAGCTTTATATTATGTATATATGTGCCATAGGCAACTATGGAGAATAATGAGTGAGGTGATCCTTGAGTAGTAGAATCCCACAATGACTCCAGAATTTCTATATTTCCTCTCCAATACAATATTTATTTATGAAAAGGTGAAAATTGCTTGTATATTCAAAACTTAACAGATCAAAATCTTTAATATAGTATATATATATATATATATATATATATATATATATATATATGTATGTATATACCTGTAAAGCAAACCATTTTATCATTCAATATTTATCTACCACACAATATAGTTATCTGTCTGTTTGTTATGTATATTGTCTTTCTTGACTATGGAAAAACATGGGGACCACATTAAAGACAATGAAAATTTTAATAAAATTCTGATTATAGAGCCAAATACCAAATCAATTATGGAACAATTATTTATGTGAGTATACATAAAATATGGAAAATACATTGGCATTGAGTATTCAGAATGGTAGGAAAGTTAGGTATCTCCATTGTCCCTAACATCCTTGATTCTTCCACTATCCATGTTCTGTATCTTTGATTATAAAGATTTGGACAGCTTTGAAAATTCTAAGATTCCAATGATTACTTAATTATCATTTTGCATACTTTCCTAGGAAATGCAGTCAAAAACATTCAGAATGTGGCATTCCTATAGTGACCAGAATGTGTACAATTTAAGTCAGTTAAGTGTTAACTAGGTTCTTGAAAACTACACAGTGATACTTTTATTTTTCTAAAGAACAAATATAAAGCATGACTTATTTGTTGCATTTCTAGTTATACAAACTTAACATTCCTTGTATTCAAATATTTAAAAACTAAAATATATTTTATTAATTATCTAAAGTCATAGGAAAGCTGATTATCTTCAACATTTAGACACATTCAAATATTCAATAGGCAAATCTCCATTATTTTCTTGACATTATACCTGAGAAGTGGCTGTTTCTCTTACTGTCATTTCTTTTGGCATGGACAAAGATAGTGAGTTCCAATTGTCTTCTAATGCACAGTAATTGTTGTTCGTAATAGAGGTTATTGAGTATTTAGGCAAAATGAACTTACTGAAGTGAATGTTTTCTGACTGAATTACTTTGTACTGAACAAAATAAAATAAACTTGTGAATTTTTTTTTGTCAATAAAATGACAAGATGGATTAAATGGAATAGAATATTTGGAAACTAGGGCATGCTATTTTAGATAGCTATTTCAGGTTACTTGGAATATAAATTTCTTACATTAGCCTACACCTTTAATCTTGACTTAACAGAATTCACATGATTAAAGGAACGAAACCCTATGCTCTATTGTTGTTACTGTATGAAAAGGTTGTTAAATTGGTCCTTATCTTCCTGTAATGTGCCAAACACCCTCCCTGTGTGAGCCATCCCGAAATCAGAGATTCCTGAACGCAACCCGATTAGAAGGTTCCATGTTGAAATGCTACAAGAAACCTAAAGGGTCAAGAGACAACTTCCAGTAGAGGAGACACAACCAGAAATCAAAACTGGTAATCTTTCTGGGCTGGATGCCAGCAGCTTTACTCAGAGACACTGCAGTGACAGTTCTAGGCCCCATAAGTGGGTACAGGGAGCACAGCTTTGAATACTATCAGAGAAAAGAGGGTTGTCCATCACAGGGCCAGTTTTTCTCATTGAAAGGAAATGAATGACACCTAGTCCCCTGGAATGCCAGAGCGAAAAGTGATCAGTCAACCTGGTGATTAACTTTGTTATTCGATTAGCAGCCAACCTCCACCTTTCTCCCCAACCCTCCCCTACTCATTTCAATGTGCCATTCCCTTTGTAATGAATAGAGCACATCCTTAAGAAAGAACACATAGGCACAGGAGAAAATTTCCTGAACAAAACACCAATGGCTCAAGCTCTGAGGTCAAAGATTAACAAATGGGACTTAATGAGATTGCAAAGTTTCTGTAAGGCTAAGGACATTGTCAAGAAAACAAAACGGCAACCAACAGAATGGGAAAAGATCTTTACCAACACCACATCAGGTAGAGGCCTAATATCCAAGGTATACAAGGAACTGAAAAAGCTAGACACCAGAGAATCAAATAACCCAATTAAAAATGGGGTACAGAGCTAAACAAAACGTTTTCAGTTGAGGAACACCGAATGGCCGAGAAACATCTGAGGAAGTGCTCCACATCCTTAGCCATCAGGGAAATGCAAATCAAAACAACCCTGAGATTCCACCTCACACCAGTCAGATTGGCCAAGATCCAAAACTCAGATGACAGCAGATGTTGGCGAGGCTGAGGAGAAAGAGGAACACTTCTCCACTGTTGGTGGGGATGCAAGCTAATGCAACCACTCTGGAAATCAGTCTGGTAATACCTCAGAAAATTGGATATAGTACTACCTGAAGACCCACCTATTCCACTGCTGGGCACATACCCCAGAAACACTTTAATACACAACAAAGATATATGCACAACAATGTTCATAGCAGCTCTATTTATAATAGCCAAAAGCTGGAAGGAACCCAGATGTCCTTCAGAAGATGAATGGATACAAAAATTGTGGTACATTTACACAATGGAATACTACTCAGCCACCAGAAACAATGACTTAACCAAATTCTTAAGAAAATGGCTGCATCTAGAGAATATCATCCTGAGTGAGATAACCCAGTCACAAAAGAACAGACATAATATGCAGTCACTGATAGTGGGATGCTAACCCCAGAGGCTTGCACTCCCCCAGAAACAACTCACAGACTGTATGAAGTCCAAGAAATAAAGAAAACAAAACAAAACAAAAAAAATTTACAAAACAAGAAAACTTTAACTATTTCCATGTTACACTTTATTTTACATGTACTTTATGCTCACTGTAACTATTAAGTTTTCAAGGCATACTATCAAACCTTGAAAAAAATCAAGTACTGACTAAAAATATATTCATATAGTTTTATGTAAAATTATGTTAAAATCTGAAAAATAAGTACTGACAAAAATGTATAATTTTAAGCAAAAAATGTTTAAAATCTGTACATTTATCTTTGTTTTGTAAAATAAAGTTGTTTAAAAAATAAAAGTAAAAATGGTTTTAATAGAAAGAAAAAAAAAAAAAAAGAAAGAGGGACCATGAATTTTACAGCCTCCAGCAATAGAATCTCTTTTTATTCTCCTACAGATTCTTCCTCTCAGTCCTAGCCATGAGCTCACAGAATTCTTTCTTATTGTAAATGTCACAGGATACAAGTTCTACTATGTTTTAAAGTGTCAGAAAAGTAAACCACAAGGTCAGTCTCTGGAAGACAAGTGATGTCTAAGAAGGCACTAACCTGAGTTTCATTCTATACCTATAGCTGTGTGGCTTGCTTCGGGGAAAGCAGGGTCTCTACAGATGAGGTGTGATTTTGTTCTCTGCAATCAAATGAGTGTTCCAGTTGAATAATGTCTGGTTGATATCAAATATTATTTTCCCATTTTAATATCCAGTTAGCAAGATAATTTATACAAATACAACATGTTACTGGTTCATACCAGAAAAATAAAAATGAAGATCTTAGAATGCATCAGGATAAACCACATAAAAGAAACTGGGGAGTAACATAGACAGGTGTGTGTCTATGAGCTTTGTTTCTTATCCACATGACTTTGTAGGTTTTTTCCTACCTGAAAATTAGAAGTATTCAAGATAAATGTTTTACCAGTAGATTCATATTGACTTTCACATTAAATAGTTCTGCAATTAATTTAAAGGGTCACATCAAAATGTGAAGCACATTATGTAATTAGACTAAAATCTTGCATAATTCTCTGGAAGACTGAGATAATTCATTAAGTGCATTTGAGGCCTGTAATTAAATAATACTCCTCAATAAAGGATGTTCTCATTGGGGTAAACATAATATATTCATCTTCATTTGAAGATCCTTTGAATATATTAGTATATTAGTATGCATACATTTGCTAGAATCCCCTGGATTATATTGTGAAATATATCTACTCACACACCTAGGGATATAGTTCTCAGATATGGCTCATTTGTACCTCTAGAGGTTGACTTCTTGATGCTCATAATCTTTCTAGACTTCGTGTTTTTTAGACTATATTGTCAGGCTCTGTGTGACAAGCCCATGATCTAGGGTGCTTAGATATTGTTAGGGTCCATGATTTACCAAGGAATGATACACTAGGCCCAAGTTGTATGTTAATGCAAAGTCTTTCATTCTGCATAAGTCCCGCATGGTGAGATCTCCCATTACTAAGATACAGAGACACCAAGTGAGCTTGCAGGCCTGATTTAAAGCACATTATAGTATTCCAGGGTAGATGACCTTTATCTTGCTGCACCTTTAAGTAAATTCCAAAGGAGACAAACATGATGGAGATTTCAAAGAAAATTTAAATGGAAATAAAAGGCAAAGCAGTCAGAAAATTAAATTTTAACTAATGCAAATCCATTTTTGAGTTCACCTTAGTCAAATTAAAGTGCCAGTAGCATAAAGTAAGGGTCAAAGAAGGTTAAGGGTCAGGCTACTTGTTGCTGAACAATATGTCATTTTGCTTATTCTCCTCATCCTGTTTATCAGCTCATCCATTTGTGGATACATTCCTTTATCCTATGCCTTCTATATGATAACTGATAATGGTGCAATACACATGTATGTTCAGGTTTCCTTTTGAGATTATTTCATTCCTCATGGATATACAAGGATTGGGTTTGTTTTATCTTTGTTGTTCTATATTTCTTTATTTGCTTCAGTAGAATATCAATATTCTTTTCAGACTTTTATAGCTCTTGTAATTTCTTTGAAGGAAGAGTTCTACGTTTTGTATACCTTTACCAGCGTATTTTGTATGTTTGATTAAACTATTTGAATACAACTTTGAAAAAAAGGCATGGGGGTTGGAAAGTGTTGATAGGAAGGTCTGGAAACTCCTTATGAGGAGCAAGCTGAGGAATTCTGAAGGCTGCTTCTTTCCCCATTCTCCTTGCCCCAGGCCAGCTTCTGAGGCCTGGACTTGCCTGGACTTGCCCAGTTCTCAGAAACAGAGATTTAGACCTTGTGCCCTGAACTGCCAATTTGAAGCCTGTTGAGGACTCATCCTAGCCTCTTAATATCAACATTCCTCTTCAATCTCTCAATCAAATTATAATTTTACATTTGAACAAGTCAGACTAAAAGAGAAAAATTTTACAAAATCTGTCCTATGACTGTACTTAATAGGGATACATAATTTTCTGTTTAAAAGTAACAAATTTCACGTAAATGTAAAAAAATATGGGAAATTGGAATTTCCAAAATAGTTGACAAAAAAATGTATAAAGATCCGGGCAAGAAGTAAGAAAAGAGATATAACAGTATATATAGGCACATAGTTAGGGAAGATTTTTGGGATGCTTTAGCAATTGAGTTCAGTTTTACATACGATTTATTTTTATTTGAGAAAACATAAAAGATCCTGACTCATATTTAAGTCATGTGAAAGTCATGGAATTATTTTTCATTATATTTGTAAATTCTTTTTTGTCTATCAGAAAAGATAAACCAGGGTGATGCTTTTATTTCTTTTCTAACATGAATTACTTTTGTAAATAACTTTCTTTTTGTTTTAGTCTAAATATTTTCCCTATATAGACAAAATGGTTCCTAATTTTAAAAGTACAAGCATTTAAATAACATGTATTATGCATAAATATTACACAAAATTATATACAAGTAGGTACTATCTATTTTGCACTGGAAAAACTGAATATTACCAAGATAGGAAGAAGAGAATGGTATAGATATATCCATTTATATCACAAAATGAAAACTCAGAGTGGATTAGAGAATTTATAAATATAGTGCATAGTTGTCTATAACTGTAATAGTAACTTCAGTTGTGATTTTTCATTCATTGTTTTGAAACAATCTCTGGGCTAAAACGCATTTTTCTGCCACAGCTTAACAAATACTGGATTATTTGAGTGCTACCATATCTTACATATATTTATAAACAATGTCACAGGCATAATCCAAGTAAGCAGGTTTTTATTTGACTTAAGAAGTGACTTCTACTCTGTGGATCAGTGTTGTGAGGAAGAAATGTAACCTGTAAAGTATAGACAAAGATTTGTTAGCCACATCTTGGCAGTATAGACAAGTATCAAAATGAATAAAGGAAACTTAGAATTTCGGATGGGTCCACAAAATAGGACAAAATACATGAATGCAACTATAATTTGAATTGAAGAACATGTTATGCTTAAATACATGAAAAGACTCTGTGTCAAATGTCTTCAGGGAATAGCAAATCAAAGAACCATGAGAAATGCACACAAAGTGGAATTCCTATCTTTACAGTGCCAAAGGTATAGGATGACATAGCAGTTTTGACCTTTTGGTTTTTCTTTTCTTTAATTGGTGGTGGGTTTTGTTGTTGTTGTTATTTTGTTTTGTTTTGTTACCTAATGGGAACTCAAAATGTTAGCCTCCAAAAGGTTGTATAAGACATTGGAAAATGATTACAAACCTAATCATTAATAAATCATGTCAGGAAGCATTCATACATCTTAGTATTATCTTGTATAAAATAATATATATATATATATATATATATATATATATATATATATATATATATATACATACATACAGAACTCTCTTGTGAAAACATATCTTGTGAGAATTCTCTTCAAAATGCAAGTCAGTAGATTCAAATATGGACAATTATTAAAATATTAGATAATGTAACACACACCAAACAAAAACTCCATAAACAACAACAACCAAAATCTACTGAAGAATATGGAGGAGTTCATCATAGAACACTGGTCAGACAAATTTCAACAAATGGAAAACTATGTATATCATTAAAAAATGTTGATTTAGTTGTTTAAAGAAGGGACAGAGATTAAAAAGTACAGTGCTATGAAATTTATTATCAAAGCTATTCTCTATACTAAAATTTTGATTACCTAAACAAGGAATTCTCAAATGAGAAAACTCAATGACTGAGAGGCACCTAAAGAAATGTTCAACATCCTTAGTTAACAGGGAAATGCAAATCAAAACAAATAGCCATAAGATTCTACCTCACACTAATCAGAATGTCTAAGACATAATATATAGGTGACAGCAGATGCTGTGGAGAAAGAAGAACACTCCTTCACTGTTGGTGAGATTGCATGCTGTTACAACCAGTCTGGTAATCAGTCTGGCAGTTATTTGGAAAAACTGAACATAGTACCAGCTATACCACTTCAGGGCATAGACCCAAAAGATGCTCCAACATATAACAAGGACACATGATTCACTATGTTCATAGTAGTCTTATTTATAACAGCCAGAAGCTGGAAAGAACCCAGATGTTCCTCAAGAGAAAAAAGAATACAGAAAATGCGGTACATTCACACAATATAACACTACTCAGCTATTATAAACAATGATTTTGAGAAATTTACAAGAAAATGGATAGAACTGGAAAATATTATCCTGAGTTTGGTAATCCAGTCACCAAAGAACATACATGGTATACACTCACTGATAAGTGGATATTTGGATAAAAGCTTGGAATATCTACGGTACAGCCATGTTTCAATATATAATATCTAAACAAGAGAATATCATAATGTAAACCATGGGATTTAGTTCATACATGTACTGATATTAGCTCTAAAATCATAAAAAATGTAGAATAGTAATAGAAAATACTAGTAACATTGACAACCAGAAAGAAGAAAAATAGGTGAAGAGTAGATTGCTAAGATTTATTTTTCTGATTATCTACAACTATGGAAACTAGTCTAAATAGTCCTTTATTTTATAATCCAGAATTCTAGCATGCATGATATATATACATATATATATATACATATATATACACATATGTGTAAATTGTGTGTATATGTGTACATATACATGTGTATGTACATGGTTGGGTATATTGATAATACACATTGATAATACACATGTGTGTGGCTGTGGTTGAAGTCCAGAAGTCAACCTTGAGTGTTGGACTGAATTAATTTCTTGATCTTAGTTGTGAGGTAAACTCTGTCACTGTACATGGAGCTCACTACTCCAGCTAAGCATAGTAATTAATACAGGGTCCTTCTGTCTCACTCACAATGGTGTTGTGGTTATACATTTGGAATAAATTCCGATTCTCTTGTTTTTGGTCATCAACCAAGTACTTGGCTTATCAGCCATCTTGTTAGCACCAGATTTTTGATTCTTTGTCCATAGCATCACAAGAGTCTTTCAGAATCCTATGTTCAAATATCCAGTCATTTATGTTTTAAAGATTGCCTGTCTCTATTAATGTTAAGAATATCATATCAAGTATATGTTGAGAAATGAATAGAAAACATATTTTCAGCCCAATAAAATTATAATTGAGGAAGGCTTGTATTATTATCAGAAGTTCCAGTGGATGAGAATAATTCAAATTACATGGTGCTGATCATAAATTCTGATGTAAATAAGTGATATTTTTGCTTTACTGCCAAATATGTAGAAGTTTGGTCAATTCACTTGAAGCATTCAGTTATACCTGTATCCTCACCTACATATTGATTCAGCAGCTCTGTATTCCATTGACACTAATATTCATATGAATGTACCAAAACTCATAGACATAAATCTTTAAAGTATACAGTGTAAAAGAATTGACTATCTAATAAGTTTTCAATAAGCTTCTACCTTAAACTAAAACTAAAACAAAAAATGAAAATTACAAAATATTAAGAACGAAAAATGTACAAAAAAAGAATAAGAGCACAGGGACCCCAATAAAGGAGCTAGAGAAAACACTGAAGGAGCTGAAAGGGTTTAAAGCCCCATGGGAAGAGCAACAATATCAACCATCCAAACCCTCTACAGCTTCCAGGGACTAAAACACCAACCAATGAGCACACATGGAGAGACCCATGGCTACAGGTGCATAGTAGCAGAGGATGGCATTGTCTGGCATCAATGAGAGAAGAGGCCTTTGATTCAGTGAAGGCATGTTTTCCTACTGTAGAGGAATGCCAAGGCACTGAGATGGAGAGGATGATTGGGGGAAGGAAGCAAGGGGAGAGAGATAGGGATGGGACTGGATGGAAAGGGGATAACATCTGAAATGAAAATAGAGAGAATATCCAATAAAAAGTGTATATAACATTTTTAAAAAAGACTAAAACAACCTCTAGACTTTCTATGTTCCAAAGTACAATATAGGTGAAAGAAGAAATATATTTTTAATTATTCATCAACTCTATAGAAGAATCCAATGAAGTACATGAAATTAATCTGAAATGCTAAATATAATTACATCAATGTTCTGAAAACATATACAATTTTTAAAAGCTGAAAACCCTGCCTAGTATAAAAAGTCAAAAAGAAAGACTTTCAGGAAATCAAACAAATTACCTCCAAAGCAATTTAGTGTCGAATAAAAGCAAACCTCTTTCTTACTTGTGATACAAGATTAAAATAGATTGTTTTCAAAATTGTACAGTAAGATTGTTTTGGGATTTGGAATCTATATTCAAACATAACATCTATTTAAAATAGGAGGCAAACTAATGTAGCAAAGATTGCCAAAACATATCTACTATGTCTTAAAAAGCATAGTAAAATATTTGTAACAAATATAATATTTTTCAAAAAAGTGAGAAAATATTAAAATTTTATAATAATAGTAATAATATGAACAATATAATATATTTACAACAATGCAAGATCTTCTATAGATATTATTGTAAATTATTGTAATTTTTAAAGTAATTTAATTTAACGTATTAAGATTTTATAAGCCATGGATGGGTGAACTTATTTTTGAAGTTCTATAACTTTCTTTATTTTTGTTAGTCTAATACCCTGGCAAGTCTTTCATAACATCAGTATAAATCAACTTATTCTTCCTAAATCATTTTCTTAGTTTGGCATTTCATTGCTGGGACAAACACTATGATAAAAAAAGCAACTGTGGATGGAAAGCTTTTATATGTTTTACAGTTCTCAGTTACAAGAGTAAAGAAAACCAAAGCAGAAACTTAAGTTGGGGCAGAAACCTGAACTCAGGAATGGAAACACAGACTATGAAGAAATGTTGCTTACTGACTTATTGGCTTCCTAAATTTTCCTGATTTCTTTCTTTCTCACTTTCTTCCTCCCTCCCTCCCTCTATTTCTTTCTTTCTTTCTTTCTTTCTTTCTTTCTTTCTTTCTTTCTTTCTTTTTCTTTCTTTCTTTTTCTTTCTTTCTTTCTTTCTTTCTTCTTTCTTTGTTTCTTTTTTTTCTTCCTTCCTTCCTTCTCTCTCTCTCTCTCTCTCTCTCTCTCTCTCTCTCTCTCTCTCTCTCTCTCTCTCTCTCTCTCTCTCTCCCTCCCTCCCCCCTCTCTCCTATTAAGTATTTTATTTATTGATTTAAATTACAAATATTGTCCCGACTTCCTGGTGTCCCCTCTACAAACTTACAAACTCCCTCACCATCCTTCCACTCCCTTAGCCTCTAAGAAGGTTCTCCTCCACTCACCCACTTCAGCATAACCTCTCTAGCATCCCACTTATCTTAGGATCAAAGCTGTATAGGACCAGAAGCTTCCCCTCCCACTAATGCTAATGCAAAATAAGGCACTCCTCTGTTACTTATGCAACTAGAGTCATGGACCAGCCCATTTATAATCTTTGATTGGTGTTTTACTCCATGGGAACTCTGGGTAGTTCTATTAGTTGATATTGCTCTTCTTATAATATCGCAATCCCCTACTGATTGTTGAGCCCTTCCTGTAACTCTTACATTAGGATTCAGGAATACAGTCTGATGGTTGACTATATAGACATCTGTATTTGTCAAGTACTGAAGAGAACAGCCATAGCAGGTCCCATTTTTTTTTTTTTTAGTTTGGTCATATAGTGGATGACATTGATGAGGTTCTGTATACTGAACCATCCTTGCAACCCTGGGATGAAGCCTACTTGATCATATTAAATGATTGTTTTGATGTGTTCTTAGATTTGAATTGCAAGAATTTTATTGTGTATTTTTCCATCAATGCTCATGAGGGAAACTGGTCTAAAGTTCTCTTTATTTGTAGGGTCTTTGTGTGGTTTAGAAATGAATGTAATTGTGGATTCAAAGAATGATTTCAGCAAAGTGGTTGGATATAAAATAAAGACAAACAAATCAGTAGCCTTCTATTAGTCAAAGAACAAAGGGGCTGAGAAGGAAATTAGAGAATTGACATCCTTTACAATAGTCACAAAGAATATAAAATACCTTGGTGTGACCCTAACCAAATAAATGAATGATCTGTTTGACAAGAATTCAAGACACTGAGGAAGGAAACTGAAGAAGACATTGGAAGATTGAAAGATCTCTCATGCTCATGGGTTTGAAAATAAAAATTAACATTGTAAAAATGGCCATCTTGCCTAAGGAAATCTACAAATTCAATGCAATTGCCATCAAAATTCCAACTCAATTCACTATCCCTAACCTCAAGCTATATTACAAAGCAATTCTGTTAAAAACCACATAGTATTGGTACAGAGATAGGCAGATAGATCAATGGAACACAATAAATGATCCAGAAATGAATTCTCACACATATGGTCACTTGTTCTTTGACAAAGGAGCTGTAAACATTCTATGGAAAAAGGACAGCCTCTTCAAAAATGGTGTTGGTTCAACAGGCAGTCACTGTGCAGAAGAATGCAAATTGATCCTTTCTTATCTCCTTATAAAGGCTCAAGTGCAACAGGATCAAAGATCTCCACATAAAACCAGGTATGCTGAAACTATTAGGAGAGAAAGTGGGGAAAACCATAAAACCTACAGGAAAATGGAATAATTTCCTGAACAGACCACCAATGCCTTATGCTCTAAGATCAAGAATCTATAAATGGGACTTCTTGAGATTGCAAAGTTTCTGTAAATCTAAGAACACGATCAAGAAAGCAAAATGTTACCTTTTGTTTTATATGTACTTTATGCTTAAGGTAACTAGTAAGATTTCAGTGCATACTACCAAAACTTCAAAAAAAAAAAAAAATAAAGTACTGACAAAAATATATTCATATAGTTTTATGCCAAAATGCTTTTAACAATCTGTACATGTATCTCTCTTTAAAAAAAAAATAATGTTGTAAGAAAAAAACAAAAGAAAACATAATGGCAGCCAACAACTGGGAAAGAATCTTTACAAATTCCACACAAGATAGAAGTCTGCTATCCAATATACACAAAGAACTCAAGAACTTAGAAACAAGAGAATCAAACAACCCTGTTTAAAAAATGGGGTACAGAGCTAAACAAACAAGTCTCAAAAGGGAAATATCTAATATCTGAGAAGTACCAAGGAAACATTCAGCATCTCTAGTCATTTAGCAAATCAAAACAACCCTGAGATCCCACCTCACACCAGTCAGAATACTAAGATCAAAAACTCAGATGACAGCAGATGCTGTTGAGAATGCAGAGAAAGAGGATCACTCCTCCACTGTTGGTAGGGTTGTAAGCTGGTACAACCACTCTGAAAATCAGTCTGGCAGTTCCTCAGAAAATTGGACATAGTCCTACCTGAAGACCCAGTTATTCCACTTCTGGGCATATACTCCAAAGAAGAGCCAGCATCTAACAAGGTCACATGCTCAACCATGTTCATAGAAACCTCATTCATAATAGCCAGAAGCTGGAAAAAACCCAAATGCCCTTCAACAGAGGAATGGATACACAAATTTAGGTACACACACACAATGGAGTACTATTGAGTTATTAAAAACAATGAGTTCATGAAATTCCTAAGCAAACAGATGGAACTTGAAGCTATCATCCTGAGTGAGATAACCAAGTCACAAAAGAGCACTCACGGTATATATCACTTAAGTGGATACTAGCCCAGAAAGCTCAGATTACCTAAGAAATAATTCATAGAATTTAGAAAGTTCAAAGAGAAGGAAACCCAGAAAGTGGATGCCTCAGTCTTTTTTAGAAGGAAGAACAAAACGTTCATGAGAGGAAATAAAGGGAATAATGGAGGAGCAGGGATTGGAGAAAAGATCATACAGAGACTGCCTCACATGGGGATTTACCACATACGCACCCAATAAACTCATGCAGTATTGCTGATGGCAAGAAGTACTTACTGTCAGGAAGCAGACATGAATGCCTCCTCAGAGACTCTGCCAGAATCATACAGACTCAGCAGGGTTACTTGCAGCTAACCTTCGGACTGAATACAAGTACCCCAAAGAAGGTGCTAGAGAAAGGACTGAAGGAGCTGAAAGGGTTTGCATCCTCATGGGAAGAACAACATTATCAACCAACCGAACACTCCACAACTCTCATGGACTAAATCGCCAACCATTGAGCATATATGGAGAGACCCAGGACTCCATTTGTATATGTAGCAGATGATACATATATGCTGAAAATGTGAGAATTGACCTGTGGTACAGTGAGGGTTTCTCCATGTAGGGAAATGCCAAAGCACTGAAGTGCAAAGTGTCATTAGAAGAGGGTGCACCTTCATGAACAGGAGAGGGAATGAGAGCAGATTGGTGGAAGGGATAACATTTGAAATGTAAATACAGAGAGTATCTAATAAAATGATTTTTAAAATAAAACATATCTTTGCATCAGAAATAATTAATAGGCTTGGTGTCTGCATATGGGGTGAATCTCTAGATGCAGCAGTTTCTGGATGGCCCCTTTACTTCAGTCACTGTTCCATTTTATTTTATTTTGTTCCTGCAATTTTCTTTTACACAAGAACAATTCTAAATTGAAGTGGCATTGGCGGCCATGGAGTGGGCCGTTCCACTTTAAAACATTAATCAAGAATTGCTTTCAGGCATTCTGATGGAGGTGTGTTATCTTTGTTTTGTTTTTGTTTTTGTTTTTGCCAATTCTTCTTCACAGATGACTTTAGCTTGTGTCAGTTTTAAAAGAATGTCTTACTCAATCACTCCATTTGTAATTTTCACTCCTCAGCCTTGTTTGTGCTACTCCGGACTCAGCCCTCAGTTGTGATGTGACTGATATGGTTCATGGTTATTTTTTTCACATGAACCCATTTACTCCAGTACAAGATGACACTGGAGTGTTCAGAAGTGGTGACTGTTAACTAAGTTTATCATGTCTATGAGTGATTACTTCATAGTTTATTAGCCATTGTCTGAGATTTGATAAGCCTGCTTAGAGAAATGGAACTTTAGGGTTTTTGATCAAATAGCCATATTTACATCAAAGTAAAATACATTAATCTTAAAAGATACATCTCATATAAACTATACTATTGTAGTATGATTTTAATAGACAATAAAATGTAGGCCTCTTAAGCTCAAGTACCTCATCATGTGTTATGATAAAATGAGATCTATGTGACTTAAGGGGCTGTAATACAATATATATATATAGGATTGAATCTTCTTGAGTTTCAAAACGGCAATGTTGTGCTAAGATGTTTTCCTTTTATGCAGAAGACATAATTGAACCTTTGGAATATTTCCAATTATTAGTCATCATTCTGATTTTAATTGCATGCATAGAACTCAAGGAGAAAAAAGAAAAGAAAAGAAAAGAAAAGAAACCTCTGTATCAGCAAAGCCTTCTGTCCTTCAGAGGAGAAAAATAAAAGTGTTATAAAGACCATGAATAACATTTCTACCTCCAAAATTTTAACCAAGTATTTTCTTTCCACACTAATACAACTTAATTTTAAAATGAATCGGTAGATCATACTTTGACAAAATAAAGGATGCATATGTTAAAATATACCGTAAAGATATTAAATAGTTTAAAGAGGCAGAGATAACCTTAATAAATGAGAATCTAATCAAATTAGTTACACATAGTTTTATTTTAGTACTCAATACTTTACTATTTATGTACAATAAATATTTGTTTCCAGTTTTATAAAAAAGAGTTAGATGCATGTTCATAAATGTGAGAAACAGATGGTAATTACTATATTTTTTAAAATTAAGGTGTATTTATTTTATGTTCTTTAGTGTTTTGCTTGCACATATAGATTGTATGAATCTGTGCACCTGAAAGATAGAAGCAAGTGCTGGAGTTCCTGAAACAAGAATTAGGGATGATTGTGAACCACCATGTGGAAGCAAGGATTCAGACTCACTTCTGGAAGGGAAAGCTCTCTTAACTGCTGAGCCATCCATGTCAGCTGCCCATGTAACCAGACTTGAAATTCAAACTAATTGTAGGTTAAACAACATATAGTGAGAAGAAATTAAAAGTACACTTTGAAATGGTAACTGTAACATTACCTTATTCAATTACTGGTTAGTCTTTGCAGTAGAAGAAGGAAGATTTATATTATGCTTGAAGAAGTGAAAAAAAAATAGAAACTTGATATTTGATTATTCTAGAAGGAAAGTGATTAGAATTAAAATAACCCATTGATGATCACTGTGTATTTTAGGGTTACATGAAGAACACAGATGTTTGTCGAAGTAAAATTCAGATGCTTCTGTAAAATAACAGGTGAATAACGTAACAAGTTAGAGTTTGGTCATAATGAATGTTTTCAAATGTAGTTCTGGGCTCTGATGAAAACAAAACAAAACAAAAAAAAAAAAAAAAAAAAAAAAACAACAAACAAACAAAGAACTCAACTTTGTGACCCAAAAGCTCAGTGCCTAGAATATAGTTATCCTCACCAAAATTCAATTGATGTTTGCTGACTTTGTAAATGAACATAATAACAACTCCAATCACCTGACATTTCTTTTAAAAACACACCAGTCTTAGTCCTGTCTAACCCCAAATAGTTGACTAAGAGAGGACTCTTGTAGGTACTTTTCCTCAGTATTTTTTTGTTCTTTCTCCATAGTCAAACATGATGAATGATGTCTAATATCATTATAATAGGAGTAAATAGTAACCCTATGTCTTATTTAGAGTTTTATCGCTGTGAAGAGACACCATGACCAAGGCAATTCTTATAAAGGACAACATTAAATTTGGGTTATCTTACAGGTTAAGAGGTTCAGTCTAGTATCATCAAGGCAGGAACATGGCAGCATCCAGGCAGGCATGGTGCAGGCAATACTGAGAGTTCTGCATCTTCATCTGAAGGTTACTCGTGGAAGACTGGCTTCCAGGCATCTAGGGTGAGGGTCTTAAACCCATGCCCACAGAGACACACCTACTCCAACAAGGCCATGCCTCCAAATTGTGCCACTCCAAGCATAAACAAACCATCATACCCTACTAGGTAAATTTCATGTTTCAGCATATCTCAGCAAAGAAAATATATTTTATTTTTAACAGGATATTGAATGTATAATAAGTTTCTTTGGATAACAGGATCACAGAGAATCCAATACTTAAGATCATTGCCTTCTGAATGAAGAATCAGGCAAAACCAAGTCAGTGTAACATAGCTTGACTATGAGAAGTGAGAAAAATTTAAAAAATAACATAAAATTAAAGGTGCAAAATTATAACGGTGGGAGAACCTGGAAGTGGTGGCGTTGATCCAAAGCATAGCGCATGTTAAGAGAAAATGCTGAACCCAAAAGGCATTGAGATAAGCATCATATATCATAAATCATTTAGGTCGTATCCCGAAGCAACATGTACAGCTCAGAAAAAGACAGTAGCTCCCTGCTTCTGCCTTCTTCCACTCACAGCTAGCTTTTCAACACAGAGAATGCAGACATTTAGAAATCATTTTTTGGCATCGAACCCATAGCTTTAAATATTTCAGACTGGTCAAATTAGAAATTCCATTCTTGGTTCACAGAACAAGTGAAAAATATACAATTCTTCTCCTTGTTTAAGGGCTTTGACCACTCTCTGAGTATATGTAAAAAAATATTTAATGAATTGCCACACATAGAAATTATGGTGTTTTGTGTATGCAGGACCCAAATCACACTATTAAACTGGTAATTATCACAAAGTGAATTAGCTGACATATCTAGTTATTTTAAGAACTCAGGACATTAATAAAAGGCCTAAATTGTTTTAGATACAATTAATAGCATTTATTGAAATTAAACATCATAGCTAAAACATTTCTGATGTATTTTGCATTTCATTCACTATTATAATTATTTGATATAATTTCCTCCTGGACAAAGGAATGTATCGCGGTAACTGAAAATGTCCATAAATGATACACTTTTTTCTTTTCTTTGTTATTGCACCAATGCTCAGTGTGAACACATAGAGAATATAGGAATTGTAAAGAAAAGTACATGTAGAAAACAGAAAGAACACCGGGATAAAAATACTGCTAGATACAGAGCTTGTGACTTCTTCGAATGAGGTCATGGTCACAATTCTGGCTTCTGTGAGATATGTAGAGTCTATTTTCCATCTTTGTCATCCCATGTTCATACGTGTCTGACAATGTGCATGTGAATCACAGCAATTTAATAAGACTGTGCTGGCATATGGCAAGAGGCAGTCCTTGGCATGTTTAGTAGAATGACTTTAGTGATTTCTGAGTTATAAGTGAGCAAAAAAATACTTTTTAACTTTGTAAAACATTTAGATTTTCATAACTCTTTATATTCCAAAATAACAGCAGTTATAAACTTTATACTTGGCAACCTCACAGTCTTATTTCAAACCCAAGGAAGCTTATGTTGTGAAGTCTATGGAAATATGATCATCTGTAGTCTATTTTCAACACAGGCAGAAGAGGAGTTTAGTTTCAAACCATATTTAACTAAATAATTAAAACCCTTGAAGATACTCTGATTTGTTTTGCAGCATAGCTGAAATGTGAAATTAGCTAATGGCTTCTAAATTAATATATTCATTAATTTACTATTTTGCTAGCTTAATCCCATCGCTTCAGAAAATTTACAGGTGAATGACATCCAATAATGTTTTGCAATTTTTAATCTACTCCATGATAATTATAATCAGTAAATTATTTGATCTATGTTTCTTAGGACTGTGGTACTTCAAGAAGGGATGTCCTATATTTATAAATCTAGAACATGAAGACTGCAGTAGAAATTATTCAAACACACTCACATGTGTGCATGTACACACACATTCACACACCACACACATTCACACACACACACACACACACACACACACACACACACACAATTTTCTTCCAGACATATAAAATATACAAAACTAAGAGTATTTTCACTCCTCATGTTTGGGCCAGAGGCTTAGAGATCTTATATTGAATAGAATGTAATGTAATATACAGTCTAGATTTAGGTAAACCATTTTTGCCACCATGATATCCTGCTCAATATCATAGGACAATAGAACCATAGAAAGAATTTTCTGAAATCATGAACTCAAATATATCTTTTTTTTTTCCCTAAATTTATTCTGCTCAGGAATTATTCTGGTCATTGTGACACTAAGTAATTAGTAAAATGGTCCACCCTTACCATCACAAGCACAAGAAGTGGCTCAGTCAGTATAAAATGTTCCATAAGCATTTTACACTATGAATACACAAGCTTTTGACAACTTAGATCTGACTAGTAACATGCAGATATTCCTAATTAGTTATCTCTCATTTATAAAAAAAAAAAAAAAAAAAAAAAAAAAAAAAAAAAAAAAAAGAGGAACCAATTGCAAATGTAAATACTGCATGATGAAAGCAGAAGATTTTTAAAAACAATTACATGACAGATGGGTGGTTTGCATTTTCCTTAGCACCAGTTTCTACAAGAAGGTTATGTGTCCTGAGTGTTCTAAGATATGGGTTCAACTTTAATTCTATCTCGATTATTTAATTTAATTCTACCATTTATTTTGAAAGTTACTTGTTATAAAATTATAAATTTAAGACTTAATATTTTAGTTATACTTGACATGAAACATAATGTTCACTTATATATAATACATATCCATATGTATATATTCATAATATGCCAAAACTTACATTTAATTCAATGTATAGGTTAAGCTTCTACATTTTTTACTTAATTCTTGAAGTTTTAAAAGATAACATTTCATAGTAAAGTTTTTCAGAACCATAATTTTTCTAAAGATTTTAGAGAAAAACTTTTGTAATATAGCTCCCTATTATACTAGCTGCTGGCTTTTGCATATTGACTATCTTCAACTAATATAGTTTGTCTGTATACCTTATTTTCAAGATGAAAGCATGATAAATTCTATGAAATGGCATTTTTCGTGTTGCTAGAATTACCATGTTCTCCATTCAGGCAAATTGAAAAACCCTGCATGTTCCGGCTTTTAGTAATAAATCATCACAGTCTTTCTAATATTCATGGAGATTAGCAAATACAATGCTGAACACATCATAATACCAATGGCCTTCTTTACAGAATGGACAACCACTGCTATAATCTCCAGAGAACCACAAAGGAACTGTGTATCCAAAATAGTCTGGCACTATTGGATAAAAAGAAGGAATATTTTCTCGTTGTATCTGACTTTCAGATGTACTGCAATGCTGTAGTAATCAAGACACCAGGGTATTGCTCTAAAAATAGAAATACATCCCCATGAAATAGAACAGACAAACTTAAAGTAATCATCATACATCTATAATCACCTGATGTTTCAACAAAGATGTTAAGAAATCTATAGTGGAATACCAATTCTCTCAGTGCTCAAGAGGTCAAGATGGGAACATAATCAATGCAAAACCTGTACAGCATGGGGTGATTTTATCTCAAAGAGCAGAACCACAAACCGGCCAAACAACCAAACACAAGAACGTGAATTAAAAGACAGGCAGTATTCTCAGAAAAATCATACAGTAAATATCACACACCAACTCAATGATGCACCTCAGCCTCACTGGTTACAAAATAAATCTTATAGTTTGAGCAATAACTATCTTGCAAAAGATCTTATTTTCCTTTTTACCAGAAGAATAGTTTCATTTTAAATATAAAAAAAAAAAACACTATTGAATATTTTAAGGGATAGAGGAGATGTGCTCATTTGTAGCAGAATTTTATAGACTCTAAAGGCCGAAACACTTCTGGCTTCAAGAAAGAGATAGAATTAGGAGGTATGAAGCTATTAGAAAATGCTTTCACTTGCTCCTACATTCTAGCTATTGAGTTGAGAGTATCTTTCTTTTCTCCTTAGTTCTCTACAGCTCCATCACTTTCAGTGACTTTCATATCAACAGTTCCTGTTCTCCATTGTGAATTCCAGGAGATGATAATCTAACCTGCTTCACTGAGTCTAATGACCAATCAACTGGACAAGCAGGTGAAGGGTGACAGCAACTTCCAGACACAGAAACAATCTTGCTAGATTGAGCATACCCTTCACTATCACATCACAGCATCTCCAAGGTGAGCCTACTCAATGCTCGCCAATCCTACAAAACACTAGGCCTTCTGCAGAAGTAGGATGATGTCCCAGGTTTCCAAAGTTTGGGCAAACTAGGATGCAGTGCACATGCTCAGGAGACCAAGAGTCAGGGTGGTTGATTACAGAGAACAGGCACTAGGCTACCAACATATCATGTAACATGTCGTTTAAATATCCTCATTCAGTCCTATGCACCAATACTTCAGTCTTTCTTCTCACAGGTATTGGGCAGATGTACAGGGGCAGATGGAAGACTGTAGAAAAAGTGTTTTGCACCATTAAATACTCACATAGTCTTTCGACTTTTCACCCAAGGCAGAGTGTTTTCACCTTGAGAAAGTGTGTGGTGCTCTTAATGATAGGAACACACCATCAAGTTCTATGGGTACCCAACAGCAATGGCAGTAGCCTGTATTGTCCTGTGGAACTCTGAGACTTTCTGAACAACTTGAAGACCAGGATTCCATATATGTCACTGTGATTTTATTCAGTCAGTTATGATTTCTGGGAAGAGCCTAATACTGTCATCTGTGTCCATAACTCTAATCTTTAAAAAAATATTTTATGAAGCTTATAAAATACTATATTTCCATATGGCTTTGTCAAAATCTTTTGCTTTATTTTCCTCTTACCCCTCATGTACTCTATATGAACATTCAACTCAACACTTAACATTGCCCTCCACACTTACACCTTTTACAATATTTCCTTTTCCCCCCTTCGGAATCTTTTATACTATTCTATGCCCCTCCCCCATAGGCTCTTTCTTCCTTGCCTGGCCAATTTTTAGTTTCCTGGCTTTGGCAGACTATCTCCAGTTTTTAGTTGAAGCATGCCTCAAAGCACAATTTATACATCTGCCCACTAAAACAGTCTAAAGTATAAGCGCACACCTTTTTTTTTCTTTTTTCTTTTATTAGATACTCTGTGTTTACATTTGAGATGTTATTCCTTTCCCCAGCCTGGCTCCCATCACCCCTCCCCCTCCATTGGCCTTCAAGAAGGTGCAATCCCTCCTAATCACCCTCCCTACCCCAATGCCTTGGCATTCCTCTACACTGGTAAAATGTTCCCTCCTGGACTAAAGGCCTCTTCTCACATTGATGCCAGACACTGAAATCTTCAGCAACATAAGCGTCTGGATCAATAGGTCTCTCAGTGTGTACTTAAAGGTTGGTGTTTTAGTTCATGGGAGTTGTGGAGGATGTGGTTGGTTGATAATGTTGTTCTTCCCATGAAGTTGTAACCCCTCTCAACTCCTTCAGTCCTTTCTTTAGCATGTTTTTTGGGGTAACATGATCATTCAATGGTTAGCTGCAAGCTTGCTCAGCTGTATCTACATGACTCTGACAGCATCCCTAAGGAGGCTTCTCTATGTGGTTCATGCCAGTAAGTACTTCTTCGTATCAGCAATAGTGCTTGGATTTTGTGACTACATATGTGGTAGATTCCAGGGTCAGGCATCCTCTGGATGATCTTTTTTTCAATACTTGTTCCTCTATTTGTCTTTGCATTTCCTCCCATGAGTGTTTTGTTCTCCCTTCCAAGAAGAACTGAGGCATCCACATTTTGTCCTTTCTTCTTTTTGAACTTCATAAGATCTGTGAATTGTTTCTTGGGTATGCAGAGCTTTCTGGGGCTAGTATCCACTTATCAGTGAGTGCATACCATATTTGTTTTTCTGTGACTGGGTTACTTTCCTCAGGATGATAGTCTCTATTTCCATCTATTTGCACGGAAATTTCATAAAGTCATTGTTTCTAATAGCTGAGTAGTATTCTACTGTGTAAATCTATCACACTTTCTGTATTCATTCCTCTTTTGAAGAACATCTGTGTTCTTTCCAGCTTCTGGCTATTATAAATAAGGCTGCTATAAACATAGTGGAGCATGTGTGTTTTTTATATATTGGAGCTTCTTTCGGGTATATGCCCAGGAGTGGAATAGCTGGGTTTTCAGGTATTACTATGTCCACTTTTCTGAGGAACTTCCAGACTGATTTCCAGAGTAGTGTGCCATCTCTCAATCTATGGAGTTAATATTTATAAACAGCTTTAAAGCTTTTCTTGTAATGCCTCTTCATCTAGCAAATTGTACATTTGGCTATGTGTTCATATAGCATTTTCCATGGACATTGTGCTTCAGATGACCTGGTACCCCCAATAATGCAATTTTAAGAACTGGCCCTAGTAGTTGATTTAAGACTACAGTCACACAAAAAAAAAAAAAAAAAAAAAAAACAAGGACCTTACCATGTGGCACTTAATTGTACTTTTTACACAGCTATCACAACCTTCTTAGATAATTGCATTTCACTGGGTGAGATGTTGGTCCTATGACATACTTTAGCTACTGAAAAAGGTGAGGCTATATATATATATATATATATATATATATATCAGCTTTCAGCTGATGAGCTTTCAAAAGTAATTTGGCTTCAGAGATAAACAGCTTCACTGACAGGACCACACAAATTCTGTTTATGTTCCACCTCCTGCTCTGATTTGGCTAACCAGATGCTAATCTTGCATTTTCATCTGTGCCTGTCCACCATAATATCTCTGTCTTATCTTAGGTCAGATGCTGATGAAGCCAGCAATTCCAGGTCTGAAACACATATGTGCCAGTGCTAACGTGAACATTTCTTGCATTGAGTTGTTGTTTTTAGGCAAGTTTGTCATACTGATTAAAAGTGAATAATCCACAAGTTAGAAATTCATAAAACTATAAGGAGAGATGTCTTAGAACAATAGAATGGGCTGCATAATATGGATTTTATCCCATGACCATATAAAACATAAGTGATATTGCATCAAAAAGAAGCTTATACATAAGGTATTCTGAATGAATAGATAAGCTTTAGAATGCAATGATGTTTACATAAATATAAAAAAGTATAGCGTCTATGGGGTTAATATTTGGTTTTATAAGGATCTCAAAAAAGGCTAACAGACAATAATGACAATAACCATATTTTCATATTATGAAGAAATTGACATTTATGAAAAGGAAAAGAATGATCAGCAATTATAAAAAACCATAGTGAAATATCATACTGTAGCAAAAACAAAGTAATAGTAATGATTGTTCCCAAAACACAAAGGATATATATATGGATGTGGCCAACAGTTACTGCAGACTCTTAGAGCCAATATGCATACAAACAATCACTGTAAATAAAATAGTACATGGTGCCTCAAAAAGCCAAAAGGATGACATCCTCCTGCCTTGAGAATCTTGTATGTGTGCTGGGGTTATATTCTTTTTTTTAATTTTTTCATCTTTAACATCCATTTTGAGATTGATAGTCAAACATTTTAATAGGTTCCAACATTGCTCTAAAGAAACAAAAGTTTAAAAGTAAAAGCCTAATATGACCCTGCAAATTTATTTCTAAAAGAAAGAAAAATCATTTTGCTAATTTCAACTTTGTGCTGTTTTGATGCAGTGTTATTATCCTTGGCTAAAAATCAACCCATGACTTTAAGATCTCAGGAATAAATCGTACATAACACATATATTCAACTGAATTCCATGGCATCATAAAGTGAGGTCACTAAGTGAAGTAAGGCAGGCATGGGACATTAAACACGGCAGGATATCACACAAAGGTGGAATGTGAAAACTAAAATCTTCATAGACGTAAAACATAGAGGAAAAAAGAAATGGAAAAACTGGTTAATGGGTCCACAGGAGGATGGTAGAAAACAATGATATATTTCAAATATATAGAAAAGTTATTTTTTATGTTTTCAGCATAAGAAAATGTTGTTTCTGAAGATTGATTTTGTTTTGTCATTATAAACAGTTGCACATTACCAGATATGATGCTTTGTATGTAATACTAATGCATGTATATACAATTATGCTTATATGATTTTTAATATAATATGATATATAATATATAAATTTGACATAAAAATGAAATACTATTGTATGTATTAATGTACAGTGTTTTAATATGTGTAGTTATTCATAGGCAGTTTTTGTTTGGAAACTCTTATTTTCATTGATTATAGTCACTGTTTCAAAATCAGTGTTTGGTTAGAATTTTCTCTCATACTCTTCCATGTTTAATAATATTTTTCCAACCTGGCTGTTGATGAAAGAGTACAGACTGCATGCTAAAATTCATGATGATGCAATTTGAAGCTGATGAAGTCCATGCAAATGTCACATATGGGATGTTTTGGGGAGAGAGAAGGAGGCTGTGGATAGTGGGAGAGTGTTCTTCCATGAAAGGCGTGCTTGTTCAGGCTGTTAAAATGAATTACTTGTTGCTGTACGCAGCTGGCATAGGTCCACAAACTTCAGATATCACATGTTCTTAGCATCCCTTTGTTTAAATTATAAATACTGTATTTTTAGCATTAAGTAGTTATATAAAAATGCAGTCGTGTTACTTCTTTTTAAAATCCACGTTAAAAGTGCAAAAGCTATGTCAAATTCCATATGCAAAAGAGTATGTGGCAATATTGAAGGCATTGGCAAAGAGTCAACGATATCTTTTGTGCTGGAAGTCTATTTTGGGGAGAACTGCATTTGTGTCCTCTAAGTGTAATAGCTTAAATTAGTTTATTTTTTCAATAATATATCTCAAAATACAATGTAGAAGTGCTTTACATTTTAAGAATTCTTTTTATAATTTTTTAGCATTTAAATAGGATTATATGTTTGACTTTCTAACAGAGCAAATGCATCTTTATCCATCTTTAATTGAGCTCTAGAGTAGCTTGAATCAGACTACAATTGAATTAGAAATCATATGGGCTTTAGCATTTCTTTTCTAAGATACAAAATGGCCACAGAATGAAAAAAGCAACTTTCTATGTATTATCTACAAGTATCCTTTTCTTCTTTTATTGAAAGTAGATTTTTCTCACATTATATATTCTGATTATGGATTCTTCACTCTTTATTCCTCCCACTTCCTTCTACATTCTTCTCTCATCATGATCCACTCACTTTCTCTCTCTCTCTCTCTATTTTTAGAAGGAAAAATCACAGAAATCTAAGGGAAATAAAATGTACACTAATATAATGTTTTAAAAAGTATCCCACTGGAATTGGGGAAAAAAAAAAAAAAACAAGAGGACAAAGGACAATAAGAGAGCACAAGAGTCACATCAAGGTATTTCATATTGTTTGTTACTATTGTGGATGGTATCTTTTCCCTAATTTCTTTCTTAGCATGTTTGTCCTTTGAGTAGAGAAAGGCTACTAATTTGTTTGAGGTAATTCTATATCCAGCTATATTGCTGAACTTGTTTATCAGCTGTAATAGTTCTCTGGTGTAATTATAGAGGTCACTGATGTATACTATCATGTCATCTGCAAAAGTGATGTTTTTACTTCTTCCTTTCCAACTTGTATCCCTTTGATTTCCCTTTGCTGTCTAATTGCTCCAGCTAGGACTTCCAGTACTATGTTGAATAGGTAGGAGGAGAGTGGGCAGACTTGTATAGTCCATGATTTTAGTGGGATTGCTTCAAGTTTTTCACCACTTAGTTAGATGTTGGCTATTGGTTTGCTGTATATTGCTTTTATTATGTTTATATATGGGCCTTGGATTCCTGCTCTTTCGAAGAATTTTAACAAGAAGTGGTGTTGAAATTTTTCAAATGCTTTCTCAGCATCTAATGAGATGACCATATGTTTTTTTTTCTTTGAATTTGTTTATATGGTAGATTACTTTGATGGATTTTCATATATTGAACCATCCCTGCATCCCAGGGATAAAGCCTACTCGATCATGGTGAATGATCATTTTGATGTGTTCTTGGATTTGGTTGGCAAAATATGTATTGAGTATTTTGGCATGACAAGAGCCTCAAATATCTGAAGAATGAAATTGAAGAAGATCTCAGAAGTTGGAAAGATGTTCTATGCTCAAGGATTGGAAGGATTAATATTTTAAAAATGGCCATCTTACCAAAAGCAATCTAGAGATTCAATGCAATCCCCATCAAAATTTCAACCCAGTTCTTCATTGAGTTGGAAAGAGCAATGTGCAATTTCATCTGGAATAACAAAAGACCTAGAATAGTGAAATCCATCCTCAACAACAAGAAAATATCTGCAGGAATCACTATCCCTGACCTCAAGCTATATTACAAGACAATTGTGCTAAAAACTGCATGGTACTGGTACAGAGATAGGCACATGGAATAGGATAGAAGATCCAGAAATGAGCCCTTACCTATATGGTCACTTGATTTTTGACAAAGGAGCTGTAAACATTCAATGGAAAAAGCACAGCATCTTCAACAAATGGTGTTGGTCCAACTGGCACTCAGCATGCAGAAGAATGAAAATAGACCCTTTCTTATCTCCTGTACAAAGCTCAAGTACAAGTGGATCAAAGATCTCCACATTAAACCAGGTACACTGAAAGTATAAGAGGAGAAAGTAGGGAAAACCTTATAACACATAGGCACAGGAGAAAAATTTCCTGAACAGACCACCAATGGCTTGTGCTTTAAGAACAAGAATCAATAAATGAGACTTAATGAGACTGCAAAGTTTCTGTAAGGCTAAGAACACTGTTAAGAAAATAAAACAACAACCAACATATTGGGAAAAGATCTTTACCAATCCCCCATCTGATAGAGGTCTAATATCCAATAAGTACAAAGAACTTAAGACGTTAGACTCCAGAGAATCACACAATCCAATTAAAATTGGGGTACAGAGCTAAACAAAGAATTCTCAATTGAGGAATATCAAATAGCTGAGAAGAATCTAAGGAAATGCTTGAGATCCCTAGTCATCAGGGAAATGCAAATCAAAACAACCCTAAGATTCCACCTCACACCAGTCAGAATGGCTATGGTAAAAACTCAGATGACAGCAGATGCTGAAGAAGATGCAGAGAAAGAGGAACACTCCTCGACTGTTGGTAAGGTTATAAGCTGCTACAACCAAATCAAGAATACTTTGACTATTTCCAAAAATATATTCACATAGTCTTATGCCAAAATGCTTTAAAAAATCTGTATATGTATCTCTTTAAGAAAAAAATAACATTGTAAGGAAAAAAAAAGAGAGCACACAATTCAGAGACCACTTGTTTATGCCCACTCAGGAGCCACATAGAAATGGTAAAGAGGATGTTGTAATGTATGTGTAGAGAACCTGGTTCACACTAATGTAAACCTTATATATGTTTTGTCAATATTTGTGAACTCATGTAAGCTTTGCCCTTGTTGATCTAGGGGGCCTTGATTTCTCTGGCCCCCATCTCCTGTGGCTCTTATACTCTTTCTGTGTCCTCTTCTGTGGAGTTTCTTGAGCCTTGTAGTTTGGGTTTCAATGGACACCTCCCCTAAACCGAGAGTATTTTAAAATCTCTCGTTTTCTGCATAATATTTGCCTGTGAATTTTTGTTCACTCCCATCAGCATCAGGAGGAAATGTCACTGATTATAGCTGAATAATATCATCACGGGTATCTTTATTACTATGCATTTTTGTGTTTTATTCTTTTTATTGTTCTTGTTCACTGTGATTCACTACCTTAAAATTATACCATTAGCATCCATGACATTTATAAGATCCATTATATGCAGCAAATTCAGACTGTACAATATCAAGAGTAAAATACGTACTTATAGTTATTCAACTATAATAGAAATAAAAAACAAAATGCATAAAATAAGGAACTGCTCAAATAGTAATTAATGCTAATATGTGCTAATTCATTAAAGATATTCAAAACAGTCACTTGTAGCAACTTTGTAAAATGGCAATTATCGTGCTTTTATCAATAATTTATCAACTTTAACAGAACAAATTAAATATTATAATTACTAACATTTAAAAATGTCTGACAATGTGGAGTTGATATGCCAAGATGCTGATGCAGCCAGCCTCAACAACTCTTAGTCTAAAGAAAAAGAAACTCACAAACAAATTCAGTTTGTCAAAAGATACTGACAATTCTGAGTCTCAAAAGAATGTGAAAGCAGGTGTTTCAATGCTGGTTGGGTGTCATAGTATCAGTAATAGAACTCAAACTTAAGGCTTGAGTTTTTGTCTGTTTTAATTCAACCTGTGTGTGTGTGTGTGTGTGTGTGTGTGTATGTATCATTCAAAGCGTCAGTATAGAAACTTTTATTGGTAGAATTCATTAATCTTTATGCCTGCTCATGACAGGGTTAGTGGGTGAATAAATCCACCTCCCAATTTTAATCACAAAATGCAGATATTTTTGTCAGGGTGCCTAGTACCTGAGCTACCACAATGCTGTGAACACTAGCATCAGTGTCAGGAATCCAGGTTGTCTAATGTGTCCAAAGTAGATTTTCTATATGAAGATAAAGGGAGATGTAGACTTATTCTATTAATTATTAAAGTTCTGCCTACACTATCCCAGATTCTTAAAAGAACAAATCCAAAGTCAATTGTGTGCTTACTGTGAATGAGAAAGTATTCATAACTCCCTCACATTCTCTACCTACGGTTTTTTGTTTGTTTGTTTGTTTGTTTTGTTTCCTATTTCAGGAATTTCCGATATAATATTTTTTCCTATATGAGGTTAGTACAGAACAAATTAGGACCATTTGTTATTGTTGAATCACTGATTTGAAATATAGAAGCATATTTCACCAACATGGGACTCTCAGATCAAGATTACTGACCTTTTCTAGGAACTGGACAAGCTCCTGAGGTGAAAGGACTGATGAGTTTAATGAAATTCAAGAGACTTAGGGAAGCGATGTTATATCTTTATAAGCCACTTCTTCTCTCAGAGAATATATGAAATTAAACATGTGACTCACAATTCTCCAATGTTGCAGCTGCCCAGAAACCAACTTGATGAATGATAGTTCCTAGTGGTAAACATATAAGTGGATAGCACAAAGTCATGTAAGTAACACCAATAAACCTACTGGTTTACCAAACTGGAATGGAGGTCTTTTTGATGATCGTATGGTGCTTCTATCATTAAAGGTTGAATAAATGACTAGTAATGTCTCCTAGAAAAACTCACACAATGTAATAATACATTTTTTAAAATTACTCCTCTTTTGGTAATTCTTTTCCTCCTTTGAACAACATCTTTCCAATCAGCTATCTTTCTATCCTCTGGAAATCACTATTTTATTCTACTTCTCTAAATTTAACAATTTTAGACTATAGGTGTAATCATCTGCAATTGTACTCTTTCGAAAGAAATTTAAAAGAGATTTTTTTTCTCTTTTGTTGAGAAAGGGTTTCTCTGTGTATCCCTAACTGCCCTGGAACGCTGTCAGTAGAGCACCCTGGCCTCAAACTCAGGGATCTACTTGCCTCTGCCTCTGAGTGCTGGGATTAAAAGCATGACCTGCAGCTTTTGAGATCCCTCTGGAATTTAGACTTAAAGTACATACTGTAATTTGAGATACATGTACCAATTTAAAAGAGTACACAAGCAAATTTTCTACAAATTCCTACTTCACACACAAGGCAAATTATAGGGGGATATATCTTAACTCTGGTTAGATAAAAGAAAGGATAGGATTAGGAAGATATTTTGCCAGAAAATCCTAAAGAGGAGAAAAAAAGGATTAGAGCAGGGGTCAATGACTTAAATAAGAAATATTCTATGAAAGAGACAAAAGAAACAAAGACTAAAAATGTATAAAATAGTGAAATCATTTGGGTTTTTTTTTTCAACAAAATTAGAAGGAGAAATGCATTTATATAGAAGGTTTAGAGTTTATCAAATTCTCACCAAGAGAGAAAGCAGTGAGTTGAGAATGTTCAGTTGAAGAGGCCTCAAACTTAACCAATAAATTACAGAAAACTAAAGAATGCTGCTAGAGAGAGAAAAAATCTGCACTAAGGAAGAGCATAGTAATTAATTCTCCATTATCAAATTGTCATCCTGAACACATACACAAAATTAACATTATGTAAATACTAAGGATGATATATTTGTGTGTGAGTGTACACATAAGCATATAATAAAAATTATTTTTTGATAGAGGAACATAAGTTTGAAAGTCAGCAAGCATGGAAATATGTGAAGATTTGACATAAGAAAAATATAAGGTAATAATTTGATAATCCCAAATTTAGATAAAAGCACACACTTATGTAGTTTGAGTTTAGTTACATCAAAATAATAATCTTAAATTCAGAACCACATGAATAAAATTTGACAACCAATTGTATCATTAAAACCAATTCTCCTCTACAATGAGTAATATTATTTCACAGTTGTTAAGATTCAAGTTCCACTGTATATGCCATGTTTTGATAATCTCCAAATAAATTTTCACAAGGTCCATGACCCTAGTGCTCTGTCTATTCTCATTGAATAGGCATAGTGAAAGAAATTGAAGACATTATATGACATCTTTAATGATGTTCACATGACATCAGAAATCAGGAAGCAGTAAGAGAGGAATACTGATTCTCACACACTAACTTTCTCTTTTTAGTTCAGTCCAGGACCCCAGATATTGGGTTGGTATTGTTCCCATTAAGAAGGATCAACTAACTGCAATGGCACAGATCCAAAAGCTTCCTCACAGACATTCTCAGGGCTTTGTGATAATTATTCTTTGGAGCTCACAATAAATACTAGCACTCAGGTTTCAGAAAGAAGCCACAATACACTTTGTGTACTGAACATGAATTTTCCCCTGAGACTCTGCATCACTTTGCAGAACAGGAGACTCTCAGTTCCCAGTCACGTGTGTTACTGTTTTCTGTGGCATCACACAGCTACTTAGTGTCCTTTCACAAACACCTTGTTTTCAGACTTACTTTTTCTAGCATAGTTCATTCATTTTATTTTACTTTTACACTCAAGATTTTATTCCCATCCTGTCTACCTTCCTACTGTTCCTACTGTTCCACCTCCTATAGTTCCTCTCTGCCCCCTGCCTCCCTGTCTCCATTAGGATGTCCCTACCCCACCCACCTCACCAGGTCTCTAAACTCCTTGGGGTCTCCAGTCTCTTGAGAGTTAGGTGCATCTTATCTGACTGAACCCAGACCTGAGAGTCCTCTGCTCTACATGTGTTAGGGAGGTTAAAAATATAGACCCAATGACCTTTATCCCCCATGTAATTAAATATGTAGCATATTGTTTCAACATAGTCATAAGTATTTTGTGCTTATTGTAATGGTGTTTGCTAGTGAGAATTGGTAGGTAAACTACACTATTGTATGCATGAATATCTGAGTTCATCTACCCAGCACTCACCAAAAATTACTTGATATTGCAGTTTGTCTCTGGCCTCAGGGCTGAGGGATAAAAGACAGGAACTGACCAAAGTGGTAAGCTCCAGATTAACTGAGAAATCTTGTTTAAAGAAATTAGGGTGGAGAGAAACAGTAGCAAGCACCCTGTAAGCTTCCAGCCTCTAGTACCTGCATTCATATACCAAACATACACCACACACACACACACACACACACGCACACACTGCTTATAATAAGAATAATGATAATAAATAACAAAACAATTAGATGACACAAATCTACTACAGGATAATTATATTTTTATCAGTTTTGATTGAAAAATGATAATTATATTTACTATCTATATCCTAAAAAGTTAATATCTATCAAAACTTGCATGGAGTATAGAATTATATGGAGATAGTTCTTATATTTTTACTTTATTTTTTTTTTCATTTTGTGCTTTTGTTTTAGTTTGCATATATGTGAGTGGTTATCCACAGTCGTGCCAGGAGGCCTTCAGATCCCTTAGAACTGACGTTAAAAATAGCTGTCAACCTGCTGACCTGGGTTCTGTAAACAAACTCCTGTCCTCAGTAAGAGCAGCAGAATAGCTTAACTGATGAGCAATCTTTCTATCTCCCAAATGATGCTCACTCATCAGTGGGTTACAATTTGTGATTTAAGTGTATGTTTCCTTAAAATTGTATTTTCATCTTCTTGTTATGAACTATTGTCATCTAATTTTAGTGAAAACTGGTGTCTTATTTTGGGCACTGAAGCACGTATTTTAAATTGTTCACAGTAATGTGTCTAGTTATATCTGTCTACTTTATGCATATAATGGCAGTAGCTTTGGAAAATTCAGTATGATTTTATATTGTACTGTTTCTTGTGACAAACAAAACAATCTATTACACAATTTTAGAAAATCATCTAAATTAGTCTGAAGGAACTGCTTAATCTAAAGTTAATTTCTTGGCTGAGAAATCATCAGGAATATATACATATAACCATCTGAGCTAACACTCAACTAGTAATCTTCCTAGCTATGTAAGCCTTGAGATTCTTCTTGTGATATTTAAACCTTGTACTCCTTTTAAAAAGCAAAAATGACTAATGTGTCTACCACTATGGAATATTTTTAATTCCAGTTTGTCCTGTGCCCACATGACATTAAAAATGCCCCATCATATCTCTCTTTTACCACATTCTACTCCTACAAGAACAGTCTACTTGCCAGCTTAGCTTTATGTAATTGTGCTATACTTGAAAAAGAAAAAGCACAGTGATATACAAATCACATAGATACACAAGTGTCCATACACACATAATGCATACATAGACATATAAACATAAACATATGCATAGACATAGACATATATATATAATGCCAAAAATGTTCAGATCTAAATTAGTAATAACACTTACATTACTATATACTGCAAATGAAATGCATTTCTGAATTGCAAATGTGATCTATTTTTGTATCTAGAGACTGATAAATAGGGCACAGATATTGAAGGAGAAGCAGAAAATAAAAGGTAGATTTTAACAAAAAAAGAAGAAGGGTAATACAGAATGAAAATGAAGCCTAAAATTACCCATATTTTTTTAAAAGAAAGCATAATTTATAAGCTTACTCAAAACTATATAGTGTATGTTATGTATCATTTACATCTATACATGCAGCACACATAAATATATACACACATTTGCTAGATGTAGATAGAGAGGGTAAGCCCCAGACTCCAGTTGTCCCAGGGAAATACACAAAGCCCAAGCAGTACATCTGCTACATTATGTGAGTGGTAGAGATGCTTAGATTGAGCCTGTGTATACTCTTCAGTTGGTGGTTCTGGCTCTCAGAGTCCCCAAGTGTCCAGGTTAGTATAGTTATATATTTCTAAGAGTAAAATATTGACATTTTTAGTTTGGGGCTAACAAAAAGCTATCTAGTTGGAGATAAGGCCTCCATAGTAACTGATTGTTAACAACCCCTAGGTGATAATTTATGGCTGTCATTTTTCTAAACCAATATAATTTTAAATTCTATTGTTAATAACTACTCTAAGTATAGCTTTCACAATCACCTAAGAAACCTGCCTTTGCATGTAGATTTCTTGATGATGAGTAAATAATAAAAATAAAATAAAATAAAACCAAATCTTCTTTTGGGTTAGTTTGAACAAGAGTACACAAAACTTTGAGTTCTTGATTTCTCCTCCTGTGTCTTTCCTCTGGTTATAGTTTGTGGTTACTGCTTTGTCTGTACTGTTTTATTTTAATTATGTCTGATTGTCTGTTTAAGTTGCAGTGTCTGTTCCTTATCTGTACCTTTCCCTAATACCACCATTACTCTGAATTAACTCAACAACATAGAAAACATTTTATAGAGGGAAATGAGTGACTCTGCAGAAAAATTTTAAGGAGTTTTGTAGGAGAAGCTACTTACCCAAGCTAACCAAGAATAGTACTCAAGATTTCAGAGAACTCTTACCGGGCTATATGAAAACTTTTCTTCTAATATTTATAGTAGGCATTTGTTTAATTTTGCTTCCAAAGTTTTGGTACTTTCAGACAATAATTATAACAGTATATGTTCAAACATACATTATTCTAGATTGATGGCATGGAAGATTACATAACCTTACATTAAAGTTCTATGTGTTAACAAGATTCCCTATGAGTATGATGAAACACTATGGCCAAATACAATTTGAGGGGGGAGTGTTTATTTGGCTTAGATTTCCGCATCACTATCTATTGGGAAAGGAAGTCAGGGAAGGAACTCAAGCAGGAGCTAATAACATAAATGACATGGAAGATTTCTACCTACTGGCTTTATCTTTATGGATTCCTTGGGCAGATTTCTAATAGAACCCAAAGTAACTATCCAAGGGTGATCTGACCCATAGTGTCCCACTCCCTTCAATTCCTATTCAAGGAAATTTGAGTGAATTGCCAAACAATAGCTGGCCAAATCTGAGATCTATCCCTTGGGCAAGAACCAATCCCTAATATAACTAATAAAATTTTGTTATGCTTATAGAAAAGAGCCCAGAATGACTGTCCCCTGAGAAGCTTCACCTAGCAGAGGATGAAACAGATGCAGAGACCCACTGTCAAACTTTAGAGGATACACTGAAGTCCTATATATAAGGCTAGCAGGAAGGATTAAGAAACCTGGAAAAGTTAAAGACTCCATAAGATGACTAACAGAATCATCTAACCTGGACTCTTGGAGTCTCCCAGAGACTGAACTGTTATCCAAAGAAAATACAAGGGTTGAGACTTACCACCACCCCCATACTCATGCAGCAGAGGTGGAGTTGGAAGTCACGTGCATTCCTGAACCACTGGAATATGGCTTACCCTGACTTTCTTGCCTGTCTGGGATTCTGTCCTCCTAACTGGGTGTCATGGCTGGATTTAGAGGGAGAAGATGGACTTAATCCTGCAGTGACTTGAGGAATGAGTTGGTAAGTGTAAGGACAGGGAGAGGACAGGACTGGGATGTAAAGTAAACAAGTAAATAAATTATGTGAGGTTTTCCACTGTGCCTGTGTGTTCGAAGAGACTCTTTACCAATTTCACTTCTAATTTATTCAGTGTATCTGGTTTTATGTGGAGGTCTTTGATCCACTTAGACTTGAGCTCTGCACAAGGAAATAAGAATGGGTCAATTTGCATTGTTCTACATGCCAACTGCCTCTTAACCAAGGATGATTTGTTGAATATGCTTTCTTTTTTTCACTGGATAGTTTTAACTTCTGTTTCAAAAATCAAGTGAGAGAACATAGCTGTTTGAGTTCAATAAAGAGAAAATCAGAGAGAGAGAGAGAGAGAGAGTGAGAGAGAGAGAGAGAGAGAGGGAGGGAGGGAGGGAGGGAAGGAGGGAGGAAGGAAGGAAGGAAGGAAGGAAGGAAGGAAGGAAGGAAGAAAGGAAGGAAGGAAGGAAGGAAAGAGGAAAGAGAGGGAAGGAGGGAAACAGGGAGGGAGGGAAGGAGGGTGAAAGAAAGAAGAAAAAGAAAGAAAGAAAGAAAGAAAGAAAGAAAGAAAGAAAGAAAGAAAGAAAGAAAGAAAGAAAGAAAGAAATTGTACTAGAGACAAGTCTGCAGCCCAGTCTTTGGAAGGATTTTCTCAGTTAAGAATCCCTCCCCTTCAATGATTCTAGTTGGTATAAGTTTCTCAAAACTGGGCACTCCATTATGCAGCTTAAGTTGTAAAATGTGATTATATAGAATATTCAATACATAATATGGTCAGGTACATTGTTCTCTTATAACTGGTAAAACTTAAAAAATCTGAGAATACAATAAGATTGTGGGTTAAGTACAATCCTAAATGATCTCAAGGAATGTTAGTAACTTAGCTTCCAGATCTAGCATATGTTTAATGTAATTGAAAGCAAGAGACATTTTCATGAACAATAGTATATAACCACTGATAGAAACCATTACAGAAATCCATAATTAGTCAAAATAAAGAGAACAAGGGACTAGGAGATGCCCTGTACCAGCTAACAGATCTGCAATTTGATCCTTACTCATAAGGCTAAAAGAAAATCATTTAAGAGAGGAAAAGTTTGTAAGAACCAGAGGACCATAACTTATCTGGGGTACAGTGTTTTCTACGCATGACACGGATACTACACTCATGACCTCTCAGTAATGTGGTTGCCTAAGCAAGTTCTGTATAACAACAACAACAACCAACCAAACAACCAAACAACCAACCAAGGACAGCAGCAGATGATATGCCAGTGTAAACAAGAAAATATTTGAAAGGTCTCTCCTGTTTTTGAAGAGGTGAAGGTTACAAATATCTTCTGGAGAGAAAGAATCTGTTTTTTCTTAATATTAATCCTCTGATTAGTATTCTAATGCCAAGTGATCAGACATAATCACATGTATATATGAGCAAAACTAAATGGATAAAAATATATGTAACCTCTGTGTGCTTGTGTGTGACCTATGTCTTAGTCCCTGGAGAGCCAAACGAGAAGTTAAATCTTTTTGATCTCCAGTTGGAGATAATTGAAAGACACTAAATGTAGAATCTAGGAATCAAACATATTTCCTGAAAGAGCAGAGACAGAGCTATTAATGCTTGAACCATCCTTTCAGTCCTTGAAATATAATTTGTGTAACTAAATTAATTTTGGAATGTGGTACACATTCTTGTTTTGGTTTCTAAAGTTATTAAATCACCTCCATTCCTGTGAGTTAATATGAGACAATATGCTATGAAATTAGTGGAAAATGTTCCATTTCTCCAGAGCATATATTTAATAAATATAAAGGTTCCATCTAAGCATTAATGTGAGAAATATCCTAGAACTAATATAACATGTGTAGTAATGAGCCAAACAAATGACTGTAGAAGCTGAATCTTAGTCTATTTATTGTTTCTGCTCTCCCTTGCTGTATACTTCACTAATGCCCACAAGTTTGCCAAACAGCAGCAAATTACTATTGTACAATGGTCATACTTTTAGAGCTTAGGAAACACCTCTCTTTGCTTTATAAACAACCAGGTTCTGTTTAGGCTTTGTGAGAGTCCACAGATGAGATAATCTCCCTCCTGATTCATTCCCTCCTGTTGTACCTCTTCACTGAGTTTGCCATGCTCTCTCTTCAGGAGAGAGCCTGTGCATATTTGGCCTAATCTCAACACGTCATCTCTTCTTACTTACAAGCTTAGAAATTTCCCCTTAAAATTGTATCTTCTATCTATACATACTTTCCATTAGACTGTCTTTATACTAATGAAATTAATCTTCTGACAGTATTAATTACACCTGGCCAAATATGCACTTTAATTTAAACAGTTCTTTGAACTGCACTTTTTCTTTATATTAACAGAAGCAATCATAGGCCAAATATGCAGAAGATGAGTTATTTTCTAATCTTTCTTATTTTGTTGTTAAGCAAAAACATGAAATTAATTTACCATGAAGGTGACTGTGAGGCAAATTTTAGAAAATATTTTTAATGACCAATAATTATAATAATCTTGTTATCAATGGCTAGTAAGTTAATAGAAATATCACATTTGCTTTGATGGAAATAAAACTAAAGAGGGCTTGAAAATATTTATTACACTTGAAATGTTGCCACTTCCCCTCCCAATCAAGCCTTTCACTCCATACTCTTCCCCTTTGCCTCTAAGAGGGATTTCCTCGAGCCATCCACCCACTCCTACTTCATACCTCTAGCATCCCCATCCTCTGGGGCATTAGACCTCCATAGGACCAAGCGCATCCCCTTCCCACTGAGGCAGAAAAGGCTGTTCTCTGCTACACATGAAGCACAGACCATGGACCAGGCCATGTATGCTCTTTGGATGATGGCTTAGTCCCTGGGAGCTCTGAGGCATCAGGTTAGCTGAGACTGTGGTTCTTCCTACATGGTTCCTTCAGCTTCTCCAGTCCATCCCCTAACTCTTCTATATGGGACCTCGGAGTTGGGTTCAATTGTTGGCTGTAAGGATCTGTATCTGTCACACTTAGGGTGCTGACCACAGTCATGACATGCTCTTTTCTGGAAGCACATCATGGCTTTGAAAGTAGTGTTAGGTTTGGTGCCTGTGCATGGGATAAATTCTAAGTTGGAGCTGTCTCTATATGTTCTTTCCTTAGGTCTTTAGTCTGTTTTGCCCTGCATTTCTTTTCCTGGCCCATTTCTTCCTCCATAGCTCCATACTTGCAGGAACTACATTGGTCTTGTTCATTGACCCTTTCATTGTTTCCTCAACTCTTCTGACAGAGAACCTGAGCTCAGTTTCCACACTCATTCCAGGCTTCTCCCAATCACCTATATCTATAGCTCCAAGGAAACCAAAACTTTGGACCGCCAATGGGCATTATGCTCATGTGCACATAGACTCAGACACATACATACCATGTGACAGACATAATGTAAAATAACAAAACCCCACCCTTTAAAACTTATGCCCAGAGTTAAAATTCCAATTTTAATACGAAAATTTTCATATTTTAATGAACTTGATTGCACTAAATTTTATATGGTACATATATTTTCTAAATTAATAGTAATCTCATAGAGTAGGAAAAGACAGGTGAGCAGAAAACAACTTTACATTTTCTATTCTCTCACCTTGGACAAGCTCAAGATTCACTGATTCACTATTGATTTAATAACATATACTGTCAATAGTATTTATGGAACCGTGTACTTACATAATCAACTGCATCATTTATTTCAGTGGTACATGCCTTTTATGTCTAACTTAAACTTGATAAATTACATTCACCAGCAAGATAAATACATAAATTCAGCAAGTAGAAAGGGCTTATACCAAAGCTTAATTTGAACCAACATAATAATGTTTAATCTCTGATCTCTGAAGACATAAGTCAAGATGATCGACACAATAAACGACAGGGAAGCTAGTATAGAAACTTAGAGCTTCAAACAAGCTACTAAGAAGCTGTGCTTAGTCCAACAGTTTTCATTTGTGTAGATTTTAATTTGGAGATATGTCTGAATTTTATACATATTATACCATTCATACTTCCAGATAAACCTGGATTAAGTTGTACATTTATTTGCCTTTTGAATCTTAGATGCAGAATAAAAATGGATACACAGCCAAAGCTGAAATTTGAACAGCTTTTCACGGGGATAAATATGGCACTTTCTAATGGAGACATAAATATTTAAATTAAATGGAAACAATGCTTAATTTTCATCAATCAAATTACTAATGAGAATTACAATGCCTTTTTGTATTTGGTATAACTTTAACCATTGGTGAATTTAATGACAACCAGCCTGCTATTTTTCAGAGTTATTTTACTCATATTTTTATTCAATTGTATGCCTCATGTATGTGATTTTTCTTTACTTATAATCCACTCAATACTTAGAAACAATTTTACAACAAATTTTATTTAAATATTTAAGAATGAACTTCCTGGTCTATAGATGGGATACATGCTCACATGCATTGCTCTTCAATTGCCCCTTAAATCTTGAAAAAAGGGAAGTCTGAGAGTCATTGCTCCTTGAGACACTTTTGATATGGTATCAACTTGCTCCATGATGACAAGACGGAGATGTGAATCCACATTTTGCAGCCTCCATTTTACTGTACCAATTCCCTGAAACAGAAACTTGGAACAAACTTTGCAAAACGGGTGAGAAATTGCTCATTTTGAAATTTTAATTAGCAAGATTCAGAGTAAGAAGAACTGGCACATTCACTGTAGTGGTTAAACTTAAACTAATTTAAAAGTTCCCTTTGAGATTTTTTGAATAATTCATGTGAACCACGTGATTCCCCACCCTGACACATTTTTATTAGTTCTTCAATAAGTTCTTCTGATGGACTTGATTATATTCAATCCCGCCCTCTCCACTCCCAGATCTAATCCCAATTCTCAAGCCACTGAAGCATGTTTTATTGTTAAATCCCATCAAACACAATTGGTTCTGCCCATATATAATTTTGGCTATGTCTCTTTCACTGGGTGGTATTCAACCCACTAGGGACTATACCCCTAAAAAAGCTAATTTTCCCTCTCAGAGCAGCTATCAACTATCAGTTCCTATTTATCTAGGGGTAAGGCATTATTTTTCCCTCTCTTTCTCTGCTGGGACTTTCTGTTCCTTGAATATATGATAGTCTTAAACTTGCTACCTTAACTATTCAGAGTTCTTAGCTAGACATCCAAAAACAAAATTAAGTAAATAACATGGGTTAACTTAGAGAGAAGGTAGAAAATCATATTTATTAGAGGATGGATAGGGGAAGATAATAATCAGAAAAAAAGTTTGAAAAATCTTATGTAAAGTCCCTAAAATCTATGAACAGAAATGTATAAAGAGTCTGGGGAATTTAGAAAATCTCTAAAATACATGAATAGGTATGTATAAACAGTCTGGGGAATAGAGAGCTGACACAAAAGGGAAGAGTGCTTTCTACTCTACCAGAGCACCTCAGTTAAATCCCCAGTACCCATATCACACAGCTCACTACTGCCTGTAGCACTGAGTCCTGGAGATCTGACATTTATTGACCCTCAATACACCCGCATTTATGTACACAAGAACACATGCAAACCAATACACCTATAAATAACCAAAAAGAGAAATGTGCTGAATAATTTTACACCAACTTGACACAAGCTAAAGTTATCTGAAAGGATGGAATCTCAATTAAGAAAATGTCTGCATAATATTGGGTTGTGGAGAAGCCTTTAGGGTATTTAATTAATTAGTGATTGATAAGGGAGAGTCCAGTTCATTGTGGGAGCTGAAATCCTTGGGCAATGGTCTTGAGTTCCATAAGAAAGCAGATTGACATGTACTGTACGCTTATTGCAACTAGTACGTTTTCAATGTATACTGTCAAGCCCTTGAAAAAAATCAAGTACCGACTAAAAAACATATTCACATGGTTTTATGTAAAATTTATTTTAATGTCTGAAAAAACAGTACTGACAAATATGTATAATTTTAAGCAAAAAATGTTTAAAATCTTTACATCTATCTTTGTTTTGAAAAATAAAATCGTTTAAAAAAAAAAAAAAAAGAAAAAGAACTTGAACAATTTGAACATCATCATGATAGGTTTTCATCATTTATAACAGTATTTTTAATTATAAAATGTTTTTATTAGGTGAAAATAATAAAATTCAATTTGTACATATAAAGATTCATGTAATTAATGAATTTTCTAATAAGGCATATAATTGTATTTTCTTATACGTAATTCTATTAAATATTTATAATTTATGAAAATCATGATTGCTAATAATTTTTAAAGAATGCTCACAACATTTTATATTTCTTATATCATAAACCTACCTTAGTAAAAATTCATAGGTTATAGATTCTTGAGATAATGAACTATTGATGTTTTAGTCACTATAGCTTTTATTTTTTAAGAAAATAATTATTCACATCAATAAAAGTGTTACTTGAGAACTAATAAAGACTTTCCCAATGACAGTCAAAAAAAAAAAAAAAAAAGAAAGCAGATTGAGCAAACTATAAGGAGCAAGCAAAATAGCAGCATTCCTCCACGGCCCCTGTACCAGCTTCTGCACCCAGGTTCCTGTCCTGCTTTAGTTCCTATCCTGATGAACTGTAATGTACAGGCAGAAGCCAAACAAACCCTCTGCTGCCCAAATTGCATTAGCCGTGGTATTTCGTCCCAGCAATAAAAATACTAAGAGAAAGAAATCTTTGTAAAAAGGGATATAAATGTAGTTACCTTATATCAGTTCTCAAATGCCCTTTCTAGATACCACAGGATAACAAGTAGACACAGTATCTAGGTTGGTGTGGTGGCATATGCCTTTAATCTGAGTACTCAGGAGGCAGAGGCAAAATGATCTTTGAGTTCAAGGCATTCCTTCCTTGCATAGAGAAAACAGGTCTAGAAATAAACAAACAAACAAACAAACAAATAAATAAATAAATAAATAACAGTGGTAAGGAATAAGATGTTATTTTTTAGAGTTGTTGGCAAATGACATAATAAGGAACTCTAAACATTACCAACTACTATTCATCAATGATCTTGATTACCCTGGGAATTTGATGATAAGACCCTATTACTGAAGAAACTACACACTTGAGTAATATAACTCAGATCAATCAAGTTGGAAATCATCTGGAAACTTCACTCCACCTAGTTAACTATCATTGTCCCAGAAATTTCATTTACAGGAAAAGAGGTGAAAAGTAATCTCCAATCTTATCCAGCTGTGAATCCTGAGAGCTGCCACAGCACTAGAGATATCTTGTTATGGATTGTAGGTTTTAAAACTGGGTAGGGTCGTTTTCTTTTCCCTTTCTCTATTCTTTCATTTTTTTTAAAAAAAAAAAAAAATGGTGCATAGAACCTGCTGATACTATGAGAGCTAATCATTAGGAAAAAGAGTTCCTGATATTCAACTGGTCAAGTTATAAAAATAATTGACCTTAATGCCCCTGGACTCAGTTCATCTATAATACAACCCCAAGAACCCTAACAGCTAAAACTCAGAAATAGTATGGAAGAGGAAGCAGAAAGATTGTAAGAACCCAAGGATGAAGATGTCTATGGTGAAATAGATAATCCTGTCGAGATACATTCCTTAATGTGTTGTCTACCTCCAGCTTATTAGCCATATGACCTATGACCGTGCCAGCATTTGAGAAGTTAGTGAATTGTATGTAAAAATAAATGAATGAATATATATATATATATATATATATGGATATGTATATAGAAATGGATGTGTATATATGCTTGTTATAAATGTAAAACAGTGATGGCTAATAGAAGAAAAAAAAATTTGAGAGACAGAGTGAAGGGACATATGAAGATAGAGAGGAATTAGAATGACAGAAATCATGTAAATGAATTCATGTCCAAAGTTATGAAAACAATAATAAATAAAATTTAGATTGAATAAAAAAATAATGAACTTAAATCAAAAGTGAATCAAAAGAGCTTGAGAAAACTAATGAATGAAATGAAGAAATGAATGAGAGTTTTAGCTTGTTGGAATAATAATCCCAACTCTCTCATCCACTTGGGGTTAACTACTCTGCCTGTTCGTATACCTCAACCCTGGGAGAGATAAATGCCCCATTTTGTTATGCTATTTGGCCCAGTCACTAGCCACTCCATACCTGGCCTTCCTGTCTCTAGCTGTCTCAGCTTACAAACTGCACCCTAGCAGGTAACTTCCATCCAGCAGCTAGGAAATCTGCATACCTCCCCTGTAATTACCTGAGCCTGAGCGTGTAATTCTGGGACCACTGTCTATGTGACATATGACTGCAGGCTGTCCTGAGAGATGGCAGTTCAAGATGAAGTAAACTTTCTAGTAACATGAATAATGGACTTGTGTCTTTCTTTCAAACCCGTAGGACTTCACCAGGTTCAGAGTAGCTGTTAATGGTCTAAGGCGCCACAAATGAAGCCCCACATCACTTCCCGAATTAGCTGATTATTTAACTTGAAAGGGAATGGATTGGGAAGTGACTATAATTTCCTTATAAACACAACAGTATTATATATTTAAAATATTTTGATTGATGAAATACCTATGTAAAGACTGTAGGCCCCAGGGAGTTTTGAGGTCTGGTGAGGTAAGTGGGGTAGGACATTCTTTTGGAGACAGGGGATTGGGGATGAGGTATGGAATATGAAACCGTAGAAGGATGGGCCAGGTGGGGAATAAAATCTTGAGTGCTAAAATAAAACATCATTAAAAAAATAAAATAGAGGAACTTGGTGTGAGTGCACATGCTTTAATTCCAGCAATAGCAAGACAAAGATATGTAGCCTTCTGTAAATCTGAGGACAACCTAATCTAGGTAATTATTTCCAGGATAACAAAGGTTACATAGTGAGACCTGTACTTGACAAATAAATTAATTTAAATTAAATTTAGGTAAGTAAATAAATAATATCTCAGGAGTAGAATAAGATTATCATAATTTTACTTTTTTATTGTTAATTATGTATATGATGTGAATCTATGTGGATGTATGCACACGTTAGTACAACTACCAGGAGATGATCTGGGAAGACCTCATATTTCCCTAACTGAAGTTGTGGATAGTATCCATTTGGCATGGTACTGGAAAGAAACTCAGTCCCCTACAGGAATGCTGTTTTAACAACAGAATCATTTCTCTAGTACCTTTTGACCTAGAGAATTATTGTTAAGAATTATTTCTGGAGACATAAAGATGAATAATGTATTCTTAATATAAATAGAATTTTTTATTATATTTCCTGTCATAATACATATCAGAAATAGGAAAAAGGCCTAACTATTTAGTACTTACTTGTTGATAAAATCATCTCAGATTAAATATAAATATAACAACTTTTGTTTTATATGAGTAATAATTTTGAGGTTTTCATGTTATCTGTAAAAAAATATGAAATTGCATTTTTCACCAAGTTCTTGAGTTGAAACTCAACACTTTTTCTCCTGTTCAACATATTCTGGAAGTTTACCTTGAAGTTCCCTTAAAAAGAAAAGACAAAACTTTGATACTTAAAATAAGAAAAAAAATTAGATACAATTGTACAGTTAACTAAGATTTACAGTAAAAAAGGAAGTGTTTAGACAGTTAATTTTGAAATTTTCATTCAAGCTTGGGGATATATATTATCCAGTTACATAGAATTCAGTGGCAAGTGTGTGGCCGGTGGTATGATTGTCTAACAACAACAACAACAGCAAAAACCACCACAACAAAAAGAGGTAGAATAGGAAAGAAAAGAATGAAAACTAGCTTCATCAAGAGAGGACAGGAGAGTCATGTGGAATGACGCTTTCATGTCATTGTAATCAAATTCAAAATTAACCAAAGTATGAATATATTAAATCAAATATAAAGGATGCCTATACTTATCACTCCTGATTTTGTTTTTGTACTCTTTCCCATATGATGGCACCCTCCCTCCTTCATGATTTCCTCATTGACTCATTGATAAAAATTTAAAACCATTAATTGCCATTTTCTACTTTTCAAGTGTTTAATGTATTTAACTGAGAATAAAAATGAAAGGGCTTGAAACTTTGCCTCGTCCTTCATGGCAAGAGTTTCTAGGAAAACTCACTGGGGGTGGGGGGTAACAGGTTGAAATATGGATCTGACTCCCACCACCCATACAAATGCAAACACAACATAGCAAAGGGAATAAATTAGAGAAGAAGATGGAAAATCTGACATCCTCTTAGGAAACTGGGAACTGGAAAGTAACTTGTGCATGTCGTACAATTTTCACAGTTTACAGAGCGACAGCTTACAGTGTGGTTCTTCAGTTATTTCCTGTTCCCTGAACCACAGTTTTGAAGTATTAATTTTCTATTTACATTATTTCTAAATGATGGTAATGAGGCTAGATAATGTTAAATAATGTTCTCAAGATCCTAGAATTTGGAAGGTCAAATTTACTATCTAGCTAGCTTTCGAGGTCAATGCTTTTAAAATCGATGTGCCTGACAAAATGTTTGTATATCTTAGATAATTAAAACCTGTGAGAGCAAACTGAAGAAATGTGTGGTTCAAGACATGGAAAAGTAAAGCCAGAATTTATCTGGATACACCCCAAGGACTAGATGTCAGAGTATCAGAAGGTGCTATGCAAACTGCATTTACATTAAAAGCAATGAAAAGTCTTACTTACCTATAAGTCACAAAGAAAAACAACAAAGAAAAGTAGCAAGCATGAGAAGCTATACCCAGGGTGTACTAGTGGCCCTTGTATCTTAGGGTCAAACAGCAGTTGTAAAATCAGATTTAAATTCACTCAGTGGGAGAAAATTCTTGCCTAGATCTGTTAATTTATCCAAGTACCAACTACTCACAGCTGGTAAGGCCATTAATCTTAGAAAAAAAACATTGCTACCAATACCCAAAACAGCATAATTCCCAAAAATATTTTATTCTAATTACCCATGTTTACATCCGCAAATAAGTGTTTCTATTAGCCCTCAGCAAAAATCTTCTGTTTACAGTAGACAGAGACCATCACAGAAAAATCCACAACTAGTTAAAATGAGAAAAATCACCAATCCTGAGATAGCCAACTCCAATTGCAAAATCTATGATAATGTTCCAACATTTAAAGCTTGGAAACATGATGGAGGATGGAGAAAGATTGTGAGAATCAGATGATCAGCGAATTTCCTAAGAGATAGTGTTTTCTAGACTTTACCAGGAATCTATACGCATGAAATATTCCAACTGTAGTTGTCCCCCAGAACATTGAATAGTTGTAGTGGCAACACTTGTTGAAATCCCAAAGTTGGGTAACTTACAAGACTCCCCTAATACATAAAGAGCTATAGTCATTAGTGGTTACTAGTGGTTCCCAGGGAAAGGAAAATTATTCTTCTCCAGGCATGAGTCCCCTTGATAGAAACTTATAGGTCAAAATTAAGGATATATATATATAAACAATACTAACAGTACTTAGCACATTGTATGTGTGAGCTGTGTCTTTAGGTGTATGACAGTAATAATTAAGAAAAGGTCACGAATTCAAGTTGAAAGTTAGCAGGAGATGTTGGAGGGAGGCAAAGCAATGAAACTTATGTAAACATAGTGTTTGTGTATAAAATTCTCAAAACATAAAAAAGAATTTTAAAAAAAAGTGAATTTCCCTTGTGTAATGAATTTTGTTTAATGTTTCTTTTCTCTTTCCATTAATTTATATATTTATGTACTATAAATAAATAACTATGAAGTAATAATGAATTGGAATTTCATTAACATATGTAGACTGACTTCAGCCCCCCAAATCGCCCACTCACATATCCCTTCCTCCTATGACTCCTCTCATTTCTCCTCTGAGAACCAGACGACCTCTGCTGGGTAACAACCCACCATGACATACCAAGTAACTACAAGACCAGGCAAGGCAGCTCAGGTAGGGGACTAGATCCACAGAAGACAGAAAAGTCAGAAACAGTCCCATCTTCATATGTTGAGGGACCCACATGAAGTCCAAGTTGAACTTCTACATATGTGTGTGCAAGACATAGGTCTGGCCAATGTATGTGCTTTGATTGCTATCTTCCAAGGGTTCAGTCTAGTTGACCCTGTTCATCTTCTGTAATCTCAATGCCCTCCTGGTTCCTTCATCCTTCATCATTTTCTACAAGACTCATGGGGCTCTTTAGTATCTTACTCTGTATCTCTGCATTTGTTGCAGCCATCTACTGGGTGGAGCCTGTCAGAGTACAACATGCGCTTGTTGTTAAGCATAACAGTATCATTAATATTGTCAAGAATTGGTTCTTTTCAATGGGATTGGTCTCATGAAGTTGATCTTTGGTTGATCATTCTTTCAGTCTCTGCTCCATTTTTGTGCCTGTCCTTCTAGGAGGCAGGGCATTATGTATACTGATCACTGAGAACACATGTAATTTCTAAATTCAAATGTTGATTGGCTACTAATGTCAGAGATAATGTATTTCAAAACTTATTTCTAATAAATGTTTGCCAAATGCTGAGATGATTAGTATCCCACTTAAAATTTATTCACCTAACTTAGCAAGCAGAAACTTTCAGCAGGCCAAGAACAAATATAGCTTTTCTCTCAATATATCAGAAATTCCCCAGTTTACTATTTTTGGAATGAACAACAAAGAAAAGGTACAACTGTGTAGAGGTACTATGTTTGAAGATAGAAAAATCTGGGGTAAGTGAGATGGCTCAAGAAATCTAAGTACCGATTGCTTACTCTGGAAAATGAATTTAAACCATTGAATTTGTATTGAAGAGAACAAAACAACTACTATAGATTGTATTCTGACTTCTAAATGCACACTGTGAAAGGTTTATGTAGATGCACACACAGAAAGATAGATGAATAGATTGTGTGTATGTATAAATTTTGCTATATATAGAATTAGAGATTCTCATATACATTTGTAGATGTTTTGTATTGCTTTGCAAAATAGCTGGGGACGAGGTAGAAGGAAGACTGCAAGAGTGAGGGGAAGGGAAACTAGTCAGAGTGTACTGAATTCATAGAAAGATTCACAGAAAAGAAAAGAAGTAAGGACAACAATGAACTTCATTAAAATAAAATGAATGAAAATAATGTGTATGTATTTACTTTTTTTGCCAATTCAAATTAAAGTAACATGTAAAATATAAAATAAAATTACCTTAACCATGTACATATAATATTTGTGCTTTTGTAAATATCTTCCAAGTGAATTCTTGTATCTTTTCAAGTACATGCCCTTGAAAATTTGATTTTAATATTGGAGAATGAGCCAATCACTTGGAATCATTCTAAGACTAGAAATGTCACAGTACTCGGTTCTGACGAATGAAGAGTGGCATTGATGGATTGAATCGTCTACTCAACTGAAAAAGTACAGTTAGCAATTAAGCAATATTTCCAGCATCCATTTGCCTCTGTTATTGGTTACATATTATTGAGAAACTTCAAATCCTCAAAGATCCTAATATTTTCATAACAATATTATGAATATAACTACATATTATACAAGTAAATCAACATTTTCCTCCTTAGACATTTTAAATCGAGCAATAGTTATAAATATTTTTATATTTATATTATATATATATATATATATATATATAATAGTTATAAATGATGTCATTCTTCTACAATTCCATAGTATTACCAAAAAATGCTCAACATATGGGAATACTGGAGGTATTGTTCTACACCAAATTCTTTAGCTAAGATTTAGATATTCTCCTGTTGAACTATGGTAGTAACTGGATCACAAACTACTTTTCTATGTATGATATTCTGTAGATAGCTAAGACAGGATTGAGAGAAACAATACAAAACATTTCAGAATTATATGGGAAAAACCCATTACAGCAAAACTGGTAACTACAATTTGGTTACAAGCCTACAAATAATTTTAGTTCCTAAAGTATATTGACACCCTCTACTGTCTCTGATCTTTAGTGGGAGGAGACTGGACAGGACAAATTCTGTTAACAATAAGAACTGTAGAAATTCAGGTGGTGGCTTCCTTCATCTGAGTCACATTTCTCTTTTTATTATTATTGGATATTTTTTGTGTTTACAATTCACATGTTATTCCCTTTCCCAGAATCCTGTCCCCCTCCTCTCCCATTGCTTCCATGAAGGTGATCCTCTCCCAAACTTCCTCTCCTACCTCAAGTGCCTTGGTATTATTCTACACTTGGAAAATGAGTCTTCACTGGACCAAAGACCTCTCCTCCATTGATGCCAGAGAATGCTATCCTCTGCTGCATATGCACCTGGAGCTTTGCCTTTCTCCATGTGAACTCATTGGTAGGTGTTTTAGCACAAAAGGGAGTGGTGGTGGGTTTGGTTAGTTGAGAATTTTGTTCTTCCCATGGGGATTCAGACTTTTTCAGCTCCTTCAGTCCTTTCTCTATCTCTTTCATTGGGGTCCCCATGTTCAGACCTATCGTTAGCTGAAAGCATCCTCCTCTGTATCAGTATGAAGCTAGCAGAGCCTCTAAGGTGGCATCCATATCAGGTTCCTGCCAGTAAGCACTACTTGGCATCAGCAATCGTGTGTGGGTTTAGTGGCTGCATATGGGGTGCATCCCCAGGTGAGGCAGTCTTTGGATTATTTTTTCTCCAATCCCTGCTCCTCTTATATTCCCATTCTTGTTTAAAGTAATTCCAAGGGTCATTCCCAGTAGCTCCCAGATTTGCCCATTATTTGATTGCATAGAGTGTATAGATTTTTTGAAGTGCTTGCCCACCACCAATGTCATTCTGATACCAAACAATCCTATATCTTACTCTTGTTCTGCAGTTCTAAACTCACAATGTTCAAAGCGAATTTCCTTCCTTTTATGGTTTTATTTATGTTTTCTGTTTTATTGTTGGGTTTTGAATATGTTATTATCCTATATATTCAAGTAATTAGAGTAAATTTGAGATTTGTTATACATAATATATACATTTATATATAATATATAAATTACTTGTGTAGTGTATAAATCATATATATGATATACAATTTATATTTAAAATAAAAATAAATATATCTTGAAATATTAATTGTTACATTCTAGATTTTATTCTAAATTTGTTACTTTTCCTGATCCCAATGTCCAGGGTTAATATTTTATGGTTGAAATTTCACAATGGAGAGCAATTTCAAAGTCTCCTTATATGGACTCCCTTCTACTGTGAGTCACTGCAGTAGATGAGACCAGTAAATGGGCCATGTATAGAAAAACATGGATACTCAAGTGGTATCCAAAACATTACTTACAGATTTAGAGAAAGTGAGAGTCACTACCATGAATTGTACCCATTAATTAGTCCACTAATCTCTAACAGAGTTTTCCCAATCACACAGTCCTGCAAGTAGCCATGGTTAGTATCAATAAATTGCAAACCAAATAGAAATCCTGAATCTGAGAGAAGGCAGATACAGAAGGCTGAGGTTGATAGAGAAGGCATAGAGTGTTGGGGTGGACAGTATTATGCACATGATCCATTTATTCATTAAGCCATGCTTCTACAAAGTTACATATTTTCATTGGTAAGGTTTTAGACATGAACAAGAATTTTATAAATAAGAAACGCCAAAAGTTTCATAGAGTACATTCAGTGCTCTAAAGAAAATAGGATAGTAAGATGAAAAGGAAGATGAAGTTATTTTAAAATATCAAAATAGTACATCTCCTAGGATCTATCCTTACATAATAGTCATTTCTTAAGTTAAACTCTTAATATCTATATGACGGTCGCATCTGAAATGCCTTGAAAGTTGAAGGACAGCAAGCTGAAAATAGGCAAAATTTGAAACCTTAATCTATTCAGTCAAAAATCTGAAGTCTTTTCAAATAACTTAAACAGAACCAGATGTTTTAGAGTAATACTCCATCTTTACAGATACTCTATTGCATAGATTAACCACATGTATTTCCACAGAAACATCCATATTACTATTTTATTTGCTAACTGATCACTGAAATTTAATGGTATGATACAAAAAATTACCCCCTTTCTCCCTTCCTCCCTCTACTCCCTTCTGTGTGTGTGTGCATGCTTCTGTGTGTGTGTGTTTAGCACAAATACCAATTTAATATATAACTTTTAGTACTTTATACTGCTGCCTGTGACTTTTAGCAGAAAGTACATTTAATCTTTTCAATCTTTTTTCATGGTATCTCAGAAGTACAAGAAAAACTTTAAAAAATGTGACTTAAATGTTAAATAAACATTTGCCTTTATTAAAATTACTAAGGAACACAAATCTAATTGTGGTTATTTCTCTGTGTAATTTTCATTTAATGTTTACTCTATGAGCATTGATTATTTTGGTAAACTCATATTACATAATTATTATGTTGAAATGCCTTATTTCCTATAAATAAATCTGTTACTCTTTTATTTTGCTCATTGCATATGACATTAATATTTTTAAATAACAGAATCAGAAGCCTATTCATAATATTAAATTGAATCAGAAAAGAGTGATAATCCACTTTATCTGATTCTTATAATTAAGGGCTATGTTTTATTTGCCCCTGCATAGAAACAACAACCAAGAACTGTGTTTTGCTACATTTTAAAATTGAAATTGATGTTCTCTTCTTAACAAAGTGATTTCTATTATTATCAGTGGTATTATCATTTTAGTTTTTGAATTAAATGACTCAGTCACTCCTTCTAGTGTTAAATATTATTTGAGATGATTATGTATTTATTACATGTAGAATGCATTAACCATGATGCATGAAATCACTAGTATGGCTACATAATTTCATTCATCCAGAGAGGCTGACATTATGTAAAATATGCCATTCATTTTCATTATTTCTGTTTATACAACTATTTTATATTTTAAGTATTTGCAAAAACTATATTGAACTGCCAGTCTCATTTTTTTGTCACAACATTTGTGTTGTTATCTTACATTGCTTTCAGGTCAAGATACATTCATATTTCAAATTGTTAGTTAAAAACATTTTGTACTCTATTTTTTAACAGTATCATAGAAAAAAAAATAAGGATTGCCCCTGTATTTTTTTTCCAGTTAGCTCTTTATTAGTTACTATGGGAAATGTCAAGAAAGAGTCTTGGATCTAGGCAACGGTGTCAGAAACATAAAAAGAAAATTGGTTTGAATTGCTAAGAAAGGATATGTGCTTCTACCAATATTCCAAAAAATAGAAATGTGGTGGAATTGTGATAAGCAATGAGATAGATATAGACAGTCTCTGGCTCTTTCAAATCCATTTTAAGTGTCCCAGATGGGTCCAACTCAATCACTCAAATCAGTAATATATCCTTTAGCAGATTATTTTTCCTATTTCTACAGTTGCTTTAAGATTATAAGTTAATACATGATTATAAATGAAGCTAAAAATGATCTATGAGATATTTGTTCCTTTTCCATATAAAAGATAAAGACAATAATAGTTATTTGTAATATTTTAATGACTCTGGTAACACTTGAAATAGTGATTGGATATTGACCATTTTAAATACAGAAATTATTACTCATCAATAATTGAAAATAGTAACATGAATAATAAATTGAAGTGTAGTTAGAGGATAATGAGTAGTTTTGATAATAGCTTATAATGTTTGAGAAGTGTATTGTATTCTATTGGCCAGTAGTGCAACAATATGTAACCCATTTCATGTACAGGAGATTTTACTGGATTATATAAGAAGCGTAATTGGTGGATTATACCCCACCATTACACGGTGACTCCATTTAAATTTTAGGGAGCTTCTGCTTTTGTATATTTTAATGTGGGGTTTTCAAAAGTCCTTTAGTGTTAATTGTCATTTCCTATATCTCCCCCTTTACCCTGTCCTTTCATCAAATCCTATTTAATTCAATGAAATGGCACATTAATAGGAAAAAAGAAGAGAGAGAGAGAGAATGAGAGAGAGGGGGGGAGGGAAAGAAAAAATAGATGGGTGAGATAGTAGTTTTATCAGCAGGACCAAATTTTCAGAGGTTTATGTTTAACTTTGTCCAAGAACAAAGATTTTGGGATAAGGCACGGTTATTTCTCAGATTCAATACTGCAGGAACTAAATGACCCAAACAATCTAAGTAGACCCAAGCAGCTGTTCCCTTACTTCAACCCACATCCCTGATGACACAGATTGTGTGGACACTAGCCAATGACATTAATACTATGTTTGTCACTAAGCTTAAATTGGTTTTAGTTCTTATATAGTTATCATAATATGCACATGCATATTGCAAGCTTATAACTAACTTTTACCTTTTAAGTGAAAACCTTTCTTTGTTAGAGACTTCTAGACTGCTGTGTTCCATTTCTGTTGTATGAAATTACTACATTTTTTTTGTCTTAAATATTTTTCACTGGATAGTTAGCTTCTGTAGCATAAAAAAAGATTAAAATTTTGGGGTTTTCTTGTAGGGCCCCAGAAACCTAATATCAGTGGTACTGAGGAGGCCTCACATCCCAAAAGCTCTAGAGAATGATTCACACTAAAACTTCGTTTGTTTTGGGTGAAATTTGTTCTTGTTACTGAGTTTCTAGATTTCCTGCAAGCTATGGCTTGTAAGGGCCATCCTTTCTCCATGTAGTTATCACTGTTTCTTACATGCTTTCCAGGTATTTTAAACACTATTTTCATGCCATCCTCTTCAGTCTCAATCTTCAAAAATACCAGGCCACCGCCACTCAGGAGTTGAATCTATTCAAAGTCCTTTCTGTTGTGCCTTACTACTCTCTTTCCTTTATGGTGCTTCAGACATTTGCCTGTGCTCAATAATTAATTTAATGAACTCAGGATAAGTGATTTAATTATCCTGGTATAATTTAAGATATGCTCTTATATCTAGGGTCATGACTTCAATTATATCTGAAATTTTATTTTGTTTTGTATTTTTCAAGACAAGAATTTTTCTCTGTACCCCTGGCTGTTCTCAAACTTGCTCTCTAACACAGGCTGGCCTAGAACTCAGATTTACCTGCCTCAGGCACCTGAGTGATGAAATCACAGTCATGTACCACCACGCCCTGGCCTCAACAAACTTATCTGATAGCATTCTCAGGTCTGGAGCTGAGGAGACTATACATTTTGTGGAGTCACTTCTCTTCTCCCATTGTTGCAGATCCATGAGCACGGATGGGTGTTCTCCTTCATCCTGGTAACTCTTCTATTTCTCAAACTTTCTAAAGCAAAGATGGCTTCTTATCATTATAAAATGCCATTATCTTCAATCAAAGGAAAATACCACTATGTTTGTATCATAATAGGCCAGGTAACATGATCAATCTCTACTATTATTCAATATGCATGAAACATTCTCCCACACACTCATTGACTTCAACCAATGCTTATGCAATTTTATTATTGAACATGTAAGAGGGACAGAACACCAACAAAAAATTAGAAAATAAATTGAAATGTGTATGGCCATAAATATGTGTACAAGCAAACACAGATGCATGAACACTTACCTGCACACATGATATAAATACCTTGCAAAACTATTTGGTACTTTTTAAAATTCTCAAGTTTTATTGTGGTTATACCTTTGATCATGCTACTTGGCCAATTATGATAAGAACACAGTGGTGTTTTTTTTTGAGTGACTATAATGGCATTATAGAATGATCAGAATCCATCTCTGCTTCTGATATTTTGAGAAACAGTAAAGAGGTAGGATTTCCAACTAACTCTGGAGTTCATCTTGAAATGGTCATAGGAATCTGGCCTCTAGGCCTCATGCTTACATAACGTTTGCTCTCTACACTGAGTGGGTGCGCCTGCTCCCCAAAGTCTGGTGTTATTACTCTAACAATAGCATGTTATGTGTAACATCAAGAACATGCACACACTCATACTGAAACATGACATTTTTATCCAGCATTTGTGCAAGTGAAATAATACAAGATCTGAAATTTGGTGGTGTTCTGCCCTTCTTACCTTCTCAACAAAAAGACTGTATGAATGTTAGTTGAAGTCAATGAGTGCGTGAGAGAATGCTTCAGCATACTTAATTAATATTCTGAATGGGCATTGCATTTAAATAGTTGTTTCCTCTTTTTCATTTATTCCCTTCGAGAACTTAACATTCTTATGCCAGAAAAAAAGACATTGTAATTTGTACCTTTCAACATGTTCCTTCTCCTCTGTGACTTGAACATTAGCCGGAGTCCTCTGTTCCACAGTGAAAATACTGCATTGAAAATATCTTGACTGTTCAGTACTCAAAAGCCTTGTAATGCTTTTTTTGTCCTAACTCTCATTGCTCATGAATCTCAATGTTGATACATATGAGAATATATGAAGAAAGTATGAAAACATATTCTCACTCATGTTTCAGACTCTGTGCCAAGATTATAATTAACACAACTTATTTGTTAATTCTACTCTAAACTTGCTTCTTAATTTTTTTCATAACTTAATTGGGAATCTGTTATTATTCATTATGTTGTTTGTTGTTTGCATTGAGACAGAGACAGAGCCATGCTGGCTGCCAAAGGGTTTAATCATCATCATCATCATCATCATCATCATCATCATCATCATCATTATCATCTTTTTCTTCTCCTCTTCCTCCTCTTCCTTTTCATTACTATTATTAATTTTGTTTTTTTCAATTTTATACATATATACAGAAAATAAATACTTATGAAATCATTTTATTCATGAACTGAAGTGTTTGAGTGCATTTGTGATGTATGGATTTAACTGATTACTGGAAGGCATTATATTTGGCATCAACAGTGAGAAGAACATTTAAGAAATAAAATTTCTTGGGAGTCTGTCCCTTGTGTACCCAGTATATTTCTAGAATGATGGATATTCTATGAATAGAACAGTGTCAAGGCTACAGACATGCCTGAGCTCACTGTTATAATTCACGACCTATTTCTAAATGGTCATTGAAATCAGCTACATTTTTGCTGAAGCTTAAGAAAATAGGGAAGCTGTCATTTCAGCTTTTGCCATCTTTCAATATTAGAAAAAATGAGCCGTTTTCAAAATGGAAGAAAACAATGACCAGACATTTTAGCCCTTGTAAATAAACATAACATTTATCACCAGAACTATTTTCTAAAACATAAGAAATTAAAATTTATAGTTAAATAATTTTAAAAACTAACATCTGAGAATTGATTTTTCTTTAACAAAGTGTTATAATTCTTTAACAAACCTGAAATACATAAAATATATTAATTAAAGTATCTAAATAGTCCTGAAATATATAAAAAAATATCTAGGATATACTAAGTATCAGAGATAATATTAAACTCTCCATAGACACCATTAGAGAATCCTATTTTAAATTATTTTCATGAAATAGAACAGAATTATTTAGATCCACAGACAGGCTGACAGATGAATAAAATACTGTCACGCCTGAGAACCCATTCCATATGCAGCCACCAAACCCAGTCACTATTGCTGATGCCAACAAGTGCTTGTTGACAGTAGCCTGATGTAGATGTCTCCTGAGAGGCTCTCTTAGAACCTGACCAATACAGATGAGGATGCTTCTAGCTAACCATTGGACTGAGCATGGGGACCTCAATGAAGGTGTTAGAGAAAAGAATGAAGGAACTGAAGGGGTTTGCAACAATAGGAAGAACAGCAATATCAACAAATCAGACCCTCAGAGATCCAAGGGACTAAAACACCAACAAGTGAGCACACAAGGAGGGACTCATGGCTCCAGCTGCATTTTAGGAAAGGATGGCACTGTCTGGCATCAATAGGAGAAGAAACTCTTTGTCCTGTGCAGGTTCATTTCCCCATTGTAGGGGAATGCCAGGGCATTGAGGTGAGTGTGTGTGAGTGGCAGTGGGAGTACCCTCATAGAAGCAGGGGTATGGTGAAGGGGGAAAGAAGAAAACATTTGAAATGTAAATACATAAAATACCTAATAAAATATTCAAGGAAAGAAAATTAAAATTAAAACAATTTTTATTGGATCATCATGTATAAAGTCTGTTAACTTCGTATTTTTGGTGATAAACAGATATAGTACTTTATTTAATATATGCTGACAAGTTATTTGGTTGTTAGGTTATTTAAAGAGATTTGTCAATTTCTCTTGACTTGTATATGAATCTAGGGATTTACATTGTCATGAGTGCTTGACTTTGTATACTAGTGTGTATTCTCACGTAACAGTTTGTTTGTTTGTTTACTTTGAGTATGTAACCAAAAATTTTAGTAATTTTATTTTATTATTACTTATGAATGTTAAGTATTGTGATGCCAATTAAATTATATCTCTTTCAACCTCCCTTTTCTCCCATTGCTTCTGCTATTTCCCCATGCTATTTCCTCATCCGTTCCCATTCTAAAGTTGGTAGTCTCTTTTTCTTCTATTTGTTACATTTATGTGTGTGCATGTGTGTGTATGTGTATACATGTGTGCATGCATGTACAAATATATGTAAATGAGCTGCTGATTCTATTTTTCTAGGATTCTATATTTGTGTGTATATGACTTCATGGATAACTACTAATACAGGTGCTCATGTAGAGGCTAACTCACTGTCTTCCAGCAGTGAACAGTTGTCTATAGTATATTACCTGGAATCAGTCATTGTGAAGTTTCCTATTCCTTGTTGCCATATCTATTGACATTGAAATTGTTCATATTTTGTATGGGCAGCCAAGTTTAGATGATAATGCTTCACAGAGGGATTTCCGATATTTTGGCTCCTACGATAATTCTGTCCTCTCTTACATGATGTTCCCTGAGTCATATATGCAGGAGCTGTGATGTAGATATATCTGTTGGTGTTGGGATCCCCATTATCTATCATGCATTGTATCTATTTATGTTTTGTGATGATCTCCATTTTCTATGAAGCTGAGGGCTAGTAGTTCATATATTTCTCACACTGTTTAATATCTAGATACTCATCACCTAAATCTACAGTCTTCCTCTTGGCGTGATTGCACACTACTTTAATGAGAATCTAATCACTTACTAGTATGTTTTCTAAAACCACCTCAAAGAGAAGAGGTATAAATTAATAGGTATCTAATTCAAACTACTATATGATTAAGTTAAATTGCCCTGACTAAAATTCTATTGAAATGAGTCATATAACCTCCTGAGCTCTTCAGGCTAATAATAATAATAGAAGTAGTAATACTAATGAAAAAGTAATACAGATGTATATGTCCTTAGCATAAGAATAAAATATAATTTTACAAAGGTTAAATGGAAATATCCTGTATGAGTGGATATTGCTGATCTTGGAACCACAATGACAGATAGATATATTCCTATGATATATTACTCAGGAATACCCAGAGAACCCAAAATGATGCGAACTGTGACCATTACTTTTAAATACTCAACAGAAGATATGCTAGAATCTTACTGCTGAAGGTGCTTTATTATTCTTTTGCAAAGCATAAAAAAATTGAGTTCCCACTGTGAAAGATGCTTTTCCCTAAGCTCGCTGCTTTTCATAGTGCTGCTGGGGTAGAAACATCATCAGTGATTTAACTATAAAACCATCCTGTTAAGAAAGATTCAGCCAGTTTTACAAGAGTGACATGACAGGAAAGGTAGGATGCATACTGCAATTGTAAGTCTAGTTAAAAAGCCATTGCTCCAGAAACCATCGGCCTCTACTCTTTTGTTGAACAAAGCAGATGTCAAACTCTTTCCTAATTATCTATGTTTATTCTCTTCCAGCGTAATTCAGATTTCTCAATACCCAATCCTCTTGTTCCTGTCTCTGTTTCCCAAATTTTAGGGTTATAGTTGCATGTCACTCTATGCTCAGATCAATTGATGCTTCTCAATCCTACAGCTCGGCTGTAGGATTTTGTGAGAATATCCACCCACATGTGTCAGTTCCACCATGTATTCTTACTTTCCCTACCAAAATTGTACCATTCAGCCCCTCTTCAGCTTGCCTGCACCTCAGCTTTCCAAAGCTGTATTTAAGCATTATCCATGTGCTTTCATTCTGCAAAATGTCAGATGTAATTGTTGGACCCGATTGGAATTCTCTGTCCATCCCAGGCAGAGTTTTGGAAAACTCTGACTCAGAACTAAGTCCTTTCTACAAAGGAAATGGAGAAGTATTTTTTTTTCCTTTTCTTTCCTTTATTCTTCCTGCACATTTGGCAGTGGGTAGGATGATGGCAATTGTGTCGGCAATTCTTTAGCTCTTCCCTTCACCCTAATCTTTTTTGTTATCATCTGAATCTAGCTGAGCCCTAGTAGCCTTGATAGTTCAGTCATTTCACTTCTTTCACCTTACAGATTCCCTTTCCCCATTTCCCTCCTTATTGATAAAACCAACTGTCCAAGTTTTTCCTGTCTTTAATGTTTCACTAACATTTGGGAAACATAGGATGATATTCCCTACCTCAGAGAGTCATACTCAGTGCAAACATCATGTTGGAATAGAGGCATTCAGTTAGAATCCTCTCTGCTTCTAGTCAACTTCAACTTCCTTATTATTTCAGCAGTTACTTCAATTCAGATCAGTTCATGGCTTCTCTTGAAGTATCTTCTTCATCTATTGCCAAGAATGCAGAGCTTTCTGTTTGGAGTCATGGGCCTGCAGTCCTGAGACCTTCCTTTGTTGTTGTTCTTGTTACTGATTTTGGTGGTGGTTTAAGATAGGCTTGGCCATCTCTGTCCATGGGGTACTGTAGAATAAGTGTAGCGTATCAGGGAAAAACAGTGGAATCTAGAAACGATGGAGGAGCTCCTGTTGTACTGTATCTCCAAATCATGAACTTCTAACAGTTAATATGGAAAAAATAACAGTTTTCTCTAAACTCTGTTCCATTTAAAATATAGGGATGCTGGTGGCCTACTGGTATATTAAATGAGTATGTCTTTTTTAAGTGATCTATTTAAGTTTTAGTCAAAACGCCTGGAGAGACTGATGCTATTATGCATTTCAAACTGAATACTGAACAACAACCACTGTAACTGCTATAGTAATTTGTTATATGACTAAAATCATAAGTTCGTAAAGAGTTTTGGAACAAAATCAAAATTATTTCATAAAAATAAAGATGGGTTTTATACTAATATGTACACATAGAAGAGACCTTTCTAGAAACGTCCCCCAAAGTTGTGATTAAGAAAATATTAAAAAAACAAGGGCACCACACCTCTCACGTGACTCTCAACATTTATATATTGTAGTCAAAATAAATTAAGCTATATTTTGTGGAACAAACACCAAATGCATCACTTGAATGTGCAGCTTATGAGTTGTCCTGAAAATATCCACATTTCAAATATACAGTCAGTAAAACACTGTTAATAATAAATGGTCTTTGTCACAGTGTTTTGAGGAAGAGACTCCATAATTATTGATTCTAAGAATTGGAAAAAATTATTTGCCAAATCTTATTATCTATAGTTAACTAAACTGGACAAAAAATCTTTCTTATCCATTTGTTTTAGTTTCTGCAAGGAGGACTATTGGTATTCATATTACTCCTGAATAAAGACGTACAAGGCTTTTTCCATTATCTTCGAAAATTAATGCTACCAGTCCTGAGATTCTCACATGAACTAAAGAATAGATAAAGGAAGACAGAGCATGCAACCTGCTTAATTTTCTTAATTACAAGAGTATTTAATTAGTAAAAATATATATAATTATAAAATAGATTCCAACTTTATATATACACAATAAAAATCAATTGAATGTAAACATTTCAGGAAGAAGTTAAAGTATAACTATTTTGCAAGTTAAAATTTCCTTTGGTATTTTATTCTATATTGTTATTATATTAGCTGAGATACTTAGAAATAAGATCATTGATTAAAATCTATATTTAGATATTGAAAGAAAACAAGTAGCTAATGAATTGTCCAAATGAATTGCACTTATATCTATATCTATATCTATAATATATATTAAGATATATAATATTAATATAATATAATATTAAATATAATCAAATATAATATAGATATATTAATATATCTATAAAATAACATTTTAATATTATAGTCCTTTCTTTGAACCAGGTAGATTATAAATATCTCAGCTGTCTATGCTTGGATCACATTGCTTTGTGCTGAAATAGGATTTTGAATGAAGCAAAACCTTTACAAGATTAAAGTGAAACAACTCACATCAATGTCAATATAGTAAATTAAATCTACTTGTTAATCTATTTAAAAATCCATGGTACCTTGAATCAGTGAGCAATAATTATGAAAATAATAGTGATTAAGAAAGCAAATTTTCCTAACTTAATAAAAATAAAACAAAAGTAGAGAATATGTATGCATATACTTCTATCATCTATCTGTCCTCTATGTATTTCTATCTACCAATCTAGCTATCTATCAATCAGTCAATCTATCTACCTATCTATCCACCTATCTACCTATCTCTCTCTCTCTCTATCTATCTATCTATCTGTCTGTCTGTCTGTCTGTCTGTCTATCTATCTAATCATCTCTTGTGGATCTCTTATCTACCAACTATCTTCTTCATCTATCTATATGCACAAACGTTTTTTATTACATACATATCTGTAATAAATTTAGATACAAAAGGATAGTATCGACCATCTCAAAGGCTGTGTGCTTTAAGGAGTTAACACAGTTAAGGAGGTATCACTATCAAGATAAATTAAGTAAAATCACTGAGTACAGGTGTTGTTTTCCCTATTTACATTTCTACAATTAATTTACTTCAGAGGAGAGTTTTCTGATAGTTGCTGACGGCCTGCACTGATGATGTCTAGGATATTTTTCGGTACAACAGAGACTTATATTCACTAGCAATCTTTTCTCTCCTTAATGCATGTTGTCAAGAGCTACTGTCAGATAACAGTGCTCGCTGTAATTATATTGTCAATGCATATCTGTAATGCAGGCATTTTCTAAACTTCAACACATATGCTATGCCATATGCAGCTTTAAAGTTCCCTGTTGTTATTTAAAATTGGTATTGCTTCACTATATCTCCTGAAGCTTAACCATATCTCTCAGCTTTATATTTCTTCAATTCATGGTGATTATGATCACCAAGAGTGTAAAATATGTCTGACATTACTCTGGTGGCAGTTCTAGTTTTTTGACGTCTTTTCAACATTTAGAATATAGGAACCTGTCCATTTGATCCTGTCAATCTTTATATTTCTAATCTGGTAAGCCATTCAGTATACTTAAATTATGTTTTCTATGATTCCCTAAAGAAATATATGTATGAGCCAACGAGAATGTACTTTGCTAGTAGTATGATCATATTTTGTAGTTTGCAAATGTATTTATTTACTCATGTTATAAAAAATGGTATTACTTTGAACCCAGTAATTGCATTACAGAATATATACATTTTATAAATATTTAACACATAATAATTGCTATGCTATTATAAAGAATTTTTTTATGTAGTGTTAAGTAAATTTCATAACATCACTGGAATAGGTATGCTCTAATCTCATTAAAAGTTTAAGGATCCTCTTGTAGATTATTGGGAAACAATTTTTAGAACACATGCTAGAGAATAAAGCAAAATATAAAACAACATATGCAATGTGCTGCAATCATGCTTGAATTTGATTCAGGAAGGAAGCATGATGCTGCATGCCTGAAATTCTAGCAATAAAAAGATTGAGAAAGGAGGTAAGGAGTTCAAGGTCATTCCAAGCTACACAGAGATACTCGTTCTTAAGAACAGCAAGAGCAGCAAGAGAAGTGCATGTGAGAAGGCTTGCAAGAAAGTATGAGAGAGATAATGAAGATAATCAATGTCGGGATGAGAGACAGATAGATAAATGATTGATAAATAGATAGATAGATATGTAGACAGATGATAGATAGATGAGAAATAATCTCCTTAAATATGCTTTCTTCATTCTTGACTTCAGACTTTTTATAAGACAGGATTTTGAGAAGTTTCTTTGATTTGCAAAATGCCCACCTTCTTGTATTTTGTTATAACAATTATAATGGTCTAATAACTAAGAAAAAGACATATTGTTTACCATTACCCAAAATATACTTAAAGTATTATTATATTTATTTTCATGCACAATGAAATAACATATATCATTTTAGGGTGAAAATCCTTTCTCAAAAATAAGTCAACATGAATATGAGTAATATAATTTATAACACAAAAATCCATTTTCTATTTATTAAATTATTTCCAAAGTTCTGAAAATGTAGTTTTATCACTTGCTATTAATCTTCTTTATTTTCTCAAGGTCTTTCACTGTATGAATAGGTAGCATAGTTCATTTCATTTACTAAATTTATAGACCAAATTCTTTAAAAGTATAACCTGAATATAAGGACATTAAAATTATCACCAGATATGTAAGCTATGCAAGTGATTTTAATGAGACATTTTTTACTTAATGTGTCTTCTACAGTAAGAAAGAGCAATTGGTACAAACAAGCTGAATACCATATAAATAAATAAATAAATAAATAAATAAATAAATAAATAAATAACACAACAATTGCTAAACTCATGGGTGACTGCTATACAATTTACCTGCTACCTATAAGATGACATTTTTAAATGGACACTTTTTAACAGTTCATTTATTTAAAAAAATAGGAAAATGTATAATTAAATATGAGGAAGATTATATTTTATATAACTAACTGTATACATTGCACTGTGCCAAAGAATGTGGCATTATTATATTTCTTCTGTAATTGAATTATAGAAAATAAATCATCATTGGTTTTCACTTATACAGTAAATTATATTTGTAAATAAAAACTAATTTGTATAGGATATAACAAAATAAACAAGTTATTCAGTGTCACTGTATCAATTAAAATTTGAAAGTAAATGACATTATCCCACCAGTGAAACAATAGATCATCTATATCCCATTTTATAAGCTATGTATAATATGGTGTGAAAATTATATCAGAATAAGGACACTGGTAAGGTGTATCTTCATTATCAGTATTTGTATAAATAATTGGGGTTAACATATGTACAAGAAATACACAGAGCTCCCAGAAAAAAAAAAAAGCAATATAACACACTGAGGCTAGAAAGACCTTGGTAAAGCAAAACTTCAATGATTGGGTCTTTGAAAAACAAAATGATATTCAGTATTAAAGATACTCTCAAGCTCTGTTCCAGGCATTTAATGGAAAATTTATTAACACTCATGAGCATCTGTTTATTTCCTCTTGCCCTAAGATCAGCATAGGACAGCTATAGGTCTACAACTGATTTAATAGAAGTCATGAGTTTAACACCCGTGACCACCAACCAAACAGTAAACAGACACACACAAAAGATATTGAGAACACAATCCATGGTACTTATCAATGATATCAGATGAAACATCACATCTAAGAAAAGTTGAGGCACAGTGAGATCATGGTAGAGTTCCTTAAGATGCTACACTAATTGAGGAAAGCATTAAGGAGTGTCTGATTTAAGAAAATACAAATTACAGAGTTAGGAATATACACGGTTTTAATTTTTCCTGTACTATTTTAGGCCTTGCCATTTGTCTTCGCTAATTGACAGTCACTTATCTCTGTCATTGCTGTAGTGTACTATTTCCTTCAGCAGTCCTCAGATTTCATGATTTCTTCCTTGCATCATCACAAACATCTCATTGGTGTCTACACACCATGAACATTGTAGGACGGCTTCCACATCATGAGCATCCTGTCACTGCCTGCACACTTACTGTTGGCTAACTACTTTCATACACCCCAAGGGGAGTCCACGGCTTTGCCAAGCTCACCCATGTTCTCATCTCTCATTTGAGGAATGTATCTAATTTAGCATACAGAACATTGCTAAGCGGAGTTCTTCCCAAGAGCATGCAAACACCGTCAAGAATATCTGATGTTCAAAATGATTGTACTGGCTGGTTTTGTATCAACTTGACACAAGCTGGAGTTAATCACAGAGAAAGGTTCCTCAGCTGGGGAAATGCCTACATGAGATCCAGCTGTAAGGCATTTTCTCAACTAGTTATCAAGGGGGGGAGGGCCCAGCCCATTGTGGGTGGTGCCATACCTGGGCTGGTAGACCTGGGTTCTATAAGAAAGCAGGCTGGGCAAGCCAAGGGAAGCAAGCCAGTGGCATCGCTCCATGGCCTCTGCATCAGCTCCTGCTTTCTGACCGTCTTGAGTTCCAGTCCTAACTTCCTCTGGTGATGAACAGCAGTAGTAAAGTGTAGGCTGAATAAACCCTTTCCTCCCCAACTTGCTTCTTAGTCATGATATTTTGTGCAGGAATAGAAACCCTGACTAAGAAGAATCTGTACTAGCATAGTGGGGTATTCCTGTGACAACCTGACCATGTTTTGGGGAGGACTGGGGAAGGACTTTGGAACTCTGAGCTTAAAGAGCCATTGGCATATTAAGAGCTCTGTGGGATGTTCTGTAGGAGCTTGGAAGATAAGGTTGAGAACAGTGCAGAAGATAGAGGCCTGGCTTGTGAAATTTCAGAGGGAAGATTAAAGACTTTTTGATCAGGGCTGATGCTGTTTTGGTTGTGAAGATTCTGTGGTTTTGGTTACCTGGGGCTGAAGAATCAGCTGTGATTAACAAGATACCAAAACTACTAAAGCAAAACCTTTGCATTACTGGGACTATTGATGCTGGACAGCTGGAGTTAAGAAATTAGTGGTGATTAAGAAGAGACCATCAATGAGGTGAAATCTTCTGGAAACTGTTTTGTGAGAGCACAAAGAGGATGTGTTCTAGAGATAGCCAAGGTTGTGCCTCCTGCTGTGGCTGAACTTGGTAATGTGTAAGAGTCACCCAGGTGGTATTGGTTTTGAAGAAATGAAGGGGTCATGGAGAGCAGCTGAGGCTCAGCATTGTGAGAGGCTATGAAAGGCCATTGGTGAAGGTGCATCCTCCGTGGCAATTAGTGCCCCAGGACTGATAGTAGTGTTTTTGAGATGCCAGTACCATGAGATGACCACCAAGAACAGCAGTGGCAGTGGAGAACAGGCAGCTGGACCCTAGAAGACAAAGTGTGTGCTACAAAGGGCAGAGCTGGAGAAGTGACTCAAGCCCTTGGAGGAGCCTAGAAGTTTGTAAGGGGGTTCCCAGACACTGGATAGTTAGAGATTGATTTTGCTTGGACCATGACTGTGCCCTGATATCTTTCCCTCTTGAAGGAAGAAGAGGAGCCCACAGTTTAGAGACTTTGTATTGTAAAAAGACTGGTGTTTCTAAAAGAGACTGAATATTTTAAAGGTATTGCAATTTTAAAATGTAAGAATTGGTTAAGACTGTGGGACTCTTAAGGTTATCTAGATCTTGGGGATGAACAAGAAAGTGAGGGTTGAAGCTTAATATTGATTTGTTTTCCTGTCAAGTTGACAAGGAGTCAATTGTACTGGCTGGTTTTGTGTCAACTTGATACAAGCTGGAGTTAATCACAGAGAAAGGAGCCTCAGTTGGGGAAATACCTCTATGAAGTCCAGTTGTAAGTCATCTTCTCAACTAGTATTCAAGGGAGAGGGCCCAGCCCATTGTGAGTGGTGCCATCCCTGGGCTGGTAGACCTGGGTTCTATAAGAAAGCAGGCTGAGCAAGCCAGGGGAAGCAAGCCAGTAAGTGATATCCCTCCATGGCCTCTGCATCAGCTCCTGCTTCCTAAGCTGCTTGAGTACCAGTCCTGACTTCCTCTGGTGATGGACAGCGATATCAAAGTTTAAGCTGAATAACTCTTCCCATCCCAACTTGCTTCTTGGTCCTGATATTTTGTGCAGCAATAGAAACCCTGAGTAAGACAATGATAAAGACTTTTACTCCCTTCATACCAACATACATATGGCAGGGGAGAGTAAACAATTAAATAAATAAATAAATAAAAAGCAGAACATTTTTTACATTTAAAAGTGGTTGAAGGTAGGTAATATGAGGCTCCCCCATATATCTATCTATCTATCTATATCTATCTATATCTATATCTATATCTATCTATCTATCTATATCTATCTATATATATATATATATATATATATATATATATATATATATATATATATATATATAAAACAGATAACTCTCTAGTATGGTTTCAGTGAGAGAAGCTACACCTAATCATGGAGAGATTTAAGGCCCCAAGGAGTGGAGAAGCATGGTGGGGTGGAGGTGGGGGGATATGCTCTTGGAGACTGGGGAGAAATAATGAGATGAGAAACTATTGAGGAACTGTTGAACAAGAGGGGGATAAAGACTGGACTGTAAAAAAGATTTTAAAATAATCACAATTAAAATAGAAGAAGATCAATAAAAAGGAATTTTGTTGATGAACTTGATTTTTAAAATACCTGATAAATTGTTTTATTTATGGCTTAGAAAGACATTAGAAATTCAGTAAGTATTTCTATCCATAGGCTTTTTTATGATGTAATTTTTATTTACTTCAGTTTAGATAATGATGACAAGTTTCTATCAGTTCCCAGAGTGAAACAATGACTAATCTTATTATGAAAAATTGTCATCGCCAGGCAGCTCACAATGTCACCTGGATATGTCAGTATCAGTGAAATAAAGTAGGATGGATTCCCTAGTCTCTGCCTCTGACTTTCTTCATTTCCCCTTTCATACTTAAGGATGTGCTTCACAGGCACATGGACATGTTCACACATTTCTTTTTCCCTTTCTGAAATAAAAGACAGAAAATGCTTATGGACTACTGCTTGTATGTGGGTTACACTGAACAGCAACAATGGAACAAGGTACAGGGTTCAAGCCTACTTTATGTGACTTTAGATTTTCTGAAGAAGATCCACTTCACTTTCTCTGTATGCTTTAGAAATCAAGATGCCCTTTTGGCTCTGAGAATAAAGTACTAAACCATATTCTTTGAAAATGAATTACATTATAAATTAAATATTCTCCATTTCATTGTAACAGAATGTTGTCACTTTGAAAGATATGTGCTGCTATATAAAAATATAGCAAATTAAGACAATTCATCATTGTGTAGAAAACTTGTGACAACGAGAATGGGATTTTGTGAAATGATTATTTTTATTTGTGTACTATTTTATACTTATAAATGGAGTTGCAGATTAGACAGAAATATGACTAAGGATGATAGCAAATCTTAAAAACACATATAGAAATGTTAGAAAAACAATGTAAAAATGTATTGTCTCTGTTAAAATTTTGGAGATGAGTAGGTGTCTCTTGTCTAAAGCAAATACAGGGACAAAGAGTGGAGCAGAGACTGAAGGAAAAGTAATCCAGAGACTGCCCCATCTGGGGATTCATTCCACATACAGACACCAAACTCAGAAAATATTGCTGATGCCAAGAAATGCTTGCTGACAGGAGCCTGGTATAGACGACTCCTGAGAAGCTCTCTGTCAGATCCTTACAGGTACAAATGTGGATCTTCTAAGCCAACCATTAGACTGATCACATGGACCACAATGGAGGAACTAGAGGAAGAACTGAGGAGCTGAAGGAGCCTTATCTGGCATAAATGAGAGGGGAGGCCCTTGGTTCTATGAAGGCTTGATGCCCCAGTGTAGAGAAATGATAGAGTGGTGAGGAAGGGGTAGGTGGGTAAGGAACAGCCTCACAGAAACAGGTTAAGGGGGAGGGGGATAAGGGATATGCAGAGGGGAAACCTGGGAAAGGGGATAGCATTTGAAATGTAAATAAATAAAACATGCAATTGAAAATATTGTCTGCATCGAATATAAAGTTAAAAGTGCATGACTCAATGATAGTACTAATTTTATTTGAATTAATGTTAATGTGAATTATATAGTTTTGCCATATTTCTAGATTTTAAAAGTGTCTGATAATAACTGTTGTGTTTTTCATTTTGCTACTACCAGAATTACTCAGATTTTCCTATGCTATCAAAGAGAAAGATGTTGTATAATTTACCCACATGTTGTCTAACCTCACAAAAATACTTGAATGTCATTCTTAGTTGGCTGTGATAAATAAGCTGATTCACATGTAAGTAAATTACGATTCGAAAATATAGAGAACCCTGAGATTTACATAAACAAATTTGCATTCTAGTATAAAATGTAGGCCATTGCTAGTAGTGAATATTCCAAGAATTATGCAAATTTGTGGGTTTAATTACCTTTAAAAACAAGAAAATACATTAAGGAACAGAATTCATAACTCATCAAATTGTGTCAAAATAGTTCGTAAAACTTATGTCCTTTAAATAAAGGTATTTGTAATATGGTTGCTGTATCAATTACACTGGAACATAAATTTAGCTTCCCACCCATTAATTATCATGCTGGCTCAGAGAAGTTGGCCCTAATTTAGGTCTCATCCTATTTAACAAAACTATCTTGTCAAATATCTGTGAAGAACAGTATTGGAGCAGCCCACATATAGGAAATTAAAAGGTCAGTACCACTGTTTTTCTTTCTAGTTTTTCCTTGAACTATAACCTCAATTGTGGTATCTACCTGGCCTTTGATCGTCAAGACTTTGAAATTACAAGTGAAATTATATGTCAAATTTCACAGAAAGTAGATACGTATATAATAATATGTGCTAATGAAGAGATAGGCGAGGATGGGCATAAACCACTTTGTTTATATGTTTCTAACTGAAATAAAATCACAACAACTATTTTCTCTCTGTCATCCTTCCCAGGTACTAGTCCTTGTGTTTGTAAAAGCTTCCCTGAAATCCCAAAGCTCAGACAAATCCACTTGACAACACTGTCTAATATTCCTGCATTCTAGCTTCTGTGTATAGATACATATATAATGTATAAAGAAGAACTAATAAACTCTTCTACTAATGAAATGTATTTAAATTACAGATTCAACATAAAGATGCTAGAGCAAGAATAAATACATTCGTTTTAAACTGTAGCTCTGGCTCAGTGTTTTATTTTGAAAATCAGTCTCATGAATATTCTGATAAACTATGAACAGAGTATAATTAGAAAAGTGTCAATGAGTATTTAATGCATATAATATCACTCAGTACATTTGATTTTATAGAAACACATCATATACAGTATATTTGACAAAGAGTATCAGTGTGTCTCACTGACATTTCACGCACATGTATGAAAAACCTCAAAATTTCTGGATAAAATTTACACTGCCCTACAGATGGTGAGTCCTTTGGCTGTGAAGACAGACACCACTACACAAACATAAGGAGGCCATCCTGAAGTTACTGGCCCTCAAAGTAGCAATACAGTAAGGACAGCTCAATCTTTCAGCATAGACACTGAAAGGGACAGTTTCCAAAAACATGTTTTCTGTCTATTTCTATAAATAGGAGAGGCATTGGAGGTCAATTGTAATTTCAATAAATTGTTTTGTTTCAAAAAAGTTACTCTCTGCTCTCAGAGTGGTTTCGCTAGTATCTTTGAACAGGTTGGCTCATTTAAGTCATCAGAATTCTCCTGAATCCACTAAAGAACAAGTTAAGAAAGAAAATTAATTTACAAAAAGAGTAAGCACAAGAAAAGAAGCATCGCTCAATGCATTTTGCAACCGGTGGGAAATATTTCACTTCTCTGTGAGACCATTCACTTTCATTTTAAAATATAATTCCAGCATGTATAACATCACATGCATCCTGTATGATTTGATTTCCTCCAGTTTTTTCAAAACTTATTTATCTGCAAAATAGTTCTTGTGCATTCATAGAGAAGCAAATGGATTTCATTTAACCAGGCTCATGCTAAATATGTTAAGGTTTACACATTGTACCTTCAACTTCTTAATTCCAGTTCTAATACTGAAAAATAAGCTGTAAATTAAAGTATGAATCCATAAAAATTAGCGGATGCCTTTGAAACATAGGTATAGAAAGGGAACAAAACAATTAAACCAAAAAGGTATAGGTTGGCTTTTTTTTTTTTTTTTTTTCAGAATGTAGTTACTGTCCCAAGTTTAAATGTGATTTTTTTCTTCAAACCTATTTATTTGATTGTTTAATTAATTAATCCCTTATACATGGCAGACTGCAGATTCCCTTCCTTCCAGTTTTTTCAACCCCTCCCAAAATTCTACACCTCTTCACTCTCCCAGGAAAGAGCAGAACTCTTAGGGATAGCACCTGAACTTTGCATATCAATTTACAGTAAGACTATGCACAAGTCTTATTTTCAACACTGGACAAAGCAGCCCAAAAGGAGTGAAAGTGTCTCAAAGGCAGGCAAAACAGTGAGAGATGACCCCACTACCACTGTTTGAGTTCCAGAACAACAACAAACTACACTAGCATAACATTTATTTAGAGGCCCTAGCTCAAAACTATATAGGCTTGGTGATGTGTCTTTATAAATAGATTCACTAGGAACTTGAAGACCACAAGAGAATATAGATAAGCCATTTATAGAAGACTTAGAATAGGGTTGCATAGGCTATGCTATCAGTATATGTAGACTCATCAAAGCAAAGAAAATCAATTAGTAAACAAAAGGCATATTGTGTTCTCATGTTCATCCTCTTGTACAATAACCTAATCTAGCCTTTTAGTTAGTGGACACTTGTTATAAGCAATTACTTTGTTTCTATGGATCACATTATTCTCACCTTGAAACTTATACCCTCGTTATTACAAAAATGCCTTAGTTTTTACGAACTTCCTGAACAGCCACCCATCTCTTACCTGATTTCTTCAGAGACTAAACTGAAAATTCAGTGTCTTTGTTTCATTTTTGCCCTATGGCTAACACTCCCATTTTTATCAGAAGGAGAACACTGCTCCATTTAATTCTCACAATATTCTACTTCTAAGTCTCTGTCTCTGTCTCTGTCTCTGTCTCTGTCTCTCTCTCTCTCTCTCTCTCTCTCTCTCTCTCTCTCTCTCTCTCTCTCTCTCTCTCTCTCTCTGTGTGTGTGTGTGTGTGTGTGTGTCCACAATGTAAATCTATAATGAATTATTCTGTACTTGACAATTAAATAAACTAAGGTTTGAAATACAGTTAGAAAATTTTCCATTGGAAATAGAATGCTCATTGAATAAAAATTGCATATTTTTTCTTGTTTTCTTCTTTGTTGAGGTACTTTCTGGATCTGTGGAGGAACACAGACAAAGGAGGCAGTCCTTGAAGCAAGACAATTGACAAATAGTTCCTCTAAGCAGTTAACAAAGACCCCTTTGTGCCACTATGCAGCAGTTGGAAAGTTTAATAAAAAAATAGAATAAAGAGCCAAATAATTGACTTCTTAAGGAACTAATCCCTTGAAAATGATGAGAAATCTGCCTGTCATATGTGCCAAGCATAATAGGGAAGCATTAGTAACCTATTAAAGGCTAAAGTCAGGTTCCTAATAAGCAGTATGCAAAGGTTCCGATTCTCACGCAGAGATGAGATGTTTGCCAAATATTACAGGCTAAATTCAAAATGGGATAAAAAAATATAATGAAAGAATTAACTATGCATTCATGAAATCTGATTTCTTTGCTGTGTTCTCCATAGTAGAATTTTTAATATAAGAAACAAACATCTGAGGAATCTACAAATGTTTTTGTATGTCATTACCATATGTAAGTAAAGCATTATCACTTCCGATTCGGTTGCACCAAAAAGGAACTGTGTTTACATATTTCAACTCAAAGACATTTTCACTATAATGTACTAAAGAAAAAAAAATGAGCATCACTGGTCATTGTTTTTATACTAAAATATAATAAATCAGTCCACATGACTGAATAACATGTCAAATGAGGCACTATACTAGTTCTGACAGAATGCTAAAACAGTGGAAATACTTATGTTCAATTTGTTTTTTGGATTTTTTTTTGTTTGTTTGTTTTTTTAGCAAGCATTTGACTTTTGAACTGTATGGCTATAAATATGTTCATTTCTAAGTTAAAAGTAGTTATGGATTTCATGAGAGGTCATGGGCACAAAAAAGTTCACCAGGAAAAAATGTTATATAGTAATTCATAAAACTATGCTGGAAACCCATATAGAAAGCAAAAGACAACCTGGGAATAGTCAAACATGCATGTAATGATAGCCTTGATTAGTTTTAGATGACACATTCCCTTTAGTTTGAATTTATACTAGGAAACAAAATAGTTGAGTTTTTTTAATGGTGTCAGTGCCTACTTAGGTCTAATAATAATTATTTATTTTTAAAATATTGTTTTGTGGCCTAGTATTGTCTGTCAACATATTTTGATCTAATGACCTGAACAATTCATGAGTCACATAAAGAGCTTATAAAATTTAATTTAAAACTTAATAATTGACCAATATGACATAGATTATTAAACCATAATCCACACAATCAATAAAAATCTTTTCAACTGTCATAAATTCCCCTTTTTAAATGTAGCAGATACTCATAGGCAATGGCCGAAGCTATTAAAAATTCAAATTTAATTTATTCTATTTATATCAATAACATATTGTTTCAAACTTGCTCTTAAATTGGTGACAAACTAAGCTACTTTTTTAGTAGTACTGTAAAAAGGGAAAGAAAGATGCAGGAGTCTATCTCCCTGGGAGATAGATGCAGATGTATGCACCCCTGGTAGATAAACAAAGATGGACATAGAATTCAAGGACATATTCAACCAAGCAGTACATTTTAGCCAAGATTTAACTACAAGAGAATTATTAGAGAAAATAAGGAGGGGACAGGAATTCAGAGAGTATGTTTAAGAAGGGTTACAGTTGATAATACTTTCCCCTTACCATAAGGCCTTAAATCAATTTGTTTTAAATTCTATGTAAGTCTGTTAGATATTTATCTGTTATTTGAAGTATACATAAAAAAAATCATACCAACAGGCTGGAGAGATTATCAGTGTATAACTGTTTGATATGTAAATTTGATTAATGGGTCTCATGTCTCAACCTCATACAACAATAGTGTGTGGACATGACTTAGTCTTTGTAATCTCAATGTGGGGAATGGAGACACAATCTCTAGAGACATTTGGTTATCTACATGAACTGAATTGCTGCCAAGCTGTGGGTTAAAGTCTAAGGGCCTGGAGGATGGAAGAAGATACTTGAGATGAACACCCTAAGATTGTATACTTAAGTGCAGACATTTGCATGTGCAAGATACATGCCCACAAATAAACGTATGTGCAAATGCACAATAAGACAATGTCAAAGCAAACCACTAGGAAACAATTCAAATTGTAAATATGAACCATTCTTGGCTATTCCATCTCCACTAATTATCTAATACTAGGTCATTGAAGGCCATAATTATTAATTGTGAGTGATATGATCATTTCTTCTATTCTTTCCTTCCACCATGTCATCCCTCTCTTTCTCCTTCTCTCTTATTGCCTCCCTTCCTTCCTCCTTCCTCTACTTTATTTTCTCCTTTACTATACATAAAGGTAATAGAGAAAAAATTAGTCATAAAAAGAGTAAGTTAAAAACCCAAAACTATTTTTAAAAGTTGCTTTCCAGTGCTGAGCATTAACCTAGTACCTCACACAGTCCAGGTAGTAGAACCATAACTCATGCAAATTTTAACATTGTAGCAAAATAACCTAGGATTGCGTGGAAAAGCTTGCACATCCATACCTCATTGTTCCTCTCAATCATTTAAAAGAAATTTCATGGAGTCTTCAAAATAACTGAGCAGTGCAACTTGACATCACCAGTGTTGTGTTTCGTGTTGATGAAAGCAGAGAATTAAACACCATGATAGCCAGAAAGTGGATATATGCTACATCTCACAATTGTTCATTTTTAATTGTGTGTTTTCTAAAGCTTATTGTAAGGACTGTCTTATTTTAAAACCATCAGAGATAAAATGTTCATGATTGAATAAAATGCACATGTTCAGACTTCTGACTGACAAGCATATCAAGGACTTACAGGAAAACTTGGACAATCACAAACATAGAAAGGCCTGTGAGAGCAATAGAATATTTTTTAAAACAGATAGCGAGTGTAGGAATAGTCTCCTGAGTAATAAATGTTCTTCTGATTGGCCTTTGATGAAACAAGGAAAGTTTGTCAAATGTGCACACTATTATTTGAGTAGTGATGAATTATTTAGAAGTCATTCATTGAAATTAACATGACAAAATGTTATAAGCATAAAATATTTTATATTAATGTATTAGTGATTATAAAACTCAAATGCACTTTTTCTATTCTATATTACTTTAAAGCTTTACTTATACTGAAAACATGCCATACATTTTCTGTTTAGTGATGACTTAGACGGAATGAAGAAATCTATTTTAGCCATAATACATGAATCCTTAAATTTTGTTACATATCATTTCAAAAACAACTGGTCTCAGATTTGAGTGATGAGTCTATGTGTTAGCATGCCAAAAAGGAAAGCGAAAATACTTATCAAGTGGTATCATTTACTACTTTTTTGAATAAAAATGTCAGTATTATATTAGGGAGGTGAAGTACAGAAGCCTAAGTTTATGAATAAACACGCTGATTTAAGATTAACAGCAACTACAACAAATCCCCAGAAAACATGAGGGAGAATCAGCATCCTATGAAACTAATCAAGGTGAAGTAGAATTCTTTACTTTTGATACAATTTGGCTTTAGAAAGTTTACTTTTTATTTTGTGCATCTTTTGCTTCATGGAAACCATCTTAACTCATATATCTACAAAAGAAATAAACGCTTGAAAACTAATATGGATCATATTTGAAAGAAGAGTTCAGCACCGGATAATCAAAAGATTTACAAGAACTCATTTTGTTCTGCAGAAGTTAACAGACTAAGGCAAGCTATATCCTTTGGAAAAAGAAAAAAGAAAAACAAAACATTGCTTTAAAATCTGAATAAAATTCGGCTCCAGAGAGAGAGTCCATTAAATGTTAGGCTCATTGTAAGAATAATGTATGCAAATGGCTGAGTAAAGCTTTTGGCAGCCAGTGTTGCTTTAAAACATGAAAGAAAATTCTTCTAGGTCTCACTGATAGAACAAGTAGAGCAGGGCAAATAAACTTTCAGAAAACTAATGATATTAACACATAGAAACTACTGCTAGAATCTTCTGTCAAGTAGTCTAATAACATTAATAAATATTATACTAATAACTAAAATATCTTTATTGCTAAACTGTAGTGATGTAGAAAATGTTCTGCAGCACAATTCAAAAGCCATATCTTGCATCAGTTAACCGAAATAATCTTAATCAGAGTAGGTATGATGACACTGAGGACTGCCAGGACAGTAATTGTGTGTAAGTAGTGAATGTCTGCCAATACTGAATGCAATCTCATTAGCATATTCATAAGTCACAGCACTGCATCCACTGCCAGGATACAGCAAAATGTTTTGTGACAATTTGTTGCGGCAATGGAAGAAAATAGTTAATTATGAGTTTGGTTTTTTTTTGCATTTTCTTTATTGAATATTTTATGTATTTACATATCTAACGTTATCCTTTTTCTCCGCCCCCCACTCCCATCACCCATTCCCTTCTTTTATGATGGTGCTCACCCACCTACCCTCTTTCACCTCTATACCCAGGCATTCCCCTACACTAAGGAAACAAGTCTTCACAGGACCAATTGTTTTTCATTCAGTTGATGCCAGGCAAGGCCATCTTCTGCTATGTATACAGCTGGAGACATGTATCTCTCCATGTGTGCTCATTGGTTTGTGGTTTAGTCCCTGAGAGCTTTGGGGGTGGAGGGTTGGTTTATATTGTTCTTCCAATCCCCTTCAGCCCTTCAATTCTTTCTCTAAATCTTTATTTTGGGTCTCTGTGCTTAGTTCAATGGTTAGCTTCAAGCATCCTCATCTGTATGAGTAGGATCTGGCAGAGCTTCTCAGGAGACATTCATATCAGGCTCCTGTCAGCAAGCACTTCTTGGTATAAGCAATATTGTCTGGGTTTAGTGGCTATATGTGGGATGGATACCCAGGTTGGTCAGTCTTTGGATCAAGGGCCTTTTCATTTTTCAGTCTCTGAAACACTCATTTCCATGTATTTCCTTCTGTATTTTGCTTCCCCTTCTAATAAGGGCTAAAGCATCCACAATTTGGTTTTCTTCCTTCTGGAGCTTCATATGGTCTGTAATCTATATCTTGTATACTGTGAGCTTTGGGGGCTAATATCCACTTATCAGTGAGTGTATATCAGGTGTATGATTCTTTGGCTGGGTTACCTCACTTAGGATGATATGTTATAGTTCCATCCATTTGCCTAAGAATTTTGTGAAGTGATTGTTTTTCATAGCTGAGTAGTTCTCCATTGTGTAAATGTACCACATTTTTCTGCATCCATTCCTCTGTTGAAGTATATTTCGGTTCTTTCCAGATTCTAGCAATTATAAATAAGGCCGCTATGAACATAGTAGAGCATGTATACTCCTTATATGTTGAAGCATCTTTTGGGTATATGCCCAGAAGTGATATAGGTGGGTACTCGCCTATGTCCAATTTTCTGTGGAACTTCCAAACTAACTTCTAGAGAAGTTGTACTGGCTTGCAATCCCACAAACAATGGAGGAGTGTTCCTCCTTCTCCCCATTCTCACCAGCATCTGTTGTTGTCACCTGAGTTTTTTGATCTTAGCCATTCTGAGTGGTGTGAGGTGGAATCTCAGGGTTGTTTTGATTTGCATTTCCCTGATGACTAAGGTTGTTGAACATTTTTAGGTGCTTCTCGTCCACTTGATATTCTTCAGTTAAGAATTGAATTCTTTGTTTAGCTCTGTACCCCATTTAAAAAGATCATTATAAAATATAAAACATAGGATTTAATACTGTAAAATAACTGCAAAGTCTTTTCCTAATTACTCTACACCAAATAAAACAGTACTTCTATATCAACTCTTCACATTTCAAGTAGAGAATTTTAAAGCATGGACTTTTTCTTTGTGGATTGCATTAGAAACAGATATTAATATAGGCGCATTGATCAATTAACATTTTTCATTAATAACATTATATATTGAAAAAAAACCTGATTGAGAAGTTGAACTCTCTTTAATAAAAACCCAGATGGCAGCCAATGCACTGACATTGATAAGTAGATACTAGCCCCCAAAGCTAGGAATAGCCAAGAAATAATTCATAGATTTTATGCAGTCCAAAAAGAAGGAAGGCCAAAATGAGGATGCCTCAGTCCTGCTTAAAAGGGAGAACAAAACAATCACAGAAGGAAATACAAGGTCAAACATAGGAGCAGGGATTGAAGAAAAGATCATTCAGAAGCTGCCTCACCCAGTGATATACCCCATATGCTGCCACCAAACCCAAGCACTATAGCTGATGCCAAGAATTACTTATTGGCAGGAACCAGATATGGATGCCTCATCAGCGGTTCTTCCAGTGTCACACAGATACAGCTGAGCATGCTTGCAACTAACCATCCAACTGAACACAAAGACACCAATGAATGTGCTAAAAAAGGACTGAATGAGCTGAAAGGGGTTGCATCCTCATAAGAAGAATGTTATCAACCAACCAAACCTATCACAAGTCACATGGATTAAAACATCAACCATTGAGCACACATTGAGAGACCTATGGCTCCAGATGCATATGTAGCTGAAGACAGCAGTGTCTAGCATCAATGTGAGAAGAGGCCTTTGGTGTGGGGAAGGCAAGTTTTTCCATTTTAAGGACATGCCAAGGAAACGGGGTGGAGAAGGTATTAGGAGTGAGTGCACCTTTGTGAAGACAAGTGGGGGTGGTAGGAGCAGGGAGGAGAAAGCGGATAACATTTCAAATGTAAATACAGAGTGTATCTAATAAAAAAGCATTAAAAAATCTTCCATATATGTATATATATATATACACAAGATAGGTTTAAAAAACTACAAATACTATGCATCAATCAATTCCTTTCATGTGTATATACATATACTAAAATATACAGACATTAGTGAAGTAATTTTATCAGGAGACTGTCTAGCTTCTTTGTTCATAATGCAGTTAGTCATGTTTAAAACAAAATGGTGAGGATCTGAATGGACTGAAATGTAGGTTCCAGATTTACATAAAAAACTTTCATAAACATGAATGGAAACACACACAAATATGTAGCATGTCTTTCCTCTCTGATGGAAAAATGTCCTCTCATACTCTAACATACAAAAATGGTTTGGTTATATCTTATGTTGTTTGTGGAGTAGAAACTTTCTACATTATCACTTTGTTACTTAAATCTCAAAATAGAGCTTTTTTGCGTCTCATAATTCACCTTTATACCATGTTCGTCTATGTGTGTTTACATTCATGTATCTCTATCATGTAGACACACGTATAAATGTATACACATCTAGGTAGTATAATTTAGTACTTATATTTTTAGAAAACCTCTATGCTGAAAGAGATTATCATAATATGCTTCTATAAGATGATATAGATAAATTCATAATTAAAAAAATACTGTGATTTTAGTAAAGTTTACTTTACTCATTTTTCAATTGTGAATTTGCATGAGATCTAAAGAAGTATAAAATTGCAAGAAAAATTACTACTCTGGATAGAATTCTTTGACTTTCTGATTTTCTATTTATGTTTATATACATAGCAGGTGTATTGTTTATGATCAAATTCTTTTACCTTCCATATCTTTGAGCATTACAATGTTAAATGCTTTGGGGTACTAGAATAAATAAACAAAAGGTATATTTGCAGTAGGGCTTACAGTGTGGTGAAGAAGACGAAAGACTAGCAAATTTCTGATTAGTCATAAAATAATAGCATTATGCCTAGAGAGGTATTCTCTCTCTCCCTCTTTTTTTTTCTTTATCCCTCCTATTTATGAGTGAGTAGCTTCTTAATCTGAAATGTTATGCTAAGAGAGGAAGACTTCAGCCAGACCATAATGAGCAGTGTAATTTGATCTTTCCAACTCTTAGGTTTGAGTCATAGGTCTGCTGTGTACCAGCAGACAAGGGAACATTTTAAAATAAATGTCAGGAACATTTATGAGTGGTCTGTTGGCTGCAAGCCAGATCAGGGTGAAAAGGTAGAAAACTTGTGAATATCAAAGTACATAATTTTCTGGAATGGAGCATTAGGTACTCAGAAAACTGAAACAATAAAAGCCAAGGGTTACAGTGTATAACATTTCAAGTTAATACAGGATTTTGCTTCTTAAATTAATTTTATCTCTTTGCCTTCCAACCCCTACCCACCCCCCAGTATCTACTTAGAATAAAAATGAAATGTTTGCATGCAATTTTTATTTTCATTGTCTGTTTGACTCTGCTTCTGATCATGTAAGTGGCCATTTTAAAATCTAATACTCATAAATTTTGCCAACTTTATGGCCAGTAGAGTTCCATGGGAACCCCCAAACGAGGTAGGCTTTTTCAAGATTATTTTTGCTTGCCACAAACTGACAGCAAGGCCCTATTGCTAAGGACAATGCCTATATAACAACGTGAATATGGAGAAGAGCAGCTTCTGCCTACACATTAACACCTTCACCAAAGGAGAAAAGTAAATGTCAAGTCAATCCTTTGATCTACAATGGTGTCTTGACTGGAAATGTCATGCTGTGCTTGTAGACAGGAGCCTAGCTAACACAGCTTTCCACTGAGATTCTCCACCAGCAGCTCAATGAGATATAAAATAACCAACTACTGTGCTGTGGTCTGGGACCCATATGGAGTAATTAGGTGAAATATTTCTGGAGTTAAAGGGCATGGCAACCCCATAAGAAGATCAACAGTATCAAATAACCCCAATGCCTGGAAGCTCCCAGAGGCTAAGCCACCAACCAAAGAGAACACATGGGCTGGTCTTTCTCCCTAGCCTATATGTGGCAGAGGACTGCCTTGTCTGGGAGAGGATGTCCCTAATTCTGTTCAGACTTGATGCCTCCTCCATCCCCACCAAGAGGGGAGGAAGAGGGATGCATGGGGTGGAAGGAGTTGGGAGTTGAAGTGGGGGTGGATGGGTGTAGTAGTAGGGGGTGGGAGCTCTGGAAGCACTCTCTCAGAGGCAAAGAAAATATGGAGATGGGATGAAGAACTTTTGGAGGGGGGCCTGGGAAGGGGGCAACATTTGAAATATAATTAAAAAACATTTTTTAAAAAATTGTGACAAAAGCTTGTAGGGGGAAAGAACCAATATCTTATTTTTCTTAAAGTCCACTCTATGAGCAAGAACCCAAAACTAGATAGCTTACCAGTCTAGGGTAAACCCGAATACAACTGTTCTAAAAAAAAAAAAAAAAAAAAAAAAAAAACTAAAACAAATAAAAAAGAAAATGGCTCCTGATGATATTCTCCTGTGCTCTTAAATCAGTGCCTTGTTCAACCATGAGAATTTTCTTCCTACCACAGACAGGATCAAGTCCAGAGATCCACAGCCAGACACTATGCAGAATGAGAAACCTTGGGAATCTCAGAGCTAAGCATGCAGTTCTCATTTAATCCTTCTTCTAAGTGCTCAGGACACTGTGGAAAAAAAGGAACAAAACATATAATAGCCAGAGAACTGGAGGCCACCTAGACAGCAATGCTCTCTAAATCCTCAAGATCTACGCATACAGGAATCCACAGAGACCAAAGCAAACAGCCTGTACAGGGCATGCATTTATCTCCAGCAAATAGAATTCTAAATCAGAAAGGAGAAACAGACACACTCCCCAATCCCTAACCCAGAAGCAATCTCCACCTGACAACCCTGGCAAAAGAAAAAAAAAAAAAAAAAAAAAAAAAAAGAGTCTAGAGGGAGGGCAAGCTGCAAGCCCAGCAGAACATAGCCAACAGAAAACAAACTCAGGGACATATTTGGAGAATTTTTGTTTGGATGGATTTTGTTTTGTTTTTCTAAAATGTCCTGTCAGAGATTTCCCTCTCTTTTGAATTCTTATCTTATTATTATGTTTTGTAACATTTATAATGTTTTTTTCTTCCCTCCTTTGACCTTTAAGGTCCTTTATGTATGGGGTATAGCTGCCAATATATGGTTTCCAGTTCACTGTCATGAGACTCCTGAGTGTTCCAATGATTTTTTTCATGTGCCTTCTCTCAGCCTCATTTGTCTTTTTGCCTAATTCAATATGTTAGTTATTGTTTAATCTTAATATACTTTATTTTAATTTATGATTATCCCTTACAAGGCTGATTGTTTTTTAAAGAGAGACAATGAGTTGGATCGAGATCAGATGTGGAGTAGAACTGGGAGAAGCTGAGGAAAGGGAAATTCTAATCACTATGTATTATGTATTAAAATATCAATTTTTAATAAAGCAAGGAATAGCAAGCTAAAAATTGGTGAGTTGTATGTTTCCTTATGTGAACAGATAATTAGTGGGGACTCCTGTCTCTTGATTTCCACTTTCCTTGTCTCCTACTTTCCTCTTTTCTTCTCTCCCCTCTTCTTATTCTCTCTCACATATGTGTGCATACATCCCCCCATATATATGACAACAAAGTATAAAACATAAAGGTCAGCAATAATTGACTCATTGTAATCTATTTAGTCAACCTGTAGGCACTATTATAATCAAATTTAAAAAGCAACTATTGAATCCAGATATACCCATCTCTTCAATCATTTTGTGCTGTCTTCTTTTCTTATAGGGTTGGTACAAGACATTTAGTAAAGTGACAGCCTAAAGCTAAGGAATATCTCAAAGCTTTTTTTTTTTCTATTTAAATTATAGATGCTGTCTTTCCAAAGTGTTCTGATGAATAGTATAACACATCTGTGATCAGAATTTAAGTTAAGACATTGGTTTATTTTTAATATTAGGCTATCACCTTCAGAATAAATTTATTCATTTTCCCTCAGTGGTCTTTTTACTAGACAATCTCAAGATAAGGCTTCTATATCAGCTTTCATTCATGCATTAGAATAAAGTTTAGAATGAAAGAGCAAAACTTATTTGGCATAAAAAACACACAGAAACTTCTTCCTTGATTACTTATAGATTTACTTGGCCTCTTATACAGTATCAAAATGGTATACTTATATTTGAGGCTCATCTTCTTCTGTATAATATTTTAATTTTAAATTGGTAATTAATAATTATTCATTCTTGATGTGCTTTGGAAAAGAAATAACATTTTAATTTTTCTCTGAGAAAAAGTACATTAATTTATATTTCTAGTTATTAGGTATATAATCACTATCTATAATTTTTATAAATAGTAAAATGCCAAACATAAAACACCACATCTCACTGACTCTCTCTAATTTCTTATGACCCCTCTGTCTTTGAATAATATCTTCTGACACAGGCAAAAATTTTGTACAGCAAAACTATTTGCAACAATAAGACAAATTTAATAAAAAGAAATTAATCATTTCCGGCTATACCTTAAGTAACAAATACAGTAAAATAACAGTTCAGGTGCCTACACACACACAAACACACACTTTTATACTTTGATCTTATTGGTCATCTGTAGAGTTGTATACAAAAGTGCTCCCAAAATCAGGAACAAATGATTTCACATTTCAATTTGAAGATTTTCTATGTTTTATCTTGTGCTTTATTTTGCAGAAACTGAACTGCCTTATCTCTGGAAAACTGTAGCTTGCTCCAGAGTATGAAGACAATTCAGTGGTTGCTTGTTTGATTATATTTTCTAAGTCACATATCTGCATTCATGACACCTTGGACTTTACAATTCCCTATGTTGCCTTTAAGAATATAGAAGACCAAGGAGAAACAGGTCTTTCAGCTTTTTCATAAAAGAATACCTTACCATTAGAATTCAAAACAAATTTTAAGCAACGTAGAGTGAAAAGTGCTGACAAATATCTCCTCATTTACAGGAGAAATAAATAATGATCATTTACTGATTTAAGTGACATTCACAATCGTATTTGGATAGGATTCATTCATTAAGAACACATGAACATTTACTTTGTTTACATTCCAGTTTCATCCATAGAAATAAAAATAATAAAAACATTACTACTTAGAAAAATATTACTCTATTAACCTGGAAATATATCTAATAATTTTAATTAAAAATAAAAAAAATAAGGGCAAGCGATATATATTTCTAACACCAGCACTATACAGATCACTGGGAGACTTCTCACTTAATTAGCAACGTAGCCCAGTTGATTGATACTATATCAAAGCCTTGAAAGAGTTAGTGAAAAATCAGGAAACTTCAGAAAGATAGAAATTTATGTTTTGACCCTCAAGAGGTAGAATCCAAACAAAGTCAATCCAAATCTAGTATTATCATCATTACTTTTGAAAGCTAAGCAGCCCTGGTTTGTTCACAATGGCAGAAATGATCATTTCTGATTCAAGACCTCAATAGAAATAGACATTTCACAGAGGTCAAGGTGGTCAAGGGTATTCAAGTCTTAAGAGCAGCTGCCAACAAAGCATATTGTTGCTTTGTTTGAAAGTCTGTGATGTTCTTGCCTTGCTTCCGTGAGTCTAAGAAGAGGTTGCTGATGAGGAGATGGCTGAGGATGTCAGAGGTGGTTGGGGTGCTGTTTTGCTTTGATGTAAACACTGCACTGGAAACCTAAGAATGGCCAACACTGAGGAAAAGACAGACTCTCTATGTGTTATGAGAAAAGCGCACAGAAACCGGGAAAACACAGTATGGCTGAAACAATGAATGTTCTGGTTCTAGCAAGATGGTACAGGAATCACTATTTAGTATTATTTGGTGAGAAAACTGAAGAAAATGTGAAATCTGAAGATCTTCAGATTCCTACCTGAAGACCTGGGAAAGTCTTGTCATAAACATAAAATGAATTTAAAAAGGATGCAAAGTGAGGTTAGCAAGGAGTTTACAAAGCTCCTGTAACCATGCCGATTTTACTAACAGAATGATAGGAAATCGGCAAGGAAAATAAAATCTAACTGATCTTGGCTATCACTAATATAAACAAAATGCCCTTTGAAATTTTCTATAATATGTTCACTCTAAGACAAATATCTCCCTTAATATTTGTCTGGCATTCAGTGCAACTAAAAGACACTTTGACATACCTTCTTTTCCTTTAATTTTTTGAGATGTTTTTCTATGAATTTCATTAATTTCCCTAAAATATACTTTTGGCTCATTTTTCAGAAATATGTTCAAAGCATATAGATACTTGATTTCTCAGACAATTCAGACCCAATAAATTCTAGTATAGTTTTATAGTACCTATAGTAAGTCTGAAGTTATAGATAACAAACAGTAAATAACCAGAAATGATAAATAAAAATAGCACAAAATGGATAAAACTTATCAGCCCACTGATATTTATGTTAATGACACATCCATCAAATCACTGGTGGAACATATTTGTAGCAGGGATACTGGAGAAGCTAATGTAGGAGAGGAGTGACTAAATTTGGCACACACACACACACACAGAGAGAGAGAGAGAGAGAGAGAGAGAGAGAGAGAGAGAGAGAGAGAGAGAGAGAGAGAGAGAGAACTCACATTTCTTATTGCAAGCAGAAGTGAGAGAAGGTAAACAGAGAGTCTATTAAAACCTCAAGGTACATCCCTAAGTGACACACTTCCTCTAACCAATGACCACAACTAGTAATCCCTCCTAATGAGTTTCACCACCTATGGACCAAATATTCAAACCTAAAAGTGTATTAAGTCATTCTCATTGAAGTCACCTTAAGTACTTATTTCTAAGTGGTATATCTGTATCAGACCCACCACAAAATGCCATATATTAGTGGTGGGGGTGGTGATGATGATGGTGATGGTGAGGATGAAGAGGAGGAAAAGGAAGAAGAAGAAGGAGGAAGAGGAACAAAGGTTGTACAAGCCAGAGTTTGATGAAGGCTGTTCTCAAACTGATTTTTAAAGCTAAAACACACCAGTAAACATAGAGGTTTACAGTTGCTTTTGATCCTTCCAGAACCAATCCAGTGAAATTTCTACCATGGGTAGCTATGGGTTTAAAATGTGAGAAACTGATGACAGACAGTCAAGTTTCTTTCTGTGTGTTTTTTCATTTGTTTGTTTCTTTGTGGGTTTGTTTGTCAGTCAGATATGCAGCCTTTGATAACTTTTCCATGTTAGGTGTACTATACCATGCATATATTGATAATACTAGTTGGACTCAGTATAGTAAAAAATAGCATCTAGAAAGTTGGAAGGAGAACTTGTGGGGAATCTGAGCGGTGCTAGAGATGAGACATAGAAAGTAAAATGTAAAGCAGTAAACATTTGAATACATGTATTGCATTTTTTCGTCAAGACTTAAAATATGTATAAATTATTGTACTCATGTATTTAATTCTCCAAGATTAACAAAAACAACATTTCAAGGCAAGAAATTAGTATAGAAGATACCATGAGGAAGTGGTAAAGATTCACATGTAGTAGTATCTTTTCAAAACCACATTAAGAACATTGATAGTCTCCAGCATTTGGTCTCAAATGGAGGAACGGATGTGATTTTACATAGTGCCTAACTCATGTGTTCCACATGGCCTAAAATTCATAAAACAAGGACTACTGCTGTAAGGAACCAATAATCCCAGCACATACAAATTAAGGCAAAGTTATATATAGTATTTACCATAATAAATTCTACATGCAGTATTGTTCATATGAAAGTTGGCATTTAATTTTTGAGACTATGATAATTGCACTCTACTGTAAAGAAAAATAGTCATCTGTGTATTTATAACAAGAAATGCGGTTCATTGTAAGTCAGCAAGGCTCCTTTGAGCAAATGACAATGTTTACTTCTACAGCTTTCCTATTTTGTGTATTTTCTTTCAACTTGTGCCAATATTTTGAAAGCATGTGTTCATATTTCGGTTTCAGAACATGATGAACTCCTTGTTACATTTTCTTTAATTCAATGAAACAATAACTAATCCATATCTTACTTGCAGTCATTATCTTGAGAATAAATATTATCTAAAATATCAAAATTTCCAGTAGAATTAATTTACAGATAATCTACCACAGTTTATGTTCAAATCTCTTTTTACATTGATGTTCTTAAACTGTTTCACTGCCTTGTGGTGACAATAGAATGGAAGTTTATGAGAAATGTAGAAATGAAACTAAATGGTATGAAATATAAGTAGCCCTAGAAATGCACTCATGTTTTTAGCTATATGGAGTAACCAAAATTGATCAAAGTAAATCAAAGCTCATATTCAATAATACATTATGAAGAAAAACAAAGATTACATAGATAACATGGGGTCTAATCTAAGCTCCTTTACTTTCTAAAGAACTAATTTAGTATCATTAAGCCTCAAGTTTCTTATACATTGAATAAAATAGTGTACAGTAAGAATACTGTTGAAAAAATTTCATGGTATAATACATGTGACTTACCTTTGAAGAAATTAAAACAAAGAAATATAAAGCAATTATCAGAACATTGAAAGCAAAGGTTATTAGATCATAATAAGCTTTGTTTAAACTCAGAATTACAATTTATAAAAGTCTTTATATTCTTAAAGTTCTTTTCCAATAAAGTATAAAGATAATTTGGACCTAATAAAATAAGTTTAATGGTTAAATATATGTGAACTTAAAAATTTCTGAACCAATTTAATCTAAAAAGTAAATGTTATTGTTTTCTAAATTCTTATATTTCCATGTGGAGTATTACCAACTAATTCAACATACTAAAACTATGTCTAATCTTATGTATTTTATATATTGTGTAGGACAAAATATTGTGATGGTGAAACCTGTCGAAACCCATAGTATGTTCGTGGCTACTGAGACAACAATGTATGGCGGCATTAAAATTATTCTCTGAATTAATTACAGCTGTACCTCAGCTCATTTAGAGTCACTGTAAGAGGGATGAAACTCCATGACTAAAGTGGCCTAAGGAGGAACAGATATACTTATACTTCCATATTACTATAGGTCATCAAAGAAAGTCAGGTCAGGAACTCAACAGTACAGGAGGCAGAGACAGATGCAGTGGCCTTAGAGAGACATTTTCTTACTCAATGTTCTTTCCTCTCAGATGACTCTCAGATGACTCTAGTGTGTCAAGTTGACTATGCAGCACATCAACCATTATAGAAACTTCACTGCTACTTGCCCTTTGTAATGAGTTATACCAGTGAAAGTGGTGAGTTTTTAAAGAACATAATTATTACAAAATTTAACATTGTATTGGGAAGAGCTTCTAAAAACATTGGAGATTTTGAAAGTAGAATGGTAAGATATACAGGTTTCTAGGTTACTTCACTTCTCAAGAGGCCGATAAACACAACAAGGGGCTGGCAGCAGAAAAGAAGTACTTTAATAAACTTACGTACTGACAGAAGAGAGTTAAAAGCATATAAAGAGAACTATTCTTTCCATATATTGTTACTTTCTCCTAAGTGCCTTTCTACCTCTTGTTCAACAGTCTGAATGTAATAGTATTAATGGACTTGATATTCTCCCTTTACGTGGTGGTTCTACAAGACAATACATTTTATAGCCTTGAGAGTCTAGGCAAGCACAGTCAATTTGCACTCCCAGTAATTCCAAACACTTCTTTCTATCTTGTTACTGAGCTCCATAGATGCTATTGGAAAGGGCCTCGGCCTTATGCTTGGATTTAGAATCCTCAGTAAGCTACTAATCACTTAAATAATAGTTCCTTGAGTTAAAGGTGAGGTATGTAATGCATTTTAATGAAAAAGAAATTTAAAGCTACAAACAAGCCAGGAACCTGCACTAGAAATTGCTCTCTCAGAACCTGTTGCTGAATCTTTTACAAGTATACAAAAGAAAGCTGCTGTTCCAAACTCTGTGTCAGATTCCTGAGTCAGCCCCAGGAATTTACAGGCATCACTAACTCTCCTCAGTCCCTTAACATTCAGCTTCGGTTTTTCCTTAAAGCGCTTTATTTACATTGCAGACTTTGAATGCTTCAATAGCTTTGATGTTTTTATGTCACTATTCTTTCCCAAGCCAGGCCCTGCCAAGGGCAGAGCCACTGCAGTGAGTATCATTTCTATGCAGATGAAGTCACCACATTCTGTGCATCAGTGGTGAGAAAGGCACTCTGTCAATACAGGGGAGCATTGCTCCTAGAAATGGTCCAAATCTTCCCACCAACTCTTCTCTGTCATGAGTTTATATCCTAAGACTCTGTTTCATTGCCATAGAACTCAGTGTATGCCAACATTTCCCCTGAAATAGCCCATAATCCTGGTTTAGGTTTTCATCTACCTGTATTTAAAAATGCAATCGCGAGATCAAATTTCTATATAGTTGGATTCTTAAATATTTGCTAACTTTCTAACTTTATTTTTTTTTTTTTTTTGCTTCAACTATCCTAACTTGGCTGAATACCCTTGTGATAAAATCAAACGCTAGACTTACTCTCTCAGAAAAAGATTTGCAAACCTCATGTTCCATCTCTTGGAAACAAAACAGTCTTCAGATCTCTTTTCTTGTGAAAAAGCTCAGTAAATGATGACTAAACTGAAGTGGATGTAGGACATTTTGTATTATCTGAGATATGTGATTCTAAGAAGAAAAACCATGCTGGGGCAGTCTAGTTTAAGAAGGACTGGGCAACTGTTATGCACTGGTGCACGGGTAGCAAACAGGAAATCTTAAGTATATATTCAGAAATAGGGCTTATATAGGAAACTAACTGGATTTAAGGCCACGGATCTTGACTTTCATAGTTATTCAACAAATTGAGACTTTTAAAAAACAGACAGACATAATAAAAGCAGATGTGCAGAAATATATTCTCATCTTCTTATAAAAATATAACTTTTGCAAATGTCAAGAAAACTAAATCCTGTCATTAATGTTGCTTTTTAATATTGGATAATTTTCCAAAATTATACAATTACTTATATTTTAGTGATTTTGAAACTAAAATATAATTATCTTTCCTTATGTTCCCAAATCACATATTTTCTGATCTATTTTGAAAGGCACAGCACTTGGGAAACTATTTATTTCCCTGTGCTAGACGAAGTTAGAAGTGAAATCTTAAATTCAATTGTTCTCCATTTTTTTCTTTCTTTCTTTTTTGACTGTACCATCTGTAACTCTTGGTTAGCCAAGATTACTAATTTTGTTGCACTCACAAATAATGCACATTCCTGCATACCATGGAATGGCTAAAAAGTCCCATTGCTGGTTTTAAAATATTTATTAGGAGTGTTTTACTAATTATGTTTATTAAAATGTTCATTTGTACTTGGAAGCTCCTCTATTTCAGGGGAATTCCCTTGCATACAGCCATTATCCACCATAACCACTAACTTCTTAGCAGCATACTCCTAATAGTCCTCACTGTGAGATTTGTTAAAGTACCACGATATTGATCATACAATGGATGTTTGATGGTAGCAATCCTGTTGTTTCTCATTTTCCTGGGTTAATAATCGCCACATCATTTATTAGATATCACATTTTTCATTGAAAAATAAATAAATAGAATTGAAAGAAGTTCTTAAGTGTTTCCTTAGAGCCTGTATTTGTGTTAGTTGCATAATAATATTTACAAATTTCATGAAGTGTTTAAAGAAATATTATATTTAAATGTGTATAGTAACTTCTTTGTGTCCTTTGAGAAATCATGAAATACACAATTAAACATGTACATGGAATGAAGTTAAATTGAAAGAATTTGGTGAAACCACTATGTACTTAAGCTGTACCTAACATTATCAGTAATGTAACTGATAAGATATTTTGAACAATGTTTATGTGGTTTGAAGAAACAGGGGCTGACAACAGGGCATGGATAGGGGTAAAAAAAAAAATTATGCTGGCCGAAGCACTTGAGTATTGAGCGGTGAGTACACAAAAAACCAAGCAAGTGTAGAACCTTGCCTTTCATCTCAGGATGTAGGAGCAGGGAATCCCTGTAGCAGGGATTGCTGTACCAGCAGAACGAGAGAAGTCAAGGTTCAGTGACCTTGTAACACCAAATAAAACTGAGATCATTCCAAAGAGATAACTACGTAAATCTCCGACCTCCACATGGTCACATCAAACACATATTGAAGCATTCATATAAGCATATATATTAATACAAACAAATAACACATAAGCATGCAAAACCAGAAAAGAATATCATTGTAAAAATAGTATATTATCTATATGAACATTTATATAAATGTATGGCTTGTGTGTGTGTGTGTGTGTGTGTGTGTGTGTGTGTGTGTGTATGTGTGTGTGTGTGTGTGTTTGGAGTGTGGGTATGAAGTATGAGTGTAGTCACATTATAAAGAGATTTGCATAGTTTTAGAGAGAATTAAACAAAATCCTATAAAAAGAAAAAGAAAAAAAAGAAGCCCTTTATATCTATTCAGGAAGAATATATAGATTTCCATTATCATGACTATCTATTTATAGTAGAAGGGAGCCACAGAGAGAAGAAAATATCAAACATGAAGAGGATAAATTAGGTCAAGGGAGATGGCTTTAAAAAATGGAAGATGTATTTTTTTTTTTTTTCTAAAGACATATCTCATAGTTGTATAAATCAAGTACATTTTTGTGGACATAAAAGTCTTTCATTTTGTCAAACATTAAATTATAATAGCCAGACCTTTCCCTCTTGGTTCTCATGTTCAATTGACTATTTAAAAGCAGAAATTTTTGCATGGGTCAAGGAGTTATACTAGAATTATAAACTCTGCTGTGCTTCACACAAAATCATTTCTTGGGCATGAATGAAACAATAGAGATGTTTTCTGAATGCTTCTGAAGTTTCAAGTACTATTTACTGCACTATCAAAGAGTTCAGTGAATCTCAGGAGTTTCCATCAGGGTAACATGTAGGCCATCAGCTCCAAGGGCATCTAATGCAGCACAGCATTTACCACACTTCGAACATTAGGAAATTGTCCTGAAAATAGATCACTGGGGTGCATATATATAGGATAAGTAATTCTCCTGACTTTGATAGCAAAACAAAAAGCATGTACAAAGAATGTCATTTTCATTTTTATTCTTTAGAACATGTTGATAATGGATGCATTGGAATGTTTTCTCTGTAATATTTCTTTGTAACACAATTTACATTATTTTCTCATGTGTCACAAATATATAGACTATTGAGAGATACTTCAAAACTTTATACACGTGACTCACAAACTTATCTTGAAAAATTGCTGTAGGTTTGTGTAGTTTCATAGATTGTATCCTTGTAATTTCCAGTTTGACCTAAGGAATTTATATTGCAGACAATGGCCCCAAAGTTTCAGTTGTTCCATGCAGCCTATTTTGTCACACTGAGCAATGATTATAATATTGGAGAATCATTAAATTGTTACTATTCTCTTTAGCAATTGAGACATGCTGTCCTGGATGCAGTTCTTAAAGACTCAAAAATTAAAAAAAAAAAAAAAAAAAAAAAAAAAAACGTGTGCTGCATTTACAGAATGGAATACTACTCAGCTATTAAAAACAATGACTTCATGAAATTCATAGGCTGAATTGGACTGAAATGGAATACCCTTGAAACAATTCACAGACTTTATGGGGCTCAAAAAAGAAGGCCAGAATGTGAATGCCTCAGTCCTTCTTAGAAGGTAAAGCTAAGCACTCACAGGAGGAAATACAGGGCCAAACCAAGGAGCAGGTATTGAAGAAAAGATCATTCAGAGACTGCCTCACCTGGGGATCTACCCCATATGCAGCCACCAAACCCAAGCACTATTTGATGCCAAGAAGTGCGCTTACTGGCAGAAACCAGATATGATGCTTCCTTGGAGGCTCTAGCAGAGTAAATAATACAGATATAGTTGAGGATACTTGTAGCTAACCATTGGGCTGAACACAAGGACCCCAATGAAAGCACTAGAGAAAGGACTCAAGGACCTTAAAGGGTTTGCAACCTCCTAAGAAGAACATAATTATTCAACCAAACCCTCCAAAATTCATAGGGTGTAAAATACAAACCAATGAGTATGCATGGAAAGACCCATGGCTACAGTTGCATATATAACAGAGGATAGATAACATTGTCTGGCATCAATGGGAGGAGAGGCCTTTGGTCCAGTGAAGGCTCTGTTTCCCAGTGTAGGGGAATTCCAAGACACTGAGGTGGGAGTGGGTGGTTGGGAAAGGGAGCTCCTTCATGGAGGCAAGTGGAGAGAGAGGGGGAGGAGAGGTGGGAGGGGATAACACTTGAAATGTAAATACAGAGAATATGTTTTCAAAAAGGAAGAAAAACAACAACAAAATAAACTTACATTGCTCAAAAAGTAAACAACTCTCAGATCTCAGAAAGATTCAAAAACTTTCAGAATGTTTTTTTTTCTCATTTTTGTTGGATAATTACCATCTCCCATGTTAGCACCAGCATTTTCAATGCTCTTCCTTCACAAAGTTATAAAAGCTATAGAAGGGTCTTCAACTTTCAACATCCAGAATGGCTTAGATCAAAAGGTCAGGATGGTGAGGATGTAGAGAAAGAGGAACACTCTTCCATTGCTGCTGGGATTGCAAACTGGTACAACCACTCTGAACATACTCCAAAAAATGCCCTACCCTGTCACAGGGGCACATGTTCCACTATGTTCATAGAGGTCTTATCAGTGATAGCCACAAGCTGGAAAAAACCCTCATGTCCAACAGTGGAAGAATGAATACAGAAAATGTGACTATTCATTTATACACAATGGAAGACTATCCAGCTATTAAGAATGAATGAGGACATCATGAATTTTTGCAGGCAAATGGATAGAACTAGAAAATACCATCCTGAATGAGATAGCTGAGACCCAAAAGGACATGCATAGTATATATGAACTAATAATTAGAAATTAGCCAAACAGTACTGAATACTCAGGATGCAATTCACAGAAGGCAAGCATGTTAAAAAGCCAAAGGGCCCAGGGGAGGATGCCTAAGGATGAGTAAATACTTGAGGAAGTGGAAGAGTGTAGTCAAAATATAGTACACTTAAAAATTGTTTGAAATAATATAAATGATTGATTGATTGATTGATTGACTGATGGAGGATCGATATATAGATAGATCAATAGATGAGTGATAGATAGATAGATAAATAGATAGATAGATACATACATACATACATACATACATACATACATACATACATACATATATACGTACATACATCCTCCCAAGTCTTATAGATTCAAGGTTTCCTTGTCAAGGTGTTGCTGTTTGGAAATTATGAGATATTTAAAAAGTGAACCCTACAGAGAAATTTCTGTCAGTGAAATTGTGTTGGGTTAGTAACCTTATAACTCTTCTTGGCTTTTTGGGTGGTATAAGTTTAATGATATTTTTTTCCCAGCATGAGTTTTATTGTGGTATATTGTTTAATCTGAGACTGATGCTTTCAAAACTATCCTTTCTCTATATCAATTGATATACTTAGGTATTTGTTATTGTAATAAAAAGGTAAAGAAGACAGACGAGTATATCTTCTGCAGGTGTGGATTTAGGATTTTAGTAGATATACAGCGACTTTAAACTCTTTGCTATCTTCAGTTGACCTTCCGTAAGGCTTCCAGAATTGTGACTGTGCTAATTTGCTGAATTAAAAATACTGTCAAATATCTTGCTTTTATTTATTAACATATCTGACAAAAGAATTCGTGCTGCGGAAGAATATTAAATATACTTTAATTAGTAAAACAAATTTCCTACTTTCCTTATGAACCTACTCATAAATCTTCACAGAATTGTTGGCAATACTGGGTGAAAAAACACTATAATCATCCTGTCAACAATTTGTGTCATTTGCAAGCGCTGAAATAGTTTAGAAACTAGAGGTATATCAATAAACAATTTATAAATACTTGAAAATTTTATGTTGAAATCAGTGATGATAATTAAAATAATAAAATATAAACTGTTTGGATAGAAATAATGTTATCACATGAGAATTCAGGACACAGCTTCAGGGCTGAAATGCTGTTTATGTACTGTGGAAAAACATTTGTTTATGTTTTTGTTTGTTTGTTTTTCAGTAAAATGAGCTATGTTCTGTAGAAGTTAAATTTCAAAGCACACAAACGTTGCCTGAATCAGAGTGTTTGCATTGAACCAAAGTTAGAAAATTAGACATAGTGATGTTATAACATTTCAAATATAATGTGAAATATTAAATTATTATTGCTTCCTATGGCTAGGATGGGTGTGGAAGAAAAGATCCAATTCAACTCTCTCTCTCTCTCTCTCTCTCTCTCTCTCTCTCTCTCTCTCTCTCTCTCTCTCTCTCTCTCTCTCTCTCCCTCTCCCTCTCCCTCTCTCCCTCTCTCCCTCTCTCTGAATGTATGTGTGTGTGTTTGTGTGTGTATGTCTAGAAGGAATGAGAAGTAGATTAAAATAAAGAAGATAATATGACTGGATCCATTCTGAAATGCAGCAGGATGGCAATGTCTCAAGTAGAAAAGAAGGGTAAAGTCCTCAGAGGCCATGTACCATATCTAGATGTTCTGAGCTACCCCAGGGTAAATGTCAACTCTACCAAAAATACACACAGAAGACAGATATTCACCACATTCCTTGGACAAATAATACTCTGTCATATCAGATCTGAGGAGAATATCAAGGCAGTTCTGCCAAAAGGAAAGAAATGACAGATGAGAAATGGTAAAGCTGCAGAGGGACAGTGTCACTGAGGAAGAAAGTGAGGCATGAATTTGAAATTAAAGGGAAGTAACTAAAAAAGACTATAGAAGACATAAATGTTTGCCTTTTACTAATGTTACATTTAAGAAAGGCCTTATCAGTACAAAGTAAAAAATTAATAGTGTGATTATCTCTAGTACCTTTTAAAGGAACAGTTTTAGGAGAATAATGAAGAAATGAGTGTGGGACTAGACAAATATTTCAGTGATAAAGCACATGTGTGAGACCTCCCCATTATAACATAAGAAAATAATAATAACACACCAAAACCAAACAAGGAAAGCAAGTGAGAAAGTTTAAACAAAAAAATTAAAAACAAAACAGATGATGACAGTAGACAGAAAAGTATAACATCTTTCTGATTTGAAGATCAGAAAAGAATAGCATTACCATAGCAGAATAGTGCAAGTGTCAGATTATAAAAATCAAAGGAACTAAAATATTTTATAAAGAAATTACAAAATCAAGGAAGCAAACATTTTTTCCTAATTCTTACAATTTTCTGTATATAATAAATGTAATAGCAATGTTTTGTCTGTGTGTGTGTGTGTGTGTGTGTTTTCCCTCTCCAGCAGACAGCAGTTTTCTATTGAGTAAAACAAATCATCTTGTTAAAATGTAGAGTACTAGTTTACTTTTTAGAGAAAGTACTATCTTGAAGATACTTGGAGATGGGTAATATTATTTTCCCAGTTGATCCCTGCAAGTAGCCTTGAAGGAAGTACCCAAGCTAAAAGACTCCATTACATATTTCCTTGGAGAATAATATGGTTATTCTTGAAATGCTGCAAAGGAAATAACTGTAGTAAATCTGATTTAGAGAGGACAATTAAGTTAGAATTATTCAGTTCCAAGAAGTGGATAAGGAAATATAGTCTATAATTGTAAAAGCTTGTTACTAAAAAAATCACTCTTTTATATCACACATGTATGACCTAGAAAATTACATGCTCAATAAAATCAGAGGCCAGTCTATTTGTTGTTGTTTCTTGCATAACCTTGTGAGTGAAATGGAACCCTAGAGTAAACTACACATAAGAGCACATAAGACAAATAACAAAATAGTCAGTGTACAGAAAGCAAACATGTGAAGACTAGATTTCTATTAGATAATGGAAAAAACAGTCTTATTAAACATTAAAATATTCCAGGTCAATATTCATTACTACCCTTAGAGGAAACACTTGTTGAACAATCATTGACCTAAAATATTGTACATGTTCTTTATCAGTCTAGCTATTTATACTTAAATGTATGTTTTAAAACTTCAAATCTCAAGTTTGAAGATTTTATTTTCAGTTTTGTGGTCATTTTTTAAAATTTAATTTGGCTATTCATTATGTCAATGGCTTGGCTGTATTGTATTCTTGATAGTAAACTAAATTTGTATATCATTTTGGGCATGAAATTGGTCAAAAAATTGCTAGATATCGTCAGTTTGGTGAAGGAAATGGATGTGGTTAGTATAAGATAAAGGATTTAATATTTACATGAATCTATCAGGTAGAGATTAAAATGGGAGAAGGGTTTCTGCACAGAGAGAAACATGAGAAAAGAAGCTATGTGTATTTGTATATATAGACAAGCATGTGGATGAGTTGACAGTGTGATCCTCTACAATACCTTGAGAATATGAATAGGGAGAATTAGTTTCTATAAGTATTAATATCCTTTAAGATGTATGCTGTAGTTAATGTATAAATTCATCTCATTTTCTGCACTAAAACTCTCATAGCCCTTGAGTTAGTGTGCTGGAGCAGAAGTAAGGTTCTTGCTATGGACCTGAATTCTGATTCCCAGAACCAAGTACAACCCATTGGCACAGTGTGTGTCAGTAATTTCAGTGACCACAGATCTGGATGGAAGAGAGAAGTCAGACAATTCTCCATAACTTTATAGTTGTCCTGTATCAGATGTAGCATTCAATAATAAGAGATTCTGTCACCAACAAGAAGGAAGAGAAACCTAACACAAAGGATGTCTTCTGACCACCACAAACACTTTCAAGCTCCCTCCCATGGGTTCTGACACACCAAAACACATACATCAAAGACAAACATAGAAAAAACACTAATGTACACATTTAAGATACACTGTTTTTGAACATTAATGTCCTTGTATAGTCTCTACTTCTGCATAAAAGAGAATAATGATATATTTTACTAATGATAAAGAAAATTTAATAAACTGACCCAAAATGAGAATAAAATTGATAATCACTTGTCTTATGGTGAAAGATGAGTAAAACATGGTTATAACATCATTATTATATGAGTAATAATAATATTATATATATTTAAGAATACCATTAACATATTGGCTCACTTTTGTAAATAAGTTTTGTATCATTTTTATATACATATATGTGTGATCTTGACTGTAAGTCCATATGCCACATATATGAAAGTACCTGCAGAGCCCAGAAGAGCTCTCCAGATATTCTGGATGTAGCGTTAAAAATATCTGTGAGCCTCATGGTGTGTATATTTGAAAGTGGATTCACATACCCAGGTGACCAGCAGAACTGTCTTCCATCCAGCACGCTGATTCCTGTGGCATTCTTTCTTGGACATATTTGTGTTCCTGTAGTGCCAATAAATCTATTGTGCTGGTTTAAATAGGATGGTTCATAGGCTCATTATTTTAGAATGCTTAGTAACCAGGGAGTAGAACTGTTTGAAGTGAATTAGGAGATTGTAGCTTTGTTCGAGGAAGTATGCTACTGGAAATGGGATTGACATTTCAAGGCCCATGCCAGGGCCAATCCCCCCTCCCTTCCTGCATTCAGACCAAAATATACAGCTCACAGCCACTTCTCTAGCTGCATGCATGCTGCCATGCTTTCTGTCCTGATGATGATAAATAATTATAAGGACCAGAAGAAACCTCTGAAACTATAAAACCAAGCACTGAACTAAATTCTTTCTTTCTCTTATAAGACACATTTTGGTCAAGGTGTCTTACCATGGCAGTAGGACAGTGACTAAGATTCACATTTTACTTTATTTACTTTACTTTATTTACTTTAAAGAAAGTTGATTTGCCAGTACCTGACTTAGACAAATTCAGATACTTATAACCAGCCAATGGACTGAGCCTGAAAACACAAATGAAATAGTTAGGGGAATGATGGAGCTGAAGGGGTTTGGAACCCCATAGAAAGAAAAACAGTATCAACTAATAGGATCCCTCAGAGCCCTCAGGAACCATGCCTCCAATCAAAGAGTATACATGGGCTGGGCTGGTGCATGCCCCCACCTACATATGTCACAGAGGACTGCCTTGGGCCTCAGTAGGAGGGGATGCTCTTGTTCTTGTGGAAGCTTGATACCCCAGAGAAGAAGGATGCTAAAAGGGAAAGGTGGGAGGGTGCATGGGTCAGAGAACACCCTCTTAGAGATGAAGGGTAGGGCAAATAGAATACTGGACTGGTAGAGAGGAGAGTAGGAATGAGAGAACATTTGTAATTAAAAAAAATAAAATGATTAATAAAAAGTTGATTGCAGCTTGCTTAATTTTCTCTTTGTTTTCATTATTTCACTATGTAAATGTTGAGCTGACAACCTTCAATATTTGCATCGAAAGCAACTCTAAGTGCTTTATACATAACTTTTGAATCCTCAAACAAACCATATCATGTATTCTGGGGCTTCCGTTCCAATTGTCTTGTTTGTCTTCATTGCATCGACTCTTTAATAGGCTGTAATAGTAATAGTCTGTCAGGCTGGGCTACTTGTAGCTCTCTCCTTGCATCTACTTATGGACTCTTACCAGTTGTTAGATTCTGTTGATATTTTTGGAACACTTTCATGAAATTGTTTTTCATAACTCTAACCAGACATTAATGACCAAGACTGCATGGTGCATCTATACCCAAGGTCCCAATGAAGAACCAGTATCAATTCCCAGTTGTGCCCAAAATACTAATTTCTTTTTAGATACACAGGTCCTTTAAATTCTCTAATAGTCTGGAATAATTTTGAGGAAGAATATAAAAAAGGAAAAAAATAGAATTAAGTGAGTATAACAGGAAACTATGTCAGTAAAGATGTAGAATTTAGAGCTATGACAATCAGAGTCTTTTCAGCAAAGTCTCATGTGAGAAGCAACTCAAAAGTTGATTTACCTACCTCAGTGTTTTCTTGAAAATTTCTTTAAATATAGCAAATAATGGAATTTCCTTTCGAATTTCATTATTTTTCATTATTCATTTTTCATTATTCCAGCTTTTAGTAATAAATTTTATTTAATTTAACAAACGTACTTTTTCATTTTATTCTAATTACATTAGGACAAATGCTAATAATTTCCTGCAGTACAAAAATACAGTTCTGAGTACAGGAATGCTACTGCAGGAGTTAGGAGAAGAACTGAAGGAGCTCAAGGGGTTTGCAACCCATAGGAAAAACAAAAATATAAACCAACCAGATCCCCAGAGCTCCCAAAGTCTAAACCACCAACCAAAGAGTGTACTATGGAGGGTCCCATGGCTCTAACTGCATATGAAACAGAGGATGGCCTTATCTGACATCAAAAGGAGGGGAAGTCCTTGGTCCTGTGAAGGCTCCATGCCCCAGTGTGGGGGAATGCTAGGTCAGTGAGGCTGGAATGGGTGTGTTTGGGTTACCTTCATGGTAGCAGAGGTAGGAGGGAAGAAATAGGGAGCTTGAAGAGGGAAAATTTGTAAAAGAAATAGCACTTGAAATGTAAGTGAAATAAGCAATAAAAAATACAGTCCTACATTTCTTTCATTTTTATAATTTTTATTAGTTATTTTGTTTATTTAAATTTCAAGTGCTACCTCCCTTACAGGTTTCCCCTCTGAAGCCCCCTGCCTCATTCCATCAAAAAGTCTCAGATGCCAAAAAAGCAAGAGGCTCACAAGACCCAACAGGGATGACATCAGCTGAAATACCCAACAAGGAGAGAGAACCTCATTTTCTTTGTGTTTAAATCACACACACACACACACACACACACACACACACACACACACACACACATACAGAAATATATGCACACATATATAAAATAGGTTTTAGTTCTAATTTTGAATAATTGAAATTAAATATTTTGATCTCTATATAATTTAAATTATTCATAAACTGTAAAAACTAATCTTGTTTTTTAAGATAATCTTTCAAAACTTTCTTAAAATAATTTCATTTTATGTAGGCAACATGGTAACACTTAAATACATACAGTATAGTCTGATAGAAAATTAAAATTAATAACATGATGATTCTGTTCTCTCAAAATATTTTTATAACTAGGGTGCTAAATAAGGGTCCTAAATATTTAGTGTCATACTATGAGACTACAAAATTATGTAGTAGATAATACAAAGCAAAAAAGGCCCACTTATCTCTATGTACTAGCTAGTTTTGTATCAACTTGACACAAGCTGGATTTATAATGAAGAGAAGAGCCTCAGTTGAGGAAATGCCTCCATGAAATCCAGCTCTAAGGCATTTTCCAAACTAGTGATCAAGGGGGGAGGGCTCAGCCCACTGTGGATGGTGCCATCCCTGGGCTGGTAGACCTGGGTTCTATAAGAAAACAGGCTGAGCAAGGCAGGGGAAGCAAGCCAGTAAGTGACATCCCTCTATGGCCTCTGTATCAGCTCCTGTTTCCTGACCTGCTTGAGTTCTAGTCCTGACTTTCTTTGGTGATGTTTAAGTGTAAGCTGAATAAACCCTTTCCTCCCCAACTTGCTCCTTGGTCATGATGTTTGTGCGGGAATAGAAACACAGACTAAGAAACTCTAAAAGCAATATTCCCAGAAATAGATTTTTTTTTTTTTTGTTTTTAGAAAGTGAAGTAAGATCTTCCAAGGCATATCTTGTAAATAATGTCAAGACATTCTGTCCATAACATTTTATGGTAAAGAAGATATCATATAAAAATAAGTTTCTTTGAAATTAATATAAATGAACTGTTTTCAACCACTACCCAGCCAGTGTTTACAAAAGGTTGCTGTTGCATTGTTTCGGTCATAATTTAGTATAATAAACAGTGGGCACTGAGATGATGTGAGGATAAACCATGTGATAGCCTTCTTCAGGACTGCATGTTGTTATAAAGGATGTTAATGTCTTAAACAGCAGTTTTGATTCTCTTGATTTTTTTCTAAAGCTCACTCATGTTATTGATCATCTGTTTGACTGTTCATAAATGAATATACATATAAAAATATTTAAAATATGACCATCGTTTTTAAACAAGCATTTGTGCTTTTATGAGATAAGAGAAATAATTTCACAAAGGTGTAGTTTTGCCTATGCGTTTTTCAGACTTGGTGAGCTCTAATGATTTGCAATGCTGACAGAAATTCTCTACACATCACGAATCTTGTCACTCCTCTACCTGGCAGATCGTAGGAAAATTGAAACTAGGTCAGGTTTTTTTACAATACATAAACACTGTTACCTTGTCTCCTGGTAATCTTACCTAGGCATTCAGCCTTTGTGTCTATGACAAACTGTTGCTACATATGTCAGTTTTTAAGTTCAACCTAAATTTATAACTAGTTGACTCATATGTAAAACAGGTACTAATTTAAACTCATTAGTGAATAAATTAAACTGAACTGTCTAAATTTTCCACTTGACAGACTCTGGAAAAAAATAGTGATTTCTGTTGTAATAGTGAAAATATATTCTATTTTATTCTCATTTACTATCCCCCAATTTTTCATCATTTGACAGACATTGCTGAGACGCACTATGTCAGCACCTACAAAATTATTGAGAATACTTTTGGAAACGCATTTGCTTTATCTTGCAATCATAGAAAGTAATTCAATGAAGTAACTTTAGAGATACAAATATAGACCAAACACCGGAGACATCGAAGTCAATGTAGAATGTATTTAATAATGGAGATGAACTTTGGCTGTATGGAAACAATTAGATTGTTTCATGAAAGAAAATGGGGGAATCTCAAAGTGTATTGATATGTGAAAATGTCTGCTAATAGATGTTTTCAGACAGAAAAACTCTTAAAGAATAATGCTAAGGCTTTCTACACACAGTCATGCTGCCAACTGAGAAGAGTTACTTAACTTTAGGATTCTGGGGAATGTACCTATGAAAAGCTAGATGGCTGTCATTAGTTAGAAAGTCCTTTACCTAGTATTATCTTGAAAGAATAATATTGCTAAATATTTTGAGATTAGTATAACTGTTTACACTATATAAGGAAAGGTATAAACAGTTGCATTTCAATACTAGTTGTAATTATTGATAAATAAAGGAGTTATTTTAACTAGAATAAATATATAGTGTGATTGGTCAAGATACTTAATTTGACAAAGGATCTCACTGTGGGGTCTTTATTGGTCTGGAACTTGATATGAAAAGACTGATCTCATACAGATTCTGCATGTCTCGCCTTCTGAGTTGTGGTATTAAATCCATACACTACTATATCCAGCTAGGTCAGAATAATTTTACCAAAGCTGCCTGGTGACTGCTATTTTGCTGAAGCTGGCTACTTCATGCTTACTAAGAAAAATGTTATCCATCTTTTTCCACCCTATCAGCTTAAAGAGAGATATATTTTAGATAATCTCATGTTCACAAGAAGAAAGCTCATATACAATTTATACAGACATATGTTTTATTCCAAATGCAGCTTAGGCTTTCATTAAATATATTAGGAATCTGTGAAATTCCCAATATTACAGTTAATTTTATTTTAAATATTCCACAAACATTATTTCTGCCACCTTCTCAATAGCTACAGAGCTTTAGCTCAGTTAAGGTAAAAGCATTATAAATATCACCTCTGAGACGCTTATTCAGAAAGTTTCTTTTGTGAATAGTTATAGATCAACAAGTACATTTTCATTACAGTATCTATATATAGCCAATAGTGGGTGAAATAAGATTTTTTTTTGTTTATTAACACATAAATCATATATATATATATATATATATATATATATATATATATATATATATATAATGACCTTGGCATTACATCTGTTTTTTAGAAGAGTCTCTGTTTAATAAATAAAGGAAGTGTAACAACTCCATCTCTATTCAGGCAGTACTTTATAAACAATTCTAAGTGTATATATATATATATATATATATATATATATATATATATATATATATATATATAATATCTAATCATATCCTCTGAAAAAATAAGATTTATCAATTATCAAGAATTAGGCACCTGTCCTTTTATAAATGTATTTAAAATTCACTCTATAATACTTCAACAGTCAGCGACCCTACCCACTTGCTCTGTGCATGTCCATATCTGATTATGCTGCTTGCTAAACACAAAGTCACCTTACATAAGCTAAATTATATGAATTTGCGATGTAAGTGGCTTTATTTCAGGGTGACTGGATGGCAACTGTAATGCTTGAATTATCATTTTTGCTACTTAAGTGAGAAGGGGCTTCCCCTCTAACTACCTTCTGGGACCTGACACCCAAGAATATGTATTCTCCAAAATATACCCAGATTTTGTTTCTCTGATCACCAAAATATATTTATATCTATAATCAGATACAACTAAACTATTACAAAGAAACTAAACTGCCTTTAAATACCCTGGAGAACACAATACCTTAGAACTCTGCTTCTATTTGAGCTCACTCAGGCATTCCTAATTCAGAGTAACTATTCCAGCTCATAGAACACATCGCTTCACCTGGAATCTCCCTTCTTTCTTCTTTTTTAGAAGCTCATCATATTAAATCAGTTTTTCATATTCTAAGAAATGCCTGTCATCAGAATTATTCATGCTTATTCAAGCCTCTTAGGACTATTGTCCATCTCTTCTTTCTTGTTTGAATCATAACAATTAGGTACCAAATATTTCTCTCCAAATATTTCATCTAAAATCTTGGTACACTAAGCATTGCTCTATGGCCTCAACACAATTATGCCTGGATCAGCATTACATGTGTAAAAATGCTTAACACAGACATACACATACACACAAATACACAATTGCAATTTCTCTGATTTTTCTGAAACATCAACATTTTCTTTGACTTTATTTTATATTTACTTTGCAGCTTGACTCAAAAGAAACAAGTTAATTATTAACATTGTCTTCGCAAGGAATCCTCTTCTTGAAAACAGAGACTTTGTGAGAAAAAGAATACTGACACTCATTCTTTTACAGAAAATCCATTCTACTTTTCCATAGAATTTGGTTATTCCAGTTCTTAGGTCATTCATAATGATCAGCTAATAGCATATTAAACATAATATTAAAAGTGTTTTTTCATACTCTTCTTTGTTTATTTAATATACTTTCATTTATGCTAAATAAGGAAGAACTGCTCTTTGACCTTTATTTACTTTCTGTGTTTACAACCTTATTTAATTTTCAAAGCACAAATGAATGTACTTTTAGCACTTACAGACATTATATGTCCTTACAGGAAAGCTCTCTGGCTGAGAATGGTGCTGTATAATGATGCACGGTACCCTCAGACTGAGTTACAGCTGCCACACTCAGACTACCATTCACTCCTTCCCACTGACTGAATTCAGTCTTAAATATTCATCTGTGCTTGAACAGTTCCCTCAGAATTTTCTTTTGACCTCACTCTTTTGTGTCTGAACCTGCTGCTGTGAAGTCTGTTTTCTCTCACTGTTTATAAATATTTTGTAATATTCTGTAATTACCAAAGGTACATTTATAATTAAATTCTCTCATTCATATTTTGTTATCAGTGTCAAGATGTTTGCACTATTTCAAAGAGATGCTTTTACTCTTCATGTGAAAAGAATGGCCTCTTCACTCACACACAAAATCCTGATCCTGCTACTTTATATTTTTTTCAAAATTTGTATCACCTCTATCTGAGAAAGAAGATTGAAACTGTATTAGTAATTCTTTAGTTCTCTCTCTTTGTTTATTCTAAAGTACAATATGGACATAAAAACCCAATTTGCTTGCATCGTAGATTATAAGCACATTCGTCATTTGCATTTTCTCGTAGTGCTGAATACTATCCAGTAACTCCAAAAATCAGAGTCTACAAAAACGGGAAACTTATAGTCTGCATGCGATTGATTTATCTTTTGAGGTAGATGGTATACACATACACATATATTCATACATACATACAAACACAGATTGATGAGTTTATGGATGAACAGATTTTAAAAATGTTTGATTAACAAACTATTAAGTGTCCTATGTAACGCTATGAATGAATCCACTGTTATCTTAATAGTAAAATATTTAATGGAAAAAGACCATTCAATCTTTTAAAATATATTGTTTGTTTTTTTTTAATCAGGGTGTATAAGGTAGAATCTTACCTTAGATGATGTACACCAAATAACAAAATCACATTCTCTATTGTATAAGGAGGCATCTCTGCTGCACTGACACATTAACCTACAGTGACAATACCTGACCCTTGTGACAGCAGATGAGTGAGATAGAAGGAAAGCATCTGCTTATAGCTTTGAAGAAAAAAACCTGACATTTCAAAATGAGTCTAACTCTTATCAACTAATTGGTGAGCAATAAACTATCTCACATGGGCTTAGGTATTATTGTTTTTTAGATGCACTGTTATATGTAGTTGAATTCAGTTCTAATAAATAAACCAGAATTTTGGCTGATTTTGAAAGAATAAACAATCTGGCAGTCCTATGCCTCAATTTCCCATGGCAACCGCTGGCTGGAACTGAGCATCATGTTAAAAATACGACATTGTCTTTCTGTCTGTGCTCATTTATTTAACAAATAACGTTGATTGCACTTTGAAACCCATACTGTTGAAACATGGAATTCAGTTATATTTCTTTAGTGCAATATCCATGGATCTTAAGGGCATGTTGCTTAATCACCCCCTGTTTTACTTCCCTTATTCTCAACGTCAACCAATCCTTCACCCTGCCATTCTGTATGGGCTCAGTTATCCTCAACTTTGGAGGAGGTACATTCTAAAGCCCTTAGCACAAAACTTCCCTTCCTCTCATTTTTCTTCTGTTTTGTAAAATTACTAAATAGCCCCAAAGAAGATTATTTCCAATGTTTATAACTTAGCGTCTTGTTCTCATTCTGCTTTTAGGCTTTGTAAGCATCAGTAAATAGAATGTTCCCTTATGCTCATAGCAGCCTTATTTATAATAGCCAGAAGCTGGAAAGAACCCAGATGTCCTTCAACAGAGGAATGGATACAGAAAATGTGGTACATTTACACAATGGAGTTATACAAAGATATTAAAAATAACAACTTCATGAAATTCTTAGGCAAATAGATTGAGAGAGAAAATATCTTCCTGAGTGAGGTAACCCAGTCACAAAAGAGCACACATAGTATGCTGTCACTGATAAGTGGATATTAACCCAAAAGTTCACAATACCCAAGATACAATTCACAGACCAGATGAAACTCAAGAAGAAGAAAGACCAAAATGTGGATTCATCAGTTCTTCTTAGAAGGAGGAACAAAATAATAAAGGGTGGAAATACAGGGACAAAGTGTGGAGCAGAGAATGAAGGAAAGGCCATCCAAAGACTGCCCCACCTGGGGATCGATCCCATATATAGCCACTAAACCCAGTCACTACTGATGATACCAAACAGTGCTTGCTGACAGGAGCCTGAAATGGATCTTTCCTTAGAGGCTTGCCAGAGTCTGATAAATACAAATAGGAATGCTTGCAGCTAATCATTGTACTGAGTACAGGGATCGCAATGGAGGAGTTGGAGAAGGGACTGCAGGAGCTGAAGGGGTTTGCAACCCTATAGGAAGAACTACAATATCAAACAACCAGAGCCCCGGAGCTCCCAGGGACTAATCCACCAAATAAAGAATACACATGGAAAGACCCATGGCTCCAGCTGCATGTGTAGTAGAGGGTGGTTTGTCTGGCATCAATAGGAGGAGAAGCCCTCCTTCCTGTGAATGCTCATTTCCCCAATGTAGGAGAATATCAGGGTGTTGACATGAGAGTAGGTGGGTAGGAGGAGGAACATCCTCTGAGAAGCAGAGATAGGGTGCATAGGAGAGGGGGGGAACCTGAATAGGGGATAACATTTGAAATTAATTACATAAACTATCTAATTAAAAGATGAAAAAGAGAGCAGCTAAACAGAAGTATAGAGAGAGCCCAGTGTAGGTCTAGTAGTCAAGATGACTATTCATATGAGAGCAGATAATATGTGCAGCACAGAAACACTGGAGGAATGAGTGTGTCACCTCCAGTTAGAATGGAATGGAGTAGTACTGACCGCATGAAGTACTAGAGGTGGCACAGTAATTTAAGTATTATGAATTTTTTTCTGGAATTTTCCCACAATGTATATAGAGCCAGACTTTGATTTCAGATAATTCAAACAGTTTGGAAGAGAGGGAAAAAAAATCACTCAGCCAGTTCCTTTCCAACTTGAAACTTACACCCAGAAAACTGATAAATAAGTCACTGTCGAAATTTCCCATGCCACATGAGTTGCTGTTCTTTAAAATGAAGACATAGATGTTATTCCACCCACATGCTTCGTATTAATTACCATGTCCCATCTATTCTACATGTCTTTTAAAATATATTGCTTTCACACGATCCCTTCTTTAGATTTATTTTTATTTATTTTATGTGTGTAAGTACAACGTCTCTCTTCAGACACCCCAGCAGAGATCACTGTATCCCATTACAAACGCTTGTAAGCCAGTGTGTGATTGCTGGGAATTGAACTCAGGACCTGTAACAACTAAACTATCTCTCCAGCCACCTAGAGGATCTTTTACTCAGCCCAATCTGAAGTGAGCCTTCAGATGCAAGTATAATATAAAGATTTCTACTATTTTTAAGTAGAAATTGCCACAAGTTTAGAATTATGAATCTGTCTGTACTTTAAACAATCCCATAACTATTTTCATATGTGTTCTTCAACAAGTACCTGGAAACATTTAAAAATGAAACTCTTAAAAAAAAAAAAAAAAAAAAAACTGGGTTGTGTTACTTATCACAGTATCTCCAGCATTTAGGTCATTAATTTGCTTCACTAACAAACGTACTTGGGAGTATCCCAAATCTTTGAAGACCGTGAAATCAATAAACATATTTATGAAACACAGGATCTTAATACGTGTCTTTCCATATTTTCCCTCAGTTTGGTAAACTCTCAGTACTGTGTTTAGTAAGGTACCATTCATATTAGATGAAAGATAATAATCTAGTGATTTTATTTGGGTATTGAATTCATTTTATATTGCTTTGTTAAAAAAGAGCAGTTCCCATGTACTAATTTGCAAGAGGAGAGCAGTTATCTCTCCATATTTAGAACTAAATCTCCACAATTATCTGTGAATATTAGAGTATATTCTTTTCTATAATCATATTGACTGATCATACACACCATGTACAGAATATACCTGTTCACTTTGCTTAGAGATTAAAAATGCAAAACGACTGTTTTAACCTTAACAATAGTATAAATTACCATGGCTGCAACCTTATCTTCACTTCATCAAAGTTCATATTCCTTTCAGAGTTCTAGTTTACTACACATGCTATATAAATTTGAGACAATTAGAACCTCAATGTCTGGCAATAATATAAAATTAAAAACACTAGTTCACAGAAGTTGTCTTTATCCCTTACAAAAATGCTTATAGGTAATGAATAAAATTAAGTATACATATATTGTTACCTGTCTATGTTTCTACTACTCAGATTGAAGTTGCTAGATTTGATGATCATGATATCAAGCTAATAGAAAAATATCAAACAATCATGAATATTTTCTCTATCTTATCAGATTAAGCCAAAATGAGCATATTATTCTAAATAATGTTCATTCTCTGAGTTTAGAGTAAGTTATCAGAGCCATTCATAGCTGCTCCCTCACGGAAATGTAGTATTTGGTTTTTATATCTACTTAGTGTTTATTCCTCTCCTTTCATTCATAACCTTTTCTCACTGTCCTTGTCAGCCTCTACTACACACATTAAGTTACATATCCACTTGAATTTTCATTTTCCTTCTTAATAGACCTTGAAATTTCCTTCTTAATGCCAACAATTAGTCAAACTGAGGATTCTCATTAACTTTGCAGGTTTCCTGACTAATGCATTGAGGTGATGTATTTTAACCTTGTGCATAGTTTTGAGTACCATAATATATTCAGTGTGATACTGCCTCACTTTAGCTGGTAATATTTTTATTATCTGGGCTAGAGTGTAGAGGTGTCCAGAGGCCTGCTAAGCTGTTCACACAAGTTTAAATAGTATGCTTTTCAGATTCCTTTAAACAAAGGAATGTAATTAGTGATAAAATATTTATAGCTATTTTCTGAAACATAATTTTTGCCTCAGGATGATTGTAATTATTAGACAGGACACCTCATGTACACTATATAGTAGAAAAAACAGCTCACAAAATAAAGCTGTGTAAATTTTTGGTAACAGAGTTCAAATATGTATTTTACTGGCTAAACAGAACCAATTCAACAAACACCTCTAAATAAGATAGGGAAAATAGTAAAATATTTGACAACTAATATAATATAATTTAAACCCAATGTCCCATGGAATCAAATGGTTCAGTTTACACAATCTTTCCTCATCTCCAAGTAACAGACACTTGGTCTCTCTGTCTCTCCACAAACAGTGGAATAATAGTCACAGGCTTTTCTCAGTGTACTGGGCCAAAATGATGAAATTCTCCTTCTGTCATTTGTTGCCTGCTCCCAGAATATACATGTGGGGAGGAGAACTGATGGTGGCGGCAGCAGCGTGCCTGATGCACAGCCAGGGTCAAGATCACATTTAATTTTGTCTCAAAGTGGTGTCAGCCACATTACAGGACAGGAACGGAAAGACTCATGCTGTGTTGGCACAGCAAAGGCAATGGGGGTTCGTTTCTTGGTTTTTATTCATTCTTTTTCTCCCTACCACGCACATTAGAGTGTTGATATTCCTTTTGTCCATAGCAGTAATGAGTGAGTATGGGCTAATTTCTATTTCAAAGTTCAGTTTTGTTTTGCTTTCCATAGGACATCCATGAATCGGTTGGTATCATTAATAAATCTACCCATTGCAATGTCTCATTGGATGATTAACACATTTAGCTGAGGACATTGCATACTCTTCTTTGTAATTTAATTTGTAAGGGAGTTTTAAAAAAATATCAGGGACTTCTTTTTCATCAAAATGGAAAATTTTCTGCCTATTGATCAGGGAAATAAAATGTAACTCAATAGGGCTGTTTATATGAATCAGCTAGAGAATTTTAAGTGGATTACTGAAGTAAAGCCAACAGGCTTTCTTTAAGAATGAAAGGAAGGTTAAGCTTTCAGTGAAATATTATTCATAGAGGTTCTGTTCTAATATTTGGGAAACTGGAATTTGCTTTTTAACTTAAATCATGGAAATTGAATAAAAGACACAAACCAATCCTTTCAAATTAGTCAAATCCCTAAGATTTTCTAGGAATGAAATAATTTTTTAAATATTTAACTTTCTTATGCTTTTAAAATGGTGATTGATAATTAAGTATGTCTCATAATATGTTAATTTTTCCTAAACGAAGAAATTTCATGAATATAAAACATTAGAGGAATATTCTATTTATATTTAGTAACTAATTCCTTGAGGCATAAGGCAACTAAAATAAAATTTCATTGAATCTAATAGAAACCACTAATTCTGGGTTAATATTTAATGAGAGATTATATACCAAAAATTCCAGGAAACTTAAGTTTGCTTGCAAATATGTCTTTTCTCTGTTTCAGAATAATATAATATTCATTTAAGAAACTAGATAATAGTATCTTATTTTGTTCATTCAACAAAGCTGTGGAAACATGTTATTCCATTTTCACCGATTCGCCAGGCATAAGAAACAAATGCATACCTTCTTGGTTCAGCATATGCTTAGGACAGTCTTGCTCTATCACGGACCCAAATCACAGGAGTCCCATCATTTGTATTATTTATAGACTATAGGGAGTTATATTTTATGTCTATGTAAAAGGTTCTCGAGAAGCACCATCATTCTTTTTAACATGTAAACTTTTGGGACAGGAATATAACTCATACTTAGAAGACTTGCTTAAATGTATAAACATTCCACCCATGATATACTAACCTAATGCTAATAATATAAAAATTGAAGTTTTTAAAACATATTTTGATGTGGTAGAACACTATCATGTTTTTGTAAATATGTAACTCAGATTTTTATATATGCATTCATATTTTTCTGAAGCAAAGGTATTGCTATTAGCTCACCAAAAATTAAGTTCCCTAATAACTAGCTACGATTGACCTTATACACAGTAGAGAATACAGAGTATTTATTAAAAGATAATCATGTTTGGTACATTGGAAAGTGATTAAATGAGTAATAATAAAGAGTATGTTGTACTGATTATGGCTTTGTCACTGTCTGAACATATTTCAAACATGAAAGATAAAGAAATGTTCAACATCCCTAGTCTTCAGGAAAATACAGGTAAAAACAACCCTGAGATTCCACCTCACAACAGTCAAAATTGCTAAGATCAAAAACTCAGGTGACAGCAGATGCTGGTGAAGATGTGGAGAAAGAGGAATACTCCTTCATTGTTAGTGGGGTTATAAGCTGGTACAACCACTCTGAAAATCAGTCTGACTGTTACTCAGAAAATCAGACATAGCACTACCTGAAGACACAGCTATTTCACTCCTGGGCATACACCCAAAAGATGACCCAAAATATGACAAGGACACATGCTCTACCATGTTTATATCACCCATATTTATGATAGTCAGAAGCTGGACAGAACCTAGGTATCATTCAACAGAGGAATAGATACAGAAATTGTGGTACATTTACACAATGGAGTACTACTCATCTATTAGAAACAATGACTTCATGAAATTCCTAGGAAAATGGATGGAACTAGAGACTATCATGCTGAGTGTGGTCACCCAATCACAAAAGAACACACATGGCATGCACTCACTTATAAGCTGATACTAGCACCCTAAATGTTCTGAATACCCCTTAAAATTCACATATCTTATGAATCTCAAAAATAAGAAAGGCCAGAATATGGATGCCTCAATTTTTCATAGAAGGGAGAACAAAACACTCATGGGAGGAAATACACAGACAGACTTTCAAAGACTGCCTCACCTAAGGATCCACACAATAGGCAGACACCAAACCCAAGCACTATTGTTGATGACAAGAAGTGCTTAATGGTAGAAACCAGGTATAGATGCCTCTTCAGAGGCTCTGCCATAGTCATACAGCTGAGGATGCTTGCAGCTAATCATCGGACTGAACATGGGAACCCCAATGAAAGAGCTAGAGAAAGGACTGAAGAAGGGTTTTCAACTTTATGGTAAGAACAACATTATCAATTAACCACACCATCCAAAGTGCCCAGGGACTAAAACACCAACCACTGAGCACACATAATGAGACCCATGTCTCCAGTTGCATATGTAACAGATGTTAGAATTGTCTGACATCAAAGGGAGAAGAGCCCTTTGGTCCAATGAAGGTTGTATAGGGGAATGCCAAGGTACTGAGTTGGAGAGGTTGACTGGTAGAGAGAGCACCTTCATGGAAGCAAGTGGAGAGGGAGTGGAAATAGAAGTGAGAGAAAAGGGGGTAATATTTGAAATGTAAATACAGAGAAAATCCAATAAAAATTAATTAAAAAAGAAAGATAAGTGATTTATGAACACCATTTATTCTACTAGCATTTTTTAAAAAAATATAAGAGAAAATTAGATACATAATAAAGACATACCAGAAGAAACTTAAGTGTAAATTACACCTCGATACTCTAACAATTAAAAATACCAACCTGTCACTCACAATATAGCTTAAAATTATTTTTAAAAGAAGTGGACTGTAAATTCTTTGCCACTTAGAATATTCTTCCTTATTTAACAACATTGTAACAAATAAAAATAAGCTGACCTTTTATCTTTTAGGTCCTCTGTAAAAAGTTCATGTTAAATATCAATCTGTTTATAAAACACTAAATTAAAGAAAAATAATTTGTTTAAGTCACTTAATAAGAACATAACCCAGCAATAGACTAAAACCTGCATAGTAATCGGTTATAGCTTGCTATATCATTTGTTATAATCCCATGTTTACTAGGTCTGTAATCCTTATTCACGGAAGAAAAGTCAGATACCTTGAAATAGGATCTTTTTTGAATAGCATAACTCTTTTTAAAGTACTAATGATTATTCCAGTCAATACACCAATAAAGCTTAGAAATTGGAAGTGTATTCCTTTCCTGCATTAATAGGGAAAATTGGTTCTTTAGAGTGTTCTATATTTCTCAAGGAATGAGCTATTCTGAAACATTCGGTCAGGATGGAGTTATGTGATCCTGTGCTTCAACAGATGGCACAATTGAAGACAGGCCAAGGTATTCATGCTAAATGACACACAATTAGACTAAGAAATGCTGAAAATCTATAAAAATACAGGCAGCAGTTCCATGTTGTTATTTTGTCATGAATTCTTACCTTCCTTTCTGATTTGTTACTAAGATTGTAATTTTAGTCTACTTTAAGTCTTAGTGAGATGTGTTTTTTTTTTCTTGTAATTTTACCACAAAACATATTTTCTATTCTGCTGCAGCTCTACAAGTGTCCTGGAAGCAGAAACAAGTTAAGGTGGTGTGGAACACAAGACAGCAATGGCCCATCACGTCAAAGATGAGGAACATATGCACTTCTCATCTGGTCAGAATACTTTTCTCCAGGATATATAAAGTTATATTTGAAAATGTACAATGAAAGCTACTCATGCAGACTTTCTTAAAAGGTTTTAGCCAAAATTTATGATCTGAAAGAACAATTCTGATATCTTTTGAGCCAGTGCACAAAGAACCAGACCCAGCACAGTGAACAGCACAACCAATGCAGGCTAAATTAGGTGGGAGAGAGAGAACATTCTGAGAATTTCTTCTTAATAACTTTCAGAATTAGTGAGACAGTTGTTCATGGCAAGAGCTGTGACTACTATTTCAGTAGTAATACTATATATACTTGCATAGGTACATATGTCATGCCTGGGAAAACTAAAATACTGTGTACAGCTAATCAAACCCAACAATTGTTCTAATTCATCCAGGACATATGCACATTCATACTTAATTAAGATGTAATTCAGTTACATTATTGGTTTAAGACATATTCTTCAAATCACTTGCAGAAATTAGATCAATTTTTGTGTTCCATTAGTGATACACAGGATTTCAGTTTTGATTGGTGTAACATACGTTGTGTGTGTGTGTGTGTGTGTGTGTGTGTGTGTGTGTGTGTGTGTGTGTGTACAATATTACTCCTGGAGTAGTCCTAATAGTCAGTAGTGTCTTCCCTCAAATTTGCATAAATATTGTTTCTGTCAATTACATTTTATACGTGAGAAATCCATGGAATCAATTTGCAAATATGGATCAAATATTTTATAGAAAGGGATCAAGGTCACAAATCTGATACTTATGAGGCCTGAACTAGAATTAATACTGTTTGATTCTAGAGATGAGACCCAATATCTTTAAAAATTCCAAGAACCCCTGATAACTGGATATTCTAAAATAAATTATCCAGAGAGAATAAATCTTCTTTGATTCTGTTACTGACTAACAGATTCTTACTTGTTCTTAGTGAAAATTGTGTATACTACTGATTATATTTTGTTAAAACTAATAGCAATTTTACTAAAATTGATAAAGTGAGTAGGAAAATATTTAATTAACATGGTAATGAATAAAGCAAAATGTTTTGTGTATATAATGAAGTCCAATATCAGCTTTATTAAACATAACTCAGAATTTATCAAGTTCCTATTTGCAAACCACGTCCCAGGGACTGAAACAATTTTATTGCTCTATTTTATGCTACGTATAAGAAAAAAAATCTATATTAAATGGTGAAATTGTAAGGAAAAGAATAAAATGGTATATTAGCCAGATGGTTCATGCCTCTAATCCTAGCACTAAAATGGCAGGTTGATTTCTAAGAGTTCAAGCCAATCCTAGTCTACATAGGGATCTCCAGGAGAAAACATTATGCAAAGAAACCTAATCTCGAATAACACACAAAGTCATGTTAAATTAAATTTTTTCTCTATAATACATGTTTAATTTTGTCAATATAAATGTTATAAGTTTTCTCTTGCCTGATTTTTGACATTCTCATACCAAATACCTTTATACACAATATCCTTATGTTATGTAAGACTATGATTATTAAGCTATAAAGACTAGGCTAATTTTTAACAGATCTCCAAAGAAAGCCCTTTTGTTTAATTCTAGCCTACTGCTTATATTTAGTATGGAACTAAAGGTTGATTAGAATTAAATCCTCTGTTTATGACAATAGAATAGCCTTTTCTAAGATCACAAAATGGGTTAGTGGAAAACAGAAGAAACAATCAAAGACTTATGAAGAGGGTGATTTGTTTGTTTGACTGTTTGTATTTTTTAATGTTTCACTAAATACTATCCAAGAACTTCTAATTCAATAGCATTCTAAAATATTTTGTCAGAACCAAACAGCACTCTCATTAAGATTTCATTTTTTTAAAAATAATAAACATTACAGTGTAATGCCATGCCTATATGGAAGAAATAGAAATGAGCTAGAGTTTTGGGAGAAGAAAAATTTTTAATTGAGGATGGAATCATCTTTGTAACATGTCTATCACTAATATTTGAGGTTCAACAGCATAAAAACACAAGAGCAATTTTGTTCAAATTTCTTAAGGGATTAATGATAATTACTGTTTAGTTGTTAAAGATGGGAGGGTCTTGATGAGTGGGAGCTGAAGGATGTAGAAATTTCTTCAGGAAGAAATCAGTATTTTATTTTCAAATATTGTTGCCCACCTAAAAATTGAGCTAAACGCTCCTATGCTGTGTAGAAGAAACAGCAAAACTATAGCCTTCTATAAACATACAGGGAAAATAAAAATTCCGTAAAACTGATTTCAGTTTTCACTCCTACCCAGTAAATATGGTGTGAACTTTCTTACTATTAATTGCTAAAGCTTAATTTCCTTTGACAGAAAAACTTTCTGAAAGAAATAGAAAAGAACGAAAGGAAGGAAAGAAGAAAGGAAGGAAGGAAGGAAGGAAGGAAGAAAAAAGGAAGAAAAAAGGAAGAAAGGGCCAAGTATTTTATCGGTTTTAATGAAAAAAAGGATGCTTCATTCTTCAGATGTATTACCATAGGTTTTCTATTTTTTTAGTATAATATGATTAAGCATATCCATTTAGAGATTGTATTAGACCTTTATATCATTCAGAGTTTTTAATGTATCATATCATTTTTCCATTCTAGTTGATTTTCAGAAAATGTTTTGCTTTTTTAAAAATACAAATACACAAATCTGCCATACTGCACACTGTTTCCTGCACCTGTTGTGTATAAAATAGTTTGCCTTCAGCTTTGACTAAACCTGTCCTGAAGGTATTGTACTCTAGTTCAGTTCAAGTTCAACTGCAAAATAGTCATCAAAAAGGCATAATGTTCAATTTTAGTGTTTTTCCCCAAGCTGGAATCTGCATCAGCAAGTTCAGTAAACCATACAAAGACAACAACATCATTTCCTACTAAGTATCACAAGGTCTCACTCTGTAATGTACAATCTCTTGCCTCCCATTTTTCTTTCCTGAGAAAATCCAAACATATGAAATCGCTTGATGAAGCCAAAACCAGTTCTCTCAGAACCTTGTCTTTTTCTTTTGTAGACATTCCAGCAGGTTGTCCACTTCTATCTATGTTGGTATTACTGCTATATTCAAAGACACTACACAAACTGCCGAACTCTACAATAACAGCTCTCGTCAGTGTGTATGTGGTTTAGTCACTGAGTGCTGCTCCCTTATGACTATTTAAACACGGAAAATAGATCACATCACTTGCATATTTAGATTTTATATTATATGTTAAATAACATCTAATCTCCTTTCTCTGGCTTAGGATACATTATCTGGGTTCTGGCTCCTCTCTGGGTATCTGAATCTCTGTATTTCTATGACTGTATTTCAATCCTGGGGAATTTTCTATTCTTTAAATGTATTACAATCCTTTAATCTCTAGCATGCTCTGAGTTTCATGATTTATTCTCTAGAAACACTGTATCTCCAAATATAAATCAAATTTTCACCATTTCCGACTCTGCTAATGAAAACTTTTGCCAGGAAGAACTTTGTTAACTAGCCTTAGATCACCCCGCCTTCCCCACTGAACTTTGTCACCTTCATTTATTATCCATATTGACCATGATTCACTGTGTATTCTCCAGTTCTTTATCGGGTGTAGCTTCAAATCATCAACAATCTGCTGTCTTTTAGTTAGCGTTCTAATCACTTTTTGGAAATCTGCTATAATGAATGGTCAATAGAACCTGTTGAATCAATGAACTTTCCTCTCCCAGACTTGATTTCTTTCTCATACTGAAGCTGTATCTCTTAAAGTTATGTTACTTTGCCTACTCAAAAATGCTTTGAATTAGACATATATCACTTGTATCATTCTAGAAAACCATCAATGCTCTGCTGAAAAGATTTCTGCACCATGGTAAAAATAGCTCAACATAAATGTAGATTGAATGTCTCTTCTTAATAAATATTATACTCATATAACATATTTAGACTTGTAAAATTCGGTGTTTGAAAATATGAAGCTTGTTTCTACTTATCAAATAGGCAATAGGTATCTAAATGAAGAATTTAATGGATACACATATAAGCTATCCCTGTACAAAATTTTACATTTCAAAAATTTTGAGAAACATTTGTACTGGCTTCAGATCATCAGGTAATATTCAAAATTGGTCTAATATGACATTCTACATAATCTTATAAAATTTGAGTTGTGTTAGAATTCCATATTGAATTTTTAAGACCCACTGTCATTTCTAGATGTTCGTATCTTGACCTTAATACTCATTTCACATTGTCCACATGATACAACAGTATGAATTACAGTATCCTATTAGAAGCATCTCCATGTTGGTTTCAATGTCTGACTCCTGTAAATATCATAAGAATCATGGCATCTTGTTGCTAGAGTGTTCATTTTTATGCCTACAAATGCAGGAGTCATCTGCCTAGTCAGTTTTGCTGAAAATAAAATGCAAAATATAAATTTATGACCACTATATTAAGAGTTAACTCTCTTTTTTAAAGCATGTGTGTGGCATCAGAAAAATATAGTCATCAAAAAATTAGAGGAATTCAAACCACTTAACATCATAGTAATTTCAATCCTTTTGATACAATTTGATACACATATAGACCAATGTACATTACGTAAAAACTTCCAAAAAATTTCTAGAACTAACATTTGACTCAGTGATAACAAAAACATACACATCATTTGATATATGAGCCAACAAAAACAACAATCTCAAATAAATGCAATGAAGTTAATTCTGTGGATTTGTCATTGAGCCAGATTGCCTACAAAATTAATCAACTACAAATCAGCACATAGATTTAAATGGTGTTTTACATTCTTCATAGCATGCAATTTTATTTCTACTCATTTAGGATCACATCTTTGAAAAAGAAAAGCTGTCTTGATGCTGATATACTGCATAGCTGTGGGCATGTTTTTATTCAACCATTGACTCATAATCCTATTTATGTAAGTGGTAATCATTTTTGTATGCACATTTAATATTCAAATCACATATGGATTACAATTATGTGAATTTTGTTCTCATTTCATAAATAAATTCGGAGTGTTGCAATAAGAATGAATATAAAAAGAAATATATAATAATTGTCAAGCAATATGGGCAAAACCATGTTTCATGGTGATCCTGTTCCTTTCCTGTCTCTAAGTAACTAACACTATTTCTTTGATAACAGATATGCAATATATCATTCGTATATTGGGAACTTCAATTTGCACTATATATTGAATTTCCCTGTGTCGAAGAATGTTTTTATTTTCTTCTATTCATTTTCCAAGACAAGAGTAAAGCAAAGACAACGAGTCTTGAAAGTGATCAAATGCTTACTTCTGCTTACAGTTCTCTGCCTGTTAACCCTTGGGCTTGGACAACTTAAGGTTACTGTTCCATAAATAAAAATTAAATTTTATTTTAAAACTAAAGAGGATAAAAATGTTTAGCTTTAATATATATTTGTAAAAGTATATACAATTTTAGATTAAACATACTGAATTTATTTGTACATTGAAATGATACAAACCTAATGAATAATGCCCTGAATATTATTTCTAAACTAATGATATCTTTTTCAGCTTCTTCTTTATAGAATTTGTGGATTGGGAATTTAACGTATACACCTGTTTGACAAATTAATGATTGTGGAGTCATGTTTCTACTTGGCTGTGGAGGACAGAGTATTTAAGCAGCGACTGAGAGGGCGAGTGAATTAAACTGCCTGGGAAGTGAAATGAGTGGGGAGGATGGCTTATGGATCCTGTGATAATGTCCTGCGATGGAGTAGCTCCTGTGGAATGAGACCACAGCATTGATAACAACAGAACCATATTTTAATATTTACTACAACAAAATGTAAAATTTTATTTCTCAGATAATGTAAATTGAAAACTTGTATGTTACTTAAGACTGAAAAACTGCATCTTTCTTAAATTCTAAGTGGAGTATATAATATTGGATACTATATATATACATATACATATATATATATATAAAGAAATGAAGATAATGGTAAATAATTTTCACTTCAAACTTTGTTTTGATATTTTTAATTTGGTATATAAAATAGTGGATAAAAATATTTCAATAGCTAAAGACCTAAATTACTAAACACCACATGATATTCTACTAGTGTTACATACTACCAGTGATGTATTATACTCTTATTTCAATGATGCATACTTCTTATCCTCATATGTCACAGACTACTTAAGATTAAAATTACTTTATATTATTTTCATAAGAAACAACCTGCAATTATCTCTAGGAATATTTATCCAATAAAGAACTTTTAAACTTATGTCTCCTTTGGCTGTGGAAATGGATCAGCAGAAACTGTGCAAGCTCTAGCATCACCATCAGAGATGTATGCATCATCACAAAAACACCAAACAAGGTGGTACATGCCTATAACTCAGCACTGCAAGATGTGTACAAAGAAGAATCCCAGGCAATCTTTAGCAACCTCTCCTAGCAAAAACTGTAAGATTCAGGTACATAGAGAGACCCTGTCTCAAAAAGATAAATTGGAGAAGCAACTGAGGAAGATACCATTATCTTGCAGTTTCTACATGCTCACACAGAGAGAGTACATCCACTTCAGACAAGAGCGAGTGTGCACATACAATATTTCATCTGAGATAAACTTCATTACTGCCTGCCACAAATGCAAGGCATTCACTATAACCTGAGGTTTTAAACTGTAGCAATACCAAAGGAACTGTTTCTGTAATAAACACATGCAGATTGTTGCATAGTGGCTTCAGAAACAACAATCACTGATAGTCACATATGGACTATGCACATTGCATTGAATCTTAAACATGATTTTAAGGTGACTCTGTGGGAACTGAGCTTAGATTCTATTTAAAACTGTCACCACTTTATGGAAGATTTGAGGATCTACATATGCTGGCACCTTTGGGAGGTCTGGGAACTAATATTGCATGATACCAAAGATCCTATGTTCTTTCTAGAGCAAGGGCACACTCAACCTTGCCAACTAGTTGTTTAACAAGTGAACACATTTGAAACCCTTAAATAATTCTCCAACAAATTTTGTACAATGCAAAAATCAAATCAAATCCCATGTCAACATATAGTCTGACCAATCTACTTTAAACGTTAATGAATTAAGAGAAATTAAAGTCTAATCCAGTAAACTCAAATTGTTGCTCTACTCCAGTGAAAAGTTTGCAATGAGCTCTAAAGATTTAAAGAAATTCCAATATGATGTCTTCAGAGGCCCATTTCTTCTAAAAAGTATAATTTTATGAACATTTAATTAAGTCATCATTACCTTAACTTTTCACATTTTATTTCTAAAATCTAATAAAATTTTCATAGCACAGAGCAGGGTTGATACAGCTGCTTATGTTTCTGCATTTCTATCCCTGTAGTGAGTACTGTCATAAAAGTCAATTTAATGGTGATGCTTTAAATTTCAGTACCAACAAGAAAATGTTTTGCCCTTCCTGTGACATTTGAATGTATCTCTTAGCAAGGATACTTAACAACTTTTTGAAAAGTGATAGGAAAAATCATAAAATTTGATTAACTTAGCTCTCTTGAGTTAAAATATTTAGAGTACACTTTATATTAAATTGTTGAATACTCTTTTTCTAAATCTATTGTATCATATTGAATCTAGCCTTCAAAATATCGTTGATTAAACTTTGAAAAGGCAAACGAAAGATAAACCACATCTCAATTCATGCTGAAGCTAAACCATTAGAATAATTAATATTTTCACTTTCTTCAAGTAACCAGGTCAAATAAAACATGTGTAAATAAGGGATCAGGAGCACTGAAATTGAAGCCACAATATTTAACATTCCACAATCCCAATGACCATAAACACTTTCACATTCACCCCTTCAAATTTCTGTCTCCACCTGCTCTTTCTCTGTACTAAGGTTTGTGAAACACTCAGAGCCAATTTACCAGAGAGTCTTTAGAATGGTCAATATAAATTTAGCACCTCCAGATGTTGGTGACAATTGCAATTACACCTAGTACAAATAGTTAGAAAACGGAACTGTATTGTGTTAGTGTTAAAAGATTTCCCACCTTCTTTCTGTATAAACAGGCAAAGGTCTGAAGCATTAAAATCTGTGGCAACAGATAAAGTTCTACCATGCTCCTAACAGCAGCAGCAAGCAGAGTAACCTAACCTCTCTGTGAAACAATGTATCCATGTAAGATATTCTCACTGGTTTCCTCTTTTTTCCCATTTGTCACAACCAAAAGCTCTTCATCTCATCATGATGAGTTAAGATATGATTTAATCATATTTAATCTATAGCAGTGAAAAGTATGCTTACATAGGCATTTTGTGTACAGAAACAGCTAAAGAGACAAATCACTTCTAATGAAACAAGCATGAAATTACTGTGTGCATTACATGTTCTACTTACATACATGTAGATTTATAAAAATATATATGAAACACATCTATGTATATTACATTGTGGTAGTGATACTCTATTAAAATCAATAAAACACAGTTACCTTTAATAAATTATCGCCTGTATAAAACCATTCAATATCGTTTCTCTATACATTTTCGTATATGGTATTTTATTTATTAAGATTCTAGCAGTTTTGATAAGATTGAAATCAATGTAAATGTAATATATATTCAATGGTGTAAATACATATCCTACGACGAACTCATCTTTTGCTATTATTATTTTTCTAAGGAAGAGAGTAACAAACTTAGCCTAACAGAATTTGAGAAAAGTTACTTTTGTGATAGATATACTAAGAAAGAGAAAGGACCACCAGGATTATAATTTGGAAGTTGCGATCTCATTCCCATTCATAGATTTGCATATTAATCATCTTTAAGAGGTTGGTTCGATGACTGTTCCATATAGAACTGAGGTTCTGAAGTACGAAGGAAATTGAATTGAATGGCATTTCACTTTTTATCCATTTATGATTTAAATTCCTGTGTACTGTGTGTCAGCCTCAGTGTTCACATCTGTATAATGGATATAACAATATTTTAGAAAGTCACCTTGTGATTTCGGAACTTAAATGCGTGTTTAACCAGCATGTCTGGCAACAAAGGACTCTAAAAAAATCATTGAAATTATTACTCTGGCAATTGGATGCTTTAACTTAATTTTACCTAACAATTTCTGTTTCTTTAAAGAAAGAATCACTTATCAGTGTATTCTTTCCATGACAGATTCCTGTTCTTGACCTTCCCTAATTACTTATCAGCTTTAACACAGTTCTCAATCTGCCTTTTTTTTTTATTGCTTTCTTAACATGAGAGGAGAGAGGACCCATCGCCTCCATTTTTTCCACCATGAAGAAATCTGTTAGTTGTTTAACAAAATTACAGTTTTTCTTTCCATAAAATGTTAAAGTTTTCATAGAAAAAAAATGACAAGTAAATAACCAAGATCAATTGCCAGAGGAAAATTTTTTTCTGTTTTTTTTTTTTTTTTTTTTTCCATTTTGAAATGCAATCCACAAACAAAAGAATTAAGAAATGAAAATGTAATAGACACCCTTAGGAATAGTCATGACGTATAATTATAATTTTATTTTAAAAGTGTTAAGATAGATAATACATACTTCACAGCATCACTGTTCTAGAAAATTATTTCTCTTTAGAATTTGAATTCTAACTGGCATATCAAGGTCCTGTGGGTTTTACTAAGCTGGCTTTTAATCCTGCAATTTCAGTCTGTGCTCTCCTGACTTTGACTTACTTCTTAAGAGTGAATGAGTGGTGAAATGCAAACCCCATCAATATGTGTGGTTCCTAACCTAACTGCTGATGAAATAGAGTTGCTTAGAATTCCCGAGGGCATCTGATTCAGACCAGAATTACATTAGTTGGTAAAATTCAAATAGTTGCCTGCTTTCTCTTGGCAATTACTAGACCACAACCAGAAATTGGTATGATAACAGTGAAACACTTTTTTTTTTAGGATAATGATTGATTTCCATAGAGATGAGTACTTCAACAATTTTCAATATGTAGTTGCTGGGGCGGAGGGTGGGTGGCCACTAATTAGTTTTACCGTTTTCAGCAGATGTTGAATTCAAAATGCCAGCAGCATCTCAAACACCAGTCATTAGGGCTGTCTTTCATGAAGGAGTGCTGACCAATGAAATCTCCCTCGGTTTAATGAGACCGATCTAGACAGAGTCAATTAAATCAAATCTATCCTTACATCTCCGATATATCTGCAGTGTGGGCTGCACCACAAAACACAGCAGCGAGGGATTTCCAGTATTAATAAAGGGATTCGCTGCAGCATTAGGAGCCAACAGAGGGAGGGCAGAGTTGTTTGGGTAAGACCCTACTTTATGGGCACTGGAAAAGCAATAAAGTTAATGGGGTTGGGGGTGGATGGAAGATTGTGAGGAGAGGTGCTAGTGAATGATTAAACCTTAAGGTGATGAAGGAGGCTTTCTTGAGCTCCAAAAGTGACCCACCCCCACCCCGAACCGTCCCCATCCCCCATCCCTTCCACCATAAATCCAAATATGAAGCTGGAAAAATGTAAGGACCCAGATTTGAAAACATTTTCACTTTAATACTGAAAAAATATGCCATTATAAAATCCTCGAATAGAATTAGTAAGTTTCACGTGCTTCCTCGGTTCTTTGTTCCTACTTTATAAGTAAGATTTTTTTTTTTTTTTACCAGCACACAATTGCTACCGTAGGATCGCAGCCTAAGCACTAGAGTGACATTAATTGGTCATGCTTAACTGCCCCAGAATCTTTTTATCTTAAATAATTACACTGGTACTATAATAGAAATCATGGGTACTTATTTTACATTCAGATGGAAGGCATTATTGGATATGTATAGAAAAATATTCCCCCTCAAAAACTAAAATAAATCAACAAACATCACCATCAAAAGAAAAGAACCCAAAACAACCTTTAAAAACTTTGCTCAACAAAATACATTGTGAACTCATAAAATGGACTGATGACTAGTCATGCAAATGTCTTAAATAAACCTTTACATATTTTTTTTTTCACAGTAAACATATGTTCTGAACTGCCTACCAATCACAAATAAGGGCGAAATGGCACTTTCTGATTATACTGTATTTTGTTTATAGAAAGTTTGATACGATGGGACTTATCCGGTAAGAGGATGGGTGCTGTGACGCAGTCTCCAGTCGCAGTGGGGCGTTGGGTTTGGGGGAGGGGGTCAGAGTCCCCGGAGCGTGTGGATTTCATGCGAGCCATGCAGCACTTTTTGTTTTTTTTTTTTTTTTTTTTTTTGTTTTGTTTTGTTCTTGTCAGGAGTCAAAGTTATTTATTTACAATACATTCATGCCTTCGTGCAACTGCCCATCCCTGCGGAATCAACAGGGAACCATCTTCGGGCTATCCACGGGGGAAAAATAGATATCTATTTCTCTATATAGATGTGATATACGTTTAAGTGTATAGAGCCATTGCAGCCAGCTCCAGGGGACCTTTAGCCCAGAGCAAAGGTGCTAATTCTTCTGGCACGCCCCATGCTGGGCTTTGAGTCAAAAGGAGCTCGAAGCAAAGAGCTAGCTCGCTGCCCTTGCAGCTCCACAGTCTGCTCTTTGTTTTCAGATGGGAGCTTAAGGACCAGAGCCTCTTAGTTGAGTGAGTTCATAGTTATTTATTTACTCATGTCCATTGGGGCTTGTGACACGCTAGATCTGGGTCAATGTTCTACTCCCCCTGCGATGCTGGCGGCAGGGGAGGGTGGATCATCTTCCTGCACCCCTCACCCCTGTTTAAGGTCGGAGGGGGGCTTAGTCTGAGAGTGAGTGAGAACCGCAGTCATACACCCTATGGGACCCATCTGCATTGTAAGGCCCATTGTGCCAGTAGGAAGAGTCACAGACTGTCTGTAGGGAATTAATTTCGGACGCAGAGGAATTGGCATCCCTTCTCTTGGACCGCTTTCGGTTCCTCAGGATAAACACGAGCATGCCCACCACGGTGAAGGCGGAGGTGACGAACACCAGTAGCAGTCCCGGGACCAACACGGAGATGGACACCCTGCTGGTGTCTAGGTAGGAGTTGGAGTGTGTCCCGGTCTCCGCCAACCCGGTGCTGTTTTTACTGTGCGAAGTTAACGTGGGCGAGATCCTCGCATACAGCTGGGGGCAGATCTCGTCATTGGAGAGCAGCATGAAATCCTTCCTAAAGAAGTTCACCGGTGTCTCACACTTGAGGTCGCTCATCAGCACCTCGGAGCCCAGGCGTTCTGCCCATTGCTTGAAAGGCACAATGGTGCAGGAGCACTCCCAGGGGTTGCCATGGAGGTCTATCTGGATGATGGAGGTTAACTGGTCCAGCACCCCTGCCACTGGAAGGTACATGAAGTAATTATTGTGCAGGCTGAGCTTAGATAGGGAGACCCCAGCAAAAACGTCCACTGGTAGGGACCTCAGCAAGTTGTTGTTGAGAATAAGAATCCTCAGTTTGGGCATAGCGTTGAAAGTACCGGGGAGAATCAGCTGAATCGCGTTGTACTCCACGTTGAGATACTCCAGGTTCTGCAGCCCAGCGAATTTCTCCCGGGACAGAGTGTCCAGGTAGTTACTATCCATGTACAGCCACCTGAGGTCCAAAAGGTTCTTGAAAGTGTTGTTCTCGATGTTTGCGATGTTGTTGTTGCCCAGATCCAACAGAATGAGGTTCTTGTAATCCACAAAGTGTGATTTTCGGATGCTGTGGATCTTGTTATCTCGAAGGAAAAGCTCCTGCACGTTAGAAAGCTTAGGCTTCAAATCAGCCAAGCTGCTCACGTTCCGGTTGTTACAGTTCATCTTTAAGCCTGAGCCGGGGATGTGGTCACAGCTGCAGCCCCCGGGGCAGGGCAAGCCGTGCACTGAAGGTTTGTTTCTGGCGCTCCCAGTTCCTATCGGTGGTGTAGGTTTGATTTTGAGCTGCCAGTTGCCCGGGATCTTTGTACCTCCATTTGGAACAGCCCCTGGGGTAGCGTGTTCGTCCTGCCCATTTGTCTTGAAAGGAGTTGGCAGAGGGCCAGGAGCGAAGGTCTCTTCCTGGGCAGGGGGAGCTGGGAGACTAGAATCCACTCTGTTTTTTAAAGGACACAGATCCTGTTCCGTGGTTTCATTGAGGTCTTTACCCTGGAGCCTGGTGGGGGCTTCGCAGACCACTCGGCCAATTAGGGCGTTTTTGGGAATGTTCTCCAGCCATTCCTTCAGGGAGAGCAGATCACAGGTGCAGTCCCAAGGGTTATCCTCTAGCAAGATCTCAGCAATGCCAGGGATCTGCTCCAAGACCTCCTCATAGGGCAGTGTTTTCAGCCTGTTTCCACGGAGGTCGAGGTGGGTGATGGGCACATACTGGAATACATTAGCAGGTAGGGTGCTGATGAGATTGTCGTTTAAAATGAGGACTTCCAACTTGTTCAAGTCCTGGAAGGCCCCCGGGTCTATATCCCGTAATAAATTAAAATCAGCCTGGAGGTATTCCAGATCGTCCAGCCCCAAAAAAGTCTGCTTTCGAAAAGACTTGATCTTGTTGTTGTTGATATGCAGCCGCTTCACCAGCTGCAGCCCCAGAAATGCCCCCGGAACGATTTCGTGCAAGCCATTGTTTTCCATATGCAAACTAACCGCATTATAAAAGTTAGCGAACTCATTAGGGAAAAGTCGAGTGAGGGAATTACCATGCAGAAATAAATGGTAAAACTGGGAAGTCGGGGCGGCGAAGCGCTGCAGACTTGTAAAGCCCTTTTTCTCACAGTCTACGTGTAAGTCCCCTTCTATCTCATTGCAAGAACAGATCTTCTCTTTACAAACGTCCCCTGTAACGTTTCCAGCGGCAAAACAAAGAGACGTCTCCAGCAACAGAATCCAAAGCAGCATTTTTAAAGCGAGCAATTCATCCCAGATCTCATCACAAAGTAACAGCAACCATCCTGCTCGCCACAGACACAATTCAAGTTCATTTAGTGCTCCAATGTCCGATCCCAGAGAAAGAGAAAAGAAGGGTTTGGGGGGGTGGGGGTGGATTCCTTCCTCCCTAACCCCCCCGTACTGCAATAGCCCCGACGCCAGTCAATAATTATATCCACTAACTATCCAGGCACATAGTGCAAGGCAAGCAGAAAAGAGGAGGGGGGGGTGGAAAGTAGAGGAAAGAGAGAGAGAAAGCAAACTACTCCCCCTCAACCCTTTAAAAATAACCAAAATAAGTTAAATATATACCTGTAAAATTAAAAGGAAACGCACCCTTACAGAATCATGTTTAGAGGTTCTCACTAACCAGGAAGGGAACAATGCTAGCAATTAGAAGCAAGTGCATGTTAGAAACAAGCAGGTTTGCAGCGTAGTACAGGCGCACTGCCTGTGATGGCTGTGCGTCGGACTGACCTTGCCTCTCTGATACAAAGCAGGGCTTTCGGCGGCTTCAGTGGTCCAGGCAGGTGGTGGAGTTCTCCTCTTGGTTGCGGGTTGTCCAGAAGTACCCCCGAGGTGCTGTCCAGTGCCCCCGGTGCTGAAATCACGCCCGCCCAAAAGACACACTGCCCAGCCAATGGCGCTGGAAAATTTCCGCAATCACTGCGTTTTGTGGATGTCCATCCTGTTCCCTTTCTCCCCTTTGGTCGTCTTCAGCCGTTTTTTTCTGTGCTCCGGCCGGCGCTTACTAGCTCTTCTTTGCTTGTTCTCCTTCTCTTTCTTCTGCTCTTTCGGAATTACGTGGAGGGGGGAGGAGAGAGGGGGAGCGAGTTGTCTGAGGGAGGAAGAGAGCGCGAGAAAGGGGAGGAGGGGGGAGTTGCTAAGAAGCTCTGCTGGTTCCAGCCTGGTGCACTCTGAAAGATCTGACACCCTCTGCTGATCTGCAGTAGCAAAAATCCATCTGGTGAGGGAATGCTGAAAGAAGGAAAAAAAATATCCACGTATAGGGCAAGCGTTAAAAACGTGGGTATTAAAGGCTGTCGATCTACATAGAAGCTGATTTTAAATGAATTATTTAATTCTTTTGGCGTGCTAGAAACTTTACCCTTTCCTTTCCTTAAAGACCTCACAGCCCCCGCGAGCTCTAGCGTTCCGAAAGTACGGCTTTTAAAACATTTATTTCCCAATGGCTTGAATAAAATTAGTGTCAGGGTGTCAAGCGAACGGCAATTTGAGGTAATTATATTGCACGCCATTTTCATCGGTGCTTTAAATGTGTTTCTGCCTTCTCTGCGGTGCAGCATTTTATATCTTTTGATGCCTTTGGAACCTCTATTTTATTTTCACACACAGAAAGTGGCTATTCTGAAATATATATATATATATATATATATATATATATTACATAATATTACAATTTGGTAAAGAATATTTGTTTCCAGGTATACAACTGAGGCACATACTTTTCTATTTTAAAGTTGTTTTAGAATTTCAGTCAATTTGGTGATAGAGTTGGGGTTTCCTGATGGCATTTCTTGAATGATATTTAAGTCTGCAGGATGAAACCACAATGCATGCTTAAGATCTTTGATTTCAGACTAGAAAGCTTACCATGACATTCAGAACACGAGGGAAGGAGATGAGGTAAAATTTCCAGAATGTGGAGGCTTTTAAAAAACAGTTTGGAAAACAGGTACTAAACCAATACACATGCATACTGTCACAGACCTGCACACACACTCTCGCACATGCAAGCACACACACACACACACACACACACACACACACACACACACACACACACCTGACAATGTTTCCATACCAGATCTCTGAGAAATTTAAAATACATGGAAGTAACAAGTTGCATTCTGGGAGGGAAGAGTCGGCCTGGCCTGCAAGTCTGGTTAAATGCATCTCTTTTCCTGCTCTCTCTTGGACAAAGAGGCTAGAGAGGGATATGCTTAGAGTTTTTCCAAGGAGAGAATCTTCAAATTACCAAAACCCTAATGCCCATAAAATGCAATGTCTTCATATTTCTTTAGGATTCGGCTTTTTCATGGTAGTCCATTTCACATACTTTTATCAAAGGTAACTTTTTTTTTTCAATTTAAGTAAGTTACAAAAATATTAGGCATCTTTCCCCCCCTTTTTTTTCTTTAACTAATTAACTAATTTAGTTTTTTAGACTAGGTTTCTCTGTGTATTCCTGGCTGTCCTGGAATTTCTCTGTAGACCAGGTTAGACTTGAACTCAGAGACCTGCCTGTTTCTGCCTCCTGACTGTTGGGATTAAAGATTAAGGCCTGGGCTACCATCTTTCCTTTAGCTGAAACAAGAGAAACTTAACAACATTTTTCTTTCAGTCATCTCTTAGAAAACCTTAACAACTGTTTATACTTTCTAATGATTTGTATAAAATCAAATATGCATGCACAATTGCAATTAGGGAAGATTGAGGAATGAAAAGTTGTAAGCAAACTAGTGCTGGGGACATGGCCAAGGTTAGCTATGGTATAGAAGTGTTTAAGGGTGTATCTATTTATGAATGGATCTGTAAGATAATTCTTAGAGGTAAGTGGGAAGAAATTCATGCATCATACATAGGCAAATTGGTAAACTCTTGAGACAATTTGGCTAGAGAAAAGGTAGACATGAACACTTAATTCTTTTTTTTTTTTTTTTTTTTTCACTGCTAGCAGATCCTTCTCCACCTGCTCTATCTATAAACTTATGAGTGTGTCAGGAAGGACACTCTTTCTTTGTTTCTCATTTCCCGTTTATGTGAATAAATTAGTTTGGGTGGACAGAAGAAACAAATTTCACCAGTCATCCAGTTAACCTAGGAATTGCCACGCAACTGAGAATTCTAGACTAGAGAAGATAAATGGAACAAAAATATTTCTGCTTCAATGTAAGTAATAGAACTGAGATCTAACAGAGCTTTCTCTTGAAAGCCACCATGAAAATATAAGATTCCTGTCCTGAATGTGGTTGACAGAAATAAAAAAAAAAACTATGGAACAGCAAAAGCAAGACAACAAAAACCAAACCAACACACTGTCTGATTAGAAGAAGCTATGGTCATTGTTTCCAGAGTCACATAAAATCACACCCTTGCCAAGTGCTTATGTTTCATTTTGAAATATCAAAATTATGATGAAGAGACCCAAATAACAAATTTAACTTTATAAAAAAAATTTAGGTAATCTACAATTATATATAATGATATTAATATCACATCCTTCTCAAGGTTCTTTCTGACTTGTTCTTTCTCAAATTACTTACATTAGGAAGATGGCAATCACACTTTCTGAATTGAATATATTGTGAATAATTTCCATATTATCTTCTGTAAAAAACTACCTCATACTCTCAGAGTTGTATGTGGTAACGACCATTATGGCAGATAAATAATATAATTTAAGAAGGACACATGAAGATTATAGTACCTATGATAAATTTACCTACAAAGAAAAGTATAGAGAAACACAAAGGCATTGGTGAAAACAAATTATGTGCAAAAATCTTAATGTTTTCATAGCAAATAAATAAATGATTACTTAGTTTGTCAGTTATTTTTGAGACAGGATTCTCCATGAGACAAGGTTTTCGGCTGTAGAGAAAGTGGCTCTGTACCCGAGGTTTGCTTTGAACTTAGAGATCTACTTGCCTCTGCTTTTTGAGAGTTGGGGTTGAAGGCATGTGTTATCATGCTTGCCATGCACATATTTTAGAAGAAGAGAAACATCCAAAAAAAAAAAAAAAAAAACTGCACATAAATAAAAATGCCTATATGCCTAAGTAACAAGAAGCAACTTTGTTTCCTCCACCTCTTCTTCCTCTCTGATTGTTCTCTTTGTTTTCTCTTCTTTTCCTCTTTTCCTTTCCTTTTCTTTCTCTTTTCTTTACTTTCCTTTCTGTAGCACATTAAGACAATTCTTTGTGTAGGACAAATAGGCCACAAGCTGAAGTTCTTTATGTCTTAGCCAATAATGTGCTAGGATTACCAAGTACCAACCTGCTCAGCTTACTAATAAATGTTTTGATTGCTATTAAAATCATGGAAGGGAAATTTTATGTGTGATCCAACCATACAAGTGCCTTAGGGTTTTATGCATTTACATAATGTTGTGATTATTTAACCCATTACCATCTATTTGTTTTGCCTCCTTTTTTATTTGATATTTTATTTATTTACATTTTAATTGTTATCCCCTTTCTTGTTCCCCTCTGGAAACTCCCCTATCCCATCCCCCTTCTCCTGTTTCTATAAGAGTGCTCTCCCTCCCACCCAACCACTCCCACCTCCCAGCCCTGGCATCCCCTACACTGGGGCACTGTGCCTTCACAGGAGCAAGTACATCATTTTCCCCCTTTTGAAATAAAATCTCACAACAATTTTATATTCAGTTAAGAATAGTAAGTGACTAAAAAAATGTTACCTATTTTTGGAATAAAAGACAATAAACCAATTTTGCTTATGGATAAACAGAACATGAAGAGAGTCGTGCTACAAAATGAGGATGTGGGTTCAATCGGTGAGACTAGTGTGGTATAAAGAGTGAAAGAGTCTAAGTTGTCAACTCCTGTCTTCCATGCAAGGCACACACATACACACACACACACACACACACACACACACACACACACACACACACCACATTAAGCACACACAAAGACACACACAGACACACACAACACAATTGCATGCACACACATAAACATGCACTAAGTTAATAAAACATGTATAAATAATAACAAATAACAAATAAAGATAAAGATAAACTTTTAAAAATACTTGACATGGAAAGAAAATCTGAAGGAAAGTTGGAGGTTTCTGGTATTAAACATAAACTTAACAAATATCTTTTGTGTGCTTATCTGTGAACAACTTGATATTGATGAATGCTCAATTGTCCTAGATGCTGAATTGCTTTGACTGACATAAAGTAGTTCTTTTAATTAATTTTATTTAAACAGCTTCAGTACAACTTTCAATAATTTATTGGGTACATTGTAGAACTTAATATATTATTTTCAACTTTTCAGACATGATTTTGGTTTAAAGTCTTCTCTAGCTAAGCCAACACATCAGCCCATTTATCTTTGGTATATACAATAGGCTAAATGTTAATTGTCTCTTTTAGAGATATTGTCTGAAGAATTTGCTTTCCAATAGATTATATCATTTTTGAAGACAGAAATTCAGCCCTCTACCTTTAATGTCAACACCTTTTCTGATTGCTAGGCACATAGCATATTATGTTGTCCACATAACACAATGAAAAGAGGCACTGGAGTGTCTTAGTTACTTTTCTACTCTCTGTCACCGTAATTAAGGCCCTTTCTAGTTCAAAGAGTTTATTTGACTTATGGTTCCAAAATTTTTGGGTCCATGATAGCATAGTAAATGATTTGAAGAAGGAACAGGAAGCTGAGGTCTCACATCTTGAACCCCTAGCAAAACACCTAAACCTATCTCAACAACTCTGCAGACTGGCCACCAAACATTGAATGCCTGGAACTACGGTGAACCTTTATCTTTCCGAGTTAAACAATGGGAGTCAATGTTATGGTGAGTATTGTCAATCACAGTGTTAGGTGACTCAAAGCATAGTTAATCCACAAACTATAGATTTTGGAAAATGAATTAATCCATGAATCATTTGTGGAGACTTTATGTTAAATGATATGTGGACCTTCACAATTAATAGAGTCTATTGAATGATCATGCATATATTTTATTTTTTTCTGTAGAATATCAATTCATATTTTATACCTACATAAGTTGATACAGTATAATACATTTGATCAATAATGAATAAGGAAAAATCATGCTAAATTAACATATTACATGAACTTTTATTATAGGTAGTCACATACAATACTCATATGCTATAGATATGATATATTAGATATTTCTTACTAAATACAAGACATTAGAATACAACAGCCTAATAAAGAGAGTATATTTTGACACTTTATCCTTGAATACATGCATTATTCAAAAAGACTATGTTTACAGAAATAGGGTTTTATGTAGGTTACATAGAACAATGCATTTTTCAGAGATGACTGTTTTTTATGTCCATTAAATCAGACATAGATTGGTCATAAAAGGTTCAACTATGATTATATATCTTTACACAGATATTTTATATGCATATTAATTTTTATATTAGTATCATAGAAATGGGAATTGATGTATATTTTGAAAATTCAAGTAAGAACTAATTAAATGTTTATTTAAGTAGAAAAGAAATAGTTTTCTGTTGGCTTGGAGACATCAGTTCTTACATTTATGGGAACTAGTGAATTATGGAAATGCATCATCATCATACAGTGGCTTGAACAGAGGAAAGCACACAGGTTTGATACTTTCATATATAGGTTTCATATGGGTGAGGTCTTTTTTTTTTTTTTTTTTTTTTTTTTTTTTTTTTTTTTTTTTTTTTGATTGAGGACTGGTCAATTTCTACCCTTATAATTCTTGTTTCAATGAGAGCTGTGTTATGATCATTAAAGCTAAAACCATGAAATATCCATTGCTAAAGAATTTCATATAACTTGGGATAGACAACTGTACTCAAATGTTTGGATCTGGAAAGTAGACATTATGAGGTGACAGATTAACAGGACAGCTTGAGGACAGACTGAGTCACCAAGCTAGAACATATTACAAATATTACACAGACAAGCAACTACTTTTGGATATACCCTGCTCCAGTTGTTCTGAATTCACATGGAGACAGAAATGCATGTCTGCTGCATATGTGCAGGGGGCCTAGGTCTAGCTTGTATCTTTCTTTGGTTGGAGGTTCAGTTTCAGAGAGCCTCAAGGCTCCAGGTTAGTTGATTCTGTTTGTCTTCCCGTGGAGTCCCAATCCCCTTAGGGTCTGCTATTCTGTTAAAAAAAAGTCTCCAATTTTATCTGGAATAACAAAAGACATAGAAGAGCGAAATCCATCCTCAACAACAAGAAAATATCTTCGGGAATCACTATCCTTGACCTCAAGCTATATTACAAGGCAATTGTGCTGTAAACTGCATGGTACAGGTACAGAAATAGGCACATGGATCAATGGAATAGAAGATCCAGAAATGAGCCCTCACGTATATGGTCAACTGATTTTTGACAAAGGAGCCGTAAATATTCAATGGAAAATGGACAGCCTATTCAACAAATGGTATTGGTCCAACTGGCACTCAGCATGCAAAAGAATGAAAATAGACCCTTTCTTATCTCCTTGTACAAAGCTCAAGTGTAAGTGGATCAAAGATTTTCACATTAAACCAGGTACACTGAAACCATTAGATGAGAAAGTAGGGAAAACCTTAGAACACATAGGCACAAGAGAAAATTTCCTAAACTGAACACCAATAGCTGGAGCTCTAAGGTCAAAGATTGACAAATGGGACTTAATGAGATTGCAAAGTTTCTGTTAGGCTAAAGACACTGTCAAGAAAACAAAACGGCAGCTAACAGAGTGGGAAAAGGTCTTTACCAACCCCACATCAGATAGAGGCCTAATATCCAAGGGATACAAAGAACTCAAAAAGCTAGACACCAGAGAATTAAACAACCCTATTGAAAATGGAGTACAGACTTAAACAAAAAGTTCTCATTTGAGGAATATCGAATGGCTGAGAAACATCTAAGGAAGTGCTGGACATCCTTACCCATCAGGAAAATGCAAATCAAAACAACCCTGAGGTTCCACCTCACACCAGTCAGATTGGCTAAGATATAAACTCAGATGGCAACAGATGCTGGTGAGGATGTGGAGAAAGAGGAACACTTCTCCTCTGCTGGTGGGGTTGTAAACTGATACAACCACTCTGGAAATCAGTCTGGTTTTCCTCAGAAAAATGGACATAGTACTACCTGAAGACCCAGTCATTCCACTTCTGGGCATTTACCCCAGAGACGCTCCAGCACACAACAAAGATACATGCACCACAATGTTCATTGCAGCTCTATTTATAATAGTCAGAAGCTGGAAAGAACCCAGATGTCCTTCAGTAGATGAATGCATACAAAAATTGTGGTACATTTACACAATGGAGTACTACTTAGCTATCAGAAACAATGACTTAACCAAATTCTTAAGAAAATGGATGCATCTACAGAATATCATCCTGAGTGAGATAACCCAGTCACAAAAGAACAGACATAATATGCAGTTACTGATAATGGGATACTAACACCAGTAAGCTCTGAACACCCCAGAAACAACTCACAGACTGTGTGAAGTTCAACAACATCAAAAAAAGAATATATTTTAATTAAAATAGAACTGTATCACATCCCCCTTTCCTCCCTACAGCCTGTCCTAGTTTCTCTCCTATCCCCTCAAATTAATAGCCTCTTTTCCTATATTATTGTTACATATATACATATGTGTATGTATATGTAGCCACACATACTTAATTACAAGCTTAAAAATGTATTTGTTTACTTTTATGCAAAAATGCTGAAAATTTGTATATTTATCTTTGTTTTTTAAAATAAAGTAAAAAAAAAAAATGTCTCCAATCTTCATCCACTGCTTGGCTGTGGGTCTCTGCATACTTTTGAGACAGGTGCCAGGTGGAGCATCTAAAAAGACAATTAACTTAGGCTCCTGTCTGCAGGAAAAACAGATTATTATTAATAGTTTCAGGGACTGGTGCTTGCCCATGTGATGGGTCTCTGATTTTTGCTTGGTTATTTCATTGTTCTCTGCTATAACCTCTGTCTCTGCTTTCTTTGAGGACAGGAAAAGTTTTGGTTCAAAAGTTTTGTGGGTGGCTTGGTGTCCCCTCTGCTTCAGTAAGTTTCCTGCTTGGCTACAGGAAGTAGACTCTACAGGTTCCATATTTCTAATGTAGTGAGTCACAGTTAAGATGGCCCCATTAATTCTTGGATGGGTTGCCTATCTTATCACAGGTATCTGGCACAACCTCGAGATGCCTCCCTCACCTCAACCACTTACAGATTTCCATTTTTCTCATGGCCTACTGGCCATATCTCTTGTCAATTCTATTGATCCAGAATGTCCCCATTCTCCTCGCCATCCCCTCTCCCACAATGTTCCCACCTTCTAGCTGGCACCACTGATTAATTTAGCTCAGTTCCCATTCTAGCTATTTTGAGTCTGTATAGTGTAGCATGAGTACCTTGTATTTTATGGCTAATATCCATTTATAAGTGAGTACATGTCTTTTTGTGTTTGTTACCTCATTCAGAACGATATTCACAAGATCCACCTATATGCATGTAAAACTCATGATGTCTTTGTTTTTCACAGCAGAATAGTATACATGTACTATGTTTTAATTTATTATTGGATATTCCCTGTATTTGCTTTTTAAATATTATCCCACCCCATCCCAGTTCCCCTTCTCCTTGCCTTCATGAAGTTGCTTCCTCTCTCAAACTCCCTCTCCCACCTCAGTGCCTTGGTGTTTCCCTACGTTGGGAAAATGAGCCTTCACTCTACCAAAGGCCCCTCTTCCCATTGATACCAGATAATGCTATCCTTTGCTGCATATGCAATTAGAGTCATGAGTCTCTCCATGTGTACTCACTGGTTGGTGTTTTAGTCCCTGGGAATTCTGGAGGGTTTGTTCAGTTGCTAATGTTCTTCCCATGGGATTGCAAACCCTTTTAGCTTCTTTAGTACTTTCTCTAGCTCCTTCATTGGAGTCCCTGCATTTAGTCAGATCATTAGCTGCAGCCATACCCAACTGTATCTGTATGACTCTGGCAGAGCCTCTGAGGAGGCATCCATATCAGGTTCCTGCCAGATATGACATCAGCAATAGTGCTTTGGATTCGAGGCTGAATATGGGATGAATCCCCAGGTGATGAAGTCTCTAAATAATATTTTCTTCAATCCCTGCTCCTCTATTTGTCTCTGTATTTCCTTCCATAAGTGTTTTGTTCTTCCTTCTAAGAAGGACTGAAGCATCCACATTTGGACCTTTCTTCTTTTTGAGCTTCCTAAGTTTTGTGAATTGTTACTTGGGTAATACTAGCTGTAACTATCCCCTTATCAGTGAGTGCATACCATGTGTGCTCTTTTGTGACTGGGTTGCCTCACTCAGGATAATAGTTTCTAGTTTCATCATTTGTCTAAGAATTTCATGAAGTTATTATTTTTAATAGCTAATTAGTGCTCCATTGTGTAAATGTACCACCATTTCTGTATTCATTACTCTACTGAAGGACATCTGGGTTCTTTCCAGCTTCTGGCTATTATAAATAAGGCTGCTATGAACATGGTAGAGCATTGTGTTTATTATATGTTGGAGCATCTTTAGGGTATATGCCCAGAAGTTGAATAACTGGGTCTTCAAATAGTACTATGTCCAATTTTCTGAGGACCCACCAGACTGATTTCTAGAGTGGCTGTACCAACTTACAACCTCACCAACAGTGGAGGAGTGTTCCTCTTTCTCTGCATTCTTGCCAATATCTGTTGTAATCTGTGTTTTTAGTCATAGTTATTCTGAGTGTTGTGAGGTGGAATCTCAGGGTTGTTTTGATTTGCATTTCCATGATGACTAGGGATGTTGAACATTTTCAATACACAGTGAGAAATTTTAATAGGATTATTGATTCTCTGGGGTATAACTTCCTTAGTTCTTTGTATATATTGGATATTAGATCTCTATTATGTGCAGAATTGGTAAGGATATTTTAGTAATCTGTGGTTGCCATTTTGTCTTGTTGATAGTGTCATTTACCTTACAGAAACTTTGCAATTTTATGAGGTTCCCTTTGTCAACTCTTGATCTCAGAGCATAAGTTTCTCTGTCCATATGTATTCTAAGCTCTTCTCTACTTTCTCTTTAAGTAGTTTCAGTATACTGTTTTCTTTCTTTCTTTCTTTCTTTCTTTCTTTTTTTCTGTTGTTGTTGTTTTGGTTTCTTTGGGGGTTTTTTTGTGTGGAAGTTTTGATCCACCTGGTCTTGAGCTTTGTGCAAGGATATACAAAAGGAATGATTTTCATTTTCTTTATCTATTCTTCAGTTGAGGGACTTCTAGGTTGATTATAGTGCTTGGCTATTACAAATAAAGATGCTATGAATATAATTGAGCAAGTGTCATTGTGGGATGGTGGAGTATCTTTTCAATATATGTCCAGAAGTGGTATAGCTGTGTCATGAGGTAGAACTATTCTGTTTTATGAGGTAAAGAAATATTTGATTTTCTAAGTTTTTGTATGTAACCCTTTGGAATCCAACCTGCAAATAAAGAGTGTTCTCTTTACTCCACAAAATTATTTTTGATTTTCCTTTCCCTTGATGACTAAGGACTTTGAACATTTCTGTAACTGCTTTTCAATGGTTTGAGACTCCTTTGTTGAAAATTCTCTATTTAGCTCTGTATCTCATTTTTTAATTGGGTCATTTGTTTTAATTGGTTTGTTGATATCTAACTTCTTGGTTTCTTCATATACTTTGGCTATTTCCTCTGTCTGCTATAGGCTTGGTGTAGATCCTTTCCCAGTCTGTACACTGACATTAGTCCTATTGATGATGCCTTTGCCTTACAGATGCTTTTCAGTGTCATGAGGTTCCATTTATCAATTATTGATTTTAGAGCCTGGTCCATTGCTTTTTTGTTCAATAAATTGTCTCCTGTACTAATAAATTAAAGGCTATTTTTCACTTTTTATTCCATTAATCTTAGTGTGTCTGGTACTACTTTAAGGTCTTTGATTCACTTGAGCTTTTGAGTCATGTACAAAATGAAAGCTATGGATCTACTTGCATTATTCTACATGCAGACATCCAGTTAGAACTGCACCATTTGTTGAAGATACTTTTCCCCATTGTATGCTTTTTTCTTCTCTGTCAAAAACTTAAGCATCTAAAAATTGGTTTATTTTAGGGTTTTAGATATGATTCCATGGATAAACTTGTTTTTCCCTTTACCAATACCATGCTGTTTTTACTAATACTGCTCTATAGTACAGATTGAGGTCAGTGATGATTATATCTCCAAAAATTTTATTTCTGTTTTTGTTTTCTTTAGGGCTGTATTATTTAGGGTTCTCTAGAGTCACAGGTAGTCTCTATATAGCAAGGAATTTGTTGGTGACGTACAGTCTATAGTCCAACTCCCTAACAATGGTAGGCTGCAGCTGTGATGTCCAAGGATCTAGCAGATGCTCAGTACCACAAGGCAAGCAGGTGAAGAGAGTAAGCCAGGGATAGCATCATGTAAACAACATCCCTCCATGGCTTCAGCATTAGCTCCTGCTTCCTGACCTGCTTGGGTTCTAGTTCTGATTTCTTCTGGTGATGAACAGTGATATGCAAGTATAAGTTGAATAAATCCTTTCTTCCCTAACTTGCTACTTTTTCATGATGTTTTGTGCAGGAATAGAAAACCTGATTAAGACAAATTGGTACCAGCATAGTGGGGTATTTCTGTGACTACCTGACCATGTTTTAGGGAGAACTGTTGAAGGACTTTGGAACTTTGAGCTAGAAGAAACATTGGGATATTAAGAGTTCTGAGGGATGTTCTGTAGGAGCTTGGAAGATAATGTTAAGAACAGTGAAGAAAATGGCTTGGAAAAGTTCAGAGAAAAGTTTAAAGATACTTGTTCGGGCTTTTGTTGTTTGGTTGTGAAGATTCTGTGGTTTTGGTTAGCTGGGGCTGAAGAATCAGCTGTGACTAACAAGATACCAGAATTACTAAAGCAAAATATTTGCATTACTGGTACTATTGATGCTGGTCACCTGGAGCTTAAAATTTAGTGGTAATTAAGAAGAGACTATTCCTCTGTTGAAGGACATCTGGGATCTTTCCAGCTTATAGCTATTATAAATAAGGCTGCTATGAATATGGTGGAGCATGTGTCCTTGTTAAATGTTGGAGCATCTCTGGAACACAGCTTCTTTGTACTCTTAGGAAACATTTCCCAGAAGATTTCACCACAATGAAGATGGTCTCTTCATCTTAATCATCTTTTTTTTTTTTTTTTTTTTTTTTGATATCCCATAATAATGGGTGTCACACTGGATGAGCTGGTTTTTCCAATCAACTGCTTTCACACACTTCATTTGTTTGTGCTTTAAAGGAAGGATCTCACTATGTAGCTCTGGGTAGCCTGGAACTTGATACATAGACCTTGATCTCAGAGCTCTTCCTGCCTCTGCCTCTTGAGTGTTGGAATTGTACCACTAGTGAGCATAGTCTCAAAGGTAGCTCTAACATCTAACCAGGATACATAGGTGGTACTAGTTTTGAAGGAATGAGGGGGTCGTGAAGAGCAGCTGAGGGTTAGCACTGTGAGAAGGAAGGCCATTACTGAAGGTGTGGCCTCAGTTGAAATTAGTGTCCCAAGACTGACAGTAGTGTTTTTGAAGATGCCAGTACCGTGAGATGACCACCAAGAATAGCAGTGGCAGTGGAGAATAGGCAGTTGGAGCCTAGAAGACAAGTTGTGTGCTACAAAGGGCACAGCTTAAAAAGTGACCCAAGCCCTTGGAGGAGCCCAGAAGTTTGTGAGTGGATCCCAGACATTGGATGGCTAGATTTTGATTTTTCTTTTGATTGTGACTGTTTCCTAATATGTTTTCCCTCTTAAAGAAAGAAGTGGAGCCCATAGTTAAGAGATTTTGAATTGAAAAAAGACTTTGAATTTTAAAAGAGATTGGATATTTTAAAATAATGGAAATTTTAATATGTAAGATTTTGTTAAGACTATGGGACTTTTAAGGTTATTTAGATCTTGGGGATGAAGAAGAAAGTAAGTGTTGAGGCTTAATGGCTTTTGGTCCCTGGAGGTCCCAATTGTATTAGATATTGGAAGGAATTGGTGTTGACCTTGATGGTTCTGGTGTGGCAGGCCTCTGATGGGTATCATTGAGATGTATAATTCTGGAAATGCAAGTCAGTATGGTTTAATGAAGGTAGGCAGAGAGGTGGCAGTAAAATGGAGGTCTGCATAGGTTAGCCAACTAGACTCAGCAAACATGGAACAGGGTTTGGGGAATTGAAGCTTACTTGATATGTTCAGCCTCAGCAGATCTCATGGAGTTCTGTAGAAAAGAAAGAGAAGAATAGTGGTCCCTATGGGATTGCAGGCTGCTTAGTGCAGCTTGGCCTAAATATGATTTACATTTGTTTTACATCTATTCTATTTTATTATTATATTTTATTATTATCTCAGAAACCTGTACTTTTCTTATGAGAGACAGATACTGAATGCATCCAGATGAAAGAGGAAGTAGGAGAGGAACTGGAAAGATGTCATAAAAAGAAACCATAATTAGGATCTATAATGGGCAACATTCCTTCTGTTAGTATTATTTGTGATAATTTTAGGAGTATTGGCATTTACTGTGTTTTAAAAGTCTACAAGAATGAAGGTCTGTCAGCAGAGTGCTCAGGGTACCCCGGGCTGCACCAAAGGACTCAGTGAGCAGATATAATGGGTGGGGAAGAGAATCTCAGATATATAGTTTGCCATCCACAAATCTGAAGAAGGTGGACAGAGAAGTGAGGTGATAATAGAGGTCAGTCTGGGATGCTGAAGTTCAAACAAAAGAGAGAAACACTAGCCTTTCAGTTTACAGTATCTGATTATGGCTACTTCTAAAGCATTGATTGACGGGTTTCTTTTTATTCTTAAAAATATGTACTTATCTCTCAAAGGAATATAGCTATAACTTGGATATCAGTGATTCACAATAATTTGGTACTTTTTCTTAAGTGTATGTGACATTCAACAAGTAGAACATCATTTTTTTATAAAAGAAAGAAATGAGTTGACATGCAAAGAAGGATTATAAGATGAGGAAAGAGAAATCTTAATGTAGGAAGATGACGTGTCTTTTAAAAAGAGATACTAATGAAATACTGTGAGCTAAAATGCAAATGAGGAATGAGATTAGCAAGGGAAGTGAGCAAGCAGGGGTCAAGGAGCTGAATCAGGAGAAAGCATGTATAGCAATGCTATAAGAAACCCATGACTTCTTCTGACAGCTTAAAAAGTTAATTAAGATATATGGGTATAGGTATCAAGGGTACAAAAAAAAAAAAAAAAACAAATCACAGATTCAAGACATACATTTCAGTTGCAAACTAAATAGAAATCTACAAAATACTCAAGGCTCTGTGAATACCTGATATAATACAAACATCATGATATTTAATGGTTTTATATTTGTTAAAATTTATAAAATTTTGCACAAAATCTGAGAATTTATTTTCCATTATTCTAGTCAAAATATTCAATAATCAAAATAACATTTATGCTAGGATATTCCTGATGTCATATTTGAGGCAGAATTTTAGATTTGGAAATGATTATTCTCAGAATAATCAGTAAGATAACACTGTTTCCATCACAAGATTTAGCTCAACTCTATCTGGCACAGAAGGTAATTAAATAAGGAAGTTAAGACCACAATAAATATTCAGAGCATTCTGCAGGTATGAACTGTAAAAGCTACTTTCCAGGTGAAAGACTTTATCATCCACTTAAATTCTAAAAATTATTTTTCTACTGTTATCTTTTAAAATATTTTCCCAAGGAAGAATGATACTTATTAAATAATAATGGTTCAATAATGCAAAATATTATTGTAAATAAAGAGCAGAATGCAAGATCAAACATTATGATCAATTTGAAAAGACAGTTCCTTGTAGGGTGTTAGTGAATCTTACAGGCATTACAGATTACATTTTATTTCAGCTTTATCTTTAATGTCTGATATCCCATTAGTGTGTTTTATGCAAAGCCTTCTGAGGTCACCTGAACTGGACCAAGGACAATATATGGCTTGATTCTAACTATAGGAAGTATTGCTATTCCTTGTGCTATTCAGATATCTAGCTTTGGACTTCTGAATGTCCCAGTGTCTTCATATACAAGAAATGTCATTATAAAAATATTTTAAATAAAACACTCAGTACAATTTCTGACAATATCTCACTAAAACAGTTTATTTATTTGAAATATAATGCAGAAACTGGCAAGATGGTTCAGTACTTAAAAGTACTAACTACCAGGGGAAGATACTCAGGGTGAGTTCCCACCTCTCAGAGGAGAAAGAGAGGAAGAAAGAGAAAGGAACACTGTGGAGACCAGGAAGTAAAAGAAAGGGGTTTGGATATAAATTTTAAATTATTAAAAATAAAATTATTTCACACCAAGAAAAAAAATACCTACCACCCTTAATTATGATCTCAGTTTGACAACTAAGAGCCACTAGATAAAAGGAAAGAACCAATATGTGCAAGTTACTTTCAGTCCTCTAAGCACATTTTTTGGTTAGTATGTGGCACTACAAAATACATATTCAATAACTAAATAAATACAATGAACTTAGGTCATGAACGTAAGTCATGAGATATGAGTGTGTCTTCTGATTATAGCACACTTTTTCATTCCCAGATGTTGCAAGTCTAAATTTTAAGCTGAAATTCATAACAAAATGACAATCAAATGACTTTGTTGTGGACTACACTGGATTATCCATATTCCTCCTAAATCCTGTACAGTCTATAGAAATTATGAACTGTTTCACCAAAGAAGCCAATTTCTGAAGCAGAGATATCATAATTAGTCAAAATGGACAAAACATTTGATTGATATGGTTGACATCTACATTAAAACTCTGAAGACTCAGAGAAATCAATGTAGGAGGGCAGGAAGACTGAAAGACTGAGGACCTGGATGTTTTCTAGGAGACAGTTTTCTATAAACGACAGAGAATCTATACCTATGAACTAATTACAATATACTTGCTCTTAATCCATTGAGACAGTTATCCAATACCATAATTCAAGATTTAAAAAAATCACACTGAGAAATTAATCATTTTAATTATATTAAGGTAATGAAAATTTTTTGTCAAAATGAAAAACACAATATCAAATATAAAGTGAATGATCAAAAAGAACTCTTAAAAAGAAAGGAAGCTGAATAGTATTCCACTGTGTAAATAAACCATGTTTTTTTTTTTTTTAATCCATTATTCATCTGAGGGACATCTGGGTTGTTTCCAGCTTCTGGCTAATACAAATAAGGCTGCTATGAACATGCTGGAGCACACATCCTTGTGGTATGGTGGGCCATCTTTTGGTTATATGTCCAGGAATGATATAGCTGGGTTTTCAGCTAGAAATATTTCCATTATCTGAGAAACCCCAAGATTGATTTCCAGAATAGTTGTATCGATTTGCAATCCCAGAAGCAATGGAAGAATGTTCCTCTCTTTCCACATTTTCTCTAGCATATGCTGTTACTTGAGTTTTTGACATTAGCCTTTCTGATTGTGTAAGGCAGAATTTCAAGATCATTTTCTCTAGCATTTCCTTGATGACTAATGACCTTGAACATTTCTTTAAATGCTTTTCAGGCATTTGAGATTCTTGTTTTGTAAATCCTCTGTTTAGCTCTGTACTCCACACTTTTAATTGGGTTGTTTAGATTTTTGGTGGTTATCTTTTTGAGTTCTTTATATAATTCAGATATTAGCCTTCTACTGGATGTGTGGTTAGTGAAGATAGTTTTCCCAATCTTTTGGTAACAGATTTGTCCTATTGACAGTATCCTTCTTCTTACAGAAGCTTTTGAGTCTCACGAAGTCCCATTTATCAATTGTTGATCTTAGAGTGTGAACTATTAGTTATCTGTTCAGGAAATTTTACCCTGTGCCAATGAGTTTGAGAGTTTTCCCACTTTCTTTTCTACTGGATTCAATTTATTTGACCTGATGTTGTTTCTGATCCACTTGGACTTGAGCTTCATGCAAGGTGGTGAATATAAATCTACTTCAATCCTGTATATATAGAATTCCAGTTGGAATTTAACATTCTCTGTATTCAAGTGATAAGAATCCTTCTTAAATCCATAAGAATAAAATATGCTTTATATTATGCTTTTTAATTTTTATCATTAATACAATTACATCTCAAACATGACCAGTGACTTTATGAATTAAATACATTGACCTCGTCAGAAAAAAATGTATATTTTTAAATTCGGTTAAAAATAATTTCAAGTGATTATATTATAAATTTATTTAATATTGCAAAACTGGTGGCTATATAAAAATACAATGAATTAATTTGAAGATTTTTTTAAAAGTTAAACATGAACTTTCAGTAGTTATGACTATATTTTTAAAAATAAACAAAATCAAGCTAATCAAGCATGTTGCAGGAGGGGCTCATGAAAGCAGCTAGGAAGTAGCTTCTTCAAGGATAAGATGGTACTGCACCTGTCATACAGTGCTATGTGTCACTGCATCAGGAAAGATATGAAGAAATGTATTCTTTCCCTAGGAAGAGTCCAAACATCAGACCAAAATAAAGGTAACATGAAAATCTAATATTTTTCAGAAGAATGTTCATCTTAGAAGAGGTATAATGACTCAAAGACAAATCACCAAAAAACCCATCACTATCTCATCCAGTATTTATATATTTTTGAAAGGAAAAACCTATTGAATCTGATCAGTTTTAGGAACTTCCTGAAGTTTTTGAGTTGTTTACTTTCTGAAGCTAAAGAGCATCCCCAAAGGGTGGAATGTTTTTCCTCTGGTAATAATATCCTATGTCGGAAGAAACCTCATTGTGATGTAGAATGTTTCATCATTTCTAATATGCATTATCTTAGCATGCTTTTTCTGCAAGAATGAAAGTTTTCACCTCCTCTTAAAACAACCTTTCTTAAACTTTCCTCCAAGATAAAGCTTTTATGATGGATGAAACTGATATACAGCATACAAGGAGCACTGGGTAGATTCAATGAGTTCATAAATGGAGCCAAAGTATCACAAAGGACAAGTGATGAGAGCAAGGAGAGTAGAGCAAACAGTGGGGAAGGGATCAGAGGGTGAATTTGATCCAAACACATTATATGCCTGCATAAAGTTTGTAAATAATAAAGAGTAAAGACTGTGGGTTTCATAATTGATTTTCTATTTTTTCAATCTAGATAAACTTACTTTAATTGAATGTGTAAATTTATAACTTTCACTAATTTGTATTGTTTGTTTTTGATATGTTATTTGACTAAAGTACCCCTGTGTGTAACTGGATACTACACAGGGCAAATATTGCTAACTTAATTTTCAAATTAAGTGTATGACAGACATGAAAGCAGATGTACAGCCAACAATTACTCACATGACAATGATAGGAATTAGTTGAAGAAATATGTGATTTTAATATGTGTGGTAGAATTCCCCACACTGCCAAATGCAAAAATAGAAGAAATCCCTCAGTGGCTAAACAGTTCTACTGAACTGTCCTAGCACACTTTGATATCTTCAGGAACATGAGGCACTGACAATTTGAAATAAGTGTCCTTAACAAATTTCATGTCTGTCATTGTCATTTATAGCTGTTTACAGACTATGGTACTTGCACTTCTTCTTTGGTTGCTCATGATGCCACTATAACAAAAGGATGTTGAACCAGATCCATGACACTGATGCGTTCACTGGGTAAGCCAGTTAAAGCCTGCTTTTCTCTCCCTAACTAAAACTAGCTTAACTTAGAGTGCTACTCAGTTTTCCCAAAATTCAAACCAACATTTAATACCATTTAAATAACTTAAATTTGTCAAATTTGTATTAATTTCATAATAGTGTTTACAAATTAGAAATGAGGGCATTGATATTAATTAAAAGGTGTATATCTTTACAATCTTCTCTGTCCTTGTAATTTATATACTTTTTCTTAATTATTAAAGTATGTTGTGATAATAAATAACAGATTGGGTATTTTCAAAATTTTAATCATTTTATTAAAAATGCTATAATTACAGATTTAAAAAATTAAGTAGTTCCTTGCATCATTGTTAGTAATATGTGATTTGCAGTTTTTCCACCAGTCAAATTTTGACTTTTAATGGAAATCAGTTGCTTCTAATTAGAACAAGTATACGTCTTCAAAATGAAGATAGACAAGTATCTTCTTGCCTTGTATATAACATATGTGATATACATGCGTGTATGTATAATTGTTATCATTTCTGACCACAGAAGCGATTTATACATTTTTCTTAGCTAATAATACCTGGTAACTTTGTCTGATAGACTCTACATCTGTTTACTTGTGATGACTCTTTGAGATTCATTTTATCATCTAATAATACTTTTGCAATACTAAGACAATGGGTACCCTTACAAGTGCTAATTCCCACTCTGATAATATGTGTTTTGTTCTTATAGACCATACCCAAGATTATTCATGTATTCATAGTTCATGCTATTCCATGTGAACTACCTGATGAAATAGTCACTGCTTTCACCTGAAATGGGTCTTTTGCATTTGGTGAAATAGTCCCCGCTGTCAAAGGAAATATGTCTCTAGCATTAGGAGATAGCGGATGACATTTTGTCACACAGGTGGTCTTGAAAAATCAAAATCAAATGACAAATCCCAGTGAGATGTCTCAAAGGAAATCAGCGAAATGCCGCCTCTTGCTTCTACAAATTTTAATTCAGTTTTCAGGATATCAGCATTTGCAAGTGTGTCAATCAAGAGACATTGAAACTGTTCTCCTATTCTATGTAGAAAGAAACATCTTCTTTAAAATGGACAATCTTACTTAAGTCAATCAGAAAAACAAAAGAAAAAAAAGAAACCTGAAGCAATGTCTTTGCTTTATTGCTCCTATGACCCTCTACTGTTTAATATGCCTCTTGATGGATGTCTTCTTAATAAAAGACAGTAGTAGTAGCTAAATGAGAGCCAAAGATGATCAATAAGATTGACAGCTAAAAATGAAAGTTGGCTGTCCATGACACAATTTTACACTATAAATTCTTTTTTAGTACTCCAGCCTTATTTATAGCAATGCCTTAGTAATATCTTTTTAAAGACTACATAATGCACGTATATGCATGTGTACTATCTCCATGACTCTGCTCCAGGTTTTCAGGTGATTGCAGAGAAGAGAATAGTTTGTTTGATACCCTGGAATGGTTGTTGTAAGATGCTGAGAACTGACCATTTGCCTTCAGGATGAGAAGTAAAACCTTTTTACAGCTGAACCATTTATTCAGCCTCTAACAGCAAAGTTTTCAAGAAATAAATGCATATTCTAATGTAAGAGCCATGCACTTGATTTGTCTATCTCCTGAATTTGTTTTTATGTTTATATCTACTTTGTATAAAATAAAATTAGACTCTTAAGGTAGAACTAAATTAGTAATGTCAAATAAAAATTTGAAGTTATTTTTTAAAAAATATCCTAAAATATGTTTCAAAAATAAATAAAAAATAAGTCATTAATTTTATATAGAAATTAAGAGGAGCAAATATCTCTGTGTTTTGCATAATACATTATATATAGGTTATTGTCTCTTCCCAGTCTATGCTTTTCCAAGCTAAGTTTATTGTACAACATAATTCAGAACACAAAGTGTTAATTTAATGCCCAATAAATATGAGAATATAAAATAGGACTCAAAGCAGATCTTGTTCATAAGAGCACTGAATCTTTATAGAAAAATTATCTATTTTTCAATTTCAGAATTGGCAACACTATTATTAGTTAATAAATACTTGAAAACATTTTACATAGCATAATACATCATATATAACTTTTAGAGGACTTGATGTCTATTAAACTACACACTGTATGTGTAACAGTTGGATGATAAATGTCCCCTTTTAGGTTTACATATTTAACCATTTGGTTCCCATTTTGTGGTTCAGTTTTTGTGTTCTCAGATGTGTAATGAGAAATACTATGTCCCTTGGTTGGCTTTGGGGAGGCTCTGAGAGTACTTCCAGTTCACTATCTCTGCCTCCTCATTGTGTAGAAGATATGAATTCTCAACTTCCTGCTCCTGAAGTTATGCCTGACACTAGCGTGCAGCCCAACTGATGGACTTTGTAGAATTATAAACCCAAATAAATTGTTTTCTAGGTTGTTACGGTGCTTTATCAGAGCAAGAAAAAAAATTAACAAAATCTTACATTACCATAGATATTTAACGCTAGCACTCATACTAAAGGTATCATGTCTTTCGTCTCTAGATGACCAGACATTTGAAAACCCTGCATTAACCTTAAAAATTTACAAATGACTTTCTACAGGTGACAATGCATTCAACTTTCAGTTTTGTTATAGAGTGAGATCACCTTTAGCTTTAAAGGAAGAGGCCAACTTTCCTGTCTCTATTTTTGATTTGGACTATTACCAGTACTGAACAAACAGAATGGATTAATTACTGATTTTGATGTACCGGTGTCATATTTAGGCCTTGTCTCACAGTCATTGCTCCATTGTCCCTACAATCTTTTCCATTGCTAAGGTCATGTATCAATCCACATTTCTGTAAAAGAGCATCTACCCCTTTCAGATGATGCTTTACCTGTTTGGTTCAGTCATCTATAACAATTCACAGCAAAAGAGGAAAATTAAAAATTATAAAGTCATGGATACAAAGGAAGTCGTTAAATTTCTTGTGCCGCTGAGCCTTGTGTGACATCTGTCTGTGAGTTCTTTGGCTCCTACGTGGTTTGTAAGTCACCCAGAGCAATGTGGCCACCACTGATGGTAGCTGCTTATCTACATCAGCCATGTGCTATTTATTTCATTCCCATTCAATGGCCTGCAGATTGAAGAGACAATTATTCCCATTCTTAGGAAGAAGTTTCACATCACAGTATTTTCCTGCTGCTGCTACTGATCCTAGTTCCCTGGTCTCCTGCTTGCTCTTTCATCTTTGAACAGCAAATTCTGTGTGTCTCTGCTCAATGTACACCTTCCTCCTTGTTCTTGTTTGTGTATCTAACCATCAGAAACAGGAAAGTGCTGCTGGTGCCACCTCTCAAGACTTCTACATTTATTATTCCCCTCAGAAGAGAAATAGGGACACCCTGTTCACCAGGAGGTTTGAGACGAAAGATGCCAAACCCGGGAACAGTAAATACCCTTGTATTACAGATGATTTTCAAGCCATCTACACATAAAACAAAAACAAAACACAGATAGCAGGATATGTAAATATTATTAGCCCTAGTTTTAGTATAAGATAATGTATAAGGAATAATTACTAAATTATGTACATAGAAATCTGTTTAATTATTACTTCGTAAATAGTCATTATACTGTTTTCCTGCTACATATTTATGCTATTTTTATACATGAGGAGTCAACATTCTAATTGCATATGAGCTTTGTCTTAATGTCATCAAACTCCACTCTCCTCACTAACTCTGTTTTTCTGTCATTCTCTTCCATTTCAGGTCTAGACTCTTGTTTATAGAATGAGTCCCTTATGTATACAAATATCTGAATGTCACATGATGGAGGGATTTGCTTCATAAGAAAAATTAAAATCCAGTGACACAATAGAGAATTCAAAGAAGCCTTGCTAGAATTCCACCTATTTCCCAGGAAATGTGTCTCTTCCCTTTAGCAATGTTACATATTAGCTGGATCTTCCCAGTGGATCTATTAGTTGAAAAAAATAATTGTTGCAGTTCAGTGCCCAGGAAGAGTAAACATACTTCTAATGCACTTTAAAAATTTCCCATGTGTGTATATCAAATATGATAATGTGGAAGAGATGCTTTAGTCAAACATGCCATAAAATTGGAACCTTACTGGCTGAGTTTTCAATCTCTTGCAAAACGGGGTTGTGTTTTGTTTATCTTTGTACTTCCCATATCTGGCAAGGGGACTGGCACTATGCAGCTGCATAGAATTAAGCAATTAATTAATAGCACATTTGGTTCCAAAACAGATTTGAGGTAGTTTGTGGGAAATATATACAATAAGATAACAAAAATATCAGGAAAGTCTAAACACATTTTTGAGACACATTGGGAAATATCATCTGGACCCACTATGCAGAGCAAGAGGTCCTCAGAGGCATGTTATTGTGTTTGCATTATTTCCCGTGAACTGCAGAAAAATACTAAAGTTTCTGCAACAAAAGAGAAGATAACGTTTCACTCTTTTACTGGATATGCTTATGTTGAACTTGTATTCCACATTTACAAAACTACTTGTCAAAATCATAGAATTACTGTTAAATTGTTTTTTTTTTTAATTTTGGATTTTTTCCAATAAGGGGAGAAAATTTTAAAAAGGAAGTAATGTTACTTGTTACTGCATTTCATGTTTTGTTCTTATTACCAAACTACATCTTCCTTGTAAAACACCCCCTTCATAGATAATCATACAAAAATCTGTCATTTTTGCTTTGTTTTGTTTTTTTATAGACTGTTAACAGACAGACAAGTTTTGGGTATAAGACATTTATATAGTTAATATGTATCATAACACCATAGTTCAAGACTAAACTTTCCTTAAGAAATCAAACTTTTTCAAAAGCTTGTGATCAGAAGAAATTGAATATTGTCTCTCATCTTGCTTGATATGCCAGGCAAATAGCATAGACTTTAATGGAGCTTACAGAATTAAGTTTAAGGGCACTTCAGGCTTTTTCCTTTGGTGAGATACATTGACATCTCCTATAGTTTGTGGTTGTGACCTGCCTTTGGAGCCTGGCCTTAGTTTTCCTTCCCCCACTTGTTTCCTTCCTTGTGTCCATTGAACATTTTGTACAAGCTATCTTTGTTTGTTTGTTTGTTTGTTTGTTTCTTTCTTTTATATTGAACACATTTATTTAAAAAAACAAAGATTTTTTGAAGGGTTTGATAGTATGCATTAAGATCTTACCAGTTACAATGAGCATAGAGTACATGTAAAACAAGATATGACCTGGAATTAGTCAAAAATTTCTTGGTGTATAAAGATTAAGTATAATGGTTTTTCATTTTCTTTCTTTTCTTCTTCTTAAACTTCATATACTCTGTGAATTGTTTCTGTGGTGTTCAGAGATTACTGTGGTTAGTATCCAAATATCAGTGACTACATATTATGTCTGTTCTTTTGTGACTGGGTTATCTCACTCAGAAAGATATTCTCTAGATGCAGCCATTTTCTTAAGAATTTGATAAAGTCATTGGTTCTGATAGCTGGGTAGTTCTCCATTGTGTATGTATACAACAATTTTTGTATCAATTCATCTACTGAAGGACATCTGAGTTCTTTCCAGCTTCTAAGTATTATAAATAGGGCTGCTATAAACGTTGTGGTGCATGTGTCTCTGTTGTATGTTGGAGCTTCTCTGGGGTATATGCCCAGAAGTGGAATAACTGGGTCTTCAGGTTGTACTATGTCCAATTATCTGGAAATTGTCAGACTGATTTCCAGAGTGGTTGTACCAGTTTACAACCCCACCAAGAGTGGAGAAGTGTTCCTCTTTCTACAGATCCTAGCCAGCATCTTCTCTCATCTGAATTTTTGATCTAAACCATTCTGACTGGTGTAGGGTGAAATTTCAGGGTTGTTTTGAATTGCATTTCCCTGATGGCTAATGATGTCGAACGCTTCCTTAGATGCTTCTCAGCCATTTGATATTCCTCAATTGAGAACATTTTGTATAGCTCTGTACCCCATTATTTAATAGGATTGTTTGATTCTCTTGTGTTTAACTTCTTGAGTTATTGAATATTGGGCCTCTGTTGGAGGTGGGGTTGGTAAAGATCTTTGGCCAATTGGTTGGATGCCATTTTGTTTCCTTGTCAGTGTCCTTAGTCTTACAGAAACTTTGCAATCTCATTAAGTCATATTTTTTTGATGTTTGACCTGAGAGCCTGAGCCATTGGTGTTCTGTTCAGAAAATTTTCTCCAGTGCCTATGTGTTTTAAGGTTTTCCCTACTTTCTATTCTAATAGTTTCAGTGTACCTGGTTTAATGTGGAGATCTTTGATCAACTTGCACTTGAGCTTTATACAGGGAAATAAGAAAAGGTCTATTTTCATTCTTCTGCATGCTGAGTGCCAGTTGGACCAACACCATTTGTTGAATAGGCTGTCCTTTTTCCATTGAATGTTTATAGTTACTTTGTGAAAAAAATCAAGTGACCATATATGTGAGGGCTCATTTCTGGATCTTCTATTCTATTCCATTGATCCACTTGCCTATTTCTGTACCAGTACCATGCAGTTTTCAGCACAATTGCCTTGTAATATAGCTTGAGGTCAGGGATAGTGATTCCCGCAGATGTTTTTTTGTTGTTGAGGATGGATTTCACTCTTCTAGGTCTTTTGTTATTCCATATGAAATTGCACATTGATCTTTCCAATTCCATGAAGAACTGGGTTGGAATTTTGATGGGGATTGCATTGAATCTGTAGATTGCTTTTGGTAGGATGGCCATTTTTAAGATGTTGATCTTTCCAATCCATGAGCATGGGAGATCTTTCCATTTTCTGAGATCCTCCTCAATTTCTTTCTTTAGAGGTTTGAAATTCTTGTCATACAGGACCTTCACTTCTTTAGTTAGAGTCACACCAAGGTATTTCATAGTTTTTGTAACGATTGTGAAGGGTACGTTTTCCCTAATTTCTTTCTCCACATGTTTGTCCTTTGAGTACAGGAAGGCTACTGATTTGTTTGAGTTAATTTTGTATCCAGCCACTTTTCTGAACTTGTTTATCAGCTGTAGGAGTTCTCTGGTGGAATTTTTGGGGTCACTCAAGTACACTATCATGTCATTGGCAAAGAGTGATGTTTTTATCTCTTCCTTTCCTTTTTGTATCATTATGATCTCCTTTTGCTGTCTAATTGCTCCAGCCAGGAATTCCAGTACTATGTTGAATAGGTAGGGAGAGAGTGGGCAGCCTTGTCGAGTCCCTGATTTTAGTGGGATTGCTTCAAGTTTCACGCCATTAAGTTTGATGTTGGCTTTTGGTGTATATTGCTTTTATTATGTTTAAGTATGGGCCTTGGATTCCTGTTCTTTCCAGGACTTTTAACATGAAGGGGTGTTAGATTTTGTCGAATGCTTTCTCAGCGTCTAGTGATATGACCATGTGATTTTGGTCTTTGAGCTTGTTTATATGGTGGATTATGTTGATGGATTTCCTTATGTTCAAACATCCCTGCATCCCAGGGATGAAGCCTACTTGGTCATGATAAATGATCCTATTGATGTGTTCTTGGATTCGGTTTGCGAGGATTTTGTTGAGTATTTTTGCATCAATGTTCATAAGTGAGATTGGTCTGAAGTTCTCTCTCCTTGTAGGGTCTTTGTGTGGTTTAGGTACAAGGGTTATTGTAGCCTCAAAAAATGAGTTGGGTAATATTCCATCTGATTCTATCTTTTGGAATAGTTTGGCGAGTATTGGTGTTATATCCTCAATAAAAGTCTGATAAAATTCTGCACTGAACCTGTCTGGACCTGGGCTTTTTTTGGTTGAGGCTTTTTATGACTTCTTCTATTTCTTTAGGTGTTATAGGGTTATTTACATGGTTTACTTGGTCCTGGTTTAACTTTGGGACCTTGTATCTGTCTAGGAATTCATCCATTTCCTCCAGATTTTTTAATTTTGTGGAATATAAGTTTTTGTTGTAGGATCTGATGATTTCTTGAATTTCCTCAGTTTCAGTTGTTATGTCCCCACTTTCCTTTCTGATTTTGTTAATTTGGATACTCTCTCTTTGCCCTCTAGTTAGTCTGGCTAGGGGTTTATCAATCTTGTTTATTTTCTCAAAGAACCAACTCTTGGTGTTGTTGATTTTTTCAATGGTTCTTTTGTTTTTTCTATTTGGTCTATTTCTGCCCTAATTTTGATTATTTCTTGCCGTCTACTCTTTTTGGGTATATCTGCTTCCTTTTGTTCTAGAGCTTTTAGCTGTGCTGTCAGGTTGCTGATGTGAGCTCTCTCCAGTTTGTTTGTGAAAGCACTTAGGGCTATGAGTTTTCCTCTCAATACTGCTTTCATTGCATCCCATAGGTTTGGGTATGTTGTGTTTTCGTTTTTGTTGAATTCTAGAAAATCCTTAATTTCTTTCTTTATTTCTTCTTTGATCCTACTATCCTTTATCAGAGCATTGCATAGTTTCCATGTGTATGTGGGCTTTTTGTTGTCTTTGTTGTTGTTAAAGACCAGCCGTAGACCATGGTGATCTGAGAGGATGCATGGGAGTATTTCAATCTTCTTATATCGATGGAGGCTCGTTCTGTGTCCAATTATGTGGTCAATTTTCGAGAAGGTGCCATGGGGTGGTGAGAAGAAGGTGTATTCTTTTAGTTTGGGATAGTATGTTCTGTATATATCTATTAATTCTAGTTGGTTCAAAGTCTGTGCTAGTTTTGCAGTGTCCTTGTTCAGTTTCTGTTTCCCTGATCGGTCCATTGGTGAGAGTGGGGTATTAAAGTCTCCCACGATTATTGTGTGGGGTGAAATGTATTTTTTGAGCTTTAGTAGGGTTTCTTTTATGAATGTGGGTGATTTTTTATTTGGAGCATATATGTTAAGGATTGAGAGTTCCTCCTGACAGATTTCCCCGGTAATGAGTAAAAAGTGTTCTTCCTTATCTTTTTTGATAACTTTTGGTTGGAAATTTACTTTATTTGATATTAGAATAGCCACTCCATCTTGCTTCTTGGAGCTGTTTGCTTGGAAGTTTTTTTCCTACCCTTTAACTCTGAGATAATGTCTGTCTTTGTCTCAGAGATGAGTTTCCTGTATGCAGCAAAAGGCTGGATTTTGTTTATGTATCCAGTCTGATAGTCTATGTCTCTTTATTGGGGAGTTGAGATCATTTATGTTAATAGATATCAAGGAATAGTTGTTTCTGTTTCCTGCTATTATTGCTTTTTTGGGTTGAGTTGTGTCTGTGTTTATTTTTCTTCTTTTAGTTTTCTTGTTTAGGAGTATTATTGTTCTTACTAGGCTGTATTTTCTCTCATTGTATTGGGTTTTCCACCTATAATTCATTGTAGTGCTGGGTTTGTGGTCAGATATTGTGTGAATTTTGATTTGTCTTTAAATTTCTTCGTCTCTCCATCGATGGTGATTGATAGTTTTGCTGGGTATAGCAGCTTGGGCTGGCATTTGTGCTCTTTTATGGAGTGCATGATGTCTGTCTAGGCTCTTCTAGCTTTCATAGTCTCTGTTGAGAAATCGGGTGTGAGTCTGATTGGTCTGCCTTTATATGTTACCTGACCTTTTCCCCTTACTGCTTTTAGTATTCTTTCTTTGCTTTGGGCACTTGATGTTTTTACTATTATGTGTCGGGAGGTATTTCTTTTCTGGTCTAACCTATTTGGAGTTCTGAAGGCTTCTTTTATGCTCGTGGTCATCTCATTATTGAGGGTAGGGAAGTTTTCTTCTATGATTTTGTTGAAAATATTTACTGTGCCTCTTAGTTGATACTCTTCTCCCTCTTCTATTCCTATTATCCTTAGGTTCGGTCTTCTCATTGTGTCTTGGATTTCCTGGATATTTTGGGTTAGGAGCTTTTTGTTTTTTGCATCTTCTCTGGCTGTTTTGTCTATGTTTGCAATGTTGTCTTCTGCCCCGGAGATTCTCTCTTCGATCTCTTGTAATCTATTGTAAATGCTTGCTTCTGTGACTCCTGATTTCTTTTTTTGGTGTTCTGACTCTAGGGTTATCTCTTTTAGTGTTTTCTTTATTGTGTCAATCTCTGTTTTAATTTCCCTCTTCCATTCCTTTATTTCTTTGGTTCAGTTTTTTTCTAGTTCTTTTAGTTCTTTGAGTGTTTTTCTTGTTTATTCTTTAAAAGCTTCTGAATCTTTTTGCTTTTCCTCCCTTTCTTGTTTAATTAACTCTATCAGTGTCTTGAGGCATGATTTCAGGTCTGTGTCTTCTTTTTCTGGAGTGTTTGGAGTTCCGATGTTTGCTGTTATGGGAGAGCTGGGCTCTGGTGTTGCTAGATTGTCTTGGTTCCCTTGGGATATACTCTTTCTCTTTCCTCTTGCCATTTTGTTGTCAGTGATATGTTCTTACCTTTCTCTTGTATCTGCTCTGTGTCCCTGGTTCTCCACTGGTTGAGGTGTCAGATGGGTCAAGCCCTGTTTTATGCCTCAGAGTCGTCGGGTGTGAGCAGAAGTTCCAACGTTCTGTTTCTGTTTGCTAGATCAGGCACAGTTGCTCAGCCTCTATGAGCCGCCGTTCCACCTGGCATGTAGGCCAGGCTTTGCTCTGCGTCCAGAAGTCGCCTCCGGGTGGAAACAGAAGTTCTAATTTTCTGTTCCCAATCGCTGTTGCTCAGCCTCTATGAGCCGCTGTTCCGCCTGGCATGTAGGCCAGGCTCCCGCTCTGCGTCCGGAAGTCGCCTCTGGGTGGAAACAGAAGTTCTAATTTTCTGTTCCCAATTGCAGTTGCTCAGCCTCTATGAGCTGCCGCTCCGCCTGGCAGGTAGGCCAGGCTCCGCTCTTCCAAAACTTTTAACATGAAGGATTGTTGAATTTTTTCAAATGCTTTCTCAGCTTCTAGTTAGATGATCATGTTGTTTTTTTCTTTGAGTTTGCTTATATGTTGGATTATGTTGATGGATTTCTGTATATTAAGACATCCCTGCATCACAGGGATGAAGTCTACTTGATCATAGGGAATGATTGTTTGGATATGTTCTTGAATTCGGTTTGCAAGGATTTTGTTGAGTATTGTTGCATCAATGTTCATAAGTGAGATTGTTCTGAAGTTCTCTTTCTTTGTAGGGTCTTTGTGTGGTTTAAGAATGAGGGTTTTGTGGCCTCAAAAAATGAGTTAGGTAGTTCCTGCTTACCTGAACTAATGGGAGTGGTCCACATTCTGAATGCTAGGTATATACCTCTCTGCTTCCTGGCTTTTTGGAGTGCAGTGTCACCAGGCCTGTGTCCCTGGATCTCTGCTATTCCTGGTGGCAGATGTCCTGAGCACCTGTTCTGCAGGCATGGGCTGCCTGGTAGAAACAGAGATCCTAAGGCAGTGTTCCTGCTCCCCTGAACAAATGGGGGAGGGGCGTACTTCCCAAGAGCCATCTCACCAGCCCTGTGTCCCTGGATCTCCACTGTTCCTGGTGGCCTTGTCTGAGCTATCTTTACCTTGAAAACATCCTGTTTTGTACACTCTTAACTGCACCTGGCCTCCCCAAACTTTCTTGTTCACCCCATATTAAAGCCTAGTTGGCATTCACCCATTATTGAGTTACCCATGTGGGTGTCTGTGTGTGTTTAGTTTTCAATCTCCCAGGCCTTTGTCTAAGGTTCAGTGCGGGCATAATCATTTTGTAAATAATCAAGTTGATGTTAGTTACTAACAAATGTTTTAGCTTTCTGTTTAATGCATACTTGTCTTTTTGGTTGTCCTGAGGATCAATAGAAATTTGAATTCTTTATGTAGTTAATCAAAAACAGCTTAGAACTACAGTTCAACTAAGGTTAAATTTGAATTGTTTCATGTATAAATGTAGGTGAAGCACATATGAAAGCATCTTCAGTAACAGTTTCTTGAAGGTTAACTATGTTTGAAATAGGAATCTGAGATTTCTTTAAAAAATATTTTCCAAAGATCCATTAGCTTGTAGAGGGCCTTTCAAGAGGTTTCTAATGATATGAAACTTCCATTTTTAAGAAGAAGTAGATTCAAATGTTCTATTTACAGAAATGTGATCATATTTCAGAATAATATGTTTATTCTTAAAAATCACTAGGTAGGTTTCATGTGATCTTTCTAATATAAAGTGACATATGTGAAATAACAAATATAATAGTCCAGGGAATTTATTATATGTATGACAGATTTCAATATAATGTTTTATGATATATATATATACATATATAAAAACATTTTGCTTATATAAAATATGAAACCAAAATAAGGAAGGAAATGGGATATTAATATATGATAAAATGAATCCTAACTGTTCATATTAAAATTTAAAAACTATATTACAGTCAGTGCTCAAGAGATTTTATATAAAACATAATGGCAGAAAGCATGCCATGTACAATGGAAACAATAATGATAATTAATATAACAATACATTTTAATTTGTCTTGTTATTAAATAGTAAAGATGTGTAATTCAGTCATTTTCTTGAGATGTAGTCTCTCTATATACCTAAGGTTACACTAAAACAGGACCAACTCCTGAAAATCTCTGTCTGGATTATATTTGTGTAGCAGTACTCCTCTGATCTCCTGTGGGTGCAGGAGCTGAAGGGGTTTGCAACCCTATAGGAAGAATAACAATATCAACCAATCAGAGGTCCCAGGGAATAAAACACCAATGAAAAAGCACACATGGGTGAGCCCATGGCTCCAGCCACATATGTAGCAAAGGATGACATTGTCTGAAATGAATAGAATGAGAAGCCCTTGGTCCCATGAAGGCTTGATGTCCCAGGGTAGGGGAATGCCAGGGTTTTGAGGTGGGAGAGGGTGTGTGGTAGGGAAGGGGAAGGAAAATCGAAATGGAAGACAGGGGATCAGGAAAAGGGATAATATTTGGCAGGGAAATACATAAAATATCCAATAAAATACAAAAAAGGGAAGTGATGTGTTACAGAGAAATTGAAAACCTTAGGTCAAATCAATATAGTTTAATTTTCAAACTGATCTACTTGTGTACTTGCTTTTAACTGTAGATCAGATGGTTAAAAAAAAAAACAATATTAAAATTAGATAAACCAAGCCTATTTGTATACCTAGAAACTTAGCTGGAGTTCTCAAACTTGTTTGTAATCAGAAAGACTACAAATTTTGTGGTTAAGATGAACTCGTGTTACAGTTCAAAAAGTAGGGAAACTGTTTAAAAGCTTAAAGGAACTGAGCACAGTCCTTTTCAAGTTAGATATATTTAGCTCATGTGTGAGTTTACCCATAGGCCCTTGCCATGGTGCACATATAGGGCAGAGGGCAATTTGCCAGAGTCATTCTCACAGTATGTCATAAGAGTGCCAAGGCTTATACTTGGGCCTTGTGGTTTTAAATTGAGTTTTGCATATTAAACTTAGAGCGCCCGTAAATTCCATGAATGTAGAAGGGGACATTATAGAACAAGTTTATATCATGAGAAAAGGGCAATGAGACAAATTGGAAATTTTTGTTGCTTTTTCCCAACTTTACCTGAATTTGCTTTAATATTACTGATTCTTATTAAATTGTTTTGGGGTTTGTATGTTTTGTTTATTTTGTTTTGTTCCCATTGTTGTTCAACAATTAGTTTGAAAATCCCAGCAGAGGGATTAGACAAACAGCCCTGTCCCTAAAAAATGATACCCACAATTGATATGGGCTGGCCAAAGAACAATCACTGAATTTCAATGGATAACACTGGGTAGATCATCTACAGTACAGGGAGGTCCTAGGCCAAAGGGTTCTTGGCCAACACAAAACAAACTCCAACTTTTTTGTTTGCATTTCATTTTGGTCAGTTTTTGTTTGTTTTGTCGGGATGAGTTTTGTTTGATGGTTTGCTTGTTTTCTTTTTTGTTTTAGTTTGTTTCCTAGAGGGAGAACAGGAAGTTGGAGTACTGTGGAGAGTCTGTGAAGAGTAGTGAAGGTAAATAATATGATCAAAACATATTCTGTATTTTTCTTATGGAAATAATGATTAATTTAAATAATTGATTAGTATATAGTATATTAAAATCCACTGTCATACATACCGAGTTGTTAGAATAATATCAAATCAATAAAATAATATCTCCATGGTTTGTAAGAAATATTTATATAATATTTTCATATAACAATGCATAACGTAAATAGTATGCAAATGCCAAAATAATACAGTGTTTGCCCAAGAAATGCTATCAATTAAACCATCTACGTGTTTATAGCTCATTTAGAGAGTAAGAAATATATTGATCTTCAGTGAATAAATATATAAAAACACTTAAAGAATTTTATGAACTCCTATTTATCCACTAATTATTAGAAATTCCTATAGCAAAATCTAATACATTTGTCAGTTAAATGTATTGAAAAATACACACTTAATGTTCCTGAGACTCAAGACAAAGTACTGAGACAAAAATAAATTATAAACAATATGTGTTACATCTGAACCATGGCAGTAATTTAATGTCACTAAGATGTACATTCATGCTAGGTTTTAATTTTAGAAGTAGTTAATATTCAAATATATGCTAATAGTTTCTGGAATTCATTTAAGTATTTTGGTGGCATACATGTGCTGGTAAAGCACATATGGGTGAATTCAAAAGCATGGCTCCTGATTTAGAAGACAGCTATGGGGTAGTGATTGCAAAGATAGAAGCTACAGCTGCTTTGTCTGGGAATATTGTCATAGGACTAATGAGTTGCTTTTTCTGATTTCATGATAGCTTGAAGTTTGTATAGTAGTGCATCTGCATTTTAAACATAAGGAGTTTCCCAAAAAGCAAAATGCCATATGATCTCCCCAACTCACTGTTGAAATGAAGGAGTATGTTGTAGAAACAGCTGCATTCTCTAATTCACCGGAAACAACATCTGTAACAGCGAAAGTACGAAAGTAATCTCTGTATCCATCAGAGAATGTAGATAAAAATGTGACATAATATGTAATAAATATTATCATGATGTAATAGAATGCTACGGAGCCTCTGAAAAGAATAAAACTCTGTCATTTGTGGTAAGATAAATGAACTTAGAGAAAAATCATGCTAACTGAAGTACATCAGGGACAGAATGACAAATACTGTGAGCTCTCCTCATAGAAGAACAGAAGAATGTTCAATATTTGGGCATGTGTCAAGGCAGGGTAAGGAAAAAGTAGAGATACTGGCAAGTAGAAAAATGTAATGAATGCACATGTGAATATTCCTAAAGTTAGTGGTCAAGGAACCATGTGAGTGCCCTGCATTTACACCTAACCCTTTGAGAACAAACCTCTCAATGTACCTTAAGCCTGACTTGTGGCTAGGAAGACCAACACATTCCTCTGGTTTGTCTCTGTCTCTATCTCCGTCTCCCACTTTGTTTGTTAGTCAGAAGCCCTGCTTGGCTATTTACCTATGTGAAAGTCAAATGAACTCATTTCAACATGGAGACACATAAACTATCCTAAGCTGATGAGTTATCTCTTCCAACCCTGAAACAAGTGTGCTAATTGTAGTTTTGTACAACACATTGAAACACAGTTTAAAACTGCTAAACTATTAAACTAGTAATTTAAATATTTTTCCAGAAAAAAAATGTTTATGAGGTGACAGATAGAGTTTGTCTCTATCATTCTCAAACATGCATATCAAAAATGATATTTTATACTGCTTAAATATACATACTCATTATTTGACAATTAACTTTTTGAAAAATTGAAGCCCAGGCAATGGCTTCAAGATGAGTCATTTGCTGCCCTCACCAGGATACTACAACATATGCAACTAAAATTCATTGAGATAAATTTTGAGTATTTCTTTGGAGGTAGTTTAATCCTATTATATATCCAAATACTATTTTCTACCGATAGCTCTAATGCATGTTTATTATTTATTCACTCAATTATTTATTCAATGTTTTATATAATTTTCAATCCAAGAGACCATAAATATAAAGCCAAACTATGTCAAAACAAGCAGACAATAGTTTAAAAATATGATATATTTACAAATAGAGATGTGTTTGTTTTCTGTATTCTAATACAGTAACATGGCATGTGCTATGAAATTATAAGACAAAATGAACATATATTTATTTCAACATCAGTATGATAATAAATGTATCTGTTTTCTGGTAAATAATCCTCATTTACATTACATTTATTTAGTACCCGAAACATTCCTGCAATTAGAGCTGTAGAGAATTGTTGACATACTATCTGGAGGTTTCCTCAATCCTTTCTCATCTCACACCGTGTAATGGGGAATCCAAAATCATCTATACATTATTCCTAATGGCTCATTTTTAATTGCATTTTGTATGGCTGTTTTTTTGACTTTCAAATTAGTAAGAACTTCAAATTAGTCTCTTCCCTTTCTTAATGCCCTTGTTTTCTGGTAATAATCAAACTGCCTGCTGGCTATTGACTACTGCTGGCTGGGACAGTAGATTCCTGGAACAAAAATAAATTCTGTATTTTGTGTTACTGTTACTTGTATACTTGTTTTTTTCTTAAAATTGTCAGTGTCTTTAAAAGGAAAAGTCAGCACTGTTTTAATTTGCATTTTTTTAATTACTAAGGGTGTTGAACACTTCTTTAGGTACTTCTCAGCCATTTGAAAAACAGCTTCTCAGTTGAGATTTCTTTGTTTAGCTCTGTACCCCATTTTCTAATAGGATTATTTGATTCTCTGAAGTCTAACTTCTTCAGTCTTTTATGTACTTTGAATATTATCGCTCTATCGGATGTAGGATTGAAAAAATATCTTATACCAATATATTAATTGACATTTTGTCTTATTGGCAGTGTCCTTTGACTTACAGAAGCTTTGCAATATTATGAGGTGGAGCCTAAGCCATTGGTGTTAAGTTCAAGAAAAATATTCTCCTGTGCCTATGTGTTCTAAGCTCTTCTGCACTTTCTGTTCTATTGGTATCAGTTTACCTGGTTTTATGTGGAAGTCTTTGATATGAATGGACTTGAGCTTTGAAAAACAAGATAAAAATGGACTGATTTGCATTAGACCTGCTGACCACCAGTTGAACCAGCAACACTGGATGAAGATGTTGTATATTATCCTGTAAAAGTTTTTAGCACCTTTATCAAAGTTCAAGTGACCAAAGGTATGTAGGTTAATTACTAGGTCCTCAGTTCTATTCCATTGATCAACCTGCCTGTCTCTGTACCAGTATTGTACAGTTTTTATCATGATTGATCTATAATACAGCTTGAGGTCAGGGATGGTAATTAACCCAGGAGGGTTTTTGTTTGTTTGTTTTTGTTTTTTTTTTCATTGTTAAGGATAGTTTTACTAACTTTATTTTTTTGTTGTTATTTCAAATGAGTTTGTGATTTGCTCTTTCAAACTCTATAAGGAATTGAGTTGGAAATTTGATAGGAGTTGAACTGAGTCTGTGGATTATTTTTGGTAGGATGGCTATTTTTACTATGTCAATCCTTCCCATCCATGAGCATGGGAGATCTTTCCATCTTCTGAGGTCATTTTCAATTTCTTTCTTCAGGAACTTGAAAGTCTTATCATACAGATCTTTTCAATGCTTGGTTTGGGACACACCTAGTATTTTATATCATTTGTGACTATTGTTAAGAGTATCATTTCTCTAATTTCACTCCCACCCTGTTTATCCTTTGAGTAGATAAAGACTACTGATTTGTTTGAATTAATTTTATATCCAGTCATTTTGCTGAAATTGTTTATCAAGTTTACAAGTTCTCTGGGGGTACATTTGGGGTCATTTAAGTATACACTATCATATCATCTGCAAAGAGTAATATTTTGACTTCTTCCTTTCAAATTTGTATTCCTTTGACATCATTTTGTTGTCTAATTGTTCTTGCTAGAACTTCCATAATTATATTGATTAGGTACGGGAAAGTAGGCAGCCTTGTCTAGTCCCTGAGTATAGTGGGATTTCTTTAAGTATCACACCATTTTGGTTTGATGTTGGCTACTTGTTTGCTGTATATTTATTTTACTATTTTTCGATATGGTTCTTGAATTCCTCCAGCTCATACCATTCAGAATGGCTAAGATCAAAAGCCCAGGTGACAAAAGATACTGGTGAGGATATGGAGAAAGAGGAACACACCTCCATTGTTGGTAGAATTGTAAGCTGGTACAAGCATTCTGGAAATCAGTCTGGAAGTTTCTTAGAAAATTGGACATAGTACTACTACCTGAGGACCCAGATATACTACTACTGGGAATATATCCAAAAGATGCTCCAAGATTTAACAAGGACACATGCTCCACCATGATCACAGCTGCCTTATTCATAATAGCCAGAAGCTGGAAAGAACCCAGATGTCCTTCAACAGAGAAATGGATAAAGAAATTGTCATACATTTGCACAGTGGAGTACTACTCAGCTATTAGAGACACTGACTTTATGACTTTTTGTAGACAAATGGATGGGACAAGAAGCAATCATCCTGACTGAGGTAACACAGTCACAAAAGAACACATATAATATGCAATCACTGATAAGTGGATACTAGCCCAAAAACCTCAGAATACCAAAGAAACAATTCACAGAACTTATGAAGTTCAATAAGAAGGAAGGACTTAATATGGATACCTCAGTCCTTCTTTGAAGGGAGAACAAAATATTCATGGGAGAAAAATAGAGGGACGAATAGATGAACATGGACTGTAAAGTAAAAAAAAAAAATCACCAAGAGTCTGCCTCACCTGGGGATCCATTCCATATGCAGCTACTAAATCCAAACACATTGCTGATGTCATGAAGTGCTTACTGGCAGGAGGCTAATATGGATGCCTCCTCAGAGGCTCTGATAGAACCATACTGATACAGATGAGGATGTTTGCAGCAAACCATTGGACTGAGAACTGGGACACAAGGGAAGAGCTAGAGAAAGGACTGAAGGAGCTGAAAGGATTTGCAACTCCATGGGAAGAACAACAGGATTAACCAACCAAACTCTCCATAGGTCCCAGAAACAAAAACACCAACCAATGGGTACACTTGGGGAGATCCTTGGCTCCCATTGCATATGTATCAGAGGATGGCCTCTTCTAGTGTTAAAGGGAGGAGAGGCTTCTGTTTCAGTGAAGGCCCTTTTTCCCAGTGTAAGAGAATGCCAAGGCACTGAGATTTTAGGGAGTGGGAAGATTGTCATGAAAGCAAGGAGAGGGAGTGGGAGGGAAGAGGGTGGGAAGGAGATAACATTTGAAATGTAAATACAGAGAATATCTCATAAAATGATTTAAAATTAAAAAAGTAAAGCGGACACTCTGAGAAGCATAGAGTGCTTGGTTGCAATGTTCTAATGGCATGTAGAACCTACTGTTTGAACAGTAAAACACAACAATGAAACATTCTGCTTTACTTGGGATACACACGCAACAAACTATGCAGCCACTATAAATGAATCAGGGAACGTCTTAAATCACAGTATCAGAATTTAAAATTGGATAATTTATGAAGAAAAGACTTGTATGCAGTGGTCACAAAAACAAAGCAGAATTTAACAGACGAGAAATAAGTCCTATATTACTTCAAGAACTATATGATTCTATAAGGAAGGTATATCAGAGGGACTGCTAATGGGGAAAAGGTCTTTACAGTTACACCCAATGCTCTTAGTGTCTAGTAGAAACTTCATTTTATTAATGCTGTATTCTTCTAACGATTTCCATTTTTGTAACACAGGTATGGAAGTATAAAGAAATATTACCATAGACAAGTGACTTATATGACATCTCAAATACATACAAAATTAGGTTTCAAGCCTCAACATCTGAAAACTAAAACTAAGTCTCATTTCTTTGGTCAATTTGTAATTTTTTTTAAGTTGCTAGTAACTATTTCCATTTTTCAGACTTAGTGTCCCATTGAGTAATAACACTGCCAAATAATAAAATTCAAATATTAAGTGGAGAAAGGATTATAAGCAGTTTTATCTCAGAAATTTAAAATGTGATAGAATTTTGAACCACTCATAGTTATCATATTAATAATCAATTAGTCATATTTGATATATTTATACCTCATAAACAACACAGAATTGTCATATCCAAGTTTACATTATATAATTTCTTATGTATTAATATCTGTATTTTCTTGCTAATCCACCAAAATAATTTGCCTTTCTTCTTCTGATTCTGCTTTGAATTAATTTTATTTTAAATGCTACATCAAAATACAATGTGCACAAAGTTTGTAGCAGTGGGTCATGGGGAACAAGATGTAGCCACAAGAAAGTCTGAGATGCTAGGGACCTAATAGGTTTTCAGGACCTAACAGGGATGACAAGAGCCCAAATACCCAACAAAGTGGAGATAGAACCTGTGGAGACCATATCCAGTGGATAGGCCTGCCCCTGGTTGAGGAAATAGAGGGACAAAGAGTGGATCAGAGACCAACGGGCATCCACAGACTGTCCAACCTAGGGATTCCTCCCATCTGCAGACATCAAACTCAGACACTATTGCTGATGCCACTAAGTTCTTGCTGACAGGATCCTGATCTATAGCTGTCTCCTGAGAGGCAGTGCCAGAGCGTGAGCAATACAGATACAGATGCACACAGCCAACTGTCAGACTAAGTGTGGGCACCCCAATAGAGCAGGAAGGATTGAAGGAGCTGAAGGAGTTAGCCAACCCCATAGGAAGAACAACAACTAAGACACCCCAAACATCCAGGGACTAAACCATAAACCAAAGAGTACACGTGATGACCTTACCTGACATCAATGAGAGGGGAACACTGTGGTCCTATGGAGGCTGAATGAAGCAGTGTAGGGGAATGCTAGGGCACTGAGGCAGGTGGGTATGTTCGTGGGGAGCATACTCATAGAAGCAGGAAAGGATAGGGCTTTTAACTGGGTAGGGGAAAAACATTTGCAATGTAAAGGAATAAAATAACCAATAAAATAAAAAAAACATACAAATTGTGTGTACTAATTTGTGTGTCCTGTGATGTTTTGGCACATGTAGAAATTGTGTCAAGTTTAAATGAGCTAACACTTGTCTACCTCCTCAAACTTTTGTTTCTCTTCCTTATGACAACATTCAAATTTCTTTATTTCAGTCTTTTGAAATGCACATCATCGTAATCCCCAAACAAGCTGCTGGTCAATAAAACCCCATAGCTACTCATTCCCGTTGAACTGTAATTTACTTAATTTGATCAACATGTTCCCTTTTTACCCTGCTTAGGTTCTCTCTCTGGTCTTTGGTGACCCCAGTCTACATTGGACTTTTATGATTACAAACAAATGAGTAAAGCCTCAGCTATCTGGCTCATGCCACTTAGTACAGCAGTGATCTCTAGAAGCGTATGAGAAGACTTTGTTTATTTTTATAGATGAACAGCATTAAATTTGTACAAAGTATTTCACATTTTTATTACCTATTCATTGGATGACAGACTTTTATGTTCATTTTCATACTTGGCTGTTGTAGATAATGCTGCAACAAATATGAAGGTAATGATATTTCTGTGACATATTGGTTTAATTTCCTTTGAATACATCCCCATTATGCTAGATCATGTGGCTGTTCTGACTTTAATTTTGTAAAGAATCTCCATATGTTGTCCATAATAGTGTGCTAATTTATGCTTCCATCAGCAGTGTGCTAAAGTTCACTTTGTTTCTCCATTTTTATGTTTAGTTTTCATTATAGTCAAACTAACCGAATGGAGATGTCCTGTGATGTGGTTTGAAATTTCTTAATTATTTTTTATGCTAAGCATTTCTTCCACATTCTTGTTGCATTTTGCATTAGTGATTTTTACCTCTGCTGTGGGTAAAACATCATGAATAATGCAACCTATGGAAAGAAAGGTTAATTTGGGCTTACAGTTTCAGAGGGATATGCTCTTGCCACTCTCACAGCTGGATAGATTCCCAGCAGGCAGGTATAAGAGCTGAAGCATCAAGCTACATGGTCATACTTTAGGGAGCAAATGGGAAGCAAAACACAGAGTTTAAGATCTCAGAACAAATCTCCAGTGAGTGATACACTGCATCCAACAAGGGCACCCAACTAACCTCACAAACAGCGTCACCAACAGGAAAGCATTCAAATCCCCTAGACTTTTGAACACATCTCATTAAAACCATTACTTATTTATACGCCTTTTATATGTAAATCTGCAAAGTACTACTTTCACTATGCATGGCCTTACCAACATACCAAAGTCATGCTACCAAGTATCTCACCAGGAGATACAAGTGCTTTTCTCTTTCCTAAGGTAGAAATGTTCTAGTGAATATTTTCTAAGATTCCCATTATTTCAATATCACACCAATGGAGAGAAAGTACCAATAGACACAATTGTATATTTTGGACTACTGTTTATTCCAGAAATTTATCTTCTTTCTTAAAAAAATAATTCCAATCATGGCAGGTACATCAAACAATTGATCATTTTAAAATGTCTTAGGCCATAACGTTTACAATACTGGTTATTTTGTTGTGGTGGTTGGAAGAAAACCCAGAACCCTGCAGCAAATAAGGCAATATGGCTAATGAACTATACCACAGCCCAAACTTTCTTAAAAGTGAATCCAGTATCCTTTATCAGTGACTAGGAAGGATATCCCCAAGTGAAGAATTTAGGCCTCTTTTTTTTAAATTCATTTTATTGAGACATAGTGATTTTCACTTCATCTTAACTACAAATTACTATCAAATATGGGCAGTATGCCTAGGAAGATGGTTCGGTGCTTAACATGCTTGACTCGCAAATTGGGATTAAGTCTTTATGACCCATGTCAATCTGGATGCAATCAGCGGGTAGAAACACAAAACCCTTCGAAGCTCATACACCAGAGACCTTGGTATATGCTGAGATTGGCAGTAATATACAATGTCTCAAACAAGGTGGACATCAAGGAGTGAAATCCAGTATTATCTTCTGATTTCTAAAAGTGAACACTAGTACAAGCTAGGCCACTTTTATTCATGGAAACATGAATGTCTGGGGTGAGAGGAGAGAAGGGTGGGTACATAGTAATGATTTTGCTATGTAATAGTATGATAAACTGGTATTCTATTACTATTGCAGAGGCAAGAATCTTAATAATGGAAAACATCTCTGCACCACTTAGCACCTATATCTACAACCATATTCAGTATACATAAATGTTTTATCATTTAGTCTTCTGCTGTAATAGTAGACAAAATGACTCAAAGCTTGTTTGGCTCAGTTCCCGACCTATCAGCTGGGTGTTCCTATTTTGGAACAATCTAAATGGATTGCAGTAAATGAGACTAATTAAGTCATCCATTCATGCAAAGAACACAGAGTACTGTCAAACTCTTCAGTCAGTGATATGCTGTTATCATATTTCCTTGCTCTTGTAGATAATATGAGGATTTGTAAAAACATGTATCACAATTAGAGGTTTGCTACTGAAAGTGGTAGGTACAGAGGTCTAATGGCTTGCTACCATTACTATGTTTTAAGCAGGAGTAATAAAATGTTGCCTACACGAAACCATGTAACAAATTACCCTGGCAGTGTTAACAGTTCATTAGAGCACCAATGAAGAGAAAATAGTTAATTTAATTTTGTATTTAACATTGTAATATGGGAATAAGGCAAACGTGTTCATTTTAAAAAGAGCTGACTTGTTTTTGTATAGAACTCTATATATCTTAAAGTTTAATCTTCTTTTGTCTAAAGAAGATTGAGCTTTATAAAGCAGGAAAAGATAAAATTTCCTCTGGTGGTTTTACTAAAATCTCTAATTCATCTATCAGTTTAATTTTCTAAAATTATTGCATGTGCACTAAATGCTCTAACCTGCATTTCGAACCCATTCTTCTTGGGATCTATACTTTATTTTTTTATTAAAAAGTCATATAATAGAGGTAACAAATAAAAACATTAATAGATGATGCTTTTTAAGTCTGTCCAAGAGATTGACAGTTTTCCTTGGTGCCAAATATCTGCCATAATAAATAAAACTCTGATCATATTGAGATGACTCATCCAATAACATCAAATGCTTGGAACATTTAAGTATGTAAAACAAATGAATTTGAGCCAGTAACTCATTTGGAAAAGAAAAACAATACATGACTCTTCATAAAATGTCCCCAGGTCTGCTATGCATATCTCACAAACACTAATTTTAAACATAATGTTGACTGAATTTTCCTAATTGCTGTCAGAATTTGTAGCTCCTCCAAAGCCACAAATGAGGACTTTTATAATTGTATGTGGAAGAACAGATATGAGTGGATCAAATATTAGAGGATAGGCTAAACCATTGTTCATTGTCTATTAAATGATATGAACTCTACAATACAATGCTGTGCAAAGCGAGTATCACTCAAGGTCAGAACATGTACAAAATGAGATAAGAGCAGCGACAGGAAACCTGAGACATACAGTCTTTGTAGAATACTAAGAATTAGCAGGGAGTTGTCAGGCTCTTTCCTGTTAGTGAGTGACATGGCATGACTTAAACTATTAAAAGAGCCTTTCAGATTTCAGACAGATGACTACTTGAACCTGGGGAGTTGAAGTCGAAGTCTACCTCCCTTAAAGAAAGTTAGAGATAAGACATGTGAAAATCAGAGTGTTGATATTATAGATGGCAAATGTATTGTTTAGCATGGGGTATCAAATATACTTCATTTAAAAACCATGTACTTAAATTTTAGAGAATATCCCCCAGATAGGTTTCTGTAGCAACCTTTACTGCATCCTTCTTTATTCTGCATATTCCTATACTTTCTCACCACAAAGCAGTAGGTATGCATACCTACACTCTCATGCACTTGCACTGACTCACAATTAACTATTAAATTGTCCAATTTGTGTGTGTGTGTATTCCTTATGTGTGTGTATGCCTCATGTGTGAGTGTGCCTGTGCCTGTGCTAGCCTATGCCAGAAGTCAATATCAGTTGTCTTTCTCAATCAACAATCACATTGATTTTGGAGACAGAATCTTTGCCTGAACCTGGAGCCCATAAATGAAGCTAGAAGAGCTGATAAGCAAATGTCAGAGATACTTTTATCTCCCTCAAAAGCCTTGCTTTTGTAAAGCCTGGTTGCTGAAGATGCAAGCTCAGGCCCTTATGCTCTCTCAGCAATTATTTTACTTACAGGGCTATCTCCTCAGATTCCAATTATTAGTGGCTATATGTGTGTGTGTGTGTGTGTGTGTGTGTGTGTGTGTGTGTGCATAAGAATTATATAATTTTTGTATGTATATGAACCATATTTGAGCTTGGTGAAAACATAGATAAGATATAGGAATTTAATATTTTTCAGAAAGTTATCCCTTACCCACATTATTTTTAAAATTTAAAAGGTTATTTTTCACTTGTAGATACTTACTTTCCAGCACGGATAAGTAAAAAAGGGAATATTTTAAAATAATAACATACAATTTATAATATCAGACCCTTGAATTGCAACCACGTTCCCTGAATGAGAGTTGGGATGTTTTTAAATGGTTGTTTCTGTACATTCAAATTCAGCAGAAATCCACAGAAACGTATGTTGAAAGCCAAAATGTAGAGCAAGTGTATAAATCACACAACAAAGTACAACTCTAGGCTGTTGGGTAAAGGAAGAAACATTGACTCAAAGAAAAAAAAAAAAAAAACAAAAAGACACAGCTAAATGCTGATAGAGGTATGTATATGGAAATTGTCAATACATGCATCTCCTAAATAGCTGGCATTTGTTACGAGCAAATAGAATTTGGCTACAAATATAGGTGATGCTTTTGAACTCCAATTATGAAACGTATTATGCTATTGGACATAATTCTACCTGAAGACCCAGTTATTCCATTTCTGAGCATATACCCCAGAGATGTTCCAACATATAATAAGGACACATGCTCCACCATGTCTATAGCTGCCTTATAATAGTCAGAAGCTGGAAAGAACCCAGATGTCCTTCAGTAGATAAATGGATACAAAAATTGTCGTATATTTACACAATGGATTACTGCTCAGCTATTAGAAACAATTACTTTATGAAATTCCTAGGAAAATGGATGTATTTAGAGAATATCATCCTGAGTGAGGTAACCAATCACAAAAGAATAAACATGATATGCAGTCACTGATAATTGGATACTAGCCCCAGAAATCTCTGAATACCCAAGAAACAATTCATTGACCAGATGAAGCTCAAAAAGGTGTGTGTGTGTGGGGGGGAAGTGGAAGCCTCAGTCCCCCTTAGGAAAAAAAAATAAGTGTACACCACCCTTTCAGAGTGTGGTACACCTAGACCTTAAACCATTAATAATTCAAGAGCTAAGAGTATAACCTTGTGGCAATTCTTGGTATTTAAAAATCATTAGGTTTAATCTTTACACACCAAGAAAACTTTGACTATTTCCATGTTATGTTTTGTGTTACATGTATTTTATTCTCACTGTAACTCGTAAGATTTCAATGCATACTATTAAACCATTAAAAAAATCAAGTACCATCAAAAGTATATTCATATAGTTTTATGCAAAAAATGCTTTTAAAAATCTGTACATCTAACTCTGTTCTTTAAAATAAAGTTGTTCAATAAAACAAAAACAAAACCAAACAAAACACAAACAAAACTAAAATTCATTCTGTGAACTTTTCTGTTACGTACCGTTGAAGAACAGGGTGATACTTTTTATAAATTTAGTATAAAAGACCGAAATTCACAAATATGGCATCATGACATATATAGAAATCATCAAATACCCAGAAAGCTAATTAATAAAAATCCTGGTAATAGAAATTACTTTAAACGAAGTACTATCTTGCATGCCATTGGGAGGTGACATCTATATTTATTAAGTGTCACATTACCATTGAAAATGTAAAATAGATACATAAAATAAACTAAAATATAATTTTTCAGACACTGATAAACTATAATAATCAAGATTATACATGAGTGGACCATTCTGAGATATTAGCCCTATTATTACAAAGATGGGCTATAAGCTACAAATAGTGTATATTACCATCCTAAATTTCTTGCACTTTCCTGTGTTACTGTTACTACTGCACAATGCTCTCATATCACTGCATAGATTCATTTGCTACTTTCTAAGGTGTTACTCCTCTATATGTCTGCTAATGAACAATTTTTCCTGATCATTTCATAGGCTAAATATATGACGGTTAATCTGACGTCATTCAGTTACTGTTCACATCTTGCCACATACTAAAATTTTCCACATGGTCTTATCAAATTATATGGCTTTCTTTTCTAGAGTTCCTGTTTGTTAATATTTGTCATATCAGCCAGACCTGTTATGATACCCATCCATCTCATATCCAGAATTTATAATCTAGACTTACGAATCTGTTTTTCATACTATCTTAACTATGGCAAGTAAAATTATATCATTTTTCTTTGCAGAAGTTTCCATGATGCCTCATTATGTACAAAACAGTTGATCAAGTGCTTTGAAATATATCTCAATTACTGAAATCTAAATTGGTTTTACATTATTCTCACTTGGATCCAAATAATCTTTCAGTTTTTGCCTGTTAATTGCTGTAACTGATTTCTGATATTTGTGAGTTATTCACATTGTTCCTGTGACTCAAATCCAAGGAATTAGAAATATTTTCCATGAACTTAACATAAAAGGTACAACCCTCCAATTTCTTTACTTCAATTAAAGCATGAAAAAATTAGGTTTCCTTTGTTCAAATATTACAAAATTTTATGTAACTTCAAATATAATGGCATTTGAACTCTGGTACTCATGCATGGTAAAATAATATCATGCCACTGAATTATAAATTTAGATGATCTAAACAAGAATTAACACAATAAGTCTTAGGTACTTATGTCTGTGACAATGCTAAGTAAATACTATATGTTTCAATTGGTGATAAAAATATGATACATTGTACAACAGAATAAATTGGTGCTTATAGATATGCCTTTGTAAGAGAACACAGTTATAGAAATTTCTCATTTCCAGGCCCCTCACACTAAAATGAACCAGAGGACTTACTTCTTGTCCACATTCATTTTAAGTTTTAACAATGTTTTAATAGAAATGATATCATGTAGTGATTAAATTCTGTGACTACACTACTTTGTTCAGCATTTTGAAGCATCACATGCAGTAATTTAAATAATTAAAGTATACTCATTTTTTTCTGTGTCATAGTTTATCCATTATTGAATAGGTGTGCTACAACAAAATTATTCCTTTTGATAATTATTAATACTGTCATTGATCACAATATTTATATTTATCCAAGCTTCGTGGTTTTGGGGAAATTCGGCGATATTTGATAGGATTTGTTCTATAGTGAGCGGTATGGCTGAGTCAAGAACACAGGACCTTCAGTATTGTTTGACTTCTTAACAGATTGCCCAAATGTTTATGTCGGTATACTCTTAGTCCTCCCCCAAATTGTAGAAAATGGTAGTGACTTAGACAAAAACCGATTTTACTTTGAATTGCTTTCTTTCCTATATCCTATTGAGTATCTCATGATATCAAATACCATTTTATTGTTCTCTTTAGTCATATGAACTGTTACATAGAGACATATAGCAGTATCTCAAACTCTCCTCATTTTCTCTCAAACATATGCTATAACCTCAATATCTTTGCTGTAATTATTGATGACCTACTAAACTCAGGCAACACTGCCTATGTGTGCATGATGTTGGACCATTACTACATTGCGGAAATTCTATAAGTAGCCCCACCGGGAAAATATGTTTTCCCTCTCCCCAACAAAACCAACCAACAGTCAAAGCTCCTCAATAAGAGTTAGGACCTGAGTTAATGTAGCCCATCTAGAATTTGGTTGCCTTGGTCTTATGCAGTTATTGCACATGTAAGCATAGCTGCTGTGAGCTTATGATTGTGATGGCCATGTCATGGCACCAAGAAAGTGTTTCACAGCACTAGTAACAATGCAGTAAATCTTACATTCCTTTGGTTTATTCTTCTGAAGTCTTGGTGATTGTGGAATTATGGGATATTATCATCCTATTTATGAGCGAGCACTCAATATCCTATGTTCAGTACTTTGCCCTATTTCACTTCTATCTGTTAACTTTTACCCACTGTTTAAACAAGTTATTTGACCAAGGTTTAGAGCAACAGATATCTACAGATAAAACCATATTTTGTAAAAGGAGGTTTGATAATGTGACCATGTAGAAAACAAGATCAGGTTCTATACTAAGATCTTTGATCTCCTAGCCATAGGCTTTGATCAGGATTATAACACCTGGCATGAAATTGTCTCTTGGGAAACAGACCTCCAATTTATTCAGAAAACACTTAGTTATCCCATAACAGTCATGTCATGACCATAATAACACCAGTGTACACATTTGCTTGATTGGCCTTTACTTTAACATGGTAGACTGCTTTATAAAATTACTGATATCTTTTCTCTCCCAGTATTCAGCATAGTACCAGACAGCACTATGAAAACTAGCTGACAGGGGGAAAATTGTCCTGTCAGTTTGAGATTTATCTCTCTTTGTCCTGCAGCCAAACTGTGAATTATCTTCTAAAATGCAGTTTTATTACAAAGGTATGTTGGATTACCAAGGGTAATTGTAACAATCTTTGCTGTTTTAGAGACCAATGGTGTCTCCCTAAAAAAGGGAAGTATCTCAAACATGGAAATTGTCAGTGTATTATTCACAAAAACATAGATGGACAAGAAAAGTTTGAAAGTCAATCAAAGGTTTGTTTGTTTGTTTTTGAGGCTAAATTTATTAGACTTTAAAAGAAAATGCCAGGGCACATGACCTGAAAATCTCAACAGCTGCTTAGAAGAGAAGCTTGAAGGGAAAAGTGCATTGTTTGTGGAGATGCTCCTAGATAGAGGTCAGGCAAATGGTGTTGAACCATCCACATGTTGGGGAGAAAAGTTTCATGCTCAGAATAAAGAAGGTCAAAATTATCTTATAGAAACTCTGTTCTTTTATGTGTTCTAGTGTACATCTATAACCACATAAGCTGATTTTGCTAATGTAGTAAGATCAACTGTGATATTTTGACAAAGAGAATAGCAAGTTAGCACAGCACTATTGATAGAAAGTATTATTCTTCCTTACTAACTAGCAGTACATTTTCTTAAATGATTTGGTACCAAAATGAAGAAGACTATTTCAAGCTTCAGTCAGATATAGTTTATTCTATTTTGTATATTTAGTTTATATATGTTGAAGTTTATTTAAAAATTTCCATATTACAAATATTATGAGACACTAGGCAAATTACAAAATATAAATTGCTAATGTTCCTTTAAATATTTTAAATAGCAAACACAAATGAACCAATTTCCTTAGTTGTTTACTACTGTTACCTATTTAAAACTAATATATTTAATAAAATACAAGCATGCATGTTCAGTTCATTCTGAAGTTTTTCTGGAATATTTTTCTAATATTGATCTTATTTTTGTGTCTGTTTAAAAAACCCCAACTAAACCAATTTTCACTATAATCAATGCCAAAACATTGTATTTTAAACCTATAAAACTGAAAGTCCTTTAAAATTTTTTTCTAGTTGAGTTTTTACAAATCAGAAATAAATATTGGCTTGGAAATTAAAGGTGAATTCAAAAGATACAAATATTTGTATATAAATATAAAATGCCAGAGAGTAGATGGTACTAGCATGGGAAGGTGCATTATTTTTTTTTTTAATTTTTTGCAACATGTGTCAAGAAAGTGTGTTTCAAGATTGAAGTCAACAAATCATATTGATTCAAAATTCTAGAGGAAGTCTTTCCTTGGTTTATTCAGACATTTAATCTCAGTAACATTTCTATACTGCACACTATAGATCAATAGGAATAATATAATTAGCCTGTGGTAAAATTTATTCAGGTAAACAGATTTTAGTTCAATTTTGGATTCAATGGAAAATATTTCCCATGATATTTCACAGCATTTTGTATTTATTTTTGACAAGTATGTGTATTTGAGTGAATGTGAGAAAATAATCTGGAGTATGAGGTCGTCAGGTGTGATTCTCAGAGGACAACATGTAGGGTTTGGGTCTTTCCTTCCCCCAAGTGAGTTCGCACTCAAATATCAGGCTTGGCACCAAGGGACTCTACCCACTGGCCTATGAATATATTATTTTAAAAATCAAACTAGAATATGAAGAGCTTTGTGATGTAACCAAGCTAGAATATTGGGAATTCTAGAGACATAAGTGTTCCACTCTCTTGTGTGTTATTGAGAAATAAAATTCAGCAAGAAAGTCAAAACTTATTTCTTGAGAACTAACACATAAAAGTAGATGTTCTAAGACGCATTTTATTTTCAAGGAACCATAATACATTAATTATAGTCATTAAGGATGAGAAGCTTTAATGTTCACACCTTGGCGGCGTGGAAAGCAGGAGATTATGGGTCAATCATTTGCCAGTTTGCCTTCAAAACATGTTACATGATAGATTTAGAAATAATAACATGCTATAGACATTTATAAAACTGCAATTGTTGGCAGATTTTGTAAGGTACATTTTTTTAAGAAAATATAATTGACTTTTTATCACTAATTACAATACAGGTCTTTCATACTTTCTTCAAAGAGGTTTATAATACTTTAAAATGTTTATATTTAGAATAACAATTAGGGAAGATTTCAAAGTTGGTATGAATTATACCAAATTTCTTGACTTTAGCAGATGATATTTCAAGATCACCACTGTTTTCGGAGAGAGTATCTACATTATCCGATATCACTGACATACAGACCTAGTAAAGGATACACTAGAGGATTCTGTAGGACAGCAGAATTGTAAAGTGGAAGTATCCAGAAGATGCCCAGAATCACTGCTTAACTGCAAATGTTTTTGAGGGACATTACACTACACTGGACAGCTGCATTATTGCAAAAACAAAACCCACTAAATTATACCACTATGTTATATCACTGACATTTGAGGATCATATAGTTATCTAATATTAATCACACTATCAAAACAATTGATTAATATTTTGCTGAGAGCAAAAATGAAGGGTCTTTCATTCACTGGCCATATGGCCATATGCAATTAATCTAATTACCTTGAGTTGTTTAGATTCAGCATAAAAATTTGTTGGTAATGGTGATGCGAATGGTTAATCAGGGAAATGGTGTCTCTCAGTGACTAAATTATGATAGATGTATGGGAAACTGTAAACTGTATTTTTTAAATCTTGGGATTCCAATGGTTTTGATAATTATAATTTAGAATCAACATCTTTAACACATTTTGAGAATTATTGAGAAAAAGTCATGAAATATTTTTTTTATTTTTTAAAATTCTTTAATCCTTTTTTTTCTTACACTCCAGATTTTATAACCCTCCAAGTCCATTCTCCAACTGTTCCACATCCCACACCTTCTCCCCCTACCCCATAACCAAGAGAATACCCCCCCCCACTACCACCACACCTCTTCACTCCCTGGGGCCCAAGTCTCTTGATGGTTAGCTGCATCTTCTCTGACTGAATTCAGACCAGGAAGTCCTCTGCTGTATATGTGTTGGGGACCTCATATCAGCTGGCATATGCTGCCTGGTTGGTGGCTTAGTGTCTGAGAAATCTTGGGTTCCAGGTTAATTGAGACTGCTGGTATTCCCGTGGGATCACCCTCATCCTCAGCTTCTTCCATCTTTTTCCTAATTCAACCACAGGGGTCATTAGCTTCTTTCCATTGGTTGGGTGTAAATATCTGCCTCTGACTATTTCAGCTGCTTGTTGAAACTTTCAGAGGGCAGTCATGATAGGCCCTGTTTGTAAGCAAACCAGAGCACTAGTAATAGTGTCAGGCCTTGGTGCCTCCCCATGAACTGGATCTCAGTTTGGGCCTGTTACTGGACCTCCTTTCTCTCAGTCTTTTCTCCATTTTTGTCCCTGTAGTTCTGTCAGACAGAAACAATTACCGGTCAGAGTTTTTGACTGCAGGATGGCAACCCCATCCTTCCACTTGATGCCCTATCATTTACTGGAGGTGGGTTCTACAAGTTTCCTCTTCCCACTGTAGGGCAGTTCTTTTAAGGTTTCTCCCTTTGAGTCCAGAGAGTCTCACACCTCCCAAGGTTGCCTGTTTCCATTCTTTCTGCTGGCCCTCAGGGCTTCAGCTATGCCCTGGACCAATACCTGATCATGTTCTATCCTCCTCCATGTCCTCTTTCCCACCCAGGTCCCTTCATCCCTTCCCATCCTCTGGTGATTGCTTTCTTCTCTCAAGTGGTATTAAAGAATCCTCACTTGGACCTTTTAAATTGTTAGCCTTCTTGAGTTCTGTGGATTGTATCCTGGGAATTATGTACTTTTGACTGAGAAGCACTTAAATGTTCAAAGTCCTTAGTCATCAGGGAAATGCAAATCAAAATAATACCGAGATTCCACCTTACAATAATGAAAATGGCTAAGAAAAAAAATACTCAGGAGAAAGCACATGTTGGGGAGGAAGTAGTGAAAGAGGAACCCTCCTTCATTGCTGCAATTATACCCCACCATGCTATAGAGACACTTGTTCTGCTATGTTCATAGCAGCCTTATTTGCAATGGCCAGAAGTAGGAAACAACCCAGATGTTCCACAACAGAAGAATAGATACAGAATGTTTGGTTCATCTACATAATGCAATAGTGCTCAGTTATTAAAAATGAGGACATCATGAGTTTTGCAGGCAAATGGATAGAACTAGAAAATATCATCCTGAATTAGGTAACTCAGACTCAAAAGGATATATGCATGGTATGAACTCACTAATAAGTAGAAATATTTTGCTTTTTAAAGAATTAATTCATGGAACAAAATAACTTGCGATGAAAGTAGAATAGTGCCAAAATATTTAATGTACCAGTAAGGTTCTAAACTTTAATTCACTATAATTTGAGGATTGTAAAGCTTCTTCTCAGTTTGAAAGTAAGAAAGATATGGTTATAGAAATGGAGCTGTAATCATAAGTTCTGGATTGTTAAAGGCTGATAGACAAAGAGATTATCAATAGGTAACTTCTCATGATGTTAATATTTTATGCAAATGAACAAAGACAATATTTTACCAGAGAAATACAGTAAGCAAACTGTATAAGCAAAGTCATGTCCTAAGCTCTGCAGTTTAAGATTTCAAGGGTCAGTATATTTACTGATTTCGACTCTAATCTTGACAGTTTTTGATTCCTCATAGTTTGTATTTATGGTTTCCTACATAGAGTGAAAGAGAAATTCTTAACTGATTTTTCGCTTGCTGTTTTTCTACTTCAATTTTAGGCAATGGAAAATCAAAATAGGTTTTGATAAAGTACTTTAGTTTCATGGTTTAAGTTTAAGTAAATTGCCTTTTATTTTTGATATTATAAAACTATGTTACAAATCCAACCCTCTATTTGTTTTTGTATAACCTATAAGAATTTCACATGCTCCAATGACTGAAAGTAGAAAAGAAAGAACAGAAATAGCCATTGATCTCTTCTTGTTTCTGTTTTTATTTGAGGGGTGTGGTGAGAGTAGACATAATTTATATCTACCCAGAAAGTCACAGACGAATTTTCCTTTTCCTTCACCTTACAATGTTTAATAAGCCTCCACTGGTACTAGGGAAACTAAATCTCTATGCATCAAAGAATATATAATGGAACAAATCAAGCTTTTATTGATATTATTAATAAAAGTTTGGAACTGAGATATGTTTATGAGATGAAATACTTTGATTTAATTAAAGGACGAAATATAGATAATAAGTTGAAATGTTGTTAAATAAGAATTTAGGGAGGTGTAGATGTTTTATAACCAAAACAGCTGTAGAATCAAAGATAAAAGGACAACATGTAATTCCATTAATATGCACAGGTAACATGATTATCATGAATGAAATGAGAGGAGTGGATTGATTCCAAGGTAAAATACTCAGACCGGAAAATCAGGTTTTATTCATTAGAATACGACTCATAGTCAATACACTGATTATGTCCCTTAGAAACATTTTCCTTTCCACTCACAGCAAAAGACACTTTCCTCAATAACAATCTTACACCGTTTTGCATTCTTTTCCCCACATTTCCTGTGTTGTCTAAACTGTTTACTTTCAGTGAAAATTGCCCTCTTCCCTGACCCATCTGGTAAACTCCTACTCACATTTAAAACTAACTTTAGATGCTTTTCCCCTACAGAGTCTTTATGTGTTTTCATAATACTTACTCTCTATGTCTACTCGCCATATTTTATTTACAATAATTTGTTCACACCTGCCTCTCATTTTATTGTGGGCTCTCTGAGGGAGGGTGACACGTTCTATTCAGCTTTTATTTTCCCTCTTCGACATCAAGCATAGAACCTGGCACATGGATTACATCAGTAAATACTGATGGTTAAAAAAATGAAAAGCCTACTGTTCCCTTCACAGATGAAGGTTAAAGAACTCTACTTAACCAAGGAGCTTCCTCTATAAATAGAAATGTTTTCATTATATATTCTGTTGTTCTCTGACCTTTGTACATATCTAATGGAGCTTCTGTTTCTTGTTATGCACCATCGGTTCTTTTTTTAGTATTAATATGCTTTGTCATATGCTAGCAATTACTTTGCTGTAAAGAATGTAGTATATGAACGCACAAATACAGAGACACAGTAAATCCTATTATTCACTTAAGACTTTAATCTCCATTCTTTTTAGAATTTTTTTCCTCCTGTTTAAATTTTATGTTCTCTAAGAAATTGTTAAGGAGAAAATCTCAATCCCTCCCTTCCTGAGTTCTTAACAAACACATATTTTCCTTCACAAGACAGGTAGCATCACTGATTTTCATCATTTTTATATGCATGGGCTATTAGCACATTCTTGGTATTATTAGCTTCTATATAATGTAAACATCTGGTCAGATTGTTATGTGTGCAATTATTAACATTCAGTGCACTTTAGAAGACATTATTGCATATCAAAAGTGAGTGCTGAACAAGGAATCTAAATTTAAAAAATCTTTCATTTGGTTTATCTTGTAGCACAAAGACAGACTTCATGAATAAAATATCCCGAGGAAGTAGAATTGTATATGAACATACTTTTCTCAATATGTTTTCATTCATTTTTTTCTCTTACTTTTGATAGAAACTATAATCAAGAGTGAGAAAAAAAAAAAACATTGTTATTTAAAGTCAGCAAAAATTACCTAAGCAGCTATCTGAAAATCATCATTAATATAAGGCATTAAAGCAAAAGTAATTTCCAAACTAAGAAAATGGTTTATAGTTTATAAACCTCAATTTTTGTTTTCATACTCTAATTTCACACAGGCAGAAATCCTGTAAAAGGACAGAACCTGAAAACATAATATTTGTGCAAAAGATCTGTAAGGTTAAACAATAAAATTCGAACAGATTCGTACAGGCTGAGCAACTGGTGAGTGGGAGACCTAGGCTGCTGGGGAGCAGAGGGATCTCCGCGGAGTGCACACGGAAAGGGCACCCCCTGCCCTGACCTGCCCAGTCCTCCCCGATCCAGTGACCGGGAACAGATCTTAGGAACTTCTGTTCCCACCCAGAGTCTACTTCAGGACACAGAGCAGAGCCTGGCCCAACTGCCAGCCGGAAAGGCGGCTCGTACAGGCTGAGCAACTGGTGAGTGGGAGACCTAGGTTGCTGGGGAGCAGAGGGATCTCTGCGGAGTGCACACTGAAAGGGCACCCCCTGCCCTGACCTGCCCTGTCCTCCCCGATCCAGTGACCTGGAACAGATCTTAGGAACTTCTGTTCCTACCCAGAGCCTGGCCCACCTACCAGCCGGAAAGGTGGCTCGGAGAGGCTGAGCATCTGTGACCAGGAACAGATCTTAGAAACGTCTGTTCCCACCCGGAGGTGACTTCAGTACGCAGAGCAGAGCCTGGCCCAGCTGCCACCCGGAACCTGGGCTGCCAGGGAGTAGAGAGATCTCTGCGGACTGCACACGGAAAGTGTACCAGGGACACAGACCAGATACAAGGGAAAGGCAAGAACATATCACTGACAAGAAAATGGCAAGAGGAAAGAGAAAGAGTATATCCCAAGGAAACCAAGACAATCTAGCAACACCAGAACCCAGCTCTCCGATAGTAGCAAACATCAGAATTCCAAACACTCCAGAGAAAGAAGACACAGACCTGAAAACATGCCTCAAGACGCTGATAGAGTTACTTAAACAAGAAAGGGAGGAAAAGCAAAAAGATTCAGAAGCTTTTAAAGAAGAAACAAGAAAAACACTCAAAGAACTCAAAGAACGAGACGAAAACAGAACCAAAGAAATAAAGGAATGGAAGAGGAAAATTAAAACAGAAATTGACACAAAAAAGAAAGCACTAAAAGAGATAACCCTAGAGTCAGAACACCAAAATCAGGAGTCACAGAAGCAAGCATTTACAATAGATTACAAGAGATCGCGGAGAGAATCTCGGGGGCAGAAGACAACATTGCAAACATAGACAAAACAGCCAGAGAAGATGCAAAAAACAAAAAGCTCCTAACCCAAAATGTCCAGGAAATACAAGACACAATGAGAAGACTGAACCTAAGGATAATAGGAATAGAAGAGGGAGAAGAGTATCAACTAAGGGGCACAGTAAATATCTTCAACAAAATCATAGAAGAAAACTTCCCTACCCTCAAGAATGAGATGACCACGAGCATAAAAGAAGCCTTCAGAACTCCAAATAGGTTGGACCAGAAAAGAAATACCTCCCGACACATAATAGTAAAAACATCAAGTGCCCAAAGTAAAGAAAGAATACTAAAAGCAGTAAGGGAAAAAGGTCAGGTAACATATAAAGGCAGACCAATCAGACTCACACCCGATTTCTCAACAGAGACTATGAAAGCTAGAAGAGCCTGGACAGACATCATGCACTCCTTAAGAGAGCACAAGTGCCAGCCCAAGATGCTATACCCAGCAAAACTATCAATCACCATAGATGGAGAGACAAAGATATTTCAAGACAAATCAAAATTCACACAATATCTGACCACAAACCCAGCACTACAACGAATTATAGGTGGAAAACCCAATACAAGGAGGGAAAATACAGCCTAGTAAAAGCAAGAAAACTCCTAAACAAGAAAACTAAAAGAAGAAACAAACACAGACACAACTCAACCCAAAAAAAGCAAAAATGGCAGGAAACAGAAACAATTATTCCTTGATATCTATTAACATAAATGGTCTCAACTCCCCAATAAAGAGACATAGACTATCAGACTGGATACATAAACAAAATCCATCCTTTTGCTGCATACAGGAAACTCATCTCAGAGACAGAGAGAGACACTATCTCAGAGTAAAACGGTGGGAAAAAAAACTTCCAAGCAAACAGCTCCAAGAAGCAAGCTGGAGTGGCTATTCTAATATCGAATAAAGTAAATTTCCAACCAAAAGTTATCAAAAAAGATAAAGAAGGACACTTTATACTCATTACCGGGGAAATCTGTCAGGAGGAACTCTCAATTCTTAACATATATGCTCCAAATAAAAAATCACCCACATTCATAAAAGAAACTCTACTAAAGCTCAAAAAATACATTTCACCCCACACAATAATAGTGGGAGACTTTAATACTCCACTCTCACCAATGGACCGATCAGGGAAACAGAAACTGAACAAGAACACTGCAAAACTAGCAGAGACTTTGAACCAACTAGAATTAATAGATATATACAGAACATACTATCCCAAAGTAAAAGAATACACCTTCTTCTCACCACCCCATGGCACCTTCTCGAAAATTGACCACATAATTGGACACAGAACGAGCCTTCATCGATATAAGAAGATTGAAATACTCCCATGCATCCTCTCAGATCACCATGGTCTACGGCTGGTCTTTAACAACAACAAAGACAACAAAAAGCCCACATACACATGGAAACTAAACAACGCTCTGTTAAAGGATAGCAGGGTCAAAGAAGAAATAAAGAAAGAAATTAAGGACTTTCTAGAAATCAACGAAAACGATAACACAACATACCCAAACCTATGGGATGCAATGAAAGCAGTATTGAGAGGAAAACTCATAGCCATAAGTGCTTCCAAAAAGAAACTGGAGAGAGCTCACATCAGCAACCTGACAGCACAGCTAAAAGCCCTAGAACAAAAGGAAGCAGATATACCCAAAAAGAGTAGACGGCAAGAAATAATCAAAATTAGGGCAGAAATAGACCAAATAGAAACAAAAAAACTATTGAAAAAATCAACAAAACAAAGAGTTGGTTCTTTGAGAAAATCAACAAGATTGATAAACCCCTAGCCAGACTAACTAAAGGGCAAAGAGAGAGTATCCAAATTAACAAAATCAGAAAGGAAAGTGGTGACATAACAACTGAAACTAAGGAAATTCACGAAATCATCAGATTCTACTACAAAAAATTATACTCCACAAAATTGGAAAATCTGGAGGAAATGGACGAATTCCTAGACAGATACAAGGTCCCAAAGTTTAACCAGGACCAAGTAAACCATCTAAATAACCCTATAACACCTAAAGAAATAGAAGAAGTCATCAAAAGCCTCCCAACCAAAAAAAGCCCAGGCCCAGACGGGTTCAGTGCAGAATTTTATCAGACATTTATTGGGGATATAACACCAATATTCGCCAAACTATTGCAAAAGATAGAATCAGATGGAATATTACCCAACTCATTTTTTGAGGCTACAATAACCCTCGTACCTAAGCCACACAAAGACCCTACAAGGAAAGAGAACTTCAGACCAATCTCACTTATGAACATTGATGCAAAAATACTCAACAAAATCCTTGCAAACCGAATCCAAGAACACATCAAAACCATCATTCATCATGACCAAATAGGCTTCATCCCTGGGATGCAGAGATGGTTTAACATAAGGAAATCCATCAATGTAATCCACCATATAAACAAACTTAAAGACCAAAATCACATGGTCATCTCACTAGACGCTGAGAAAGCATTCAACAAAATCCAACACCCCTTCATGTTAAAAGTCCTGGAAAGAACAGGAATCCAAGGCCCAAATTTAAACATAATAAAAGCAATATACAGCAAACCAACAGCCAACATCAAACTTAATGGTGAGAAACTTGAATCAACCCCACTAAAATCAGGGACTCGACAAGGCTGCCCACTCTCTCCCTACCTATTCAACATAGTACTGGAAATCCTGGCTGGAGCAATTAGACAGCAAAAGGAGATCAAGGGGATACAAATCGGAAAGGAAGAGATAATAACATCACTCTTTGCCGATGACATGATAGTGTACTTGAGTGACCCCAAAAATTCCACCAGAGAACTCCTACAGCTGATAAACAAGTTCAGCAAAGTGGCCGGATACAAAATTAACTCAAACAAATCAGTAGCCTTCCTATACTCAAAGGACAAACATGTGGAGAAAGAAATTAGGGAAAAGGTACCCTTCACAATCGTTACAAAATATGAAATACCTTGGTGTGACTCTAACTAAGGAAGTGAAGGACCTGTATGACAAGAACTTCAAACCTCTAAAGAAAGAAATTGAGGAGGATCTCAGAAAATGGAAAGATCTCCCATGCTCATGGATCGGAAAGATCACATCTTAAAAATGGTCATCCTACCAAAAGCAATCTACAGATTCAATGCAATCCCCATCAAAATTCCAACCCAGTTCTTCATGGAATTGGAAAGATCAATGTGCAATTTCATATGGAATAACAAAAGACCTAGAATAGCAAAATCCATCCTCAACAACAAAAAAACATCTGCGGGTATCACTGTTCCTGACCTCAAGCTATATTACAAGTTAATTGTGCTGAAAACTGCATGGTACTGGTACAGAAATAGGCAAGTGGATCAATGGAATAGAATAGAAGATCCAGAAATGAGCCCTCATGTATATGGTCACCTGATTTTTGACAAAAGAGCAGTAAACATTCAATGGAAAAAGGACAGACTATTCAACAAATGGTGCTGTTCCAACTGGCACTCAACATGCAAAAGAATGAAAATAAACCCGTTCTTATCTCCTTGTACAAAGCTCAAGTGTAAGTGGATTAAAGATCTCCACATTAAACCAGATACACTGGAACTATTAGATGAGAAAGTAGGGAAAACCTTAGAACACATAGGCACAGGAGAAAATTTCCTGAACAAAACACCAATGGCTCAAGCTCTAAGGTCAAAGATTAACAAATGGGACTTAATGAGATTATAAAGTTTCTGTAAGGCTAAGGACATCGTCAAGAAAACAAAACGGAAACCAGCAGAATGGGAAAAGATCTTTACCAACACCACATCAGATAGAGGCCTAATATCCAAGGTGTACAAGGAACTCAAAAAGCTAGACACCAGAGAATCAAATAACCCTATTAAAAATGGGGTACAGAGCTAAACAAATCATTTTCAGTTGAGGAACACCGAATGGCCGAGAAACATCTGAGGAAGTGCTCCACATCCTTAGCCATCAGGGAAATGCAAATCAAAACAACCCTAAGTTTCCACCTCACACCAGTCAGATTGGCCAAGATCCAAAACTCAGATGACAGCAGATGCTGGCGAGGCTGCGGAGAAAGAGGAACACTTCTCCACTGTTGGTGGGGTTGCAAGCTAATACAACCACTCTGGAAATCTGTCTGGCGATACCTCAGAAAATTGGATATAATACTACCTGAAGACCCAGCTATTGCACTTCTGGGCATATACCCCAGAGACACTTTAATACACAACAAAGATATATGCACCACAATGTTCATAGCGGCTCTATTTATAATAGCCAGAAGCTGGAAGGAACCCAGATGTCCTTCAGAAGACGAATGGATACAAAAATTGTGGTACATATACACAATGGAATACTACTCAGCCACCAGAAACAATGACTTAACCAAATTCTTAAGAAAATGGCTGCATCTAGAGAATATGATCCTGAGTGAGATAACCCAGTCACAAAAGAACAGACATAATATGCAGTAACTGATAGTGGGATGCTAACCCCAGAGGCTTGCACTCCCCCAGAAACAACTCACAGACTGTATGAAGTCCAAGAAATAAAGAAAACAAAAAAAATACATACATTCACAAAACAAGAAGACTTTGACTATTTCCATGTTGCGTTTTGTTTTGCATGTACTTTATGCTTATTACCACTAGTAGGTTTTCAATCCATACTGTCAAGCCCTTGAAAAAAATCAACTACTGACTAAAATATATTCACATGGTTTTATGTAAAATTTATTTTAATGTCTGAAAAAACAGTACTGACAAAAATGTATAATTTTAAGCAAAAAAGTTTAAAATCTTTACATTTATCTTTGTTTTGCAAAATAAAGTCGTTTAAAAAAAATTCGAGCAGATGACAAAAAACCTCTAAAAATGCCATCGGGATCGTATTATGTTGCCCACCTACCACTGGGCATCGGTACTCCTTTGTATACAGAGAGACTGTGCTGAAACTGACTGGGGAGAAAGTAATTTTTCATTCTAGAGCTAGGTATCATTTGGAGGTAGCTTCTGGGATAGAGATGGGACTTGTGTATACTTCTTTGTCAATGCTGGGATCATATCTGACACACACCCAGGTCCTGAGCATGTTGTCACAGTCTCAGATCTTCATATGTGCCTGGGTCCTGTTGTGTTTAGAAGACCTTAATTCCTTGGTGTCCTCTATCCTCTCTCCCTTTTACAACCTTAAGAGAGAGGATCTGACAGAGATGTACCCTTTAGCACTGAGTATGACAAGATTTCTCTCAGCATGATGTCTACCTGTTTTTTTTTGCAGGAAGATGTTTCTCTGATGATTGCTGACCACGACTCTGACCTGTGAGTATAACAGAATTATTAGATGAATATTTTTGAAACATTTCTTTAGCAGAGCAGCAGTACTTGGTAGTTTGTAGTGATATCATGCGGTAGAGTGGATGGATTCCAGGATTCCATCTCATAGAGTAGGCTTTAACTCAAATCAGATTTTTATTGATTATTTCCACATGCTTTGTTCTGCTATTGCACCAGAACATAGTGCAAGCAGGTTACCATCTAAAGGTTTGCAAATTCAAGGGTGTAGCAGATTTGATGTTTACTTTGTTCTTTGATTCTAGGTAGCAGCCAGTTTAGGTTCTCCATGTTCAATGGCCTGTGTAGGTAGATGCTGTTTTCAGGAATAGTATGTTTTCATACAAACTGCCTGGTTTCTAACAAATTTCATAACTTTTAATTGGGTTAAATTTATTTCAGGGTAAATTATTGCTACTCTTGGATTTATTTTTATTATTTTAACAGTAATTTTAGGACAAGTATTATATAGTGATATGTTTTTTATATGGTTTCGGCTTACTCTAATATTTAGCTCATTAAGATATATTTTGGTTAAATTTTTAAAAAGGTGTCAAATGATCATCAACTACAAGAAAAAATTTTTAAAAAGTGATTCCAATAATTTTTATTACATATATTTACACCAGTAAAATATTTGATTAAAGGTTGATTTGTACACAGACACATGCTAAATTTTAAATTTCAGTGTCTTTTTTTTAACATAAAAATTGCTCTGGGGAAACTGTTCCAGATGTATTGTATATAAGCAGAATCAATATTTAATAAAAATTGCAAAATAATATATAACATATATTATCAATGTGTATTAAAAGTATGAAAAATTGTTTTTTGCTCTATTATATTCCCCACAAAGTGTTATTATTCCATTAATAAATGTTTTAATCATTCAGAGTAAATATGCATTAAATACCTAGAAATATACTTGGGAAGGTAGGAACATGTGAAATATGATGTGGGATTTCTCCCAGTCACTGACTGCACCATCCCTATTATATCTATAATTGATAGTGTCAGGAGAGCCGGCAACAACCTTTCCAACACACAGGACAAAAGTCAGCTGAGAACCTACACAGGGCTGGGGGAAGAGTGTCTCAGGTACATGGTGACAATATATTTCCAGGACACTAAAGGCATTTCCCTTTCAAAAACACATTGTCAGTGGCTCATAAACATAGAAATTCCTCAGGGAACCATGAGAACCTTAAATGACCATAGAGCCTGAAGAAAACAGTGTAGATTTTAGGACTCTCATTTATAACTGTCATTTTGCTCATAAAACAGGATCCTTTTCCCCCAGGTTTCCTGCAGAAAAAGTCTTTGATATAAATTATGGAGCTAATAGAACTGGATAAAAGATGCTATTTCAAATTTATAACCACCTAAATTTTTGATTGTTTCAAAGATAATGAAGAATCCTGTTGTTCAAACAGGCATAGGAGAGAAAAAATTCAGATTTTACGAACAAGTGGAAGTTAACTACATTGGCCCGGTCTTAGCAAGCTAAAGTATGGTCAAATGTCAGTCAGAGAACGCTACTTCTTTTCTTTTCTTGTTAAATTCATTTTAATTTCCATGTTATGTTTTGTTTTACATAAACTTTATAATCTTTGTAAATAATAAGATATCAATGCATACTATCAAACCTTTAAAAGAAATCAAATACTGACAAAAATATAATCATATATTTTATGCTAAAATTCTTTTATTAACCTGTACAGGTATCATTGTTTTTTTTGTTCAATAAAGTTGTAAGGAGAAAAATTAATTTTCCTTCTTGTCATTTGCAGTGAATAATCCTAAGTAATTTCTTTTTAAGATTTCAAAAAGAATGAAATTATATTAAACCACATAAATATATTATTTAAGTGCTATAAAAACTCCCTCTGTCAATAGTCAGCAACTAGAGTAAAATGTGGCAACTGTCTATTCACTGAAACTATTTTTATTTGTGATATCTCTGAATGATAAAGATATTCAACTTATAAAGTATCTGGCCTGAGAGACGTAGATTTTAATGATTATCTTAAGCCATTGATTGAATAGCTGATATGCGTTTGTTGAAACTGGTATGCTCCCTAAAAGAAACATATGTACATCCTTAAGAAGGCACATCAGAAGGCTTAGCTTGTTATTATAGAAGGACTGCCTCATCCTTTGAAATGGGAGGGACACAAGAGTGGCTGTGTGATGATTAGTAACTTGCCCCTAAAGGGACAGAAACATAAAGGTGAAAAGGTGGAAAAACATAGAGTAAGGGAAAGATTCAGAATCACCCAATAGCTCTTAGTAGAGCGAAGTAGGAATCAGATTGTAAGAACATTGGGGATTGGTTCAAGTGTTTTCAATTAATCTGACTCCCCAAATTTGGAATCTATGTGTCCCAATGCTGAAGGTCTTTGTCCCCAATTGTTTTTGGTCATCGATACAGAGGCAGTGGACAATAGCTCTGCAGACAGACTGGGGCAGAACTTGGAGATTTGTTCAGGCAAGGAAACAGGAGAGAGGAAGAGGGCAGAAATCAGAGAGTGCTATTATTGGGAAGAAGAAAGACCAGACCTAAAGGCCCACCCACAGGGTTCACTTCCCAAGTTGTGTTTTGGGTAGCAGGAAGGAAGATTAGAACTGCCCAGATTTTGAAGTACCCAAGTGTGTGTGTGTGTGTGTGTGTGTGTGTGTGTGTGTGTGTGTGTGTCTTTTATTTGAGAAACTAAGGACTCTGTTGGGTGCTTGGGACTGCAAACCTCATGGAACACAGAGTGGTGAGCCAAAACTACTGCTACAGAAGAATGTTTGCATATTTAATACACTGTGATTTCTGTACAACAATGAGTACTATAATTCAAATGTTTGAGAATAAAAGTAATAAAAACATAGAACTTATATATGAAACTGGGGTGAAATGATGACCATGAGAACCCTACACACTATCTATCTATCTATCTATCTATCTATCTATCTATCTATCTATCTATCATCTATCTATCTATCTATCTATCTATCTATCTATCTATCTATCATCTATCTATATATCTATCATCTATCTATCTCTGTCTCTCTCTCTCTCTCTCTCTCTCTGTGTATGTTTATCTCTGCCTCTCTGTCTCTCCCTGTTTCTCTCCTTCTCTCTTGTTCCCTCCTCTGCCTTATTTTTGCTTCTATTATCTCTCCGTTCCTTCTTTCCTGACTTCTTTTGTTTTTCTTTTATATTTCATTTTCAGATGTGGAAGTGTGATATGGGTCATCTTTTTGTTTGAAGCTGGGCATTGTTTATATGATCATGCAGCTCAGTGTCATCTGGAGACTTAATCTTAATGGAGACTCGGGGAGAAAATTAGTCTTTAACTTCAGAGTTATATTTGAGCAGCTTATTCTCAGGAAATCATGCACTTGATGTTCTAGAAATCTAATCCCTTGTGTACACAGGAAAGAAAAAGTGCAGCAGGTCACATTTTTCACACAAGCTGGTTTGACAGTGTTTGCTGTTCCGTTCATCCTTTCGCATTTCATAGAGTCTACTTCACAGGATCTGCTCAGCAATACGCAGTGCTGTAAGAAACTTAAAAAAGCACTGACATGTGCATTTTATGTAACTGATGAGGTATGACTATGCATGTTTAATGAGTACTATGTATCAGGATATAGTTTGAACAGTAAGAGGCATTGGGGTTCCACAGCATGGAATCCTGATTCTTCTAGTTTTCTTTCCTCATGTTTGGAACTGGATGAAAAGAAAGAAACAAACAACTTAACAAACAAAATCTTTCAATTTTCAAAGCAGCTTCAAATCAATTCATTTGTAATCTATTGTATTGCATTCTCAGACAGTTTAGTAAGAGATGTCTCTTTAGGTGTAAATGAAATTGATACTGAAGCTTTGAGTATAGGATCCCAATAAATTTGAGAGAAACATATGCTACAAACTTTTTAAAAGAATTAAAGAATGTTCAAAATTCAATAAATGACAAAGATGTGGATTTTATAAGAAATTTTATAAATCCAGATATTCACTAGAGTTGGTTTATGCATGTGTATCTGTATTGGATTAAATAGAATGTGAAAAACACTACATTGAATAGCAGGGCAAGTCTTCAACAAATTCTGCTAAATGACCAATGAAGTTAATTTCCCTAATCATCAAATAGATTGCTAAAAGGTGTGCACTGTTCTCTTTCCTATCATCTTACTAGAAATGCCTTTCATTTCCACAGCTTTGAAAAGAGAGTATGGATTTTCCCATTCTACACTCTTTCTCTTCAATATACAGAAGAATAAAGGCAATCATTGCTTATAAATTTTTTTCTTGGACTGGTTTCAGGATTCAGAACCTGCACAGAGACTGCTGACCTCCCAGATCAGCCTCCCAAATGCTCTTAGACCTGAGCAACAGTGAGTCAGCCACAAACTCCTGTAGGCTATACTTGGGGGAGGATGTCTGGGATCTCTCACAGCACAGATAACCAACTGGGATCAGGTCTTTTCCAGTCCAGAGAGAGGGCCTGGTGACTATCTTCAGGACTCAGGACCTGCCAGCAGATGGCTGAGCTCCCAGAACAACCTCACAACCTCTCTCCACCTGAGCACACTGAGACAGAACAGAGTCATAGTCATCAGAACTTACTGCTTGTCCATAAAGAGACAAACACCCAAGAGCAAACTTTTTCCTGAGCTCATGGGGCCTCAGACCCACAGTAGAGACAAGCTCTAGACAGAGACAACAAGATCATCTATAATCACAGATAACAAGATGGCAAGTGGAAAGAAAAAGAACCTAAGCAATGGAAACCAATACAGTCTGGCAACAGCAGAACCCAGCACTGTGACCATAGTAAGTAGTGGATTTACCAACATAAGTGAAAAATAAGACTTATACTTAAAAATCGCATTTTATGATGATGATTGTGATCTTTAAGAAGTGCATGAATAACTTCCTTAAATAATTATAGAAGGACACATCTTAACAAATAGAACACATTGAAGAGGAAACAAAAAAAAAAAAAAAATCACTTAAAGACCTTCAGGTAAACACAACCAATCAGGGGAAGGAATTGAATACAGACATAGAGACAATAAAGAAATGACAGAAAGAGACAATCCTGGAGATAAGAAAACTTAGGAAAGAAATCAGGAGTCATACATGCGAGCATCACCAATAAACTACAAGGAATAGAAAAGAGGATATCAGGAGCAGAAGACAACATAGAAAATTTTGACAGAACAGTCAGACAAAACGCAAAAACCAAAAAGCTCCTACCCCAAAATATCCAGGATATCCAGGACATAATTAGAACAACAAACCTAAAGATAATAGGTGTAAAAGAGGGGGGAAACTCCCAATTAAAAGGCACAGTAAATATCTTCAAAAAGATCATAGAAGAAACAAGATGACCTTAAGAACACATTGACAATGAAAATACAAGAATCCTAAAGAACTCCAAATAAATTGGACCAGAAAAAATACTTCTCCCAACACATAATAGTCAAAACACCGAATGTTCAAAACAAAAGGAGAATCCTAAAAGCAGTAAGGGAAAAAAGGCATGTAACATATAAAGGCAGACCAAACAGAATTACACCAGACTTCTCAACAGAGACCATGAAAGCTAGAAGATTCTGGACAGAAGTCATACAAACTCTAAGAAAAGCCAAATACCAACCTAAGTTACTATATCCATCAAAACTCCCAGTTACCATAGATGGAGAAACGAAAATATTCCAAGACAAGCCCAAATTCACACACTATCTGTCTACAAATCCAGCTCTACAAAGGATAATAGATGAAAAATCCAACACAAGGAAAGAAACTACACCCAATGAAAAGCAATAATAAGGATCATGATAAATAATCATTCAAGAAAACTCAAATACGAAAGACCCACAAATATAAATCTACCTCTAACAACTTCCCAATATAAAGACACAACCTATCAGACTGGATACATAAACAGGATCCATCATTTTGCTGCATACAGGAAAATGATTTTAAAGACAAAGAGAGACACTACCTCAGAGTAAAATGTTGGAAAAAATAACTTCCAAGCAAATGGTCCCAGGAAACAAACTGGAGTAGCTATTCTGATAGTGAATAAAACAGATTTTCAAGCAAAAGTTATCAAAAAAGATAAATAAGCACACTTTTTAATCATCAAGAAAAATCTATGGGGGGTGAAGAACAGGGCTCAGCCAAACTGCCACCTGGACCAGCAGTTCCCAAAGGTTAAGGTCTGGTGAGAAGGAGATCCCAGCAGCAAGGGAGCTGAGAGATCTCTGTCAAGTGCACTCAGAAAGCACGCCCCTGCCCTGCCTGATCCAGGGACCAGGAACCCAGCATTGGGACCTCTGTTCCCACCCTGCAGCTTTGGGGCACAGAACAGGGCTCGGACCATCCACCACCTGGACCTGTGAAGATCCAGAGACACAGACCAGGTAAAAGGGAAAGGCAAGAACATATCACTGACAAAAAGATGGCAAGAGGAAAGTGAAAGAGCATATCTAAAGGAAACCAAGACAACCTGGCAACACCAGTACCCAGCTCTCCCATCACAGCAAACAGCAGAATGCCAAACACCCCAGAAAAAGAAGACACAGACCTAAAATCAAACCTCAAGACGCTGATAGAGATCCTTAAACAAGAACAGAATAAAAAGCAAAAAGAATTAGAAGCTTGTAAAGAGGAAACAAGAAAAACACTCAAAGAACTCAAAGAACTAGAGGAAAATATAACCAAAGAGATGAATGAATGGAAGAAAAATTTAAAACAGAAATTGACACAATAAAAAAAACACTAAAAGAGATAACCCTAGAGGTAGAACACCTAAAAAATAAATCAGGAGTTACAGAAGCAAGCATTTCCAATAGACTAGAAGAGATGGAAGAGAGAATCTCGGGGGCCGAAGACAACATTGTAGACATAGACAAAACAGCCAGAGAAGATGCAAAAACCAAGAAGTTTCTAACCCAAAATGTCCGAGATATCCAGGACACAATGAGAAGACCACACCTAAGGATAATAGGAATAGAAGAGGAGAAAGAATATTAATTAAGAGGCACAGTAAATATCTTCAACAAAATTGTAGAAAAAAACTACTCTACCCTTAAAAATTAGATGACCACGAGCATAAAAAAAGCCTTCAGTACTCCAAATTTGTTGGACCAGAAAAGAAATTCCTCCCCACACATAATAGTCAAAACCGCAAGTGCCCAAATCAAAGAAAGAATACTAAAAGCAGTAAGGGAAAAAGGTCAGGTAACATATAAAGTCTGACAAATCAGAATCACACCTGATTTCTCAACAGAGACTATGAAAGCTAGAAGAGTCTGGACAGACATCATGCAGAGCACAAGTGCCAGCACGAGCTGATATGGCCAGCAAAACTATCAATCACCATAGATGGAGAGATGAAGATATTTCAAGACAAACCTAAATTTACACAATATCTGACCACAAACCCAGCACTACAATGAATTGTAGGTGGAAAACCCAATACAATGAAGGGAACTACATCCTAGTAAAAATAAAAATACTCCTAAGCAAGAAAACCAAAAGAAGAGACACAGACACAACTCAACCTACAAAAGCAATAATAGCAGGAAACAGAAACAACTATTCCTTGATATCTATTAACATAAAAGAAGTCAACTCCCCAATAAAGAGATATAGGCTATCAGACTGAATACATAAACAAAATCCAGCATTTTGCTGCATACAGTAAACTCATCTCAGAGTCAAAGACAGACACTATCTCAGAGTAAAAGGTTAGGAAAAAAACTTCCAAGCAAACAGCCCCAAGGAGGAAGCTGGAGTGGCTATTCTAATATCAAATAAAGTAAATTTCCAGCCAAAAAAAATAAGGACACTTTTTACTCATTACAGGGGAAATCTGTCAGAAGGAATTCTCAATACATAACTTATATGCTCCAAATACAAAAGCACCCACATTCATAAAAGAAAACCTAATAAACTCAAAAATACATTTCACCCCACACAATAAAAGTGGGAGACTTTAATACCCCACTCTCACCAATGGACAGATCATGGAAACAGAAACTGAACAAGGACACTTTAAAACTAGCAGAGACTATGAACCAACTGGAGTTAATAGATATCTACAGATAATATCATACTAAAGTAAAAGAATACACCTTCTTCTCAGCACAACATGGCACCTTCTCAAAAAATGACCACATAATTGGTCACAAAACAAGCCTCAATAGATATAAGATGATGGAGATACTCCCATGCATCCTCTCAGGTCTAAGGCTGGTCTTTAACAACAACAAAGACAACAAAAGCCCACATACAATTGGAAATTAAACAACGCTCTGTTAAATGATAGCAGGGTTAACGAAGAAATAAAGAAAGAAATTAAGGATTTCTTAGAATTTAATGAAAACGAAAACACAACATACCAAATTTATGGGATGCAATGAAAGCAGAACTGAGAGGAAAATGCACAGCTCTGAGTGCTTCCAAAACGAAACTGGAAAGAGAACTGGAGAGAGCATACATCAGCAACTTGACAGCACAGCTAAAAGCTCTAGAACTAAAGGAAGCAGATACACCCAAGAGGAGCAGACAGCAAGAAATAATCAAACTTAAGGCAGAAATAGACCAAATAATACAAAAAGAACCACTAATAGAATCAACAAAACCAAGAGCTGGTTTTTTGAGAAAATCAACAAGATTGATAAACCCCTAGTCAGACTAACTGGAGGGCAAAGAGAGAATATACAAATTAACAAAATCAGAAAGGAAAGTGGAGACACAACAACTAAAACTGAGGAAATTCAAGAAATCATCAGATCCTACTGTAAAAGTCTATACTCCACAAAGTTGGAATTTCTGGAGAAAATGGATGAGTTTCTAGACAGATACAAGATCCTAAAGTTAAACCAGGACAAGGAAAACCACGTAAATAATCCCATAAAACCTAAAGAAATAGAAGAAGTCATCAAAAGCCTCCCAACCAAAAAAAAAGCCTAGGTCCAAACAAGTTCAGTGCAGAATTTTATCAGACATTTATTGCGGACATAACACCAATACTCTCCAAACTATTCCACAAGAGAGAATAAGATGGAATACTACCTGTCTCATTTTTTGAGGCTACAATAACCCTCTTTCCTAAACCACACAAAGACCCTACAAGTAAAGAGAACTTCAGACCAATCTCACTTATGAACATTGATGCAAAAATACTCAACAAAATCCTTGCAAACGGAATCTAAGAACACAACAAAACAATCATTCACCATGACCAAGTAGTCTTCATTCCTGGGATGCAGGAATAGTTTCATATAAAGAAATCCATCAATGTAATCCATCATATAAACCAACTCAAAGAACAAAATCGCATTGTCATCTCACTAGATGCTGAGAAAGCATTTGAAAAATCTCAATACCCATTCATGTTAAAACTACTGAAAAGAACAGGAATCCAAGGTCCATATCGAAACATAATAAAAGCAATATACAGCAAACTAACAGCCAACATCAAATTTCATGCTGGGAAACTTGAAGCAATCCCACTAAAAACAGGGATTTGAAAAATCTGCCCATTCTTTCCCTACCTATTCAACATAGTAATGGAAGTCATAGCTACAGCAATTAGGCAGCACAAGGAAATCAAGGAGATACAAATTGGAAAGTAAGAAGTAAAAACATCACTCTTTGCAGATGACATGATACTGTACTTAACTGACCCCAAAAATTCCACCAGAGAACTCCTACAACTGATAAACAAGTTCAGCAATGTGGCTGGATACAAAATTAACTCAAACAAATCAGTAGCCTTCCTATATTCAAAGTACAAACCTGTGGAGAAGGAAATTAGGGAAAATATACCCTTCACAATAGTCACAAAGAATATGAAATACATTGGTGTGACTCTAACTAAGCAAGACAAGAACCTGTATGACAAGAACTTCAAACCTCTAAAAAGGAAAATCGGGGAAGATCTCAGAAAATGGAAAGATCTCCCATGCTCATGGATCAGAAGGATCAACATTTTAAAAATGGCATTCCTATGAAAATAAATCTACAAATTCAATGCAATCCCCATAAGTATTCCAACCCAGTTCTTCATTGATTTGGAAAGATCATTGTGCAATTTCACATGGAATAACAAAAGACCTAGAATACATGCTCAACAAGAAGAAAACATCTGCAGAAATCACTATCCCTGACCTCAAGCTATATTACAAGGCAATTGTGCTGAAAACTGCATGGTTCTTGTACAGAAATAGGCATGTGGATCAATGGAATAGAATAGGAGATTCAGAAATGACCCCTCACATATAAGGTCACCAGATTTTTGACAAAGGAGCCGTAAACATTCAATGGAAAAAGAACAGCCTATTCAACAAATGGTGTTGGTCCAACTGCACTCAGCATGCAGAAGAATGAAAATAGACCCTTTCTTATCTCCTTGTACTAAGCTCAAATGTAAGTGGATCAAAGATCTCCATATTAATCCAGATACACTGAAACTATTAGATGAGAAAGTAGGGAAAACCTTTGAACACATAGGCACAGGAGAAAATTTTCTGAATAAAACACCAATGGCTCAAGTTCTAAGGTCAAAGATTAACAAATGGGACTTAATGAGATTGCAAAATTTTTGTAAGGCTAAAGACATTCTCCAGAAAACAAGATGGCAGCCAGAAGAATGGGAAAAGATCTTTACCAAGTCCACATCAGATAGAGGCCTAATATCCAAGGTATACAAAGAACTCAAAAAGCTAGACACCAGAGAATCAAACAAACCTATTTAATAATGGGGTACAGAACTAAACAAAATGTTCTCAATTGAGAAATACAGAATGGCTGAGAAACATCTAAGGAAGTGCTCAACATCCTTAGCCATCAGGGAAATGCAAATCAAAACAACCCTGAGATTTCACCTCACATCTGTCAGATTGGCCAAGATCCAAAACTCAGATGACAGCAGATGCTGGGGAGTTTGTGGAGAAAGAGGAACACTTCTCCACTGTTGGTGTGGTTGTAAACTGATACTACCGCTCTGAAAATCAGTCTGGCGATACCTCAGAAAATTGGACATAGTACTACCTGAAGATCTAGCTATTCCACTTCTGGGCATATTCCCCAGAGACACTCCAATATATAACAAAGATACATGCACCACAATGTTCATATCAGCTCTATTTATAATAGCCAGAACCTGGAAAGAACCCAGATGTCCTTCAGTAGATGAATGGATACAATAATTGTGGTACATTTACACAATGGAGTACTACTCAGCCATCAGAAACAATGACTTTACAGAATTTTTAAGAAAATGGTTGCATCTAGAGGATATCATCCTGAGTGAGATAACCCAGTCACAAAAGAACAAACATAATATGCAGTCCCTGATAGTGGGATGCTAACTTCAGAGGCTTGGACTGCCCCAGAAACAACTCACAGACTTTGTGAATTTCAAGAAAAAAAGAAAACAGAACAAAACAATACAACAACAACAACAACAACAACAACAAAAGTCATGCTCAATCTTTACACACCAAGAAAACCTTGACTAATTCCGGGTTACACCCTGTTTTACATGTACTTTTTGTCTCATTGTAAGTAGTAAGACCTTAATGCAGAGTATCAAACCTTAAGAAAAAGAAAAAAAAAAAAAAAAACAAAACAAAACCAAGCACTGACAAAATTGTATTTGTATACATTTATGCAAAAATGTTTAATTTTTTATCTTTGTTTTTTTTTAAAATAAAGTTTAAAGAAAAAGAAAATTAAGAAAAAACATAAAAATCTATGAACATTAGCTCTCAATCCTGAACATCTGTGCTCCAAATACAAGGGCAGACACATATATACACGTATCCGACTAAAGTTCAAAGTATATATTTTACCTCACACAGTACTTTTGTAAAACTTCAATACCCCCTCTCACCAGTAGACAGATTATGGAAGTAGAAACAGAACAGTGATGTAGTGAATCTAACAGAGATTAAGAACCAATCAGAATGAACAGACATCTACAGAACCTATCCTTCTAAAGCAAAAGAATATACCTTCTTCTCATCACTTCATGGTACCTTCTCCTAAACTGAAATTATAGTCAGTCACAAAACAAGTCGCAACAGGTATAAGAAGATTGAAATACTACTCTCCATCCTATCAGACCACCATGGACTAAGGCTTGTCTTTAATAAGAACAAAAACCCCACATACCCATGGAAGCTAAACAATGATCTATTCAATGATAAAGTAGCCAAGGAAGAAATAAAGAAAAGAATTAAGAATTTTAAAAAAATTAATGAAAATGAAAGGACAACATAACCAAACTTATAGGATGCAATGAAAACAGTACTGAGAGGAAAACTCATAGCTTTAAGTGCCTCCAAAAAGAAACTGGAGACACCATAAACTAGCAGCTTGACAGCACAGCTAAAATCTCTAGAACAAAAAGAATCAGATACACCCAAGAGAAGTAGATGGAAGGAAACAGTAAATCTCAGAGCAGAAATCAACCAAGTAGAAATAAAAAGAACTATACAAGGAATGAACAAAACCAGGAGCTGGTTCTTTGAGAATAATCAGCAGATCGATAAACCCTTAAACAGACTAACTAGAGGGTACAGGGAGAGCATCCAATTTAACAAAAATCAGAAATGGAGACATAACAACAGAAACTGAGGAAATTCAACAAATCATCAGATCCTACTTGAAAAGCCTATACTCAAGAAAACAGGAAAATCTAGAGGAAATGGACAAATTTCAGTACATATAACAGGTAAATTTAAATCACAACTAGATAAACTATCCAAACAGTCCCTTAACACCCAAAGAAATAGAAGCAGTCATCCAAAGCCTCCCAACCAAAAAATGCCCAGGACTAGATGGGTTAAGTGCAGAATTCTATCAGACTTTCATAGAATACCTAATAACCGATACTTTCCAAAGTATTCCACAAAATAGAGTCAGAAGGAACACTACCCAACTCATTCTTTTAAGCCACAATTATGCTCATACCTAAATCACATAATGACCCTACAAGAAAGAGAATTTCAGACCAATTTCTCTCATGAACACCAATGCAAAAATACTCAATAAAATTCTTGCAACCTGAATCCAAGAGAACGTTCAAACAATCATTCACCATGATCAAGTAGGCTTTATCCTAGGTATGCAAGGATGGTTCAATATATACAGCCACCAAATCCAAGCACTATTGCTGATGCCAAGAAGTACTTACTGGTAGGAATCAGATAAAGATGTCTCAGGGGTTCTGCCAGAGTCATACAGATGTAGCTGAGCATGCTTGCAACTAATCAGAAAACTGAACAAGGGTACCCCAATGAAGGTGCTAAAGAAACGACTGTAGGAACTGAAAGTGGTTGAAACCTCATGGGAAAAACAACATTATCAATCAACTAAACTCACCCACAAGGCCCATGGACTAAAACACCAACCATTGAGCACACACTGAGAGACCTATGGTTCCAGGTGCATATGTAGCAGCTGAAAATAGCAGTGTCTGGCAGCCAAGTGAAAAGAGGCCTTTTGTCCAGGGAAGGCACATTTTTCCAAAATAGGGAATACCAAGGCAATTGGGTGGAGGAGATGCTGAGTAAGAGTGAGTGCACCTTCATGAAGTCAAGTGGAGGGGGATGGTAGATGTGAGCTAGGGTAGGGGAAGGGGATAACATTTCAAATGAAATATACAGTGCATCTAAATTTTAAAAAGAGAAAAATATTTTTGAATAGTTAACATGATTCACAGTGTGATGGGTTTTATATAGTCTACCCAGGGAGTAACACTTTTAGATGTGGCCCTGTTAGAGCAGGTGTGTAGTTGTGGGTGTGGGCTTTAAAACCCTCATTCTAGCTGCCTGGAAGCAAGTCTTTGGCTAGCATCTGTCAGATGAAGATGTAGAACATTGAATTCCTCTTGCACCATGCCTGCCTGGACACTGCTATTTTCCTGCACTGTGAATAATGGACTGAAACTCTGAACCTCTAAGCAAGCCCCATTTAAATTCTGTCCTTATAAGAGTTGCCTTGATCATGGTGCCAGTTCTCAACAGTAAATCCCTAAGCAACCCTTTTTAATTTATTTATAAAGAAACAGAGCAAGTAAGCTAAACCTAGCAAATTCCAATGTCTACATCATCATGATAGAAATAACAAGGAGTGAGATGGTACAGACTATTTTATGTAGAAATTTCTCATATGTTCCAGTGTGATATATAGGGAGTATAAATGGATCAATTACCTTATGTTTTACTACTTCAAGCCATAAATTATATTAAAATATATCTAAACATTTTTCTTTATAAAATATTTTTGTTTAGTTAATGTTACTATTTAACCTTGATTATATAAAATGTTTGAGTTCTCATTTGACTCATTGATGTTTCAGAGTAAATAAAAGTTAAATTCTTCTTAAAATTTTTTTTCCTAAGCATTTCTTTGCTATACTTTCCTATGCAAGGCTCATAGCCACCTATTCCCTAAAACCTATACGTTATTTTCTTGACTTAGAGTTATAATCATTAGGGAATGGAGAAATGCTTTCTCAATGATACAGAAAGCATGCCTGTCTTTCAGAGGACTTGAGTTCTGTTGCCTGCATATGCTGGGCAGCTTCATTGGAACAGAACCTGTTTTTTGGGGTGGTGTTCTCAATCATGCTCTCTCTCTCTCTCTCTCTCTCTCTCTCTCTCTCTCTCTCTCTCTCTCTCTCTCTCTCTCTCTCTCATTCACACACATGCACACACTTAAACACATTTCTTGCAATAACAAAATTTATGTGATCACTTCTTTGTTGTCTTAATGTTTTTAGCATTTGAAAGGCAATGCCCTCACCCATTTAACCATAGATCTCAATTCTCTAAAGAAATGCTTCTGAAAGTGATCATATCCTACATTTTTTTTTAAAAAAAAAAAATCTCTAAATGGAATGTGCTGCATGCCCTAGAATATTTGATAAGAACAACATATACTTGGGGTTCTTCCTGTATAGGTGTGAAATTCTAAGAAAATGCCATAATATTTTGAAATCTTGTTTTGTTTTTATCTTCCCTAGGGAAAAAAATCAAACTTATATATGCATTATTTCTATGATGAGTACTGTTGCTCCTCTGTAAACTCTGCAAAGTGTTACTAAAGGAAGTATTTCAAAATGAAATTGCCCCATGTATTTTCACACTAAAATTGCTCTGTAACCTTCTCTCCAATTGTCCTTTCCAAACACTGACAAAGTTTAATGAGTCAGCCGATGAGAGGCAGGGCAGGGTTATGCAGCATTTCCAAAATGTGGTTTATGATCTAATATTCCTGGTCATAAAATCAATTATGGATGTATGTGACCTATTTTAACAGAATTAAATCTAACAGTCTCGCATAGAGTACTTCACAGAATAATACAACACAGAAGCATTAGATTATAGAAGATTCACAGTACTAAACATAAGTACTGAACAACAGGACCAGAAAGATGTTGCCTGAAATTTAGAAAGAGTTAGTTGGAGGCAAAACGTGAATGAATTAAATTTTATCTTCCTAAGTATTTCTGATGTGTGTGAGAAACTGTGAAATCAGAATATATTGGTGATATTTCATTTTGTATATTAGTTTCCTAAATATTGTGATTTAATGGCAGGATTCCATTATTTTCTTTGAATATTTAAGCTTTTGTTTTATTGTTTTCATAATTGTTACTCTGTTTTTAAAGGTTATTTGAGTAATGTACCTGCATATTTATAATAAAAAAATAAAATGCTGTTGAAAGCTTTTGTTTGTTAGAAATAAAGAATTGGAAATGCTAAAAACAAGCAAAGGTAATAACCATGTTTTTATTTGTCATTGCAACATTTAACTGATTTGAATATTTGTTCTGGGATAGTCTCTTCTGTTCATGTAGTTTAGCCTCATAGCATGTATTTGCTAAATTTTAACCATTCCCTGTTAGCATTAAGTTAAGCAAGTCTTTTTAAAATTTTTACAAAATGTGGTTTATGATCTAATATAAACACATGTACCACTTCCAAGACTCTTAATTGAACAGGTTCAAAGAAGACTTATAAGACCAGTGACTGGAGAAACAGACAGATGTATGTGGGTGTTGGAATCAAAAATGATGTGTCCAGAAGAACAACAGTGTGCTTAACTACTAAAATAACTCTTCAATTCTTACTGTTCACTTTTGACTATCAGAATACAAGATATATGCATAATATATTTCATGACTGGACACCTATAACAATATATTCTTTCTGTAAGTTATAATGGCAGGTCAACTATCAATTGGAGTCATGAATTCATTATGTTTATGTGTCTACTAACACCCCTGATTTTCCTGTTAATTGGAGAGTTGGGATCCATGTTTTCTTTTACTGTTATACTCTCTTATTTTCTAAGGGTTCTGATAGTTACAGAGTATAAAATTACCTCTGTTATATTTTATTAGTCAGAATATATAAAATAGCTAAGATGCTTTACAAACTTACCAAGCATATATGGCATCCTGTGTTCTATTCTAGCACCAGAAGGGGGGGGGGAGGCAATAATAAACAAATGTTTTTTTAATAAATTAAAAAAAATAAAGCTAATATTTATATTTACCAAAACAAAACTCATGTCTAGCCTATATGTAAACACAGAGGAATAATAATCTTATGTTTTTACTAGAGAATTGGAACAAACATTTCACCATCTTTAACTTATAAAGAACAGGACTAAAATGCGTCTTATTTATTCTAGAGAGACACACAGAACAATAACTACTTTACAATTTGCCACAAGAACAAAATGATTTAAGTTATGTGCTTAAGTTGAAGTCTTAGTGTGGGATCATGAAAGGCAGCCTGGTTCCTGGTTGAGTTAAGGCTAGAAACCCTGGTAACCCTGAAAGGACAGCAGGAATTTCTCCAGACTCCTGGGCACCTTCCATAGATTTGTGGCCATCATATAAGGGAAATGTCTAAGCCCGTGCATGGGTAGAGGGTGTAACCCCAAATCAGGTAGACTCAAGGCAGAGCTCCATTTTAATGTGGTATCCAAAGGCTTAGCCAATAAGCTTTTTTTTCCCAGACATTCCTCCCTAAAAAAGGTATTTAAAATTAGGTTTACCCTGAGAAGTGATGTATGGTTTTACAAATCCACTTTTGACCATGACAATAAATGCATCAAAAGCATGGGCTGCCTCTTTCCATCGGGATTCATCATGGGGAACCTTAGAGAAGGCCTTATCCTACACAACCTCCTTCTAATCTCCCATAGAAGGCCTCTCTGCACTACCAGCCAAAGCAGCCACCAAGGCCAAGCCAACAGCCATCAAGCCAAGAACTCTCTCCCCATAGGACCAGCTAGAGCTTCCCCTCTTCCCCCATTTTTCACCCCCAGCCCTGGGCTAGATCTAGTCTGCAGGCCAGCACTCTGTTCTCAGCTCTTCTTTGTCATTCAGTGGTGCCTGGGCTTCCAAGAGCCTGAGAACCAGACAGCCTGGCCTTCTCATAGGCCCCTAGATCTCAGAACCATCTGAAGCTGTCCTATTCAACTCAATACACTTGTCTACTCTAGAAGTGATGTCTTGGTGCTGTTCTACAACAGGACACCTACCTAGGTGACAGCATGGGGTAAGTACAGTCAAACTTTCTGCATCCTTCCTCCCAGAGCAGCCAAACCATATGCCAGAGCAGACATGGAACCAATAACCCTACATCTTAAAGGAAGACCAAAGTGTGGATGCTTCAGTCCTTCTTAGAAGGGGGAGCAAAATACAGGAAGGAATATAGTTAAAGTATGAAACAGAGACTGTGTAGGTTTATGTTAAGGCGATACATGATGAAACAGAGACTGTGTAGGTTTATGTTAAGGTGATACATGATTGGACAGTGGAGCTTTGTAGAATTTGTTAAGATTAGCAAACATCATACAGAACATTTATGCTGAACAAAACATGGTACTTGGTCAGGATGTCCTTGTTCTAAGCCAAGACACATCTCTGTCTATGATGCGCAGGCATGTTGCAGAAACAGTAAGAAATAGCTGGCTGGTATGGAACAAAAGTGTTAGTGAAGTAGAAATTTCTGATTTCTATGGAGACTCAGTTGTGTCATGTGATGTGTTTCTAGAAATTGTCTTATGAGATGATGTTTTTCTGAGAACAGACATTTGATGTTTTTCTAGAAGTAACCTGGGGAAAGACAATATGATGTTTTGCTAGAGAGGATGCTGGGGAGAACATCTGTGCTTTGGAAAAATATATATATAACTCAATAGACAATGGATAAGGCTGTATGGTATTGGTACACCTTATCATTCTTTGCTGATCATCCTTGGACTTTGCTGATGCTGATCTTCGTTAAGGATGTTGTATGATATTGTTTTGCCTTGCATACTGTGCTGGTGATTTGTTGTAACTTCATACAGAGAAATGCTACCAAAAACTTCTTTTTTTTCTCTCTCTCTTACAACGTTATTTTTAAAAAGAGGGATACATATACAGATTTTTAAAGGCATTTTCTAGTAGTATTCTGTGGCATTTTGCTGCTTCTGAGGAATCTGTCTGGACTGACCTGAGGTTTCTGATTCATTCATGGTGTTTGTAAGTAGATCACGTTCTACCTCGAATCAGTTTCACAGAATAATAATAATCAGTTCGCCTCCAAGACCAATGGCATATCTGGCTGCAGATTTGGGGTGTTACAATGACATCAGGTTTGGGCTACATCCTGTGGATTAGGCCTTCAAGGTAGTCAGAAACAAGTTGCGTACTCCAGTTCTCCATTGTGTTCATGACATATTTCACCAAGATGATGTCTTGCCCAGCCAGACCTCATTGTAGCTGACTAGGTATAGAATTGAGTAAACTTGATGATCGCATATCCCTTCCTGGTTTACACAGCACTTCTCAAACTTTATGAAGACCAGCCATTATGATAAAGCTTCTAAATCCACATCAGATTATCTATATGTTCTGTGACTCAAATACATGGTGCTTTGAACAGTAGATTCGAACCATCAATTTCTGGAGAATATTCAGTTGTGCTGGTGATAGTCTTTTATGTTAGGTATTCTAAGGAAATTCACTTGAAGCAAATCCAAAAGAGCTAATGTTTTAGCATCCTGAACAAAAACAAAGCAATTGCTTAAAATAAATGACTGGAAAATCATGAGTCAATACTTGATTAATAGAATCTGTATTATTAACCCTTATGCTCTTGCTCGATATTTTGTTTGTTCTTCTACTGTTTTCTTATGTGGCTCTTCTTCAATAAGAATATACTGAAAGGACAGTATGAACTGTTACCTCTGAAATATTTTCAGTCAGAGCTGACTGATAGGCAGCCCTTCTTGCAGCTATTTGTGAGCTCACTGAGTTTATTTGTGGCTAACATTGAAGAGTGTGACAAATAAGCCAAAACGTTATGATTGTAATGCCCATATTTTATCTTAATGTTCTGAAATTCCTCTGTTCACTACACGTCCACCACTTTTCTTACCTTACTCAGGACCAATTAGCTTAAAGGTTAATTGATAATACTTTGTCTAGTAAGCCAGCTGATCTCTTTCCCCTGTAAACATTTGAGCCATTTTTCCAATTTAAAACAAAAACAAAACAACAACAACAAAAACCCTACCCTGAGAGCAGAATAGTATCTCAAATAGGCTTCTGAATTATTTGTTTGTTTGTTTTTTTGTCATTGTTAATGTTTAGCATTAAGGTATTACATTCAATAAACTGTCCTTATATAGTTTGAGTGGTAATTCCCAGACCCCAACCTTGAGGAATATTTGCCACAAAAATCTTAGGCCCAAGTACTGTGGTACATGCCTTTAATTCCAGTGGATTCAAGTAATGATGGTACATATTCAAGTAATAATTCAAGGCCACCCTAGGACACAGCAATCTAGTTGATAGAAGCTTAGGTCTAGGCATGGTGGAACATGACTTTCATTTCACCATTCAGGAGACAGAGCCACAAGGTATCTGAGTTCAAGGTCTCTCTCTACAGCACAAGTTCCAGGACCACTAAACTTAGGAAGTGAAGGGGTTGGAAAATTATTTGTGACAGAGAGCTGCTGTTAATAGAAAAATGGGGTCATGTCCAGAGGCAGAACTTGGCAGCTTCAGCCATCTGGCTCTGTCTTTAGAGTCAAACAGCTAAGATTATGGAATGCTTATTTCTGTGATATTTAAAAGGAAACCTGGGGTAAATTATTGAATAAATATGCAAATCCTAAGGATGTAACTTATGCAAAATAAAAGTCTGGGCTTTGGTCTATGAGTACTTTTGAGCATAATACAGAACTATTAACTTGCATCCATTATTGGATGAGTCTTTTTCACTGCTCTCAAACACCCTTTCCTCAGGATGTTAGGGTCCATGAGTCACCCCACAAACCACACAAACACCAATCTCAGTCAGACAGGAATGGCATATTGAATGCATACCTAAAACTAGTAGTTTGGAGTCATAGCTGAGGTAACAGCAATAAACATTTCTCAGAACTGGATTAGAAAGGAAAACACACATGTGCAAACACACAGTCTCTCTCTCTCTCTCTCTCTCTCTCTCTCTCTCTCTCTCTCTCTCTCTCTCTCACACACACACACACACACACACTACAATGAGCTTATATACAGGTACAGTAAGTGTTGCCTGGTGGTCAGCTCTAATTTAAGATGTTTTGGCTTGCAAGAGAAAACAGTTATGCTGGGGGTGATTCAACAAGGACCCTCTCCTAACTTGAGGCTGATCCTCAGCAAGACAGCTCCTTCTTTGAAAAGATAATCATGTCACAATAGTAGCAATAATTTAATTTTTGAATTATTTGTAAGAAATAATAATCTCTCTATAAGTTGGTATATATGAACAGACATATCTTTTATAACATATAGTTATAGAACAGACATATCTTTTTAAGTAAAAAGAATATTGTCTTATTTTTAGACTTGAATTGAGAAGGGAGGGAGTACACTAATGTCCTTAACTTGAAGGAATGCTTTTTAATTCTCTTTGAGAAGCTGATGTATGTGGATGTATTAAAAATAACAATCAAGTACTCTGGATACCAAGTGATTAAATTCACTGATTAAGCTTAGAAACATTCTCAATCAGTCCTCAAGCTATATGCATCTAGATTAGCTATTACATTTTATTAAGTTCTGTAAGTATAGTACACACAAATTTATACATATATATCACTGCCTGATTTCACATAGATAAGTAAATATTCAGGTGTATAAAATACATTTTATTTCACTGTTAAAATTATAAAATAGATGTGTTATATGTATACATTTTCCATGTATTCTATATAAAAATTTTTCTGGCTTCATAACCACTCAAAATATTTATCATCATTCAGTCAAATTTTAGCAAAAAGAAAACTTAAAGGAAAGAGAATAAATTTTTTTCTGTGACTGGTATGAACTGCAGAAGAAGTAGGACATGGTATTAAAGGGATGTCAATGAAATTGCATTATCAGGTTTGGTACAAGACCATTATAAAACCACATGCATGTTTATCAAAACATAAAAATAAAAAAAGACAGTCACAACCTTAGAAAGCAATATATACTTTTCTCAGATAATTTATAAAGAGGAAAGGTCGAACAGGGCTCAGCCCATCTGCCACATGGACCAGCAGTTCCCAAAGGTTTAAAGACTGGTGAGAAGGTAATCTGGGCAGCCAAAGGAGCAGAGAGATCTCTGCCGAGTGCACACTGAAAGCACACCCCTGCCCTGCCTGATCCAGGTACCAGGAACACAGCATTTGAACCTCTGTTCCCACCTGGCAACTTTGGGGCACAGAAAAGGGCTTGGCCCAACTGCAACCTAGACAAGCAGTTCACCCCACACAAGAATAGTGGGAGACTTTAATACCCCACTCTCGCCAATGAACAGATCATGGAAACAGAAACTGAACAAGGACACTGTAAAACTAGCAGAGATTCTGAACCAACTGGAATTAATAGATAACTACAGAACATATCATCTAAAGTAAAAGAATACACCTTCTTCTCAGCACCCCATGGCACCTTCTCAAAAATTGACCACATAATTGGACACAGAACGAGCCTCAATCAATATAAGAAGATTGTAATACTCCCATGCATCCTCTCAGATCACCATGGTCTATGGCTGGTCTTTAACAACAACAAAGACAACAAAAAGCCCAGATACACATGGAAACTAAACAATGCTCTGTTAAATGATAGCAGGGTCAAAGAAGAAATAAAGAAAGAAATTAAAGATTTTCTACAATTCAATGAAAACGAAAACACAACATACCCAAACCTATGGGATGCAATGAAAGCAGTACTGAGAGGAAAACTCATAACCCTGAGTGTTTCCAAAAAGAAATTGAGAGAGCAACTTGACAACACAGCTAAAAGCCCTAGAAGAAAAGGAAGCAGATAAACCGAAGAAGAGTAGATGGCAAGTAATGATCAAAATTAGGGCAGAAATAGACCAAATAGAAACAAAAAGAACCATTGAAAGAATCAACAAAACCAAGAGCTAGTTCTTTGAGAAAATCAACAAGATTGATAAACCCCTAGGCAGACTAACTAGAGGGCAAAGAGTTAATATACAAATTAACAAAATCAGAAAGGAAAGTGGAGACATGACAACTGAAACTGAGGAAATTCAAGAAATCATCAGATCCTACTACAAAAACCTATACTCCACAAAATTGGAAAATCTGGAGGAAATGGATGAATTCCTAGACAGGAACAAGATCCTAAAGTTAAACAAGGACCAGGTAAACAATTTAAATTATCATATAACACCTAAAGAAATAGAAGTCATCAAAATCCTCCCAAACAATAAAAGCCCAGTTCCAGAAGTGTTCGGTGCAGAATTTTATCAGACATTTATTGCTGACATAACAGCAATACTCTCCAAACTATTCTACAAGATAGAATCAGATGGAACACTACCTAACTCATTTTATGAGGCTACAGTAACCCTCGTTCTAAAACCAAACAAACACCCTACAAGGAAAGAGAACTTCAGCCCAATCTCACTTATGAACATTGATGCAAAAATACTCAACAAAATCTTGCAAACCGAATCCAGGAACACATCAAAATGATCATTCACCATGACTAAGTAGGCTTCATCCCTGGGATGCAGGAATATTATAATATAAGGAAATCCATCAATGTAATCCACCATATAAACAAACTCAAAGACCAAAATCACATGGTCATCTCACTAGATGCTGAGAAATCATTTCACAAATTTCAACACCCCTTCATGTTAAAAGTCCTGGAAAGAACAGGAATACAAGGTCCATACCTAAACATAATAAAAGAAATATACAGCAAACCAACAGCCAACATCAAACTTAATTTTGGGAAAGTTGAAGCAATCCCTCTAAAATCAGGGACTTGACTAGGCTGCCCATTCTCCCCCTACCTATTCAACATAGTACTGGAAGTCCTGGCTGGAGAAATTAGACAGCAAAAGGAGGTCAAGAGGATACAAATCGGAAAGGAAGAAGTAAAAACATCACTCTTTGCAGATGACATGATAGTGTGCTTATGTGATCCCAAAAATTACACCAGAGAACACCTACAGCTGATAAACAAGTTCAGCAAAGTGGCTGGATACAAAATTAACTAAAACAAATCAGTAGCCTTCCTATATTCAAAGGACAAACATGTGGAGAAAGAACTTAGGGAAAAGATACCCTTCACAATAGTCACAAAAATTATGAAATACCTTGATGTTACACTAACTAAGCAAGTGAAGGACATGTATGACAAGAACTTCAAACCTCTAAAGAAGGAAATCTAGGAAGATCTCAGAAAAATGGAAAGATCTCCTATGCTCATGGATTGGAAGGATCAACATTTTAAAAATGGCCATCCTACCAAAAGCCATCTACAGATTCAATACAATTTCCATCAAAATTCCAACCTAGTTCTTTATGGTGTTGGAAAGATCAATGTGCAATTTCATATGGAATAACAAAAGACCTAGAATAGCGAAATCCATCCTCAACAACAAGAAAACATCCGTGGGAATCACTAACCCTGACCTCAAGCTATATTACAAGGGAATTGTGCTGCAAACTACATGGTAGTAGTACAGAAACAGGCATGTGGATCAATGGAATACAATGGAAGATCCAGAAATGAGCCCTCATGTATATGGTCACCTGATTTTTGACCAAGGAGCAGTAAACATTCAATGGAAAAAATACAGCCTATTCAACAAATGATGGTGGTCCAACTGGCACTCAGCATGCAAAAGAATGAAAATAGACCCTTTCTTATCTCCTTGTACAAAGGTCAAATGTAAGTGGATCAAAGCTCTCCACATTAAACCAGATACACTGAAACTATTAGATGAGAAAGAAGGGAGAACCTTAGAACACATAGGCACAGGAGAAAATTTTCTGAACAAAATACCAATGGCTCAAGCTCTAAGATGAAAGATTAACAAATGTGACTGAATGTGATTACAAAGTTTCTGTAAGGCTAAGGACATTGTCCAGAAAACAAAATGGCAGCCAACAGAATGGGAAAAGATCTTTACCAACTCCACATCAGATAGAGGCCTAGTATTCAAGGCACACAAAGAACTCAGAAAGCTACACAAGAGAGAATCAAACAATCCTATTAAAAAAAACTGGGTTACAGAGCTAAACAAAACGTTCTCAATTGAGAAATATCGAATGGCTGAGAAACATCTAAGGAAGTGTTGGACATCCTTAGCCATCAGGGAAATGCAAATCAAAAGAACCCTGAGATTCCACCTCACACCAGTCAGATTGGCCAAGTTCCAAACTCAGATGACAGCAGGTGCTGGAGAGGTTGGGGAGAAAGTGTAACATTTCTCCACTGTTGGTGGGGTTGTAAACTGATACAACCACTCTGTAAATCAGTCAGGCCATTCCTCAGAAAATTGTGCATAGTACTTCATGAAGACCCAGCTATTCCACTTCTGGGCATATACCCCAGAATCACTTTAATATACAACAAAGTTACTTGCATCACAATGTTCATAGCAGCTCTATTTATAATAGCCAGAAGCTGGAAAGAACCCAGATGTCCTTCATTGGATGAATGGATACAAAAATTGTGGTACTTTTACACAATTGAATACTACTTAGACATCAGAAACAATGACTTCACCAAATTCTTAAGAAAATGGCTGCATCTAGAGAATATCATCTTGAGTGAGATAACCCAGACTCAAAAGAACAGATATAATATGCAGTCACTGATAGTGGGATGCTAACCCCAGAGGCTCGCACTGCCCCAGAAACAAGTCACAGACTGTGTGATGTTTAAAAAAAAAAAAAAAAAAAAAAAAACATGTCATGCTCAATTATTACACACCAAGAATATGTTGACGAATTCCGGGTTACATCCTGTTTTACATTTACTTTTTGCTCATTGTACATATTAAGACCTTCATGCAGAATAAAGCCAAGCACTGACACAATTTTATTTGTATACATTTATGCAAAAATGTTTAAATATTTTTTCTTTTATCTTTTTTATACTTTATTTAAAAAATAATAAAATATCTATTTCAAATTAAAAAAAAATAAAGAGGAAAGGCCACGTATTATACTAGAATCATGTCCCTAAGATACTATTGCCACTAGAGAAGCTCTCCTAAGGATTCTGCTCAATGAAAGACATATGAGGAGTTATAACAGGGAGTTAAACTATAAGGAAAAAAAATACAGTCAGAGTCAACATCACATAATTTCAAAGAGCAAGATTTTCCTTTAGAGTAGAATATAAATGTACCATTGTTATGGTAATCACAGCTCTTTGCATTACATTTCCAGTAGGTTTAAGAGAGTTATTGTTGAAGATATTAAATGTAAGCATAGATTCCATTAACCTTAGACCTTTAGAGGCAGTATAATAAGTGTTTATTCTCACAATGCATGCAGACTAACCCATCAGTCAACAATTAAAATGTTTGTGCTCTCTCTCTCTCTCTCTTTCTGTCTCTGTCTCTGTCTCTGTCTCTCTCTCTCTCTCTCTCTCTCTCTCTCTCTCTCTCTCTCTCTCTCACTCACTCACTCTCTCTCCTCTCTCTCTCAACATTATTTTCCTGGAAAGGATTGTAATCATGGAGATCCTTTAGGAGTAATATTAAATTTAAAGTTCTGATTTGATGAAGTTAGAAAATAAAATCATGTTTTTGGACAAACCAGAAGTGAAGTATTTATTTACAATTCAGAATAATAAGGGAGTTATTATTCTTGATATGATGAGTAATTATTTCGAACCAAGTATTCAGCAGATTATAAATTCTATCTCTTCCATTTATTGTTGAAGAAAAGAATACAAAACAAAACAAAGACCTGCAGTTTCCTATGTCATTTCTTTTATACGCATCAGAAGTAATTTTTGATTCAAGGTAGAAAAAGAAAAGACACTAATTCAGGCACTCAAGTAGTATCTAAAATAATTCAATTTCTCTGTTTTAGTGCCATTGGATCAACCCTTTTTGTTGAAAAGAAATACCAGTATTTTGTTCTTTTTGCTGGAAATCAGGGGGTCAGAATATCTAACTGTGGTCTATCTTCTGTACCAAGTAATGGCAAATTGCACAATAAGCTCTGTGTTCTTTCTATAGGTAAATATCTGAAAAGAGTTATTCTGGTACAGTTGTCAGGTTTGGCTCTGTATTTATTACCTTCAGTCTGTATAATATAATTACACATCTTAGCAGTCTGCTGCCTTATGATGCTCTAGGTCACACTGAAGAAATCTATCTATCACAGTGGACATCTTTTAGTCAACCATGGGCTATTGTATATCTCTGTAAAGAAGTGTGTAATGTGTGCAATTTGTCTCAGAAGAAAACTATTACCCAGCTTAAAAAGTAACTTTATTGGTGCTTTTCTTTTTTACCTTTCGTTGACTCAGAAAGAACTCTAGTACTTTGACAGTGTGCTTCCTGAGACCTGAAATCATGATCCCATTAATCTTTTTGCTGGTATTGCATATCCAATGTTTGACGAACTGGATGCAAACCCCAGGCCCCAGTTGCCTTAGTTCTGTATATGTATTGCTTCCCAGAAGCACCTGCCTTGATTTCACAGTTTCAGTGGCAGACAGCATTTAGTAGAAGATGTTCTAGAAAAAGTCTCAAAACGAATGAAACCAGGTAAGTGAAGGTAATCTGATCAAAGGATGTTACATATCTGTGCGCATAAATTGTATAAAATTGTCCCAAATACAATTTCAAACATGTTTTAGAGTTTCAAATTATATGGTCAATTTTGGAGAAGGTGCCTTTAGGTGCTGAGAAGAGAGTGTATTCCTTTGTTTTAGGATTATATGTACTGTAGATGTATATTAATACCAATTGGTTGACACCTCTGCTAGTTTCACTGTGTCCTTGTTCAGTTTCTGATTCCATGATCTGTCCATTGATAAGAGGGGGATGTTGAGGTCTCTCAATATTATTGTGTGGGGTACAAAGTATTTTTTGAGCTTTAGTAAGGTTTCTATTATAAATATGGCTGCTCTTGTATTTGGAGCATATATGTTAAAAATTGAGAGTTCCTCCTGACAAATTTTCCCTGTAATGAGTAAAAAGTGTCCTTCCTTACCTTTTTTGATAACTTTTGGTTGAAAAACTACTTTATTCGATAATAGAATGTCCACTCCAACTTACTTCTTTGGGCTGTTTGCTTGGAAGTTTTTTTTTTTTTTCCCCCAACCTTTTACTCTGAGATAGTGGCTGTCTTTGTCTCTGAGATGAGTTTCCTGTATGCAGCAAAATGCTGGGATTCGTTTATGTATCCAGTCTGATAGCCTATGTCTCTTTATTGGGGAATTGAGTCCATTTATGTTAAAAGTTTTAAGCAATATTGGTTGTTATTTCCTGTTATTTTTTCTTTTAGGGGTAGAATTGTGCCTGTGTGTCTTTCTTCTTTTGGTATCTTGCTTAGGTATTTTCTTGTTTTTTTTTTAGGATGTAGTTTCCCTCCTTGTATTGGGTTTTCCACCTATAATTTCCTGTAGTGCTGGGTTTGTAGTCAGATGTTGTGCAAATTTAGATTTGTCTTGGAATATCTTTGTCTCTCCATCTATGGATATTTAGAGTTCTTCTGGGTATAGCAGATTGGGCTGGAACTTGTGCTCTCTTTGGGTCTGCATGATGTCTGTCCAGGATCTTCTAGCTTCTATAGTCTCTTTTGAGAAGTCAGGTGTGATTCTTATTGGTCTGCCTTTATATGTTACTTAACCTTTTTCCCTTACTGCTTTTATTATTTATTCTTTGCTCTGGGCACCTGGCGCCTTAAATATTATGTGTAAGGAGGAACTTTTTTTCTGGTACAATCTAATGTGCAATTTCATCTGGAATAACAAAAAACCTAAAGTAGTGAAATCCATTTTCAACAACAAGAAAACATCTGCTGGAATCACCATCCCTGACCTCAAGCTATATTAAAAGGCAATTGTGCTAACCAATCAGAGAACCAAACAACCCTATTAAATAATGGGGTACAGTGCTAAACAAAAAGTTCTCAATTGAGGAATATCGAATAGCTGAGAAACATCTAAGGAAGTGCTCCACATCATTAGCCATCAAGGAAATGCAACTTTCCACCTCACACCAACCAGAATGGCTAAGATAAAAAATTCAAATGTCAGCAGATGCTGACCAGGATGCAGAGAAGGAGGAAAACTTCTCTACTGTTGGAGGGGATGTAAACTGATACAACCACTCTGGAAATCAGTCTGACGATACCTCAGAAAATTGGATATAGTACTACCTGAAGACCCAGCTATTCCACTTCTGGGCATATACCCCAGAGACACCTTAGTACACAACAAAGATATATGCACCACAATGTTCATAGCAGCTCTATTCATAATAGCTACTAGCTGGAAAGAACCCAGATGTCTTTCAGTAGATGAATGGATACAAAAATTGTGGTACATTTACACAATGGAGTACTACTCAGCTATCAGAAAGAATGACTTTATGAAATTCTTAAGAAAATGGATGCATCTAGAGAATATCATCCTCAGTGAAATAACCCAGTCACAAAAGAACAGACATAATATGCAGTCACTGATAATTGGATACTAACCCCAGAAAGCTCAGAATACCCCAGAAAACAACTCACAGACTATATGAAGTTTAAGAAAAAAAAAAAGGTCAAAAAAAAGTAAAGAAAATAAAAAAAAAAACATTATGCTTAATCTTTACACAGCAAGAAAACTTTGAGTAATTCCAGGTTACATCTTGTTTTACATGTACTTTATGCTCATTGTAATTAGTAAGATTTTAATGCACACTATCAAACTTTTTAAAAAATCAAGTACTGACAAAAATGTATTCATATACTTTTATGCAAAATGTTTAAATTCTGTACATTCATCTTTGTGTTTTTAAAAAAACAAGGCATATGTTTTTAAAATAGAAAATATATTTATGTACCTTATCTATTAAGTAGGTTGAATAATATAGTTATAATATAAATATGTAACCCAATAATAAAATTGATCCAATTTTTAATATGGAGGTGTGTTATGAAAAATTACATTATAGTTATATTGATAAAGAAACTTCTAGTGTTTAAATAAAGAACCAACACAAAGATTATTAAGCAGATTATCTCTATCTCTTGATTAAAAATGTAATTTATTTTAACAGGACTATTTTTAATTAAAATGTTCAAGTTTTACTATAATTTGATGCTTCTGTAAGTGTGTTCTTGATCAAGATTATGATATTAATAAATAAACAGAACCACTTATACATACATCGGTGACATTTCTTAAATAAATGATATATAATTAAAATGCACAATTCTCCTATGATAATAATACTTATAATTCACTTTTCACAATCGCAGACAACAGGTTCATAGAAAGTCATAAATTTCCTTGATATTTGAGAAATCTAACATCAGTAAGACTCATGAAGAGTTCCTTTCAATGCCAGATACTTTGTCACCTGGCACCACACTCCCACTGGTAAATTTTCAACTCTTGACATGACTGAAATCTACTGTACAAAAGATTAAAAGTCATGAAAATTTCTAACCTCATCATTGATTTTCTTTGGATGCTTAGTTTAATTTCATCCCCATTTATTCTACTTTGATTTAATTACACTAAGTCCTTAAATGTAGTCTGAATGATTCGCCTAATGAACTATGTCAGCACTACTGATATTTCTGTCTTTCTAGTCAACACTAATCTTTGCATCCTGATCACTGTATTATATATATGTGGTTTTTGTTCTAGTAGTTTCAGCATATCTGGCAAAATAGAATGATTAATACTGTTGTCCTTTCAACTAACTTTTTAAAATCATTATTCTCCTAATATGGCTGTTCCTATTCCAGTGACATAAAACTTATAATAATCACAATTTTAAATAAGTAGAAGACATGGCCTTGAAATATCAGGATATGATTAGCATTAAGGAACAAAAATATAAATACAAATTTATATAAAATAATTTTGTTCTAACTCATCTTCAGGTGTTTGTTCAATTAACATGCCACATGTTTCCAGAGAACACTGAATTTATATGCTGCAATCTTGTAAAAAATTTTCATGTGGGAAAAGAGGCTTTTATTTGCTTAAAATATAAATGTATCTACTTATGTATTAATTAAAACTTGGTATCATATACCCCTTGCTTTTTAACATATAATCTTCCTACATTTGAAATGTTCTGTACATAGACATAAGACGGTTTATTTTTAAAAGCACCTTTCCAAACCCATTTTGGCAGAAAGTATCAGAACTAGAAATAGCACATCGAGCTGCCAAAGCCACTCTGTGAATTCATCAATAGGATAGTCTGTGGCACCACTAATCAACCCTGGAGGAAGTGAGCTGGCATTTGGAGATGCCCAGACTAGGAATCGCAAATGTCAGGGTGGCCATGCTTCACAGTACAACATTTTCTCTTGGAAAACCCAAAGAATATGGTTTTCTTTTTCATTCTGTAAATCCAGATTGTCATATTCCCTTCCATTGAGTGAAAAACAAAAAAAAATGTATGAATATAAAAATATTCACACTTATACTTCATAAATCTAAAATATGAAATGAGCTTGACATGAATGAAGACTTGGTATTGAATAGTTGATTCCAAACGTGTTTCAAATTTTACAAACAGCTACTGAAAGCATCACAAAACAAACCTTTCTCCATATCAGTAGAAGGTGTTATTCTTTTTCGTGAAATTATTAAATTGTCTGCCCTTGAAATTGTCAAAATACTTTCCAATTAAATGAGTGTGTTCATATGATCAGTTGTAAATGATGTATTGTGGACTCAATTAATTCTAAGTTATGAATATGTGAGTTGGAGCAATGATTCCTGGAGTAAAGCTAAAAGTTGTAGAAAAGTAATATTGTAGTGATTTTAATTTACAAACTGAAAGACACAAACAAAAAAGCCTATATGTAAAAATAAATATATGGGTGCATATGTGTGTGGGTATACATGTAGCTGTGTGTTTGTATATAAATATAATAAAACTACCACATATATGTGATATACATATATACCCATGCATACATACATACATATATACATACAAATATCATATCTGTCAATCACCAAAAGTAAAAAAGAATATGTTTGTACCTAAAATTTTATGAAGAATATTTCACTAATGAGTACACATATATTGTGCATAAAAATATGGAAAATGTTAGGGTATTTAAAATATTGAATATTTAATATAATATTAAAAAATTAATTCTTAAAAATTTGAATAGTTTCTTTTAATTCATATGCTTGATAGTATTTTATTTATTTAGTAGATATTTCTGCTTATAATGCTTTTTAGAAAAATAAAAATATATTTTAAATAAAAGTATAATTTAAAAATTTAAATTGTCTGCTCCATTAGGCTATGGCTGGGAAAGGACAGAAATCAGTACTGGGAGTGTATCTTTTATTTATTTAATTTTTGATGTTACTTTTTGATATTATTTTGTACATCTCAGAAGCATAAATGATGTTTTTATTTCCTCAAATGATGGGATGGCAGGAGAGCCCTTCCCAAGCAGTGGGGATACATGGCATCTTGGGCTGAGCCAAGAACATTGCCACCTCTGTTCTAACTATGCCTAGACCTAGGCCTTGAAGCTTCTAGTCTTAGGACCATCTAATCTTCCAAGCTAACCGTTTCAATCCATCTTCTCTTGGCTTCTGACTGACTTGCTCTGCTTGGCATCGTATTCTAATTTTCTAGTTCCTTCACATTCTCTGGCTAGCTCCCTACCCATTTTGTTCTCACTGCCAACTCTCATTGTGAAGTTGTCTTCATAATTTGCCACACATCACACACCACCCACTTACTTCCTTTGGGTTGATTCTATTTCCAGTGAGGTTCTCATGTGAGTTGGGTGTATCCTATGTCTGACACTTTCTGTCAATTGTTTCTTTTTCTGGCTCTCAATTAGAAACCATTTTCAAGCATGTTAGCTTCCATATGTAAATTAACCTTACCTTCAATGTTAGGGATTAAAGACGAATACTAGAAGACAGGTCAATATTCCAGCCAGATCATAGTGTAATCTAGGGTGTGTCTTCATGCCATCACATAGATCTGGAAGGTATTTGGATGTGATCTTGCCAAAGAGGACAATTTGCTGGATTAAAATTCCTCTACATAGAAGCTAGGAGATATCATGAAGCCCTAAATCCATAGCAAGCACTGGGCAGATGTAGTGAGATAGGAAGGCTATTTCTTAATACATATAACTTTTAATGAATTTTTCAGACAAGTCTATACATTTTTGCATAGGGAAAAATTAGATCACACAAATTATATCACATAAAAAGCTAGTAACTTGTCTGAAGAGTAGGATATGTTATTTCTAGACAATGTTTTCTTCTTCTTTCCTGAGAACTTGTTTCAATAATTAGCCAAAGGGTGATTTGTTCCTAACATTTATGGCTCTTTATTTTGTGTATGGTACTGCAAAGGTATCTAATCTGGCCTGGCAACCAGTATCTGAATCCATGCTGTTCATCTTGCCTCTGTAAGGAACAACTTGGATGCTCTGTGTTCTATAGCCTTCGCTCTCATCTGGTGGCACATTGAACTTAATACTTCTAATTCTGACTCACTATTGACTCTGGTTACTGTTTTCCTCATCAGCTTTGAATGTTGAGAACACACACAGTAATTTTGGTAATGAACACAGATAAGTTTATGAACAATTACCCTGTGTAATACACAGATATCAACAACAGCATTTGTACCTTGCTATTGGGAACTTAATGACTAACATTGTTTTCCATTCTGAAACAATTATACTCGGAAACAATTCTCAAGAAATTAATATCAAATTTTCAGTACCAATTTCCTTATGCAATTAGATAGCTTAAATGCACTTTACAATTCTATGCTGAAATCTTGATTCTTTTGGATTTCTTTGTACTTGCTGTTGGCTTGCTAGCTAACAGTTGCTCTTAGCCTGAGGCTCTGTAGAAAAGCTGCGATGCTTGCATTTTTTTTCCAGAGAGGGAAAGAGAAAGCACTGACTGTAATTTCTGTAGTCTCAACACAAAGTTATGCTATTTTATTTATTCAATGTCCTCTGGCCATATAATCCTCAATTTTCATTCATCTTCTATAATGACTAGCTCTACTTTACACAGTTCTCCCCCACTCCCTAAATAGCTATAAAGATAAGTATCAAGAATGAAGAGCAAGCAGAATTTCACTGAGAGATGGAAAAAGATAGTTTAGTTGCCATTTTTGAGGTTAGGAATAAAGGAAAGGACTAGTGTAGATTGTGATAATAAAGGACCTTCATGTACATGTAACATCACAGTTCGTCAATGCTTATGCCCACAGAGACAGTATTTTCACTATATTTATTTTGAGAAAGAAACTTATCCAATGCCAAAGAAGAAAAAAGAAAACTGTTTTGAATTTTGGTAGGACACAGACTGTACTCATATACCAAGGACAATAGAGCAATAGAGCATAAAGAAGAAGGTTCTGTGTAGGTAACAGTTTAAATGCTTGTTGAAAGAAATTTGTAGGCCTGGTTGTCAATTTATATATATATATATATATATATATATATATATATATATATATATAAAGAGCAACCTCTATTGTCTTAGCAAAATCTGTTTGTTTTGGAACTCCCATGAAACTCTTTTGGCCAATAACTTTTTTACATGTAAACAAATTCCTGTTTTGAAAGCTTCATTTGGTGACCATAGATAGACAGTTGGTGCTCTGTCTCCCCACAGTATTTAGTGATTTCATTTGGATCACCTTCATATATGTATACATTTTAGAAAGATTTGGTTGTATTATATTTGCATATCACCCATGAAATGACTTTAATTTATTCTATCTCTCCTTGTATTCCCTCTCCTATTCTTTCTCCCTTTCCATCCTGTCCCTCTACTATTTCATAAACAACTATCTATTCTATTTCCATTCCTAATGAAAATATTTTGTCCCTAACTTAGTCCTGTACTCTGTTCCTAATTTCTGAGGTTCTACAGATTGTAGCTTCATTATAATTTACTTAACAGCAATTTGTAAGGAAACACATATCATATTGGTCTTTCTGGGTTTTTTAAATCAGGATAATATTTTTTTCTAGTTGCAACCATTGACTTTTAAATTTCATGATTTACTCTTTTTATAAAGGGTAATACTCCACTGCTTAAATGTATAAGGGTTTATTTTATTTTATTTTCCAACATTGGAGGGACAACTAGTTCTTATTGTTTTTTTGTTTTATTTTGTTTCTTATTTTTCCTGCCTATAGTGAATACAGTATCAATGAACAAAGATTCATTTTCTGAGTAAATTCTTTGTGAATTATACAAGAGTAAACATATATATTTGGAATTGTTTTTGATATTTTGCGTTATTGCGTTTTCATGCAAAGGTGAAAATTGTCCCTTCTGGATCTGTGAAGAATTAATTGTTCTGAAGCTTTGATGTGGACATCATTTATCTGTAGATGATTTTGTAAACTAGCCATTCTTACTATATTAATCCTATCAATATATGCACATTGGAAGAAATTTTCATCTTCTGATATCTTATCAATTATTTTTTGGCAGTGTCTTAAAGTGATCATCATACAAGGCCTTCACTTTCCTTGATTAGAATTACCCCCAAGATATTTTTTAATATTTGAAACTATTGTTAAAAGTGTCATTTCCCTGATTCAGTTGATCCTTGTATGTGGAAGGCTTCGAACATTTGTGCATTAATTTTGTATTCAGCAAGATCATTAAAACTTAAGCTCCAGGGGACTAAGCCACCAATCAAAGAGTATATATGGCTCCAGCTGCACATGTAGCAGAGAATGGCATTGTCTGGAATTAATAAAAGGCAAAGTCCTTAGGCCTGTGAAGGATCATGTCCCTAGTGTAGGGGAAAGTTAGGGTGTTGAAGTGGGAGTGGGTGGATGGGAAGGGGAACATTTTTGTAAAAGCAGGGGTAGGGGATACGGGGGATATATATATATATAAACATCATCTGTAAGTAAGGGTACTTTAACTTCTTCTGTTTCAATTTGTACTCTTTGATCTCTTACAGTTGTCTTTTTATTCTAGAAAAATGCAAACACTTTATTGAATAGGTATGAAAATAGTGAACAACTATGTTTTGTTCTTGATTTAATGAAATTATTTACATTTTTCTTTGTCTAAGTTAATGTTGCTTAGCAGCTTTCAATAAACTGCCTTTATTATGTTGACTTATGTCTATTGTGTCTACAAAGTCTCCATGACTTCTATTATGTTGTGTTGGATTTTCTTAAAGACCTTTTATTCATTTAATGAGATGATCATATGGTTTTTTTCTTTAAGTTGATTTTGTTGTTGTAGCAGTAGTTGTTGTTTTTACATTGTGGACAAAAATTATTGATTTTCATATACTGAATCACTCCTCCATCTCTGAGATGAAGCCTACTTGACCATGGTGGATTATCTTTGTGCTGTATTCTTGGATTCAGTTTGTATGTATTTTATTGTGTATATTTGCATGTGTAGACTATAAAAGAAATAGTTCTTTAATTCTCTTTATTAGTTGGGTTTTTATGGTTTTGGAGTATTAGACAACCGTGGCCTCATAAAATAAATTAGATAATGCTCCTTTGATTTCTATTTGGTGGCATAATTTAAGGAGTACTGACTCTAACTCTTTGAAAGTTTGGAAGAGTCATTTACTAAAACTTCCTAGTCTTGGCAATTTGTTCATGAGACTTTTATTCACACCATTATTACATAGGGATTATTTTTTTGTTCAAACTACATTTTTTTCTTGATTTAATTTTGAATAGTAGTATATATCAAAAAAAGTTCCATTTCTTTCATGGTTTTTTATTTTATGAAGCACAAATTTTAAAAATATTTCATTTTATTTCTTGGATTTCCTTGGTGTCTGTTATGTTTTTTCTTTTCATTCTAATGTTAATTTAGAAATTCTATCTGCTTTTTATTTAATGTTGTTGAAACTTCCTCAATCTTATACTATTTTTGTCAAAGAACATTTTTTTAAAAAATAATTTGTAGTGTTCATTGTTGTTTTTTGGCTTAGAGATTTAAGCCTTAAGTTTAATTATTTCCTGATCCCTACTGTTTTGGGGTATGAATTATTCTTTTTATTCCAGAGTTTTCATATGTACTCTCAAGTCAATAGTTGGAGATCAATCTTTTTAGGTAGGTACATTTTGTTATTAACTTGCCTCTTAGAGTTGCCTTCATTGTGGTTCACAAAATTGTGTATGATGTGTGTTTATTTTCTTTAAATTTTAGAATATTCTTAAAATATGTTTAAATTTTGACCCATTTTTTCTTTCCTTCCTTCCTTCCTTCCTTCCTTTCCTTCTTTCTTTCTTCTTTCATTCCTCCCTCCCTTCCTTCCTCCCTTCTCTACTTTCTTCCTTTTGATATTGGCTTGCTATTTTCCATGAGTTTTTAATCTTTGTGTTGTTTCTGGCATTGTTCATGTCTAGTTTAATTTTTTTAGTAGGTTGCTGGGCATTATTTCAATTTATTTTTATTTATTGAGAGAATTTCTCTCTGTCTGAATATTTAGTCAGTTTTGGAAGAAGTTGCAAGAGGAACTTAGATGAGGCTATATTTCTTGTGTGTTCGAGTGAAATGTTCTAGCTACTTATTGGGCCTGTTTGGTTTATAATATCAGCTTCTTCATTTCTTGGTTTAGTTTTTGCTCAGATGGCTTATCTTTTGGTGACAATGGGGTATTAAAGTTCTCCCACTGTTAATATGTGAGTTTCAATATGCAATTTAGGCTACTAAAGTGTTTCTTTTACAAACGTGTGTGCCAGTGTGTTAGGACCCTGTATGTTAAGAATTCCAATGTCCTCTTGAAATTTTTCTTTGGTGAGTTTTTTGTTAATTTTTCTTTTTCCTTTTGTTTTGTTCTTACTTTTTCTGACTAGTTTTCATTTGAAGCCTATTTGCCTGATGTTACTATGTCTATATTACCTTTTGTCTTAGGTCAATTTGTACAGAATATCTTTTTACATCCTTTTAACCTGAGATGATGGCTATCCTTGATGCTAAGTTATCTTTCTTAGATATAGCAGAAGGATGAATCCTGTTTATTCATCCATAGTCTGAGTTTTTATTTTTAATTTTAATTTGTGATCTGAGACCATTGCTATTGAAATATAACAATGGACACTTTTTCTTTTTTTTGATGCTTCTTACCTTTCTCTGGGTTTGTTTGTATGTGTGCTACCTCTCTGTTGATATTCTAATCTGGAATATTTATTTCTTTTGATTTTTTGAGTGTAGATAAAATTTTTAGGTTGGAGTTTTTCTTCTAGAATTTTTTTATGGCTCGGTTTGCAGATACATATTGTTTAAATTTGGTTTTGTCATTGAATTTATGTTTTTGTTTCTTATTGTAATTATTTTTCTGGGTGATATTTTTGGAATCTGTGATCTCTTTTTTGTTTTTTTCCTTTCTTTCTTTTTTTTTCTTTCTTTCTTGCTTTCTTTTTTCTTTTTTTTTTTTTTTTTTTTTTTGGTCTTTTCAAAAAGTTTTTATTTCCAAATTAAGATTTGTTAGAAAGCAAGCCAGGTTTCTCCTGTCTCTGGTTGTGATGGAAGTATCTGGCACAATAAACCATAGTGAACTCATTTAAAAGCTATCATGGGAACAGAGACCATAAAGACCCTAGAGAGGAACGAGAGGAACCCGGGTCCTTGATATTTCTGTTTCTTCACAGGCACTGGATCACCTAGAATCTTAAACTAAAATTAAAAAAAAAAAAAAAAAAAAAAAAAAAAAAAAAAAAAAAAAAAAAAACTGTTCAGTGGCTTCTAGGAGCTTTTTCTAAGTTGTTTAACTTCAAATCCCTTTCCATGAACAGAATCCTAGAATATGGCTACAGTTCAGCAACACATTTTTATGTCTAAGACAGAGTATCTAGGTTATATAGAGTCAAGCTTTATCATCTGTTATAAATTCCATTTCCATGGGAAGCCATTGAGTTCAGTTACCACAAGACAAGACAGTCTTTGATTATAGAGAGACAAGTAATTCTAAACTGGCAGCATTAACACATTTTTTTTGTAATCTATGTAGGTATTGATAAATAGCATGTGACAGGACTAGTCATCAATACTGTGATATTTACCCTAAGGATAAAACAGCCACAGAATTATATATGAAGAAAATTTACATGTACATACACACATCTCTCATTGGTCATCAACATATAAGAGGAGAAAATTGTAAGGTATTAAAATTTATTAGAATAATCTAGAATCCAGGTACAAGAATATGTGTTTATAACAGGTACCAGTAGAAAAAGAGGTAATGGGGCATACAGTGGTTATTGTTAAATACTCTGGTTGCAATTTCAACTAAATTTATGCTAAAATATGCATAGACCACAAAAGCAAACTCAATAATTTAAGCAGTTGACAGAATGGTAACAGCAGTCTGAGTCAGCCTTAGAAAGGGAGAGACTTGGTCTTAAGTTGGTGGAAGAGCACTTGCCTAGCATGCACCAGGCACGTAGATCAATTCTTCAGCACCTTAAAAAAATGAAGGAAAGAGAAGCAAGTTAATTCTTCTCCCCTAGGCTATGAACACGAAGCCCCTGAGAGTCTCCATGAGTCCATTACAGAAGTCATTTGTTTTGGCCAAGTTTCTTGTTCAAGGTTTTGTCTGTTCTGCTCTAGATTACCTGTAACACAGGATTAAAACCAGCTACCCTGGAGTCATGTGTCTTTATTCTAACAAAAAGTGTACCCAGAAAAACAGATGACAAGCTTTCTCAAAGGCCCACCGGGTGAAACTCTGAGGTGCCCACTCAAGTGGGAAAGACCAAGGCAGAACAAAGGTATTAGCAGGATTGTCAGGGTAACATTCAGGGCCACCATCAGCCCTGTTAATACGGTCTAAGAACACATGTAACATTCATTTTCAACAAGTTCAGTTCAGTACAAGCAGTACCCTAGTTCTAAACTAGGGAATCACGGCTGCCCCCAATCAGGGCAGTGTGAATTATGGGAGAGCACCTGGGCTTACAAAGACAACTCAAAATAATGTAACAACAAAAAGCAACAACGACTGAGAGAGGAAAAGCAGTAAGCAACAATCAGTCCAGTTTCAGTTTCCTTTCGCAACAGCACTGGAGTGTTGCTGAACCTGGCTTGCACCTTGGTGCCCTTTTCCAAGATCTTGTAGTTTATTCTTCACTCAATTGCAACTCAGTCTCTGTTCTCAGGGACCAGTCCAGGCTAGAACACTAGCAGCACAGATCACAGAATAGTTCCTTCGAAGGAAAGCTAGGCCTCCAATTTAAGCCGGTCGCTTTTACTTGTCGAGTATCATATAGGGGCAGAATCCCAGAGGCTCCGCTCTGTTGGTAAATTATTCTTGGAGAAATAGATGCGCTGATGGATACAGTGAGGCTGCTGCTGGTGTAATCAGTCTCGCCAACGGCACTTTACAGTGATGTAGTATGGTCAGGAAGACCTGGTGGAGTAGATGCAGTGAAGTCAGTCTTGAACGTACCTTTATTTAGACCCAGTCACAGAGAAGTTGCTGGTGTTGAGTTTGCCGGACGGTCTGGGGATGCGTCAAACACAATTTCCAACCAGGTTTTAAAACACGAGACAGTCAAGATCAGCAGCACCCCTCGGCTGCTCCTCCTGCTCCACAGGCCTGGTCTGCAATCACCAAACACCATGGCAGAAGGTTGCCTGCATCGCCCATGTGATGTGGGCTCGGTAGGGGGGAGACCATGGAATCGAATCTGCGATTTCTTAAAGTTCGTAGATTTAGTCGTGTTCCGCCCCCCCCGCCCCCGGCTTTTAGACTGTCCCTTGAGGAATTAGGTGTTATTCAAATTGGTCTACTTTCATATTTTACTTGGTCCTTTTTCTTGAAGCTGTTAATATTCTTGGTTAAATACATTTAGTGTTGTCATGATTATGTGTTGAGGAGACAGTCTTTCCTGGTCTAATCCACTCGATGTTCTCTATGCTTCTTGAGTCTTTATGGGCAGTTCCTCAAGTTAGACAATTTTTCTTCTAATATTCTGTTGGAAATGTTTTTTTTGCGCCATTGATCTTTGTATTTTTTCTTTCCTCTATTCCTAATAGTCTTAGATTTGGTCTTTCCATAGTTGTTCAGATTTTCTGTATGTTCTGTGTCAACATATTTATTTGTTTGTTAATCAATTAATTAGTCAATTAATTATTTAATTAATTAATTAATTAATTAATTAATTTTTAGGTTTATTATTTACATTGACCATGGTATCTGCTAGCAACCTACACTAGCTTGCTTCTGGAACCTGAGAGCACCTGCGTGGTGTCAGTGAAAGTGAACACATTGACCACCTGTTGCCTTTCTAGTAAGTGGGACTGACAACTTTAGCTTTATTTATATAAGCACAATCCTATTCAACATGAACAAAGATATCACTGGTGATTTCTTTCTTATTTATTAATTGTTGGAAATAGTAACATTGGTATGATGAAAGCCCCCTTACTATAAAAGAACTCCCAATAGTTTCCCTTCCAGATAATGCCCTTCCTCTTCAATCACTTCCCAAACTTATTTTGGACTAGAAAGCAAAATTTAGGAAAGTCTAAAATAAATGTCTACCCTGGCACATCCTGTGACATAAACACATGCCCAGATGGCAAGAAATGAAGCTAAAAAGATACACAAAGTGAGATACAGATTAAATATCTGTGTGAGAAGTTCAGTCATCAAATATCACCCCTCTGTCATAATATTTTTTAAATTGAAGACAGAGAAGTGTTCATTTAACCCAGCTACTTTCTTGATATGTACCCAACAATTCCTCATACCATCTTTCTGAGACCCATATTTTTAACAATTTTATATTAAAAAACAAAGATAAATGTACAAATTTTAAGCAGTTTTGCATAAAAGTATACAAATACATTTTTGTCAATGCTTGTTGTTTTTTTTCAGGGTTTGATAATGTGCATTAAGAATTTACTAGTTACAATGAGCATAAAGTGCATGTAAAACAGGACTTAACCTGGAATTAGTCAAAGTTTTCTTGGTGTGTAAGGATTAAGCATAACTGATTTTTGTTTTATTTATTTATTTTTTCTTTTCCTGAACATCATATAATCTGAGAGTTGTTCTGGAGTGTTCAGAGCTTTCTGGGGTCAGGATCCAATTATCAGTGACTGCATATTATATTTGTCCTTTTGTGCCTGGGTTATCTAGCTCAGGATGATATTCTCTAGATGCATCCATTTTCTTAAGGATTTCGTTAAGTGATTGTTTCTGATAGCTGAGAAGTACTTCATTGTGTAAATGTACCACAATTTTGGTATTCATTCATCTACTGAAGGACATCTAGGTTCTTTCCAGTTCTGGTTATTATAAATAGAGCTGCTATGAACATTGTGGGGCATGTGTCCTTGTTGTATGTTAGGAATTCTCTGAGATATATGCCCAGATGTGGAATAACTGGGTATTCTGGTAGTATTATGTTCCATTTTCTGAGGAATTGCCAGACTGTTTTCCAAAGTGGTTGTACCAGGTTACAACCCCACCAACAGTGGAGAAGTGTTCCTCTTTCTCCACATCCTTGCCAGCATCTGCTGTCATCTGAATTTTTGATTTTGGCCAATCTGACTGGTGTGAGGTGGAATCTCAGGGTTGTTTTGATTTGCATTTCCCTGATGGTTAGTGATGTTGAGCACTTCCTTAGATGCTCCTCAGCCATTCGATATTACTCCAATGAGAATCTTTTGTTTAGTTTTGTACCCCATTTTTATTAGGGTTGTTTGGTTCTCTGGCATCTGGCTTTTTGAGTTCTTTGTATACCTTAGATATTAGGCCTCTATCAGATGTGGGGTTGGTAAAGATCTTTTCCCACTCTGTTGGTAGCCATTTTGTTTTCTTGACAGTGTCTTTAGCCTTACAGAAATTTGCAATCTCATTAAGTCCCATTTGTCAATCTTTGACCTTAGGGCAGAAGCCATTGCTGTTCTGTTCAGAAAGTTTTCTTCTGTGCCCATGTATTCTAAGGATTTCCCTCATTTCTCATTTAATAGATACAGTGTGCCTGGTTTAATTTGGAGATCTTTGACAAACTTGCACTTGAGCTTCGTTCAAGGATAGAAGAAAGTGTCTATTTTCATTCTTCTGCATGCTGAGTGCCAGTTGTTGAATAGGCTGTACTTTTTCCATTGAATGTTTACAGCTTCTTTGTCAAAAATCAGGGGTTAATATATGTGAGGGCTCATTTCTGTTTCTTCTATTCTATTCCATCAATCTATGTGCCTATCTCTGTACCATTACCATGAAGTTTTTAACACAATTGCCTTGTAATATAGCTTGAGGTCAGGGATAGAGAATCCCACAGATATTTTCTGGTTGTTGAGGATGGATTTTGGTATTCTAGGTTTTTGTTATTCCAGATGAAATTGCACATTGCTCTTTCCAATTCATTGAAGAACCGGGTTGGTATTTTGATGGGAATTGCAATTGAATGTGTAGATTGCTTTTGGTATGATGGCAGTTTTTACAATGTTGATCCTACCAATCCATGAACATGGGAGATCTTTCCATTTTCTAAGATATTCCTCCATTTCCTTCTTTAGAGGTTTGAAGTTCTTATCATACAGGTCCTTCACCTGATTAGTTAGAGTCAACCATGGTACTTCATATTGATCCTGACAATTGTGGAGGGTATCTTTTTCATAATTTCTTTCTCCACATAATTGTTCTTTAAATAGAGGAAGGCTACTGATTTGTTTGAGTTAATTTTATACACTTTGCTGAACTTGTTTATCAGCTGTAGGAGTTCTCTGGTGGTATATTGGGGGTCACTTAAATATACTTCCATGTCATCTGCAAATAGTGATGTTTTTACTTCTTCCTTTCCAATTTGTTTCCCTTTAATTTCCTTTTTCTGTCTAACTACTCCAGCCAGCACTTCCAGTTCTATGTTGAGTAGGTTGGGGGAGAGTGGCCAGCCTTGTCTATTCCCTGACTTAGTGGGATTGCTTCAAATTTCCTACAGTTAAGTTTGATATCGGCTGTTGGTTTGCTGTATATTTCTTTTATTATGAGTAGTTATGGGACTTGGATTCCTGTTCTTTCCAGGACTTTTAACATAAAGGGGTGTTGAATTTTGTCAAATGCTTTCTCAGCATCTAGTGAGATGACCATGTGATTTTGTTCTTTGAGTTTGCTTATATGGTGGATTACATTGATGGATTTCAATATATTAAACCATTCCTGTATCCCAAGGATGAAGCCTTCTTGATCATGGTGAATGATCGTTTTCATGTGTCCTTGGATTTGGATTGCAAGAATTTTTAAAAATATTTTTGCATCAATGTTGATAAGTGAGATTGTTCTGAAATTCTCTATTTTTGTAGTGTCTTCCTATGGTTTAGGAACCAGGGTAATTGTAGCCTCAAAATATGAGTTAGGTAGTTTTCCATCTGATTATATTTTGTGGAATAATTTGGAGAGCATTGGTATTAGGTAGTCAATAAATATCTGATAAAATTCTGCACTGAACCCATCTGGACCTGGGCTTATTTTTGGTTGGGAGGCTTTTGATGAATGCTTCTATTTCTTTTGGTGTTATGGGATTACTTAGATGGTTTACCTGGTCCTGGTTTAACTTTAGTTTCTGGTGTCTGTCTAGGAATTCATCCATTTCTTTGAGATTTTCCAGCTTTGTTGAGTAAAGGCTTTTGCAGTAGGATCTGATGATTTCTTGATTTTCTTCAGTTTCAGTTATTATGTCTCTACTTTCATTTCTGAATTTGTTAATTTGGGTACTCTCTCTTTGTCCTCTAGCTAGTCTGGCTAAATGTTTATCAATCTTAATTTTCACAAAGAACCAGCTCTTGGTTTTGTTGATTCTTTGTATGGTTCTGTTTGTTTCTATTTGGTCTATTTCTGCCCTAAGTTTATTACTTCTTACCTTCTACTCCTCTTGGGTGTCTCTGCTTCTGTTTGTTCTAGAGCTTTCAACTGTGGTGTCAAGTTTGTAGTGTCTGCTCTCTCCAGTTTCTTTTTGTAAGCACTCAGAGTTATGTGTTTTCCTCTCAGTACTGCTTTCATTGCATCCCATAGGTTTGGCTATATTGTGTTTTTCTTTTCATTAAATTCTAGAAAATCTTAATTTCTTTCTTTATTTCTTCTTTGACCCTGCTATTATTTAATAGAGCATTGTTTAGTTTCCATGGGCATATGGGCTTTTTTTTTTTTTTTTTTTTTTTTTTTGTCTTTGTTACTATTAAAGTCCAGCCTTAGACCATGATGATCAGAAAAACTGCATGGGAGTATTTCCATCTTCTTATATCTATTGAGGCTCGTTTTGTGACCAGTTATATGGTTAATTTTCGAGAAGGTGCCTTCAGGTGCTGAGAAGAAGGTATATTCTTTTGTTTTAGGATGGTATTTTCTATAGATATCTAATAATTCCAATTGGTACATAACCTCTGCTAGTTTTACTGAGTACTTGTTCAGTTTCTGTTTCCATGACCTGTCCATTGGTGAGAGTGGGGTATTGAGGTCTGCCAATATTATTGTGTGGGGTACAATGTATTTTTTTGACCTTTAGTAGGGTTTCTTTTATGAATATGGGTGCTTTTGTATTTGGAGCATATATGTTAAGGATTGATAATTCCTCCTGACATATTTTCCCTGTAATGAGTAAAAAGTGTCATTCCTTATCTTTTTTATATTTTTGGTTAAAAATCTACTTTATTTGATATTAAAATGGCCACTCTAGCTTGCTTCTGTGGCCATTTGCATGGAAGTGTTTTTTTTTCCCCCAACCTTTTACTCTGAGATATTGTCTGTCTTTGTCTATGTGATGAGTTTCCTGTATGCAGCAAATTGCTGGGTTTTGTTTATGTATCCAGTCCAATAGCCTATGTCTTTATATTGAGGAATTGAGTCAATTTATGTTGACAAATTTAAGGAACAGTGGTTGCTCTTTGCTGCTATTTTTGCTTTTGGTGGTAGAATTGTGCCTGTCTATCTTTCTTCTTTTGATTTTCTTGCATAGGAGTTTTCTTGTTTTTACTATGATTTAGTTCCCCTCATTTATTGGGTTTTCCACCTATAATTCGTTGTAGTAGTGGTTTTGGGTCAGATATTGCATATATTTAGTTTTTTCTTGGAAAATCTTATTCTTTCCATCTATGGTGATTGAGAGTTTTGCTGAGTATTACAACTTGGGCTGAAACTTGTGATCTCTTAATGTCTGCATGTTGTCTGTCCAGGCTCTTCTAGCTTTTATAGTCTCTGTTGAGAAATCGGGTGTGATTCTGATTGGTCTGCCTTTACATGTTACATGACCTTTTTTCCTTTCTGCTTTTAGTATTCTTTCTTTACCTTGGCACTTGATGTTTTAACTATTATGTGTCAGGAGGAATTTCTTGTCTGTTCCAACCTATTTTGAGTTCTATAGGCTTCTTTTATTCTCATGGTCATCTCATTCTTAAGGGTAAGGAAGTCTTCTTCCAGGATTTTGTTGAAGATATTTACTGTGCCTCCTAGTTGATATTCCTCGCCTTCTTATGTTCCTATTATCCTTAGGTTTGGTCTTCTCATAGTTTCCTGGATCTCTTGGACATTTTGGGTTAGGAGCTTTTTGGTTTTTGCTCCTTCTCTGATTATTTTGTCTGTGTTCTCAATGTTCTCTTCAGCCCCTGAGATTCTCTCTTCCATCTCATGTAGTCTGTTGGAAATGCTTGCATCTGTGACTCCTGATTTCTTTTTTAGGTTTTCTACCTCTAGAGCTGTCTCTTTTAGTGTTTTCTTTATTGTGTCCATTTCCATTTTAAATTTTTTCTTCCATTCCTTCATCTCTTTGGTTCTGTTTTCTTCTAGTTCTTTTAGCTCTTTGAGTGTTTTTGTTGTTTCCTGTTTACAAGCTTCTAATTCTTTATGCTTTTCCTCCCGTTCTAGTTTAAGGATCTCTATCATCATCTTGAGTTATGATTTCCGGTCTGAGTCTTCTTTTTCTGTAGTGTTTGGCATTCTGCTGTTGGCTATGATGGGAGAGCTGGGTTCTGGTGTTGCCGGGTTGTCTTGTTTCCTTGGGGTATGTTCTCTCACTTTCCTCTTGCCATCTTTTTGTCTGTGTTTATTTTATTTTATTTTTTTTTGTCTTCAAAACAAGGTTTATTTTTTTTTAACATGAAAATACATGGAAAATACATTGGTCTCTTATCTGTTACAAATAAGACTCAAATTATTAATCATAACAAGAAGTGTTTCTTGAGATATTTCCATCTACACAAAAGACTAACAGCTTATTATTTTTTTAAAGATTTTAAACATTTTTTGCTTAAAATTATACATTTTTGTCAGTACTGTTTTTTCAGACATTAAAATAAATTTTACATAAAACCATGTGAATATGTTTTTTAGTCAGTACTTGATTTTTTTCAAGGGCTTGACAGTATGCTTTGAAAACCTACTAGTTGCAATAAGCGTAAAGTACATGCAAAACAAAACGGAACATGGAAATAGTCAAAGTCTTCTTGTTTTGTGAATATATGTATAGTTTTTGTTTTCTTTATTTCTTGGACTTCATACAGTCTGTGAGTTGTTTCTGGGGGAGTGCAAGCCTCTGGGGTTAGCATCCCACTATCAGTGACTGCATATTATGTCTGTTCTTTTGTGACTGGGTTATCTCACTCAGGATGATCTTCTCTAGATGCAGCCATTTTCTTAAGAATTTGGTTAAGTCATTGTTTCTGGTGGCTGAGTAGTATTCCATTGTGTATATGTACCACAATTTTTGTATCCATTCGTCTTCTGAAGGACATCTGGGTTCCTTCCAGCTTCTGGCTATTATAAATAGAGCCGCTATGAACATTGTGGTGCATATATCTTTGTTGTGTATTAAAGTGTCTCTGGGGTATATGCCCAGAAATGGAATAGCTGGGTCTTCAGGTAGTACTATATCCAATTTTCTGAGGTATCGCCAGACAGATTTCCAGAGTGGTTGTATTAGCTTGCAACCCCACCAACAGTGAAGAAGTGTTCCTATTTCTCCGCAGCCTCGCCAGCATCTGCTGTCATCAGAGTTTTGGATCTTGGCCAATCTGACTGGTGTGAGGTGGAATCTTAGGGTTGTTTTGATTTGCATTTCCCTGATGGCTAAGGATGTCGAGCACTTCCTCAGATGTTTTTCGGCCATTCGGTGTTCCTCAACAGAAAATGATTTGTTTAGCTCTGTACCCCATTTTTTAATAGGGTTATTTGATTCTCTGGTGTCTAGCTTTTTGAGTTCCTTGTACACCTTGGATATTAGGCCTCTATCTGATGTGGTGTTGGTAAAGATCTTTTCCCATTCTGTTGGTTGCCGTTTTGTTTTCTTGACGATGTCTTTAGCCTTACAGAAACTTTGCAATCTCATTAAGTCCCATTTGTTAATCTTTGACCTTAGAGCTTGAGCCATTGGTGTTTTGTTCAGGAAATTTTCTCCTGTGCCTATGTGTTCTAAGGTTTTCCCTACTTTCTCATCTAATGGTTCCAGTGTATCTGGTTTAATGTGGAGATCTTTAATCCACTTACACTTGAGCTTTGTACAAGGAGATAAGGACGGGTCTATTTTCATTCTTTTGCATGTTGAGTGCCAGTTGGACCAGCACCATTTGTTGAATAGGCTGTCCTTTTTCCATTGAATGTTTACTGCTCCTTTGTCAAAAATCAGGTGACCATATACATGAGGGCTCATTTCTGGATCTTCTATTCTATTCCATTGATCCACTTGCCTATTTCTGTACCAGTTTCATGCAGTTTTCAGCACAATTGCCTTGTAATATAGCTTGAGGTCAGGGATAGTGATTCCCGCAGATGTTTTTTTGTTGTTGAGGATGGATTTCGCTATTCTAGGTCTTTTGTTATTCCATATGAAATTGCACATTGATCTTTCTAATTCCATGAAGAACTGGGTTGGAATTTTGATGGGGATTGCATTGAATCTGTAGATTGCTTTTGGTAGGATGGCCATTTTTAAGATGTTGATCTTTCCAATCCATGAGCATGGGAGATCTTTCCATTTTCTGAGATCCTCCTCAATTTCTTTCTTTAGAGGTTTGAAGTTCTTGTCATACAGGTCCTTTACTTCCTTAGTTAGAGTCACACCAAGGTATTTTATAGTTTTTGTAACTATTGTGAAGGGTACCTTTTCCCTAATTTCTTTCTCCACATGTTTGTCCTTTGAGTATAGGAAGGCTACTGATTTGTTTGAGTTAATTTTGTATCCGGCCACTTTGCTGAACTTGTTTATCAGCTGTAGGAGTTCTCTGGTGGAATTTTTGGGGTCACTCAAGTATACTATCATGTCATCGGCAAAGAGTGATGTTTTTATCTCTTTCTTTCCGATTTGTATCTCCTTGATCTCCTTTTGCTGTCTAATTGCTCCAGCCAGAACTTCCAGTACTATGTTGAATAGGTAGGGAGAGAGTGGGCAGCCTTGTCGAGTCCCTGATTTTAGTGGGATTGCTTCAAGTTTCTCGCCATTAAGTTTGATGTTGGCTGTTGGTTTGCTGTATATTGCTTTTATTATGTTTAAATATGGGCCTTGGATTCCTGTTCTTTCCAGGACTTTTAACATGAAGGGGTTTTGGATTTTGTCGAATGCTTTCTCAGCATCTATTGAGATGACCATGTGATTTTGGTCTTTAAGTTTGTTTATATGGTGGATTACATTGATGGATTTCCTTATGTTAAACCATCCCTGCATCCCAGGGATGAAGCCTACTTGGTCATGATGAATGATGGTTTTGATGTGTTCTTGGATTCGGTTTGCAAGGATTTTGTTGAGTATTTTTGCATCAATGTTCATAAGTGAGATTGGTCTGAAGTTCTCTTTCCTTGTAGGGTCTTTATGTGGCTTAGGTACGAGGGTTATTGTAGCCTCAAAAACTGAGTTGGGTAATATTCCATCTGATTCTATCTTTTGGAATAGCTTGGCGAATATTGGTTTTATATCCCCAATAAATGTCTGATAAAATTCTGCACTTCACCCGTCTGGACCTGGGCTTTTTTTGGTTGGGAGACTTTTGATGACTTCTTCTATTTCTTTAGGTGTTATAGGGTTATTTAGATGGTTTACTTGGTCCTGGTTCAACTTTGGGACCTTGTATCTGTCTAGGAATTCGTCCATTTCCTCCAGATTTTCCAATTTTGTGGAGTATAAGTTTTTGTAGTAGGATCTGATGATTTATTGAATTTCCTTAGTTTCAGTTGTTATGTCACCACTTTCCTTTCTGATTTTGTTAATTTGGATACTCTCTCTTCGCCCTTTAGTTAGTCTGGCTAGGGGTTTATCAATCTTGTTGATTTTCTCAAAGAACCAACTCTTTGTTTTGTTGATTTTTTCAATGGTTTTTTTTTGTTTCTATTTGGTCTATTTCTGCCCTAATTTTGATTATTTCTTGCCGTCTACTCTTTTTGGGTATATCTGCTTCCTTTTGTTCTAGTGCTTTTAGCTGTGCTGTCAGGTTGCTGATGTGAGCTCTCTCCAGTTTCTTCTTGGAAGCACTTAGGGCAATGAGTTTTCTTCTCAATACTGCTTTCATTGCATCCCATAGGTTTGGGTATGTTGTGTTTTCGTTTTCGTTGAATTCTAGAAAATCCTTAATTTTTTTCTTTATTTCTTCTTTGACCCTGCTATCCTTTAACAGAGTGTTGTTTAGTTTCCATGTGTATGTGGGCATTTTGTTGTCTTTGTTCTTGTTAAAGACCAGCCGTAGACCATGGTGATCTGAGAGGATGCATGGGAGTATTTCAATCTTCTTATATCGATGAAGGCTCGTTCTGTGTCCAATTATGTGGTCAATTTTCGAGAAGGTGCCATGGGGTGGTGAGAAGAAGGTGTATTCTTTTAATTTAGGATAGTATGTTCTGTATATATCTATTAATTCTAGTTGGTTCAAAGTCTCTGCTAGTTTTGCAGTGTCCTTGTTCAGTTTCTGTTTCCCTGATCTGTCCATTGGTGAGAGTGGGGTGTTAAAGTCTCCCACTATTATTGTGTGGGGTGAAATGTATTTTTTGAGCTTTAGTAGAGTTTCTTTTATGAATGTGGGTGATTTTTTATTTGGAGCATATATGTTAAGGATTGAGAGTTCCTCCTTACAGATTTCGCCGGTAATGAGTAAAAAGTGTCCTTCTTTATCTTTTTTGATAACTTTTGGTTGGAAATTTACTTTATTCGATATTAGAATAGCCACTCCAGCTTGCTTCTTGGAGCTGTTTGCTTGGAAGTTTATTTCCCACCCTTTTACTCTGAGATAGTGTCTGTCTCTGTCTCTGAGATGAGTTTCCTGTATGCAGCAAAAGGCTGGATTTTCTTTATGTATCCAGTCTGATAGTCTATGTCACTTTATTGGGGAGTTGAGACCATTTATGTTAATAGATATCAAGGAATAATTGTTTCTGTTTCCTGCCATTTTTGCTTTTTTGGGTTGAGTTGTGTCTGTGTTTTTTTCTTTAGTTTTCTTGTTTAGGAGTTTTCTTGTTTTTACTAGGCTGTATTTTCCCTCCTTGTATTGGGTTTTCCACCTATAATTCGTTGTAGTGCTGGGTTTGTGGTCAGATATTGTGTGAATTTTGATTTGTCTTGAAATATCTTTGTCTCTCCATCGATGGTGATTGATAGTTTTGCTGGGTATAGCAGCTTGGGCTGGCACTTGTGCTGTCTTAAGGAGTGCATGATGTCTGTCCAGGCTCTTCTAGCTTTCATAGTCTCTGTTGAGAAATCGGGTGTGAGTCTGATTGGTCTGCCTTTATATGTTACCTGACCTTTTTCCCTTACTTCTTTTAGTATTCTTTCTTTACTTTGGGCACTTGATGTTTTTACTATTATGTGTCAGGAGGTATTTCTTTTCTGGTCCAACCTATTTGGAGTTATGAAGGCTTCTTTTATGCTCGTGGTCATCTCATTCTTGAGGGTAGGGAAGTTTTCTTCTATGATTTTGTTGAAGATATTTACTGTGCCTCTCAGTTGATACTCTTCTCCCTCTTCTATTCCTATTATCCTTAGGTTCGGTCTTCTCATTGTGTCTTGTATTTCCTGGACATTTTGGGTTAGGAGCTTTTTGTTTTTTGCATCTTCTCTGGCTGTTTTGTCTATGTTTGCAATGTTGTCTTCTGCCCCCGAGATATTCTCCTTGATCTCTTGTAATCTGTTGGAAATGCTTGCTTCTGTGAGTCCTGATTCTTTTTTTTGGTGTTCTGACTCTAGGGTCATCTCTTTTAGCGCTTTCTTTATTGTGTCAATTTCTGTTTTAATTTCCCTCTTCCATTCCTTTATTTCTTTGGTTCTGTTTTCGTCTCGTTCTTTGAGTTCTTTGAGTGTTTTTCTTGTTTCTTCTTTAAAAGCTTCTGAATATTTTTGCTTTTCCTCCCTTTCTTGTTTAAGTAACTCTATCAGCGTCTTGAGGCATGTTTTCAGGTCTGTGTCTTCTTTCTCTGGAGTGTTTGGAATTCCTATGTTTGCTACTATTGGAGAGCTGGGTTCTGGTGTTGCTAGATTGTCTTGGTTTTTTGGGGATATACTCTTTCTCTTTCCTCTTGCCATTTTGTTGTCAGTGATATGTTCTTGCCTTTCCCTTGTATCTGGTCTGTGTCCCTGGTACACTTTCCGTGTGCACTCCTCAGAGATCTCTCTACTCCCCAGCAGCCCAGGTTCCGGGTGGCAGCTGGGACAGGCTCTGCTCTGCGTCCTGAAGTCGCCCCCGGGTGGGAACAGACGTTCCTAAGATCTGTTCCTGGTCACAGATGCTCAGCCTCTCCGAGCCACCTTTCAGGCTGGCCTTTGGGCCAGGCCCTGCTCTGTGTCCTGAAGTCGTCTCCGGGTGGGAACAGAAGTTTCTAAGATCTGTTCCCGGTCACTGGATCGGGGAGGACAGGGCAGGTCAGGGCAGGGGGTGCCCTTTCCGTGTGCACTCTGCAGAGATCCCTCTGCTCCCCCGCAGCCTAGGTCTCCCACTCACCAGTTGCTCAGCCTGTACGAGCCGCCTTTCCGGCTGGTGGTTGGGCCAGGCTCTGCTCTGCGTCCTGAAGTCCTCTCCGGGTGGGAACAGAAGTTCCTAAGATCTGTTCCAGGTCACAGTAGCTCAGCCTGTATGAGCCGCCTTTCCGGCTGGTGGTTGGGCCAGGCTCTGCTCTGCGTCCTGAAGTCCTCTCCGGGTGGGAACAGAAGTTCCTAAGATCTGTTCCAGGTCACAGTAGCTCAGCCTGTATGAGCCGCCTTTCCGGCTGGTGGTTGGGCCAGGCTCTGCTCTGCGTCCTGAAGTCGTCTCCGGGTGGGAACAGAAGTTCCTAAGATCTGTTCCCGGTCACAGTTGCTCAGCCTGTACCTGTCTGTGTTTATTAATGGTCTTTTTGTCAGTGATTCGTTCTTGCCTCTCCCTTTTACGTGGCCTGTGTCCTTGGATTTTGGAATGTTACTGGTGGCAGATGGCCTGGAGGACAATTCTGTACTCATGGGCTGCTGGCTGATAACAGAGAGTCTGATGCAGGGTCCTGGTTCCCTGAACCAAGCATGGGGGGGGCGCAATTTCCAAGCACTTAGCAGAGATCTCTCTGCTCCCCAGCTACTTGGAATGCCTTCTCACCAGGTCTGTGTCCCTGGATCTCTGCTGTTCCTGGTGGCAGGGGGATTCCTGTTCTGCACCCAATAGCCCCCTGCTAGAAACAGACAGCTGGATGCAGTTTTCCTCATTCCCTGACCAAGGGGGGGGTACATTTTCCATGTGTTCATTAGAGATCTCTCTGCTCTCCTGCTTCTCGGAATGCCTTCTCACCAGCCCTGTGTCCCTGTATCTCCCGACCCATTTTTTTTAATCTGTATTGATCAGACACAGCTTCCCAATTTCCTAAGTTTATGCTAATCAGACATAGCTTCCCCATTTAAAGTCTCTGAAGAATGACATACCTCCCTCTGAACAGTTTTGCAAGAAGGATCCATGGCTCTCTGCAAATGTCGCAGGTCTTCTCAATGTGGCTATAAGTGTCTCTCAAGGGACTTGATTACCTATCCCAAATACCTAGGGTTAACATCTGGTCACATCTGGAGGATCAATAGAAGCAGATAGAAGACAGAAGGGTTTTACTCCTCAAAAGTGATGTTCTTTAATTTTTTTATATTGATTGTTATTTTTGATTTCCGGTGTTCAATTGTTTTACTCATATTTTTCTTTTCTTCTACTGCTTGTGTTCTCTCCAACTTCTTTCTTTTCATTTCCTCCTTAAGGACCTCTATGCATAAGGCTAAGGTCATTTTCTTCTGCTTCTGCTATTTTGGAAGTTTCAGGTCCTGCTGTGCTACGTCTGCTAGACTCTAGCAGAGACAAAGTGTCCTGGCTGTTATGCATTGTGTCTGTACACTGGTGCTTACACAACTGGGTTTTAGAAAGGTTGTATTTCTAGGTTCTGATAACTGGTATTTATTGGTTTCAGGGTTTTTTGTTGTTGTTGTTTTGTTGTGTTTTTGTCTGTTTGTTCTTTTATTTTTGTCCCTTCCCTGAATTTGTTGCTTTTACTGATTACAGGAAATGATTGCTGTATTGGCTGGTGGGATAGTCTTCTGGGATCCTTATTTATGTTACCATTTTAGATTCCAGTTAAAATATGTTTTTAGGGTCTCTGGACATGACACTTGAATATGGGTTTGAATGCTGAGGGAATCCACAGGAACAAGGAAAGTAGTGTGTTGTAACAGGATTTTCTTAGTCCCTTGGACATGTGGGCACATGTGGAGAAGAGGTCACAAACAGGACTGCTACAGAGCTGGAGATGAAACTTGGGGATTTAATTTGGAATTGCAGAGGGAGTAGTGAATATCTGCAACTAGCTTACCTGCTTCCCTGGCCAAAATGGCCTGTGGATTCCCAGAGAATGCCCCAAGTAGCTGAGGACTGGGATATATCAATGGGTAAATAGAAAGAAAAGAAGGCTGCAGGGCAGATCTGAGTGATTAACTAGAGATGGGCATCAGGGCAGGGATTCATCAGCAAGTGTGTTGTCCTACAGAGCTAGAGATAAAAGAAGAGATTCAATTCTGAGGTTCAGAGGAGAGGTTACACTTTCCACCTAATCTATTTGATTCTCTGGCCAAGGTGGACTTGAGTTCCCAGGGAGGGACACAATTTTCAATTTTGACACTTTAGAAGACAGAGACTAGATCAATGACTCAGTGGTTACAAGAAGTTACTAGTCATACAAGGGACCTAGGTACAATTCCCTGCCCCCACATTGAAGTTCACAGTCAGCTAGTTCTAGTTCCCAAGAATCCATTGCTACTTCTGACTGAACCTTCCTTTGCACCTCTGAGCATACTTGTATACAGTCAAGCACATACACATACCTTAGATAATGAATATCTTAAAATAAAATGTGTGAAGAGTTTTCATATGAGTATTAATTATATGTGAGTATACCTAATATCCTTTTTTTTGTGCTTGAACAAAATGTTTACTTGTGTGATTTTTACAGAGAAAGTAATGTAACCTCTGGTTTTCTTCTTCCTGAACTCAATGTTTGAATGTGCTGTTTATGGTTTTATTGCCATAAACAGGCACCATGACCATGGCAACTCTTGTATAGGAAAACATTTAATTGGCTTACAGTTCAGAAGTTTAGTTCATTATTATCATGTGGAAAGCATTGTGGTATTCATCAGACATGGTCCTGAAGAGGTAGCTGAGAGTTCCACATCTAGATCCTCATGTGGCATGAAAAGACAATGAGCCACTAGGTCTAGATTGAGCTTCATCAACCTGAAAACCCACCCTCAGTCATACACTTTCTCTACCAACTCCATACTTACCATGAGAAGGTCACATGTACACCAACAATGTCTGAGCTCATTAAAGTGACATAACTCATGGGCCCTTGGTGGCCAGTTTTATCCAAATCACCACACCAAGAGCTAGCAAAAATAGTTGGTGGACAGCCAATCACAGTGTTCCTTAATCAGGCCATTCCCTGTAAGAAACATGAGAAGTTTACCAAATCCTTTAGGGAGGATATAAAATCTTTAGCTAATATCTATTTAGGGTTATCAAACTCCTCAAGGATCAATATTGAAGATGTTTTAGCCTAAAAATATATTTTTATATGTGTTTCTTAAGTTTGTTTTTCTCCATGCATACCTTTGAGAGGGGATAGAAATTTAAATTGTAGAGATAAAGGCCTGGATATTCCATCATATATCATATTTATTACAAACAAATGGAATCTGTAGACTGTGCTTTCTGAGGCCACAAAACAAACAGAATAAAATAAATAGCACTATTAAATATATTTTTACAAATTCAAAAAAAAAAACAGAGTCTGAAATATGTTTGGATTATAAATTAGAGAAAATATTCTAGAATTCCAACCATGGCCATTATGTCAAGTGGGGTAAAGAAGGAGACATATGTCAAACACTGGAGATGTAACAAAAGACATCTTATTTGTAGCAAAATGACAGATACATATTTCCCAGAGGACAACTGAGATGTCAAAAACAAAACTTTATCAAAGAGAAGATTCTAATGTATCAGGTCAGAATCAGGTAGTTCTAGTGAACTCTACATAAATATCAGATCCAACCACATTCTACAGAGTCTATTACATGTTTTAAAAATAACTATATTATTAAACTGGGGATAAATAAATTAACTTTTAAGGGGAAAACTTTTTTTGGAGATAGTTCAAAGTTGTCATTATTTTTTAACATGATTTTTATAGAATTTTCTGCTATCTCTCTTCTGTTTTCCCTAGTCCTACTTTTGGATGATTTGGGTCACCTAAAGATTTCTGGGAAAATATTATCATTTTATTATATTAATTATTTATTTCCAGTGTTCTACATTTTGGATTCACATCTTTTATTTGTTTAAAGATGTTTCCATAACATTAATATTCCTGCAGTACATTCTTCTGCAATATCTTTGGATAATTCTTGTTTCCTAGGTAAATGTATAGAATGTCCCCTTTGTAGAATTACTTAAGCATACCCAGGTGGGCTACAGAAAGGCGAGACTAATCTCTACCTTGATTGCCTACATGATTTCATTTCTGAAATGTAAACTCAACTCAGAATCGATGAACATTATCATTGTGAAAAGGAAACATGGGAAAATAGCACACTTTTACAACTAAATAGATGCTTAAACTATGAGTGTATCTTGACAAAACCTAATACTACATTTAGCATTTAAACATTCTATAGATGAAATTCTCTTTAACTCATTGAGAGTGTCCACAGTTTACAGAATAAGATTCCAAGTCTGCACTATTAATATCAAGCTTCATTCTCAATTGCCATTACCCTGAAATCTGTCTTCTCTCTTATTCACTCACTGAATCAAGTAGAGTGTACTATTTGAACACATCTTGCATTAAGGTGAACTCAAGGTCTAGGCTTCAAGACTGTGGAAACTGGAAGAAACTCTAATCCACTGCTGATTACATCTCAAGATAATGAGGAGAGATGGGGGGTTGATAAAAGAGGCAAAAAGGAAGACAGTCATCACTGACATTGTTCAGCTACTCCTTATATAGCAACAAGCAGTTCACAGCAGCATTTTATATTTACTCAGACCTCCTTATTTTAAGATCTTTTTCTTATTTTACTATTTTGTTGCTCAAATACATTTCAACAAATCTAAATACAATTAAAAGACATAACACAATTATAAGTGGTCTCATGTAATTTATCTAAGGAGTGTGTATGATTACTTTATACTTTAAGTCAAAGCATATTTGTGAATTGGCCTTTTTTTTTCTTTTCTAAAAGATACCCAGTGTGTTGAAAAGCACTTCTGATCGCAGCACATTAGAAGCAGAGGCAAGCAGATTTCTGGGACTGGGAGACCAGTTGGTTCTATATTGCACATTCTTGGTCAGCAAAGACTACATAGTGAGTCCTTGTCTCCAAAAGAAAAACAGGTAATAAGTAAATAGAAAAAAAAAGCACAGACACACAAAACACCAACTGGTTGGAAATCTCTTAAGAATACAATTTTCTGTGGATGAGTCTCTTAAATGAACTATTTTCTTTTAATGTAATGGGGAGAAGCATAGGATGGAAAAAAAGGTTTATATTCCAAGGGAACTTAGATATTTCAAGGGTAATATCTAAATTTGAAAAGAAAAGTAATTTTCATAAATCTGGGACTGAGTTTAGATGAAGGAAAATATAGACTAACTAATGTGATAAAGAAGAAAAGCTTATTCATATTTCCCCAGAACCAACACTTTCAATTTGATATCTTTAATTGACATTTAGAGACTGTAGGTTAATAAATTCTTAAATTCTTTTTCTAATGTAAAAACTGTTTTGGTAATTAAGTGGCAGTGTGAATTAATATGCAATATCCTGCTTCATATGTGGGGAAAAACCAGCTCAATATAAATTTACCTATGAGAGAGAGAGAAAGACAGAGAGAGACAGACAGAGAGGGGGGAGGGAGGGAGGCAAAAAGGAAAGAAGGCAACCCCAAAGCAGTGTAAAATTAGTAAAATTGTTCTGCTCAGAAGTATACAACAACAGGTAGTACAGATCATTTTGGGGGTTTTATATGCCCTTAGTGAGTAACTTTGTGTTTGTGTGTGTTTGTACATACATGTGTGTGTACCTGCATGTCTCTCTCTTTACATGTGTGTGTGTGCCTGCCCATTGGTGTGTGTGTATATGTGTGTGTTCATGTATGTGCACCTTCATGTCTCTCTCTGTGTGTAAATATGTATACAGCTGCATGTCTCTCTGTGTGTGTGTTTGTGTGTGTATGTGTACATGTGTGTGCACCTGCATCTCCCTCTCTCTCTCTCTCTCTCTCTCTCTCTCTCTCTCTCTCTCTCTCTCTCTCTCTCTCTCTCTCTCTCTCTCTCTCTCTCTCTCTCTCTCTCTCTCTCTGTGTGTGTGTGTGTGTACTTGTTTATTGAACACAGAATATTGTTTGCTCTTCCACTCTTATGTTGATGCTGATGTGTGCTCCAAAGCCTTTGATAACAGCTACATCATATATGAGATTTGAACTCTCATCCACAGCATTGTAACAACTGCTCTGAGATGAAATCCCAACGCCTATGTATCCCTCCTCAAATAGATACATTTTTCCCAATAATTTTCAGCTTTTATAATTCTTGTCCTTCCCTTTGTAACTCTGGGTAGATCATAGAAAGCCAAATACGTTCTCTAATCAGAAAATATTGGATGTCTCTCATCACACTGGAATCCAAATTCCCTCTGACAATATATCCCAATTATAGCAAACCTGGAGCCTTTCATTACTCTCCACTCTCGGGTGTCTCTGATGGCTTCTCTTCCAAAAGTAAATGGTGGTGACTGACTTTCTTTTCTATTGAAAGCTCTGATTAAACATTTTATGCCTCTTCACTCTTTGAGGCCTTTGATTATGTTCACAAACTAACATTTTTGGTAGAAGTAAGCATGCATTCACCCTAGGTACATTTGGATTTAAACAGCAGTCTATAGAGAATTTCATAACTAACACACACACACACACACACACACACACACACACACACACACACACACATACACAAAGGTAAATCAGTGATGTTACTTCTTGTACTGGCTGGTTTTGTGAGTCAACTTGACACAAGCTGGAGTTATCACAGAGAAAGGAATGTCCTTTGAGGAAATGCCTCTATAAGATCCAGCTATGTGGCATTTTCTCAACTAGTGATCAAGAGAGGGAGGGCACCTTGTGTTTGATGCCATCCCTGGGCTGGTACTATTATGTATTATAAGAAAGCAGGCTGAGTAAGTCAGGGAAGCAAGCCAGTAAGTAACATCTCTCCATGGTCTCTGCATCAGCTCCTGCTTCCTGACCTGCTTGAGTTCCAGTCCTGACCTCCTCTGGTGATGAACATCAATGTGGAATTGTAAGCTGAATAAACCCTTTTCTCTCCAACTGGCTTCTTGGTCATGATGTTTGTGCAGGAGTAGAAACCCGGACTAAGATACTGCCTAATGCCTGCAAATAAACAAATTTACTAAAAGCAAAGAAATAAGTAGAAGATGAAAAGGTAGATTTTCTTCCTGAGTTCTAGCCATTGTTTTATTCTGTGCCTTATAGCAGGCACTAAATGTGTCAAAACTGTTGATTCCTTCCTGGGGCTTACAAGATACTGAACACTGGATATGAGTCTTCCTTCTGTGTCTATATCATTTACTTTTGCAACAATATAGCCAATATATGTTTACAGAATCTTGTGCTGATATGATATGGAATCAGTCAAGTACAACAAGGATGACATCAGACATGGAGTAGGGCTATGAATCAGTTCCATGAGGAACCTCAAAATAAGCAGTGATGTGAGAAGACTGCTTTTTTATGATACTTTATAAATATGGCCTTTGTGTCCAAGGCCTTTGCTTTGGCCAGTCTGCCTATATATTCATCTGTAGCCATTTCTGCTGACCATATGGTCTGTGTGCAGACAGTGTGGGTTGTCCTGTGCCTGGAAGCCATTCAGTGCCTTCATGGATAGCCAGCCTTCCTATTCAGTGAGTAAAATATGTCTTGTTTGCATAAGAGTTCTCAACATCTAACAACATTATCTGCCTCTGTGACCTTTCTCCTTTCTTGACATCAGGACATAGACTTTACTGTCCTCTGTTTATATGTGAGGGGCTAATCATTAAAGCACTCTGTCAAGAAATCAGTGGTACCTAACTCATTTCATTTTCCCTCAAGGCTAAAAAAGAAACATGGATGAGAATATCTGAAGTATTATGTATTCAGCTTAGTATAATGTAATGCTACAAAGTTCACTAAATAATGCAACACCCAACAGTTAACTCCTTATACTTGTGGTCACTTTAGACAGGACAAAAAGCAGAGCCTCAAGTAACAAAGTAACTAGCAGGAAAGCAATAACCATAATGACAGGACTGCACTCTAAGTGTGAGACATCATCAACTATTAGTTTATTGTCCCCTCAAGCCAAATGGATTTCTCTTGCTCACCCTGAGGAACCAGAACTGAAAAATAAACCACAGGACTCTTTTGTCCAAATTTTTAGCTTTCCTGATCATATCTGAAAGATGCAGATTTCTCCACTCTGTCCCAAATTACACATTGTTTAAATTTTCTCTCATCAATTTTGATTCTTTAAGTGGAATTCATTGGTGGCAGAGCATAGCCAGGTTTTTTGCCCTCAAACATCAGTTACCCATGAGTGTGATTTGGTATCGGTTTCCTTAGGGGGAGAAAATTATTCCGCTATTTTCATGATACTGAGGCAATTTTTTTTTTTTGAGACACACTGGTGTGATACAGATTTGAACATTCACACTTTTTTTTTAAAGCACATTTACAGTCTGAAAAGAAATTCTTTTCATAAGTTGGTTTATAAAGTCTATCAAATAATATTGGACTTGGATGTAGTCACAGTGAGCTTTACTTGTCAACTTAGCACTCATGGGAAAGACAGTGCTCCTTCTGAGGATTCCCCAACAGAGGACACTTCTACAGGCATTTTGTTCCCCCCCCTTCCCTCCCTCTCTCCCCCCCCCCCTCTCTCTCCATTTTTTCCTCTCTGCCTCCCTTCCTACATTCTTTTAGAAATCCTTTTGTTTGGATACTTACATCAGAGCAAGTAAGGACTTAGCACATCATTTTGTTGTAGAATCAATTATACTATCAAAATTAGACATGTTTTGTATTTTCCTCACAAAACATAAAAACCATGGGGAGTTTAACAAGAAAATTTAAAGTCAACACAACTTTCCTTCTACTAATTACACTACTTTTGTTGTTGTTTTATTTTGTTTTGACAGAGTCATTTCTGTTTTGTCTCTTTAGTGATATTGATTCTCTTCTTTGGCAATCAAGAAATAGCCTGGAAAGATTAGACACAATAAGAATGAACTCTTGGTGGTCATGAGTAATCTCCTAATGGCTCATATAAATATGGAAATTATTTATTGAATGGCTATCTTTAGTAGACTATCATCACTTAGCCAAAATTTTAAGATAAGTTCTTCCAGAGGTGGTTTGTAATAAAATGGGCCACCACTATACTATGGGAGTTATTCTTTTATATTCTGTGTCACATGCAAAAGATAGAGATAGATGCTCAAATCCAGGTGTCTGCCATTTTAGTATTGACAGAATTACAGGAATTTTCTTGGTTGTTAAAGGCTGTAAGAGGGTTCAAGACATGTTGTGCAATGCCACCCCTCAACAAGTCAGTCTGGATATATAAGAAATATATCAAAGAATGCCAAAAGAAGCAAGATAGTATGCCACTTTGTCTCTACTTTATTTTCTAGATCTGGGTTCCTGGTTGAGTTCCTGTCATGTCTTCCCTCAATGATGCACTGTGATGGGGAAGTGTAAGCTAAACAAACCTTTTCTTCCATTATGTTGCTTGGGACATGGTGCTTATAGCAATGGGAGGCAAAGTAGAACAGAAGTCGTTTAGATATATGGACTCTCTTTCATAAACTGTTTTGGACTTTGCCTCTAGTTTTACTCATTATATGCTAATTTGGTAGATAGAAAAGTATACAGCAGCCTTTTTTAAAATGTTACATACCATGTAAAGGGGGTTTCATCAACATCACCAAACCTATATATTACTATGGCATTTTAGGAGGAGAATTAGCAGGGTTTTGATAGATCCCTTAGAGGATGTCTGATTCCTTGTCAATTATATTTATATTATCAATCATTTCTTTCTATTGTTAACATTTTTAAACCTACACCATCACATGATTTGTGCTCAAGCTAATATTGTCTGACTTCTTTTTTTATTTTTCTGGGTGGAGTCATGGCACTGAAAAAATTAAATTTACAAAGATATATTCTTCTCCCGTCCCATAGAAGTGAATTCATATAGAAATGTCATTCCCAAGAATAAGCAAAACACATTTCTATAAATTGGAGCCTCAAGAAAAATAACTTTCTTCTACACATATAAGAGAGTGGGAGGAATAGCTATTCTTCTTAGAAAATCTGTGCTTTTATATACATACAGCCTCCCCCTTGAGGCGATCTCTTGTCTTAGGTTGCAAATCCTGTGATAAGACACTATGACCATAACAACCAAGAAAGGAAAAGATTTATTTGGCTTATACTTCCCGATCTATTTCCACCATTGAATGAATTCTTGGGTGAGACTGAAACAGGGAAGGAACATGGTGCGGGGCAGAGACTGAGACCAGAGAGTTCTGTTTACTTGTTTTTCCTTATGGCTTATTTATCTTGCTTTTGTTAGGAACTCAGGACCACCAATACAGTTTCAGCCCCAACCACAATGGGTTAGGTTCTTCAGCACCAATCATAATAAATAAAATGCTCTAAATGCTCTCTACTATTATCTTGTGGAGATGTATTCTTTATGGTGCTTTTTCCCCCTCTTTAAGGACTCTAGCTTGTGTCAAGTCCTCATAAATGTATCCTCACTGATGAGTTTGTCCCCCCCCCTTTTTTGAGTTCTATAATAAACTATCTATTTTGGGTAAATGCCAAAATTGGAATCCTACTTACTCGGATACCCTGTACATTTTCAGTATTCTTTCTAAAGGCACCTGGTATGCCAAGAAATAGTTTAGCTTGCTTTATCCTTTTACCTTTAACTAAGAAAGCAATCTTCTTCCTCTTATCCATCCACCTCCTGGAAGTGATTGAGATCTCAATCTTGTCTGCCATGTGTATTTCTCTCAGTATCTAATAAGGTTGTTTGCAAGTTTTCTTCTGAGTTCATTTTAGAATTATTTATGAGACAAAACAGCTTCAATAAGGAATCTGTATTCCATAGTAACACAGGGGAGTATGAATTCTGAACGGGAATTCTGTCAATCAAGACAGGAAAACTTGTTTACCTGAAAGCTCTGGACATTCAAAATCCCTGAAAGAAAATAAAGAATTTACCCCTTTTGTATGAAAATAAAAAATCTTCTGTTGTTTATGTGCTGGGTAAATGTTTTCACCTTGAAAAATAGATTTTTCAATTTACTTTTAATGGATCCCAGACCTCTTGTCATAGAGCAGGAATGGGAGGTGGAGAGAATCCTGGATGTTCAAGTTTCAGTAGTTTGTATTCTTCCCTGAACTTTTACAATTGTACAGCATTGTTGTAGAGATAATAAGGGAGGGCAGTATTCAATCAAAGATACAAGGATCTCAGTTAGTAATACCACACTTTCTGACCGAAGGCACTGATTCACATTCTAGATTGCAGTCACATTAGCTTGAGGCCATGTGTTCCAGAAATGCTTTGCTCAGGGTACTGGTTCATGTCAGAAAATCAGTCCAGCCTCAAGGGTGAAAAATTCTTAAAGCCCTATGAGTGGCTCATGTGGCCTGGGAAGGTCATTTTCTCATGCCTCAGTCCTGGCTCATAAAGTGACTAAATAGAAGTCTTGTTGTGACTGTGAGTTTCTAGAACATTATCACTTGAGTTGAGTCCACTTGAGCTGAGAAAGCCTAAATAGCTATCAAGGACCTCACTTTTCCTTAATTTCTGTAACAGAGTTGACAGTAATGCTTGATGATGGTATTCATCTAATACTTAAAAAGCAGTATGAGAAATGAGAAAACAATTAGAATATTTTTTTTAATTGTTTCCCCTAAGAGTGCATTTCCAACCTTGTTCCATAATTGACCACAATAGCTGACAGTGTTTATTTGAACTCTATAATTCTCTTCTATGTCTTATTTCATTCCATTTACATGGTGTTCCAAATGCACCCGGCTTACATGACTTTTCTTTAAAAAAAAATTAATGTGAATATTTGAAAAGTGAAGGCAGTTGCTGCCCCACATGCTGGGTTAAAAAAGAAGAGAGAAAGCTCCAGAAAGAAGGAGCCATCCCAGCATAGGTCTGTTCTGTTCATTATCTCAATATATCATTTCTGTGTCTTGTAACAACCTCCAACACCCATTTCAAATTCAAAATGGAATTTGTTTTTGCCATAGTTCTCTGCATCTGAGGGCTGGATTTGCATAAATCTATATTCTTTTGTAAGCTGAATGCCAGCACCCAAGCTATTATTGAAAGGTAGAAAGCAGAAAACAATAATCAATTGCTACATTGTTCTTCAGTCCCGATGTGGTTAATTTGACAAGCCAGGTAACAAGCATCTTATAAATAAGCAGAGACAAACAATGCTACCCTTCCCCAAGGCAGGTTTTGAGGAAAGGAAGGAAGGAATGAGAAAGTGGTGAGTCATTTAGCCTCTCAGGCTTCCCATTTTGGTGGTGGTCAGCCAGGTTTCTGAGGCTTCTGTTGCCTCCTTTAATCACTAGATAAAAGTGATATCTAGATGTCTGTGTTTACAGAATTCTGGAGACACCAATTCTAATAATTTTCTATGAGTATAAAGTTTGTACATCTCCATGACATCTGGGATGTATGAGTTGGAGTTTATTTCGAACTATCAAATGAGTGAACTTATTAATCTACGTGCACACATGGATCAATTTTACTAAATGAAAATCAAATATATCTGCATGATTCATAGTATAAATGCCCCAACCTGTTCTTCCTGCCTTGCTCCCTGCCTCTTTCCTAACTTCTTTCTGCAAACTATTTGGTCCAGTGATACAGAGGTCTGTATATAAATTCCAGATGTGCTGACACTGTTTTCCACGGCTTTCTTGTACATTTCTCCTGGTCGCATCCAGAGACCTGTCATTGTTCTTTGCACTGGGCACGCACACCTCATAACATACAAAGTGTATTCTGATTTGGCTGTTCATCTAGGCTCTTCAAAACAAGATAAATTCTGTGATAAATTGCTGGTAAATATTGTTCCTATCTCCAGGCATTATCACTAACAGTATAACTAAGGAATAAAGAAAATGCATATGCATAAATCGGCATGATATTTACCATAATAAAAACACGTTTTATCATATAATTTGTATGTTACACACTATGATTAAAGGGAATGTCTTTGTTGCTTTTTTTTTCAGAAGTGCATTAATATTTTTGTCTTAAATTTTGTCTTAAAATTTGTTTTAGTAATATTATCACTTAACAGAATAAAGTAAGCAAAGAGGCCCTTTTCACTCTAGAGAGACATGGATGTTCTCTTGTGTTCAGATTAGAGCATAGAATGAACTTATTATTACATTTATGTGCTCACTGATCCTAGACTCTGACCTTCCCACACCAGGAAAACTGCTGTGAAACATCATCCTAGGTGTATTGACTTCAACGAGATGGCTCTCAGGTCATGGATTAATGCACAGCACACATGAGTCTTGAAACTAGCAAAGAATTTTCCTATAGGCAGATTTGTGCTTCATAATCTGGCAATGAAAAAAATGTTAATTTCAAGATTTCTGAAGCCAAAAGCGGACAATCAGAAGAAATCCTTCTAAAGTTTAGTGAAGCCAAGGGGAAGATTAAATCTACTTTGGTCAAGTGCTATAGATTGCCTACTAGATTTCATTAACTTTCCTGCTAGACCTGGTCAGTAGGTAATGATTAAGGAAACTATTTGGTAGAGACTAAGAAACCTTTCCCAATTCATTGCATTTGCTATACCCTAGACAGTCATTTTGCTTTTACTAAAAAAAAACTCTAGTTCAGAAAAGTAAATGAACTTTGGTTTAAAATGGCTTTGCTAACTGATTTCCTTTCACAACCCCTGTATTTTTACTTCAAATACACTAAAAGGAATTATTCTTCCTCCTCTTTTTTCTTCTCCTCCCTCTTTTTCTTTCTTCCTGTTCTTTTTTTCTTTTTCTCCTCCTATTTCTTCTTCTCCCTTTATTCTTCTGCAGGCTGTCATAATTTACTCTATCAGATTTTTTTTTTGTAATTTGTAAAGAGGCAAATGTTCAATGTCAATAAGAATTTCAAAAATTGCAAATAAATAAATATTCCCTTGCTTGCAATATACTATATTAATGATAAAAAACAAATAAAAACAAACAGGTACAGTTCTAATCTCAAAGGAAAAGGATCATGTATTCTAAACCTAACTTGAATGACCATTCACATTGTCCAACATATGGATTAAGGTGTCTGAGTGGCACGTTACTATGTAAAAGAGGGTATATAAGCTTGTAGCAGTTATAGAACCATGAATAATCTTAAATTGATTCATCTTTCCATTACATTGAAGGGCAGTAGATAAGAGGCTTATAACAAAATTGGGAATTCTGCTATAAAACTTAGACTATATCTAATGAATTTATGAACTTTTGCCCTGGTAGAACCTAGTGGTTTGTTAATAATAATCTGCACATATAAAGAAAAAGTTATTTGCATTTCCAGATGAAGGTTACCTCTCTACGTATATGTTTTACTTTCTTCCATTTAACTATAAAATAAATAATTGTGTTGTTCTTTATAGATGAATAGATTTTTCTTGCATTTATGTTCCATATTTCAATTATTCATTTATCACTTGAAGATCATTTAGGTTTTCTCCAGTTTTTCTAGCTCTTGATAATGAATATGGCTGAGTATCCTTGGTGGAGTAGCATGGAGTATACATTAATGTTTTGGTTCTAATCACAGGTTCTCACAGTATAAGAAAGTGCAATGCAGGTTCCAAGGGAAAGAAACACCCATAATCCTGTCTACTTGTAAAATCTACAAACATCAATAGAGAAAAGCGTGGAAGATATTCCCAGTGTTGCAATAATGGCACTTTAACTTGGAATTAAGCCATACTTGGTAAGTTTTAATGTCTGTTCAACAGGGGCAAATTCATGGCTAGTACTATCAAACTAGACAACAACCTGTGGTTCAAAGAGCTCAAGAAGAGAACATTCTACTGGCATTTTCCTTAACCAATGTCATTCTTTTTTTATCATTATTATTAGATATTCTCTGTATTTACATTTCAAATGCTCTCCCCCTTTTCTCCACTGCCATCCCACCGCTCCCTCCCCTTGCTTTTATGAAGATGCTCCCTCTCCCAACCACCCTCTCCCACCTAAGAGCCTTGACATTCCCCTACACTGGGAAAATGAGCCTTCACCAGAACAAAGGCCTCTCCTCCCATTGATACCAGACAATACTATATTGCAACTGGAGCCATGGGTCTTTCCATGTGTACTCATTGGTTGGTGATTTAGTCCCTGGGAGCTCTGGGGCGTTTGACTGGTTTACATTTTTGTTATTTCCATTTGGTTGCAAACCCTTTCAGCATCTTCAGTCCTTTCTCTAGGTGCTAAATTCTTAACTGTATAAATAAGTGTAACTCCCATCCTTTATCAAAAACTTTCTATAAAAAGATAGAGAGAGAACTGCAAGTTTAAGGCCATCCTGATCTGAGTAGCAAGGTCTTATCTCAGAAAACCAAAGGCTAGCGGGTATAACTTAGTGTTAAAACGTTTGCCTCAAAAGTACAAGGAAGTCCCTGGGTTTGTTCCCAGCAACACATAGACTTTAGGCAAAAGGTACCACTACCTAAAAGCACATATCTATTCCCACCTCCTAGGTGGCTTTAGAACAAGAACTTTATGAAGGAATCAGGGTGGAAGTGGTAAGAGATGCTCACTGCACCTCCTCTTTTTTCTCTGGTGGGTGATCCCCTAAACCTCCCTGAGCTTTGTAGTTCTGGGCTAAGGTAAGGCCCCCAGATTGTAAAGTTTAAGATCCCCACACTGTGCTCTGCTCAGATGCCTAGAGGAAACAAACTCTGTGACTGAGTGCACTGACACATCTAAGAGACTGTGCAAGTAGCAAGGAATTGGAAGTAAATTGTTGCCTGAAGGCTGAGAGGCAACAGTACCCAGAGCCTTAAAAGCCAAAGGTCTTAGGAGTTATGATGGTGATTCAGGTCTCACATGACAGGCTGACACATTTTTGTGGGCAGGTTAAGTTTTATTTGGTTTCACTGGAACCTAACTCGCTGCCCACCAAGAAGCAATAGCATGTGAGACCCTCTGCAGTCATGCCTATCAGAAAACAAGAAAGAGAAGCTCTGCCCTTGTCATAATGTTTAATCATATAAATTAACTTATCATATTACATAAATTATATTTATTCATCAGAAATAAACTTTTAATGGGAAAAAAGGTAGAATTACAGATACCAACAAATAGTCAAATGCAAAAAAATAATAATAATAATAAGTAACAGGTAGGTATACAAACTCACCCCTTACATATATAATACAACACTAACACATAAGGACTCTTGGAAAATCACACAGGATAGAGCAGAAACTTCATAAAATCCCAAAAAAACAGGATGTTCTCCGTAAGACAGTCTTGTCTATACATAACAGTAAAGCGATATACTTTAACTCTAAACAATGGGGCTGCTTAATAAATGAGCTTAAATTGAAATGCCAACATGGACAGGGGAAAATCTTCATGATCCTACCTCTTCATGAAGAGGTACACATGTTCAATATCTACTGAGAAATAGAGACTCTTCTTGTAGGGCAATGAGTACCACCACAGCTTATCCAATCCCAAGTGTTAATTCTGGATATATATATACATAGGACCAAAGAAAAATGTTTATATATGCAAGTTACACATATGTAACAATAGTAATTAAAGAAGGAATGTTGAGTGTATCAGCAGGGAGTTTGGGAGGAGTTGGAGGAGGTGAGTGAGAGGTAGGAACACTAGTGACATAGAAGCAGTGCTCATGTTGTAACTGTTCACATGATTATTAATTAAAACCAGATAGTCTAATGAAAAAAAATTTACCTGTTTGTTATCAGAAAAATCAGCTCAGATACACTTTGGGAGAATGGCTGGATGGTGGTATTGTGTTCATTTAATCCCAGCACTAAGGAGACAGAAGCAGGGATCTCCGAGTTTGAGACCAACCTTATCTACAAAGTGAGTTCCAAGAAATCCAGGCCTACAAAGAAAAACCCTGTCTTTAACTAAAATCAAGCAAAAGAAAACAATAAACCAAACAAAAGGCAAAAATGAAAAAAAAATAAAAAAACTGGAAAAACAAAGCATCAAATTAAACCAAATAAAAAAGATGACATGGAAATTTATTTGATCATTTTGGTTAATCTTCAACATAGGTGTGACTCTTTACTGGGAAATTCAAGTCATAAAATTGAAGAATCAGTGACAAATACTCTAGCACAATATCAATTAGATAAATATTTAGTTCATACAATTTTTAATTTTATAGGACCCTAAAATATAATTTGAAAAATAATTTAAAAATTTAGATGTGAAAAAGCTATCTTCATGTCACTTTCTTTCTCTTTCTCTTTAAGTGACTCCTTCTGTGTTAGTGTGGGGAAGTAGGAGAGTCTCATTATTTCTATTATTTCATTATTTATTTTGCCAGACTATGTGTATGATGCTTACACTGATGACTAAGTGAACAGTAAAATTAGAAATTTGGTATTTTGACTTCTTCCTTTCCGACTTGTATCCTTTTGACTTCCTTTTGTAATCTAATTGCTCTGGCCAGGACTATATTGAATAGCTGGAGGAGTGTGGACAGCCGTATCTAGTCCCTGATTTAAGTTGTATTGCTTCAAGTTTCTCATCATTTACTTTGGTGTTGCCTACTGGTTTGCTATATAATGCTTTTAATGTGATTAGGTATGGGCCTTGGATTCCTGATCTTTCCAAGACTTTTATCATGAAGGGGTGTTGAATTTTGTCAAATGCTTTCTCAGCATCTAGTGAGATTATCATGTTTTTTTTCCTTTGAGTTTGTTTATATACTGGATTATGTTGATGGATTTCCATATATTGAACCATCCCTGTATCCTTGGGATAAAGCCTACTTGATCATGGTGAATGATTGTTTTGTTGTGTTTTGCAAGAATTTTATTGAGTATTTTTGCATCGATATTTATGAGAGAAACTGTTCTGAAGTTCTCTTTTATTGTAATGTCTTTGTGTGGTTTAGGAATGAGTGTAAATACCGCTTCGAAAAACAAGTTGGGTAGTGTTCCTTCTGGTTCTATTTTGTAGAATATTTTGGAGAGTATTGGTATTAGGTCTTCTATGAAAGCCTGATAGAATTCTGCCATCAGGGAAATGCAAATCATAACAACCCTGAGATTCCATGTCATACCATTCAGAATGGCTAAAATCAAAACCTCAGATGACAGCAGATGCTGGTAAGGATACAGAGAAAGAGGAACACTCCTCTACTGTTGGTAGGGTTGTAAGCTGGTACAACCACTCTGGAAATCATTCTGGCAGCTCCTTTGAAAATTAGATATAATATTATCTGAAATCCCAGTGATTCTACTCCTGGGCATATACTCCAAAGATACTCCAACATATAACAAGGATTCATGCTCTACCTTGTTCATAGCAGCCTTATTTGTAATAGGCAGAAGCTGGAAAGTCTTTTAACAGAGAAATGGATACAGTAATTGTAGTACATTTACACAAGAGAATACTACTCAGCTATTAGAAACAATGACTTTATGAAATTACTCTGCAAAAGGATGGAACTAGAGACTGTCATTCTGAGTCAGGTAACCCAGTCACGAACGAACACATATGGTATGCAGTAACTGACAAGTGGATACTAGCCCCAGAAAATTCTAATACCCAAGAAATAATTCACAGATCTTATGAAACCCAAAAAGAGGGAAGGCCAAAATGAGGATGCCGCAGTCTTTCTTAGAAGGGAAAATACAAGGTCAAATAGAGGAATAGGGATTGAAGAAAAGATCATTCAGAGGTTGCCTCACCTGGGGAACCACAACATATGTAGCCTCCAAACCCAAGCACTATTTCTGATGCCAAGAAATACTTACTGGCAGGAACCAGATAGTGTTGCCACCTCAGGGGCTCTGCCAGCGTCATCCAGATACAGTTAAGCATGCTTGCAGCTAAACATCGGACGGAACGTGGGGACTTCAGTGAGGGTCTAAAGAAAGGCCTGAAGGAGCTGAAATGGGTTGCACCTTCATGAGAAGAACATTGTCAACCAATCAACCCTCTACAATTTCCATGGAGTAAATCACCAACCACTGAACACAGATTGAGAGACTATGGCTGAAGTTGCATATGTACCTGAAGATACAAGTGTTTGGCATCAATGTGAGAAGAGATGAATTTTGGTCCAGAGATGGCAGGATTTCCCAATGTAGGGGAATGCCAAGGCACTGAGATGGAGAGGGTGATTAGGATCCAGTGCACCTTTGTGAAGACAAATGGAGGGGAGGGATGTTAGGAGCTGGAGAAAAGGATAACATTTCAAATGTAAATACAGAGAGTATTTAATTAGAGAAAAAAATTGGAGTTTTGGTAGTCAAAATTCGAGATTATTCTGAGCATGGTGTGCAATGATTCTACCTCAGCATGGTGTGAGTCAGTAGGCAGAGACCCAGACCTTAATGTGAAGCTGATAAGAGATTGTTCTTGAGGTACAGTTCTATGTTGAATTTATATTCATGCAGCCTGTGTTGTAGGTATGAAAGTAATTCAAATTATCTTCCTAAAATTAAGTTACATTTAACTCTTCATATATCAATAAAAATCTTAAAATAACTGAAGTTTAAAGTAACTCGCTTTATCTCAAATATAATAATTAGCATCATCAACTAATTCCAAGGAAATTTGATGAAATTTCTATAATCAATATTAATCTATTTATATCAACTTTTGCCTTGAGGAGAATTTTATATAATTTTCTATTATATATGCAATCTTCCAGAAATCTTGATTTTTTTCCATTTAATGACTTTTCATAACATGAATGCATACCAGAATAAACATTAAAATTTTACAACTTAAAATGGAATGGAAAGTTCTTATTGAATATTACAACCCACATAACAGCTCTGTTTTAGCATAGAGTTTACTTATCTGTTTTACTATATTAATTACTGGGTTGTAAGAATTAAATTTCTTAATAATACCATAAAACATTTTCTGAAATATGAAGGTCCATAAATATTAGACATTGTTATTGAAGTTTAATTTACTAACAATAAGCTCCAGAAATGAGTCTTATACTCATTTCTTATACTGACAAATTTATCAAAGTTGATCAAATTTACAAATGAATCAAATTAAATATAGGAAAAAACTACAGATATTAGCAAATGAAAATCACAGATAATTATCTTGCAAGCCATTTTCAAGTATTATGTATTTTTTGAAAAGAATGTACACAAAAGAGTTTATTGTATAATTAGTTATTATTAGGTCTTTGTTGTGGGGTGCCCTCAAGTGTATGGATGCATAATTGTTGCCAGGCTCACAAGAGGCACCCTCACCTAATGACACAGAGAAAATGCATATATGAAGGACACATTTGTGTGACTATAAGATCTGACAGTGAGCAAAAGAAAACACAGGGCTTGAGGTCCTCCTGAAGGCAAAAAAAAAGAGGTGTACATGCAATGAGATAAAATGACTCAGGATGAAGGCAGGTCAGTTGGAAAACGGGGCTTCTGAAGGAAAGGAACTGCCTTCTTCCAAGAGCTTAGTGATCCTGAAAGAATCCTTTTCCTTGATGTCTCTGCTGATCTACAGCATTGCAAACAGGATGCTGTTCTGTGGATGTCTAATTTCTGTAACAGCAAGAAAAAGGCAAGATAAAACATGTGCCAAAATTTCCTCTTGAGTGTATGATGTAAAAGGCAAAAATAATTATAACGACCCTTCCATAATAAACTTTAAAAATTCTCTTCTACAGCTCTTGAATTAATTTTGACCTAAGCCAGCAGAAAACAAAGATAAGTTATTTCTGCACAAGAGCAGTTGACTATAAATAAAATTTACAAAATCTACAACCCATCTTTGATTCTTTAAAAATATCTTACACTTTTGTTAATGGCACCTAAAATGTTTTACATACTCAATTTTCTGTTGATGATTTTTAGGGTAGTCTGGGAGTTTGGGTTCAAGAATAAAATAAGACAAAGTCCTTCTATTGACCAGAATCAATGAGTAGCACATATTGTTAGCTTATATGAGGCTACACTATTGATTATTTATATAGATGTTTCTTATCTCAGGTTTCCAAAGAGCAGATAAATATCCAGCTTTGGGATATATTAACTGTGGGATCCTGCAAAATAATCTGGTTCCTGGTTGAGCTAATACTAGAAACCACAGAGACTCTGAAGGAACGAACGGAGTTTGGCTTGTTCCTGGGTACCAGGCCTCTGTCACTAGCCACAGTCTCCCATAGATTTTGTGGCCTTCTGTCACTTAAGGACAATGTTCCAACCCCTCCACATGCAGAGGACATGACATGTGTCCATGCAGGCCCAAGACATAGCTACATTTTAATGAGACACCTAAATATCAGGAGAAAAGATTATGGTATTACATGTCCATTTTTTGCCATGGCAATAAATTCCTTAAAACCATGGACTGCCTCTTTTTATCAGGATCTGCAGTGGGGAGCCTCACCTATAGAGTCACTGTCTAATTTTCTGTAGAAGTCCTCTCTGTGCTCCCAGCCATGGCCAACACCAAGTCAAGCCAAGTCAACCTGCCAAGGCAAACCAAGAACTCTCTTTACAGGACCAGCCAGAGTTCTCCCTCCCCCTCCCCACCTTCAGCTCTGGCCTAGATACAGCCTATGGGCTCCTACTCTGTTCTCAGATTTTATGCAGCCCCCGGGGGTTTTCTAGAGGCCTGTTACCAGCCCAGCAATTGCAAGTGGTAAGCACAGTCAGTGTCTCACTCCCTGCTTCCCCAAGTGACTGTGTTGGAGCAGATGCCAAGCTGCCCAGAGTTCCTAACTTTTGTATAGAGCATTGACTACAGTTTTCTCTGGAGAGTTGGGTCTATTGGTAGTCCTCCCCTTTTCAGAATTTTGTTACATTGAGAGATCATCTAACATTTCCATACTTTCATATTAAAGTTTTCAAATATTAAAACATTTTAACATGTCATCTTACAATTGTTTCTTCATTAGTCTTATCATGTGACTGGGATTTTTCTTATAAATCAAGATTAGGAAAAAATTCTTTACCCAAACTGTAAACAAACACTAGTTCAAATGAAGATACACAGAAATGACCAAATGCATTTAAAATCATAAATATAAGTACTTGTTTTAACAATGAATCATTTTATTGTGTATATGTGTGCATGTGTATATGTGTATGTGTGTGCATGTATGTTTGTGTGTAGATTTCTGTGTCATGTTGTATCAATGGAGGTATTAACACAAAGGAAGGTTTACCCATTGTTTTTCTTATATCATAGACTGAAGTTTGACCAGAATTTGCACACTTATTAAACAGAAGATACCTCCATTTTAGTAGTAACATTTTGTGTTATGTCTAAGCTCTTAAAATAATAAAATATCAGGTGATATAATTAATTGATTTCAATTCATGCCATTGAAAAGTGAATTTTATGATTAAGTCACTAAAAAGTTATTGACATTTGATTAATAATAATTGTGAAAAGAGAACAGAATTCTCAATGAGGAAAACATATGTCATATCACAATATTATTAAATCCTCTTTCCCTATACATAAACAAAGAAATTAAATTTAATATTCAAATTTGAGGGAGTATGCTGATCCATGGAAGAAAGGAATGGATAGCTAAGATGTAGAATTTATGCATATCTGTTGGAGGAAATTAATCTGTCCCATGAAACATGTAGCACCATCATCTCTAATAATGTAGAAAGTAGCCAGTTTAAAATGAAGAAAACCATATGCTCTGTAGGTACCAAAGAAAAAGTAAGCTCTTCCTTGAAGCAAGGCTTCATATATGCAGCTGCAGGCAAAGAATTTAGCTTTATCATAGGCACAGTATTTCCAGAAAAGCAAAGGCAGCCAATTACGGCTTTCAAGCAGAACCAAGAGTGTAACAACAAGATATGATTGCAGTCAGTGAGAGAAGCACCTGAAAGCCTACTGTTTCAAAAAATATAATAATGACAATACAAAAAGAAAGTAAATCATTGACCTGTTCTCTATGCTTTTATCCTCACAAGCACAAATGTCATTATAATAAGGTCACAAGTAGTCCCATTTATTCATCCACTGAACAAACAAACACATCTCTGTGTAATGCTCTGTGTCATGGAATAGAGGTAGAGGCATAGTGACCAAAGCACAGAAAGCAATCGGAAGCTGCTGAAGCAAAATGATGTGACATTAGTACTTGGTATAAAGATAACAGATGCTAAAGAGGAGCAAATGGACAGGAAGATACATGGTATTTGGATGTTATGGAAGGAGTGCTGTCCTAGATAGTAATGTGGTACACTATTCCAAGAAAATTCACTACTACAAGTCTGTTAAGAAAAGGAAGAGACTCACATACAGACAACTAGAATCTCAGTAAGAAAGAACAGAGGAAAAAAAAGTTTTTACAAGAGAGAGAGCAACAGTAGTGGATATTGAATTTGACAATGTATTATGTGCAGTTAGAGTAGAAAACGCTGATCTCGGTAAAAACCAAAGCCACTGTTGCCCTTGTTCAGATTGGTTTCAGGTCTTTGTGGGTCTTTTTACCTGATTTTCTATAAACTTGTGGCTGATATAATTATTTTTTAAAAGAAGGCATGATTTGTTCTCTGGCAACATTAAATGAGTATACCTCCAAAACATTAAGCTATTCAGATTCTATCTTAAGCCTGCAGGACTCCGAGGTATTGTGCATTAACTAAGAATAGTATATCTGCCTGGATGCATAACTCAGCTGCTCAGTCTCAGAGGCCACATTCTTCACATCAACTCTGAGTTAGAATTTGAGAAATCAAGTATTGTAGAAGGGAGGAAATGCAGAAATGGGTCTAGATACTAGCACATGTTGGGGAGTTGATTATATTTGTTCTCCACAGACCTGAATGTTCCTGTAAGAAGAAAGAGAAACAGGGATTTCATTAGAGTCATGAACCCTGATTCCTCTAGGGTGAGAGTGGGGAGCCTCATTGACTTTTGCAGAGTTCTCTGCAGTAGGGGAATTGCTTTCCCTCCATTAAACTTAATACATTTTGTTTTCTTAAATCTCATGATATTCATCTGATGCACTATCCTGTCCTCTTCAGAGCGGTGGTTAATATCACAATGATCACAATCAGATCCCATTCCCTTTCCACTTTGCATATGCCTGCTCTTCCACAAGCATGCAGCATACATTACTGTGTACAGAATCTCTCAAGAGACAAAGAAATTACAAGAAACAAGTGTCATCCATACGAATTTCCACTCATGAAAGCCTTGAATTTTGTCAAAGAAGTTCACACAAGTGCTTCACCATAGTTCTATCAGAGAACAGGGTAAGGAAATTTTCCCTGTGGTCATTTTCCTATACTACACTCAGAAATTCTGATTTATACTTACCTCATATTTTGTTACTTAAATATATTTGAAAAAAATTTACATGTCAACTGTCTAATAATTTAACATTTTAATAAAATTTCAACCACATGAAAATGGAAAAGTAATTTACAATTAAGAATATGTTTGCAGTTATTAATGTATATGTATGCACATGGTACACAGATACACAGTTACAGAAAACCTTCAGAAAAAGTTTAATTCTGTAACATTTTATATTGGTATTCAGATTTAAAAAGAATCAGCTTTTTGACAGTCTTGATCTAAGATACATGGAAGTAAGATAATAGTGTGAAGCCACATGCCTATTTCAAAACTGAATTTCGCTAAATGTCATGCTGAAGTTCTCTGCCATTTTCTGGGACAGGATATTGGTTCCCAGAAAGAAAAAAAATATATGGAAAGGCATACCCTGTAACTCAAGGCTAATGTGTGCTGGCTTTGAACCTGAAAGATCTATATCCTGAAGCACATATCCTTTTGTAATTCAAATGCAATCAAGTGCAAATAACTGCCCAAGAAACAGATTCTTGTACATGAATTGTTTAGTTTACTTGCCATGTGCCTTCTGCAGAAGTAGTTACAGCACTTTGCATGTGTGTAATCAACCTTAAAATCGGGGATTTTAAGTAGCTACATTTCTGGTGAGGAAAATTAACATACTTACAAAAAAGAATATATAAATTATACGTGTGTGCATATATGAATATACATAATATATATACACTTATTTCAGGTTAATTTTGATGCATTTAACATTTTTAATAAATATATATAAATTTATGATATCACAATACATAAATATAGATACAAATATATTATTTATACACTTAATTACTCAGAAAGTCTGTCCATTTTCACAGGTGTTATTATATAAATTAATATAAATATAGATGTCTTAACAATCAGTATATCACCTGTAAACTACAGGGTGGATAAATGCACTTGGTAACTTCACTCCAAAACATGAAGTAGGCGATGCTAATAACTTATAGCAAAGAAGACTGTTGAGAAATGGAGGAAGAGAAACCATTTGAAGTGGTAAGATAGTTCAAAATATATGGAGATATCCAAAAAAAGCATTCCTTTCAAAAATTTAGGAAGTAAATAAAATGTAATTTAGAAAAAGGTAAACTATGGATGAATTTAATGGTTTACTATTTTCTCAAGATCCAGGAAGTGTTTAATAGTAAATGAGGCATGGAAGTCAGTGAGGAGATTTGAGAGCTTGCAGCAATGGAAAGTGAAGCACACGGTGACTATGGAGTTGGCATTTACTAAGAAACCTTGTTGTAAGGACGTTCCAAGATAACTTTACGTAAGAGAACTATGCTGCAGGGAGCATGAAAGCAATAGAAAGAGACATCCATCGTCTGAGGCAACACAGATTAGTCACCTGGCATTTTCTCCCAAATTAGTTAGCACAGGCTAATTTGAAGAATGTTAATTAAATCAGCCAAGGGGATCGTCACATGTTTGAAATGTCAAAGAATGAATGTTAAAAGTTAACTTTTATACCTTGGAAAACTACATACACATGGCTTTGACTGGAGGAGACCATACTGTGGGAAACATAAAAAGCAATATGGAGAAATTAAGATTAAATTGCATTTTTTTTTTTGCTGAAATTTAGTGCCTCTTAAATTTTTCAAACATAATTTTCATTTACGAAACAGGCTAAGAAGACATTGCTGTCTTGCTCAATGTTTCTGGCCCATCAAAACATAGGGTGTTCTGAGAATTCTCACTTTTAATCAACTCCTGGATGTTCTTGATAGCTTGAGGGCTGTATTTTTTCAATTGTTTTAGGATATTGTTTAAAATCATCAAATGTTTTTCATGTTGCTCAGTGGGAATAGTAAGATAAATGGAGAAAAATAGATCAGATAGTATTTTTTAAGGGCATGTTAAGACTACATTTAGATATTTTTCCACATGAAGACTTTTTTCTTCGTTTTTATCTGAGAGTGGCATACCTTTCTGTAAGAAAATCTTATTTGTAAGTGACATAAATCCGGGATGCTGGCTCAGTGGTTAAGACCATTGTTGCACCCACATAGGATGTGAGAGAATTTCTCAGAACTCACCATGCTCAGTTCATACTGCCCTTCACCTGAGGTCCAGTAACCGATTGCCATGTCCAGGCCACTGCGGATACGGCACAAGTGTGCACAAAGCACACACACAAACAGAGATATGCGATTTAAAAATAACAATTTAAAAAAATACGGACATGAATCCAGTTCCAATCCTATATCATATAATAATTAGCCATTTGTAACTTAATATTCAGCATTTTTAGGTAAAATTGTCCATATTAACTTTTATAATTATTTTAAAAATTATTTATAAATATTCGCTGTTTAAAAAAGAATATGAATTTAAACACCTGATGAAGCCGTAATAGTCTCTCCTCCTCACTATCTGTATGTTGTGTTGGAATCTAACATAAGTTGCCTACTGAGGGACATATTTATTATTCAGCTGGTACTCCATCTTTAGTCCAGTTCTTTGCAAGAGCCCAGAAGACTTTGATATACATTGCCTATATCAATCTGATATATTCAGTATGATTTGCTTCATCCACCTTCTATGAGATTCTGACATCGATCTTGTCTTCCCTTTGTCTGAGCCATGCATGTCATTAGATTATTCAACACCCATAATATTCTCCATCTGCCTATTTTTTGAAAGAATCTCCATACTACATGAAATTTCCAAGTCGGTTTTATGGTAATAATAGACAGAAACTTGAGCTAATGTAGATCGTTCATTAAGTTTGGGCTTAGGCAGAAGAAGCCAGTATTTCAGAGATCAAGTTCTGTCTTCCTGGGAACTCTCTTCTTTATTCCGTAACCAGAGTTCTCAACCAAAAATGGTAAATCAAAGTTTTCACATCCCATTTCTTTCATATCCTCTTTTCTTCAACAGGTAAATTGGCTTGGTGATATTCCTTGATGTGATAAAAATAGAAAGACAATTTTATATGACAGATTCTCATTTAGGTATTAATTAGGTTTTAATTTAGATGCCCTTTTTGTGTGTCAGAAATTGTAACTCTTCTTTTTCGCAAGAATATTAGAAAGATCTTATCTTTTTAACTTTTTTCTTTAACCCACATTATGAAACACCTTACAATGACTACAAAGAAATTACTTGTACGTAATTAGAAAACAACAACAATGGTAGTCAATTAAAAAATGGTGACATGTAAGCAAAGGAAAAAAATGACGAATTAAGATATGGATATATCAGAAACTGTTCACCATTCAAATATGTTCAAATATTCTATGTTTGACTATAATGTAGAATATAAATTTCAATATAATATTCTATATTATATTAAGATATACAAGATATACTATATATTAACACATACTTTAATATCTACTAAAGATAATGAGTTTGTATCCATAGGCCTACCATTATTTTATTACTGGTGTATTCAGAATTAGAAGTGTATTTAGAGCATTCTTAAGCTATGATATATGACTGAGGTTATTCATTTACATGAGACCTTAGGTATATATGGAGCAGTATTTTTATTTTGTTTTCACTAAATAGAAATAATAGATCAAGTATAGGTTTTTTTTTTTCCATTATCAATTTTCCCCTGTAAAGCTAGACTTTAAATTACACTTCTTAAACCTTGTAAATGTGGGTAACCAAAACAAAAGGGCAGAATTGATGTACTCTAAAACCATAGTAATTAGATTATACAATGTTTTATATGTTTCTGCTTTTCTGAGTTTTTGGAATACTACTTAACAGGAAGCTAGATATAGTATGCTATTGGATGGTTTTGAGATGACATATCTCTTGGACAGATCACTGGCTCTACTTAAAGAGACCATGTAGAATACAATTATTTATACTTAGCTGTTCCAGCCACACTAACACCGATACCAGGGATGTGAGTATAGAAGTCACCTCAAATGTGACAGCCAAAACATATATCACAGAGAAAATGTTGGAGCTGTTCCAACAAAAACTGTATCTAGAAAATGTTCTTCCTCAAATGTGGACACAAAAGGGTCTATTATTTTCTTTATGTTGTATGCAATGTCAAAAAAGACCCACAGATAAATTTATCTAGAGCTAGATGTTTTATGCCACAAAATTATATATGGAATTTCAAATGACAGTTAAACTAATTTATAAATTTGTTATTTTCAATACAATACATTTTCTCCTATATTTGCACATAAGAAAAGGGTAAAATGATTTTTTTTTTGAAAACTCCTCATTTTCATTGAGTGAATTTCCTATTCATGTTTTAAAAATGGTACCATATGGGACATATTACTGCCCAGTATGCCATAATGATAGTTTAGAAGCTTTCATTCTTTCTTAATAATAAAAATGTGAACAAATCTTGTGACCAGTATTTTTATTTATTTGCTTTCATTATTTTTTTCTTTTAAAGTTTACTACAAATTTATCATGACCTTGCAGAGAATGTAAGCTTTTAACTTCCTTAAGATATTTTTAATATATATATATTTAAAATTTTTAATGTGTGGTTAACACATATCATTTATGCTCTTACTTTTCCTAAAACGGAATAAATATATATAGAGCACACACACTGCATTTGTTAGGGTTTCTATTGCTGTGGAAAAAAAAACCAACAAAGTCAACTCTTATAAATAAAAAAATACTTTATTGGAGCTGGATCATATTTTCAGAGGTGTAAGCAGTTATCGTGGTCAGCAGCATGGCATATACAGGCATCCAAGGTGCTGAAGAAGAGCTGAGAATTTTACAACTTGATCTATACATAGCAGAAGACTGTGTGCCTGTCTGCAACACTGGATACAACTTGAACATATAAGACCTCAATGCCTGCTCCCACAGTGACAGACTTCCTCCCACAAGGCCACATCAAGTTGAATAATGACATTCCTCCTGGTAGTGACTTTCCCTATGGGCCAAGCATTCAAACACAGGAGCCTACAGGAGCCATACTTCTTCACACAAACACAGACACACATAAATAACACTTCAGTTTCCTGTCTCCTGTAACTTAAAATAACGTTACTATTAAGTGCTACAGTATGCTTGTATTTGTATACTCAGAGAGACTTTGCTTTTGATCTTTATGTTTGGGTGACAGTAAAACAAAATTGTTAATTATTCAGCTTTTAATCTTTTAATGTATTAGAATTTACCTTGTATCATTACTCTTTTTTATATTTTTCCAGATTAGTATATTATTTTCCTCAGAAAAACATTTCATTTTACAAAGTAATCCTCTACCTTCTCCTGCTGTTATTTTAATTGAATCTACACTGATTTTATAAATGAAAAGACTTTCAATTTTGCTGAGTTTTCTCTTAAAGAAGCACATCATATTTACTACTAATTTTAACCCCTTTCATGTCTTTCTATTCTGTTTCCTTTTATTATCCATTGCATTGCAATTGGAGGCGTATGTAATAATGCAACTATATAAACCTATGCTGTACATTTTCTATAAGACTTATATACTAATCTTTGGTAGTGAATATCATTTATTATGGATGTATTTATTTCAATATATAACTGATTTAGGTACAATTTGGCAACATTCCATAATACTGAATATTTTAATTTATTTTATGTGTATTTTATTGTAACTCATATGTTTTTCTGCCATATATCGAATACATTTAATTTTTTTCTTTCTAGACTATGCATATAAATTATGGCATGTCGGTTGATGTTACATACTAAAGTTTCTAGTTAATTTGGATATAGTGTGTAAGATTGCCGTGTTTACTTTGAGACATTAGTAGTAAACTTTCCATGTTTATTTTCAGGCAGATGTATGCTTTTTTTAAATTTTATTGGATATTCTCTATATTTACATTTGAAAAGTTAGACCCTTTATCCCAACTCCCCTTCCTCTCACCCTCAACTTGCTTCTATGAAGATGTTCTGTCTCCCAATCACCCTCTCCACCTCAGTACCTTGGCAGGATGATGATGTTCTTCCAATGAAGTTGCAAACCTTTCATCTCCTTCATTCCTTTCTCTAGCTCTTTCACTGGGCTCCCCATTTCCAGCTGGATATTTAGCTGCAACTGTCCTCATTTGTATCTGTATAACTCTGGCAGAGCCTCTGAGGAAACATCCATATCTGGTTCCTGCCAGTAAACACTTCTTGGCATCAGTTTGGGTTTGGTAGCTGGAAGATGTATGTTTATACATGGAATTGGTACAGAACATTTTAGTCTAATTATTGGATAAGACACATTTCATGTTAATAATTTACACAGTTATAATCTCGAGTCAATTTCTGAATGTTTGCATATGAATTGTATACTTGTCATTAGATTCATCATTGCTGATCAAACAAATTCTGTGATTGAAATCTTTGATCAGACTCCATTATCTATAGGAACACTCATCTCTTTGTGCTGTTCTTTTTTTGAATGAAATATTGCATGGGTGTGTGCCACTTAACTATTTTTGTGTATTTCCTTGAGTAAATATTTTGTGAACCTTTTCTACTATTTTTGGCATTGAAGTTTATGGTGTGGTTAATTTGTTTTCTCCTTAAACATTTTTGTTCTCTCAAGAAAATTATTTAATAGTTTGATTTTTATGTTCTTAAATATTTTAAATTGAATTAATTATTTTTCATAACATAAAACTCATTCTTTTGGGAGGAAAACTAGATTTACCCATTGAAAGCTGATATATTTCTCACACCTTTTCTACTATTTTTATGTTTTTGCAAACTATTAAATTTTGTTTTTAAAAGAGCCCTAAATACTAAAGGAATGACATATGAAATTTTAAATACATATATATGTTGTATAATGTTCAATAAAGGGAAAATGATCCGACGCCTAAAATTTTCGTTCATTTGTGACTAAAGTATTAGAAATTTCTAGGCATTTGAAATGTGCAGTAGCAAATTATTTTCTATACGCAATCATGCTTTATCATCACTTTAATTGAAAATAGATTATTTTATCACATTTCCTGATTACAGTTTCTCCAACCCTCCACTACTCACAGTTCCTCCCCACCTCTCCCACCTCTCCAACTATCTGAATACACTCAAATTTTTTGTACCTTATTAGAAAAGAATAGGCTTCTAAGAGATAAGATGAAGATGCAACAAAATAAATCTAATGAAATAAAACAAAAAATTATAACATCAAATTTGGAAAAGGCAAACACACAGAAGGAACAGAACCCAAGAGAATGCACGGGAATCATACATTCACTAGTTTGCATACTCACGAATCCTATAACTTTTAAACAGAAAACCATAATGTATAGGAATGACATGGTAAATAGCTAAACAGCCCCTGTGAATGATGTTTTAGTCTCTCTGACTTCCTTGAGCTCTTAATTTTTGTATGGATTATCTGTCTATTGATATTATTTTTAAGTCTTGCATTACTGGAGGGAGTGCCAATATGCAATTTAAGCTGTACAAGAGGAGACCCTTAGGTTTGTTATATAGATGTTATGAATAGCTTGTCTTTTTGTTTTCTTTGCTTTGATAAGGTTGTACTGATGTACTGGCTGATTTTGTGTCAACTTGACACAAGCTGGAGTTAATCACAAAGAAAGGACCCTCAGTTAGGGAAATGCCTCCATGAACTCCAGCTGTAAGGCATTTTCTCAACTAGTGATCTAGGAGGGAGGGCCCATTCATTGTGGGTGGTACCATTCCTGGGCTGGTAGACATGGGTTCTATAAGAAATCAGGCTGAGCAAGCAATGGGAAGCAAGCCAGTAAGTGACATCCCTCCATGGCCTCTCCATCAACTCCTGCTTCCTGACCTGCTCGAGTTCCAGTGCTGACTTCCTTTGGTGATGAACAGGGATATAAAAATGTAAGCTGAATAAACCCTTTTCTCTCCAACTTGTTTCTTGATCATGATATTTTGTGCAGGAATAGAAACCCTGACTAAGACAACTCACATATTCTCAATCTTGTCTGATTAGTTTGATTTCAATCTAATTTGTCACGTTTTTTTTTTTTTTAAATGGCTACTCCAGCTTCTTTCTTGAGTTTCTTAGCTTTGAATAATTTCTCCATCATTTTACTGTGAGGTGATGTCTATTCTTGATATGTAGGCATGTTTCATGAATGCAACAGAAAAATTATTCCTGTGTTTCATTCATTCTTTTAGTCATGTTTTTTATAGGAGAATTGGAACCATTGATTTTGAAAATATGAAGAATGGTGATCAGTTCCTTTTGTTTTGTTTGTGTATGTGCCTGTGCTTCCAACCTTTGACTTTGCAGTTCTGAGAGGATTTATTCCTTGTTATATCTTGATTATAGTTAACCTTGTTTGCTTGGAGTTTTCTTTCTTGCACTTCATTTGATCTGATTTGTAGATAATTTTTAAATTTTGTCTTATCACTGAATGTCTTATTTTCTTCATCTATTACAACAATTCTGAACCTGTGGGCTTGCAACCTCTTTGAGGGTTGAATGACCAGGTTACAGGATTACCTACAATCATTAGGAAACACAGATATTATAATTCATAACAACAGCAAGATTACAGTTGTGTGATGTCAATCAAAACAATTTTATGGTTGGAGATTACCAGAACATGAATAGATGCACCAAAGAATTGCAACCTTCAGAAGGTTAAGAACCACTAAACTATCCTGGTTTTGTTTTTCTTTTCTTTTCTTTTATTCATTTATGTATTTATTCACTTCACATCCAAATATAAGCCCCCATTCTCACAGTCTGTGGTCAGAGAAGGCATCACACAGTCAGAAGAACAGGATGCATAGGGGAAAAAACAGTCTTAAAAAATGGAGTCCCTCAGTTAGTTTTTAGAGAACAACCTCCTGTCTTGCATTAGACATTATATGTCCTTAGACAACAATTCAATGAAAAGTCTCATCAAAGGAAACCTAGTCTTAACTAGTTAATTGCTAGAGTTCTTAATTGTCTCATTTTAGATAGATATTTTTCCAATGAAGAAATAAAAATATGGTTATTAATTATTGTGTATCCCCATGTTGCAGGGACAATACAACCTTGCTACTTTTCATATTTCATTATTTAACATTTGTTAAACATTTTTTAACACAAAGATGAATGTACAGATTTCAAGCATTTTTTGTGTAAAATTATACTATACATTTTTGTCAGTATTTTGTTTGCAGATTTTAAAATAATTTTTACATAAATCTATATGAATACTCAGTACTTGATCTTTTTAAAGGTTTGACAGTATGCATTGAAAGCCAAATAGTTAAAATGAGCACAAAGTACATGAAAAACAAAATGTAACATGAAAAAAGTAAAAGTTTTCTTTTTGTGTAAAGATTTTTTTGTTTTGTTTTGTTTTCTTTATTTCTTGGACTTCATACATTCTGTGAGTTGTTTCTGGGGCAGTGCGAGCCTCTGGGGTTAGCATCCCAATATCAGTGACTGTATATTATGTCTGTTCTTTTGTGACTGGATTATCTCACTCAGAATGATATTCTCTAGATGCAGCCATTTTCTTAAGAATTTGGTCAAGTCATTGTTTCTGGTGGCTGAGTAGTATTCCATTGTGTAAATGTACCACAATTTTTGTATCCATTCATCTTCTGAAGGGCATCTGGGTTCTTTCCAGCTTCTGGCTATTATAAATAGAGCTGCTATGAACATTGTGGTGCATATATCTTTGTTGTGTACTAAGGTGTCTCTGGGGTATATGCCCAGAAGTGGAATAGCTGGGTCTTCAGGTAGTATTATGTCCAATTTTCTGAGGTATCTCCAGACTGATTTCCAGAGTGGTTGTATTAGTTTGCAACCCCACCAACACTGGAGAAGTCTTCTTCTTTCTCCACAACCTCGCCAGCATCTGTTGTCATATGAGTTTTAGATCTTGGCCAATCTGATTAGTGTGAGGTGGAATCTCAGGGTTGTTTTGATTTGCATTTCCCTGATGTCAAACACTTCCTCAGATAGTTCTAAGCCATTCAATATTCCTCAACTGAGAATGTTTTGTATAGTTCTATAGCCCATTTTTTAATAGGGTTATTTGATTCTCTGGTGTCTAGCTTTTTGAATTCTTTGTATACCTTAGATATTAGGCCTCTATCTGATGTGGAGTTGGAAAAGATCTTTTCCCATTCTGTTGGCTGCCGATTTGTTTTCTTGAAAATGTCCTTCGCCTTACAGAAACTTTGCAATTTCATTAAGTCCAATTTGTTAATCATTGACCTTAGAGCTTCAGCCATTGGTGTTTTGTTCAGAAAATTTTCTCCTGTGCCTATATGTTCTAAAGTTTTCCCTACTTTCTCATCTAATAGTTTCAGTGTATCTGGTTTAATGTGGAGATCTTTGATCCACTTATACTTGAGCTTTGTACGAGGAGATAAGAAAGGGTCTATTTTCATTCTTTTGCATGCTGAGTGCCAGTTGGACCAGCATCATTTGTTGAATAGGCTGTCTTTTTTCCATTGAATGTTTACAGCTCCTTTGTCAAAATTCACGTGACCATATTCATGAGGGCTCATTTCTGGAACTTCTATTTTATTCCATTGATCCACATGCCGATTTCTGTACCAGTACCATGCAGTTTTCAGCACATTTGCCATGTAATATAGGTTGAGGTCAGGAATAGTGATTCCCGCAGATGTTTTTTGTTGTTGACGATGGATTTCGCTATTCTAGGTCTTTTGTTATTCCATATGAAATTGCACATTGATCTTTCCAATTCCATGAAGAACTGTGTTGGAATTTTGATGGGGATTGCATTGAATCTGTAGATTGCTTTTGGTAGGAGGGCCATTTTTAAAATGTTGATCCTTCCAATCCATGAGCATGGGAGATCTTTCCATTTTCTGAGATCTTCCTTAATTTCCTTCTTTAGAGGTTTGAAGTTCTTGTTGTACAGGTCCTTCACTTTCTTAGAATCACACCAATGTATTTCATAGTATTTGAAAGGATTGTGAAGGGTACCTTTTCCCCAATATCTTTCTCCACATGTTTGTGAGAATGGGGTATTAAAGTCTCCCACTATTATTGTGTGGGTTGAAATGTATTTTTTGAGCTTTAGTAGGGTTTCTTTTATGAATGTGGGTGCTTTTTTATTTGGAACATATATGTTAAAGATTGAGAGTTCCTCCTGGCAGATTTCCCTGGTAATGAGTAAAAAGTGTCCTTTCTTATCTTTGTTGATAATTTTTGGTAGGAAATTTACTTTATTCGATATTAGAATAGCCACTCCAGCTTGCTTCATGGAGCTGTTTGCTTGGAAGTTTTTTTTCCCACCCTTTTACTCTGAAATAGTGTTTGTCTTTGTCTCTGAGATGAGTTTCCTGTATGCAGCAAAAGGCTGGATGTTGTTTATGTATCCAGTCTGATAGCCTATGTCTCCTTATTGGGAAGTTGAGTCCATTTATGTTAATAGATATCAAGGAATAGTTGTTTCAAAAAAAAAAAAAAAAAAAAAAAAAAAAAGGAATAGTTGTTTCTGTTTCCTGCCATTATTGCTTTTGTGGGTTGAGTTGTGTCTGTGTTTTTTTCTTCTTTTAGTTTTTTTGATTAGGAGTTTTCTCATTTTTACTAGGCTGTATTTTCCCTCATTGTATTGGGTTTTCCACCTATAATTCGTTGTAGTGCTGGGTTTGTGGTCAGATATTGTGTAAATTTTGATATGTCTTGAAATATCTTCATCTCTCCATCTATGGTGATTGATAGTTTTGCTTGGTATAGCAGCTTGGGTTGGCACTTGTGCTCTCTTAGGGTGTGCATGATGTCTGTCCAGGCTCTTCTAGCTTTCATAGTCTCTGTTGAGAAATCGGGTGTGAGTCTGATTGGCCTGCCTTTATATGTTACCTGACATTTTTCCCTTACTGCTTTTAGTATTTTTTCTTTACTTTTGGCGCTTGATGTTTTTCCTATTATGTGTCAGGAGGTATTTCTTTTCTGGTCCAACCTATTTGTAGTTCTGAAGGCTTCTTTTATGATCATGGTCATCTCATTCTTGAGGATAGGTAAGTTTTCTTCTAAGATTTTGTTGAAGATATTTACTGTGCCTCTTAGTTGATGCTCTTCTCTCTCTTCTATTCCTATTATCCTTAGGTTCGGTCTTCTCCTTGTGTCCAGGATTTCCTGGACATTTTGGGTTAGGAGCTTTTTGTTTTTTGCATCTTCTCTGGCTGTTTTGTCTATGTTTACAATGTTGTCTTCTGCCCCCGAGATTCTCTTTTTGATCTCTTGTAATCTATTGGAAATGCTTGCTTCTGTGACTCCTGATTTCTTTTTTAGGTGTTCTACCTCTAGGGTTATCTTTTTTAGTGTTTTCTTTATTGTGTCAATTTCCATTTTAAATTCCCTCTTTCATTCCTTCATCTCTTTGGTTGTGTTTTCTACTAGTTCCTTGAGTTCTTTGAGTTTTTTTCTTGCTTCCTCTTTAAAAGCTTCTGAATCTTTTTGCTTTTCCTCCCGTTCTTGTTTAAGTATCTCTATCAGCATCTTGAGGTATGATTTCAGGTCTGCATCTTCTTTTTCTGGAGTGTTTGGAATTCCAATGTTTGCTGTTATGGAAGAGCTGGGTTCTGGAGTTGCCAGGTTGTCTTGGTTTCCCTGGGATATGCTGTTTCGCTTTCCTCTTGCCATTTTATTGTCAGTGATATGTTCTCGCCTTTCCCTTGTATCTGGTCTGTGTCCCTGGGTTTTCACTGGTCCAGGTGGCAGATGGGCCGAGCCCTATTCTATGCCTCAGAGTTGCTGGGTGGGAACAGAAGTTCCAAAGTTCTGTTCCTGGGTCCTGGATCAGGGAGGGCAGGGCGGGGAGTGTGCTTACTGTGCAAACTCTGCAGACATCTTTCTTCTCCCTGGTTGCCCAGGTCTCCCACTCACCAGTCTTTAAAGCTTTAGGTGCTGCTGATCCATGTGGCAGATGGGCCGTGCTCTGTTCTGCGCCCTGAATTCGCCACAGGGTGGAAACAGAAGTTCCAAAGTTCTGTTCCTGGTCCCTGGATCAGGCAGAGCTGGGGGTGCATTTACAGTGCGCACTCCGCAGTGATCTCTCTGCTTCCTGGCTGCCTAGGTCTTCTAGTCACCAGTCTTTAAAGCTTTAGGCACTGCTGATCTTTGTGGCATATGGGTCACACCCTGTTCTTCGCCCTGAAGTCGCAACTGGGTGGAAACAGAAGTTCCAAAATTCTGTTCCTGGTCCCTGGATCAGGCAGGGCTTTGGGTGTGCTTACTGTGTGCACTCCGAAGAAATCTCTCTGCTCCCTGGCTGCCCAGGTCTCCTAGTCACCAGTCTTTAAAGCTTTAGGCGCTGCTGATCCCTTTGTTAAACTTTTTAGGTGTTCTCTATTTTTGCTTTTATCTTTTACTTTAGTTCTGAGTGTTTTATAGATGTATAAAAGAAAATATGTCATATCTACTTCACATTTCCCCCTTTAAGTTCTGTTATATTTCCACTAAAGGCTGGTTTTCAGAGCCATCTTATTCATTTATTTTTCACACTAATCCTCATTATTGCTGCCCATAAGTGCATGACACTAGGGCTGTCTTTTAGAACTTGGGAGGCATAACATTTGTCACTTCCTCAAGAAGAATCTTTAAAAATGAGTGATCTTCCCTTCCCAGGCATTGATTAGGTTCATATGAACTTGTGTAAGTCTTATGTGAGTTTCTCACTTAGGATTTACTGCTAATAACAGACACCATGACCAAAGCAACTCTTGTTGAACAACATTTACTTAAAACTACCTTACAGGTTTAGAGGTTCAGTCCATTATCATGAAAGAAGTAGCATGGCAGCATCCAGACAGACATGGTACTACAGAAATTGAGAGTTCTGCATCTTCATCTGAAGACCATTAAGAGACTAGCTTCTAGGCAGCTAAAAGAAGGGTCATAAAGCCCATACCCACAGTGATACTTTTCCTCCAAAAATAGTACACCTACTCCAACAAGACAACACCTCCTAATAGTGACATTCCTTATGCCGAGTATATTCAATGCACAGCAGTGGGTCAGCACAGAAATGCATGTTTTATTGTGATAACCATGTCATACCTAGAATACAACAGCCTTTCATAAACTTTTCTCATCCTCCAGCATATATATATATATATATATATATATATATATATATATATATATATATATATATGTAAATATATATATATATATGTATATATGTATATATATATATTCTTTTTGTGGCACATGTATGTCCTTTATGGTTATTTGAATATGTAGGACCCCCTTTCGGGGACCCCCACTCGAGTCTCAGGACACAGGGTTACCCAATGAAACAGGAGAGACCTTCTTGTTGCAAAAGCATGAGGAGACAGAACTCTGGGCCAATATGTATCTCACCCAAGAGAAAGAGGTATTGGCCAAGAGGCTTGAAAGCTGGGGGATTTTATAGAGCAGGGGTTGGGAGAGAGGGTTGGGGGCTGGGAAGTACAAAGTTTACAAAGTTTACCCAACACCCTTAGCCTACATGCAGTTAGGAAGTCAGGAGACTGGTGGGGTGGATGCTTATCTAAGTCAGGATACACGTGCTTAACATCTAATTTACATTTGAACTGGGGCTCAATTGACTGAGGACTCAGTTCTAAAACACAGCCAGGACTGGGATGTTTTAACAATGGGCTTAGCTGGGCATGCCTGTACTTGTTTTACAAAGTTCTCAGTCCTAGGCCTTTAAGCTCACAAACTAACCTTTTTTTGCCCCAACTTACATGACTTTTTTTTTTTTTAGATGTTGAATTTAATTTCCTTTCAAATACAATGAATACTTTTTTGAATTTATTTGTCGAAACTTTTCTCTATGTCATTCTCATTGTTATCCATTAGTACAGAATGATTAAGGGAGCATTGCCTAAGATTTCTATGTGGTTTATGTTTTGTCAGCTAGGATTTAAACATAGTTAGTAGAAATTTTGACCTGGGGCTGATCATATAGAAGAAACTTGCCTGTTAATGTTCCAAGAAGGGGGTATGAAGACCTTTTATTTGTGAACCTCAGCAAAGAATAAGCTGGGGAAATCTTAACAAACCCATTGTTTGAAAGACCTCCGAAGGGAGACCCTCACTCAAATCTCAGGAGAGGCGCGCACCCAGCGAGGCACCGAGACCAGACTTGCTGCAATCCCATGAGGAAGTTTATTGAAAGTGAAAGAGTGAGATCTCAGGCCAGCATGCTGGGGTCGAGACTCATACACCACGCAGGGGTAGAGGAGTTCGACCCCGGCCTGAACTTGTAACAGGCTTATAAAGGCAAAAATCACAAAGGAGGGGGAGAACAGGGGGAATGAGGAAATTCATAAGGGGAAGAATCATACATTTTTTATCAGTACACCCCCAGGCACACCTAGGGCGTTGGAACATTCCACAGAGGTCATCCGGACCTTCTGTGGTATTTTGGGAACTCAAATCTCAAGAAAGTGGGATTTCCTGGGTGGGATTTCCTGGGAGCGGCAGAGGAAATCCCTAGGGCAAGGAATCAGTGTCCTTTGACAACCTTTTACTCTTCATTCCCCTGTTTTTCTTTTTGTAAAAAGCTCTAATCTTAGAGCGATCCCTCAGCTCCTTGTAATATCTGGTATTGTTGTCTTAGGACCATTACCTGTACAGCACTCACCCTTTCTTTTATAAAAGTCACCAGTCTATTGAGGATGCATGGCCCAAAGGTTAGGATTAGCATTAAAATGAGTAAAGGCCCGACCAAAGCAGAGACTAGCATAGAGAACCAGGGTGACAGGTTAAACCAATTTTCATACCATCCTTGGTATGTTTCTCTTTCTTTTTTTCTGTTTTCTAGTCTTTCTCTAAGCTTTGCCATAGAATCTCTTATGACACCAGAATGATCTACATAAAAGCAACATTCTTCTTTTAGGGCAGCACAGAGCCCTCCTTCCTTTAGAAAAAGCAGATCTAATCCCCTCCTGTTCTATAGCACTACCTCTGATAATGAAGTCAATGACTCTTCTAGTTTGGTTATGGACTGTTCTAATGCTCCCAGGTCCGCGTCCATAGCTGCTCTGAGTTCATTATAGTAGTAAGGTTGTTGGATGAGGGCAGCTGCCCCTGTTCCAATTCCTGCTGCCACTCCAAGTCCTAACAAGACAGCTAAGGTCAAAGTAGCGGCGGTTTAAAACAACAAATGCACTATCAAGCAGATTGAACAGGCAGTCCTCAGTTCTCATAGGGAGATAGGAGGGTGTGGTCAAAAGGGGATATGAGTCCTCCTTTGGTGACAGAGTGAGACAAGGAGGACTCTCAGGCCTGGGTGCAGGGTTATCAAGCACCGAATTGGGGCCTACGGGCCATGTGGGCGGACTCTCTATCTTTATCTTAATAACAAAAATGAATCTAGGGTCCCCTCTGCCAGTATAGACTCTCCATCCCCAACGGTTTCCTCTTACCCACTGACGGTCTTGTTTTCCCTATGGGGTGAAGCTGATATTTAGAGGGTTACAATAACTGTCTTTGCACGGTCCCTGAGGGCTACCGGAGCTTTCAGAGGCACACCCAGTCCTATAAGCCAGGTATTTGGATGGATCTCTTTCCCCTTTCTCTGGCTCCCCTGGCCTATGACCCTTTTTGACTATAATTAGATCCCAAGCGGAGGAAGGGTTCCAGTAGGCTTCTCCCGTGGTCTCACATCCCCATTTACTACAAAAATAGTCTGAGGCCCCTCCACACCGTCTCTTCATTTCCCTGGTGTGTCCCTGTCTGGGGCAGACATAGAAGTCTGCTGCCTGAAGGTTGGCTCGGAAAAAATGTCCTGAACACCCCAATGTGCTCCCTATGCCATGAGGGACACACTGTTCTTCTGGGGGTGGCTTCTCTAAATTGGTATAACTGGAAAGATCCCAGGCCATAGAGCCGGCTGCTAACTTACAGATATCGGGTGCAAGATCAGGCCACCAGGTCCAAGGGGGGTGCACTGTGGTTGTTGACCACACGATGTCGCCCACTTCATTAAGCACTTCCCAGGTTAATTTTTGAGGGGCATGGGGGTTATTACCCAAGGTTGGGGCTACGACGAAGGTGCAGCTTAAGAGAATTGTCACCAGCTGCCACTGTACCCAAGCAGCAATCCCGTTGACCTTGGCTGCCGAGGGGGTAGTCAACAGCACCAGGTAGTGTCCCTTCCACCGGGGCTACAGCATGCCAGCGCGATGTCGTCTGACCAGGACTGAGTCTCCGACCTGGAACCCGTGGGGCACCACGGTGGTTCCTGGAGTGTAGGCTTCTTTGATTCTACTCCAGATCTGTGTTTTAATAACTTCTAAGGCCTTTAAGTGGGCAAATAGAGCAGAGGAGGAGGGGGAGTTAGTGCCAGGATCCAATATCCCGCACGACTCCGTTAAGGGGGGCAGTCCCCCATGTAGGATTTCATAAGGGGTAAGGCCAAAACGCCCCGGCGAGTTTTGGACTCTAAGAAGCGCAAAGGGGAGGAGGGTCACCCAGTCTTTACCGCCGGTCTCAATAGCTAATTTAGTAAGGGTCTCTTTTAGAGTTCTATTCATTCTTTCTACCTGTCCTGAGCTCTGGGGTCTGTAAGCACAATGTAATTTCCAATTAGTCCCCAATAAACAAGCTAATATCTAACTTACCTGGGCAACACAGATGGCCCATTGTCTGATCCAATTACCTTAGTGGTGCCAAACCTAGGGAAGATCTCTTCTGGAATCTTCTTAGCTATGACCGCTGCTGCCATTTCTCTCTTTGTGGGGAGGCTTTTACCCACCCAGAAAATGTATCTATAAAGACTAATAGATACTTATATATCTATATCTTCTTGGCTCAGTTCTGTAAAATCCACTTCTCAGTAAACCTCAGGTCTATCTTCTCTCTTCCCGGCCTTCTACATACATTTGCTTTCTAAAATGGCACACAGTTATCTAGTCAAATCTGGCACAAAAGAATTTGACCTCAAGACAGTCTTTACAAGTTTGTCTACCTCTAGATGAGTCCATTGATGCATTTTCTTCAAGTCCAGTGCTGTACACCAGGTCCTGGATAGGGCAATGAGCTCAACAGGTTATAGGGGTTAAGTACTGTGAGGTGGAGTTCTGCCACCAATTTGTTTACCTCTCAGAGATCTTGAACTGTCCAGCAGTCGTTGGTTCCATGTTTCCGCACCAGTAGGAGAGGCACACCTCAGGATGATGGACACATACGAAGTTGTTAGAGTAACCGAATGATGAGTGTCTTGATCCCGTCTCATGCCTCCTTTGATATGGGGTACTAACGCACCACTAGCCTGGACTTTCAGCTCCATATGGGCAGGGGCTGGTTCTTAGCCTCTCTCATTCCTGCAGTCTCCGCCCAGGCCTGTGGATATGCCTGCAGCCACCAGTCCGTCTGATCTGAGGCAGGCTGTTTAGAGTTGGTACTTGTCCTCCAACTGGATGGTTAGAACCTGCACAGGCTCCCCTTCTGGACCTCTAACCTGTGGTCCATCAGAGTGGAAGTGAATCTGTGCCCCATCTTAGTCAGGAGGTCTCTCCCCAACAGGGTGCAGGGACAGTCTGGCATTACAATGAATAAGTGGGATACCCGGCCCACTCCGAGATCCACAGATCTTCGGGTAGTCCATAAATATTTAAAACTTTGGAGCCACATGTCCGGGGCTTCTGTTGCTGGTGTCCCCTTTTTTTCTTGTTGGGGCAATTCTTGTCTCAGTGGCCTTCTTCTTTATAGTAAGCACATTGACCTTTGTCAAGAGGCTCCCTCCTAGTGCCAGACTTGATTCCAAACTCCCTGGCCCTTCACTACTGTGGCCAAAATCCTACAAATTCCTTTTTTGTCTACTACCCTCCGGTCCTCTCTTTCCTCTGCCTTCTGCTTCTCTCTTTCTCGCTTCTCTTCCTCAGTCTCCTCCTTATGAAACACTTTCTCTGATTCCTTCACCAAATCCTGCAAGGTATAGTTTTGGAACCCCTTTAGCCATTGTAACTTTCTCTTAATATCTGATGCTGACTGCTGTATAAAGGCCATAACCACCTCTGCCTGCTGACCCTCAGAGGTTGGGTCAAGGTATAACCCCTGTAAGCTTCCATTAAACATTCAAGAAACACAGACAGCGGTTCAACAGGTCCCTGAAGAACCTCTCTTACCTTAGCCAAATTCGTGGGTCGCCTTGCGGCTCCCTTGAGACCTGCCACTAGAGCCCGGCGGTAGACCTTGAGACGCTCCTTACCTTCTGCAGAGTTGTAATCCTAGTCAGGGCGGATCAAGGGAAAAGCTGCATCTATAAGATTAGGGAGATTGGTGGGGGTCCCATCTGGTCCTGGAACATTCTTTCTAGCTTCCAGGAGGATCCTCTCCCTCTCTTCCGTAGTAAAGAGGACCTGCAAAAGCTGCTGGCAGTTGTCCCAAGTGGGCTGATGAGAAAACATCAGGGACTCAAGGAGTCCCGTCAGGCCCGAGGGGTCCTCTGAAAAAGAGGGGTGGTTAGTTTTCCAGTTATACATATCGGCTGATGAAAACAGCCAATACTGTAGCGGGACTAGTTCTCCCGGAGCTGGGGCGGGTCCATAAGCCTGTAATGGTAGGGCAATAGCAGAGCCAAGCCCCGCGCCATTTCCCCCTGAGCTTCGAACCCGGGGGCTTCGGGTCCTGGCCGCTGGTCCTGTTTCAGAGGCCGTCTGGGAGTCAGTGGGAGTCGGCGCCTGTGGGGGACTTGCATGAGAAGCCGGTTGAGGGTATGGGGGTGGAGGGTTGTCGAGGAGAAGAAAACCATCATCAATTTCAGGATAGATCTGCGTGGGGGCCGATGGAGCAGGTGCCAGCTTGTTCGAGGCCACGGCCACCGTTGCTGTTTCTGCCCCCGCTGTCCAGGGTCTCACCCAGGATGTCGGGTTTTGGACCAGGTCCTCCCACACGATGATGTATGGAACCTGATCGGGGTGTCCCCCTGAAGCCTGAAAAACAATTCGCTTAACAGCGGAGATAAGAGATAGATTAAAAGTTCCCTCCGAAGGCCATTTTACGCCAAAACTCGGCCATTCGGAGGAGCAGAAAGTTTGCCACGGTCCTTTCCTGACTTCAACAGAAAGACTATGGGTCCTTGTCTTAACGTCCGTCCAATGGTTCAAAGTCAGTGTTAGTGGGGTTGTCACAGTCTGGCCCATTTCTAGTTCTGACACACACACACAAAACACTCACAGATACTACAAAACAGAGAGACAAAGTCAGTCGCCGACCTCGAGTCGACCCGAAATCCCGAAAAGAGCCAGATGGCCCCGAATTGGCCCTCTGACACAGATCGTCAAGGAGAAAAACTGATCTCCCGACTTTTCCCATGGGGGTCCACAAGGCGTCCCTGGTCCTCCCCCTGTCCTCCTGGGACGTCTCCCAGGGCGAGCAAACAGTGGACCCTGGACACGTCTATCCCCGTCCACTCTGCTCCTCCCTTTGAAGAGCAGACTAGGTTAGAGCGTTTGCGAATACCGAACTGCGATCGCACCAGACCTCTGAACAAATCACAAACACAGAATCACAATCTGGACAATCCACAAACACAGAATCACAATCTGGACAATCCACAAACACAGAGTCACAACAGGACAACAAGGAAAGAAAGGAAAGAAAATCCTTACCTCCAAGTAGGTCTAGGGCCCCTGGGTGGTCGCGCAAATCCAGGACGAGCCCCCAAATGAAAGACCTCCGAAGGGAGACCCTCACTCAAATCTCAGGAGAGGCGCGCACCCAGCGAGGCACCGAGACCAGACTTGCTGCAATCCCATGAGGAAGTTTATTGAAAGTGAAAGAGTGAGATCTCAGGCCAGCATGCTGGGGTCGAGACTCATACACCACGCAGGGGTAGAGGAGTTCGACCCCGGCCTGAACTTGTAACAGGCTTATAAAGGCAAAAATCACAAAGGAGGGGGAGAACAGGGGGAATGAGGAAATTCATAAGGGGAAGAATCATACATTTTTTATCAGTACACCCCCAGGCACACCTAGGGCGTTGGAACATTCCACAGAGGTCATCCGGACCTTCTGTGGTATTTTGGGAACTCAAATCTCAAGAAAGTGGGATTTCCTGGGTGGGATTTCCTGGGAGTGGCAGAGGAAATCCCTAGGGCAAGGAATCAGTGTCCTTTGACAACCTTTTACTCTTCAGTTCAGGTCATGGGAACCTGTTACTTATTATCACTGGAGTCTTGGTAGTATTGGAAGTTTGGGGATTCATTCTGCCTGGGGTTCCCTTCAGTGTTTTTGCTTAGAACTTGATGTATTGAAGAAGTTATTGTTGATAGACCTAGGCCTTGGGGTCCTTTATCTGTTAGTACATAGAGGTACAAAGGCTAAAATACTGTCCTTTTATAGTATATTGTTACCCCTGTTCAATTTATTTTCATAAATCTTTTCTTTTATTGCACAAATTATTTGTTATATTCAGGGAACATTTTGTAAAAGAGCATGATTGTAGAATCATTCTTTACCACTTTATATAATGTGGATTTATCTAACTTTTTTCTACAGAAAGTTTTTGCTAAGTTTGTTTTAAGTTTAAACCTTCCCTTCATTCTTAAGTATTAAATATTGAAATATTCATGTAAGATATTATGTGGAAAAGTCTGTAAGTGATGTGTGTACACAAGAATCTTAAGTACAATGAAAATGCATGTATAAAAACCTTTGTTTTATTTTGATTGTAATTTGCAGATTACTTCTATGTATATTTCTGCATTTACAACATGATCTAAAACTTATGTCATCATCATATCTTACTCATGCTTTATTTCTCTACTTCCCTTTTGTTTGTTTTGGTTTGATTTTTATCACTAGTTCCATCCTCTAGCTATTAAATAACAACTAACTTCTGCTCTGCCAAATATTTGAAAGAAAACAATATATCTTTCTGAAGAACTTTATTGATTCAACTCTGTAGTTTGTAAGAGAAGAAAATCACCAACTTTATCTTGGGTTATTCCACATATATAGTAAGACATTTTTCTACTGTATTTTGATAAATGTGTAGGTTTTTTTTTTTTAAACAAGACTTATTTTTTTTTTCTAAGAAATTCAGGAGTTCAAAAAAACAGAGTTTGACTAGAAAAAAATATTTCATTGTTCTAAAGATTTGCTAAAGAACACCAATTTATATTTAAAAATTTTAATTTCTTAGGCATTATATCTTTTTAAACTTTCGATTGATTCTTTCTGAGTTCACATCATTCACCCCAGTCCAGGTCATCACCATATCTGCTTATCTCATATCCCACCTTCACTATTACAACCTACACCCCTAATAAACAAGCCCAAGCACAAACAATCCACCTCTACCCACAAAAACAAAGCATAGAAATCATCTCATCATAATAGCTGTAGTAATTTACAGTGTGTCCCACAGTATATCAATCTTTCCTTACATCTTCACTTGCAAATGTTTTTGTCAATGACATTGGTCTGGATCAAGATTTCTGGCTTCTGTACCACCATCAATATGGATCCTCACCAGGAGTCCCCCTGGTTATCCTGTTGTTTTCCTGTGTCCTGGAGTTCTTACAGCTTTCGATCAGCAGAACTGGCCCTTCATGTCCCAAATGCTCACAAATAATAGAGATTTGCAGGTAGGACAACTCAGAGCTCTGGATCTGGACCTGGATGGTAGGTGGGATTTTCAACCCACTAGCTCTCCCTTATGTGTGCCATCAGGGTGGGCTCTCCAGTACTGCTCCAGATCGGTCATATGATGCTGTCATTGTCAGGAGGAAGGGTCAGCTGTCATGCTCTCAGTTCACCAGTATACCAGAACCCTGGCATTGACAGCCACCTCAACTGGGATTACCACTCAAGTCATGCGGCTCACCCTTCCAAGTACAGTAGCCTGTGATGGGCTGTGTCAGCTGTCCTACTCTCAACACCCTCTGGGCTGTCTTACCTATGCCATCAACAACACAGCCAGATCCTCTTTGCTGCCTCATCTAGATCCAGTTCCCCTTCTTTTGAGTTCTATAGCCTGTTAGATGGCAGGATAGCTCTTCTGTTTTCAAAATCTTAGGGGCAGCTCTTCATATGTCCACAGGTAGCTATTTGGGATGGGGCAGAGGGGATCTTTGCCCTTATACTAGGCCACCTCACATTAGTGTCCTGCTCAGGCAGGATGGGTGGATGGCTGTATTCCCAAGTAGTGTAGTAGTAGAAGTGGGGTCATTTATTCAGCTCTTCCCAACTGTTGCATGTGTTGAGGGGCCAGAAAGAGAGGAGAACACATCATTCCTGTACCCATGCCACATCATGACAGATGAATGACAGGCCCAGGTTTCTCATGGTGTAGCAGTCAGAGATGGTTTGCATAATCCTCGTTGCCAGGGTCAGTTCTGTTTGGTTGCCCAAGCAAGGTTCAGGGCTTAGTGTCCTGAGTGCTTTAGATGGTGAGGGAGAGACAAGTTTCCCCATGCTCATGACCCTATGGACTGCTTTCTCAGTTGCTGGAGCTGGTGAGTGGCAGGGGCTGGGAAATTAACTCTGTGCCTGTGAAATCCATGTCAGATGAGTGGTGGGTTCAGATATCCCACACTCAAGCCCTTGGGGCTGGCTCATCCATAACCCACTAACAGAGCCAAGACCAGAGTGTTGTCAGCAGTGATAGATTGTGCCACCTTCAGAAGGCAAAATGTGTGGCTAGCTATGCACAACTCCTGGATATCCATGTAGTTCCTGGTGGCTTCCCTCCCCCCAGAAAAGCAGAGGTATCTTCAGGTTTTCTAGCTGTAATATGAGATGCAGACATTGACATGGACCCTTGATACTGCTAAGCAATGGGATCAGTCATGGCCCCAGTGGTAACTTGAACTTGGACTACAATATAACTTTAGGTGGTGGGACTGGCCAGTTACAACAGACTACTCATCTCCACCCTCAAAATCTCTAGATCCATTTTTCTTCATAAAGTTTAAGCTGATCTACTTCTCTGTTTCTCCAATCTAAACATCACATAGTCATACTTTGTGGTGGCTTATACAGCAGGTTGTTCACTTGGCTGTTGGGCAGCTGATCACATCTTCCATCTGTTCTATATGGTATGGTAGAAAGCAGTCTATGGTCTGCCTGTCACATGCACTGGAGGGCAGTTCTGTGGGTGGGAAAGTCATCCACAGATGTCTGTCTACCTCTTTCCATACTGAATTTCCTGGATTTGATTTGATGTGATGTGATTTTTATGAATCCTATGCATAAAACAGCTTTGACCATGGAGCCAAGCATCATACTAGGATGAACAAAGGACTACCATCTGTTTTGCCTAATATAAGGAAAACACCACCAACAGGTGTCTCTGCCTGTTGCCAGGGGGAAGATTGTTAAATTTTGTATAGAATTTTATATTACTGTACAAAAAATAATCATTTTCCCTATGCTACATTTATGAGTGCACACTGCAGTTTTCTCACGTTAACCTGTGAATATTTACCTAGTATTATTCTTCACTTCTTTGCTTCTGGACTACTTTTTTCTGTGTAAATGATCTCAAGTCTACTTTCATACTATACATATATAAGTATGTATGTTTTAAAACATGACATTTGTTCTTTCAGTTCCCTCTATTACTCTTTCTTGTTCTGCCAAGAGCCTGCCCCAAGACTGGTGCATCTCTCTCTACAAAGTAACTGATTGGGCAGTGCATTACAGGGGCAAGATTTGGTCTTGAGGCAGTAAAAGTTGCTTAGTGTCTTAGTCGGGGTATCTATTCCTGCACAAACATCATGATCAAGAGGCAAGTTGGGGAGGAAAGGGTTTATTCAGCTGACACTTCCACATTGCTCTTTATCACTGAAGGGGGTCAGAACTGGAACTCAGGCAGGTCATAGAGCAGGAGCTCATGTAGAGGCCATGGAGGGATGTTAAGAGCTCTGTGGGATATGTTGTAGGAGCTTGGAAGATAATGCTGAGAACAGTGCAGAGGACAGGGGCTTGGCTTGTGAAAGTTCAGAGAGAAGCAAGTCAGTCAGTAACTTCCCTCCATGGACTCTGCACCAACTCCTGCATCCTGACCTGCTAGGAGTCAATGAATAGAATGTAAAAATAATCTAGTATACTTGCTTTTAAAATAAAAATAAAAAAAATAATATTTATTCCCTTTGATTTTTAGTTATAATCGGACCAGAGACTGATGGCTTCTTATGACAAATTATCACATTTTGCATAACAGTGGGATGATTAGGTAAAGGAATTTTGCTAATGTTCTCTTTTTAGGCCAGGCAGCCAAAAACCCTTCACTGGTCTGGGTGCTTAACTGTTTGAGAACCAGAGAGAAAGTAAAAGAAAAGAATTAAGATGCTTTTTACAGACAAATATGCACAGGTACATATACATGGCTGTCTACCTCATTCAACTCCACAAACACACACACACACACACACACACACACACACACACACACAGGTACACACTTGGATGCATGGATTGAGGAGAGAGGGCCCCAAGATACCACATTATAACACAACACCTTTATGTATTTTCTCTTGCCCTTTTATAGACAAAAGTTCTTAGAAAATTATCTCATATACACACATATATTGTATTTTTTATTATGCAGCTTTTACTTACTATTATGGGGAGTATGAGCATTCTATTCCTGACTCTGACTTTATTACATATTTCTAGCAAAACAACCAAATCCACCTTTTAAAACTTTCTTCCTAAGATTATTTGAATTCAAACAAAAATTCTATAAAATCTGGGTGAACAGCATTTATTCATGAACTTTCATCTTTATGTTGATCTACAGAAAATCTAATCAACAGGGTGGGCTAGTGATCTAGTGATATTCATACTGTCAGAAAAGGCATAGCAGCTGCAGGGAACAATCCTAAGATAAAGTCTCTTTGGGATATTGCTTAAGAGCCCCTTCTCCCCATTGCATACCAATAAGGTAGGCCACCTGCTTGCTTTAGATTAGCAGAGATGGTCACTGACAATTTTCCTATTTTTGTACTATTTCTTTCTATCATCAAAACTGCTTTCATGTGCAGTATATGTATGCTTGTATCTAATCCCCATTGCACATATGAAAATAAATTCATTTGTCTTTTTGAGATTGACTTATTTAATTTGCCACTATGGCCTTCATGTCTACACAGTCTTCTAAAACAATATAATTTGTAGTTTTTCTAACATTATGTAACTCAGTTGGGCATATATTTCAATTCTTTGCACTTCCATCTACTGATGGACATCTCGACTAATTCAAATAGTTACATTTAGAGTAACATAATAATAAACATAGATATGTAGACATATGTACTACATCCTTTCAGGAGAAATTTCCTTAAAAGTGACATTGCTGGGTTCTAGCACATTCCTATTATTGATTGAAAATTTTAGGCTATTTTATGTGCATGAATGTAATATCTGTTATGTGGGCATATGACCTATCTTTATGCAGGGTCCTTGGACATCAGAAGGCATATATAGGAATATATATGATATATAGGCATAGTTTCTATACTAATTCAATAATTTTGCCTTTTGGAACCATCTTGATGTTAATATGTCTCAGAGAAGAAACAAAGTTTTCGCACATACGCATGCGCACACTTGCGTGCACACACACACAAACACACACACATACAAACACACATCTTTAACTGTATTCTCCAAATTTGTTTAGCAAAATACATATAACTCCTTGTATTTTCTATCTTATGCACAATCCTTCACAAGACTGATTTAAAAGGAGAGATTTTGAGGATAGATGTGAATAAGACCTATGATTTTTCAGATAGAACGTTGTATTCCTAATCATACATAGTATTCAAAGCTTGCTATTTAGTGCTGCTGATACATTATCTTCAGTACCAAAATGTATTCTGGTTGCATTAAAGTATGCCAATGATAATATTCAATGATTTCCTCTAATGGGTGATGGGAAAGAGACAAGAAGAAAAGACTAGAAAAAATATCTAAAATTATAATTCTAACAAATATCTTAATTTTACCTTCTGAAAATGCAAAAGCATAAAAATACTTTAATTCAAATTAAACCCAGAACTATTACCATTTTGATACCCTTACGATTGTTTCAGAGTTTATAGCCAGTGAAAGATGACTACATTTGATCAATTAAAAGAGTATAAGTAAAACCTTAGAAGCTATAGATAGAGACATCTCTTAATTGTTAATTCAGGAAACTATGGTTTTATCAGTGAAGAGCCAACCATGATATTCTTGTCAGATACTATTTTTATTGAGACTTTCTCAGTAGCAAATATAATTTTATTCTGCTTCTACTGCATGATGGATGTGTTCCCATTTCAGAAATGTCAGAAGTCAAAGCAATGCTTTATTTTACTCCTGTATCCAAGGTGTCATTTCAACAAATCTTAAACATGTTCTTTGAAGTTGAAAAGTAATTTGGTACAACTATTTAATGAACTCTGAACAAATGTCTGCGGTGAAATATTTTTTTTATAAAGAGAGCAGTGATTGTGTATACATGGATCTGAAATTCAATGATAAGGTATTGCTATACATGAAGCTTATATAATACAAACGTTAGCATTCTATTCTCATACAAATCTCCAGTCAATTTTGCTTATGTTATTTACTGAGAAAAAAACAGTAATATCAATACTGGTGTTGTTTAACTGTTTTAAAAAACACAGAAAGATCATTATTGGTGAAGTTTAACACCATGAACATTTCACACAAAACCAAATTTATTAAAAGAGTTACTGTTAATCATCATTTTTTCCCTACCTCCCTGGGCACTGACTGCCCATGTGATTTGAGTACTCCTTCTTATGTATTTTATACACAGTTACTTATTTACCACAGATTTAAATGCAGCTGTTATGCTTCTGGGCCATTCCTGGGAGCAATGTTAAGCACTAATGTAGTTAGCAATATCCACTCCACTGTACATGTAACAATGCAAAGACAGAAACTAAACTAGAAAGAAATAACAATTGATTATGACTGGGTATTATAATAAGTACTATACGTCTTGGAAAGCTGGATACTGATGAAAACAATTCAGTCAGAATTCTATGATGAAAGGACAAGATATAAGACACATCTTTGAAGCCATGTTTAAAATAAAAGAGCAATAGGAAACTAATTGCATAAATAATAAATTTGTCTTTATGATCTGGGTGAAAAAATATGCTAGGAGGTTATTAGAAATATGTACTTGTGGGCATGAAGTCTAAAGAATGCATAACAGGAAAATGGATTGAAATAGCTAGAGATTGCCTGACATGTAAATAGTTGTTGGGTTTGAACTTTAGCATTTGGGATAACTTTCCATATAATTGATTACATAAAATAGTCAAATGTAAAAGAAATAAACAATAAAAATATAATGAATGAAAGAATATATTTAAGAACATGATCAAACTATATGCTTTCCTAAACCTTTTTTTGTAGCTAGTGTATATTTATATGAAAAATGGTGGGCCTTATTGTGATATTTTCACTAAATTATATGACTTACTTTACTCACTGTAAGGTTTTATTTCCATATTTACTTGTTCCTGGTGGAATTTTTATCTTCCTATATAATATTAATAAATATGTATATATGTTATACTTATACATATAGTTATATATATCATAGATAACATATAATTCACATGATGGAATATTTATTTTATGATTCTGATTTTGCATATCATGAAGATTAACAGTTCTATCTTTTTTGCTCTACTGGCATGAATGTTCACTCTATGGCTGAATAAAGCTTAGTGCTTTGTTATTATTATTGTTATTGAAACAATCATGACTGGTTTAAAACTGAATTAGGAATCATATGACAGGAAGATCTATACTAGAAAGAGGTGAGGTTACTCAGGTGCATAATTCGTAAAACTATAATACGGTGATAAAATCAAGAAATATCATAATTACATAAGTACATGCTCTGAAAGTAAAATACCAAATACATGAAGAAAATTCAAGTGGAGAATAAAGGCATAAATCAACAATTTATTAATGAGTTGAAAACTGTATTTCTCTAAATTATATAACAGATATAACAGTTGAAAAAAAGATAAACAAGGAAATAGAATTGAAAAACACTCTAAGCCATCTAAACTTAGAAGAACCTATAAAATTCTTCATCAAACAGCAGAATATACTCTCTTTAAGAGCACATGGAACATTAAACAGGATTGACCATATTCTAGGCCATAACATGAATCTCAGTAAACACAGAAGGTCAGGGTGATAGAAAGTATATTTCCTGCCCAAGTTGGAATACAGCTTGAAATCTGTCACCCAAGGTAATTCACAAGTGGGCAAAAAATGAAAATCAATAATATATTCCTGTATAATTTACAGATCAAAATTTTAGAGAGGATGAAAATACTTTGATATAGAAATGAATGCAAGGTAAAAAATAAATAAAAACTTTGGAGAAAGCCAAGGATTTAAAATTTTCGACAAGAGGCAGATTTTTAAAAACAGTTAAAATAGTAAAAATCAGCAAACATTAATCAAACAGCTTTTCTCTGCTTTCATAAAACTGAAGCAATGGCCATTTTAGGCATTAACCTGAACAGAAAACTAAGAGGTAAATTGATTATTGGAATCATCCTGGTTCAAAAGTATCAACACTTAATGGTTGATCACAGAAGGATAACATTAATATTCTAAATGCTCATCCTTAAACATAGGCCACCCACAAACAGCCTTTAATGACTCAAAGTTAAAAACTAATAGTTATAAATTGTAGTTAGTTTGTCCTATGTGTGTCATAGATTATATAATGCATATTTTACAACCAAGAATATAGGTATCCTTCGTTCAATACAAGTTTACACACATCCTATTAAATGCTTCAAGAGACAATGAGACAAGACACCAGGTTCTTTGGTTTTTGTTTTAAAATATGTATACAAGCCATACCTCATTTATTTATCTCTCTGTTTTTTTTTCTTTTGAGTGACAGTTTTTCATCATTCCATATTCCTGGGGAAAAAAAGGTATATAGACGAGGCTGGCCTCAAAATCTTACAAGTCCTTCTGCCTTTGCCTGATAAGCACTGAGATAACAGAATTGCACATGGACATCATATTCTTTAAAAGAATGGCATCTTCTGGAAAGATGTTTTAGGAGGTATGACCTTAAATCATGGGCTGTTTCACCTATGAAACAGGAAAAGAACTTGCAGTTCTCTTTGACATTAAGTTACAGCTGTGGCTCAACTCAAGCTCTAGTTTTCTTCTCTACTCCTCTTTCTCCTATTTACTCTCTTCTTCCTCCTCTGCAACTTTGTCCTTCCCCTTCCTGCTCTTTCTTCTCATCTTTCACCAGCTATAAATTCTGAAACAATCTTAAGGTTAGAAATTTTAAAAATAATTTTGGGTTTACTCTGAATCAAAGTATTTTACCCTTTTGCATTTTTCAGAAGGAATAATTTAGATTTTTATTAGAATTATAATTTCAGATATTCTTTCTTCTTGTCTTTCTTCCTTGTTTTTTTCCCATCACCCATTGGAGGAAATCATTTAATATTGTCATCTGGATACTTTAAAGCAGCTAGAGTATATTTGGGCACTGGGAATTATGTATCATCAGCACTAAATACCCAAGTACGATTGGGAGTAAAATATATTGTTATGTCCTTAAAGAATAAAGGAAGAAGAAATGGCCATAAAAAGTGAAAAGATTGGAATGATGGAAAAGCATCAGGAGTAGGAGTGCTGTGAGAAGATGTGAATGAATGAATGAATAAATGAATGTATGAGTGAATTGTTATTTTAACATATTTTTGAGAGGCTTTCAATGGCAGGAGAGGAACTTTGTAGGATAATTTAATATGCAAATAGACAGGGCACTCTTAGAAGCATCAATCTAGGAAAATCAAAGCAAAATTACATTGACTAAAATAATGCTAAATAAATGTTACTCGGAATTATTAACAGAAAAAAGAGATAGGATTGTAATTCTAAAAGAAAAATTAAAACTTAATCCATACTGAAATTTGCTTACTTTAGTAAATGAAATTTAGTTACCTGTGGAAAATGGGTGTATAAATCTTAAACAAAGCCATTTTTCTTTTGATTAGTATATGTAAAAACTTTTGCCAAGGTATGTTGCCAAAAACTTCATTTGTAGTAAACAATCTAATCATTAGACAATTCTTCTTCTTCAACCTTAATAGAAAAGAATTCAATGTTTTTACAGATGATAGTAGAACTTGTGGGTCTTCTTGTTTTCACCATGTAAGAACCTCTACATTGATTCTCTGTTCTGTATTTCCTCTCATCTTCTACAATTAACATAATTATTTTTATTTTGATATATTGTTATCAAAAATGTGGGTGCTGTTTGTTTCTGGGTAAACATACAAATATATCTTAAATTTTAGCATCGAATTAGGGATTATTGGGTCAAATGTCAATCTGAGATTTCAAATTAACCTAGACAAAGCATAATCTGAAACTAGTAATTAACAGGGAGAGTGTCATGTAACATTTCATATAATGACAAACAGAGGATTACACAGGGAGTAAGGAGAGACTTTTATTTCGTCTGCAAGAGAGTATTTTAAACTTAAAACTTTTAGAAATGAAAACTAACTGTAAGGATGTTTGATAACTACTATGCAATAAGCTTCTCACACAAATACATTTCTATTATATGTATGTGTGTATATATGTATGCGCATTATAAATAACTTTCTATTATATATATGTATATATATACATGTATTACTAGCTATCTGTATTAAATTTTGCAATTCAGGTATTATATAAAATTTGTATTTATTTGTGACAAAAATTTGAAATCCATTATAGAAATTTTTTAGTATAAAAAAGCAATTAGCTTTTACCTTCCCATCACTTAGCGTTCCTCCCTATCATCTGTCTGTCCTTAAGTCCTGAAATTTAATGTAAATCTCCACATTTCCATTTTAGTGGCTTTTCTCACTATGGAAAACAAAATTGAGTTTCCTTGTATTTTGTTCTCCTTAGATTTGTGGTGTGCCATTGCTTTTGGCCTGCAATTCTTTTAAGGTAAATTTTATTTATGTGAAAATAATTACAATTAACCTATAAAAGAGTAATACTATTTTTTGAAAAAAATAATAAGTTATCAAAGTAAAACTCAAGTTCCAGATTTGGAACACATCCCCTTCAGTTGTTGATCAGGAGTGTCTGAGATTCTCTAAATGATACAGTTCACTGTTGATGCTTTTGGCTACTAACCAGGATTTTATGATCATAAACTATTGATAAAAACACTATGAAATTTGCTCATCGACACTGAGAAAGGGACCTGAAATTCCCATTCTCTGGCTAGTGTTCCTGCTACTGGAAGATACTACATAGTCACTGGGAAAGCAAATCCATCAACTGTCTTACCCAGAATCTATACTCTCCAAGATGCAATAATAATGCATCTTGCATAGTATGTTTTTGTTATGAGTATAAATAATAATTTCTAATTTGATATATGACCTCCAGTATGGCAAGAAACTCAGAACTGTAATACTAGAATACAAAGAGAAATCTCATATGTCCTATTATTTTGATAAATGAACATGGTATTAAACACACACCCATACACACACACACTCATACACTTACACAAACAAACACATACACACAAACACTCATACACTCACACACATAAACACATACACACACACTCATATACTCACATACACACTCACACATACACACACACCTACACATACACACACACACTCATACAGATATACACACACAACCATACACATAGGCAGACACACTCATACACTCATACACACACACACACACACACACACACACACACACACACACACACACACACACAGTATAGAAGTGCCCATGCTTTAGTATCAAATTTTTTCTATGCACACCAATCATACAATAACTGACATTCAACTGCTATGCATCCCAAAATGGAAAGCAAAACAAAAACATTTGGTTTTACAAGCCAAAGAATTATAAACACCATTCATTTCATTACAGAAGAGGGAGGCTTAGAGAATTGTAAATTTGGTATTTAGTGTACTTATATGTTTCCCACTATTGAAATACTCAAAACCTTTGACATCATTGTTAATAAAATGTGAAAAACTGTTTTTGTTCCTTTAGTGTCTAATGCTGGGCAGCACTAAGGGCTTTTTACCCCTGTTCCAAAAGCAACGGAAAAGAGACCTTTTCATCTTTACCTATTCTAAGATCTCAGGGAAAAAAAGAGAAATGTTTCAAAGGGCAGAAACCACTATTACCTTGGGTCTGCAATGCATCTCTTAGATGATTATAAAATAACATAATAATCTGATGACATATAAAAGAATATAACAGATTGTCAAGGCAAATGTTTTGTTTCACAGTGAGTCTGCCATTTAGAATGTTTGCTATTACACAACACAAAATGTAGAGTATAATCACTGATGCTGGGAGGTGCTGGCTGACACATACCAGATAGGGGTGCTTCCTCAGAGGCTCTGACAGAGTCATGCAGCTAAGCATGCTTGCTGCTAACCATCAGGCTGAGTACAAAGACCAGGTGAGGGTGCTGGAGTGGGGTGGGGAATGAAGAAGCTGAAGGTGCTTGCAACCTCATGGGAAGAACAACATTGTCGACCAACCAAATCTTCCACAGCTCCCATAGACTAGAACACCAACCACTGAGCACTCATTGAGAGGCCTATGGCTCCAGTTGCATATGCAGCAGAGAATAGCAGTGTTTGGCATCAATGTGAGAAGAGATCTATGGTCCAGGGAGGGCCTGTTTTCCTGATATAGGGGAATGCCAAGGCACTGAGGTGGAGAGGGTGACTGGGAGCTAGTGCACCTTAGTAAAGACAATTGGAGGGGCCAGGTGGACAAAAGGGATAACATTTCAAATGTAAATATAGAGAGAGTATCTAATAAAATATTTGAAAAATGTATAGTATATTGCGAAACCAGATGTAGGGTAAGGTTATGTGTAAAATATCCCCATCGTTCACGATGCATTAAAAGGCTTTTGAATGTTCACCACCTTGATTTCTTTCTTTCTTTCTTGTTTTTTAAATGGATAATCTTTGTATTTACATTTTATATATTATCCTCTTTCTCCCACACTCCCATCCTCCCTAACCCTCTACTTGCTTTCATGAAGGTGCACCTTCTCCCACCCACCCTCTCCACCTTAGCAACTTGGCAACCCCCTACCCTGGGAAAACATGCCTTCACCGAACGAAAGGCTTCTTTTCCCATTGATGCCAAACAATGTCATCCTCTGCTACATATGCAACTGGAGCCATGGTTCTCTCTATGTGTGCTCATTGGTTGGTGTTTTAGTCCCTAGAAGTTCTGACGGGTTTGGTTGTTGGATAATGTTGTTCTTCCCATGGGGTTGCAAACAATTTCAGCTCCTTCACTTCTTTCTCCAGCTCTTTCCATAGGGTCCCTGTCAAATGGTAAGCTACAAGCATCCTCAACTGTATCTGTAAGACTGGCAGAGCCTCTGGGGAGGCGCCCATATATAGCTCCTGCCAGTAAGCACTTCTTAGCATCAGCAACAGTGCTTAGGGTTGGTGGCTGCATATGGGATGGATTCCCAGGTATGGCAGTCTCTTAGTGATCACTTCTTTAATCTCTGCTTCTCTATTTATCACTGAATTTCTTCCCATGAGTGTTTTGTTCTCCCTTCTGAGAAGCACTGCTACATCCACATTCTGGCCTTCCTTTGTTTTGGGCTTCATATGGCCTCTAAATTGTTTCTTGGGTATTCAGAACTTTCTGTGACTAGTATCCACTTATTATTGAGTGCATACCATGTGTGTTCTTTTGTGACTATATTACCTCATTTAGGATGCTAGATTCACATTCTATCCATTTGCCTAAGAATTTCATGAACTCTTTGCTTTTAATAGCTGAGTAGTACTCCATTGTTTATATGTACCACAATTTCTGTATCCATTCCTCTGTTGATGGACATCTGGTTTGTTTCCAGCTTCTGGCTATGATAAATAAGGCTGCTATGAACATGCTGGTGCATATGTCCTTGTTAGATATTGGAGCATCTTTTGGTTATATAAGCAGTAGTAGAATAGATGGGGATTAAGCTAGTACTATTTAAGGAGCCACCAGACTGTTTTCCAGAGTGGTTGTACCAGTTTCTGATCCCACCAACAATGGACGGCTGTTCCTCTTTCTCTGCATCCTCCCCAGCATCTGCTGTCATCTGAGTTTTTAAATCTTAGCCATTCACACTGGTGTAAAGTGGAATTTCATGGTTGTTTTCAATTGCATTTTCTTAATGACTAGGGGTGTTGAGCATTTCTTTATGTGCTTCTCAGCCATTCAGTATTCCTCAGTTGAAAATTCTTTGTTCAGCTCTGTACCCTAATTTTTAATAGGATTATTTGTTTCTCTTGAGTCTAACTTCGTAAGTTCTTTGTATATACTGGATATTATACCTATATCAGATATAGATTTGATAAAGATTCTTTCTTAATATGTTGTTTGCTATTTTTTGTCCTCTTGACAGTGTCCTTAGCCTTACAGAAACTTTGCAATTTCGTGACTTGCCATTTATGTATTCTTGATCTTAGAGCACAAACCATTGTTGTTCATGTTTAGGAAAATTTCCACTGTGCCTATGTGCTTTAAGATCTTCCCCACATTCTGTTTGACCAGTAACAGTGCACCTGGATTCATGCGGAGGTTCTGTTTCACTTGGACCTGAACTTTGTGTAAGGAGATAAGAAAGGATACATGCTGATTGCAAGTTGAACCAGCACCATTTATTGAAGAGGCTGTCCTTGTTCCATTGAATGTTTTTAGCTCCTTTGCCAAAAATCAAGTGACCATAGGTGTGTAGGTTCATTTCTGGGTCTTTAATTCTGTTCCATTGATCTGCCTGTCTGACTCTGTACCAATACCTTGAGGTTTATATTACAATTGATCTGTAATACAGCTTGAGGTTAGGGATGATGATTCCCATGGAAGTTCTTTTATTCTTGAGAATAGTTTAGAATATCCTGGGTTTTTTATATTCCAAATTAAATTTCAAAAAGTTTTGTCAGATCCTACTACAGAAGCCTATACTCACCAAAACTGGAAAATCTAGAGAATATGGACCATTTTCTATGCAGATACCAGATACCAAAGGTAAGTCATGATTACAGAAGCCATCTAAATAGTTCCCTCACTTCTAAAGAAATGGAAGCAGTCATCAAAGCTCCCCAACCCAAAAATCCTAGGACCATATGGGTTCAGTGAAGAATTCAATCAGACCTTCATAGAAGATCTTATACCAAAACTCTCCAAACTATTCCACAAAATAGAAATAGAAGGAACACTACCCAACTCATTCTATGAAGCCCCATTTCACTCATACCTAAACAACACAAAGAGCCTATGAATAAAGAGAACTTCAGACCAATCTCCCCCATGAACAACGATACAAAAAATACTTAGTAATATTCTTGCAAACCCAGTCCAAGAACATATCAAAACGGTCGTTCACCATGATGAAGTAGGTTTTTTCCCAGTGTTTGGGGACAGTTCAATATAAGTAAATTCCTCAATATAATTAAATATATAAACAAACTCAAAGGAAAAAAAACATGATCATCTCATTAGATATTAAAAATTATTTGACAAAATACAAGACTACTTCATCTTAAAAGCCTTGGAAAGATCAGGAATTCAGTGCCCATACTAAACATAGTAAAAGCAATATACAGCAAACTAGTAGCCAACATCAAAATAAATGGAGAGAAACTTGAAGCAATTACACTAAAATCAGGGGCCACTTTGATTTCTTTCTCTTTTCCTCTCGCTCTTGCTTCCTCTGTTCCTCTCATTCTCTCATTGCACCCCCTCAATCTCTCTCTCTCTCTCTCTCTCTCTCTCTCTCTCTCTCTCTCTCTCTCTCTCACACACACACACACACACACATTAAAATAAAACAGAATTGATAGAAGAATGTGTTTTACAAACAGAAAAGGAAGACATGCATGTGCGTTAAAGCATATAATCATCATATGACATTAAGTGAAATGCATAAAGCCATAGAGCATACTATCTTCTTCTGACATTGATTCTGTATTTTTATTTAAAAAAAGATTTTCTTTTGTATTTCAGATTAGGATAGGACTCAGCATGTAGATCAGTCTGGGCTGAAAAACTCACAACAATCATTGTGTTTTCCCAATAACCAGGGTGACAGTTAAGGGGTGTCTTGCTAAGCCTTTTATTATTCTCTGTAATGGATGATTTTTCAAGTTTATAACACATAAAGGACATTACAAATTGCCTCTCCTCAGTAATACTATGTCAAGAAGTATCAACAAAGGTTTAAGAATCTGACACTAAATTAAAGTAGGCTGAGAAAATCACTTCACATTCAATAAAATTTGGTGCCTAGAACATATGTATTAACTCCATGTGAATTTCATGATAGCCCTATTTTTCAAAATCCCCATTAGCTTTTGGGTGTCTGTGAGCACTGATAAATTACTTTTAAAATAACTGGTGCAGTGAAGTTTGACCATTATACATTTTAAAGGCTACTAGTTTTTATGATTATTTCTTCTTGCTTGCCTTTTCCCATATTTCAAATGATTTTGTTCCAAAAATATTATGTATTCGATACACAAAGATTCAGTATTTCACTCTTTGGGAAATATAAATATTTATAAAGAGTAAGTCCCTTGTCTCAAGAACTTTACAACTATGTTTAAAAGGAAAATTATATATCCAAACACAACTCGCAGAATGCAGTATTTTACTAACATTAGTGGCACTAGACACTTCCGGACTTTGAAATAGGGTGATGACAATTAAGAAACAGTTTAAATTGTGACTCGACAAATGTACAGGATTGAATATGGCCTCAAAAATAAATTAATTAAGGCAATGTTAAATGTATTTAATTTTTTATTTTTTTAGCAGTGGAAATGACCTTTCAATGTACCTAGAATATTTTGTTAGGCATTTTAATGATCACCTGGATCTGGGCAAGAGCTGAAAACTATAGCCCAGATGTTTCTATAGCCACTGTCCTTTCATTTACTTTTAGTATATATAATATTTAAATATATAAATATTAAATATACTCCATTTAATATTTAAAATTAATTTTATAGTACTTACCACTATAAGAAGAAAACAAGTCTGTTTCTCAAAATAGTTTGCAAGTATCATAAAAAATTATTCTAAATTTTTTGGTAAAATTATGAAATTAACAGAAAGAAGTTTCAGTAAGAAATAAAGGGCTGTATTGAGATGAAAATACACAACAACAACCTTTTAATTTACAAATCTTATGTAATACAATTAGCAAATATTAATTTCAATAAACAGATCCATGTACTATAATGCTGCAGTTAATGAAATTAAAAACAAGAGTCAAAATATTCATTTTTCACAATTGATATAATTATATTTTATGGTTAAATAGAACTATATTGCAAATATAAACTACATTAATTTTTTTCTAAAGGGCAGCTAAATTGTTTCCTTATCTTGCTTATTGTGAATAGCATAGATGTACAAAGTCTTTGTGAGATATTAATGTAGAGACACTGTGTCTTTACCCAGGAGCAATACAGTTGACTTTGCAAACAGAAGAGTGAACATTTCAAAACTTTCTGCTCAACTGAAGAATCAGATATTTGACTAAAGACAGCATGAGTACAATAGGACTTAAATCTAACTTACCTTTTTTTCCCGTTTCGTTTTTATTTTTATTTTTAAAATTTACCTTAAAAAACTGATTCAAGTCTAGACCTTATGGAAAACCAAATAAACACATCAGGAACTATGCTAATAAGTTAAACAGAAAATTCTCAAAAGGTGAAATGCCAATGACAAGAAATCAGACAAAATAAGCAGCTGCATTTGTTTCAGCAAGACTGAAACACTAAGGAAAAGAATGGATGATGCTTGAGGTCCACAGGCAATACTGAGGCTAGACTTAAACACAGAATTGCTAAACTCTCTACTAAGGACTAAAAACACCCTTTGTGACCATCTTAATATTTTCCAATTGCAATGATGCTTCTTGTGCCAGTTGACCATAATGTAAGGACAGGTGACTTTACAACTGTATTTGTATTTATTGAATGTTACAACAAATATTTATTTCATATAGAAATTCTAGTATACTACTACTATACAAATAAAATAGAATAATTTTTGGAATTACCAATTTCCATGAATTTATGAATGAAATAGACATAAATATTTGTTTTGTGTATATATGTGAAAATGATGACTAATATCCTTTTGACTGAATTCTAATTTTATCCCTTTCCTCTTTCCCCCATTTCTCTTCATCTTCTTTCAGCTAGCCTACTTAGAACTGCTCTCATGATACACACGTACACATACATACACATGTCCATATTAATTCAGTACTTCTAATGGCCTCTATATAACATGCTACAGTTGTTCTTTATATGTGAATCAACATCCCTTTGGGGGGGGGTTGAATGACCCTTTCGCAGGTGTTACTTAAGACCAACAGAATCACAGGTATTTACAATATAATTCATAACAAAATTAAACTTAAATAACAGCAACCAAAATAATTCTATGGTTAAGGGCTCACTGTAGCGTGAGGAACTGTATTCAAGACTCCCAGCATTAGGAAAGTTGAGAGCCACAGGAGAAAAGATGTCTGAGGAAGAGTAACATTTTGAAGGGAATGTCACAAATTAGAGCATGAGGCTAAGCTAAGGGGTCTAGTAAGAGTCAAATAATTAATGAGAGTTTCCTTTTGTGTGCCAACTGTACACATCTGATGCTGAACCTGTAATTAATTCCTATTATTGTATGTTGCACTCCACATTTCTGTCATACATTGAAGGTGTTATTTTTCAGCTTTGGGAATTGCATTATGGATGTCGTTTGGGGTAATTTTGTATGCAGCTTTCAGCAGCTGCATTTAACTTTTCTCTTCTGAATATGACTTAATTTTACCTCAAAGTACATACGAAATGATTAATGCTTTGAAATGCTTCTTATTTGGATGTTTGGTTACAGGTGGTGTGTGTATTTCTTCTTTCTTCGGGTTCATTTACACATAGGCAGACACACACAGCTCTATCATTTCCAAGGATAATTTTGAAAAAATGTATGAATATATTGAAGATAGAAAAATAAAATATAATTCTTATTGATTCATCTCCACACATTGCAGTGTAGATTTTCAATGAGCCAGGATTAATTATGTAGATAAGTATCACATATTATTCATATCACTAGAGCATATACACTATTACTAAGAAATGTTATGTTGCTTTATTTCAAATATATACAACTTTATTTCAAATGGTAGAGAGATTCCTGTCTGCTTTTGACTTGTTGATCTAATTATTAAGGCCCTCATTAGAAATAACATTGGTTTTCAAAAGCCATGCTAACTGATACTTACAATTGCATACAATGTTAGTTATAAAACTCAAATACTTTGAACTTTTGTTAAAATGAGATTCATCTTCATCTTTGAATGTATCAATCATCCTCTATCAAGTAAGTTATAGGAAAGAAATCAAAACATCAGGAATTATTATTTTATTGGTGATATTGTGGTTAAAACTAATAAAGACTGACAAAAAAACCCCTAAAATAATTGGAAAAGGAAAGAAATCGAAAAGTACTGAAACTACTAAATAAGTAATAAAATAGTTTAACAAAAACAGCATTCAAAGTCCTTGCATACAATATTATAGAATTGACTCTGTTTACATTCGAAATGTTCAGACACACTGCACTGATCTTGGTATGACGAAATGTATATTGCTTTGTGTACCTGCAAAAATGCCGAAAATGTAGAATCTATTTTAAAATTTTCCGTCTATCACCAAATCTAAGAGATCATAAAATAATTCTCATAATAAGAAAAAAAAAAAAAAAACAAGCAGTATTTTCAACCCACCCAAAAATCTTTTGGTGGGTTTTTATTTAAAATCATTTTTAGTATTTATAAATGAATAAAAGTGACTTTACATTAGAAAACTTTAATTTTATATAAGACAGGAGCATAGAAACAAAAACACAAGTAAGGAACGAGAACTTAGTTGCCAGCAGCTACAATACCATGCAATTCAATACCTTTTAGGACAGCTCTGAACTGTATATTCTGAAGTGGAAAACTATTTGATATGTAAACGGGGCTATCAGTATTTATCATAATCATCTGAAGCTTTTAAACATTTTTTATAAATAGGAACAAAACAGAGACTTGTTAACATCAACAGTTTTCTGCTTTATTGTCTGTGATAGTAATCTGAATGTACTTAAATAATTTATATCCAGTGTATCCAGTGATGTGCAAGAATTAAGAATAAGTTTATACCATAAGCATTTTAGGATGTATAAACAATTTTTAGTTATATTCTGATTAAATAGTGGACACACTGATAGAGTTCTAGATGGATCACTTTTCTCCTTGTCCTATGCTTTCCTGTTTAAGGTAAATAAGACACCAACATCTAGGATATGCATAACTTTATTAATGCTGAATTACCATATAGAAATATTAGTCCACCACCTTTTCTGCTTGGCTTATTGGTTTCAAATAATACTTTTGATATTTATATATATTATGCTTATTCAGACATAAGTTCAGTATCATTTCTGAATGCCATTCCATTAGATATAATGATTTTTTTATATTTGCAAAATTTGGTAGAGTTTATCTACAGTTTGAAGTTTCTTCCAATAAGGCTTCTTTAATAATCTAGCATTAATTTTGGATAATATAAATATTCATCTTTAAATATTACTGTTGCCATAATTTTAATTCTTTTTTGAACATTTTGTTTTAGTTAGTTTATGTATTAATTCAAATGCTAGGCCCTTTTCGGACTCTCCCCTCTCCCATACCTTCTTCCCCTTCTTCTGACAGGATGCTCCCGATCCCATCCACCTACTCCCACCACAAAACCATGGCATTCTCCCACACTGTGGGAAGAGCCTTCACAGGACCAATGGCTTCTTTTCCTATTGATTCCAGACAATGCCTTCCTATGCTATATATGCAGCTGGAGCCATGGGTCCCTCCATGTGTACACCTTGGTTGGTGTTTTAGTCCCTGGGAGCTCTGGGGGCCTCTGGTTAGTTGATATTGTTGTTTTTCCTATGGAATTATAAACACCGTCAGCTCCTTCATACCTCCTCCATTCAGGTTCCTGTGCTTATGGTCAGTCCAATGGTTATCTGTAAGCATCTTAACCTGTTATCAGTAAGGCTCTCACAGAGCCTCTCAGTAGACAGCTTGCTCCTTTCAGCAAGCTCTTGGCATCAGCCATAATGTCTCCAATTGGTGGTTGCATGTGGGATGGATCCCAAGGTGGGACAGTATCTGGATGCCCTTTCCTTTAGTCTCAGTCTTTGTCAGCTATACTTTGTCCCAGTATTTACTTTTGTATTTTGTTCACCCTTCTAAAAACGACTGATGCATCCACATTTTGGTCCTCCTTCTTCTTGAGGATCATATGGTCTGTGAATTATATTTGTTCTGAGCTTTTATACTAATATCCACTTATCAGTGAATACATACCATTTTGTGTCTGGGAAACCTAACTCAGGATGAAATTTGTTAGTTCCATCCATTTGCCTAAGAATTTCATGAAGTCATTTTTCTTAATATCCAAGTAGTACTCCATTTTATAAATGTACCGTTTTCCAAATCCATTTAGCTGTTATATATCTGGGTCCTTTCCAATGATAGCAGACCTTGTGATTTTCTAAGACTACAGTGGTTTCTTGCTTTAACTGTCTTAAAATTCTTTCTGTTTGTTAACTTTTATAAGATACAACCCTTGAAGACCTTCAGTGCCTGCAAGTGTGTGAGTGCATCAAACAGAAATAAGAACAAAAGAAAGTTTGTGAAGTCAGGTTAAAAGGATGCCTGGCCACACTACCCAAAACCACCGTTATCAATATAATAGCTGAAATAAACTTGGACTGTTGTTTGAAATGCAAAATTATAGTTTCAAGGCATGAGTCTAAAGGTGAGATTAGATTGTGAGTGTTTGATCTTGTGTTATCACCATTGCAGCAATGCATATGAGGGTGAAACCAAGACCATTTACTGATAAACCAGAGTAAACTTGAACATCAGCAGGAACTTTCAAAATGATCAAATTAACACCAGCTTTGGAGTTCAGGAACAATCCCATCCCTGTATACAGAAGACCAAGAAGTACAAAGCATCTACCCTTTAATACAATACATGAAGATTTAGGACAGAGGATCATTATTCACAGAACAGTAGGACGTTCTTCCCAGAAGAAATTGGTAATGAGTTTGCAGTTTTCCTGTTTGTACTGAATGATGAAAGAGTCACTATTGCTAAAGCACACAGTGCCCAAGAGCATTACTACAAAAGATTTCCCTTGTTATTTTAGAAAAGAATACACAGCTCTTTACTACATAAACATGGTGGATGCAATTAGTACAGATTCTCTTTTTTAAGTTTTTAATTCATGAGAACTTCTCACATGCATGCAATGAAATATAATCATAGCTAACCCAACTCCATATCCTACAATATAGCTTCCTCCCAGCTTCATTGGTTTGTTTGCTTATTTGTTTAACTTTATTCATTTATTCACTTCACACCTCAGTATCAGCCCTTCTTTTCCTCCCATTTCTACCTCATGGAAGTCGTCTGCCCATTCCATCTTCAGCAGATCTAGGCAATCTTCTCCCACAGAGGGCAGACAGGGCAATGTATTAAAGGATGGAGACTCCTCAGGCAGGTGTAAAACAGGATCACAGACAGCCCATGCTCTATCTTTTGGGGAGCCCACATGAAGAACAAGCTGTCCACCTGCGACATATGTTCAGGGGACTTGGGTCTATCACATAATCACACTTTGGTTAGCAATTCAGTCTTTGGAAACCCCCAAGTGTCCTGATTATCTAACTCTGTTGGTCTTCCTGCAGAGTCTCTGTTTCCCAATCCTTCAGTAAGACTTTCAGAGCTCCATCTAATGTTTGTGTGTGAGTATCTTCATCTCTTTCCATTGACTGCTGAGTGAAGACTCTCATAGGGTAGTTATGCTACTATTATTAATAGTGTCAGAGATTGTTTTTTTTTTTTTGTTTTCTTACTCATGACGTGGGTTTTAATATGGGCCAGTCAATACTTGGTATGTACTCACTTATAAGAGGAAATTAGCCATAAATTACAGGATAAACAGGCTATAATGAAGAGTTCCAAAGCCAAATAGGGAACATATAAGGGAAGATGGTTAAATCTTTCTCAGAAGAGAAAACAAAGTAGTAATCAGGGGGTCAATAGAAGGAGGGAAGAGGGTGTAACAGGGATGGAGAGGAGAGCAGGATGTGTGGGATCACATGTGGGCAGAGCAACAGAGAATGATCAGCAGGGTTGGGAGGCAATTTCTAGGATGTGGAGACCTGGAATGCGAACAAGCTCCAGGGGGTCTTTGGTGACTCTTCTAGCTGAGACTCTCTTATGAGAGAATATAGATCCTGAAGTGGCCAGTTCCTGTAGTTAGGTAGAACTTCCTGTGGAGGGATAAGGACAGCAACCCCTGCTCACAAAATCTTTGACGAAATTGTATGCTATTTATTAAATGTGCAGGGACAGAGACAGAGCAGAGACTAGAGAAAGACCAACTACATGGCTTTTTATGTATTATTTTCAGATAATAATTAAATCCATTTTCACTGGAGGCTCAGAGTGTTTAAGGAAAGTTCATAAACTTCCGAGGCTAACTAGTGAAGTTCTGGGGACCTAGACTGTCTCTCTGCTTCCAAAGATTCTTACTTTTCCTTTATGGAAATTTCTAGAAACATATGGAAACAGAACCTAGTCAAGATTTGAAGAGTATGCATTATATGTCTGCTTAGTTGCTTAATGGGAACTACACAGGCTAATCTCTGCCAAGTGTCTTGCTAAAGAATGTACCTTTGAAAACTTTAAAACTTAAACCTTCAAAACTATTTTATACAACTTCTAGATTTTAAGAAACATGTTTCAGAAGCAAATACTTATTTTCTTTTTTTTAAACAACTTTATTTTACAAAACAAAGATAAATGTACAGATTTTAAACATTTTTTGCTTAAAATTATACATTTTTGTCAGTACTTTTTTTAGATTTTAAAATAATTTTTACATAAAACTATATGAATATATTTTTTAGTCAGTACTTGATTTTTTTAAAGGTTTGATAGTATGCATTGAAAACTTAATAGTTACAATGAGTGTAAAGTACATGTAAAACAAAATGTAACATGGAAATAGTCAAAGTTTTCTTGTTTTGTAAATATTTTTGTTTTGTTTTGTTTTGTTTTCTTTATTTCTTGGACTTCATACAGTCTGTGAGTTGTTTCTGGGGGAGTGCAAGCAAATACTTATTTTCAAATCAAGTCATATAAAGTATCAACTCAAATGCGATTGATGTGACATTTACCTTTATTTCTGGGATTATAAATTAATTAGCTTCAGGAAGAATATTAACGTATGCAAACAGAAATAAGGTGTCAATTATAACACAACGGAATAACCAAGATAAGGAAAATATCTTTTTCGGTGTATTTTTGTTATAGTCTATGTGATTGGTTAAGGGGCACGTTTATATCTGAGAGCAGTCAGAAGCACAGAGAAGTGATATATCTCACTACTGTCAATGATCTATTGGGCTTAACTTCCAATGTGCACATAACAACTATGCCTAGGTCCATAACTTCTCATTCCTTTGTGCAATGACATTAATTTTATTTCCCACACAAAGTGCCTGAAAGGATGAACCTGAGAAACTTCAGTAAATTTCCCACAGAAGCAAGAAGAAAGCTGATCATTTTACGGTACTGGATACTGCCCTTCTGTGAGTTGTTGATTCATACTTGAGGAGCTTTCCCTCATACTAGTAGATCCCAAAATAATTACCCCATAGAATTCTTGGGGAAAAATGCTTAGTTATGATCTGGTTGTTTGTCCCATTTAAAAGTGTTCATTGATTACTAGAACTTACAAGTGTGCCTTTTCTCTCCTTTATTCCAAACTGTATCAAGACATTGTATGCTTCAATTAGAGCTGTGTGTTTATCTTCTCAAGTTCTACTTACTCTTATCTAAAACATTATCTTCCTGAAAGTACTTTGTCTCTGCTTGATTAAATTTTCAGTTAAGAATGAAGGCCGTAGTGTAAGAGATACTTGTAAGAAACAAGTTGCAAAGTACATAATTAACTTGGCCATTGAAGATATAGTTTTCCAGAAACAACCTCATGTCATGTGCCCAGTTCTTGAAATCTGAATGAACTGATTGCTGGTTAAAGAGGGAAAGTTAAGGAGGAGACAAGTGGCAGAGGAATGTAACTGTGATCAAGTATAAACCATTCACATTGTAGATTTCCCAAGTGCAAAGTTTGGTTAAAAATTACTTGAGAACAGTGCAAAATGCTATTTAATATAACACTATAATAAATTACCATGCTATAAGAAAATGTATTGTTATGTGAAAAATGTTAGATTGTGATAAAAGTCTAATAGGAAAATATATTTATACTCTGTACTGTGCATCTTTTATGAATACTTAAAGATACTTGAAGTTATGGAATTTCTAGTCCTGAAATGAGTATAATGTCAAATAGTAAAATGTAAGGATAATATTTATATCACTGCTAAATTTGTGATTAAGCGTGCAATTAACATTTCCTTTACTGTAAGTTAAAATTGGAGGCTTGATGAATTTTGAGAGGATTTTTGAAATATAATTAATGTTTTAGAGAGATGTGATTTCATTCACGGAAATCTCATTAAAATGTCATTGCGCCAATAAAGGTAGGTATGCATTTTTAAGAAACAGTAAGATTTCTATTGATTTTAATTTTGTCAGTTACAACCATAGATGCTATGAATACCTGGAAGTTAGAGTTTGAGGGTTTGATTTCTACCCAGAGTAATACTAGGAATTATAAGGGTAGAGTATGTGGTTAGAATATAGGATTTATATAGCATTGTAAGAAGAAAATATTGAACTTACTTTCAAACTGACTGCATTATTTTCATTCACATTTTTAGTAGATAGGTATTCCTTGTTTGTTGGTTTGGAGGAACTTATTTATTTATTTATTTATTTATTTTTGCATACCAAGATAGTTGACTGAGATCCAGCAGAAGTGAATGGGTATTTTCACAATGCCACATCTTTGCAGAAAATTTCTATTGTTGAGATTCTAAATAAATATGATTTTTTGATTTACTGAACTTATTTTAATATAATATTATTAATATATGTCTTCAAAGATATCCACTGCAGAATATCTGTGTGTTTTTTTTCTTTTATCATCCTTATATCTTCCTTACTGAAACATCTGATAATATGTTTCATCTACTATTTATAATTAGGTTGAATGTTTAGTATTGTGTTGACTTCTTCATGTGGTTTAGCCAATCAACATTGACAAAATAAATATTGACAAAATTTTCTGCCACCATTTGTGATGTTTTCTTTAATAGAAGTATTGGTTTTTTTTGTATACTATTAATTATAAGGATTAGATACCAAATACTTTTTGATGGAATATATATTTGATATTGTATATAATTATTTCCAAGCTTCATTGTCATCTGTCTTTTTCTAGTGGTTAATTTTACTTATCTCTATGATCAATTTTAAGTTAATTTTTAGAGACGAATACAGTATCTGTGCCTAATATCATTTTAACACATTTATTCACTTGGAAGCAAACAAGATGTTCTTTAATGGTTAATGAATAGAGAAACTGCTAATTTCAGGTGCAAGAGCAGTATTTATCATAATATGATAAATGTGAACAACCATTAAAAAACCTACACATAGCAAATGTATACCATCAAATAGACAAAGTCAGTCAAACATGGCTACATGTTAAATGAAGTAAACAACATGCACTTTTTCTAATAAGTAATATATGAAGAAAATAAAACTCATTAATTTCACTTTCATTATAATTTTGTTAAATTTGTTGCATAAGAGTTTCAACATACACACATGTGTACATGGCGCTCTGATCAATGTCACCTGCCACATATTCTTAGCACCTACCTCAGTACTTCATTTTACTGTTTTATGTCTTCTTGCTCCTTTTGTCTTTTTTTTGCTATTAATTTATTTTTCTTTCTTTTTCTTTTTACAGTTATGTTTATTTATTTATTTTTAAAGTCCAGTCATTATCCCTCTCCTGTTCTGCCCTTTAACAGTTCTTCATCCCATTTCTTCTCCCCCCTGTCTTCATACCCTGCTACCCCACCAGGTCTCTCATCTCCTTGGAGTCTCAAGTCTTTAAAAGATTCTTAAAGGGAATGAGCATTGAGCAGATCGACTGTGGAGAATTTTGAAAGCATTACGAAGCACTCTTTCTGATACTATAAGTGTAACACTATATGCAATTGTCCAAAACTCATAAAAATACAATATTATTAATGAATTTATTTGTAAAGTATTAATTTCTGATAATTTTGATACATTTGTGTGTGTCCATCAAATATTTACCATTTAGCAGGGGTTAGGCTGGTTCATAATAAAGGGCTCTATGTGCATAGGTCTCTGTAATAGCCTCTCAACTTTTCTGTTAATTTAAAGTCGCTCTAAATATAGTTGTCTTACTTGTCATGTTGTGTGAAAAATAGCAAAGGGCATATGATCCATGCTCATAAACACAGATTTAAGTCACTTTTGGTGACTCATGTGTGTCATCTAGCACTTGGTGACTACAAACAGGAGTTATGAGAATGCTAGGTCAGTCCTGGATATATGATACAGACACTATGTCACAACACAAAGACAGAACAACAACCAAAATCTCAAACAATAAAATATTCAAAAAGACACTAGTTAACCCTTTAAATGCAGGTCAAGAAACATTGCAACAAGACTCTCCATAATATCCACAAACAAGAAAACATAACAAAACCTCCAAGCAAAACACAATGAAGAGAAATAAAACCAAAATAACCAACAATTTTACTAAGTTTCTAATGAAAATTGGAATTAAAAGTGGACAATAATATACCCTTTAATTTTTACCAATAACAGTTCTTGTTCCAAATATTTCCAAAAGATGAAGCTCAGAGATACTTAGTTCTGTGGGGCTCTATACCCTAGCCTCAAATGTCTGTGTGTCAATATTTTGGAAGTATATCCATGAAGAAACATTTTACTTCATATATAAAAGTAATATATACATCTCTCTCTTTTTGTTTTAAAAGCTGGATTAAAACAATTTCAGTTTAAATATGTTTACCACAGATATTACTTCTGTGGCGATTGATCCCTATAATTCTGATGAACTGCTTCCATAGTAGCTACACAATTTACACTCCCAACAGCAAGGCAACTTTGTTTCCCTCTTTCCACATCATTGCCATCTGCATCTCTCAGTTGTATTATTGATCTTAACCATTTTAAAGGGTATATAATTAAATCTCAAAGTAATTTTAATTTGAGTTTCCCTGGTGGCTAAGAATGGGGAACATGTCTTTATGTTTCTCAGCCATTTGTGATTCCTTTATTGAGAACTCACAGTTTAGATCTGTAACCCATTTTAATGGTTTTTCTTTTATTATAGAAAATTTCTTGATTTCTTTGTATGTTTTAGACATTACCCTTCTACTAAAAATGAAGTTGTTCAAAGGATTTTCCTGTTCTGTATAATGCCACTTTGTTTGAATGATAGTGTCCTTTGCCACACAGAAGGTTACAGTTTCATTAAGTCCCATTTATTAATTGTGGTCCTAAATGCCTGCAGTAACAGTTTTCTTTTCAGGCCTTCTCCTTTCTCAATAGTTTCAAACCTATTCCCCATTTTCTTTCTATCATTCTGAGTGTACCTGGTTTTATATTGAGGTCTTTGCTTCAGTTGAAGTTGAGTTTGTGCAGGGTAATAGGTAAAGACTTCTTTGCATTCTTATACCTACAGACATCAGTTTGACTAGCACTATTTACTAAAGATGCTTTTTTGTTTTCTTTATGGTTTTATGTAAAGTCAAAATCCCTTGTCCATAAGCATGTGTATTTATGTCTGGATCTTTAACTTGACTACATTTATTAACATGTTTGTTTTTATGCCAGTACCATGCTGTTAAAACAGGTATATTTATTTTAAACATACAGTAAGAAAACTTTTGTTTGGATAATACGGAGATTCCTTCTGAACAGACCTTATTATCATTTCCTACTTTTCAAAGTGGACAATTGTATTTCATATTATGCAGCTTTAGAATTTTTATGAGTTACTAGTAAAAATAGCTTTTTATGACTATTTAAGATGATTAATTAACTTTTAACATTCCTACCTTAGAGAAGTGTATTTTTGTAAATTCTTTACATCTTTAATAATTTTATTTCTGTATTTGAGATAAACAAAGATTGCTGAACATCTGCTAAGGATTCCAGCCTCTGAAATAAATTGATCTGTGAAATTAAACACCAGGAGACAGTTCAAGCCTTCCAAATTTGCATGGCTAATGTAAACAGCCCCAAGATCTCATTGGTGACAGTGGCAAGGTAACTACTCTGTGAGCTTTCTTCACTGCTGAGAAAAACAATAATGAGCTCCTGAAAAAAATGTTACAAAACACAGCAATTGAGTTATAAAACATGAAAAAACAAAGACTCAATAAACCTTACTCAGATGCAAATTATGCCACTAGGTGAAATCGCAACCTCTGGAATAATAAGTGAGAATGTTTAAATTTACAATATTAAGTATTTATCTAACATAAATATTGTAAATATATTTAACTTGTTTTGCTTCTGAAAGCATTTTGTCTCTTTCAAGAGTTAAACCTTAATGGTAGCAGAAATATAAATAAATCAGTGTACGTTCTGTGATACTAGGACAGAAAGTTCTTGATAGTTTCATCTATAATATGTCAGGAGTCATCACATGACAAGCTAATAACTAGCAGGTGATTTTCTGAGATTATTTCACCTTAGATTAAAATCTAGTGGATCTCTTGTAGGCAAGAGAAAATCACATTAGGATAGATTTCTGCTATTAATATGCCTTTCCTATATTATCATATATATAACAATCACTAGGTATTAGCCTAACATTTTGAGCAGATCTCTAAAGAACTATGAAAATGTCCTCTCTTGAAGTGATGCTATATAGACAAATAAATTACCTCCTAATTTTTAATAATCATCCTATAAGAACTTCTAAAATTATATCAATATAATATTTTATCAGTAATAATTATATCAATAAAATATTGACTGGGTTTATCTATACAAAACCTCTAATAACTTAGTTGCATTTTTAAACTCTCCATTAACCTATGAAGCTATGACAGGTGACAAATGTTTAGCCAGATAATTACTCCTAATGGACATGCATTCTTTTGCAAACTTCTTATTCTTTCTCTCATCCCTTACCACTTAACTTTAAGTTCTCTCTCTCCCTCTCCCTCTATCACCAACCTGAGCAGTCAATGCAAAATGCAACACAAAACATAAATAAAATCCAGGACACAATTAAAACACCAAACATAAGGATAGTAGGTATAAGAAAAAGAGCAAAGATTCCCCACTTTATAGGACAGTAAATATCTTCAACAAATTATAGAGGTAAACTTCCCTAACCTAAAAAAGTGATATACATGGACATAAAAGAAAGCTACAGAACCCCAAATAGATAGGACCAGGAAATATTTCTTTCATCACATGATAGCCAAAATGAAAATGCACAAAACCAAGAAAGAATATTGAAAGCAGTAAGAGAAAAACGTCAAGAAACACATAAAGACAGACCTGACTTCTCAATAGAGACTATAAAAACTAGAAGATTTTAGGCAGATGTAATATGGAACCTAAGAAAACACAAATGGTAGGCCAGATTACTATATCCAGAAAATCTCTCATTCACCATAGATAGAGAAACCAAGATATTTCATGGCAAAAAAAAAAAAAAAAATACACAAAACCTTTCATCAAATCCAGCCTCACAAAGGATAATAGATGGAAAATTTTAACACATGGAGGGAAAGTACAGCTTAATAAAGCAATATATCAATCTTCTTTCATAAAACCAAAATGAAAATAACCAAACAAACACAATTCTACCTCTAATAACAAAAATAACAAGAAAAATCACTACTCAATTATTCTTTACTATCAAACCTTTGAAAAAATCAAGTACTGACAAAAATGTATTCATATACTGTTATGCAAAAATACTTTTAAAATCTGTACATTTATCTTTCTCTTTTAAAATAAAGTTGTTCAATTAAAAAAAAAAAGAAGAAATGGAAGCAGTCATTAAAAGTCTCTTAAATATTAAAAGCCCAGGACCAGATGGGCTAGTACAGAATTCTATCACATTTTCATAGAAGACTAAAAACAAATACTGTTCAAACTATTCCACAAAATAGAAACAGAAGGAACACTCGCCAATTCATTCTTTGAATCCACAATTACCCTTATACCTAAACGTCACAGAGTCCCTACAAAAAAGTAGAACTTCAGACCAATTCCTTTTATGAATATTGATGGAAAAATATTCAATACAATTTTTGCAAGATGAATCCAAGAACACACCAAAATGATTATCTGACATGATCATGTATGCTTTATCCTGGGGATTCAAGTACGGTTTAACATATCAAAATTCATCAATGCAAACTACAACATAAAAAACTCAAGAAATAGACCACATGATTATCTCACTGGATGCTGGAAAAGCATATGACAAAATTCTGCACCCCTTCTTGATAAAAGTCATGGAACAATTAGGAAATCAAGGCCCATACCTAAATGTAATAAATGCAATATACAGAAAACCAGTAGCCAACATCAAATTAAATGGAGAGAAACTAGAAGAAATCTCACTAAAATCAGTGACTAGACAAGGCTGCCCACTCTCTTTGTACATATTTAATATAGTACTTGAAATTCTAGACAGAGCAATTAGACAACAAAAAGAGGTTTATGGGGTAAATAATTGGAAAGGAAAAAGTTAAAATATCACTATTTGCATCTGACATGATTGAATACATATGCAACCCCAAAATTCTACCATAGAACCTGAAAAGCAATTTCAGCAAAGTGGCTGGATATAAAGTTTACTTAAACAAATCAATAGCCTTCTGGTACTAAAAGGATAAACAGGTTGACGGAAAAATGTTTGGGAAATGACACCTTTTACAATAGTCACAAATAATATAAAACACCTTGGTGTGACTCTAACCAAGCAAGTGAAAGAAAGATCTGTGCAAAAAGAAATTCAATCCTCTGAAGAAAAAAAAAATGAACAAGAGCTCAGACGTTGGAAATGTCTTCTATGTTCATGGTTTGGCAGGATTAAGATAGCAAAAATCTTCTTACCAAAAGCAACCCATTGATTCAATATAATTCAATATAAGAACAATATTCAAATTCATTTGGAAGAACAAAAATTCAGGATAGCAAAACTGTTCTCGACAATAAAATAAAAACTTTTGTGTGAATCATCATCCCTGATCTCAATCTGTATTATGGAGCATTCCTGATGAAAACTGCTTGGTACTGGTAAAGAGACAGAAAGATAGATCAATGGAATAGAATTGAAGACCCAGACATGAACCCATGCATCAATGTTCACTTAATTTTGACAGAGGAGCCAAAACCATCCAGTGAAAAAAAAGGAGAGAATTTTCAACAAATGGCGATTGTTAAACTGGAGGTTACAATGTTGAAGAATGCTAATAGATCCATTCTTATCTCCTTGTACAAAGCTCAAGTCCAAGTGGATTAAGGACCTTCACATAAAACCAAATACACTGAAAATACCAGAAGTAAATGTGGCTAAGAGACTTCAACACAAAGGCAAATGAAGAAATTTCCTGAACAGAACACAAGTGGCTTATTCTCTAAGATCAAGAATCAGCAAATGGGACCTCATAAAATTGTAAACTTCTTTAATGCATGTCAATACACAAAATGGCAATCAACAGATTGAGATAAAGTCTTTACCAATTCTATATCTAGTAGAGGGCCACTATCAAATATATACAAAGAACTTAAGATATTTGACTTCAGAGAAACAAATAATCAATTTAAAAATGGGGTACAGAACTAAACAAAGTATTCTCAACTGAGGAATATCGAATGACCAAGAATCACCTAAAAATATATTCAACATCCTTAATTACCAAGGAAATGCAAATCAAAACAACCCTGTGATTTCATTACAAATCAGTTAGAATGGCTAAAATAAAAACCTCAGGTAACAACAAATGCTGGTTTATGATAATGTAGAAAAATAGGAAGACTCCATTATTACTGGTGTGATTGAAATCTGTTACAACCTCTCTGAAGATCAGTCTGGTGGTTTCATTGAAAATTAGACATAGTACTACTTGAGTACTCAGATTCAGCTATACCTCACCTTGGTATATACTCAAAAGATGTTCCAACATATAACAAGGATACATGTTTACCTATGTTTATAGCAGCCTTATTTATAATATCCAGAAGCTGGAAATAACCAAAATATTTTTCAAGAGAGGAATGAATAAAGGAAACATGGTAAGTTAACACAATGGAGGACTACTCAGCTATTAAAACAATGACTACATGAAATTCTTAGGCAAGATCATCCTTAGTGAGGTAACCCAATCACAAAAGAACACACATGTTCTCACTGATAAGTGGATATTCCCCCCAAAACTCAAAATACCCAAGATGCAATTCACATTCCACATGAAGCTAACAGAGAAATGGGACCAATTTGTGGATGTTTCAGTCCTTCTCAGATGGTGAACAAAATACTCACAAGATGAAATACATGGAAAAAGAGTGGAGCATAGAAAGAAAGAAAGGTTATCCAGAGACTGCCTCATCTGTTGATCCATCTTATATGCATCTACCAAATCCAGTTACTATTGCTGATGCTAAGAAGTGCTTGCTGAATGGAGCCTGAGATGGATTTCTCTTGACAGGTTCTTTCAGACCCTTACTGATACATATTTAGATGCTTTCGGCTAACCATCAAAGTGAGCAGGGGGATCCCAATTGAGGATATAGAGAAAAGATTGGAGGAGCTGAAGGGGTTTGCAGTTTACAGGAAGAACAGCAATATCCACCAATCAGACCCTGCCCCCCCCCCAAGAACTCCAAGGGCTTATAAGAGCCACCAAAATGTACACATGATGGGAACCATGTTTCCTGCTGCATATGTAGCAGAGGGTGGCATTATCTGACAGCAGTAGGAGGAGAAGACCTTTGTGCTGTGAAGTGTAGATGCCCCAGTGTTGGGGAATTTAAGGGTATTGAAATGGAAGTGGTTTGGTGGGAGGGGAAGTATCCTAAGAGAAGCAGGGGGAAAAAGGAAGAGGCATAACCAGGAAAGGAGATAACATTTGAAATATAAATACATAAACTATACAATAAAATTTACTTTCAGTAAAAAAGAATGTTCATTATTCCAACAACAACAATAATATTGATAGTATTTTTATAGGAATATGAGACACAGGTTGAGAAATTCTCAATTTTTGATATAAGTATTGTAGTATCATGAAAAGCGTGTCTTGTTTAAGACTCTCAAGAATGTATTTTGATGGATCTTTCATATATAACATGATACTTTTTATTTTGAAGTGTTGCATTGGTTCAGTAAATGTATTAATTAGGGTCCAAGAAATAAGTGTCTATCTATGGACTGATTTTAAGGTGATACATAATTGGACAGTGGAGAGGTAGGCGGGGAATGTCTAGACAGACAGAAGAGGAAGAGATTCTAGGAGGAACAGAGATGGAGACAGATGTATATGTTTTCCTTGGTGCATCTCTAGCTTAATGAAGTTTTTATTGTTATTTCTAAGGATTTCCGTGGGTCTTTTTTATCTCCTATAGAAGGGCAGTTTGTATCTTTATCCATTGGTTGTAGGCTTATTGTGTAGAGGGTATGTGTATTGAAAATTAAATATATGAACCTGCTTGATAAAATACTGGGCTTTGGATTCATGTTTGTGCTAGGTGGTGGAGGAAAGGAACACACTGAGGTGGTTGTATTCACCTGGGACAGACGCAGCAAAGAGTGGGTAGAGTGAACCATGCTATTGTTCATAGAGTCGGCTTGTAGTGCTTAGCAGTGTAGGAACCAGAAGTGTGAGCAAGAGCACACTAGAGCAGCATCACTGGAGTGAGACTGCAGGAGCAGATAAAGGGTTAAGCCATCATTTTAATATTTACTGCAACATCTATCAGTGTTAAGATATTAAGACCATTGTTATAAATGCATATTCTTCATTTTATATGGTATATTCATTTTATTTTATGTGTATGGATGTTTTGCGTGATATGTGTTTGAGAACTACATTTCTGCAACTTTATATTTTGCTATGAAGATCAGAAGAAGGTGTGGAAACCTTGGAATATGTGTAAGCTTTCATGTGAGTGCTGAGAACCAAGCAGGGTTCTTTATAAGAGAAGAAAGTATTCTTAAATGTACAGCCATCATTTCATCCCCTATTTTATGAATTTTTAATGAAACATTTTCAATAAGCTACATTTGTTTCCATACATTCAGATTGAAGAATATTTAAAACAGAAGATGGTAGGAAAGGTGATGTTACTTCCCTTTTGATTACTATTTAGAATCACTCATTAATCTAAGAACAAACCTAAATAGGTCACATTTTTTATTCTTTCTCTTGAAAGCCATGAATTTAAATTGTTATTGTTAATAATAAAACATGTGTTAGTCATTTATTTCAACAGCATTTATATATTTTCTGTTAATTGAGAATTTCTGAATTTTATAAGAATCACCTGTAAGGCTCTTAAATGTACACATTAAGATACTGTATCATTTTGACATCTAACACACTCTTTCTATATCTAATGTATATATTTATATTTATATATATCTAAAGATACCATCTACCTATATAGATGTTCTATAACTATCTAATATATGTATATAATTTACTTTTATGTCTAATATATCTAATATAACTATCTATTTGTCAAATATATAATATTTATTACATAGATCAGATAGACTGAGGGACAGATGATAGATTAGTCCATGTGGATATTAGGTAAATTGATGATGAATAGACTGAGCACTGCAGTGCTTGTCTTGTAGCCTATAATTGAAGGTCCAAGAGAACACTCTCAGGTTGTTTCTCCCCTCTCTTCTGGAAACAACTCTGGTTTTAGCACTGATAGCCAATGACTTTACCATCTGAGCTGCCACTGTTGCCCATATGTGAAGTTTGATCTAGTTATTTAACTCAAAGTCTGCATAATGCTTGTTACCATTGTATAACTCTCTCATCCTTTGGGTTTCTTTTAAAATAAATTTGATCATATAGCCAAGAAGTTGTAGAACCTATTTCTTGAGAACCAACCACTCTTTCTGACTATGGATATGACTACTTAAAGAAATCATGCTTTGTTGCATTTATGCAGACATTCATATAGAATTTTTTGTCATATGTTTGGATCATCAGTTCTCCACAATTTCTCCCTGGTCCTTCTCAACTGCCTACCATCCAGGCCTAAGTTTTGCTTTTACTTAAGAACAAAACAAAACAAAACCAAAACATACACACACACACACACACACACACACACACACACACACACACACACACAAATGAAAACCAAAACATCAATACCAAAAAGAGACCCAAACAACATCTGTCCTCTCTCCCATATACACATTAAAAACATGAAATTCATTTAGTATAGGCCAACTACTGGTCAATAGCAGCCCTGCCCTAAATTGTGTTTTTCATATATACAATGACACTTCACTGGTAAAACTTCCAGATACACTAGGATGGTAGAAACAAGAACTTAACAAAATTGTAATAGCTCACATAAGACATACACAGGTTTAATTCAGCCATCAGATGAGGTAGAGGACATGGATCTCACCCACAATTAAGAAACTATCTGTAATAGCTTAGATAAAGGAAAATCTACTTTTGCGTAGTCTTGTTGAAGAATGCGTACCAAATAATTTTGCTAATTATTGGATGTGATTGATGCTGCATAGAAAATATTAATGTTGGGTGAAGTTGAGATTGAGTCTTAAAGGATTTCCATGAAAGTTGTCAGAAACATTTTAATACAAAGTATACTAATAGACAAACAATACATGGGCAAGTCATAAGGTCAAAAGATATTCTGACAACCAGGGAATCTGTTTTGTTTTGTCTCTTTGTATAACTTTGAGATACCAAGTTGCTAATGCCCTTGGAGAGCAGTCCAGGTATTCTCAGAAGACATTTTAAGTTTTTGTTCTATGGCATGATACTTTTCTTTTTTCTTTTGTCCCTTCCTTCCATCCCTTTCTCTCTCACCCTCCCTCCCTTTCTTTTTTCCTTCTTTTTTCTTTCTTTCTCTCCCTCTCATCCTCTTATTCTTTATTCCCTCCTCTTTATTTTTCCTCACTTCTTTCTTCTTCTGTCTTTTTTCATTTACTTATCTCTAGAGGTATATTTCTTACTGTGTAGTCTGAAAAATGAAGAGCAAAATGCCTCCGAAGGCTTAGGCACAAATGATAGACGGTACATGATGGTTCCTGTAAATGACAACCAAATGATGGGACAGTTCCTATTTTTGGTTCATGAATAAATTAATATCATGTAATATTAGTAAATAGAAGAATTTCATTTTTTTTAGGTAACAGAAGCAAGAGAGCATCAGTCAGAAAGCAAGGAAAAGAAAGAAAATGGACCAAACAAATAAGTGGGGTAACATGTCATTGTGCTTGTCAATTGTATAACACCTTTTAATATTGTTTTTAATACTATTGTTTTTAACTATGGTCATTTAGAAAGGCCAAAACAGAAAATTTTCAATAAAATATAGGAATGTCTCTATTCTACAATAAATTACAAAGAGATTATATCTATGGAGCAGTTGTGCTTTGACTATTTTTCTTTATACATTGAATATGGACATTTATTTTTCTCATTGGTTTGTTTAATATGTTGCTCACATTTCAGTCTTTAACACTGGCAATGCCTCATCTGGATGATTTTCCTTGTGGCAGCAGGCCATAGTCTGTTTAGAAATTCCTGACCTAAAATATATCTTTAATATGAGTGCCCTTTTTGTCCTTGAACTAAAGTGCTAATAGCTATTGCATCATAAACGATTCAAAATGTAGAAAGAGATTTGGACACATGTTGAAGTGATTCAGAGGAGAATCACATACTATGAGATAAGGCAAGAGCTGGAGACACCAAGCCCATCTCTGCTGATTATACTGTATCTCCTCACATAATGCTTAATGGTCCTTGAACAGAGTTTTGTATCCTGTACCTATGGTGAATATTGAATTTTGTTACCTTTTGTTCTTTCTTATACAAGTGAAATCACATTGAGGGTCTAATCTTTCATATTTACTACTATGTTTACATCATATTTTCAGGTTATCTACCCAATAACAATATGTTTCTAGTTAAATAAGTACTTATGAAAAATAGTTCTTTCTGATACTTAAGTTGTTTCATTATATAATCAATACTCAACAGCAGAACAATTTGACTAATAGATTATGTAATAGTCACCTAGGTGGTACTGGTTTTGAAGGCATGAAGGGTCATGAATAACAGCTGAGGTTTGGTACTGTGAGAGGCCATGTAAGGCCAATGGTAAAGTTGCAGACTCAATTTCAGTTGATCACCCAGGCCTGAAGGGGTCATGCAAAAGGGTTGAGGCTTGGTACCATGAAGAGAACCTATGCGAGGCCATTGGAGAAACCTAGTTTTCATGGAAGACCACAGTTTATTAGAGATGCCAGTTCCCTGGGGTGATCACCAAGAACAGTGGAGAGAATCAACTTGAGCTGAAAGTGCTACAGAGAGCAGAGCTGAAGAAGTGACATCATTCCTTAAAAAGAGCCTAGATGTTCATCCCAGACATTGGAACAAGGAACTGTAATATTGAAGTTGCCTTGGAAACTGAAAGATGTTCTAGATGCCAGAGACATGGGTTATCTTCTGAGCAAAACTGCTAACAGGGAGTGGCACCATCTCTGGAGAAAGAAGTTTGTTGCAGTCAACAAAATTGAAAACTGAGCTGGAAGATCTGAAGACTGCTTTGACATCACACAAGAAGATGCAGATTTTGGAGTTTGCTCATCTGGTTTTCTGTCTTCCTTTGTGAATTACAGTCAAGTGATTAGCTGAATCTCAGATGAGACTTTGAATTTTGGACTTTTAACATTGTTGAGAATGCTATAGACTATGGGGACTCTGGTAATTGGACTAAATGTAATTTGCATTACGCTATGTTTAGGTATGGCCCTCATGTGTTTGATGAAGCCTATGTAGGATAGGGAGTGGAATGTGATGGCTTGAATATGCTTGGCTCAGAGAGTGACACTATTAGGAGTTGAGGCCTTGATGGAGTAGGTGTTTCACTGTGGGCATGGTTTTAAGACTCACATCCTAGCTGCCTGAAAGTCTTACAGTAACAACCTTCAGTAGAAGATGTAGAAATCTTAGCTCTGTCTTCATCATGCCTGCCTGGATGCTGCCCTGCACCTGCTGTGATGATGATGGACTGAACCTCTGAATCTGTAAGTCATTCCAATTAGATGTTATCCTTTATAAGAGAAAAAATAAAGGCCTTCTGTTTTTCAAAAGGAAATGGAGAAGTACCTTGAAGGAAGAGGGGAAGGAATGGGCATATGGGAGGGACTGGGAAACTATGGCCAGGATGTAGGGTATGAGAGAAGAATGAAACAAATATATGCATATGTATATGTGTATATGTATGTATAAGTGTATGTGTATGTGTATATGTATATGTGTATATGCATATATATGTATATGTAAGCAGAACACAAGTTGAAAATAACTTTCAGCGGTATAATACTTAAGACCTACTAATTTAAGCATATATTAAATAATAAGTAAGAGTAGGTTCAACTAATTCATATTTTTGTGTTTTATGGTACATGTTATTGGTAATGGATGTATATGAGAATACACCTATTTGTATATACACCTTACCTGTGAGGGCTGGATTTTGATGTTGCATATAGTCCTTAATTACATTTTATCTCATTTCTTGAGACCTCTCACTGACCCTGAAATTCACTGCTTGACTGGGTGTTCATAAACCTATAGTAATCCCTTCTTCTCTACCTCCTCAGGACTTCAATAACTGACATTTGCCAATCTGCATCCTTTTCTTACGTGGATTAGAGCACCTTAAGTTAGAGCCTCATGCTTGTGAAGCAAGCACTGTATATCTAAGCTACCTCCACTGAAGATATCATATCCACATATGCATACATGTGCTTATGTGTGTATGTACATATATACATTTATATTTTCAAACTTGCATGCAAGTGTATATTTGTGTCTCTGTCTATCATCTATTATCTCTATTCTTACATATACATGTATTTGTGTGTGTTGTGTGTGTGTGTGTATGTGTACTGTATTCTATCTCCATTTATTGTTCAGTGTTTACATTTTTTGATTGAAAAATATTCAGGGAGTATAATTACTGGAAAAAACTATTAACTCTTAATTTATTGGAGCTTTTTATCTTGGGGTGGGGTCTTGTAAGATTTCTAATTGTGTGCTCACTTCAGCAGCACATATGCTAAAATTGGAATGATAGAGAAGATTAGCATGGCCCCTGCACAAGGATGACATGCAAATTCGTGAAGCGTTCCAGATTTTTGCGGAAAACCCAATACAATGAGGGAAAATACAGCCTAGTAAAAACAAGAAAACTCCTAAACAAAAAAACCAAAAGAACAAAAAGACACAGACAAAACTCAACCCACAAAAGCAATAATCACAGGAAACAGAAACAACTATTCCTTGATATCTGTTAACATAAATGGACTCAACTCCCCAATAAAGAGACATAGGATATCAGACTGGATACATAAACAATATCCAGCCTTTTTCTGCATACAGGAAACTCATCTGAGAGACAAAGACAGACACTACCTCAGAGTAAAAGGGTGGGAAAAAACTTCCAAGAAAACAGCCCCAAGAAGCAAACTGGAGTGGCTATTTTAATATTGAATAAAGTAAATTTCCAACCAAAAGTTATCAAAAAGGATAAGGAAGGACACTTTTTATTCATTAAGGGGAAATCTGTCAGGAGGAACTCTCAATCCTTAACATATATGCTCCAAATAAAAAAGCACCCACATTCATAAAAGAGACCGTACTAAAGCTCAAAAAACACATTTCACCCCACACAATAATAGTGGGAGACTTTAATACCCCACTCTCACCAATGGACAGATCAGGGAAACAGAAACTGAACAAGGATACTGCAAAACTAGCAGAGACATTGAACCAACTAGAATTAATAGATATCTATAAAACATATTACCCTAAAGTAAAAGAATACACCTTCTTCTCATCACCCCATGGCAATTCTCGAAAATTGACCACATAATTGGACACAGAACAAGCCTCAATCAATATAAGAAGATTGAAATACTCCCATGCATCCTCTCAGACCACCATAGTCTACAGCTGGTCTTTAAGAACAACAAAGACAACAAAAAGCCCACATACACATAGAAACTAAACAACGCTCTGTTAAACGATAGTAGGGTCAAAGAAGAAATAAAGAAATAATTAAGGATTTTCTAGAATTCAACGAAAACGAAAACACAACATACCCAAACCTATGGGATGCAATGAAAGCCGTACTGAGAGGAAAACCCAAAGTGCTTCCAAAAAGAAACTGGAGAGATCTTACATCAGCAACCTGACAGCACAGCTAAAAGTCCTAGAACAAAAGGAAGCAGATATACCCCACAAGAGTAGACAGGAAGAAATAATCAAAATTAGGGCAGAAATAGACCAAATAGAAATAAAGAGAACCACTGAAAAATCTACAAAACCAAGAGTTGGTTCTTTGAGAAAATCAACAAAATTGATAAACCCCTATCCAGACTAACTAGAGGGCAATGAGAGAGTATACAAATTAACAAAATCAGAAAGGAAAGTAAAGACATAACAACTGAAACTGAGGAAATTAAAAAAAAATCATCAGATCCTACTACAAAACTTATACTCCACAAAGTTGGAAAATCTGGAGGAAATGGACAAAATCCTAGACAGATAAAAGATCCTAAATTTAAACCAGGACCATGTAAACCATCTAAATAACCCTATAACACCTAAAGAAATTGAAGAAGTCATCAAAAGCCTCCCAACCAAAAAAAGCCCAGGTCCAGACGGGTTCAGTGCAAATTTTAACAGATATTCATTGCGGATATAACATGAATACTCTCCAAAAAATTCCAAAAGGTAGAACCAGATGGAATACTACCTAACCCATTTTTGAGACAAAATAACGCTTGTACTTAAACCACACAAAGACCCTACAAGGAAAGAGAACTTTAGACCAATCTCACTTATGAACATTGTCGCAAAAATACTCAACAAAATCCTTACAAACCAAAACCAAGAACACATCAAAACGATCATTCATCATGACCAAGCTGACTTCATCCCTGGGATGCAGGGATGGTTTAACATAAGGAAATCCATCAAGGTAATCCACCATATAAACAAACTCAAAGAACAAAATCACATGATCATCTCACTAGATGCTGAGAAAGCATTTGACAAAATTCAACACCCCTGCATGTTAAAAGTCCTGTAAAGCACAGGAATCCAAGGTCCATTCTTAAAAATAATAAAAGTAATATACAGCAAACCAACAGCCAACATCAAACTTAACAGTGGGAAACTTGAAGCAATCCCATTAAAATCAGGGACTCCACAAGACTGCCCACTCTTCTCCTACCTATTCAACATAGTACTAGAACTCCTGGCTGGAGCAAATAGACAACAAAAGGAGATCAAGGGGATACAAACCGGAAAGGAAGAGATAAAAACATCACTCTTTGCCGATGACATGATAGTGTACTTATTTGACCCCAAAAATTCCAACAGAGAACAACTACAGCTGATAAACAAGTTGAGCAAAGTGGCTGGATACAAAATTAACTCAAATCAGTAGCCTTCCTATACTCAAAGGACAAACATGTGGAGAAAGATATTAGGGAAAAGGTACCCTTCACAATCCTTACAAATACTATGAAATACATTAGTGTGACTCTAACTAAGCAAGTGAAAGACCTGTACGACAAGAACTTAAAACCTCTAAAGAAGGAAATTGAGGAGGATCTCAGAAAATGGAAAGATCTCTCATGCTCATGGATTGGAATGATCAACATTTTAAAAACGGCCATCCTACCAAAAGCAATATACAGATTCAATGCAATCCCCATCAAAATTCCAACCCAGTTCTTCATGGAGTTGGAAAGATCAATGTGCAATTCTATATGGAACAACAAAAGACCTAGAATAGCAAAATTCATCCTCAACAACAAGAAAACATCTGTGGAAATCACTATCCCTGACCTCAAGCTATAGTACAAGGCAATTGTGCTGAAATCTGCATGGTACTGGTACAGAAATAGGCATGTGGATCAATGGAATAGAATAGAAGATCCAGAAATAAGCCCTCATGTATATGGTCAACTGATTTTTGACAAAGGAGGCGAAAACATTCAATAGAAAAAGGACAGCCTATTCAACAAATGGTGCTGGTCCAACACTCACCATGCAAAAGAATGAAAATAGACCCGTTCTTATTTTTTTGTACAAAGCTCAAGTGTAAGTGGATCAAAGATCTCCACATTAAACCAGATACACTGAAACTATTAGATGAGAAAGTAGGGAAACCTTAGAACACATAGGCACAAGAGAAAATTTCTTGAACAAAACACCAATGGCTCAAGCTCTAAGGTCAAATATTAACAAATGGGACTAAATAAGATTGCAAAGTTTCTGTAAGTCTAAGGACATTGTCAAGAAAACAAAATGGCAGCCAACAGAACGGGAAAAGATCTTTACCAACTCCACATCAGATAGAGGCCTAATATCTAAGGTATACAAAAAAATAAAAAAGCTAGACACCAGAGAATCAAATAACCCTATTAAAAATGGGTACAGAGCTAAACAAAATATTCTTAGTTGAGGAATATTGAATGGCTGAGAAATATCTGAGGAAGTGCTCGACATTTTTAGCCATCAGGGAAATGCAAATCAAAACAACCCTGAGATTCCACCTCACACCAGTCATACTGGCCAAGATCCAAAACTCAGATGACAACAGATGCTGGCAAAGTTGAGGAGAAAGAGGAACACTTCTCCACTGTTGTTGGGGTTGCAAACTAATACAACCACTCTGGAATTCAGTCTGGTGATACCTCAGAAAATTGGACATAATACAACCTTAAGATCCAGCTATTCCACTTCTGGGCATATACCCCAGAGACACTCCAATATACAACAAAGATATATGCACTGCAATGTTCATAGCAGCTCTATTCATAATAGCCAGAAGCTGGAAAGAATCCAGATGTCCTTCAGAAGATGAATGGATACAAAAATTGTGGTACATTTACACAATGGAATACTACACAGCCACCAGAAATAATGACTTGACCAAATTCTTAAGAAAATGGCTGCATCTAGAGAATATCTTTCTGAGTGAGATAACCCAGTCACAAAAGAACAGACATAATATGCAGTCACTGATAGTGGGATGCTAACCCCAGAGGCTCGCACTGCCCCAGAACCAAGTCACAGACTGTATGAAGTCCAAGAAATAAAGAAAACAAAACAAAACATAGAAAAAAAATCTTTACACAAGAAAAGTTTGAATATTTCCTTGTTACATTTTGTTTTACATGTACTTTATGCTCATTGTAACTATTAAGTTTTCAATACATACTACCAAACCTTTAAAAAATTCAAGTACTTATTAAAAATATATATTCATATCATTTTATTTAAAAATTATTATAAAATCTAAAAAAAAGTATTGACAAAAATATATTCTATAATTTTATGCAAAAAATGCTTAAAATCTGTACATTCATCTTTGTTTTGTAAAATAAAGTTTTAAAAAAAATTCTAGTTGTGTTGTAATGTCAACTAATATGTTCATTATGGTGATTGTGAAGAGTATTTTTCCATTCGATGAAGAATATTACAGAAATTGAATGCTGGTAAAATAGAATACATATCTTTGGGGTTCCCAACCTTACTTGATAAGTCTACAAAGCAACATCTACACCTAAGACTCACAGAGTTTTAAAGAAGATGTAAAGTCAGTAAGAGAGATGGAACCAGGACATTTCTGCAATATAGCATCTCCTATATATGACAAGGAACTCCACCCATAATGTCTTTACTTAGTTTTTAACAAGAATGCATAAACAATTGAATCTAAACTGCTTCTTTGTACATGGCTACTGTATCCTTTGCATAGAATTTTAAATTAAGTTTTCTCTCTACTGAGTTAACTATTTCAGTTTTGTAAATAAACATTTTTACACATTTTTCTTACTTGTTCTCCATATGAACATTTTAAAAAAAGCATCAGTTTAGGTTTCATCACTAGCATGAAAATATGTGAGAATTAATTTCATATGGAAACTTTATAGCAGGACCCTTAGATTCTTTTGTTTTCCCATTAAGGACTCTATTAAAGAGACATGTATCTTAGGAAACTAATATAGCAAGTGCAGAAAAATTTAAGACTGAAAGGAATGATGAAATAAATTGGATCTCAGTATTACTGATTTTTTTGCCCTGAGGTGAAAATACTTGACTAGATAAAATTCTGTTTCTGTCCAGCTAACGTTTCTTTGTTGTCAATACTAGAGAAGATCAGTTATCCAAGAGTCTTTTCTCCCCCTGGTTATCACTTCATAGCAACTAGAAGCTGACATTGTAGGGCTAGTTATCCATTTGAAGAGTTTACCACCAGCTGGCTTTCTTGCAATTTAATTGGTAAGGTAGGGGAGCAATTAGAAACTAGTTGCTCCAACACCAGAGATATATCCTGGATCCAACTGTGCTGTCTAAAAACATTTCCCATGCATTGCAATTAAAAAACGATTGGGAGTCTATTTCCAGTATGTCATGAGGAGACACTTTAAAGAAGGTGTGTAGAATGAGACTTAACTGTGTCACAGAGAAGCTACAGCTGCAGGAAGTGCAAACAATTGGGAGGGGTTAAAATTAGTATTAAACTCAGTCCCAGTAGACTGTAAAAGAACCATTCAGAAATCACTTGGCATCATATATTATAAAAAAGAAGAGATTTCTGATTTATTTTTAGTTTATTGTGTTGAAGAAGCAAAGATCTTCAAAAGATATATTTTAAAACAAAAGTTATGTTGCTTTATGTAGTAGAATTCTTGTTATCAAAACACCTTTGCTCTATTTATTAGTTTAGGCTTAATTACTCTAGGTTTAAATTCTTCCATGAAATTGCTTTGAAGGATTTCCAAGTTTTATATTTAGATAAATAAAAATTATAAAATGAACATATGCTCATAGCTTGTGAATGATTTATACCATGCTGAAGGTTTAATGAAAAATAGTCATATTGTCAACTGTACAGAATGGAGTCAGGTTGAGAGAGACATTATCTAGGTTATGTAGATAACTCACAATCAAGAATGCACATACCCCATGACTGGGAAGAAAATTTGCCAAATTATTCATTTTTTTAATCGAAAAACTTTATTTTTTTTAAAAAGATAAATGTACAGATTTTAAAAGCATTTTTGCATAATAGTATATGAATACATTTTTGTCAGTACTTGACTTTTATAAAGGTTTGATAATATGCCTTAAAATTATACCAGTTAATACAAGCATAAAGTGCATATAAAACAAGATGTAACCTGGAAATAGTCAAAGTATCTTTGGTGTGTAAATATTAAGCATACTGATTTTTCTTTCTTTTTTTTTGGACTTTGATTTTCTTGAACTTCATATACTCTGTAAGTTGTTTCTGGGGTTCTCAGAGCTTTCTGGGGCTAGTATCCAGTTATCAGTGGCTGCATATTATGCCTGTTATTTTGTGAATGGGTTATCTCAGGATGATATTCTCTACATGCATCCATTTTCTTAAGAATTTCATAAAGTCATTGTTTTTTATAGCTGAGTAGTACTCCATTATGAAAATATTCCACAATATTTGTATCCATTCATCTCCTGATGGACATCTGGGTTCTTTCCAGCTTCTGGCAATTATAAATAGGGCTGCTATGAGCATTGTGGTGCATGTGTCTTTGTTGTATGTTAGAGCGTCTCTGGGGTATATGCCCAGAAGTGGAATAATTGGACTACTATGTCCAGTTTTCTGAGGAAATGCCAGACTGATGTCCAGAATGGTTATATCAGTTTACAACCCCACCAGCAGTGGAGAAGTGTTCCTCTTTATCCACATCCTTGACAGCATCTACTGTCATCTGAGTTTTGGATCTTAGCCATTCTGGTTGGTGTGAGTTGGATTCTCAGGGTTGTTTTGATTTTTATTTCCCTGATGGCTAATGATGTTGAGCACTTCCTTAGATGTTTCTCAGCCACTAGATAGTCCTCAATTGAGAACTTTTTGTTTAGCTTTGTACTCCATCTTTTAATAGGATTGTTTGATTCTCTGGTGTCTAACTTCTTGAGTTTTTTTTGTATACCTTGGATATTAGGCCTCTATCTGATGAGGGGTTGGTGCAGATCTTTTTTTAATTTGTTGGTTGCCATTTTGTTTTTTTGACAGAGTCCTAAGCCTTACAGAAACTTTGCAATCTCATTAAGTCCCACTTATTCATATTTGACCTTAGAATATGAGACATTCCTGTTTTGTTCAGGAAAATTTCTCCTGTGCCTATATTTTCTAAAAATTTCCCTACTTTCTCTGCTAATAGTTTCAGTGAACTTAGTTTAATGTGGAGATCTTTGATCTACTTGCACTAGAGCATTTTACAAGGAGATAAGAAAGGATCTATTCTTATTTTTCTGCATGCTGTGTTCCAGTTGGATCAACCACACTTGTTGAATAGGCTTTCCTTTTTCCATTGAAAGTTTACATTTCTCTCATCAAAAATCAAGTGACAATATATTTGAGGGCTCATTTCTGTATCTTCTGTACTATTCCATTGATCCACTTGCCTATCTCTGTACCAGTACCATGCAGTTTTTAACGCAATTGCCTATTAATATAGCTTGAAGTCAGGAATGGTGAGTTCCACAGTTGTTTTCTTGTTGAGGATGGAATTCAGTATTCTAGGTCTTTTGTTATTCCAGATAAAATTGCACATTGCTCTTTCTAACTCTATGAAGAATTGGGTTTGAATTTTGATGAGGATTGCTTTGAATTTGTAGATTGCTTTTGGTAAGATGGCCATTTTTAAAGTGTTGATACTCCCATTTCATGAAGATGGGAGATCTTTCCATTTTCTGAGTTCATCCTCAATATCTTTCCTATCAGATCACCATGGTCTAAGGATGGTCCTTAATAACAACAAAGACAACAAAAAGCCCATATACATACGTAAACTAAGCAATGTTCTATTAAACGATACTATCATCAATGAAGAAATAAATAAAGAAAGAAAATATTTTCTAGGATGTAATGAAAATGGAAACACATCATACCAAAACCTATGTGATGTAACAAAAGTAGCATTAAGAAGAAAACTCAAAACTTTGAGTGATTCCAAAAAGAAACTGGAGAGAACATACACTAGCAACTTGACAGCACAGTTGCAAGCTCTAGAACAAAAGGGAGCAGATACACCTAAGAGGAGTAGACAGCAACAAATAATCAAACTCAGAGCAGAAATTGACCAAATAGAAACAAAAAGAACCATCCAAAGAATCAACAAAACCAAGAGTTGTTTCTTTGAGGAAATTAACAAGATTGATAAACCCTTATCCATACTAACTAGAGGGCAAAGAAAGCATATCCAAATATATAAAATCAGAGAGGAAGGAGAAGACATAACAACTGAAAATGAGGAAATTCAAGAAATCATCAGTTCCTAGTACAAAAGCCTATACTTAACAAAGCTGGAAAGTCTGGAGGAAATGAATAAATTCTTAGACAGATACCAGATACTAAATTTAAACAAGGACCAGGTAAACCATCTAAACAATCCCATAACACCTAAAGAAATAGAAGCATTCATTAAAAGCCTCACAAACAAAAAAAAGCCCAGGTCCAGATGGGTTCAGTGTAGTATTTTTTCAAACACTTATTGAGAACCTAATATCAATACTTTCCAAACTATTCCATAAAATAGAGTGAGATGGAAAACTACCTAACAGTTTTTGAGGCCACAATAACCCTCCTTCCTAAATCACACAAATACACTACATGGAAAAAGAATTTCAGACTAATCTCATTTATGAAAATTTATGGAAAAATACTCAACAAAATCCTTGCAAACCAAATCCAAGAACACATCAAAATGATCATTCACCATGATCAAGTAGGCTTCATCCTTGAGATGCAGGGATAGTTTAATATACTGCAATCCATCAATATAATCCACCATATAACCAGACTCAAAGAAAAAAACCACATGGTCATCTCATTAGATGGTGAGAAAGCATTTGACAAAATTCAACACCCCTTCATGTTAAAAGTCTTGGAAAGAACAGGAATGCAAGGCTCATACCTAAGCATAATAAAAGCAATATACAGCAAACCAATAGCCAACATCAATCTTTTTTTTTAACGACTTTATTTTGCAAAACAAAGATAAATGTACAGATTTTGAACATTTTTTTGCTTAAAATTATACATATTTGTCAGTACTGTTTTTTCAGACATTAAAATAAATTTTACATAAGACCCTGTGAATATATTTTTTAGTCAGTACTTGATTTTTTTCAAGGGCTTGACAGTATGCATTGAAAACCTACTAGTTACAATAAGCGTAAAGTACATGTAAAACAAAACGCAACATAAAAATAGTCAAAGTCTTCTTGTTTTGTGAATATATGCATATTTTTTGTTTTCTTTATTTCTTGGACTTCATACAGTCTGTAAGTTGTTTCTGGGGGACTGCAAGCCTCTGGGGTTAGCATCCCACTATCAGTGACTGCATATTATGTCTGTTCTTTTGTGACTGGGTTATCTCACTCAGGATGATCTTCTCTAGATGTAGCCATTTTTTAAGAATTTGGTTAAGTCATTGTTTCTGGTGGCTGAGTAGTATTCCATTGTGTATATGTACCACAATTTTTGTATCCATTCGTCTTCTTAAGGACATCTGGGATCCTTCCAGCTTCTGGCTATTATAAATAGAGCCGCTATGAACATTGTGGTGCATATATCTTTGTTGTGTATTAAAGTGTCTCTGGGGTATATGCCCAGAAGTGGAATAGCTGGGTCTTCAGGTAGTACTATATCCAATTTTCTGAGGTATCGCCAGACAGATTTCCAGAGTGGTTGTATTAGCTTGCAACGCCACCAACAGTGGAGAAGTGTTCCTCTTTCTCCACAGCCTCGCCAGCATCTGCTGTCATCTGAGTTTTGGATCTTGGCCAATCTGACTGGTGTGAGGTGGAATCTTAGGGTTGTTTTGATTTGCATTTCCCTGATGGCTAAGGATGTCGAGCACTTCCTCAGATGTTTCTTGGCCATTCGGTGTTCCTCAACTGAAAATGATTTGTTTAGCTCTGTACCCCATTTTTTAATAGGGTTATTTGATTCTCTGGTGTCTAGCTTTTTGAGTTCCTTGAACACTGAATATTAGGCCTCTATCTGATGTGGTGTTGGTAAAGATCTTTTCCCATTCTGTTAGTTGCCGTTTTGTTTTCTTGACGATGTCCTTAGCATTACAGAAACTTTGCAATCTCATTAAGTCCCATTTGTTAATTTTTTTTAAACGACTTTATTTTACAAAACAAAGATATATGTACAGATTTTAAACATTTTTTGCTTAAAATTATACTTTTTGTCAGTACTGTTTTTTCAGACATTAAAATAATTTTTCACATAAAACCATGTGAATATATTTTATTTAGTCAGTACTTGATTTTTTTCAAGGGCCCGACAGTACGCATTGAAAACCCAATAGTTACAATAAGTGTAAAGTACATGCATAACAAAACGAAACATGGAAACAGTCAAAGTCTTCTTGTTTGTAAATATATGTATACTTTTTTGTTTTCTTTATTTCTTGGACTTCATACAGTCTGTGAGTTGTTTCTGGGGGAGTGCAAGCCTCTGGGGTTAGCATCCCACTATCAGTGACTGCATATTATGTCTGTTCTTTTTTTTTTTTTTAAACGACTTTATTTTGCAAAACAAAGATAAATGTAAAGATTTTAAACATATTTGCTTAAAATTATACATTTTTGTCAGTACTGTTTTTTCAGACATTAAAATAAATTTTACATAAAACCATGTGAATATGTTTTTTAGTCAGTACTTGATTTTTTTCAAGGGCTTGACAGTCCATTTGTTAATCTTTGACCTTAGAGCTTGAGCCATTGGTGTTTTGTTCAGGAAATTTTCTCCTGTGCCTATGTGTTCTAAGGTTTTCCCTACTTTCTCATCTAATAGTTTCAGTGTATCTGGTTTAATGTGGAGATCTTTAATCCACTTACACTTGAGCTTTGTACAAGGAGATAAGAACGGGTCTATTTTCATTCTTTTGCATGTTGAGTGCCAGTTGGACCAGCACCATTTGTTGAATAAGGTGTCCTTTTTCCATTGAATGTTTTCGCCTCCTTTGTCAAAAATCAGGTGACCATATACATGAGGGCTCATTTCTGTATCTTCTATTCTATTCCATTGATCCACCTGCCTATTTCTGTACCAGTACCATGCAGTTTTCAGCACAATTGCCTTGTAATATAGCTTGTAGTCAGGGATAGTGATTTCTGCAGATGTTTTTTTGTTGTTGAGGATGGATTTCGCTATTTTAGGTCTTTTGTTATTCCATATGAAATTGCACATTGATCTTTCCAATTCCATGAAGAACTGGGTTGGAATTTTGATGGGGATTGCATTGAATCTGAGGATTGCTTTTGGTAGGATGGCCATTTTTAAGATGTTGATCTTTCCAATCCATGAGCATGGGAGATCTTTCCATTTTCTGAGATCCTCCTCAATTTCTTTCTTTAGAGGTTTGAAGTTCTTGTCGTACAGGTCCTTCACTTGCTTAGTTAGAGTCACAGCAAGGTATTTCATAGTTTTTGTAACGATTGTGAAGGGTACCTTTTCCCTAATTTCTTTCTCCACATGTTTGTCCTTTGAGTACAGGAAGGCTACTGATTTGTTTGAGTTAATTTTGTATCCGGCCACTTTGCTGAACTTGTTTATCAGCTGTAGGAGTTCTCTGGTGGAATTTTTGGGGTCACTCAAGTACACTATCATGGCATAGGCAAAGATTGATGTTTTTATCTCTTCCTTTCCGATTTGTATCACCTTGATCTCCTTTTGCTGTCTAATTGCTCCAGACAGGACTTCCAGTACTATGTTGAATAGGTAGGGGGAGAGTGGGCAGCCTTGTCGAGTCCCTGATTTAAGTGGGATTGCTTCAAGTTTCTTGCCATTAAGTTTGATGTTGGCTGTTGGTTTGCTGTATATTGCTTTTATTATGTTTAAATATGGGCCTTGGATTCCTGCCAACATCAATCTTAACAGTGGGAAATTTGAAGCAATCCCACTAAAATCAGGGACTAGACAAGGTTGCCCACTATCCCCCTACCTATTCAACATAGTACTGGAAATCCTGGCCAGACCAATTAGACAGCAAAAGGAAGTCAAAAGGATATAAATTGTAAAGGAAGAAGTAAAAATGTCACTGTTTGCAGATGACATGATAGTGTACATAAGTGACTCCAAATATTGCACCAAGAACTTCTACAGCTGATAAACAAGTTCAGCAAAGTGGCTGGATATAAAATTAACTCAAACAAATCAGTAGCCTTCCTATATTCAAAGGACAAACATGCAGAATAAAAAATTAGGGAAAAGATACCCTTTACAATAGTCACAAACAATATGAAATACCTTGGTGTGACTCTAACTAAGCAAGTGAAGGACCTGTATTAAAAGAATTTCAAATTATTCATTCTTAATCGTTCTTCCTGCTACAAGTAAGTAACAAAAAACTAACTGAAAACAAAAATTCCCCAAAAAATCGTGGGTTTAAGAAAACATAAGAGAATATAAATAATATTTTTCTGTATGAATTTGCTACGTTTTTGAGGTTGATTTGTGTTAAAGTATATGAGACAGTTAAAACATGTATCTCATTTCCATTATCACTTTAAGAAGATTCCCAAGGGAACAAAGTAAATTAAAACTTCAAATGATGTGCTTACTGACACCTAACATGGTTTTACTCTTGGAGGTCCAACCACCAGCTGAGACAGACACAGATACTTACACCCAAACATTGCAAGAAAGTTGGGAACCCCTGTGATTGAATTAGGTGAATGATTGAAAAAAGCCAAAGCAGAAGGAAACACCATAGAAAGACCAGGACTCTCAACTAACCTGGATCCCTGGGAGCTCCCAGACACTGAGCCACAAATCAGGTACCAAACACAAGCTGACCCAGTGCTTTAACGCATAAAGAGCAGAAGACAGCCTAGTCAGCTTAAGGGGAGAAGATACAACTTACTCTCCAGAGTCTAGAGGTCTGGCAGCAGAAGTTGCATCTTCTCAAAGATATGTCAAGAGGAATGAGATGAGGAACTGTGGAGGTGGGACTGCAGGAAGGGTGAACTGAGTTATAAATAAATAAATTAATAATCATCATAAAAATAAAATTAACTTGAAAAACAAAATGGTTAATAAATACACGAAGTTCTAAAAAGAATAAAAAAATGTTTAAGAAAATGCACTACTGGATAAAATTCACTGGAGCACAAACTTACAAATTCTCTATTGAAAGTATGGTAATGAGTGATTTACAGTGTATAAGCCGGTAAGTTTAATTAGCTAATGTTTAAATGTCTATATATTTTTATTTTTAAGGATGTTTTTTATTATTTAGTAGAATATTTTGTGAATAAAAAAGGTTATTCACACATTTTTCAATGTAAAATATTCTTCAAACTCTTTCATGAAGTCACTGATATTTTACATGTGATCATATGCCAGCCATTGCTTCAAATGCTTTAGATGTATTTTTTATTTAGACTTTTAATGACCCAATCACACATAAGATATGATTTCATTCAGTATACCTATTTATGTATACTAAAATGTTTTCATACTCATGCATTTATGTGTATTTTCGACTAGGATGAAATGTAACATCATCTTTGCTGAATCCTTTGAGGATTTCTTCTAATAAGACTGTTAAGATAACATGATAAAACTTTTGAAAGCAAATTCACAACCTTTGACAAATATGAAATCATAATAACAATTCAACAATAGTGTTGAGGTTTGAAGAGAACATCAGTTTATTTCACATAGAATTAGTATATAGAAATTGAAGTAAGGATCATAACATGATTAATAATAAAAATGTGACTACATTTATACAAAAGTTTTAGAACTGAGCATGGTAGCTTACTCTTGCAATTCCGACTGATTCACTGAGTCAGAAGCAGGAAGATTGCTAAGAGTTCAAGGCCAAACTGTGTTACACTGTGAAGTTTTTTTAACTTTTTAAAAAAAAACAAAGATAAAAGAAAAAAATTTTAAACATTTTTGCATAAATGTATACAAATTCATTTTTGTCAGTGCTTGACTTTTTTTTTCTCTTATTTGTTTAAGGTTTGATATTCTGCATTTAGGTCTTAGTAGTTACACTGAGCAAAATGTACATGTAAAACAGGATGTAACCCGGAATTAGTCAGCATTTTCTTGGTGTGTAAGGATCAAGCATAACATTTTGTTTTATTTTTTTTTCCTTGAACTTCACATAGTCAGTGAGTTGTTTCTGGGACAATCCTAGCCCCTGGGGTTAGCATCCCACTATCAGTGACTGCATATTATGACTGTTCTTTTGTGACTGGGTTATCTCACTCAGGATGATATTCTCTAGATGCAACCATTTTCTTAAGAATTTGGTTAAGTCATTGTTTCTGAGAGCTGAGTAGTACTCCATTGTGTAAATGTACCACAATTTTAGTATCCATTCATCTACTGAAGGACATCTGGGTTCTTTCCAGATTCTGGTTATTATAAATAGAGCTGCTATGAACATTGTGGAGCATGTATCTTTGTTGTATACTGGAGTGTCTCTGGTGTATATGCCCAGAAAAAGAATAGCTGGATCTTCAGGTAGTACTATGTCCAATTTTCTGAGGAATCGCCAGACTGATTTCCAGAATGGTTGTATCAGTTTACAACCCCACCAGCAGTGGAGAAGTGTTCCTCTTTATTCACATCCTTGACAGCATCTGCTGTCATCTGAGTTCTGGATCTTGGCCAATCTGACTGGTGTGAGGTGGAATCTCAGGGTTGTTTTGATGTGCATTTCCCTGATGGCTAATGATGTTTAGCACCTCCTTTGATGTTTCTCAGCCATTCGATATTCCTCAATTGAGAACATTTTGTTTAGCTCTGTACCCCCTTTTTTAATAGGGTTGTTTGATTCTCTGGTGTCTAGCTTTTAGAGTTCTTTGTATACCTTGGATATTAGGAATCTATGTGATGTGGAGTTGGTAAAGATCTTTTCCCATTCTGTTGGCTGCCATTTTGTTTTCATGACAATGTCCTTAGCCTTACAGAAACTTTGCAATCTCATTAAGTTGCATTTGTTAATATTTGACCTTAGAGCTTGAGTCATTGGTGTTTTGTTCAGAAAATTTTCTCCTGTGCCTATGTGTTCTAAGGTTTTCCCTACTATCTCATCTAATAGTTTCAGTGTATCTGGTTTAATGTGGAGATCTTTGATCCACTTATACTTGAGCTTTGTACATGGAGATAAGAAAGGGTCTAATTTCATTCTTCTTCATGCTGAGTGCTAGTTGGACCAGTACCATTTGTTGATAGGCTGTCGTTTTTCCATTGAATGTTTACAGCTCCTTTGTCAAAAATCAGGTGAGCATATATGTGAGGGCTTATTTCTGGATCTTCTATTCTATTGCATTCCACATGCCTATTTCTGTACCAGTACCATGCAGTTTTCAGCACAATTGCCTTGTAATATAGCTTGAGGTCAGGGTGATTCATCTCCGCAGAAGTTTTCTTGTTGTTAAGGATAAATTGCACTATTCTAGGTCTTTTGTTATTCCCGATAAAATTGCACATTGATCTTTTAAACTCAATGAAGAACTGGGTTGGAATTTTGATGGGGATTGTATTGAATCTGTATATTGCTTTTGGTAGGATTGCCATTTTTAAAATGTTGATCCTTCCAATCCATGAGTATGGGAAATCTTTCCATTTTCTGACATCTTCCTTGATTTCCTTCTTTAGAGGTTTGAAGTTCTTGTCGTAAAGGTCCTTCACTTGCTTAGTTAGAGTCACACTAAGGTATTTCATAGTTTTTGTGACTATTGTGAAGGGTATCTTTTCCCTAATTTTTTTCTCCACATATTTGCCCTTTGAATATTGGAAGGCTACTGATTTGTTTGAGTTAATTTTATATCCAGCCATTTTGCTGAACTGGTTTATCAGCTGTAAGAGATCTCTGTTGGAATTTGTGGGGTCACTTAAGTACACTATCATGTCATCTGCAAAGAGTGATGTTTTTACTTCTTCCTTTCCGATTTCTATCTCTTTGATTTCCTTTTACTCTCTAATTGTTCCAGCCAGGCCTTCCACTACTATATAGAATGGGCAGGGGAAGAGTGGGCAGGCTTGTTGTGTCCCTGATTTTAGTGGGATTGCTTCAAGTTTCCCACTGTTAAAACTGATGATGGCTGTTGTTTTGCTGTATATTTCTTTCATTATGTTTAGTTATGGGCCTTGGATTCCTGTTCCTTCATAGACTTTTAAAATGAAGGCGTGTTTAAATATTTAGATGGTTTACCTGGTCCTGGATTAACTTAAGGATCTTGTATCTGTCCAGGCATTCATCCATTTTCTCCTGATTTTCCAACTTTTTGTAATTTAGGCTTTTGTAGTAGGTTCTGATGATTTCTTGAATTTCCTCAGTTTCAGTTTTTATGTCTTTACTTTCCTTTCTGATTTTGTTAATTTGTATACTCTCTCTTTGCCCTCAGCATGGCTAAGGGTTTATCAACCTTCTTGATCTTTTCCAAGAACCAGCTCTTGTTTTTTTTTTTTTTTTTTTGATTCTTTCGGTGGTTCTTTTTGTTTTTATTTGGTCTATTTCTGCCCTAAGTTTGATTATTTCTTGCCATCTACTCCTCTTGGATATATCTGCTTCCTTTTGTTCTAGAGCTTTTAGCTGTGCTTTCATGTTGCTCTCTTCAGTTTCTATTTGAAACGCTCAGAGCTATGCATTTTCCTCTCAGTACTGCTTTCATTGCCTTCCATATGTTTGGGTACGTTGTGTTTTTGTTTTCATTGAATTCTAGAAAATCCTTAATTTCTTTCTTTATTTCTTTTTTGACTCTGGTATTTTTTAACAGAGCGTTGTCTAGTTTCCATGTGTATGTGGGCTTTTTGTTGTTTTGTTTTTGTTAAAGTCCAGCCTAAGACCATAGTGATCTGAGAGGATACATGGGAGTATTTCAATCTTCTTATATCGATTGAGGCTTGTTCTGTGTCATATTATGTGGTCAATTTTCAAGAAGGTGCCCTGAGGTGCTGAGAAGAAGGTGTATTCTTTTACTTTAGGATGATATGTTCTGTAGATATCTATTAATTCAAGTTGGTTCATAGTGTCTGCTAGTTTTAGAGTGTCCTTGTTCAGTTTCTTTTTCCATGTTCTGTACATTGGAGAGAGTAGTGTATTAAAGTCTCCCACTATTATTGTGTGGGGGGAAAGTATTTTTTGAGCTTTAGTAGGGTTTCTTTATGAATTTGGGTGCTTTTGTATTTGGAACATATATGTTAAGGATTGAGAGTTCCTCCTGACAGATTGTCCTTCCTTATCCTTTTTGATAACTTTTGGTTTGAAATTTACTTTATTCAATATTAGAAAAGCCAATCCAGCTTGCTTCTTGGGGCTGTTTGCTTGGAAGTTTTTTTCCCAACCTTTTACTCTGAGATAGTGTCTGTCTTTGTCTCTGAGTTGAGTTTCCTTTATGCAGCAAAATTCTCGATTTTGTTTATGTATCCAATCTTATAGCCTATGTCTTTTTACTCGGGAGTTGAGTCCATTTATGTTAATTGATTTCAAGGAATAGTGGTTGCAGTTTGTTGCTATTATTGCTTTTGTAGGTTGAGTTATGTCTGTGTTTCTTTCTTCATTTGGTTTTCTTGCTTAGGAGTTTTCTTGTCTTTACTTGGATGTAGTTTCCCTCATTGTATTGGGGTTTCCATCTATAATTCGTTGTAGTGCTGGGTTTGTGGTCAGATATTGTGTAAATTTAGATTTGTCTTGAAATATATTCATCTCTCCATCTATGGTGATTGATAGTTTTGCTGGGTATAGCAGCTAGAGCCGGCACCTCTGCTGTCTTAGGGTGTGCATGATATCTGTCCAACTCTTCTAGCTTTCATAGTCTCTGTTGAGAAATCGGGTGTGATTCTGATTGGTCTGCCTTTATGTGTTACCTGACCTTTTTCCCTTACTGCTTTTAATATTCTTTCTTCGCTTTGGGCTCTTGGTGTTTTGACTATTATGTGTCCAGCGGAATTTTTTTTCTGGTCCAAATCCAACTCCAACCTATTTGGAGTTCTGAAAGCTTCTTTTATGCTCATGGTCATCTCATTCTTAAGGGTTGGGAAGTTTTCTTCTACGATTTTGTTGAAGATATTTACTGTGCCTATTAGTTGATATTCTTCTCCCTCTTCAATTCCTATTATTCTTAGGTTTGGTCTTCTCTTTTTGTCTTGGATCTCCTGGACCTTTTGGGTTAGGAGCTTTTTGGTTTTTGCATCTTCTCTGACTGTTTTGTCTATATTTACAATGTTGTCTTCGGCCTCTGAGATTCTCTCTTCCATCTCTTGTAGTCTATTAGAAATTTTTGCATCTGTGACTCCTGATTTCATTTTTAGGTGTTCTACCTCTAGCGTTATCTCTTTTAGTGTTTTCTTTATTGTGTCAATTTTTGTTCTAAATTCTTTCCTCTATTTCTTCATCCCTTTGGTTCTGTTTTCCTCTAGCTCTTTGAGTTCTTTGAGTGTTTTTCTTGTTTCCTCTTTAAAAGCTTCTGATTCTTTTTGCTTTTCCTCCCTTTCTTGTTTAAGGATCTCTATTATTGTCTTGAGGTATGATTTTAGGTCTGAGTCTTCTTTTTCTGGAGTGTTTGGCATTCCAGTGATTGCTGTGATGGGAGAGCTGGGTACTGGTGTTGCCAGGTGGTCTTGGTTTCCCTGGGATATGCTGTTTCGCTTTCCTCTTGCCATCTTGTTGTGAGTGATATGTTCTTGCCTTTCCCTTTTACCTGGCCTGTGTTCCTGGATCTTCGCTGGTCCAAGTGGAGGATGGTTTGAGCCCTGTTCTGTGCCCCAGTGCCAACGGGTGGGAACAGAGGTTTCAATGTTGGGTTCCTGGGCCCTGGAACAGGCAGGGCAGGAGCAGGTTTTCTGTGGGCACTTGGCAGAGATCTCTCTGCCCTCTGGCTACTTGTATCCTCTTCTCACCAGGCCTTTATCTCTCTCTACATTTTGAGTTTCATTTTTTTTCTGTCTTTTTTTTTTTTTTCTTTGTTTGTTTTTTTGGTGCTCAACATGAGACTTTGACTCAAAAAAAAAAAAAAAAAAAAAAAAAAAAAAAAAAAAAAAAAGAAAAAAGAGAAAAGAAAAAATAAAAACTAAACCAAACAAACAGATTATATAGATCCCAAAAAGAAGGAATACAGCTGCAAAGGATGGTATATTTGTAGAGGGATATCTCGGATAAACACTGTGTGCCTATTCATTAATATTACACTCTATACATTTTAAATTTATCTTATTACTAGTTGTAAAGTATGAACTCATCTCAGGGTTTAAAAGTGTATATGAATAAAAATTATATATCTTTATTAAGGTGATTAGAAATATCTTTATTTCAGTAAGAACGAACTTTACTTATTTTTTAATATGTAATACAGGTTATTTAGAGCATGAGGAGTGGAGTAGAGACAGAGAAAGGCAAAGAGAGGAGAGGGAAAGGAAAGAAGGGGAGAGGCTGTCCAGGAACATATTGAAAGAGAGGATGGAGGGGGAGGGGAGAGAGAGAAGGCACAGGGAGAGGAGCAGAGAGTAAGAGCCTAATTTAACTTCTTACTGCTCCTTTAAAATATTTTCAGAAATAAATGTAATGTAAATCTTTAATGTCCACAGTAACCATGAGACTCAAAGAATGAAACACCATTTGGAGCACTGTTAGGATAATGAAAGGAAGACTGGATGATGCAGTGTAGGGTAATGCAAGGTTGGGGAGGCCAGAGGGAGTTGGTGGGTAAGAGAACACAGTAACAGAATCAGGGGAGGGGGAATAGAATCAGGGTGTCCAGAGTAAGGAAAACCAGTGTCACACGCCCACACTTCCTGCCGCTAGGAACAGGCGTGCAACAAACAGATTCTTCTGCAGATAACCTTTATTGAACAGCACTTTGAGCAGGGGGCTTCTTGAGCAGGAAACTTCTCTCTGAGCCGGGAACTCCCTACCGAGTTCTACTGTCTAGGCGACCTCTCACGTGCAGTCGCCCACGAGCGATCTCTCTGTCCAGTCTCTGTCCACGCGGGACCTCCCACCATCTCTTTTACCGAGTCTCTCTCCATGTGGTACCTCCCCACCATCCCTCCATGTGGGGTCTCCCGCAATCTCTCCACTGTCTTCCTCTTCTCCTCACGTGGGGTAGAAAATGCACTACTATATATGCCTAGGAGACTTGTGTTGCTACCTGATTGGTGCATCCTCCTGTAGCTCAATCACTTGCCCCAAGTGTGGGCTGTGACTTATGTGGTGCATGCGCATTAAGTCTCTTGGCTGGGCAACAGCTCTGTTTGCTGAGTTCTCGGCGGGAAGCCGGTGCCATTTTTGGGTGCAGCACAAACGGCTCCCTACAAACCAGGAAAAGTGGTAGCATTTGACATGTAAATAAAGATTCGAATAAAAGAAAAATAAAGTGACATAGGACATTGACCTTGTATTTCCATGGAAAAAGGAAAATATTTTACTCCTGCTGTAGTTTATGGTATAAAGAACAAGAAGTTCTACATGATAATGTGGCTCTTTGCAAGTCCTGATGATTGCACTCAGGTAAATGTGGGAACTTTTCTAGCAAATGAAATTTTAAATCATCTTGTGACAGTTCTCCAGGGAGACATAATACATTCTACTCTGTTGACTGAGGTTGAAGTGCCCCTGGGAAATCCAGTTGATGATGCTGATCAAGTAATTGGAATTATGAATATGAAGCTCATTAAGCAGGTTCTAAATCAACAGTTAAGTTATTTGCATAGCAGTCAGGAAGTTGTGAGACTGATAAAATCTTTCAAAACAGAATCACATTGTACAGAGCTAAGGATAGATTGACATTATATATAAAGTACAGCATAGAAAATTTGAATAATACACATTCTCAGAACTCTCGTTTGAGACTAACAGTCTAAAACATTGACTGGACTTTTATTAAATATAGAGCTAAATCTATAAAGTTTATATGGCAGTTTTAATGCACTGAACCTTCTCAGGAAAGATCACCAGAGTAAAGAGGAAAAATAATACAAGGTAACAAGATGTGGCAACTCATTAACTGTATTTTGACTATGCCATCATGTTTTATCTACATATGCTAAAGAATCTGGTGGTAAATTAGATCAAATATGATGGAAGTGGTCATTTGTGTGAATATAATAAATATTATTCTGAATTATTTGATTTGTTTTTGTGTATCTTGTTCCTATAATAAAATTATTCTATTTAAATGATCAATGTTGCTAAGCAAAAATATGTTGCTATTATATACATACATACATATATATTTGTTTAAAATATCACAAATTTTATAGGTCTTATTGAATAGGAATGATGAACATTATTATATTAAACAGTAAGATAAGGACATGCAATATGTATTAACAGGGAAAATAATAGAGTATGCCAAGTTTACCATAAAATATATATGAATACACATATATGTATATGTATGTATATGTGTATATGTATATGTGTATATATGTTTACCTATCTATTCAATTATCTATCTATCTGTCTGTCTGTCTGTTTATATTATTTTAAATTACATGACCTATAAATTATTCCTAAGTAGAGTAATACTCTCTGACATTTAAATTTACCTTTGGACATTACAAGAGATAATTCTTAGATTAGGCAAATTTATTAGTTTTGATTGTTTTCTACTGTATTCAGAGAGTGAATTCCTGCCTTCTAGCTATGCTTTGTAGGCATCTCTACAGTATCCACGTATATGCTTCCAGGAATTTTCTGATAGAAAATGTCACTCCATCTATTTTGGTTTTGAGTGCAAAGTATCTTCTATAAAATAAAAGATGCATCGTAATGCTTAAGGGTTCAAACAGTGGTATCTGGTTGGCTAGGCTTCCCACTGATTAATTAGTCTCTGGTGTAATAACAAGGTTGCTCTGTTACTTTGAGTTTAGAGTTTTGACCAAAAGGATTACATTCAAAGAGTTATTGAAGAAGTGTTAGTTGAGATGTATTATTTTTTATCTCTCTTACAACTTTATTTTTAAAAAGAGTGGTACACATACAGATTTTTGAAGGCATTTTGGCATAACACTATATGAATATTTTTGTCAGTACTTAATTATTTTAGAGGTTTGATAGCATGCATTAAAATCCCATTAGTTACCATAAGCATAAAGTACATGTAGGACAGAACATAACATTGAAACAGTTTTCTTGGTAAGTTTAGATTAAGCAAAATGATCTTTGAATACCAAAAATTGCCACAAGGGTACATTCTTAGCTCTTGGATTATTTAATGATTCATTCTATGTATTCAGCCAAGTACTGTACTTTCCATATAGGAAACAGCATTACATATTAGATATTTGATAGTGCCTACTAGTGCAGTTAAATAGAGGAAGATAATGATGTTGAAGATTATGATGAGTGAATAAAGAAATCCACTGTGTGTTCAATGTTCAAAGAGTCCTTTCATATAAGATGGAAATTTATTTTAATTATTTTTATAGTATTCTACACACACAACCAGTGTATATAGTTGTAAGCATGTGTAGAGGTGTAAAAGGATAAAAACAGTGAGGTGCCATGATCAGTTTATAAAAATGTCCTCCAGGAATGGGAAACAATCATCTGCTTACCTCAAATCACATAACTTCCTAAGAATCTCTAAAATTGAAGAAAGCTTTTTTCATTATTGATGTACCCCCAAACCTCTGCAGAATATTTTGTTGCTCTAATAAATCCTAATGACTAAAAGCAACTTAGATGAAAAAAAGATTCATTGAGCTTACACTTCCAGACCACAATCCATCATTAAACTGTCAGGGCAGGAACACAAAGGGGAACCTTGAGGTAGAAAGCGTGAAGGATTGATACTAGCTTGTTCACTTCCTGGCTGATCCACAAGCTCCTGTTCAGGTATCTTGTTTCTAGGGCTCGGGTTTGTCTGCTTAAAAACAATGCCAGTCACATCACTTTGGGCCCAACCACATCCATCATCATTCAGAACTCTCCCTCACAGACCACAAGGATCTGTTCTGAATAATCATTCATGTGAGAGTTCAGCAGATGAGTTTATACTATGGTCAAGTTGACTGGTGAAGGTAAGGGGACATGACAATTACCTTGAACTCAAAGGAAATCATTAATGGTTCTTTAGGCACAATGGCTATATCTGGGGCTCAGTACTTCAAGATTCCCTATTTATAGCACCCACATTGAACATCTCACAGTCACCTGTAATTCTCAGAGCACGGGACATGACTCCTGTGGCTTCTGTGACCAACACACTCACATGTAAATAACCACACATAGACACATGCATATACAAATAATTAAACAATAAATAGTGTATATTTTAAAGTTAAATACAACTCATGTCAAATGATTTTGGTACATACTAGTTATTAGTTTTGCCAATGCAAAATGCCTAAGGATTTCCATAATAACATCAGAAAGAAGGGATATTGGTATAACCTCAACTCAGCCTGTTATTATTTACAAAGCAGAGCAGTAATCCTAAGAACAGGTCCTATAATTGAGTGCTTTAAAAAAAAAACTAGTGATCTTTAACATTATGGTTTACTGTTTTTTTTTTTTTTTTTTAGTTTTACAACTTTATTTTAATAAACAAAGATAAATGTACATATTTTAAAAACATTTGTGCATAAAAGTATATGAATGCATATTTGTGAGCATGATTTTTTTAAAAGATTTGATAGTATGCGTTAAAATCTTACTAGTTACAATGAGCAGAAAATACATGGAAAACAAGATGTAACCTGGAAACAGGCAAAGTTCTCTTGGTGTGTAAAGATTAAGCATAATAATTTTTCATCTTTTTTTGGCCTTTGTTTTCTTGAACTTCAAATAGTCTGTGAGTTGTTTCTGGGGTGTTCAGAGATTTCTGAGATTAGTATCAATTATCAGTGACTGCAATATAATGTCTGTTCTTCTGTGACTGTGTTACCTACCTCAGGATAATATTCTCTAAATGCATTCATTTCCTTAAGAATTTCATAAAGTCATTGTTTCTGATAGCTGAGTAATACTCTATTATGTAAATACATCACAATTTTGTATCTATTCATCTACTGAAAGACATCTGGGTTTGTTCCAGCATCTGGCTATAATGAATATGGCTGTTATGAACACTGTGGCACATGTGTCTTTGTTGTATGTTGGAGCATCTCTGGGGTAAATGCCCAGAAGTGGAATAACTGGGTCTTCAGGTAGTACTATGTCCAATTTTCTGAGGAACCAAGAGAGTGATTTCCAGAGTGGTGGTACCAATTTACAACCCCACCAAGAGTTAGGAAGTGTTCCTCTTTCCTGCATCATTGCCAGCATCTGAATTATTGATCTTAGCCATTCTGACTGGTGTGAGGTGGAATCTCAGGGTTGTTTTGATTTGCATTTCCCTGATGACTAAGAATGTTGAGCATTTCCTTAGATGTTTCTCAGCCATTCAATATTCCTCAATTGTGAACTTTTTGTTTAGTTCTGTACCCCATTTTTTAATAAGATTGTTTGATTCTCTGGTGTTTGATTCTTGAGTTCATTGTATACTTTTAATATTAGGCCTCTATTAGATGTGGGGTTGTTAAAGATCTTTATCCAATCTGTAGCCTGCCATTTTGTTTTCTTGACAGTATCCTTAGCCTTACAGAAAATTTGCAATCTCATCTACATAATATCATCCTGAGTGAGATAACCCAGTCACAAAAGAACAAACCTAATATGTAGTCATGGATAATTGGATATTCAGGAAATTCTGAACACCCCAGAAACAACTCACAGACTATATGAAGTTCAAGAAAAAAAAGAAAATGAAAAATGATTATGCTTAATCTTTACACACCAAGAAAACTTTGACTAATTCCAGGTTACATCTTGTTTTACACGTACTTCATGCACATTGTAACTAGTAAGATCTTAATGCACATTAACCAATCATTAAAAAAGCCAAGTACTGACAAAAATGTATTCGTATACTTTTATGAAAAATGCTTAAAATCTGTACATTCATCTTTGTTTCCTTAAAATAAAGTTGTTCAATTAAAAACTAATAATATATGCATATGTATTATTTTAAAAATTTGTATTTCTGTGCTATAATAAAACATATGTAAGTAAAAAAAAAAAAGTCCCATTTGTCAATGTTTGACATTAGAACCCTGGCATTCAACCAACAGAATGGGAAAAGATCTTTACCAACACCACATCAGATAGAGGCCTAATATCCAAGGTGTACAAAGAACTCAAAAAGCTAGACACCAGAGAATCAAATAACCCTATTAAAAAATGGGGTACAGAGCTAAACAAATCATTTTCAGTTGAGGAACACCGAATGGCCGAAAAACATCTGAGGAAATGCTCGACATCCTTAGCCATCAGGGAAATGCAAATCAAACAACCCTAAGATTCCACCTCACACCAGTCAGATTGGCCAAGATCCAAAACTCAGATGACAGCAGATGCTGGCGAGGCTGCGGAGAAAGAGGAACACTTCTCCACTGTTGGTGGCGTTGCAAGCTAATACAACCACTCTGGAAATCTGTCTGGCGATACCTCAGAAAATTGGATATAGTACTACCTGAAGACCCAGCTATTCCACTTCTGGGCATATACCCCAGAGACACTTTAATACACAACAAAGTTATATGCACCACAATGTTCATAGCGGCTCTATTTATAATAGCCAGAAGCTGGAAGGAACCCAGATGTCCTTCAGAAGACGAATGGATACAAAAATTGTGGTACATATACACAATGGAATACTACTCAGCCACCAGAAACAATGACTTAACCAAATTCTTAAGAAAATGGCTGCATCTAGAGAAGATCATCCTGAGTGAGATAACCCAGTCACAAAAGAACAGACATAATATGCAGTCACTGATAGTGGGATGCTAACCCCAGAGGCTTGCACTCCCCAGAAACAACTCACAGACTGTATGAAGTCCAAGAAATAAAGAAAACAAAAAATATACATATATTCACAAAACAAGAAGACTTTGACTATTTCCATGTTGTGTTTTGTTTTGCATGTACTTTACACTTATTGCAACTAGTACGTTTTCAATGCATACTGTCAAGCCCTTGAAAAAAATCAAGTACTGCCTAAAAAACATATTCACATGGTTTTATGTAAAATTTATTTTAATGTCTGAAAAAACAGTACTGACAAAAATGTATAATTTTAAGCAAAAAATGTTTAAAATCTTTACATTTATCTTTGTTTTGCAAAATAAAGTCGTTTAAAAAAAAAAAAAAAAAAAAAGAACCCTGGCCATTGTTGTTCTTTTAAGGAAATTATCTCCTGTGCCTATGTGTTCTAAGGTATGCCCTTTTTTCTCTACTAGTATTTTCAGTGTACATGGTTTAATGTGGCGATCTTTGATCCACTAGCACTTGAGCTTTGTATAAGGAGTTAAGAACAGGTCTATTTTCATTGTTCTGCATGCTGAGTACAAGTTGGACCAATACCAATTGTTGAAGAGGCTGTCTTTTTTTTTATTGAATGTTTTCAGGCCCTTTATCAAAAATCAAGTGACCATATATGTGAGGGCTCATTTCTGGATCTACTATTCTATTAAATTGATTCATGTGTCTATCTCTGTACCAGTATCATGCAGTTTTTAACACAATTGCCTTGTAATATAGCTTGTGGTCAGGGATGGTGATTCCTATAGATATTTTCTTGTTGTTGAATACAGAATTCACTATTCTATGTCTTTTTCTATTCCAGATGAAATTGCACATTGTTCTTTCCAACTCAATGAAGAATTGGGTTGGAATTTGGATGGGGAGTGCATTGAATCTGTAGATTGCTTTTGGGAAGATGGACATTTTTACAATGTTGATCCTTCTAATCCATGAGCATGGGAGATCTTTCCATTTTCTGAGATCTTTCTTGATTTCCTTCTTTAGAGATTTGAAATTCTTGTCATATAAGTTCTTCACTTTCTTAGTTAGAGTCACACCAAGGTATTTCATGTTGTTTGAGACTGTTGTGAAGTGTATCTTTCCCCTAATTTTTTTCTATACATGTTTGTCCTTTGAGTGGAGGACAGATACTTATTTGTTTGAGTGAATTTTATATCCTGCCTCATTGCTGAACTTTTTTTGTGAGCTGTAGAATTTCTCTGGTGGAATTTTTGGGATCACTTATGTACACTCTCATGTCATCTGCAAAGAGTGATGATTTACTTCTTCCTTTCCAATTTGTATCTTTTTGATTTCCATTTGCTGTGCAATTTTTCCCGCTAGAACTTCCAGTACTATGTTGAATAAGTAGGGGGAGAGAGGGCAGCCCTGTGTAGTTCCTGATTTTAATGGGATTGTTTCAAGTTTCTCACTGTTAAGTTTGATATTGGCTATTTGTTTGCTTCGTATTGTTTTTATTATGTTTAGTTATAGGCCTTGAATTCCTGTTCTTTACAAGACTTTTAACATGAAAGGGTGTTGAATTTTGTCAAATGCTTTCTCATCCTCATGTGAGATGACCATGTGCTTTTCTTATTTGAGTGTGTTTATATGATGAATTGCATTAATGGTTATCCATATATTAAATATTTCCTGCACCCCAGGCATGAATCCTGCTTGATCATGGTGAATGAACAGTTTAATGTGTTTTTGGATTTGGTTTGCAAGGATTTTGTTGAGTATTTTTTCATCAATGCCTATAAATGAGATTGGTCTGAAGTTTTCTTTCCTTGTAGGTTCTTTGTGTCCTTTAAGAAAGAGGGTTATTGTGGCCTCAAAAAATGATATAGGTAGTGTTACATCTTACTCTATTTTGTGGAATACTTTGCAGAGTATTGGTATTAGGTTGTCAATAGATGTCGAACAGAATTCTGCACTAAAACCATTTGGATCTGAGCTTTTTTTGTTTGTGAGGCTTTTGATGACTGCTTCTATTTCTTTAGGTGTTATGGGATTATTTAGGTTGTTTATCTGTTCCTGATTTAACTTTCGTAACTGGTATCTAGGAATTCAACCATTTCCTCCAGATTTTCCAGCTTTGTTAAGTATAGGCTTTTGCAGTAGCAGCTAATGGTTTCTTGAATTTCCTCAGTTTCAGTTATTTCTCCAATTTTCTTTCTGATTTTGTTAATTTGGATACTCTTTCTTTGCCCTCTGTTTATTGTGGCTAAGGGTTTATCAATCTTGTTAAATTTCTCAAAGAACCAGCTCTTGTTTTTGTTGATTCTTTGAATGGTTCTTTTTGTTGCTATTTAGTCTGTTTCTGCTCTGTGTTTGATGATTTCTTGCAGTCTACTTCTATTAAGGGTAGGGAAGATTCCTTCTATTCTTTTTTTGAAGATATTTAAAGTGTCTCTTAGTTGATATTCCTTGCCCACTTCAATTCCTATTATCCTATGTTTGGTCTTCTCATTGTTTCTTGGATATCCAGTTCATTTTGGGTTATGAGCTTTTTGGTTTTTGCACCTTCTCTGATATTTCTGTCTATGTTTTCAATGTCGTCTTAAGCTGCTGATATTTTCTGCTTGTATCTGTGTCTCCTGATATCTTTTTTTAGGTTTTCTACCTCCAGGTTTGTCTCTTTTAGTCTTTTCTTTATTGTTTCCATTTCCATTTTAAATTCCTTCTTCCATTCCTTTATCTCTTTGGTTCTGTTTTCCTCTAATTTTTTGAGTTCTTTGAGTGTTTTTCTTGTTTCCTCTTCTATTTCTTTATGCTTTTCCTCCCGTTCTTGTGTAAAGATCTTTTTCATCAACTTGAGGTATAATTTCAGGTCTGAGTCTTCTTTTTCTGAAGTGTTTGGCATTGTTCTGTTTGCTGAGATGGGAGAGCTAGGTTCTGGTGTTGCCAGGTTGCCTTGGTTTCCCTGGGGTACATTTTTTTTTTTTTTTTTTGCTTTCCTCTTGCCATCTTTTAGTCTGTGATTATATGTGGTTTTGTCAGTTATTGGTCCTCATTTCTCCCTTGTACCTGGACTGTGTCCCTAGATCTCTGCTGTTCCTGGTAGCAAATAGTCTGAGTGACTGTTCTGCAAGCTCTGGCCGCTGGGTGGAAACAGACACTCTAAGGCTTGGTTCCTGCTCCCTTGAACCAATCAGGGGAGGCACACTTTCTGAGAGCATGGCACAGACCTCTCTGCTCCCTGGCTACTAGGAGTGCTGTGTCACCAGGCCTGTGTCCTTGGATCTCTGCTGTTTCTGGTCCTTTGATTTCTTTTTATATTTTTCTTCTTTCCTCTTTAAAAGCTTCTATTTCTTTTTGCTTTTCCTCCTGTTCTTATTTAAAGATCTCCATCATCATCATCATCATCTTGAGTTATGATTTCAGGTCCGAGTTTTCTTTTTTGGAGTGTTTGGCATCTGCTCTTTGCTGTGATGGGAGAGCTGGGTTCTGATGTTGCCAGGTTATCTTGGTTTCCATTGGGTAAGTTCTTTTGCTTTCCTCTTACTATCTTGTCTGTGATTATACGTGGTCTTGTTGTCAGCCATTGGCTCCTGTCTCTCCCATGTACCTGGCCTGTGTCCCTTGTTCTAGGGTGTTTTAGGTGGCAAATTCCTTGAGTGTTTGGTCTGCACACAAGGGACTTCCTGGTGGACCCAAGTCTCTATGGCAGAGTTCCTGCTCCCCTGGTCCAACCAGAGGGCCACACCTACTACTCACTAGGCCTAGTCCTCTCTGTGTCTGGCTACTTGCAGTGCAGTCTCACCATCTTCTCTGTTCCTGGTAGGAAATGGCCTTGGATTTGGTCCATATGAAAGGGCCTTACAGGTGGAAACCTGATTCCTATGACAGAGTTTCTGCTCCTCTGAACCAATGCGGGGGGTATGATGGTGGCTGATTTCTGTGTGCTTGGCCCAGACCTCTCTGTACCTCAGCTACTTTCAGCACAGTCTACCAGGACTCTGTCCCTAGATCTCCACTTTTCCTGTTGGTAAATGGCCTGAGTGTGTTTGGAACACATGCACTGGCCCTCCAGGTGGAAACTGAGTTCCTATGGCAAAGTTCCTGCTCCACTGAGCAAGTTGGGGGTGGGGGGCGCTTTCTGCGTGGCTGGCCCAGACCTCTCTGTGCCCCAGATACTCTCCAGCACAGTCTCACAAGGCCTGCATCCCTAGATCTCCACTGGTCCTGGTGGCAAATAGACTGAGGATTTGGTCCCATGGTTTACTGTTCTGATTACTCACCACTGTCAGTATGTGGACAATAATCTTGAGTATAGTATGTAATTCTTTTCTTGTATGTATATGTTAGTGATAGATGTTAACAAATTCTGTTGTCTCAAAATATTTATCCCCTTTCATTTTTCTTCAAAAGTATTCTTTCTAGTGAGAAAAATCTAGATTGAGTTTTTGCCTTTAGCATTTTAAGAATGTAATTTCTATCCTTTTCTTTTATCTATGTTGAAACTAGCTCTAAATAAAGTTTTTGTAAATGTCAATTATTGCTATTTTTCTAGTTCCTATGTAAAAAATTCTAATTTTCTTTTTAAGCACTTATTATTTTAATCATATAAATATGTGTAGTGATTGTCAATCTCCTGAAAAATTGTGTTAACTTCCTCAGAATATTTTATATAATTTGTTAAAATCATTATTTGGTTATTTTTATGATTTTTGTAAACAATTATGAATTGTCTTATATCTCTGCACTATACTCTTGAAAGATATTTTAAATAACATTCTTCATTAGCTCCATTTTAAGGATCACTTTTTAAATATTATTTTGTTCTCTTAATTTCTCTGTAGATATTATATTATATTATATTAGGTTCATAGACTTCACTTTTTTAAAGTTAAGCACTGGTGTGTTAAATGACATATAATATTATATGTGTAGTTAAAAATCCTATTTTGAGTTCTTCTAGAGCAATGGTTCACAACCTTTTTAATGCTTGAAAGTTTAATACAGTTCCTACTGTTGTGGAACCCTAAACCATAAATGTATTTTTGTTGCTATTTCATAATGAAAATTTTCTTACTTTGATGAATCATCCTATAAATATTACCTGGTGGTCTTAGGCAGCCCCTGTGAAAGAAAAGGTTTTTCAACCATGAAAGAGGTTATGAACCAGAGTAGAAAATTACTGTTATAAAATGATATCACCCTAGATTTTGAAAGTGAAAAAGGGATAAAATAATGACACCACTAGTTCCATGTTGAAATTAACATTGAAGCATTGACTCAGATGCTGTGAGTATACTTGATGTCTCAGTTATGCAAATACCTACAATATATCTCTTTTCGGTCTTAATAAGAAGACTTAGTAATTTTTCTGTTTCTTAAAAATAGTAAAATAAATAAAAATATATTTTTCATATTTTTGTCTTCACCCCTTTTTAGATTAACAAAAAATTAAGTGAAAAATGTGTCTCTAAAACCTCAACCTAGGTTGTGTTTTAACTTCTCTTAAGGGATTAATAGTTACATTAAGTTGTCTACTGGAATTTTGCACCTATATTATTAACTATCTTGGTATATATATACTTTTTTCAGTTGCAGTCTTTTACTATTAATTCATTGAAATTAAAAAAAACTGATTTTTTAAATGAATTTTTAGAGGCCTTCAATTTTTAATTTTTCTTTGAGAGTATAGAAAGAAGGAACAATATCACTATTTGCAGATGACATGATAGTATACTTAAGTGACCCCAAAAATTCCACCAGAGAACTTCTATAGCTGATAAACAAGTTCAGCAAAGTGGCTGGATATAAAATTAACACAAACAAATCAGTAGCCTTCCTCTACTCAAAGGAAAAACATGCTGAGAAAGAAATTAGGGAAAAGATACCCTTCACAGTAGTCACAAATGATATGAAATACCTTGGTGTGACCCTAACTAAGCAAGTAAAAAACCGGTATGAAAAGAACTTCAAATCTCTGAAAAAGGAAATTGAAGAAGATATTATAAGATGGAAATATCTCCCATGATCATGGATTGGAAGGATCAACATTGTAAAAATGACAATCGTACCCAAAGCAATCTACAGATTCTATCCAATCCCCATCAAAATTCCAACTCAATTCTTTATAGATTTGGAAAGACCAATTTGCAAATTCATCTGGATTAACAAATTTCAACAACAGGAAAACTTCTGCAGGAATCATCATCCCTAACCTCAAGCTATATTACAAAACAATTGTGTTAAAACTCACATGGTACTGGTACACAGATATGGAGGTAGATCAATAGAAGAGAATAGGAGATCCAGAAATAAAATCTCACACATATGGTCACTTGATTTTTGACAAAGGCGCTGAAAACATTCTATGGAAAAAGAAAAGCCTCTTCAACAAATGGTTCAACTGGCACTAAGCATGCAGAAGAAGGAAAATTGGTCCTTTCATATCTCTTTGTACAAAGCTCAAGTGCAAGTGTATCAAAAATCACCACATAAAAGCAGGTACACAGAAAATATTAGAAGAGTAAGTGGGGAAAACCTTAGAACACATAGGCAGAGGGGAAAATTTCTTGAACATAACACCAATGGCTTGTGAACTAAGATCAAGAATGGATAAATGGGACTTAATGAGATTGCAAAGTTTCTGTAAGGCTAAGGACACTGTCAAGAATACAAAAAGGCAACCAACAGAATGGTAAAAGATCTTTACCAATCCTACATCTGATACAGGTCTAATATCAAATATATACAAAGATCTCAAGAAGCTAGACTCCAGAGAATCAAACAATTCTATTTAAAAGAGAGGTACAGAGCTAAATAAAGAATTCTCAATTGAGGAATATCAAATGGCTGAGAAGCACTTAAGGAAATGCTTCACATTCCTAGTCATCATTGAAATGCAAATCAAAATAACACTAAGATTCTACCTCACCCCAGTTAGAAAGGCTAAAATCAAAATCTCAAATGACAGCAGATGCTGGCAAGGATGTGGAGAAAGAGGAACACTCCTCATCTGTTGGTGGGGCTGTAAGCTGGTACAACTACTCTGGGAATCAATCTGGCAGTTCCTGAGAAAATTGGACATAGTCTTACTTGAAGACCCAGTAATTCCACTTCTGTGCATATAACTCAGAGATGCTCCAGCATACAATAAGGACACAACTGCTTTATGTCCATAACAACCTTATTTATAATAGCCAGAAGCTGAAAAGTGCCCAGATGTCCTTCAGTAAATGAACTGAAACAAATATTGTCATATATTCATACAGTGGTGTACTACTCAGCTATTAGAAAAAATTACTTTATGAAATATCTACGAAATGGATGTATCTAGAGAATATCATTCTGAGTGAGATACTCCAGTCAAAAAAAACAGACATAATATGCAGTTATTGATAATTGCATACTAGCCCCAGAAATATCTTAATACCCTAAAAAACAAATCAGAGACCATATGAAGCTCAAAAAGAAAGGCCAAATAGTAGAAGCCTCAGTTCTTCTTAGAAAAACAAAAACAAAAATCAGTAAGTGAATAGCACCCCTTTAGAGTAGGGTATACCTAGACCTTAAATCATTAATAATCAAGGCTAAGAAGATAACCTTCTAGCAATTTTTGTAATTAAAAATCATTATGTTTAATTTATACACAGCAAAAGAATTTTGACTATTTCCATGTTATGTTTTGTTTTACATGTACTTTATACTTATTGCAACTAGTAAGATTTCAATGCATAGCATCAAACCTTTAAAAAAATCAAGTAGTGACAAAAATTATATTCATATAGTTTTCTGCAAAAGTGCATTTAAAAATCTGTACAAGTACTCTGATTTTTAAAATAAGGTTGTAAGAAATTTTATTTTAAAATAAAATTGTAAGAAAATGTATTTATTAAGAAACTTCTAAAATAGACTCAACTAAGCATGCCTTTTGAAAAATTTCGTGCTAGCAGTAGAACTTAAGCTTCAATGTCTTCTCTTTTAAGTAGTTTATTTTCTGAATATATGATTTTAGGCATGATCAAATGAAGAAACAAAAAGAAATGATGAGCTAAATTCTGGGACTAGGGAGCCTTTGAAAATCATCAAGAAATAAGTTAGTACTTTCATTCTTTAAAGGAAATGTAAAATAGTTTTATATAGATCACAAACTGGTAAATTCAGTTATTTGTATTCAAAGATTAGTTCACTTCTCAATGCTCATCAGAGAAAGCTTACTTTAACCAGATAGTGAGTAATACAGAGCCACACAACTAGTCCATGTTAACAGAAGAAGATCCTGGGACACTCAGCTTAAATAATTCATATATTTCATAACTCCAGCTTTAAGGCTCAATGATTATGGGAAAGTGTTTGAAATTCTAAGATTAATAACTAGAATACATTTACTTGACAATGTTTGATTTGAAGAATATAACAGGTCCATTCTTAATATCAACTCACAGTCCCTGTGACTATATGCTTATGAACTATACAGAATCATGCCTATCAAAATACCTTAATAGGTAGTGAGTGTTTTATGAAGTCTCATTCATAACTAAAAGTATATTAGTATTGAGGGATGCTAAGGGAAGGGGAAAATGTTTTCTTTTGGGATACAATTCCTGAAAGGTAACCAACCAACACTTAACTAGATGGTCCAACTCAAAGCACAGAGTGACCAAAGTACAAGAAAAAAAGTAAAAAGAAAAAACTGGTGAGGGAAATGAGAGAAGCCTCATGGAACAAGGGACAACACAGATATTCTTAAATATATTATATACATGCATGAAATTTTCAACTAAAAACGCTCATGATAAACACAGGGACTATTTGTAAAACAACATATTCTATCCAATATTGAAAGCCATGCCTTAGCAAATATAATGGCATGCACTACTTGGTTTTATTAAATTTTTACTACAGAAAGCAGAAGCTGGAAAGAACCCAGATGCCCTTCATTAGATGAATGGATACAAAATGGTGGTACATTTGCACAATGGACTACTACTCAGCTATTAGAAACAATGACTTTATAAAATTCCTAGGAAATTGGATGCATCTAGATAATACCATCCTGAGTGAGGTAATCCAGTCACAGAAGAATGGACATAATATGAAGTCACTGAAATTGCATCCTTGCTCTAGAAAGCTCTGAATATCCCAGAAACAATTCACAGGACATATGAAGCTCAAGAAAAACAAAGGCCAAAATTGAAAGTTTCAGTTCTTCTGAGGAAAATAAAAGTGTATAGCACCCCCTTAGAGTGTGGTACTCCAGGACCTTAAATCATTAGTAATCCAAGAACTAAGAATATAGCTTTGTTTCAATTTTGGCATTCAAATATCATTATGTTTAATCTATACACACCAAGAAAACTCTGACTGTTTCCATGTTACATTCTGTTCTACATGTACTTTATGCTTATGGTAACTAGTAGAGTTCAATACATGCTATCAAAACTCTAAAAGAATTAAGTACTAACAAAAATGTATCCATATAATATTCTGCCAAAATGCCTTTAAAAATATGTACATGTATCTCTCTCTCTTTTTAAAATAAAGTTGAAAGAGAATAAAAGGAAAGCAATGATGTCTAGAAATATAAGAATTTTGACCTTAATGTTTGTACAATCTGAAAATCTAAATAACTTTCAAGCCTAAATATGTGATTTATTTTTCATATTGAAGAATGTAAATATAGAATAATTCATTGTTTATATGAAAGGTAGAAAGTAAAAATTATTAATTTTAAATTTTTCAGCCTATAAATAACATGAATGCATTTTAGCCTCCTTTTTATGCTCACAAAGTACCATATCTCAGTTATCTCTGTACTGTCTAAGGTCTTGAAATTGTCTGCTGTGACGAGTGAATTTTTTTTTTAGTAATTTTCACCCTTTTATTCTACCCAGTTCAACCTCCTTTCATATGCAGTACAAACCTTTAAATCCTCAGTAGAAAATTAATGAAAATAAAAGCTAACAGCATTATTTTAGGTTTATTTTTTAATAAGCCAATTTATGTCTATTCTAATTTTAAAGAAGTATGTTTATGCACATATAGCTATCCATAAATAATATACACCTTTATAACATATCTATACATATTATTAAGCTACTAAGTAGGTCATGGTTGTATTTCAAATGAGAAGACACTAATTTTTAAGAGTTATAATTTCGGAATAAAAGAAGAAATGGTAAAAGGAAATTTCTATTTAAAAGCTAAGCATTCTTCTTTGTAGCATTTTAAAATGTAATAATTGAGTATTTTATTTCACAGATATTCTTAATAAGTTTGGATCATATAAAAATGTGCATAGCACTGAAGTTGTCTCTGCATTATAATGTAAGAAGAATTCTAGTTTCTGTGAGGCAAAGAAGTAGCCTTAAACTTACAAGTGGCTGGTCAAGTCCCTTTGTGCATTGGAGTAGAAAAGGGACTTCTTAGAAATGTGTTTGTGAACTACTGACTTTAATTTGCTGCATTATTCAGCTGTGTGGCCGGCCCATTCTGGCCTTCCACTTCACCTCGGTCCCTAGTCTCTGCATACTTTTTGTGTGCCTGGGAATACAATATACATATATAAAAACATTCTGTGAATAGGCCTGTGTAGAGATAGGTAATTCAAAGAAGCTCTTTATGTTGGTGATTCTAAGCACTGGATCATAAGCCTACTAGAGGATAAACGCCTTGAGTTAATTCAGGGTAATAAAAACTGAGAGACACTTCAGCTAAGACATAAACGTGCTTTTCCAACTTCAGAAATCATTAAGAGTCTTGGACAAGTATTACACTCCACAGAAGTCATTAGATGTGAATGTTAAACTTAATCATATATGTCCTGAGAATGAACAGCTTAATTTCAGTGACTGAGGCAGAAGTCATTTACCAAGGGATGTTTCCATGTCCACTGCTGTGTGCATGTGTTCTTTTTTATACTCCATAAATGAGGAATGAGTATGTAACCTTCAGACATGGAAGGAAATCATATAAATTTAAGGTTCTATAATGCTTGAGATAATTATTTATGGTGAACTGTGAGAAATGTGTATTTTTATTGATCTTTAAACAAGAATCAAAATAAATATCTGCATCATTGTGGAATTAGGAAGAAGGTGAAGTATAGACAGGAGAAAGCAATGTAACACTTATCACTCAATTGACAATTTTAATAAAAATGATTAAAAAGGTTGCTTCAAAACATCTTCCACTGTGAAGTAAACCATTCACTTGGCATTCTTTTACTCTATAAATTTTCAGAAAATGTTATGTGAGTTTCATGTAACTCTCTTGATTGACTAGAAAGGAAATGATGGCTTTAATGATCTACAAAAATAAGTTCACAAAGGAAAAGCAATAATACATTTAATATTGTGGTTGAAAACAACATTAGTCAGATATGGGAAACATATCTGTCACCTTGTATGTAATTATATATCTAGAATATATTCATCTTTACAGAAAATAAGTAAACTCAACTAAAAACTATATATATAATTATATATAATTACCTTTTAGCTCAAGCCCATTCTTGCTGAGATATTTGCATGAATATTTTTCTTCAACAGTCTTTGCAAATTTGTAAGAATAATCTTAATAGCAGTCTGATTTGTATTATTTCAATATAGGTATAAAAATAGAAATGTTGATCATTGAAATAGTATCAAAGACACAGAAATAAACCCACACACATATTGTGCTTGATTCTTGACAAGCAGTAAACATAAAGTGGAAAAAAGAAAACATCTTTAGCAAATGGTGCTAGTCTAATTGGATGTCTACTTAAAGATGAATACAAACATCTATATTTATCACCCTGCACAAAATACAAGTTCAAGTGGAAAAAGACCTGAACATAGAAACCAATACACTTAATTTAATAGAATAAAAAGTGGGAACTATCTATGAACACACTGGCACTTAGGAGGTAGAGACAGGCAGATCTCTGTGAGTTCCACACAATTTTGGTCTACAGAGCACATTAAAGGACCACCAGGACTACAGAAAGTTGCCTTGTATCAAATATAAAACAATAACCCATTTAAACAAAGCATTACCATATGTTTGCCATATCAATTCACACCCATTTTAATGGGATAGTGGTTGTTCATCTTTAGACATGGATGAGGTGAAAGTCCAGAGTAATTTTATACTCACATTGCTGTCCTCAGAAGAGCAATATCTGAGAAATCTCCATATAAATGCATTTAGATTCCACTAAAAAGCAATGATATGTATGTTCTATGAATTAAGGAGTTCACATATTCTTAAGTAAACATTATCAAAGCTATATAAGGAAAAAAATACTTCTAAATGGCATTCTCACATCTTGAGTTCCCAAAAATTTCTGTGGATTGCTAAATAATATCATGCCCTGCCACTGTAACAATTCTAAGATATTGTTATACTTATTCACTTTAAATCCTGCTCTCTGACTCTCCCTATGAACCCCTCCCATAAAAATTTACCGACTATCCTTTCTCCTCTGCTCCTCTTTCCATCCTACTACATCAAGTCTCTGCAAGGCTAGGTGCTTCCTCCGTCACTGAAGTCAGACAAAGCAACCGAGCAAAGAACATATGTAGTTCCTCCACACATACGAAGTCTAAAATAACATTTTTCCCCAAAATGTTATCATTTTATTCACTTTACATTCTAGTCTCCATTTCTGAGAGCAACACCCACTGACCATGGACAATTCAAGCTAGATCCTATATGGAGCTTTCTCCAACTTGGACTAGTGCCTTCGGTGTAGACAAGTACTATTCAGGCTACCAAAAAAGAAATATAAACACCAACCCACCACCAAACCTTTACCTATAATTTGTTCTGAAGAGACTTGTTGTGCCAGAGTGAGATGGGATAGTTGGTCAGTGCTCTCCTTCCCTAAGAAAAAAAGCTGGGATGGTTGTAAAGAGGGGGCCTGGGAGGAGAAGAGGGAGAGGGTAGAGTCAGAGTGTAAACTAAATAAATTAACTAATTAATGAAAAGTATAAAATTAACTCATGGAAACAAAGAGTGCATAGGGAGTACATGAAAATCTTATGAATTTTAGGTAAGAGCCCTGTATGAGTGTTTATTGTTGGTATATGTGTTTGATAATAGAAGCAATGACGTAGAGATACAGAAAGCCAACTATGCTTTATTGATTCAATGTTTAAAGAAGAAAATAAAACAATATGTTGTATTCAAATTATTAAACTGTTTGATATGCAATAGTGGATGCATGATGCTTTCCATGTGTTTGAATTCACAGAATATAGAACAATAAGGCCAAATTCTATGCCCCCCCCAAATGATAATCATGATCATCATGTATAGTAAAGTATCTTCAAGAGTGCTGAACTTACCACTCCATAGATGTTCGTAATTGGGGATGCTTTGCTGCAATTGACAGTGGTTTCACAAAACATTCAGGAATTTGAACCTTTATTTCTGTTTTGATGTGATTTGGAAACTGCCTTACATATAAAATAATCATCTGAATGATTAAATGTTTTAATTAAAATAAAATTATGTTGCTTCTCTCATTTCTCCATCCAGCCCCTCCAATTTTACCTATTTTTCACTAATGTCCATTTTATTCTCAAATTAATAACCTCTCCTTTGATTTATAAATATATAAATATGATGAGTCACATACATTCATACACATGTGCACCATAGACACACATAAACCAATATTTATATATACCCACAGACACTGCATACTACACTCCATACACATATACACACCTATATACATGGACAAAAATATAAATATGACATGCTGAGACCATTTTTGGTTTTGTGTGTTCAGGATTTTAGGACTGGTCTCATTGTACTGGATAAGGAAGATGGCTCATCCCTCGAAAACAATTCTCTCCCTCTAATTTTATAGTAATTTTTAAATCTCAGCTGGAGGTTTCCACACTACTTTAGGCAATCCAGTTCCCAACAATAAAGCAGATATACACCCTCTATGCCATTATGTCTACTACTATGCCAGTAATCCTGATATATGACTAGCCAAGTTCTGCCTGGGTCACTCTTACTCTAATTGGCCAGCCCTCATGACAATGGTTTCATGACTTAACTCCCCATGGTGGCTTCTCCTCACTTAAATTTTCTCTCTTCCTGGTCTCCTGCATAAGAACCTCAAGCCCAGGTCACCTACATCTCTTCTCTTCAGCTATAGGCTGTCAGCATCTTTATATAATCAATAATTTTAATATAAGGAGCTATGCCAAGTAGCATCAGTTTTAGTAAGTTTGGATTCTCTTGCTCCTGGGCACAACCAGGCTCAGGGAACAGTATTTAGAATTATAATGCATAGAAAAAGGCCAGACCACAAGACACTCAGATGTTATTACTTTTCTGTAGTTCTTTAGCTATGAATAGAACATTGCCAGCTATCCCGCATTTATATTAGCATATTGATGTATAGTATCATAATTTAAAGCATGTTGATTGGTGAAATCATTATTTACAGCAGAATTTCTAGGATTCTGCCTCTGACAATCTTTTGGCATCTTTCTCCAAATATCTTTGGTAACTCATACATCCAGGATGTCTGTTATAGATGTGTGTAGTGAGACTGAACCTTCAAGTGCCACTGATGATTGTATCTCCAGGAAGAGAAGCTTCTTTGATGAGTGACTGTAGCTACATTGATCTATCAATATAAAGATAAAATTTAGAATGCAGTTAAGGAAGTATGCTAATCTAGCAAAGGTGATATGAGAATCGACATTGCTGAGAAAGTTTCCTAAAGTAAGATGGAGTCCCATGGTGTAATTTGTTTTATAGGATATCCTCTATAAGGTTTTTCAGATTGGTTATACAAATTTGCATTCCTACCCACAGTAAATGAGGGTTTCTTTTTCTCCACATCTTCTCCAGCATTTTTGTCAGATGTTTTTCTCATCTCAGCCATTCTGAATGCAATGAGATAAAATGTAAAAGTTTTGGTAAATTGTATGCCTTTAATTGCTAAGGAAATTGAACACTTTTTGATATATTAATTTTTTCCTCTTTCTTTTTATTGGACAACCTCTGTATTTACATTTCAGGTGTTATTCACTTTCCAACAAACCTATCCCCCCTTCCTTCATGCCTCCCATTGCCTCCATGATGGTGCACTGTCTCACAGTGTCTGTTTCCCACCTCAGTAACTTGACATTCCCCTACACTAGGAAAATGAGCTTTCAATGGATCAAAGTCCTCTCTTCTCATTGAAGCTAAAGAATGATATCCTCTGCTGGATATGCACCTGAAGTCATGGGTCCCGCCATGCCAACTCATTGGTTGGCATTTCAGTCCCTGAGAGCTGTGGTAGGTTTAGTTAGTTGATAATTTTGTTCTTCCCATAGGGTGGCAAACCCTTTCAGTTTCTTCATTTATTTCTCTGCTCTTTCATTCGGGTGCTCCTGCTCAGTCTGATGGTTAGCCAGAAGCATCATCCTTTGTATCAGTACGGCTCTGTCAGAGCCAATCAGGAGGCATCTATGTCAGATTATTGTCAGTAAGCACTACTTAGCATCAGCAATCGTGCTTGGGTTTATTGGGTGCATATGGCCTGTATCTTCAAGTAAGACAGTCTCTGAATGAACTTTTCTGCAATGCCTGCTACTCTCTTTGTCCCTTTATTTTCTCCCATGAATATTTTGTTCTTCCTTCTATGAAAACCAAGGCATTCATTTCTGGCTTTTTTTCTCTTTGAGCTTCCTAAGTTCTGTGGAGGATATGTTGGGTATCCCAAGCTTTTTTGGGATAGTATCCATTTATAAGAAAGTACATACCATGAATGTTCATTTGTGACTATTCTGAAGGGTGTCAATTCACTAAATTCTTTTTCAGCCTGCTTATCCTTTAAGTAGTTTAAGGCTACTAATTTTTTCAATTTAATTGTATATCCAGCTACATAGCTGAAGTTGTTTATCATCTGTAAAAGTTCTCTGGTGGAATTTTTTGGGGTCACTTAAGTATATTATCATATCATCTGCAAATGGTGATATTTTTGCTTCTTCCTTCCTGATTTGTATCCATTTGACTTCCTTTCGTTGTCTAGCTTATCTGGAAAGGATTTCCAGTACTATATTGAACAGGTAAGGAGACACTGGGAAGCTTTGTCGAGTCCCTGATTTTAGTGGGATTGCTTCAAGTTTATCACCGTTAAGTTTGATGTTGGCTATTGGTTTGCTGTATATTGATTTTACTATGCTTAGGTACAAGCCTTGAATCCCTGGTCTTTCCAATATGTTTTACCATGTAGGCATGTTGAATTTCGTCAAATGCTTTCTCAGCATCTAAAGAGAAGGTCATGTGGTATATTTATGGAATTTTTTATAGCAGATTACATTGATGGATTTCCTTATATTAAACCATTCCAGGGATGAAGTCTTAGATTCTGGTTGCAAGAATTTTATTGAGTATTTTTGCATCAATGTTCATGAAGAAATTTTGTCTGAAGCTCTTTTTCTTTGTATGTCTATGTGTGGTTTAGGGATGAGGATAATTGTGGCTATGAATAATACTTTGTATAGTGGTCCTTCTGTTTCTATTTTGTGGAATATTTTGGAGAATATTGGTATTAGTTCTTTTAGGAAGGTCTTATAGAAGTCTGCACTAAACCCATCTGGTTCTGGGCTTTATTTATTTATTTATTTATTTTTTGGGAAGCTTTTGATGACTGCTTCTATTTCTTTACGGGCGAGGGGGCTGAAAAGATTGCTTGTCTGATCCAGATTTTACTTTGGTACCTGGTATCTGTCTAAAAATTTGTTCATTTTCCCTAGATTTTCCAGTTTTGTTTAATATAGCTTTTTGTAGTAGGATCTGATGACTTCTTGAATTTCCTCAGTTTTTGTTGTTATGTCTCCCCATTTATTTCTGATTTTGTTAATTTTGATACTCTCTGTGCTCTGTAGTTAGTCTGGCTAAGGGTTTATCAATCTTGTTGATGTTCCCAAAGAACCAGCTCTTGGTTTTGTTAATTCTTTCTATAGTTCTTTTTGTTTCCATTTGGTTTATTTCAGCTCTGTTTATTAATTTTTTGCTGCTGACTACTTCACTTGGGTATATCTGCTTCTTTTTGTTCTAGAGCTTTCAGGTGTGCTGTCAAGCTGTTAGTGTATGCTCTCTCCAGTTTCTTTTTGGAGGCACTCAGAGCTATGAGCTTTCTTCTTAGCACTGCTTTTGTTGTGTCCCAAAAGTTTGGGTATGTCATGCCTTCATTTTCAATAAATTCAAAAATGACTTTGAGGTCTTTCTTTATTTCCCCTTTGACCAAGCTATCATTGACTAGATCATTGTTCAGTTTCCCTGTGTATGTTGGATTTTTGTTGTTTTTGTTGTTATTGAAGACCAGCCTTTGACCATGAAGATCTGATAGGATGCATGAGTTTTCCATCTATTATCCTTTGCAGGGCTAGATTTGTGGACAGATATTGTGTAAATTTGCTTTTGTCCTGGAAGATCATGGTTTTTCCATATATGGTAACTGAGCTTTTGGCTGGATATAGTAACCTGGGCTGGCACTTGTGTGTGTGTGTGTGTGTGTGTGTGTGTGTGTGTGTGTGTGTTTGTGTGGTCTGTATGATATCTGTCCAGGATCTTCTAGCTTTCATAAATTCTGTTGAGATGTATGGTGCAATTCTGATTGGTCTACCTTTATATGTTATTTGTCCTTTATCCCTTACAGCCTTTAGTATACTTTCTTTGTTTTGAACATTTGTTGTTTTGACTATTATATGTGATGTGGAATTTCTTTTCTGGTCCAATTTATTTGTAGGTCTGTAGGCTTCTTGTATGTTCATGATTATCTCTTTATTTACTGGGTCTTTGTGTTGCTAGTTTTCACTCTCTTCTTCACTTATTATCCTTAGGTTTGGTCTTCTCATTGTGATGCTACTCAGTTTAAAGTAAAATATAATCATGAAACTGGTATATACATAGAGGTTCCTAGAACAGATTGTATTAAAGTAAGCAGCCCAGACTCAGAAATACATTCAGCAGTTCAGCTTCTCTATTGTCTGAACTTCCTATGTCCACATGTTTACAAGTTAATATACAACAAGGAATAATCATGAAAGCTAGGAAAGCACAAGAAGATCACTATGGAAGCTGGAGTTTTATCCGTAAAGAAATAGAAGGCTATAGATGATATGAAATGTGAAATAGTGACTTGGGAAGGAAACACTAAATGTAGAGAAAGGAAGTAAATAACACAAAAGAAGGTAAAGAACAAATAAGACCGAGGTAGTTAGCTAAAGGCTCAAATGATCATATCATTTTATATTTAGCTAAATGCAGAGAGAGAGAGAGAGAGAGAGAGAGAGAGAGAGAGAGAGAGAGAGAGAGAGAGAGAGAGAAATTAAAACACATGGTTAATTGCATGGTTGGGTAGTTGGTCAAGGCAGTCAATGACCTGTTAAACAGCATAGACTATTGATGTAGTACTAGTTGGTTTCTCAATGGTTGAGGATGTGATAAATAAACCAAACTTTTAGGACATAACATGTGGGTTATTCGAGGGGGATCTGACCTATTACCCTTGAGATCTAGCTTCCTATATACTAAAAAATATTATGCAAGATACCAAGCTAAGGTCATATCTAACCCATCCTACCCAACTTCAACATGTATGAACAATGTTAAAGATCACCACATCATTATATCTGCAGAGGTACATTAAGTGGAACATCTATGTTGGTAATAACCAATAGCTACCTAATTTGATGTAAATCCCACTGAAATAGAATTGTGCCTGCTGTCCAAGTCTTATCCAGATTTCTGTGACTAATGAGGTTGCAACACTAACTAAAACAATCTGCTACCTCCTGTTTGCTACAAGAGCATCATTTATTACTGTATTTCAAACCTTATATTTATACACACAGATAAGTATGCCTACCATCTACCTTCTTCAATGATGCTCTTCCTTATAACAAATGAAAACCATCTCAGATAATTTCAAGTAGGCACAATAAAGAGATAAACAGTTTGTAGGGAGCCTGGCACTGGCAGCTCCAACTACCTCATTGCTCCTGCATTTAAAATACAGGCAATATAAACCCAGACCTATGGCAATATCAACAAATATTTTAGCATGTATATGTGTCTCTGACAACTATTGAAATGGGAAGCATCTGACTCTGCTAGGGATAAGCACCTTTATAGGTATTTCAATTCAAAGTTGGCATTCCTAAATTCACAAACAAAAGCAACAGTGAATTTAACAGATGGTAGTTGTGTATTTCATAGGATCTAAATGTTCTAGCTTGCCCTGTCAGCTACTGTAATTTTAAATAAAAAATGGGCATTCCATAAAAAAAAAAAAAACCTTAAAACCTGAAACAAAGAGGATGGAATGAGTTGAATCCCATTCAACACAAAGAGGCTCTGTGCTGATAACTGCATGTCAGTGGAACAAACAGTCTTGCATGTATTTACATTTTGAGTTAAGGATCAACTCTACAAATCCATGAAACAGGAATGACTTCTCTGAACTTCTTCACTATTGTCAACATATATGTAATTGTTTACTGAGATTAATCGTATTATATTTGTTCTGCTCCTCAGGAGCTTGATTATTTAATTATAATATTTTTCTTCAATCTGAACTGAAATACTACTGTAGTAAGTTTGCCACTATGCCTGCTTATTAACCCAGAATTAAAATTTTGTAGGGATTATATATTAATGTAAATTTTTGATATATTTAATGCTTTATAAAAACAAAGATACAAATAAGTATGCATGTACATTTACATGCAAACATATAATTTTGGAGACTTATAACAGAAATTTATCACCATGTTTTTATTTTTTTGCTAATTTTATTTTATTAACTGGCATTTTTTCTTTCCTTTCCTTTCTTTCTGAGACACAGTCTTTCTATGTACATAACAAAGACTTGCCTTGAAACCAAAATTTTCCTGCCATAGTTGCCTTAGCATTGTCATTACAGACAAATGCTAGCATACCTGAATAATAATAAGTACTTTAAATATATCTATCAGAGTTGAACATGCTCATTTTAAACTGTTGTATGAAATTAATGAACTTTACCAAGACGTATATGGTAAAGTTTTCTTTTGTATTAATCATTTCATTTGTTGACATTTCAAATGATTTCCCACATTCTGAACCCCCCCCTCCACAAACCTAAGCACACTCGTACTTTTACTTTCAAATACATGGAAAGCTCCTTCTTATGTTTCTAGGCAGCATTCAAATTATAGCAGAAGCTACCTATTAATCACAATAAAATTCTAAAGTGCTAATGTCTAACCTTGTGGATAAAAAGAACAATTAAGAACACAGGTTCTGGAAGTGAACACAAATACATGCTTTTTTATGCTCTAACACATGTCCTTGAATAGTTGATAAATATTCGCCTAAGTAGGTTCATTCATTTGTAATTACATACAAAAACAAAAATCATTTCATGATGCTTATATTAATGCAATTTACTTATAGAAATGCCCCATCATGAGATGTTTTGTATTCCATTTTTCTCAAATAATTTTGATTTTTAGCATGTTTATAATGAACTCCCATTTCAATGTTTAAATGGCACACACAATGATACTTTCTGTGAAAAATATTATATTTATATCCATATTAATATAATACATTAAAAACAAAGTATAGAATAAATACCCTATTGTTTATATTTTTTTTCAGCTAGAATCCTTCCTTCAGATTCTTAATTGATGTAACCTAGAAGTAACTCCCTACTATGCATAAAACTTATTGGTTCAGAAACTTCAGATTTCTTATTGACTTTCTCTCTACATAAATACTTTGGCATTAAATGTACATACAAGCAGAGTATTACTTTCTGTTCAGCAAATTTATACCATATAAATCTTTAGGCTTCAAATTGAAACCTCTTTTTAAATTATATTTCTTTCCTTGTGTTTATAAACTTAGTTGTCCATTCACTTCCACGAGACAGGTGATGATGTGAAACTGATAATCTCAACTTTACTTGGTAGATGATATTTCTGTTTCTCTGCTCTTCAGTAGAAACCATTGAATCTGGCTTAATGATTGAAAATTAAGGTGATTTTATGGAAGTTTCTTTGAATCAATTTAACCAAACTATATAAAAACATAAAAATGATCTTCTTATGCCTTGAAAAAAATCCACCATGCAAAATAATCTAAATCAGCATATAGGTTATCAAATTAACTACAAATAAGTCTCTCTAAGATATTAGGTTATATACCCCGAAAATAATTCTGTCATGAAATATCTATGTTAAGTTGAGGCACTTATTTTATTTTATTTTATTTTATTAACAACTTTATTTTACAAAACAAAGATAAATGTACAGATTTTAAGCATTTTTTGTATAAAATTATACAATACATTTTTGTCAGTACTTTTTTTCAGATTTTAAAATAATTTTTACATAAAACTATATGAATATATTTTTTAGTCAGTACTTAATTTTTTTTCAAGGTTTGATAGTATGCATTGAAAACTAAATAGTTACAATGAGCATACAGTACGTGTAAAAAAATGTAACATGGAAATAGTCAAAGTTTTCTTGTTGTGTAAAGATTTTTTGTTTTGTTTTGTTTTCTTTATTTCTTGGACTTCATACAGTCTGTGAGTTGTTTCTGGGGCAGTGCGAGCCTCTGGGGTTAGTATCCCACTATCAGAGACTGCATATTATGTGTGTTCTTTTGTGACTGGGTTATCTCACTCAGAATGATATTCTCTAGATGCAGCCATTTTTTTAAGAATTTGGTCAAGTCATTGTTTCTGGTGGCTGAGTAGTATTCCATTGTGTAAATGTACCACAATTTTTGTATCCATTAATCTTCTGAAGGACATCTGGGTTCTTTCCAGCTTCTGGGTAATATAAATAGAGCTGCTATGAACATTGTGGTGCATATATCGTTGTTGTGTACTAAGGTGTCTCTGGGATATATGCCCAGAAGTGGAATAGCTGAGTCTTCAGGTAGTATTATGTCCAATTTTCTGAGGTATTGCCAGACTGATTTCCAGAGTGGTTGTATTAGTTTACAACCCCACCAACAGTGGAGAAGTGTTCCTCCTTTTCCACAACCTCCCCAGCATCTGCTGTCATCTGAGTTTTGGATCTTGGCCAATCTGACTGGTGTGAGGTGGAACCTCAAGGTTGTTTTGATTTGCATTTTCCTGATGGCTAAGGATGTCCAGCACTTCCTCAGATATTTCTCAGCCATTCGATATTCCTAAACTGAGAACGTTTTGTTTAGCTCTGTACCCCATTTTTAATAGGGTTATTTGAGTCTCTGGTGTCTAGCTTTTTGAGTTCTTTGTATACCTTAGACATTAGGCCTCTATCTGATGTGGAGTTGGTAAAGATCTTTTCCCATTCTGTTGGCTGCCGTTTTGTTTTCTTGACAATGTCCTTAGCCTTACAGAAACTTTGCAATCTCATTATGTCCCATTTGTTAATCTTTGACCTTAGAGTTTGAGCCATTGGTGTTTTGTTCAGAAAATTTTCTCCTGAGTTAAGGCACTTTTTAAAGAATAATAAGCCTTTGAAGTTGTTAAATAAAATTATCAGTGATTTCTAAAGAGAACTGAGCTCTACTTCCTATATTCTTTAATAATAAAATATTCCTTTCAAAATTTAATAAAGAAATATAAAGACCTTAACTGAGAACTTCAAAGAAATGTAATCAGATTGTGAATTTATTCTCCATTTTTATAAATTCCTAGAATTTTATTTAATACTTTGCTCTTTATATATGTATTATATGTCTTCATATATATGAAACATCATTTATAAACTCAATTACCATATGCATATTTTAAGAAGTTGAATTTAAGAAATTCATTTTGTTGGAGGAAATAGCTTTTGCATTTTCACAGTCTGGGGGTAATTGTAGTCTCTATTACTATCTACTCTGCAGCAGACATTTTGTAATCTCTCTAATATAAGCCTATGAAAATGGGCTGGTTTTGTTAGAAGAGGTTGTTACTTTTTAAAGACCACAGGTAAATGTACAAAAAATATTTTACAAACATATCTCCAAATCTTTTGTGTTATTTGATGAGTTTTATCAGAAGTTCTGTGTTTGTGGAAAATTATGTGTGGTATAAGGTGAAATACAGAGGTCTGAACAAAAGCAATATGACTTTATTTCAGATAGTTTACAGATATATTGGTGGGGAAATGTTTGACCCAAAACTCTAGTTTTAACTGAATCCTGTCCTTACTAGCATTAATTCTTTTTCTGTGTTGTAAGTGTAAAAGCACATTTATTTTATGCATATGTGAGTGCAAACATGAACATGTTCAAATGTGTGCATATCTATATGGGTACATGCAAATAGAAAGTTGTTCCTCAGCTTCTGCTTCCTCCTACCTCTAACTTGGAACTTACCAAGTCGGATAAGCCAACTTGCCAATGAGTTCCAAGCATACAATAGCATATATTTATCAAGTGTTTGTAATAATAGACATTTGGACTAAGCTTTTGAACATGGGTTCGAGAATTATTCTTGTTTGCTCTTGGGTCTCTGTGATTGCAAGGCAAACATTACTAACTGAGCTTCCTCCCAGATTCAGTGTTATTTATTTTATTTTCAGCTCTCACACACACACATAACCTCCTGCTTCCCTGCCTTGACATCCCCCTCCACTGGGGCAGTGATCCTTGGTAGGACCAAAGGGCTTCTCCTTCCATTGATGCCAAACAATGCCATTCTCTCATAAATATGCAACTGGTGTCATGGTTCTGTCTATGTGTACTCTTTGTATAGTAGTTACATCCCCAGGAGCTCTGGTTGGTTTTTATTGTTGTACTTAAGGGGTTGTAAACCTTTTCAGCTGCTTCAATCCTTTCTCTAAATCCTTCATTCTTCCATTGGAGACCCCATCCTGAGTTCAAACTTTGGCTCTGAGCATCTGCCTCTGTATTTTTTATTATCTGGAAGAGCCTCACAGGAGACAGCCATATCAGGTTCCTGTCAACATGTACTTCTTGACATAAGCAATATTGTCTGGTTTGGTGGCTGTATGTGAGCTGGATATTCAAGTAGGGTAGCCACTGGATGGCCTTTGCTTCAGTCTCTGCTTCAAATTGTCTTCATATTTGCTCCTGTAAATATTTTTGTTCCCCCTTGTAAGAAAAACTGAAGCATCTGCATTTTGGTCTTTCTTCTCACTGTTATTTCTTTGTTGATGTTCTTTGTTTGCTTGGAGACAGGGTATTACTATACAGTTTTGACACTCCCAGAACTTACTTTGTCAAAAAAGATGAGCTCAACTACATAGAGATAGATATCTGTCTACTTTCTTCTTACATATTGTGATAAAAGGCATTCACCAACATGCCTAGATTCAGTGTTAATTCTTTTTTTTTTAAAGGTCATATAAACAAATTATTTTTTTAAAACAACTTTATTTTAAAAAAACAAAGATAAATGTACACATTTTAAACATTTTTTAATTAAAATTATACATTTTTGTCAGTACTTTTTTCAGATTTTAACACAATTTTTACATAAAACTATATAAATATTTTTTTTAGTCAGTACTTGATTTTTTTAAAGGTTTGATAGTATGCCTTGAAAACTTAATAGTTACAATGAGCTAAAGTACATGTAAAACAAAATGTAACATGGAAATAGTTAAAGTTTTCTTGTTTTGTAAATTTTGTTTTGTTTTGTTTTGTTTTCTTTCTTTCTTGGACTTCATACAGTCTGTGAGTTGTTTCTGGGGGAGTGCAAGCCTCTGGGGTTAGCATCCCAATATCAGTGACTGCATATTGTGTCTGTTCTTTTGTGACTGGATTATCTCACTGAGGCTGATATTCTCTAGATGCAGCCATTTTCTTAAGAATTTGGTTAAGTCATTGTTTCTGGTGGCTGAGTAGTATTCCATTGTGTAAATGTACCACAATTTTTGTATCCATTCATTTCTGAAGAACATCTGGGTTCCTTCCAGCTTCTGGCTATTATAAATAGAGCCGCTATGAACATTGTGGTGCATATATCTTTGTTGTGTATAAAGTGTCTCTGGGGTATATGCCCATATGTGGAATAGCTGGGTCTTCAGGTAGTACTATATCCAATTTTCTGAGGTATCGCCAGGCTGATTTCCAGAGTGGTTGTATTAGCTTGCAACCCCAGAAACAGTGGAGAAGTGTTCCTCTTTCTCTGCAGCCTCGCCAGCTCTGCTGTCATCTGAGTTTTGGATCTTGGCCAATCTGACTGGTGTGAGGTGGAATCTTAGGGTTGTTTTGAATTGCATTTCCCTGATGGCTAAGGAGGACCTGCATTTCCTCAGATGTTTCTCGGCCATTTGGTGTTCCTCAAATGAAAACCTTTTGTTTAGCTCTGTACCCCATTTTTAATAGGGTTATTTGATTCTCTGGTGTCTACCTTTTTGAGTTTCTTGTATATCTTGGATATTAGGCCTCTATCTGATGTGGTGTTTGTAAAGATCTTTTCCCAGTCTCTTGGTTGCCGTTTTGTTTTCTTGACAATGTTCTTAGCCTTACAGAAACTTTGCAATCTCATTAAGTCTCATTTGTTAATCTTTGACCTTAGAGCTTGAGCCATTGGTGTTTTGTTCATGAAATTTTCTCCTGTGCCTATGTGTTCTAAGGTTTTCCCTACTTTCTCATCTAATAGTTTCAGTGTATCTGGTTTAATGTGGAGATCTTTGATCCACTTACACTTGAGCTTTGTACAAGGAGATAACAAAGGGTCTATTTTCATTCTTTTGCATGTTGAGTGCCAGTTGGACCATCACCATTTGTTGAATAGGCTGTCCTTTTTCCATTGAATGTTTGCGGCTCCTTTGTTAAAAATCAGGTGACCATATACATGAGGGCTCATTTCTGAACCTTCTATTCTATTCCATTGATCCAAATGCCTATTTCTGTAACAGGACCATGCAGTTTTCACCACAATTGCCTTGTAATATAGCTTGAGGTCAGGGATAGTGATTCCTGCAGATGTTTTTTTTTTGTTGTTGAGGATGGATTTCCTTATTCTAGGTCTTTTGTTATTCCATATGAAATTTCACATTGATCTTTCCACTTCCATGAAGAACTGGGCTGGAATTTTGATGGGGATGGTATTGAATCTGTAGATTGCTTTTGGTAGGATGGCCATTTTTAAGATGTTGATTTTTCCAATCCTTGAGCATGGAAGATCTTTCCAATTTCTGAGATCCTCCTCAATTTCGTTCTTTAGTGGTTTGAAGTTCTTGTCATACAGGTCCTTCACTTGCTTAGTTAGAGTCACACCAAGGTATTTCATAGTTTTTGTGACGACTGTGAAGGGTACATTTTCCCTAATTTCTTTCTTCACATGTTTGTCCTTTGAGTATAGGAAGGCTACTGATTTGTTTGAGTTAATTTTGTATCCAGCCACTTTGCTTAACTTGTTTATCAGCTGTAGGAGTTCTCTGGTGGAATTTTTGGGGTCACTCAAATACACTATCATGTCATCGGCAAAGAGTGATGTTTTTATCTCTTCCTTTCCGATTTGTCTCCCCTTGATCTTCTTTTGCTGTCTAATTACTCCAGCCAGTACTTCCAGTATTATGTTGAATAGGTAGGGGGAGAATGGGCAGCCTTGTCGAGTCCCTGATTTTAGTGGGATTGCTTCAAGTTTCTCGCCATTAAGTTTAATGTTAGCTGTTGGTTTGCTGTATATTGCTTTTATTATGTTTAAGTATGGACCTTGGATTTCTGTTCTTTCCAGGACTTTTAACATGAAGGGGTGTTGAATTTTGTCGAATGCTTTCTCAGTGTCTGGTGAGATGACCATGTGATTTTGATCTTTGAGTTTGTTTATATGGTGTATTACGTTGATGGATTTCCTTCTGTTAATCCATCCCTGCATCCCAGGGTTGAAGCCACTTAGTCATGATGAATGATAGTTTTGATGTGTTCTTGGATTCGGTTTGCAAACATTTTGTTGTGTATTTTTGCATCAATGTTCATAAGTGAGATTGGTCTGAAGTTCTCTTTCCTTGTAGGGTCTTTGTGTGCTTTAGGTACGAGGGTTATTGTAGCCTAAAAAAATGAGTTTGGTAATATTCCATCTGTTTCTATTGTTTGGAATAGCTTGGTGAATATTGGTGTTATATCCCCAATAAATGTCTGATAAAATTCTGCACTGAACTAGTCTGGACCTGGGCATTTTTTGGTTGAGAGGCTTTTTGATGACTTCTTCTATTTCTTTAGGTGTTATAGTGTTATTTAGATGGTTCACTTGGTCCTGGCTTAATTTTGGGATCTTGTATCTGTCTAGGAATTCGTCCATTTCCTCCAGATTTTCCAATTTTGTGGAGTATAAGTTTTTGTAGTAGTATCTGATGATTTCTTGAATTTCCTCAGTTTCAGTTGTTATGTCGCCACTTTTCTTTCTGATTTTGTTAATTTGGATACTCTCTCTTTGCCCTCTAGTTAGTCTGGCTAGGGGTTTATCAATCTTGTTGATTTTCTCAAAGAACAAACTCTTGGTTTTGTTGATTTTTTCAATGGTTCTTTTTGTTTCTATTTGGTTTATTTCTGCCCTAATTTTGATTATTTCTTGCCATCTACTCTTTTTGGGTATATCTGCTTCCTTTTGTTCTAGGGCTTTCAGCTGTGCTGTCAGTTTGCTGATGTGAGCTCTCTCCAGTTTCTTTGTGGAAGCACTTAGGGCTATGAGTTTTCCTCTCAATACTGCTTTCATTGCATCCCATAAGTTTGGGTATGTTGTGTTTTCATTTTCATTGAATTCTAGAAAATCCTTAATTTATTTCTTTATTTCTTCTTTGACCCTGATATCCTTTAACAGAGCGTTGTTAAGTTTCCATGTGTATGAGGGCTTTTTGTTGTCTTTGTTGTTGTTAAAGACCAGCTGTAGACCATGGTGATCTGAGAGGATGCATGGGAGTATTTCAATCTTCTTATATCGATGGAGGCTCGTTCTGTATCCAATTATGTGGTCAATTTTCGAGAAGGTGCCATGGTAGGTAAGAAGAAGGTGTATTCTTTTACTTTAGGATAATATGTTGTGTATATATCTATTAATTCTAGTTGGTTCAAAGTCTCTGCTAGTTTTGCAATTTCCTTGTTCAGTTTCTGTTTCCATGATCTGTCCATTGGTGAGACTGGGGTATTAAAGTCTTCCACTATTATTGTGTGGAGTGAAATATATTTTTTTAGCTTTAGTAAGGTTTCTTTTATGAATCTGGGTGCTTTTTTATTTGGAGCATATATATTAAGGATTGAGAGTTCCTCCTGATAGATTTCTCTGGTAATGAGAAAAAACTGTCCTTCCTTATCTTTCTTGATAACTTTTGGTTGGAAATTTACTTTATTAGTAATTAGAATAGCCACTCCAGCTTGCTTCTTGGAGCTGTTTGCTTGGAACTTTTATTTCCACCCTTTTACTCTGAGATAGTGTCTGTCTCTGTCTCTGTCTCTGAGATGAGTTTCCTGTATGCATCAAAAGGCTGGATTTTGTCTTTTTATGCAATCTGATAGTATATATCTCTTTATTTGAGTGTTGAGACTGTTTATGTTAATAGATATCAAGGAATAGTTGTTTCTGTTTCCTGCCAGTATTTCGTTTTTGGGTTGAGTTGTGTCTGTGTTTTTTTCTTCTTTTAGTTTTCTTGTTTAGGAGTTTTCTTGTTTTTACTAGGCTATATTTTCCCTCATTGTATTGGGTTTTCCACCTATAATTCGTTGTAGTGCTGGTTTTGTGGTCAGATATTGTGTGAATTTTGATTTGTCTTGAAATATCTTTGTCTCTCCATCGATGGTGACTGATAGTTTTGCTGGGTATAGCAGCTTGGGCTGGCACTTGTGCTCTCTTAAGGAGTGCATGATGTCTGTCCAGGTTCTTCAAGCTTTCATAGTCTCTGTTGAGAAATTGTGTCTGAGTCTGATTGGTCTGCCTTTATATGTTACCTGACCTTTTTCCCTTACTGCTTTTAGTATTCTTTCTTTGCTTTGGGCACTTGATGTTTTTACTATTATGAGTCGGGAGGTATTTCTTTTCTGGTCTAACCTATTTGGAGTTCTGAAGGCTTCTTTTATGCTCGTGGTCATCTCATTATTGAGGGTAGGGAAGTTTTCTTCTATGATTTTGTTGAAGATATTTATTGTACCTCTTAGTTAATACTCTTCTCCCTCTTCTATTCCTTTTATCCTTAGGTTCGGTCTTCTCATTGTGTCCTGGATTTCTGGATGTTTTGGGTTAGGAGCTTTTTGTTTTTTGCATCTTCTCTGGCTGTTTTGTCTATGTTTGCAATGTTGTCTTCTGCCCCTGAGATTCTCTCTTTGATCTCTTGTAATCTATTGGAAATGTTTCTTCTGTGACTCCTGATTTCTTTTTTTGGTGTTCAGATTCTAGGGTTATCTCTTTTAGCGTTTTCTTTATTGTGTCAATAGCTATTTTAATTTCCCTCTTCCATTCCTTTATTTCTTTGGTTCTGTTTTCTTCTAGTTCCTTTAGTTCATTGAGTGTTTTTCTTGTTTCTTCTTTAAAACCTTCTGAGTCTTTTTGCTTTTCCTCCCTTTCTTGTTTATGTATCTCTATCAGCATCTTGAGGTATGATTTCAGGTCTGTGTCTTCTTTTTCTGGAGTATTTGGAATTCCGAGGTTTGCTGTTATGGGAGAGCTGGGTTCTGGTGTTGCTAGATTGTTTTGGTTTCCTTGGGAAATACTCTTTCTCTTTCCTCTTGCCATTTTGTTGTCAGTGATATGTTCTTGCCTTTCCCTTGTATCTGGTCTGTGTCCCTGGATCTCCACTGGTCCAGATGGGCTGAGCCCTGTTCTATGCCTCAGAGTCGTCGGGTGTGAACAGAAGTTACATCCTTCTGTTTCTGGTTGCTGGATCAGGCATGGCAGGTCAGGGCAAGGCAGGGGGTTCACTTTCCGTGTGCACTCAGCAGAGATCTCTCTGCTCTTCTGAAGCCTAGGTCTCCCACCCACCAGTTGTTCAGCCTTTAGGAGCTGCCGTTCAGGGTAGCAGATGGGCCGGGCTCTTCTCTGTGTCCTGAAGTTGTCTCTGGGTGGAAACAGTTTTCTAATTTTCTGTTCCCAATTGCTGGATCGGGCAAGGCAGGGCAGGGCAAGGCAGGGTTGTGCACTTTCCGTGTGCACTCTGCAGAGATCTCTCTGCTCCTCAGCAGCCCAGGTCTCCCACCCACCAGTTGCTCAGCCTCTAGAAGCCGCCGTTCCGGGTGGCAGATGGGCCAGGCTCTGCTCTCTGTCCTCGTGTTTAGTTTTTACCCTCAGTATGTAACTTGATTTTTGTGCTGTGACAGGAATTAATTACAATTCAAAATCTTATATACCCCAGAGTATTTTATTTTATATAATATATAATAATATACATAAGTTTATGTGTACACACTTGGAAAATATAAGTGCATGTAAACAGATATTAGCAAATATATTTAATAAATAGTTGGTAAAAGTATGACATTTAGAATTTAATATAAAATGAGAGAGTAGAAAATTATAGAAAGTGTAGTAGAAAATTAAAAAAAACTATAAATAATATTCTCATATACAGGGCAAAATTTAAAAAGTCAACATAATTAGAAAACTGTATCATCAAAATGGATAGATATAAACAAGAATACATATAGATGTAAAATCTATATAATATAAAGAATTTCAGGTAAGGGTAAGTATACCTCAGATATAGTATAGCACAACTATGAAAGGAAGAAAAATAGAAGAAAAGTTTTTTTAGTAATTTATAGTTTCATTACAAGTTCAGTTGTGAGATGTCTATACTGAATGAACAACCAAAATTTCTCCTTTAGACTTTGATGTTTAAATAGGTGGGCCAGAGTTGATGAAAACAGTTGCTATAGAAATGGAGTAAGGTGATTCGTGAGAACGAAAAGATATTTTCTTATTGAAATATTGCATCTTGTTTTCAAGAAAAATAGTGACAATTCCCATATTTAAATCACTGTAATCCAATTTTTCAGAAGTGTGGGATAATCTAATAAGTGCTTAGAATGATCTCCCAATTCTTGCTTTATGACCTATAGGGATGGAATAACAGATGAGTCATTTCATATTAGCTGCTCTGCCATAATCTTGGTTTTTTATTAGACAGTATGCCTTGGGGGGAAATTTTGGGTATGACTGATGATCAACCTGAAAACTAACAAAATACTTCAAGGCACAGGGTATATTTCCGGTTTAGGAGGTATCCAGAGATTTTCTTATCCTCCCTGGCCACTCAGAAGTATTTAGGCTCATGTACAAATAGCTCATATTATATTTTGGGTAGAATTCCATTCTCCATCCTATCAAATCTTATTAATGCAGAGTCATCTTTAATATTTATTGAACTAGAATTATTTTTCTCACTATAACAATTATCTTCTTTTCAAAAATTCATTAAGTTTTCTTTAAAACCAAAGCCTGTATGTAAACAAGGGGTCTACTTTTGTTTTCTTATATGCACCAGAGATAATATGAGCTAAGCCTTTCAGAAATTCCATTACTACTTAAATGCCAGTTTTACCTTCCTCCCTAAAGTAGGGGGAATTTTAAATGTAAGTTTTTGATAACATAATATAGTTACATCAATTTCTCCTCTGCTTTTTTGTTCTTCTAGGCCCTTGTATATGCATATGCTTGCTCCTTTTCAAAGACATTATTACTTTTTCATTAATATGTTGTTATACTCCTAAATTCATCTGCATAATGTCAATTGTACATATATACATATACATCTTCATGTCTGATCAATTGGCACTTTCTCCAGGGAACACTATTCCACTTCCTTTCAGATTTTCTTAGTTACCTGTAGTTCTTTGCCTAATGTTGATAACTCATGGGCATTTTTTTCTGCATATCATTTTTTAATTCATATGACCCTAAATAGTTGTCTCTGTTTCTACATTTTTAAATTATTATCTTCAGTTAATTAAATAATTTTACAGACAGTTTATAGTCTACTTTTCTTTCAGTTTTCTTCCTATTATTTTGGATTTTATTATGTATGGTTCACCCCATTATCAAAGTTAATGCCTTTTACTATTTTTTAACTGTATAATCTAATAAAATTTCTTTCTTTGCAATAAGCATTTCACTTCTATAGCCTTTATTTCATTTCCTGACACTTGGACTAAGTGATAAAAAAAATTAAAGGTGATTTTAAAACAACTGTCAGATATGAAAAATTATTTCTAAATTATAATAATCTTTTGAAATTTTCAATGAGTTTGCTTAGTGAAAGTTCTTTAGCAATAAGATGATATATGAAAATGTAGATGTCAACAAGATATATTCATGTAAATTTTATTAAATTTAATGCACTATATTTTTTAATTTAATAATCACCCATTTGCAATTAAAAAAAGCAGATATAGTGTGGCTTATACAAAGTGAAGTTAATAGGGTGATCTGAATGAGAATGACCTCCACAGAATATATAGCACGCTTAGTAACAAATCGGTGACCTGGCTAGAGATGATTAGGAAGCATGGCTATTTGGAGAAATGTGACCTTACATTGGAGTGAGTGGGCTTTGATATTTTGCCTAATCAAGACCAGTCTATTCCTGTCCCTGCTCACTGTGGATCAAGATGCAAAGCTTCAGTTACTGCTCTAGAGTCATTCGTTTATGTCCATGGTATGATGTCCTGTTCTAACAATCTGGAAAAATGCTTGATGACCATAGCAAGCCAACAGCTAAATGTTTTCTTCTGTAAGAATTTCTTTGGCCAGGATGTATCTTCCCAAGAATAGGACAGCAAGACAATCATTAAGCTAAAAGCAACAGTGAAGAATGAGTGACTTGCTTACTGTTCTAAACTTGAGCAGAAGATCCACATGAAGTACTATTGAAATGTCTCAGTAAAGAAAGAAGATTGTAGACCACAAAGATGATTTTTTTTAAGTTCTGCCTTGCCTGGGATGAGTGAGTGGGGGTCATCTTTAGGATGTTTCAGATCCCTGAGACTAGGAGGCTCCCAGGAGTCTCTAGAGGTTATTTTAGCTGGGGCTCTTAGTGGTAGGGATGTGGAACCTCAGTTGGCAACCTCCTGTAGCCAGGCAGGGCCCTGAGTAGACAGATAAGAATGAAGACATACCCACAAAACTTTTGAAGCAAAAGTGTACTGTCTATAAGACATGCATGGACAGAGAGAGAGAGCTGAGAGAATGGCTAATCAATTAGGGCACAAACTTGAGACCCATCCCAAAGGTAAGCACCAATCCCTGACACTGTTACTGATACTCTGTCATGTTTGCAGTCAGAAGCCTAGCATACCTGCCCTCTGAGAGGTTCCACTCAGCAGCCGACTGAAACAGATGCAGAGGCACACAGCCAGGTCTTCTTATTGAACACATTGGGAAAGGAACTATGGCCCTGGAGGGGATAGCAACTAAAAGAGTCAACTATCTTGAGCACTTGGGGGCTGTATCTATTTCAGTCAGCATCTGGATGGTACCTCCTAGAGAACAGTTATGCTCTGCACCTGTTTGCATACATATGGATATGTATGAAACACAAGAAACATGTATACACAGGTTGGAATTAGGCCCCTTTGTGCATATGTAGCAGATGTGCAGCTCTGTCTTCATGTGGGTTCCCCAACAACTATAGAAGGGGCTGATCTTAAAGCTACTGCCTGAATTTGGATTCTGTGCACATAACTGGGCTATCTTGTCTGGCATCAGTCGGAGAGGATAGGTCTTACCCGCACTTGATATCCCAGGTGGAAGGCCTCTATCTTCTCAGAAGTGGAGTATATTGGGAAGAAAGACTATGGGAGGATGCAAGAAGGGGTAGAGGTAGGGATCACTGACTAACGTTAATGAATAAATTAATTAATGGGGAAAAAGAGTAAAATATATTAAGACACTTAACAAATTTGAAGTTTCCTTGTTATTTAAATAGGCACAACACTATTCTCTTGTTGAATATTATTTACAAGTCTTACCTTTTCATATTTGTCATTTATATTAAGTTAGCATTTATCCATTATGTCTTGAAATCAAATTAATTGGTAAACTAAGTTTATATATTTAAAGATTTATTCTGATGATTTTTATGCTCTTCTTCTGAATCTATATAAACATTAAGCTGAGGTTCATCTTTTGATACTTCAGCAATATATAAATTTTTTTTATCAATCACATATCACTCTATCATTCATTTATCTATTTACTGTTTTCAACATTGCATTTGTATTTTGCTGAAGAGTGTGTCTGTGTGTCTTATCCTCATGTAGTTAGCGTAGAGGTCAGAAGGTTTTAGATGGTCTGGAAATGGGGTCTATGCAGTTGTGTTCTGGCAACTACACTGCAGTCCTCTGCAAAATCACAAAAATATGGTTCCAGCATAAACATACACACTGCTTTAAATAAAAATGCAGTATAAACATTACAAAATATAAAACATACAATGATATCTTTCTATTACATAATTGAATGGGTAGAGCAATTCTGGTATGTTTGTCACAAATAACTGTATCAACATATTATCTTATCACTCCTGAGTGTATGCTATAAACACCTGTACTAGCTAAGGTATACTATGCTATTTCTGATAAAAATTAAAGCATTAGTTTATTATAGATATGGAATGTATAAGCTGAATTCATAAAACAAAACGATGTTCTTGAGGACTATCCGAAGTGCTAAGTGTACTCAATGCAGAAAATCAATAATAATCTTTTGTACTAATTTGTGGTTCATATTGTGGAATAAGACCACTATGATATTTTTAATGACTTTTAATTATTTTTATATTTTAATATATTTGCGTCACTCCCTATTGTATCTTCTTTGTAACCAAACACTTCCTGTTTACCTTCTCTTGCTCTTATTCAGTGCATTCTCCCTTTTTATTTAATCATGTATATATTTTCCCATTAAATAAATACATCGGATATATTCTATATAATGTGCTTGTACACATATTTTTATGGCTGCATATTTGATAATAGATAAAAAAAAATCGGTGTGCTCTTCCCTAAAGAAAATCATTATTTCTACTTTCAGTATTTCTTATTTGCATATTATTATTTTTCCAGGACTGAGATGCTGTAGGCTTTTTCTCTTGGACATGAGTATGCCTTTTGGTGTTGTTTTTACCTAGGTCAAGTTTTTTTTTTTTGTAATGTTGAATGTAAATAGAAGTTTTCTTGATGAAATGAAAGAACTACATCTATCTATCTATCTATCTATCTATCTATCTATCTATCTATCTATCTCTCTCTCTCTCTCTCTCTCTCTCTCTCTCTCTGTATATATATATATATATATATATATATATATAATGAGCTATATAATGTATTTTGGGTTATGTTGACTTAGTAACATGTCAGGTATAGGTTCTCCTCCAAGATATATTATTTCTCTAACCTCAGGTAGCTGACTAGGTTTCTGTTCTATGTAAAATTCCCTCTTTTTTTTTTTTAATTAAAAAGCTTTACTTCTTTAAAGTGCCATTGCTTCACTGTCAAAATTACTCTTCTTGTCTTATCATAGTTGCAGTTCATAGATATGAAAGCTGGTTTGAATCTTTTTAATTTTTCTCATTTGGTAACTTTCATTGTCTCTTCTGTTACCAAGAAAGTTAGTCATCATGAAAAAGGTCTTCTATGGAGAAATTTTAATGTAGGACATGGATGTTCTGGCAACATATCACATCCATAGGCCTTTAAGGTCTATATGATGTGGCCAAAATGCAGACATACCATGAATTACAGTATGAACTGGGTTGAAAAAGACACATCCTTACATATCTTACCAAAGAAGAATTTGTGGAAAAATCAGCCATATTGAGAGCCTCTCAGAGTCTGGGACACCTAGACATTAGATCATAAATAATCCAAAAGCTAGGAATATAGCCTTGTGGCATTTTTGGTATTTAAAGATTATCATATTTAATCTATACACACCAAGAAATCGTTGACTGTTTCTATGTTGAATTCTGTTTCTACATGTACTTTAAGCTTATGGTAACTAGTGGCATTTCAATGCATGCTATCAAACCTCTAAAAAAATTGCCAATGCTTTTAAAAATCTGTACATGTATCTCTTTTCTCTAAATAAAGTTGTAATAAATAAAAAAGAAAGTGACTTCTAATTGAGGAGGAAACCAAGGAGAGAATCAGTAAAAGATTTCACAAACTGAGTCGGAGATATGACACACCCAGCTTATTTCAGAACAGCACAGGAAAGACCGGCTATTTAGGAGCTAGAGAATGGTGTGATAGGGGTGTGAGTGGAAGGCTGTTTAACTGGGACAGTTCTGCAGAGACAGTTTACAGAGAGAACAAGCAGAATGAACCAGAGAATGAAAAAGAGCCAGAGGATTAGAACAAATTGAAAGTCAGGATTAGACCAAGCAGAGAAATTCAATCAGAAGCCAAGAGAAGACAGATTGAATCAAGTCAGCTTGGGATATTAGATTGTATGGAGGCCATAAATTTTCAGGCCTAGGCCTAGTGATAGACCATAGTGGGAAATGTTCTGGACTTAGTCCAAGCCATATGTTTGCACAGCCATGGTATGGTTGTCATTTAGTCCTTTCATTAGAGAAAATAAAAGTGACAATTACAGTTTTCAGGTCAGAACTAACTTGATTCTACTGGATTATTTGAGGTACATAATTCTTTACAAGGAATTTACTTTTAACTCTGGTGGAAAACTGTGACCACAAACAATAAGCTTTACTTTTTTGATAATTTCTTATATAGCCTTGATTAAAAACAATACCTGGATCTGGGGGTTTTGAAATATAATTTATGACTTTTTTTAATCATTAAAATATCTTTTACAAGCATAAAATTTTACAAAACTTTGACATTGAAATTACTGAAAATGATTTCTGTGTCATTTTTTCATAATGAACTCTTGAGCTAGCATTGCAATAATAGGGTATATGATGTGTCCATAAGCAATGCTATTATTAATAAGATTGCTAACAGCCATCATAAAGCCAGGAGGATATTGAATCTGTCTTTGTAATCAAGAACAAGTGAAAAGTTGATGTTTGTGTCATGTATATGCATAAATTCTGCTCTTATCATTTTCATCTGTTCAGATTAATAATTATATTTCATAAGTAGTTATTTTCACCCCTTGGAATATTGGAATATTGAAAATGCCAGCTAATTAATTAGTCCCTTAAGTGTTTAATCATATGTAGATAATTAAATGTATTCTTGCTGTCAGTGCTTATTAAGGAAAAGACATATCAGGCTTAGTTTTGTACAAATGGGTTAATAATCTTATATATATATATATATATATATTGTAAAAGTGTACTCTATGTCTCTGCTTTTGAATATATATTTTTGCAAAACTATTTTCATATTATATAAAGTGTTGTATAATTCCTATTTTTAAAAGTCATAAGGTACACTGGCTAATTAAAATAATTAGCATATTATTTTAACATAATATCAATTGTTTAATGTTATGTAGCAAAGACTTGATTTTCATTTAATTGCTCAAAAATGATGTTTACATAATTTACTCATTTATGACTAAGTATGTATACACTGATGTGAATGGTAGCTGTTCTTATTCTCTGCCTTGTAGGTCCTATGTATCAAACTAAGCCCTTAGACTAGGAGTCTAATAGCTTAATTACTGTGCTACCTGGCTGGATTTAATTTTCATTTATCAAGTCAAAATATAAACCATAGGTAGAATCTTATTAGATAATACACTTTTAAAGATAATTGTAGAGTTAATGTTATTCAATACCATATATATAAACACACACACAAATTTTTCTACTTGACTATTTTATAGGTATGTATGATATACACAGATTACTCTTACTCTTTCTCCTATACTCTCTCCTGTTTACTTCCAATACTATCAACCTCTCTTCATTTCTACTCATCTCTTTTCTAGAATCATGACTTTTGGATTGGCTTTGTGACTTACTTATTTTATCTAGCACATTTGTTTCAATACCATATTTAAATATTAATATAAATTGTTCACTGACATATAAGAGATATTGTTATAGTCTTGGAAAGAGCAGGAATCCAATTCTGATACCTAAACCAGTAAACACAATATATAGCAAACCAATATCCAACATCAAATTAAACCTTGAGAACTTTGAAGCAAGTCCCTAAACTAAGGGACTAGACCAGGCTGCCCACTCTCCCCCAACCTATTCAACATAGTACTGAAATTTCTGGTAAGAGAAATTAGACAGCAAAAGGAAATCAAAGGGATACAAATCAGAAAGGAAGAAGTAAAAATATCACTATTTGCAGATGACAAAATAGTATCCTTAAGTGACTCTAAAGATTCCACCAGAGAACGTTTATAGCTGATAATCAACTTCAGAAAAGTAGATGGATATAGAATTAACTTAAACAAATCAGTAGCTTTCCTCTACTCAAAAGACAGACATGCTGAGAAAGAAATTAGGGAAAAGATACCCTTCACAATAGTCACAAACAATATGAAATATCTTGGTGTGACTCTAACTTAGCAAATGAAGGACCTGTATGACAAGGAATTCAAATCTCTGAAGAAGGAGTTTGAAAAAGATCTCAGAAGATGGAAAGGTCTTCCAAACTCATGGATAGAAAGGACCAACTGTCGCGCGTCCACGTCCTCTGGCAGAAACAGGCGTGCAATAACAACAAGATTCTTCTGCGGACAACCTTTATTGTACAATACTCTGAGCAGGGGATCTCCCTGAGCAGGGGACTTCTCCTTTGAGCAGGGGAATTCTCCTTTGAGCAAGGGACTTCTCCATGTGGGAGAGAAAAGCATTGCTTATATATGCCCAAGAGACTCGTGTCGCTACCTGATTGGTGCGCCCTACAGTAACTCAATAGTATGCCCTGAGAGCGTGCTAGGATGTATGTGGTGCATGCGCATTAAGTCTCTTGGCTGGGCAACAGCTCTGTTTGCTGAGTTCTCGGTGGGAAGCTGGCACCATGTTTGGGTGTGGCACAAACGGCTCCCTACATCTCCCCCTATTTTCTTAAATAAAAACATGCTGATCAACCATCAGGCTCTTGTTGGACCTTTAGGGTTCAAGACCATGATCAGCAATAAATTTTGGGTAAGGCACCTTCCTGCGTGCAATGGGAACGAGCCCTGCAGGGTGCAAAGGCTGCCAACAAGTAGGATACCCATTCCTGGTGCAATGCCTCAAAGGCTCAGGGTGCAGGGGCTATCCATACACAGACCCAACACTTTTCCTAAAGCATACTAAGCCAAACAGAGGGAGAGGTGCCCATTTCGAGTGCAGCAAGAGCTTGTGCTATGACCACTTTGTCACGTTATTGTTGAGTATGGAGTTTGCACACCATCCAGAGCAGAAACACAGTCTCTCTGCACAAAAGCATGCCAAAAATTACTTGAGAAAGCAAGAATTCTATAATCCTCAAACCCTGCTATCTCCATGTTTAAGGGCAAGTACAGTACATCAAAGGTTTTAATGGTGACAAACAAACAAGAAAATAGTTATACATTAAGGCATATGGGCATCGGTTTTGGGAACACTGACAGAATCACCCATCTCGCCTCTCCTCTGACTCTCTGGTTCTAAAGCATCACGAGCAGGGCTGTCATCACCCCAAACTATCTAGCCCATCCTCTTATATAGGAATCTGTCCTCCCTTGGACGTGGAGCCCCCTGATTGGTTGAAACTCATTAGGCCCTATGACGCCATGGGAGAGGCAGAGCTCAAGGAGTGGAAAGTTACCCAGCACATGTGCACATGACTTGTTTACTGCTAACTCCAGCCAGATGTCAGCGCCATCTTGTAATGGAGAATGTACAGGTAGCGCCTCACATCTCCCCCTTTTATTCTTTAAGCAAAGTAGGACACCCATATTAGGAGGGCGGAGATAGAAGTCAAATCCTCATTAAGGTGTATAAAGACCATGTACAGGAGTAACAACTAGACTTTTTGTAGCCCGTAGTACTCTTGACCTGTCACTCTGCCATTTTTCTGAGGGAGGGACACTGGGGCAGGCAACCCTCATGCAAAATGACATACCTCCCAGAGATACCCCGTTACAAGGGGCTCTCAGTGCGATGCTTTGCTCGGCATCCCTCATGGGCTGCTCAAACCAGACACTCTAATCCTGTGCAATGAACCGAAGTTCTAGGAGTGCAAGAGCTGTCTGGCCGGCGACCTACTGCTTAAGCATAGACAACCAGATATCGGCTGATGCTCTATATTCTAGAGCGACAAGCGCTTGGGCAATAACCACCTTGTCTCTCTTTTGTTTGGGCCTTGAGCTTACAAACCAGCCAGAGAAGCAACACAAGTCCGCAGCAAAGGATTGCTCCAAAGAGTCCCACCCCCACCCAAGTTGATATCGGTGGTGAAAAACTTAGGGAAGACTTTAGCATCATGTTCCACTGGAATTGGTTTTGGAAACACCGGGTAGCACTCGATGTGTTAGACGTTCTGGGATCCAAATTGGACTTTCTTTTTTCTGTGGAAAAACACAAATAGCTCCCCTGGATCGTATTAAAATAGGATCCGGGCCATTCCAATTATCAGTGAGGACATCTTTCCATTTCACTAGCTCTTTAGGTGGCACAGGCCATTGTCCATGGCGCTCAGCATCTGAATGGCCATGAGTGTCCAAATTTAAAAAAAAATTAAGATAAGAAGTATAGTAGAAATGGCCATTTTGGGTGTGGTGGGCACCTCTTTAATTCCCCTTTTTGTTTGTTTAAATAAACCTTTAGGGTGCGAGGAGCACGTTCAATGATGCCTTGACCCTGAGGATTATAAGGCAATCCTGTCAGGAGTGAAACTCCCATGTGATGGCAAAATTCAAGCAATTTTGCTGTGGTATATGTAAAACCATTGTCTGTTTTTAACACTTTAGGAATGCCCCATGCACTCCACACTATAAGACAATGAGTAATAACATGAGAAGACTTTTCTCCTGATAAATGAGAAGCAAAGATAACTCCTGAGCAAGTATCAATGGACACATGTACATATTTTAATTTTCCGAAGGAGGGAACATGGGTGACATCCATTTGCCAATGCCTCTTTTGGGGATATACCCCATATTAATCATTATCTCTTGTGGAGGCAGGGAATAATTGTTCATAAGTTTAAGACCTAGTTCTGTTAAAATGTCTCTCCCCCATAGATTAACAGGTAGTAGAAGGACATAAGGTGTAAAAGTTCTTTTTTGTCCCTCAGGGGCTTTCCATTTTAATAATTTAGAACTAATAGCAGGACTGGCTTCATAGCCATGGCCTTGCAAAGAATAGGAAGATTGATTAACTGGCCACTTAGCAGGCCACCACCTAGTAGATATGATGCTTTTGTCTGCCCCAGAGTCCAAAAGTACTTTAAAAAGTTTGCTTTTAATCTCCAAATTAAGGTTGGCTGAGTATTTAAATCTACTAATAGATATGTTAAGTCAGTTCCTGAAGAACTGAAGTCTTTGTTTCCTCTTCTCCCTTTGTTCTCCCTTCTTGCCCAGTTTGATGCAAATTGGGCAGGACTATTGGGGAGGATGAGCAATTGAGATGGGAAACAAACACCTAGGGGAGGAGCACATGATCTTTAGTTAGCCTTTATAATTTTGATCAATCACCCCAGAGTGTACTACCAAATCTTTAATGGTGGCAGGTAACCATCCCAAAAGCAGCCCTATTGTATTAGCTGATAATGGCCCATTAAAGTCACAAGGGATAGGCTGAACTCCCATTTGTGGAGTCAGGACAATTCTGGTGGTGGCACGGAGGTTCAATCCCGCGGAACCTTGAGTGGCTCTCTGCGGGGGTTTTTCTGCTCCCAGACTACTGGGGAGGTGGTTGCCCCATATATTTGAGGGCCCTTAACTGCCCAACGTACACCCCGAGATAGACAGCCAGTCTAAGGATGCAGGGCTGAATCTCTTCTTCCTGTACAGAAAGGTGACCACTTAGGTTGGGCTGGTATAAACAAATTACCCTTTGGCTGGGAAATTGGTCAGCGACTGGCAATCCAGGTGGCATTAGCCTATCCAGGTTTTTTGTATAATTAGCAGTGACTTTATAAGTTTGGACTGACTCTGCCAACACTTTAACTTGCTTGTGTTCGGGGTGATCATCCTCGAACATGGGAAACATTTGCCTGATGGCATGTCGTGTCTCTGGCGTACAAAAGAACTCGCACTTCCTCTCTGAGTGAGGCGGAGGAACAGAGGCAGCAGCTGCTTTAAGAGCTACCAGTTGTGCTACAGGAGTCCTCCTTCCGGGCTGAAACCACTCTGCCTAACATTCTGCTGCCTCCTCCTCTAAATCTTTCTCCACAGATTTAAATTCATCCTCTAATTTTTCTTCTGCCAGCTCTAAAGCTTTTTGCTCTTTTAGCGGATACAAAGTATCCTCTCCAGGAAACTTGTACTTTGTTTCCCAGGGCACAATCCTCTCTCCTACTGGCGGTCTTTCCCCCCTTGAGTACCCTCCGTTTCTGACTTGTTTTGAACATGTCTCTCGGAGCCTACCTCTTTTACTTTTTTCTTGCGCGCTCCCTCTTTCATTACGCTCCGTTTCTGACCCACCCTCTTAGTGCTGCGTGATGACTTTATGTCTAGATAACTTCCACAACAGTAATGTTACAACAGTTACCACAAATGCAAGCAATAACCCTTCTACTTCCGGAGAAAATCCAAGAAGAGACATGCCTAAGTTTTTGGCACGCTCTTTTGGCACCTCGTAAAATCCAAAAAGAGACATGTCTCTCGGAACTTACCATTTACCTTTTCGCAGTTCTGAATCCACTTCAGCGAATGAAGGGTCCCCTCGGCGCTCCCGGGATTTTCGGCACCACTTGTTGTGCGCTCACGTCCACTGGCAGAAACAGGCGTGCAACAACAACAAGATTCTTCTGCGGACAACCTTTATTGTACAATACTCTGAGCAGGGGATCTCCCTGAGCAGGGGACTTCTCCTTTGAGCAGGGGAATTCTCCTTTGAGCAAGGGACTTCTCCATGTGGGAGAGAAAAGCATTGCTTATATATGCCCAAGAGACTCGTGTCGCTACCTGATTGGTGCGCCCTACAGTAACTCAATAGTATGCACCGAGAGCCGGCTATGACATATGTGGCACATGCGCATTAAGTCTCTTGGCTGGGCAACAGCTCTGTTTGCTGAGTTCTCGGCGGGAAGCTGGCACCATGTTTGGGTGTGGCACAAACGGCTCCCTACAATCAACATTGTAAAAATGGCCACCTTACCAAAAGCAATCTACAGATTCAATATAATCCCCATTAAAATTCCAGCTCAATTCTTCATAGAGTTGGAAAGAGCAGTTTGCAAACTCATGTGGAATAACAAAAAACCTAGAATATATCAATCTCTTCTCAACAACAAGAAAACATCTGCAGGAATCACCATCCCTGACTTCAAATTGTATTACAAGGCAATTGTGAAAAAAATCGTGAGGTACTGGTACAGAGATAGGCAGGTAGATCAATGGAACAGAATAGAAGATCCAGAAATGAACTCTCACACATATGGTCACTTGATCTTTGACTAATGAGGTTAAAACATTCACTGGAAAAAGGATAGCCTCTTCAACAAATGGACTTGGCTCAACTGGCACTCAGCATGCAGGACAATGAAAATAGATCCTTTCTTATCTTCTTGTACAAAGCTCAAGTGCAAGTGGATCAATGATCTCCACATTAAACCAGGTACACTGAAACTATTAGAAGAAAAAGTAAGGAAAACCATAAAACACATAGGCACAGGGGAAATTTACCTGAACAGAACACCAATGGCTTGTGCTCTAAGACAAAACTTGTAGAAATGGTACTAAATGTGAGTGTAAATTTTCTGGAAGGCTAAGAACTCTTTAAAGAAAACAAAATGGCAGCCAACAGATTGGGAAAAGATCTTTACCAACCCCACATCTGACAGAGGTCTAATACTTAATATATAAAAAGAACTGAAGGAGTTAGACTCCAGAGAATCAAACAATCCCATTAAAAATGGGTTACAGAGCTAAATAAAGAATTCTCAATTGAGGAATATTGAATGGGTAAGAAGCATCTAAGGATGTGCTTGACATCCCTAGTTATCAGGCACATGCAAATCAAAACAACCCTGAGATTCCACCTCACACCAATCAGAAGGGCTAAGTTCAAAAACTCAGATGGCAGCAGATGCTTCAGAGGATGAAGAGGTTGAGGAACACTCCTCGACTATTGGTGGGGTTGTAAGTTGATACAACCTCTCTGGAAATAAGTCTAGTGATTTCTCAGAAAATTGGACATAGTACTACCCAAAGACCCAGTTATCTACTTCTGGGTATATACCCCAGAGATGCTACAACATACAATAAGTACACATGTTCCACCATGTTCATAGCAGCCCTATTTATAGTAGCTAGAACCTGGAAAGAACCCTGTTTTCCTTCAGTAGTTGAGTGGATATAAAAATTGTGGTATCTTTGCAAAATGGTGTAATATGGTATATTTACTCAGCTATTAGAAACAATGATTTTATGAAATTTCTAGGCAAATGGATGTGTCTAGAAAATATATTCCTGAGTAAGGTATCTCAGTCACAAAAAATATACATAATACGCAGTCACTGATAATGATATTAGCCACAGAAATCTCTGAATTCCCCAGAAACAATTCTCAGGCCATATGAAGCTCAAAAATAATAAAATAAAAAGCCAAAAAGTTAAAGCATCAGTCCTTCATAGAAAAAAAAAATAAGTGTATATCAGCCTCTCAGAGTGTAGTATACCTCGAACTTAAATTATTAATAATTCAAGAGCTAAGAAGATAGCCTTTTGGAAATTTTTGGTATTCAAAAATCATTATGTTTAATCTATACACACCAAGAAATCTTTGACTGTTTCCATGTATTGTTCTGTTCTATGTGTACTTTATGCCTATGGTAAATAGTAAGATTTTAATGCATAGTATCAAATCTTTAAAAGAATCAAGTATTGACAAAAATATACTCATTTAGTTTTATGACAAGATGCTTTTAAAAATCTGTACATTTATTTCTCCTTTTAAAAATAAAGTTGTAGGAAAAAATAACAAAAAACCCAGCAACAACAAAAACAAAAAATAATTTAACAGAAGATCACCTTTATTTGAAAAAAAGAAAAAAAGAAAAATTGTTATATCCTTGAACTGTCATATTGGAACAATTGAAATGTGCTAGAATCAATAGCTTGATTATAATACAGACAATAATATTCCTTTCCATGAATCTATGATTAGAAAATAGGTCACCTGTAAATGGTAATATTTCCTGATTCTCTTCATTACCCAAGTGTCCACAGATCAATTCTAAAACATACTTGTTACAGATATCCAATTGTCTGAACTGACTGTGACTTTCCCATAACAAAATTGATTGTATTCATTTCTATATCTTCAGACTCCACATTCTTTCTTTTCTTCTTTCCCCCAATAGTTCTAAAGCCTTATAGAGGGTTGTGTAAATGTCTCATTTGGGGAAGATAAATAAATATTTATCTTTTATTATCAGCATACTGCATATCTATGAATCTCTGGGTGCATCAGATTTCACTGGAGAACTTCTCTGGTTAATGCTAGGAAAAGTGTTTTCTCTATACGTACAAGCTCAAATACAGGTTACAACCTAACACTTAAATCAACAGCAGTAATCAGGATATTCTGTCTCGGTCTCCTGGATATTAAGATTAAAGGTGTGTGCCATCAAACTTAGGTACTGGGGCATGTTTTTAATGAAAATACTTTAAACTATATGAGACAATAAAAATATATTTCACTTTAAAATAATTATTATATAAAATTGGCTAAAAATGAGGCAGAAGTTAGAGCTTCTTCATTTCATACAACAAAACAAAACAACATACAAGCTAACTCCAGAGGCTCGCACTGCCCCAGAAACAACTCACAGTCTGTATGAAGTCCAAGAAAAAAAGAAAACAAAACAACAAAAAAAAAAAAAAAATAGTCATGCTCAATCCTTACCCACCAAGAATACATTGACAAATTCTGGGTTGTACCCTGTATTACATGTATGGTCTGCTCATTGTTAAAAAAACAAAAATCTTTACACACCAAGAAAACTTTGAGTATTTCCAGGTTGCATCTTGTTTTACATGTACTTTTTGCTCATTGTAACTGGTGGGATCTTGATCACGCTATCAAACCTTTAAGGAAAAAAAAAAAAAAAAAAAAAAAAAAAAAAAAAAAAAAAAAAAAACAAGTACTGACAAAAGTGTATTATATACTTTTATGCAAAAAATGCTTAAAATCTGTACATTTATCTTTGTTCTTTAAAATAAAGTTGTTAAACAAAAACAAAACAAACAACAAAAATCCAAAGTGTCTGCTGTACTACATTATGAATTGCTAGATGCAGTTATTTGATCTAGAATTTTCTTATCAGTGAATTACAATTATTCAAAAGACTTCATTGGATTATTATGAGAATTAATTAAGATAGCTTCCACAAGTTCTCCTAAATTAACAAAAATGCAATTTGTCTAATCTTAACAAGTTAATATTTTTAGTAAACTTCTATCTAAATAAGGGAAACTACATAATGATAATTTTTGTTTCCCCAAAAATACTGTTTTATTCGTGCATTTTCTGTAAATTGAAATACCAGGAATGTTGACTAAATTCCTTTCTGGTAGAAAAGCATCTAATTACATTTAAATGTATCTTTTTGAGTTGAATTATATGACCATAATTCATACAGTTGAAGATAAATTGAGGAATTTGTTGTTATAATTTACAATGTAAAATTCACAAAATTGATTAACTAGATGGGTTGAATCCCTGAATTTCTTAAAGCTTTGAGCAGCACACTGTTACTGGGAATCATGAAGACAAAAATCCCTAGCTGTGGAGAAAGGAATTCCTAAAACACAACTAACAAATGTCCTCACAATGTTACCATAAGGTCCTTAATGACACATGAAATAGTTGCCTACTGAGTAATTTTGCCCACAAAACTGCATAAAGTATAGTTTTTATATATGAAAATACCTAATGCTAAAGTTATTGTTGCCAAATGGTGTATTAGCCTTTAAAATAGTGAGATATCATAGTATCAATACCAAATTATCACCCTATTAAGCAATAAGTAATGATTTAAAATAATATTTTTAAGCTTTACAAGAATATTTAATGGCTTAATGAATGGGATAAACATCAATTGCTTTATATAGATAAAAAAATGATCTCAAGGAAAATGGGATTGGTACAAATTTTAAAGTTGTTATGGGCCCAGGTTAAAATTATGTGTATGAATTGTTTAATAAAATTCACTTTGGAAGTTATTAAAAACTGTTGCACTGAGTGATACATAAGACAAACAGGGCATCAAAACTACGTACGTTGGTGTTCTTGCATATTCTCTAGGGAACTTGTGGGGAAAATAAAACATTCTATTATTAAATTATTTTCAGAGCCTCACAAATTTGATTACTCTATCTTGTCCCCATTCCTGACATTTGTCATATTTTCTATGATAATGGCTGCATATGTTATTGAATGCTTAATTCTGAAAGTATAATTTGATAAGAAATTTGTATAACTTTTGATTGCAAATCAGGTCTTTGAGGAACAGGTAGTGTGACAAATAAAGTGATTGGAACGTTTCTCAGAGCTTCAACCCTAAAACAATTGTAGAACACAGGAAGTAGAAAAATCAGAAACTGTCCAGACTATTATATAACTAATATTTGGAATTTAATGATGCCACTTTTGGCTGGGAGATGGTGACTTCTTTTCAGTGAAAGGATTAACTTCCAATGTTATTTTTTAATTAGTTGTGTCCAAAATGCAAATTAAATCTGCTAACAATGCTTTTTATTTTTTTAATATTATATAACATACATGACAACCTTACCACAGTTTCTTCACAGTATATTCCTCCCCTCTCTTCCCTCCACATTCTCTTCCTTCTTCCCCAGGTTCCAACCCTCCACTGAGAAAAAAAGGAGACATTCCAGGGACATCAACCAAAAGAGGCAAAACAAGCTATATTAAGAGCAGGCACATACTATTATATCAAGGCTGAGCAAGGAAACCCTGTAATGTGAAAAGTGTCCTATCGGAAGACAAAAATGTCAGACACAGACTGCACTCCCACTGTTAGCATTTCGGAAAGAGCATCAAGCTTCTCAACCATATGATTTATGCAGAAGTTCTAATTGATACCCTTCCAGTTCCCTTGTCTCTCAAGTTCCCCTGAGTCCCAGTCAGTTTATTTTGTGGGCCTTCTTTTTGTGGAGTGTCCCTTACCCCAAGCCCCTGACCCTGGTTCCTCCAATGCTTTCTCCCCCTCCTCAGCAGAACTCTTAGGGTTCTGACTAGTGTTTGGTTATGTACTCTACATCTGCTCCCAGTAGTGGTTGGATGAAATTTTCCTCAGGATTATTCTGCTAGGCTCATGTCTCAGCACAATCTGCAGGCAGCACACACTCTAGGCCGAAAGCTTTGTGGTTAAGTGTCCCATTCACTCCGTCTGAGTCCTTTCCTTGGTGCATGAGATGTCCAATTCAGGTCCTGTGTCCTCCATTACTAGGGGTCTTTGTTAGGATCACTCTTGTAGCTTCTATGGAGTTTTCATTGCAGTAAATTTTTACCTGGCCCCAAAATGCTACCAAAGTGTAGTTGTTTCTCTCAGTATTTTCTCCCTTTCCCCCTCTTTGATTCTTGCTCTTCATAATCCCTCCTATCCCAATACAAAGGAGACAAGAAATACTTTAAAAAAAGTTCAATATCCTTAGTGATTTCGGAAATGCAAACTAAAACCACATTGAGATTCCATCTGACAACTGTCAGAATGGCTAAGATCCAAACCACAAGTGACAGCCCATTCAGGCAAGGAGGTGAAGCAAGGGGAACACTCTTCTACTGCAGGTAGGAATGCCAACTTTTATATCCACTTTGGAAGTCAATATGGCATCTTCTCAGAGTTTGGAAATTGATCCTCCTCAAAACCCAGATGTACCACTCCGCAGCAAATACCCTAATGATGCTCCATTCTACAAAAGAAGCACTTGTTCAACTATGTTCATAGAAGGTTTACTCATAATGAAATGAAACTGGACTCAACTAAAGAATGGATTAAGAAGATGTGATACATTTACTCAACAGTGCTCTTAGACAATTTAGCTTTTACACATTCAGCTCTTAGAAGCAATGACACCATAAAATTTGAAGGCCAATGGATGGAACTAGAAACCATCGGCTTGAGTGAGACAAGCAGAAAGAAAAGCACTGTATGTACTCACTTATAAGTGGTTACTTGATGTAAAATAAAAGACAGCCATGCTATAATCCACAGACCTAGAGCTGCAAATAACACAGAGAATTTGAGGGGAGACACAAGGGTGTCTCCATGGGAAGGATAAATAAAATAGATATTTTTCAGGGGTGAATTTATTTATTGAATCCATATTTTCTTATATTTAATATAAATAATAAAGTTAATTTCTGTAATGAATTTTTTGTTACTAAATATTTCACATTCCTGAATGTTGTATCAGGTATCCACCTGTGTGTGAGGTGTATCCACCTGTGTGTGAGGGTGTTTGTATGTTTTTGAGCTGGGATAGATGACTGATGCCTTGCTCAAGATCAATTTTATCTTTTTATTCCTTTGAGAATGGTTGACTGAAATTCTGAAAATTCCAGAAATCCTTTTTTTTTTTTTTTCTTTTCAGCCCACACTGAGGAGAAATGAGGTTATAGAGGCATAAGGCCACATGACAATTGCACATGGATTCTGGGGAATTGAACTTATGTCCTCACATTGTTGCAGCAAGTTTTCTACTCAGCAAGCCACCTTGCAGCTACATATATGATTTTCTTTTGCATTGTAAAGCCAAATCTATGAAGAAATATTTCCTAAATTTGTATGCATTGTCAGTTTACATGTATTAATGAGGGACTTTTAAGAGAGATGTTTTATCTGTATTTGTTCCTGACAATGAAGAAAATAAAGAGGATATGCACTTCCCTCTTACAGCTTGAAGTTAGTTCTTCTTGGAAACATAAATTTGTTGACAAGAAAGGAATTTCAATGCAACATAAGGCTTTAAGTCTGTAAGAAAAATTTTACAAAGATGGAGATACAGATAGAACTTTGACTACTGTTGAGGCATTTCTGATTTACTTGATGTAATCGTCAACCCTGAGGCTTACAGTCTCAGTCTGCCAATACAGGCTTAGTACTGGAAGCTTCTAGCCTCCAGAAAATCCAAATTGAGGCCTAGAATATTTTTGTTGTGTCCATTCAGAATCATAAACCTCAAAAGGCATCAAGGTGAAGATTCCATTGTAATTTCATTGGGGTGCTTTCATTTAAGCTTGAGCTCTGGCTCACCAGTTACCCTGGGGTAAATGCCCAGAAGTGGAATAACTGGATGTTCAGGTAGGACTATGTCCAATTTTCTGAGGAACCCCCAGACTGATTTCCAGAGTGGTTATACCAGCTTACAACCCCACCAAGAATGGTGGAGTGTTCCTCTTTCTCCACATGTTTGCCAGCACCTGCTGTTACCTGAGTTTTTTATCTTAGCCATTCTGACTGGTGTGAGGTGGAATCTCAGGGTTGTTTTGATTTGCATTTCCCTGATGACTAGGGATGTGGAGCATTTCTTTAGGTGCTTCTCAGCCATAAGGTATTCATTCCTCAACTGACAATTCTTATGAAGTAAATATATCATTTTTGATTGGATTTAAGAACATTCTAATTAACACATTCCTGGCACTTTTAATCATTCAACACACATGAAACTAGATATGCCATGGAAATATTCACTAGGCAAATTCTACTACTATTATTTTACTAAGGAAATAAAGCAATACAATGACACTTATGATGTATTTTAAGGCATAGATCAGAGAATCAGTAAGCCTCCATTAGAGAAATGGCTTTTTCAAGTAAATGCTAATTAACAAAGACTAACAATTGGACCATGTGGAGTAATCCTTGGAGTACTCAGCCATAAAGGGTTTATTTTTATCACAACTTAGCCTTCAACTCTCAGATATCAATGTATCAGAGGAGGCAGAAGGTTGTCAGAGCCAGGGCTGGGGGAATATTCCAACAACAATGACAACAACAACAACAAGTAATTTTTAGATAGAGCAGAGCTGACCCAAATACAAGCTTGAAGAGATTCTGACAGCATGCATAAGACCTGTACACAATCAATCCAGACAAGACTCTAAGAAGAAGTAGAAGTATACACATAGTCCTACTCACGACCAAAAGCTATTTGAAGCTCTTCACTGCTGGTATTGTCACTCAGTCTGCTTCAGTGGAGTAATACTGATTATATTAACCACATTTAAGGAAACAAGAGACTCAGGATCTCACATACTTTAAATAAAAATATCGGATTATTGTTAAAGGATTTATTTCAATTGTAATGAGATAATATTTACCAAACAAACAAATCTACAACAATACAATCTATTTGAGATTTGTTAAACATAAAATGAGTCAATAATATAGGAAATTGTGACACTTTTTTCTTATTTAACAATTGTTCATTATTTTCTATCTACATAAATTACTTAATAATCTCATATAGAACAATGAAATGTTTCCCAGATATTAATATAATTTTTTCTGTTCCAGCTCACACAAAAATGTAAAGTTAATTTTTATTTGCCAGGTGTAATTATTGTCTTGGATGCTTATTTTTGAATAAACACAGTTTTTCTAGTTCTTTCTGAACTCCAGCTGGCTGCTTCAACTTTGTTAGTCTGTCTCAACCTTCACTCCATGCTGACTTGTTCAATCAGTCTTTTCTTAGCTTCTTACTGAATTGCTCTGCTTTTTCGCAAACTAACTCTGAGAAATTATTTTAGCTTTCTGGCTCCTTCTCATTCTCTGGCACCCTTGGTCTTCAAATGCAACTTGCCTCTGTAAAACTGTCCTGAAGAAACTATTTCCTTCTCCTCCTCCTCCTCCTCCTCCTCCTCCTCCTCCTCCTCCCCCTCCTCCTCCCCCTCCTCCTCCCCTCCTCCTCCTCCTCCTCCTCCTCCTCCTCCTCCTACTGTTCTCTCCCTCCCTCCCCCACATCTCTTTCTCTCCTATTGCTGCCACTGCTCTGCCATAAAAAACCTCAGCATTTCCTAAGAGCATGTCTGTATTCCAGCCATGAAAAAGTTCCAGAATCAATGTTAGGAGGGATTAACTTTGTGTCATTCTAGCCAGATTACACAGAAAAAGAAGGTTTTTAAAATGTGATCCCTTGCCAGAGAAGTCATGCTTCTGGAATAAAATTTCTCTACACAGAAGACCATCTGAGACACACAGCTTTGTGACCATGAGCACAAAGTCTTAGACTTTCCTTAGCTGGAATTTTAGCACTTATGTGATTTGATCACAGGGACTGCTTAAATGCTGCCTAATAACATATTAACAAAGTAACAAAGTTCTTATTCTGTGCCTATTGTTCTGCTAAGTATTTTGAAAATGTTGTTTTTCTTCAGTTCCTACATTTTTGGCAGAGACCTGCTTTAATTTTTCTTCCTAGTTTAAATATGAGAACCCTAAAGGGAGGCTGTGACACTGAGCCAATTTAGAAAATGTGAAATGAAGATAAGAAGACTCATCACAGCATTATTTTTCCTATCTGTGAGCTAGTCCATGTGAAAAGATCAGCTCAAAGTAAAACATGATTGCCTTATTCCTTCAGTGAGGCCTCAATATCCACACATTTGCTATCCTTTTGTTATAAACTCCAGTGAGTGTAATTTTTGGTGAAATTAGTATTTCAATGAGTCTAATCTGAGTAAAATGACTGCACTTCAAGATGTGGGTCAGCCTCATTTAATTAAATATAGACAGGAAAAATAATCTTCTTCTCCAACTATGTAGGGAGAGTTCTGACAGTAGAAGCAATCTGCAGTTCTTCTATAGGTCACCAGTAGGTCAGCCAACCATGTAATTAGGACTCTAAACACCTGCCATAATCATGCATTTCAATTTCAAGTTAGCTTATATTACACACAGAGAGAGAGAGAGAGAGAGAGAGAGAGAGAGAGAGAGAGAGACAGAGAGACAGAGAGACACAAAGAGAAAGAGAGAGAAAGAGACAGAGAGACAGAAAGACAGAGAGAGAGAGAGAGAGAGAGAGAGAGAGAGAGAGAGAGAGAGAGAGAGAGAGAGAGAGAGCAAGCGAGTTAGAATTAACATACCCTATTTTTCACTAATAGGAAAAGGACAATAATGGCAATAACTGTGCACAGAAGGATTCTGTTTATTTACAACAAATATTATTCTTATGCACAAATAAATGCATAGGAGCTCTTCTCTAGATTAAATAATGGGAAAACTGATTCAGATGATTCCCTATACATTTTTATGGCGTAATTTTACTCAGAACCTTTTATGAATTTTGTTGTTTGAACAGAGAGGCCTATAAAATATTTAAGAATTTCTAAAAGATTTAGAAACCAATAAAACAAGCGAGAAGAAAAAAGCATCCTAAGAACGATCTGTTACATAGATTTGGATAAACAATTACTTTCAACTGGGGCAGAATTGACAATAAAATAGTAGGAAGAGGAGGGACAGAGATTTGTCACACTCCAAATGGAGGCATAAATGTAAAACAAAAAAGATATATAGTGAGTACAGAGAGTAGCAATTTCTCTGGATGCTCTCTTGCTTCTACATACCACCAAAATCTCATAAATAATTTAAAAGGGTAAAAATTCCTACTGAATATAACAATATCCAAATATCCACTTACAGTCTTAGTGCCTATTTGAACAACATTTAAACATATACAAGATACTAATATATTTCTTCAGCTGATGTTTTGACCAGTATTAAGGGTGACGTAATATACTTATTTGATTGTGATTTATTCAAACACTTGAAAGGCTCACTGTAATAAAATATGCTATATTTTTTTAGAAGTAAAATGATTTCTGGTCTTGGGCTTTGAAATTCTCCATATTATTTTGCTTTAGCCCATATCTGAAAACTGATTTCAGGGGAGAAAAAAAAAAAAAAAAAAAAAAAAAAAGAAAACTCTGGCTAAAAATCTAACCGCAAATTGATAGCAAAGCCACAAATAGAACCTAGTAATTCGTACTTTCAAGTCCAGACTTTAATCTCGGAACCAGACAAGTTGCTGCTTTCCCTGACAGATCACCCTTAGGTGTTAATCTGTCTTCCAAAATTACCATTTATAGAGGAACCATAATTCAGAATTTCTTCATGGCTTATATAGCAGAAAAATATATATGTGGGATTAATTTGCCGAGGATAACAAAAAAATTATAAACCTGAAGTGGTTTGGGAAATAAATGCTAACAGTTCTTGAAATATCATGGTAGAAAATGGCCAGTGAAGTGACCAGTATATGATGTGTGTTGTCATGATATTCTAGATGCCACACTCACTCTGCCTAATCTCTGAGCAGTTGGGAAATAAATGGAAAGATAATACTTAACATTGATGCTGATAATTATGGTGTTTCCTAAGTCTGAGAATGCTTTTTGTTCATCTCAATGACTAAGTCTTTTAAACCTGGAAGAACTAAACATTGTGAACACTGAAATTAGTAAGATATTCTATAGACTCATGTAAAAAATGCAACAACCAAAGGGACTGATACACCAACTCCTGCAATTCCAAGTGCCTTATTAAGCTGAACTCAAGTGTGAAAGGGCTGTGGGTTTTTATAGCAAGCTCACAACTTGTCATACTGATTTTTGCCTCTTATTAATTTAGCAAGGAAGGGATGAAATAAAGTGCTCATAAGTCATAGCTTCAAACTGAGTGATGGGTTTCTATCTACATAGAACTGAAAATGGCAGTAGATTTGTTTTTCCTTTATTTCTTTATTTTTTTTTTCTTTTGCATTCATGCATCTCACCTAATAGCTCAGAAAATTAAAATACTCTGGGACATCTAAAGGAAATTTACTGTATTTTATTAAATATATAATGAATAGAAAATGGAAGAAATCTAATGTCAGGTGAAACAGCAGTGTCATTATCATCATCATTATTATTCTTATTACTATTATTGATACAGCTCCATGGCACTTTTTCTATATGGATACATAAATTCTGTTTTTATATATTATACTAATAGAATTTTGCAATAAAACGCAACATTTTATAAATGTAATACATATTATATACATATCTAGCACAATTAATATAAAATATATATATATATGCATAAACATATATGTATGTGTATAAACATATATGTCTCTCTCTCTTTATGTCTCTCTCAGTTGTAGTATGTGTGCACATTTCTATGGATAAAATCCAGGGCTGCTACCCACATGGCAGGGACACATGCCTGCTATATCTGAAATGTACAAGTAGCCATAGTTAGACACGTTATATTTCTGTCAGTTTGCTGGCCATTTACCATCATGCAATATCAAGTACGGTTAGGGTTTATTTCCCAAGCAACTTTAGTTTGTAATCATTTGAATCAGAAATAGGCTACCTGGATACATATCTTGCAATATTTTATTAGTATTGTTTTATCAATACATTCTGTGAAAAATACACTTAATAACCACTTTTTCAGTAAAAAAAAATACATTTTATAATTAGTGTTTCAAATAAGTCTGTATTGTGAAATTGACACTATTCCAAAATTGAGTCAAATATTATTTTATCATATTATAATGATTATAGTTACTCTAAATAGCATCTGAAAATTTTTATTATAATTATATCCTGGTGATAAAATCATTGATAAAATTAGGCTAAAGGCATATTCCAGAAGAAGAACCCTTTCCAGTTTTGTGTACATTGAGTACACATGCAAACAAGATCCTATTAGCCTGGAGGCCTGATGCCAATATGAGAAAGATTTGTTTTCCTCCATCAATTTTCATCTTTGCTTTTTGAGGCAAATTATCTCAATGATCCTTATGCTCTTCAATTAGGATATGCTGCTGGCCAATAAGCTTCAAAAATCTGGATGACTGCATTCTACCATTTTTCTGTGTTTACTGGTACTCATGCTATACCCACTTTCTACTTGGATTCTGTGGATCTGATCTCAGGCCACATATGCTTGTATTTCAGGTACATTGCTGGCAGACTAATCTTTATAATCATGCCTATTTAAATATGATTTTTCACCTTGTACAATTCATTTATGATAGCATTAAATGTTATCTAGTTCTCAGACTGCTTTGGAGGGCTTGCAAGATGTCAATAAAACAAACTTTCTGAAAATCAGTTGGCTCAAAATGAAGAAAGGTACTTCCATACTTTTTCTTCTCTTCATATGCTCTACTGGTAAGTCTTAGCTGTCAACTTGACAAAACTTAGAATCATCTTAGAAGATCTCTCCCCTAATTTTAGAAAATAAATGGTTTATTATGATACCACACACATGGCTATAAACGAATTTATCTTCAGTTTTCTATTACCATGCCTTGCTCCCCTCCCCAACTGTTTTCTTTTTTCTACCTCCAAGTAAACTACCTTCTTATACTTTCTTCTATTATTTCTATTGCTTTCTTATTTCCATTATTTATTACTACATGGATACACAGATACAATTTATAAATACAACTTTTTTAGTCAATTTAGATTTGGTTTTATGTATATGCTTCTGGGGCTGAGAACACGATATAGGTAACCAATTAATGAGCTCATTCTTATGACAGACTGATTTTTCTTTTCTCAATAGTAGTAAACTAGCTAAAGATATTCCTCTATAAGTGCAGCTTTGAGAGATTCCCATCATCTACATTGGCGTGCCAACTAGTGTTGTTAATATAAGGTCTTCTTTAAGTACCATACTGGTGAAATTTCCTGTGGGCAGTTCTCTTGCTTATATAGAAAACATTGTCTACTATGACATGTCTTGGTCTCTTGGCTCTTAAACTCTTTATTTTTCTTTTATTATTTTATATTTATATACTCTCTGTTACCTACCTCCTCGAACCCCTCCCAGAATGCTTCACCCCAACTTTGAGAGGTTGCTTTCCTCATAGAGTATCCCAGGTATCCCCCTTCCCTGGGGCATTACGTCTCTGTAGAATTAGGCACATTTTCATCCACTGAGGAAAGTCAAGGAACTTCTCTGATAATCAAGTGCCAGGGGCCTCAGACCAGCAAGTTGTTGGTGACTAAATGTCTGAAAGATCCCAGAGTTCTGGGTTCACTGACAACTGTTGTTTTTCCAATGGGGTTGCCATCCCCTTCAGCTCCTTCATTCCTTCCCCTATCTTTTGTAGGGGTCCCTGACCTCAGTCCAATTGTTGGCTCTGAGTATCTGCATCTGTCCCAGTCAGCTGCCATTGGAACTTCTCAGAAGACAGCCATGCTAGTCTGTAAGCTAGCACAACATAGCATCAATAATCACTATAACTAGGTTTCATGTCTGCCCATGTAATGGACCGCAAGTGGAGCTGGTTTGGATGGCCATTTCTTTAGCTCTTAAAGCCTTATGACTCCCTTTTCTACAGTGAATTTCAAATATTTTAATTTCTGATACATGTGCCTTACAGAAAAATTGAAAATTATACATTTGGATGCTCATACTTTCTTATAACTACCATTTACGTTCACATTTCATGATTTCAAGATGAGATTTTTTATTTATTAACTAATTTTTTATTACAAATGACAAAATGCATGCCATGGACAAGAGTGTTATTGAATAAATATAATAACATTATATTCTCTTGTGTTTATTTATATAGATCAAATATTAACTATGTGAGAACGTTAATTGTAGCTCCAAACAAGGAAACCATCTGTTCATAAGTAATATGGAAGTAACTAAGAATCTCATTAATGAATCCTTGACATTAGCTAGTTATTTTTAATTCAAAATTTTATAGATTGCTAACAATTTAATGTCAGTAATCATAGATATAGCTCAATAAAGTAATTTAACTAAAAAAAACACTGGCTTTAAAAATAATATTTTCATTTACTTCTCTAAAACTAGAGTATCTAACACTATATTATTAAGTTAATGAATTTATTTCCACAAAGAAGAAACTATTTATAATAATGTCCATAAATAATTTACAAATTGTAATAGAGAAGCATATAGTTACTTAAAGAAATGTAACATTTTCTTCATCTTTCTAAAGATAACTAGGTTCATCATTATTAGGAAAAAAAAGCAAGATTACAATTAAAAGCCACAACACATTCATGGAATATCTCTAAAAATCCATTTATTCATGAGAAAATAACACTCATAGTATCGTGAACCTATTTCCTCAGAGGAAAGATTCTGTGTTTATTTATATCCTATGTATAAATTCATTCATAATTTTCCTTCAATCTTATCAAATTGAATATTCTACCTACTATACTTGCTTTCCACATTAACTCTCCATGTACATATTCACACATATGTTAATGCACTTACCTATATAAAATAAATATATTTATGTTAATGCCTATAGGATCATATACTGTTAAGTATCGAGAATGTAAAATAAGTTTTTAAGAATTACTCATGTTTTTTAATGGCTATTTATTATTCATTTATTTTTTGTTCTTTTGTTTTATTTTGGGCAGTTGTCATGTATTTCAGATATTAAAACATTGATGGGTCATAAGATAAATGGCATATTTATTTTATTTTACGAATATATAAGTATTTTAAAAAACTATAACATTATATTTTTATCATACAATTTTCCTCCACCAACTTCCCCTAACCTGTAGTCGTTCAACTTCAAGGCTTTGTGTTCTCAATAAACAGAAAACAGAAGTTGAAACAAAAAAAAAATTCAGTAAAGTACTTAAATGAAACAAAAATGTCACATTAAAAACAATCTATTTGGTGTTTTCCAACTACTACTGAATGCAAGGTCTTCCATGAAGAGTGGTTGAAATACCCAATATAATTCTACTGGACAAAAGTAATTTTCATCTTCCAAATTACAAATAGTTCTTTAGTATTTTGTGGGATACTGTGTCTAATTCTCGTTTTTTGTATAGATTTTTTTTTTCTGGCTTGAACTTTTTTATTTCTCAAGCATGTTCTCAAAGTTTCTGTAAGTTCACTTGTATCTGTCCTGTTGTACCTGAACGAAGGTTTTGATTCACTTTTTTTTCTGACTCATTAATCACCTTTAGGTCTTACAAATTGTCTACTTCTTTTCTAATTAATCTTTGAACTTTGAGTGAAAGGCCTTTGTCAGGACAGAATACTCCAAAATAGCTAATTGTCCATATATTTTTCAGTTGAAAGTTTCTGAAGAATAAGCTTCTCTAATGGAATTATAGCAATTTATATATCTGGCAATAGAGAAGTATACTTTCTGAAAGTCATTTTATTGCTATGTTAATTTAACAAAATAGTGGTGGCAGTTTTTCCTATAGGACCTTTCTAAATGTTTCAGAAACACATCAATTTTAAAACCATTAGGAACGTGATCAATCTCCAGGACTGAGTGTTTATTCCAATACAAAAAATACTAGTTACACTCATAACATTAATGTCACTTTTGAGCTAGTATATTATGTAAGCAGGTTACTTCTTAAGTTATCAGTGTTTGTAGTTGTTTATATTGATGACTATTTCCCTGTCTGTTACTATGAATAGGAACATCCAGCAGCATGAATGATAGTAGAGGTAAAGCTTCTAGTTGTATATCTGGTCAATAGCTTCAGGTTTATTAGAATAATACAACATAAGTTGTATTAGGGTTCTCTAGAGTCCCAGAACATATGGGTAGTCTCTATATAGTAAAGGAATTGGCTGATGACTTACAGTATGTAGTCCAACTCCTCAGTAATGGTCAGCAACAGTTGTGAATGGAAATCCAAGCCTCTAGCAGTTTCTCAGTCCCACAAGGCAGGCAGGCAGAGAGAGAATGTTCCTTCTTCCAATGTCCTTATTTAGGTCACTAGCAGATGTATTCCAGATTAAGGGTATGTATCACCATTCCCAGATCTGGGACATAAATGTTGTCCTCAGCAACAGACATCACATGTTAAAAAGGTAAATAACATTCTTAACCATATTCTGTGATTGATGTCCAATGTGTATAGGTTCTTTTGGGACAACTACTTAAAAATATGTAACCCATCTTTACTCTGGGAAATTTACTTGGTGTCACAAGTTATTAAATGGAGCATTGTCTTCTCTATTATACAATGACTTCATTTAATTACCTCTTATATGTATATTTAAAGGTGCTTCTACAGTAGTGGGTTTGGATCTGCTTTTCCAAAAATCCATTAGTGTTAGTTTTCCCACCTATATATGTTTCTTTATGTCACCTTGCCCTTCACACAATCCTCCATATTCCAGTTTGCCATTTATCTTTTCACAAAAGTACGTTTTATTTTCTCTCTAGTTCATGATCCGCTTTCTGATCCCCTCACTTATTATTGAACGTCTTTATGGATTCCGATTAAAGCATGCATATTTAAAGCTCAAATGCTAACATCTTATTGCAAATTGTTATCACCACTCTGGAAATTAATCTAATATTTGGAATCAGAAAATTGGAACCTGAAGACCCAGCTATACCACTCCCAGGCATATACACATAAGATGTTACACCATACCACAAAAATACATGATCCATTATGTTTATATAGCAGTCTTATTTATAACAACCAGAAACTGGAAGCAACCTGGATGGCCCTCAACCTAAGAAAGGATTAAAAATATGGTTTATTTGCACAATAAAATACTATTTAGCTGTTAAAAATGAGGACGTCATGAATGTTGCAGGCACATGGATGGAACAAGAAAATACCCCAAGTGAAGTATTCCAAACCCCGAAGGACATGCCAGACAGAGGGTTAACATGGCTGTCCTCTGAGAGGCTTGACCAGCAGCTGACTGAGGCAGATACAGATACTTGCAACCAACAATTGAACTGAGGTTGCGGGACTTCTGAAAAACAGTTGAGGGAAAAATTTAAGGAGAAGGGGGTGGCAATCCTATAGGAATACCAACAGTGTCAAATAACCTGGACATCTGGTAGCTTCCAGAGATTAAGGCACCAACCAAAGGGCATACATGGGGTGGTTTGTGGCTCCGGGAACATAGGTAACAAAGGGCGGCCTTGTCTGGCCTCCATGGGAGAAGGTGTCCCTAAACCTGTAGAAAATTCCCCAATGAAGGGTGATAACCTTGGTGGTACCTCTCAGACAAAAAAGGGAGGGAAAATGGGAAGAATAATTTCAGGAGGAAGGACCAGAAGGGGACCACATGATATATATAGAAAAAGTAATAATAATCAGTCTAACATATATATATATATATACATATATATATATATACATATATATATATATATATATATATATATGTATATATATATATATAAGGTGATTTGTGGGATGTTTATTCTCTTGAGTCAGAGTGATTTCTTGGAGTATGAATGTTTCTTGCCCATCCATTTATGCACAAATTTAAATTTTCTTAATATTCTATTCATACTTTCCTCTGTAACTGTACCACATATTCATCATTCACTCATCAGTTCATGGAAGTATATGTGTTTCCAGTCTCTGGCTAATGTGAATGGAAAAGCAAAATAAACATCAATAACCAAGTATCTTAGTTAGAGTTTCGATTGCTAGGATGAACCAACAGGACCAAAGCAGGTTGTAGGATAAAGAGAGTTTTTGGCTTATGGGTCAGCAACCTTGGAGGAAGTAAGGACAGGAACTTAAGCAGGAACATTAGCTGATATGGAGGTGTGCTTCTTCCTCTGCCTTACTTCTCATGGCTTTCTCAGACTTCTTGTAGAACCATGGTCTACTAGCCCAGGGATGGCATTAATCACAAAGAGCTACATCTTCCCCAGCAATCACCAATTAAGAAAATGACTCAAAGGCTTGCCTGACAGCCAATCTTACGTAGGCATTCTCTTAATTGGTTTTCCCTCTATTCAGGAAATTTTAGCATGTGTCAATTTGACTCAAAACTAGCTAGTACAATATGGATCTCTACATTAAGATATAGACTCCTTTGAATATATCAGTGGAAATGCTGAACCTTTTACTGTATCTATTTTCTGTTCCTCACTGGTTTGCACAGTGGGTGTATAATTTTCCATCCCCAAAATCCATGAATAAGTATTCCTTGTTTCCTCATCCTCAGCAATGTATTCTGTCATTTGTTCTAATACTCTCAGCTGTACTTACTGTGGGGAGAGGATATATCAAAGTCACTTTAATTTGCATTTTCCTAATGGCTAGAAAGGTTGAGGAATTCTTTAAGTGTATGCTATTTATAGTCTCATCTTTTGAGTATGCTCTGTTAAGTTTTATATCCTTTTGTTAACTGGGTTATTTTTCTTCTTGAGGTTCAATAATTTTTGTTTGTTAAATCTTCTAGTCTTTCTCAGATATAGATTGGTTAGAATTTTTCCTATTCAGTTCGCATATAAATGGCTTTCTCTTTCTTTGCACAGAAGTCTTTAGAAGTCTGAAGGCCTCAGGCTAAATGTTGGTTTTAATTACCTGTTTGTTTTAAGATTTTAAAATGAAATAGAATTTTAACAGTTTCTTCATAGCATTTTACCCCTCATGCTCTGCCCAAATCCTCTAACCTTCCTCTAACTCTCAAGTTGAAAATCTATTTATTATTATTATCATTATTATTATTATTGTTATTATTGTGTGTGTGTGTGTGTGTGTGTGTGTGTGTATGTGTGTGTTCAGACACACGCACCTGCTGTACCTGTAAGAGAGAAGAGGAGGGTAATCTTGGCTGATCTGAGTAACTGAACTAAGTTTTCAGAGCTTACAAAATTATAATCCTTAGATCTTTAGAAAATAATCCACAACCACACTTTGCTAGCCCTGAATAATACCTTATTGCATTCTAATATGCAAAGCCTACAAATAGGTGTGGCTCACTGTTTTTCTCAAAGAAATGTTTTTTTACAGAAATTGGAAACCACCACAGAAAATCATAACTGTACACAATGAAGAGATCAATAAATCCTGGAGATCTTAATCTTAACATGTACATATATATTACAGCTCCTGCACCTGCGGATCAGGGAATATTTCAGGAAAGGGGTCAGAAATATTATAATAGTAGAATAGCAGCTAGTCTTCCACCAGTTCTTTAGGCATAGAAGCAATATTCAGAAAGCTTAGAGCTCATATTCATAACTTATATAATATTATATTTTAGAGTTTCTTCTGCATTATGGATTCATAATTTCAGAGGTCAATGTCTAAGTTTTAAGGTTTTGTGCCATTTTCAGTTTTAAAGCATCTCTAAATTGGATTTCAAAAAGTAGCTTCTCGTCTTTCAGCACCTCACCCCCTAAGCTTCTTTCTCTCCTTTTCCTACAAAAGACAGGGTCACATTTATATTATGAAATCATTTTTATTAATTATTTATTTTAAATGACAAACAAATAATAGTTATAGATTTTATATCAATTCATGGTTCTTCTTGTTTCTCTACTTCAACAGACATATTTTTTATTCATTTCAAAACAATAGAAAATATAGTAGCTTGAATCAAACATAGAGAAAAACTATTCGTAGTAAGTTTATATCACTATCATTATTTAACTCAGAAAATTCAGATTGCAAAATCAAAGGAGTTAATACATCTAAGCAAATATTACTTTAGCCTATTTGTAAAAATGAAGTTTTCTAATATTAAAACAAATATAATTCAAGAATGTTTCCAACTCTAATATATTCTAACAAAAACACTATGATATGAAAATTATTTCATATATTTCCCCATAATTTTTTTCATTTATTTTGAAAAGGATCTAATGTCACCCAGAATGCTGTTGAAGACCTGAAGAATGTCCCATGTGATAGAAGTTTTTTTTCACAGTAATAGGAGTATCTTACAGTAAAAATGACAACACAGGTAACAATCACAGCAGCCCAAGCATCATTCTGTCTGAAGAAAAAATCAAACAGTTGCCTATTTTTGAAAATCTTTGAATATACCAAAGACAAAAACAAATGGCCTTGTTTTTGTATATGAAACTAAAATACTGAGAAAGTCTATGAGTACTTTTTGTGAATCTGTTTCTATCTATGCTATTATTGTTGTTTTACCAGGAAATAGCAGCATAAATAGTTCCCCCAACATAAATGTATTTCTCCTCTCAGAAACATTACATGAACGCTCTATAGTCAGAATTGTTATCCACTTAGAAAGAGCTAATGGATTTTCTAGTTATAATAAGAAGTATCTTAATTTTAGTAAATATGTCCTTTCCATTCATCTAGATGGATATCAAATTTAAAACTTCTGTTTTAATGTCTTTATTCAAAAAATAAACAACCAATGAAATGTATTTGAATCAATTAGACACTGTAACTCTGCCCTGTGCAATGCATAACCAATTATCTCCACAGGAATAGTTATGGTTGCTTTTGATTTTTGACATGAATAAAACACTGAATACCAAAGAAAATTGAGTCACTAAATTCTCTAAAAAAATTCATATTGTGAAATGCTATTCAGTTATATAATATACATTGTATGTTATATATAATTTATTAAATAGCTATGGTAATCAGAATATAATCAGCGATTCCAAACTTGGGTGTTACTCCTCAAAATTACAAGAAATTTTAATGCTGTGATCTACCAATATGGGTTCCTCTCTCAACTATGTAATTTCTCCTGTGTGTATCTCTGTCTCTGTGTGTGGTTATTTCAAGTACTTATTGCTGCGGGGCCCATGCAGGATGCAAAGTTCATGGATTCAGTAATTCAGGTGACCCACCATAAACTCTGGGGTTTTAGGAACATAGAGTGATGTCTGGCTTTTTCCATGGGTTCTAGAACTCCAAATTCATATCCCTGCACCTGAAAATGGGACAATTTAAAACTGTAATATCCCACAGCTTTATCTTAGATCCTTTAATGACATGGTATATTCTTCAGAAAAGTACCAACTATGTCAAATAAAATTGTTTAAATATTGTTTTCATGACTGTTTGGTTTTTCATACTTTGTATGGGAATATAAATATTAAACTATATCTTATTTTCAGTCCATTTAAGCATCCATTCATTAAATAAAAAAAGGTTTCCCTATATGACAAAAATGGTTGCAAGTGAACCGTGCAGGTCACATGGCCATGAGACATCAATGTCTAGAAGCTGTAAAAGTTAAAAACTAATCAGCTTTCATAATAGTTTGATACTCTATGACCCCTATTGTTACCCTCTGTTGTATTTATCCCAAAGGTAAATCCAGTTGCTGCCATAAGTTTCACTGCATGTAGGCTTTATGGGAGCTATCACAATGGGTTTATACAAGTGAAAGCTCTTCTGAGTTGTAATAGTGCCACAGGCCAGCCTCAGATAGGAAGGGATTCTGAGGAAGGAGTGTGTGGATTTACATATATAGAATTGAAGTTGGTAGCCTATGCTCTACTGGCAGCTTTTTCCCGTGCTGTTTCCTCTTCTCTGATCTTCTTTCTCTAGAGAGAGCCAGAGAGCTCTCTTTCTCTCTGCCTGAAACAGTTCTCCAAGCACTTCTCTTGCTATTCTAAAACTCTTCTATGGATATCAACTCCTGCAGAACACAACCCCAGTCTTTTATTTTCCAAGTCACTATGGTAATTTATTCCAAGTTTTCTCCTGATTATCCTATCAGTCAACATCCAGAGACCCAGCCCTTTGATTCTTAGGAGACAGAAAGCACACATTTTAGTTTGTTTACATTGACAAAAAATTCAGAAGCCTTCCTGACTTTGTTAAGGGGACAAACTCTCTGATTTAGGAATTACACCTGGACCTAAGTTAGCTATTCAGGCTGACATTGACCTCAGGAATCTACCTGCATTTGTATCTTTCTGAAAAGATGGCTCATAATATAGATGCCTCTGTTCCTTTAGATCTGTGAAGTCCCTTATAACTAATATTTCATCCTTATAATTTGCATAGTTGGGAAGTTATACATTTTTGCTATCATGTTTTCAGAATTCTTTTCCATAGATTTAAGGGTTGTTGTTGTAACTTGCCATTGGAGTCTGGCCTTATTTTCCCTTCCCAAGCTTGTTTTGCTAAGAACTCCTTTCTTGTATCCCTTGTGGTTATTAACCATGCCCCAGAGTATTTTTTCCTAGCTACCCTGAAAACATCTTGTTTTGCACACTCTTAACTGCACCTGGCATCCCCAGGTTTCCTTGTTTACCCCTTAACTGAACCTGGCCTCCCCAGGCTTCTTTGTTTACCCCTTATAAAAACAGTCCAGATTAAAGCCTGGGTAGCATTCACCCATTACTCAAAGACTCTGTGTGTGTGTGTGTGTGTGTGTGTGTGTGTGTGTGTGTGTGTGTGTGTGTGTGTGAGTGTGTTTCTTTTTCAATACGCCAGTCCTCTGTTTCTGAGCCTAGGTGACAGTCACAGTGCTGGTGTCTTCAGGTTGTCCTCATTTATCATTTTGTGAGACATTAGCCATGTGTTTGTCTCCTGGACTCCTGCTGTTTATGATTGTCATGAAGCCATTAAGGTTAACAAGGAGTACACTGCAAGAAAAACGCATGAGATAAAACTACATATGTTTTTCTGATGATATTGTAGTCTGAGATGATATGGAGGAGAGAAATAGAACATGAATAATATCTGGATCAACTCTAGCTAAAACATCTAGGAATGGGGATATATCATATGAACCAGCCATTTCCTATAATCAGAAAAGACATCCAATTGAGGGTTTGGTACTCCAACCTAGCCACTAACCTTTTCACCTACAATTAGTCCTTCCTACAAAATGTGATGGGATACAGGTAGACAATCAGTGACTGATTTGCCCTAAGACCCACACCTTACCCTGTCTGTAGCTTAAGGAGAAAGAGCCTGGATAGCTCAGAAACCTAGGATAGAGTCAAACATGAATGACCAGAACTAATAACAGCAACAGCAGCAGCAGCAACAACAAAAAAAATCCCAAAAGTCAATGAAAGAATTAATAATAATATTCTGGTATATTCATAGATTGGCCTCTAGCTCAACTGCCATTAGAGAGGTTTCACCTAGCAACTGATGGAAACAGATGAAGAGACCCACAGTCAAACATTAGGTGGACCTTGAGGAGTCCTGGAGACGAGGAGGAGTAAGAATTATAGGAGCCAGAATAGTCAAGGACAGGTCAAAAGAAGCTAGAGAATCAACTATCCTATGTCCTCAGGGGTCCATAAAGACTGAACTGCCATCCAGGAAGGCTACATGGGACTGACACAGGCCCTACATGTTACAGTAGTGTAACTTGAAGTTTTTGTGGGACTCTTCACAGTGAGAGCAGGAGTGGTCTTTGACTCTAATGTGACCAGTTTCACTCTGTTTCTCTTTCCTCTTAAAAAAAGAAAAAGAAAAAGCAACCTAGATTTATTTATTTACTGTTATTTTATGGATTTGTATTTCACTACATTTCCAAATGTTTAGATAAACACATGTTTCACCATATAAAAGATTGGATGAATTCAAATTAGGGCACGATCAAAGATATAAATTTTCATTGCAGATTAAAGTGATGTTTCTGCATGAATATAAAGTAGAAGAAGATTTTCTTTTAATGAACATTATTTATTGATTTTTTTATACTGGACATAAGTGAAAATGGATAATAAAAGTATTTTAAATACTATTTTTATCTACATATTTATTTTTATTTTACATATAAAATAAAGAAATATTAATTTCTAAAGTCACTATGAAATAGTTTTACCATATTATATAGCCTACTAAAGATAAATCCATATCAAATACACAATTTAAATGCACCTATAACCCCTAGCGAAATAGAAGCAGTAATTAACATTTTCCCAAACCCCAAATCAAGGCATAGATGATTTTAATCTGTAATTATATGAGACATTCAAAGAATTAATATCAATATTCCTCAAATTATTTTACAAATTATAAACAGAAGAAATATTGCCTAATTCTATCCATGAGACCATGCTTAACTGATAAAGAACTATTAAAAAGAAAGAAACAAAGAGATCAACAAAGAAAAGAGAAGAAAATTACAAATCATTTCACCTTATGAACTTAGAAGAATAAATACAATTCAAATGCAAAAACAAATCAAAAAGATAAACCATCAGGACCAATTAACTACATTTCAGAGATGCAAGCATAGTTAAACAAATGTAAATTCATAAATAAAATCTATCATGAAACTTGCTGAAGACAAAGTCATATGATCATCTTACTAGTGGCAGAAGAGAGCTTTGATAACATCTAACCTTTTTTTATTTTTTTGCATTATAGAAGTCCTGGATAGATTGGAGATAAGTCACATAGATCAGCATAATATTTTTTGCAATAAGCCCATAGTCAGCATCAATTTACATGGAAAAAAAAAACTCAAAAAATTCCCAATGAAAATCTGGAGCAAAGCAAATTTTAAACATCATGTGTCATCAAAACAGAACTTGGGAATCTTCACTGGAGCAATAAGACACCTGAAGGAAATAAAGAGGATATAAACTGGAAAGGGAAAAATACAAAGTGTCTTTATTTGCAGATATTATACTAGGAAACACAAGGGACCCTAACAATTCCACCAAAAACAAAAGTGATAAATATTTTCAACAAAATGATGGATACAAAATTAACTTAAAAATCTGCTATCTTCCTACATATTGATCATAAATGGGCTGAGAAGGATATCAGGGAAACAATACCTTTCACACAAGCTTCAAAAATCATAAACAATCACGTGGTAAGTCTAACTAAGCAAGTGAAAGACTCTTGTGAAAGAGAGAAATTGAAAAAGATATACACATATTCATGCATCAGAAGGACTGATTTATTAAGAATTATGATCCATAATATTCATAGAAGCCTTATTTATAATAGCAGAAGCTGGAAAGTACCCAGATGTCCTTCAGTAGATGAATGGATGCACAAAGTGTGGTACATTTACACAATAGAGTACTACTCAGCTATCAGAAACAATGACTTTACAACATGCCTAGGAAAATGGATAAAACTAGAGAATATCATTTTGAATGAGGTAACTCAGTCACAAAAGAACACACATGACATGCAGTCTCTGATAATTGGATATTAGCCCTAGAAAGCTCTGAATATCCAAGAAACAATTCACAGACTTTACGACGCTCAAAAAGAGGAAAGCCAAAATGTAGAGGCCTCAGTCCTTCTTAGAAGGGAGAAAAAAAAAAACTCATTCATGAGCTGCTTCACTTGTAGATCCAGCCCATTGCAGTCACAGCGCCCAATAACTATAGCTTACGCTTGATGGCAGGAAATAGATGGGGTCCTTCCTCAGGGGCTCTGCCAAAGTCTTGCAGCTGAGCATGCTTGTAGCTAACCATCAGACTTAGCATGGGGACCACATTGAGGATGTTGGGGTCAGGAGAGAAGGAGCTGAAGCCAGTTGAGGTCTCATGGGAAGAACATCATTGTCAACCAATCAAATTCTCCACATCTCCCATGGATTAGAATACCAACCATTGAGCTCGCATTGAAAGACCCGTGGCTCCAGTTGCATATGCAGTGGAGAATAGGAGAGTTTGGCATCAATGTGAGAAGAGGCTTTTGGTCCAGGGAGGGCACATTTTCCCCAAGTAGGGGAAGACAGGGCACTGAGGTAGAAAGGGTGACTGGGAACTAGTGCACCTTCGTGAAGACAAGTAGAGGGGGAGGAGGGATGGGAGCGGGGTGAGCAAAGGGGATGACATTTTTAATGTAAATACAGAGAGTATCTAATAAAAAATTTTAAAAAATAATTGCTATTTAACAAATGACCAATCTACAGATATACCATAATCTCTTTCAAAATTAAAGCATAATTCTTCATAAATTTTAATTTTAATATTCAAATGGAAACAAAAAAGCCCAAAATAGATAAAAGTGTCATAATAATAATAATAATAATAATAATAATAATAATAACTGAAAATAATATTATCTTTAGATTAAAATTGTATTACAAAGGAATAGAAATAAAAACAATATGGTATTGGCTTAAAACTCCAGATTGACCAGTAAAATAAAATTTAAATTTTGTAATGTATTCCACACATTAAAGGATATCTGATTTTTTGATAAATAACCCAGAATACTCCATTGGACAAGTATTCTTGTTACTTGCAGCCAACTATTAGGCTGAGCATGGGTACCTCAATAAAAGAGTTAGAACAAGGCCTGAAGAAACTGAAGGGGTTTGCAATCTCATAGGAAAAACAGCAATATCAACCAACCAGATCCCCCAGAGGTTCCAAGGACTAAACCAACAACCAAAGAGTACACATGGAGGGAACCATGGCTCCAACTGCATGTGTAGCAGAGGATGGTCTTATCTGGCATCAATGAGCAGGGAGACCGTTGGTCCTGTGAAGGCTAGATGGCCCAGTATAGAGGAATGCTAGAGTGTTAAAGGTGGGAGGGACAAGGAGGGAAAGTGAGGGAGGAAGAACATGCTATCAAAAGGGAGGTGGAGGTGATAGGGGGTTTGCAGAGGAGAAACTGGAAAGAGGCTTAACATTTAAAATGCAAATAAATAAAAGAACAACAACAACAAAAAAGTCCACAATGCATGCTGGAAACCATCCAGCAACTTTGACAATTTGTACTGGACAAATTGCTTACAGAAGACTTCATACTTATGACAGTTTTACAAACTCAACTCCAAATGGATTAAAGACTTCAACATGAAATGAGACACACTGATAGATATGTTTTTTTCTCTCTTACAACTCTATTTTTTAAAAAAGAGGGATACATATACAGAGTTTTAAAGGTAAATTGGCATAACACTATATGAATATTTTGTCAGTACTTAATTCTTTTTGAGGATTGATAGCAAGCATTAAAATCCCACTAGTTACTATTGGGATAGATATTTTTAAAATACTAAAATTTAAGTTTACCTTACTTAACTATAGAGGAAAAAAATGGATATGACGCTTTCCAAAGTAACAACTTCAGAGACTATGAGGAATGCTTTGTCTATAATTTCATGAGGGTGAATATTAATGAGCAAGAAATGGTTATGCAGATATACCCAATCATCAGTAGAGCCATGCAGATAGTGCTGTCGTTGTCGAGAAATGTATTTTCTCAGTAAGCATCTGTTCAAAGCTAACATACCGCTTTTCTTCCCAAAACTGTCTCTTCATTGCTGATTGTGTGAAAGAAGAAAAAAAAAAAATCATTCCTGCACCTCTCCTCATTAATCTCAACTCTGATTACTCTTCCCATTGACTGCAGCTCACATTTTGCATTATGATTCTGTTTTTTAGCTTGTTCTCATGCATTTGATGTTTCTTAATGGCTATGACATCTTTGATGTTTTGCACTGCATAGATGTTATGTGAGTTGAATATGCTATCAGAATTTAAAAGTACATTCAGCAAACAATTGAATACAAAGTAACAGGCACCATTGACATGCAGTGAGAAGTTAAATATAGGCTGCCAGAAGAACATGCAACTTTGCCTTTAAGTAAAGTATTAGTGAAAAGAAGACCTTTAGGATTGTTTCATGTCCATAATTATCTTAGAACTGTGTATTTGTATGTATATCTATAACTTGATATGCTATCAGACATTTAGAGTGTGCTTTGAATTTGTATATAGTGTATAATACAGATAGAATAAAATATAAATTTTAAAGATCCTAATAAATTTGGTGATGGTGGGTGGCTCTCTCTCTCTCTCTCTCTCTCTCTCTCTCTCTCTCTGTGTGTGTGTGTGTGTGTGTGTGTGTGTGTGTGTGTGTGTACGCACACTGTGGATCCTTTTCTTAAAGCTACTAATAGAATATTTTCAACACTTTCAAAACTTTCCAACTTCCTTTCAGTCACTATACTCTACTTGCTCACTAAGAAAAAAATTATAATTGTTCTATTAAATACATTTATTTTACACAAGCATTATCTATCAGAGGTTTCATGGGTTTTGTAATTGAAGTATATAATATAATTTATATTTTCCCAAGTAAATATTAACAAGATTCCAACATTTTCACAAGTTCACAGAAAATAGGCTTTGTTTTCACAAGTGTGCATACTTGTACTTTCCTACTAGTTGTCTTTATCTTCTTAAGAATAAAGAAAAAAATAATAAAATAATAGTAATAATACTTAACATCTATCAAAAACTGGATAAACAATTAATGTGTACCAGTAATTATAGAACAGCAAAATTTTATTTAAAAATCACTTAAATTATTTCTTGTTAGTTTACTTGTATAAAATTCAAAATTAAAAGAAAAAATCAAACTTGTCTTTAGTTAGAAGCCACCATTATATTTCTCATTTTTAGGGCTTTAGACTTAGAAACTATTAAAATAATTTTTTGAAATACTATTGAGTGTAAAAATGAAAGAAAAAGGAAACTTTCATTCTTAAACTATCTGACAAAAATTATACTTAATTTCAGTCTATTATCCTTAATAAGAGGATATCACATTTCCTAAATAGCTTTGGTGACATATACATGAACACAGACAAAGAAACAGTGTTTAAAGGTCATGTCCTTGTAGATTTGTACAATGAAAAGCTACACTCTGTTACTTCTCTATGAAAATTATTTTATTTATCAGCATTCAGTCTTCGGATTCTGCACAGGGCTTGTGAAGGTTTCAGGATGTATCTTATGTGCAGAGTTGAGAAAGGCTCCTGTGCATGCTTCACATCCCTCTGAGTATATTAAGAGATTCACATTAATGGTCTTGGTTCCTGGATTGTTACAGTGAATGAATTATAAATTGCTATGGGTCCAGGTATTCTCTTAAAGCACTCCAGGTAAAAGAAAGTAAACAAAGTAAAGTCAGAAATAGTAAGTAATTTACTTTCTAATAACATTCATAAAGAAACATAAAGGTTTTGGAAGCACAATAAAATGGATTCAAAATTTTCTCATGAATAGTTTTACACTTTCCAAAAGGCCAGGTTAGAAGCAGATCTGTTCATTTGTACTTATGATCTGGTCTTTGAACTGTACTCTGAACTTAACATTACACATTTCTGAACAACTGTGTGAGGTGGTATGCCGTGTTTCCCAGGAAGATATAATATTTCAGTGTTTTTTTATGGTGATAATACTGTATTGTTTTTGTAGGTCACTTTTTCCCACTATTTTTCAAAATCATTTTATTTCTATACATTTCAGATGGTGCACTTCCTCCAAGTCTCCTCTCCCACAGTTCTTCATCGCATTTCTTCTCCCCCTTGCCTCTAAAAGAGTGCCTCCCCACCAGTCTTTTCTGCTTACCTTGGGGTCTCAATTCTCTTGAGGATTACGTTTATATTATCCCACTGGGGCCAGACAAGGCAGTCTCCTGCTATATGTGCCTGGGACTCTCTGACCAATGCCTGTTTGCTGCCTGGTTCGTGGTTCAGTCTCTGGGAACTCCCAGGGGACAGGGTTAGTAAAGACTGCTAGTCTTTCTATGGGGTACCCCCTCCTTCTGCTTCTTTATTTTATTATTTTTATTGCATATGCTTTGTATTTACATTTCAAATGTTATCCCCTTCCCCCAAACTACCAACACCTCTCCCATGTTTCCAAAAAAGATGCTTCCACTGCCATCCATCCACTTCCACCTCTACTCCGTGGCATTTACTTACACTGGGAAAATGAGTCTTTGCTGGATCAAAGGCCTCTCCTCCAGTTAATGCCAAAAACTGTCATCCTCTAAGACATATGTAACTGGAACCCGGTGTGAAGCCTCTCCATGTGTATGCATTGATTGCTGTTTTAGTCCCTGGGATCTCTGGAGAATTTAGTTGGGTGGTATTGTTGTTCTTCCCATGGGGTTGCAAACTCTTTCAGCTTCTTCAGTCCTTTCTTTAGCTCCTCCAGTTGGGGTCCCCATGCTCAGACTGATGGTTAGCTGAAAGCATCCTCCTTTGTAATAATATGGCTCTGGCAGAGCCTCTGAAAAGGCCTACACATCTGGCTCTAGCCAGATAGCACTTATGGCATGAGCAATAGTTACTGGGTTTCAGGCTGAGAAAGAAATTAGAGAATGACACCCTTTACAATAGTCACAAATAATATAAAATACCTTGGTGTGACCCTAACTAAACAGTCTAAAGTCTGTATGATAAAAACATCAAGTTCCTGAAGAAAGAAATTGAAGAAGATCTCAGAGGATGAAAGGATCTCCCATTCTCATGGATCAGCAGGATTTATATAGTAAAAAACAACCCTCTTGTCAAAAGCAATCTATAGATTCAATGCAATCCCCATCAAAATTCCAACTCAAATCTTCATAGAGTTAGAGAGAAAATTTTGCATATTCATTTGGAAAGCAACAATAAAAACCCAGGACATAGAATACTATTCTCAAAAATAAAAGAACTTCTGGGAGAATCACCTCAAGCTGTATTACCAATCATGCATGATAATAAACTGCCTGTTATTGGTACAGAAACAGGCAGGTAGATCAGTGGAATAGAATTGAAAACCCAGAAATGAACCCACACAGTTATGGTCACTTGATCTTTGTCAAAGCAGCTAAAACCTTCCAGTGCAAAAAGACAGCATCTTCAACAAACAGTGCTGAATCAACTGGCAGTCAGCATGTAGAAGAATGTCAATGGACCTTTTTGTCTCCTTGTAAAAAGCTTAATTGCATATGGATCAAAGAACTCCACATAAAACCAGGTATACTGAAACTAATAGAAAAGAAAGTGGGAAAAAGTTTAGAACACATGGGCAGAGGTGAAATTTTCCTGAACAGAGCACCAATGGTTCATGCTCTAAGATAAAAAAATCTACAAATGGGACCTCATAAAATTGCAAAGTTTCTGTAAGGCAAAGGGCACTGTCAAGAAAACAAAACAGCAGCAAAAATATTGGAAAAAGATCTTTACCAATCCTACATCTGGGAGATGGCTAATATTCAATATATACAAAGAACTCAAGAAGTTAGACTCCAGAGAATAAATAATACTATTAAAAATGAGTTATGGAGCTAAACAAAGATTCTCAACTGAAGAATATGGAATGGCTGAGGAGCACCTAAAGAAATGATCAACATCTTTAGACATCAGGGAAACACCAATCAAAATAACCAGGAGATTACAACCTGTCAGAATGGCTAAGATCATAAACTCATGTCACAGCAAATGCTGGCAAAGATGTGGAGAAAGAGGAACATTCCTCCATTGTTTGTGGGGTTGTAAACTGGTACAACAACTCTAGAAATTAGTTTATTGGTTCCTCAGAAAATTGGACATAGTACTACCTGAACTCCCAGCTATTCCACCTCTGATCATATACCCAAAGACACTCCAACATTTAACAAGGACACATCTTCCACCATGTTCATAGCAGCCTAATTTATAATAGCCAGAAGCTGGAAATAACCCAATATCTTTAAACAGAGGAATGGATACAGAAATTTTGGTACATTTACACAATAGAGTACTACTCAGTTATTAAAAACCATTACTTAATGAATTTCTCATGCAAATGAATGGAACTAGAAGCTCTCATCCTAAGTGAGGTAACCCAGTCACAAAAGAGCATACATGGTATGTACTCACTGATAAACAGATCCTAACCCAAAAGGCGTGGAATACCCAAGAAAGAATTCACAGACCTTATGAAGCTCAAAGAGAAAGAAGGCCAGAATGTGGATGCTTTAGTCCTTCTTAGAAGAAAGAAGAAAATACTCACGGTGGTAATACAGGGATAATTAGAGGAGCACAGAATGAAAATCATCCAGAGTCTTTTTCTTTAATATTCCCTCTAATTCACCCATGGGGGCTCCCTGAGTTCAGTCAGGTTAGTTGTCAGTATCTGCATCTGTCTCAGTCAGTTGCATTTAGGGCCTCTCAGAGGACAGCCATACTAAAATTACATGATAATATCAGTGATAGAATAGTGTCAGACCTTGGTGATTTTCTATGAGATATCAAGATGGCCTGGTCACTAGATCACCTTTTTCTCAGTCTTTTCTATATTTTTGTTCCTGATGTTCTTTGAGACAGTAACAATTTTGTGTCAGAAATGTTGAATGTTGATTGGTTACCCTGTTTCTTCACTTGATGCCCTGTCTATCTACTAAATTTAGACTCTTTGAGCTCCTTGTTCTCATTGTGCATTTTGGCTAAGGTCACCCCCATTAATTCCAGACAGTCTCATACTTCCCAGGCGTCTGCTACTTTCTAGGGGTACCTTCCACTACTGATAGTAATTAGTGCCATTCATTCTCAAGGTTTTCTGGGCCCTTCTCCTGCTTCTGACCACAAACCCGATTCTGTTGTTTCCCTTTACCACTCCTCCTCTGCTCTCCCACCCAGATTTCAACCCTCCCTCTTCCTCCCCTGATTTTTATCCCTTTGTTTAAATTCCTAAGATTTGTGGACTATGGCCTTTTTATTCTTTACTTCTTGGTTAATGTTCACTTATCAGTGAGTATATACCATACATGTCCTTTTGGGACTGGTTTACCTCACTCTGGAAAATATTTTCTAGTTTTATCTATTTGCTCGAAAAATTTTTGTTGTTCTTGTATCTAATAGCTAAATAGTATTCCATTGTGTACCTGAACCACATTTTCTGTATCCATTATTCAGTTGAGGTACATCTGGGTTGTTTCTAGCTTCTGACAATTACAAATAAGGCCATTATGAACACAGTGGAGCAGTTGTCCTTGTGGTGTGGTAGGGCATTATTTGAGCATATGTGTAAGCCCAGGAGTTGTATAGCTGGATCTTTAGGTAAAATGATTTTCAATTTTCTGAGGAACCTCCAGATTGATTTCCAGAGTGGTTGTAACAGTTTGAAATCCCACTAGCAATAGAAGAATGTTCTTTTTTTCTCTATCATCCTATCTAGCAAGTACTGTGACTTGAGTTTTTGATCTTAGCCATTCTGATTGGTGTTTTTGTTGATTTATCTAAAACATAACATAAAATTTTTCTTCAATTCTATGCTACATGTTTCATTTACTATCATATACAAACTTACTTTTTAATATAAACATGTAGACAAGGACACATATTCTATTTATATGTATAATTAATTATCATTTTTATAAATTCTGACAATAATGTGTGAAAAAATTTATTTTACATTTCTACAGTGGACCAAAATTTTTAATATCTGAGGTACTGTTCCTTAACTGCTATTGCAATACCATAAAATGTGCTACTTTATTTCTGGTTTACGGTATATATAAATCATCTTAATATAATCTGAATGTAATTTTACCCCTACAGAGAAAAACAAGAAGAGCAGTAAAAATCAAGTGCGGAAATACTTTCTGTCATTACCCTTATGTGTGTTAACTCTGATGTTGAAACATGAATATTTCTACTGTAGGGCTTAATATAATTCACTCTTCATACACAAATTATAGGTAACACATACCTACCACCTTGTTCAGCAAATTATTTATTTTTCATGTTTTCTTTATGATTAATGAAATGTCACATTGCCGAGACTTGTAGTTTCTGGTATTCCTAGAAGAATGGAAAATTGTTCACACATTTTTATAATTGTAGTTGAACTGTATAACTGATTGGTCTCGTAGGAATTTTTACAAATATTTTATAATTTGAAATAGTTGTTTTAAAGAAACAGGAATAGTCACAATTATTAAATGTATTTGAGTTCTACTTAGAACACTTTCAATTAAAATTATAATTTGAAGTTCACAAATAATAAATCAAATTCATCTGTCTAATTAAGTTAGTCCGAAATTAATGTACAACATAGCAAACCACACCTCAAATACAAATTAAAAAGTTATTGAATATGAATATAAAACCTCAAATCAAAGAAGATACGACAGTGAATTTTCTTTTAGAAATGGTACTTTTCTCAAACTATTAACTTCAAAACATATTTCTGTGAAATAAAACTCATATGTTAATTTATCTATGAAGTATATTTATTTTTCCTTTTCTGTTTATATTTACAACTATAGAGGAAGTTTATCCAGCAACATGGCGGTTCTGGAAATGTTCGAAGACCTTCTAGGTCCAAGTGATCCTGCTACAATGTAGTCATGCTCTGGATTATAGCATGATCTGGCTGGAATATGGCCTACCATTTGTCTACCATTTTAATTCCAATACTATGAAAATAATATTAGTTTGGAGAGGAAAGCAGCTATGTTTAAAAGTGACATTTAATTGAGAGGCAGACAAAAATGACAAATTAGAGAGATATTGCAGAATGAGTCAGAGATAGGTCATACCCAATATATACATGAACTGTAGAGGAAAGCGAGGCTACTTAAAAGAACAGCACAGACATAATATGCAGTCAGTGATAGTGGGATGCTAACCCCAGAGGCTCGCACTTCCCCAGAAACAACTCACAGGGTGTATGAAGTCCAAGAAATAAAGAAAACAAAATAAAATAAAACAAAAAATCTTTATACAACAAGAAAACTTTGACTGTTTCCATGTTACATTTTGTTTTAAATGTACTTTATGCTCATTGTAACTATTAAGTTTTCAATGCATACTATCAAACCTTTAAAAATATCAAGTGCTGACTAAAAAATATATTCATATACTTTTATGTAAAAATTATTTTAAAATCTGAAAAAAAGTACTGACAAAAATGTTTTGTATAATTTTATGCAAAAAATGCTTAAAATCTGTACATTTATCTTTGTTTTGTAAAATAAAGTTGTTAAAAAAAAAAAAAAAGAACAGCACAGTTAAGAGACTGCCCCACCTGGGGACCAATCCCATCAAACCCAGACACTATTGCTGATGTCAAGAAGATCTGGATGATATAAACCTGATATAGTTGTCTCCTAGTAGCTCTACCAGATCCTGATGAGTTTGCAACCCCGTGGGAAGAGCAATATTATCAACCAACCAAACTTTTTGACCTTTCTCTGATTCTAATGTTTATATATCTTCATTACTGTTGTCTACATGGATCACAACTTTATACTTCCTGCATACAAAACAGCAATAACAGGCGTTACAAGCAGATCTTAATGTATTGGAATAGGTAACTGGAAGGTATTTGATTTTAAAATGAATAAATCAGGGATATGGAAATGATTCAGGTGTTAAGTGCACTGATTGCTCTACCAGTAGCAGGATTCAATTCTCAGAACTGATAAAGAGGCTCAAAACAATCTAAATCTTCAGCCCTATGGGATCCAATACCTTCTTCTGATTAGATTGGGTACCAGGCATTCAAATACTACACGATTATACATATATTCAAAATAATACTAAATATAAAAAGATATATTGGCAAATGAATATTTAAGTTTACACATATAATATTTTGGGTTAAAATATTTATGAGCAACGAAATCTGCTAGTTTCTATTCTCATTAATATAAAGAATAAATTAGCATTATGTTCAAAATCTAAAGGGGCAACATTAATGACATTTGTTAAAGAGAGTATTTGTTCATAGAACAAAAACTTTACATACACTTGTTTTATATCAAACTTTTGTGACACCTTCTTATTTTTTATATAAATTCTTTATTACAACATAAAATACTTTTGAATTAAAATTAATAACCATTTCCCTTGTCAGAGTTCTATTCTTTTTTTTCTAGTTGGAACATATTTATTTTTTTTCTTTTTTTAAACAACTTTATTTTAAAAAACAAAGATAACTGTACAGATTTTAAGCATTTTTTGCATAAAAGTTTACAATACATTTTTGTCAGTACTTGTTTTATTATTTTTAAGGTTTGATAGTGTGATTAAGATCTTACTAGTTACAATGAGCATAAAGTACATGTAAAACAAGATGTAACCTGGAAATAGTCAAAGTTTTCTTGGTTTGTATAGATTTTTTTTTTTTTTTTTAATGAGCAAACAGTACATGTACTACAGGATGTAACCCGGAATTTGTCAATGAGTTCTTGGTAAGGAGTGAGCATGACTTTCTTTTGTTTTGTTTTGTTTTGTTTTGTTTTGTTTTCTTTATTTCTTGGACTTCATATAGTCTGTGAGATGTTTCCAGGGCAGTGCAAGCCTCTGGGGTTAACATCCCACTATCAGTGACTGCATATTATGTCTGTTCTTCTGTGACTGGTTTATCTCACTCAGGATGATATTCTCTAGATGCAGCCATTTTTTTTTCATTTCAAAATTATTTTATTTTTAATTTCTTTTTTTTATTTTCTTTTTTTTTCTGTTTTCTTTTTTTTATTTCAATGCTGTTTATTTTTTTTATTTATTTTTTTTTACATAAAACCATGTGAATATATTTTTTTTAGTCAGTACTTGATTTTTTTCAAGGGCTTGACATTATGCATTGAAAACCTAATAGTTACAATAAGCGTAAAGTACATGCAAAAAAAAACGCAACATGGAAATAGTCAAAGTCTTCTTGTTTGTAAATATATGTATATATTTTTTGTTTTCTTTATTTCTTGGACTTCATACAGTCTGTGAGTTGTTTCTGGGGGAGTGCAAGCCTCTGGGGTTAGCATCCCACTATCAGTGACTGCATATTATGTCTGTTCTTTTGTGACTGGGTTATCTCACTCAGGATGATCTTCTCTAGATGCAGCCATTTTCTTAAGAATTTGGTTAAGTCATTGTTTCTGGTGGCTGAGTAGTATTCCATTGTGTATATGTACCACAATTTTTGTATTCATTCATCTTCTGAAGGACATCTGGGTTCCTTCCAGCTTCTGGCTATTATAAATAGAGCCGCTATGAACATTGTGCTGCATATATCTTTGTTGTGTATTAAGGTGTCTCTGGGGTATATGCCCAGAAGTGGAATAGCTGGGTCTTCAGGTAGTACTATATCCAATTTTCTGAGGTATCTCCAGACAGATTTCCAGACTGGTTGTATTTGCTTGCAACCCCACCAACAATGGAGAAGTGTTCCTCTTTCTCCGCAGCCTCGCCAGCATCTGCTGTCATCTGAGTTTTGGATCTTGGCCAATCTGACTGGTGTGAGGTGGAATCTCAGGGTTGTTTTGATTTGCATTTCCCTGATGGCTAAGGATGTTGAGCACTTCCTCAGATGTTTCTGAGGAAGATGTTTGTAAGGACCTATATATTGCCACAAAAAAGCTCCAGATTTTTGATACTGGTCAATTCCTAGGGTCTGTGGTATTTATTCACTGATAAGATTGTCCCTCAAAAGCTCGAGATAAGAAGGGATCACCTCCACACTCTTAATGATTTTCAAAAATTACTGGGAGACATCAATTGGCTTAGACCTTTTCTTAAGATTCCTTCTGCTGAACTTAAACCCTTATTTGATACTCTAGAAAGAGATCCGCATGTCTCCTCACCTAGAAGTTTGACCCCGCAAGCAGAAAGAGCGTTACAGTTGGTAGAAGAAGCTATACAGGATGCACAATTGGTTCGCATAGATTATGATAAACCTTTTTCATTATGTGTTTTTAAAATGAACAGGCTCCCTACTGCTGTGCTTTGGCAACAAAGACCATTATTGTGGGTACATCCTAATGCCTCGCCAGCTAAAATAATTGACTGGTATCCAGATGCTGTGGCACAATTAGCGCTGAGGGGGCTAAAATCTGCCATCACGCATTTTGGCATTAAACCACAGCTGTTAATAGTTCCCTATAATGCTATGCAGGTTTCCACTCTTGCTGCCACTTCGAATGATTGGGCTATCTTAGTCACTTCCTTTTCGGGAAAAATAGATAATCATTACCCAAAACATCCAATTTTACAGTTTGCTTTAACTCAACCTGTAGTTTTTCCCAAAGTAACGTCCTGTAGTCCCCTAAAAGAAGGGTTAGTTATTTATACTGACGGTTCCAAAACTGGGCTGGGGGCTTTTGTGGTTAACGGTCAGGTCTATTCGAGGCAGTATACAGAAACCTCTCCACAAGTGGTAGAATGTTTAGTGGTTCTTGAGGTTTTACAACGTTTTTATTTTTTTAAAACAACTTTTAAACTTAATTATATTTTTGTCATATTCTTCTTTTCTCAAACTCATTTCAGATCCTATTTCTTTCTCCATCTACTCAACTTTAAGTACTTTCTCAACAACAACAAAGAAGAATCTAGTAAAATCACAAAAATTAAAAAACTATGATCAAACTAAGTTCCAAAGCAAAGCAAAAGAAAAAACCCAGTAAATTTTAGTCTAATAAACACACACACATACACACAGACCCCTCTCGTATTCATTTTAGGTCAGTCAGCTACTCTTGAACATGAGGCCTTTCCTGGAAGTACCTGATATACTCAGTTAACTCATTTGTAGAAAACAGAATTTCCATTGCCCAGGTTGTATAAGTAACACTCCAGCTGTTAATCTTTATGCTAGTGTTTAAGTATTAATGTATTTTTAGAAAATATAACTGATAAAATATAGTAAGAAAAAATAAAATTATCACATCTGATTTGAATAAGATAAACCAGAAGCAATATATATATATATATATCCTAAGAGCAGATAAAAGATTCTGAAAACTAGTCCTTCAGACACTTAAGAATTTCTTAACCATACTCAATTAAAAGCCATATTAATACACATATGAAAGAGACATTTTTGTTGCTGTTAACACAGATAGCTCCTAAATAATTGAGACAAAAACTATCATATTTTTTATCAAGCCATAAGACATAACAACTGAGCTGATGTTAATCTCTTCTAATCCTCTAAACTAATCTCATTACTTCCCAACCCAAATCCCCCTGATACTTGCATTTTAGTATTGATGTGATTCTCTCTGCTTGTTTGTTTGTTTTATTTTTATTTATTTTTGCTTTTTATCAGATAATTTTTACTTACATTTCAAATACTATCTCTTCCAGGTTTCTTCCCTCTATCCATACCCCGTTCTCTTGCTTCTATGAGTGTGCTCTCCCACCCACCCACCCACTCCCTAGTACCTCCCTACCCTTGTATTCCCCTAATCTTGGCCATTCAGCCTTCACAGAAACAATGGCTTCTCTTCCCAGTGAAGCCTGACAAAGACATCCTCTGCTACAAATGTGGCTGGAAGGATGGGTCTCTTCATGTGTATTCTTTGTTTGGTGTTTTAGTCCCTTGGAGCTCTGGGGTATCTGGTTAGTTGATATTGTCATTCTTCCTATTGGGTTGCAAACCCTTCAGCTCCTACAGTCCTTTCTCTAACTCCTCCAATGGGGATCCCATTCTCAGTTCAATGATTGGCTAAGATTATCCACCTCTGTATTTGTCTGTCTCTGGCAGTTCTTATTCCAATTACTATAGCTACTGTGGGTTTGTGAGTCCATCAGTCATTGTTTATCTAGAAGATACTCTTTTGGCACAATCATCTCTGAATGATCAGCTCTTAGATTCTTTCTGTCCCATATTCTACAATATTCATCTGGCCCTTGAAGAAGTGGCTGTGAAATAGATGCCCCATGTGTGGCTAAACACTTGATCTTACCAGTGGTGAGATTCTGAGCTTACTGCTATCACCAGTAAAAATATACTTTTCTGATGAGGACTGAGACTTACATAATTCCATGGCTAAAAAGATGCTCATTGAGAATGAAGCTGCAAAAATGTGTCTGTTTATAAAATATTAATGTAGTGGATAAACACCTGGGGTCCAATAATTCCGAAGTAATGAACTTCTGACAAGAATTGGAGTATTGTGTATGGAAATATGTGGGTTTTTTATTTGGAGAATGAAGGTATACAATCAGAAAGTAATGAAAAATATTTGTTACCTGCATAATATAAATTAGTATTAATGTTGTACTCAAGAAGTCCAGTGTTTTTCTTTCTTTCTTTCTCTCTTTCTTTTTTTCTTTCTTTCTTTTTTTCTTTTTTCTTTCTTTCTTTCTTTTTCTTTCTTTCCTTCTTTTTCTTTTTTGAAGATCACAGAGTTCCCATCAGGATGAGAGTTCTGTTGACATTTCTAACCTGCTACGAAGACTAGCTAGTATGGAGGAAGCTTACAGGTCAATAAAAACCTTATGTTTCCATGTCTACAACAGTATCTGTCTTTTTCTCCCTCTAGGCCCAGTTTTGCCCTTATGCTTCTGCAGTAAGATTCAAGTTTGTTTCTTCCTTCCCACTATGACCGCATGATGCTTGATTCCTACTAACAAATTCAACATTTTCTGCTTCCTCTTTAAAATTACATTCAGTTTGTTATATTAGTAGTAAACACTCTTAAAAATCTATTAGTTTCCTATATTCCCATGAAACTTAAATCCCCTCATTGTATGTAATGTCAGTTTTATAACCAACATGTACTTTTATATACTGATTTGTTTTCAGTATGATCCTTAATATTATTTTTGAATTAACATTAGTGCTTAAGATTAGAAGAATAGAACTTGTGTTCATCTAGGCCAACCAAGGTCTGTGTTATGAAAAAAAGATGAATAATTTTGCATTGAAAAGGCAACCAACCAAACCCTCCACAAATTTCCAGGACTAAAACACCAACCATTAAGCATACATTGAGAGACCTATGGCTCTAGGTGCATATGTAATTGAAGATAGAAGTGTGTGGCATCAATTTGAGAAGAGACCTTTGGTCCAGGGAGGACATGTTTTTTTTTTTTTGTTTTTTGTTTTTTGTTTTTTGTTTTTTCCAATGTAGGGGAATGCCAAGGCAATGGGGTGGAGGGTGTGATTAGGAGCTTGGGTACCTTCATGAAGACAAGTACAGGGGGAGGTGGAAATGGGAGCATGGTGGGGAAAGGGGATACTTCAAATGTAAATACAAAGAGTATCTAATTCAAAAAGGGCATATCATATACTGTGAATTTATTTAACAGTAAATTATGACAATGATACAATGTATTTGTTTATCTTTTATAACATAGCACATTCATGATAGATAGTATAAAAATGTGGGTAAGCATCAATCCCTAAAATTATTAATGATACTTTGATATGCTTGTAACTAGGAGAAAGTTGTCCTTTGAGAGGCTTCACCCAGTAGCTGACTCAGACAGATGCAGAGACTAAGAGTCAAACAATGCATGGAACTTGAGGATTCTTATGGAAGAATACAAAGAATGATTTTGACCCTGAAGGGAATAGTAATTCCTCAGGAAGACCAACAGTGTCAAATAACTGGGACCTTTGGGTCTCTCAGAGTCTGAACCACCAAATAAAGAACATACAGGAGCTGGACATAGGCCTTCCTACTCATATATGCATCTTGGTATTCAGGTGACTCTTGAACAACTAACTGAACTGGGTTATCCCAAAAGCTGTTGCCTGTAAGCAAAATATGTTCTTCTAGATGGGCTGCCTTGTCTGGCCTCAATGGGAGAGGAAGCATCTAGCTTTGCAGAGACTTTAAGTGCCAGGCTAGGGGACTGCACAAGGTTGGGTACCTGGTCAGAGGAGAAGAAGGAGAGAGCATAGGAGAAAGATTGTGGCAGAGACTAACCTAGAGTGGGGCAGTGAGTGTGATGAAAAGTGAATAAGTTAAAAAACATAAATTAAAAATATGAGGATTTATTGAAATTGCATTTAAGGAGTTTTTTCAAGGGGAAACTGGGAAAGAGGATTATATTTGAAGTGTAAATAAGTAAAATATTAGATAAAAATAAAATAAACTGCATTTTTAAAGTTTTTTTTTTTTTTTTTTTTTTTTTTTTAGAAAAAAGGGTTTATTTAGCTTACAATTCCAAGCTAGAGTCTATTATCACAGTGAACTGAAGTAGCTAGTCACCATTCATCCACAGACAAAAAGAAAGAATCAATACATGCATGATAACTGTACAGTCACTGGAGACTGCATCAACTTTGGGGCCCAGCCCAGGAATAGTTCAGTCATAATTCACAGTAAGTCTTTCAAAACCAGTGATCAAACGTTAGAAATTCCCTCCGAGGAATGACCCTCAGGCCAAAGTAATCAAGGAAATTTCTCATTGAGACTCATTTTCAAGATGATTCTACATTGTGTCAAAAAGACAACCATAACTACCTATAACAACATATTTATCCTTTTTTTTAAACGACTTTATTTTACAAAACAAAGATAAATGTAAAGATTTTAAACATTTTCTTGCTTCAAATCATACATTTTTGTCAGTACTGTTTTTTCAGCAATGAAAATAATTTTTACATAAAACCATGTGAATATATTTTTTAGTCAGTACTTGATTTTTTTCAAGGGTTTGACAGTATGCATTGAAAATCTAATAGTTACAATAAGTGTAAAGTAGATGCAAAACAAAATGCAACATGGAAATAGTCAAAGTCTTCTTGTTTTGTAAATATATATATATATATATATATATATATATATATATATATATATATATATTTGTTTTCTTTATTTCTTGGACTTCATACAGTCTGTGAGTTGTTTCTGGGGCAGTGCAAGCCTCTGGGGTTAGCATTCCACTATCAATGACTGCATATTATGTCTGTTCTTTTGTGACTGGGTTATCTCATTCAGGATTATATTCTCTAGATGCAACCATTTTCTTAAGAATTTGGTTAAGTCATTGTTTCTGGTGGCTAAGTAGTATTCCATTGTGTAAATGTACCACAATTTTTGTATCCATTCATCTACTAAAGGACATCTGGGTTCTTTCCAGCTTCTGGCTATTATAAATAGAGCTGCTATGAACATTGTGGTGCATGTATCTTTGTTCTGTATTAAAGTGTCTCTGGGGTATATTCCCATAAATGGAATAGCTGAGTCTTCAGGTAGTGCTTTGTCCAAATTTCTGAGGTATTGCCAGACTGATTTCCAGAATGGTTGTATTAGTTTACAATCCCACCAAGAGTAGAGGAGAGTTCTTTCTCCACAGCCTCGACAGTACCTGTTGTCATCTGAGTTTTGGATCTTGGCCAATCTGACTGGTGAGAAGTAGAATTTCAGGGTTGATTTCATTTGCATTTCTCTGATGGCTAAGGATGTCTAGCACTTCTCAGATGTTTTTCAGCCATTCAATATTCCTCAATTGAGAATGTTTGTTTACTCTGTACCCCATTTTTAATAGGCTTGTTTGATTCTCTGGTGTCTAGCTTTTTGAGTTCTTTGCATACCTTGGATATTAGGCCTATATCTGATGTGGAGTTGGTAAAGATCTTTTCCCATTCTGTTTGCTGCCATTTTTATTTTTTGACAATGTCTTTAGCCTTACAGAAACTTTGCAATCTCATTAAGTCCCATTTGTTAATCTTTGACCTTAGAGCTTGAGCCATTGGTGTTCAGACAATTTTCTCCTGTGCCTATGTGTTCGAATGTTTTCCCTACTTTCTCATCTAATAGTTTCAGTATATCTGGTTTAATGTGGAGACCTTTGACCCACTTACACTTGAGCTTTGTACAAGGAGAAAAAAAAAAAGGTCTATTTTCATTCTTTTGCATGCTGAGTGACAGTTAGCCCAACACTATTTGTTGAATAGGCTGTCTTTTTTCCATTGAATATTTACAGATCCTTTGTCAAAAATCAGGTGACCATATATGTAAGGGCTCATTTCTGGACCTTTTATTCTATTCTATTGATCCACATGCCTATTTCTGTACCAGTACCATGTAGTTTTCATCACAATTGCCTGGTAATATAGCTTGAGGTCAGGGATAGTGATTACCACAGATGTTTTCTTGTTTTGAGAATGGATTTTGCTATTCTAGGTCTTTTGTTGTTCCATATGTAATTGCACATTGATCTTTGCAACTCAATGAAGAAGAAGGTTGGAATTTTAATGGGTATTCAATTGAATCTGTAGATTGCTTTTGGTAGGATGGCCATTTTTAAAATGTAGATCCTTCCAATTCATGATCATGGGAGATCTTACCATTTTCTGAGATCTTCCTCAATTTCGTTCTTTAGAGGTTTGAAGTTCTCATCATACAGGTCCTTCACTTGCTTAGTTAGGGTCACACCAAGGTATCTCATAGTTTTGGTGATGATTGTGAAGGGTACCTTTTCCTTAATTTTTTTCTCCACATGTTTGTCCTTTGAATATAGGAAGGCAACTGATTTGTATGATATAATTTTTTATCTAGCCCCTTTGATGAACTTGCTTATCAGCTGTAGAAGTTCTCTGGTGGAATTTATGGGGTCACTTAAGTACACTATCATGTCATCTGCAAAGAGTGAAGTTTTTACCTCTTACTTTTCGATTTGTATCCCCTTGATCTCATTTTGCTGTCTAATTGCTCCAGCCAGGACTTCCAGTACTATGTTGAATAGGTAGGGGGAGAGTGGGCAGCCTTGTAGAGTCCTTGTTTTTAGTGGGATTGCTTCAAGTATCCCACCATTAAGTTTGATGTTGGCTTTTGTTTGCCGTATATTGCTTTTATTATGTTTAGGTATGGACCTTGGATTTTTTCCAGGAATTTTAGCATGAAGAGGTGTTGAATTTTGTCAAATGCTATCTCAGCATCTAGTGAGATGACCATGTGATTTTGTTCTTTTAGTTTGTTTATATGGTGGTTTACATTGATGGATTTTGTTATATTAAACCATCCCTGCATCCCAGGGATGAAGCCTACTTGGTCATGATGAATGATCCTTTTGGTGTATTCTTGGATTTGGTTTGAAAGGATTTTGTTGAGTATTTTTGCATCAAGGTTCATAAGTGAGATTGGTCTGAAGTTCTCTTTCCTTGTAGGGTTTTTGTGTGGTTTTGGTACGACGGATATTGTAGCCTCAAAAAAGAGTTAGGTAGTATTCTATCTGAGTCTATCTTGTAGAATAATTTGGAGAGTATTGATGTTATATCTGCAAAAAATATCTGATAAAATTATGCACTGAACCTGTCAGGACCTTGGCTTTTTTTGGTTGGAAGGCTTTTGATGACTTCTTCTATTTCTTTAGGTGTTATGGGATTATTTAGATGGTTTACTTGCTCCTTGTTTAACCTTAGGATCTTGTATCTGTCTAGGAATTCTTCCTTTTCCTCCAGATTTTCCAATTTTGTGGTGTATCAGTTTTTATAGTAGGATCTGATGATTTCTTGATTTTCCTAAGTTTCAGTTGTTTTGTTTCCACTCTCCTTTCTGATTTTGTTAATTTGTATACACTCTCTTTGCCCTCTAGTTAGTCTGGCTAGGGGTTTATCAATCTTGTTGATTTTCTCAAAGAACCAGCTCTTCGTTTTGTTGATTTTTTCAATGGTTCTCTTTGTTTCTATTTGGTCGATTTCTGCCCTAATTTTGTTTATTTCTTGTCTTCTACTCTCCTTGGGTGTATATACTTCCTTTTCTTCTAGGTCTTTTAGCTGTGCTGTCAAGTTGCTGATGTATGCTCTCTCCAGTTTCTTTTTGGAAGCACTTAGGGCTATGAGTTTTCCTCTCAGTACTGCTTTCATTGCATCCTGTAGGTTTGGGTATATTGTGTTTTCATTTTTGTTGAATTCTAGAAAATCCTTAATTTCTTTATTTCTTTTTTGACCCTGCCATTGATTATTAGAGCATTGTTTAGTTTCCATCTGTATGTGGGCTTTTTTTGTCTTTGTTGTTGTTATACACTAGCTGTAGACCATGGTGTTCTGAGAAGATGCATTGGAGTATTTTAATCTTTGTATATTGATTGAGGCTTGTTCTGTGTCCAATTATGTGGTCAGTTTTCAAGTAGGTGCATTGGGCTGATGAGAAGAAGGTGTATTCTTTTACTTTAGAATGATATGTTCTGTAGATATCTATTAATTCCAGTTAGTTCAAAGTCTCTGATTGTTTTACACTGTCGTTGTTTAGTTTCTGATTCCATGATCTGTCCATTGGAGAGAGTGAGGTATTAAAGTCTCCCAATATTATTTTGTTGGATTAAATGTATTTTTTGAGCCTTAGTAGGGTTTCTTTTTCAATGAGGGTGCTTTTTTATTTGGAGCATATATGTTAAGTATTGAGAGTTCTACCTGACAGATTACTCCAGTAATAAGTAAAAAGTGTCCTTCCTTATCTTTTTTGATGACTTTTGGTTGGAAATTTACTTTATTCGATATTAGAATAGCTACTCCAGCCTGCTTCTTGGGGCTGTTTGCTTGGAAGTTTTTTTCCACCCTTTTACTGTGAGATTGTGTTTGTCTTTGTCTCTGTGATGAGTTTCCTGTATGCAGCAAAATGCTGGATTTTGTTTATTTAGCCAGTCTGATAACCTATGTCTCCTTATTGGGGAGTTTAGTCCATTTATGTTTATAAACATCAAGCAATAGTTGTTTATGTTTCCTGCAATTATTGCTTTTGTGGATTCAGTTGTGTCTGTGTCTTTTTTTTTCTTTTGGTTTTCTTGTTTTGGAGTTTTCTTGTATTTACTAGGATGTATTTTCCCTCATTGTATTGGGATTTCCACCTATAATTCATTGTAGTGCTGGGTTTTTGGTCAGATATTTTGTAAATTTTGATTTGTCTTGAAATATCTTCATCTCTCCATCTATGGTGATTGATAGTTTTGCTAGGTATAGCAGCTTGGGCTGGCACTTGTGTTCTCTTAGGGTGTGCGTGATGTCTGTCCAGGCTCTTCTAGCTTTCATAGTCTCTGTTTAGAAATCGCGTGTGATTCTGATTTTTCTGCCTTTATATGTTACCTGACCTTTTTCCCTTACTGCTTTTAGTATTCTTTCTTTGGTTTGGGCACTTGGTGTTTTGACTCTTATGTGTCGGGAGGTATTTCTTTTCTGGTCCATCCTATTTGGAGTTCTGAAGGCTTCTTTTATGCTCGTGGTCATCTCATTCTTGAGGGTAGGTAAGTTTTCTTCTATGATTTTGTTGAAGATATTTACTGTGCCTCTTAGTTGATACTCTTCTCCCTCTTCTATTCCTATTATCCTTAGGTCGGTCTTCTCATTGTGTCCTGGATTACCTGGACATTTTAGGTTAGGAGCTTTTTGTTTTTTGCATCTTCTCTGGCTGTTTTGTCTACGTTTGCAATGTTGTCTTCTGGCCCCTAGATTCTCTCTTCCATCTCTTGTAGTCTATTGGAAATGCTTGCTTCTGTGACTCCTGATTTCTTTTTTAGGTGTTTTACCTCTAGGGTTATCTCTTTTAGTGTTTTCTTTATTGTGTCAATTTCTGTTTTAAATTCCCTCTTTCATTCCTTCATCTTTTTGGTTTTGTTTTCCTCTAGTTCTTTGAGTTCTTTGAGTGTTTTTCTTGTTTCCTGTTTAAAAGCTTCTGATTCTTTTTGCTTTTTCTCCCGTTCTTGTTTAAGTATCTTTATCAGCATCTTGAGGTATGATTTCATGTCTGAGTCTTTTTTTTTCTGAAGTGTGTGGCATTCCATTGTTTGCTTTTATGGGAGAGCTGGGTTCTAGTGTTGCAAGGTTGTCTTGGTTTCCTTGTGATGTGTTCTTTCGCTTTCCTCTTGCCATCTTGTTGTCAGTGATATATTCTTGCCTTTCCCTTGTATCTGGTCAGTGTCTCTGGATCTCCACTTGTCCAGGTGGCAGATGGGCCGAGTCCTGTTCTGCGCTCCAGAATCACTGGTTGGAAACAGAAATCCCAATGTTGTGTTCCTGGTCCATGGATCGGGCAGGGCGGGGGTGTGCTTTCCATGCCTACTCTGCAGAGATCTCTCTGCTTCTTGGCTGCCCAGATATCCTAATCACCAGTTTTTAAAACTTTAGGAACTGCTGGTCCTGGTGGCAGATCGGCCATGCCCTGTTTTTCATCCTAAAGTTGCCGCTAGGTGGAAGCAAAGATTCCAATGCTGTGTCCCTGTATAGGGCAGGGCTGGGGTGTGATTTCTGTGCACACTCCATAGAGATCTCTCTGCTCCCTGGCTCCAGAGTTCTATTCTTATGCTGATAGTATTTTAGATTTTGATAACATTAACTGTACCCATTCACCAGATGCAAAATGTTTTTACACTTGTAGGTAATTCAACATATTTCTACAACTTTTTTCCATTTCTTTGTAGTTCATCTTTTATTATATAAGAGCCTGCTTAATTGGTTAATGGACTTCCTTGAACTTAAAACAGAAAAAAAAAAAATAAGGGACACAGAATAAGAAAACAATGGAGAATCAGGGAACTCGATGAGATGAACATTTTAGGAAAGAGCCTGTAATTAAGGGTGTGACAAGCGTTTGGAATCTCAGAGAGAGAGAGAGAGAGAGAGAGAGAGAGAGAGAGAGAGAGAGAGAGAGAGAGAGAGAGAGAACTATGACAGATGGGCTGAGACTAGATGCAGGTCACTGATGAGTTTTGATAAAGACATCTTTGTAGAGAACTAAATCAGAAAAAAATATTTTAAATTGATGATGCAAATCTTTCAGATAGCCACTCCAGGCATGTATTTTTCCAATTTAAATATAAAAAAAAACACAAGATAAACTGAGGATATCCAAAATGAACTGAATATTTAGGGGTTGCCAGTCCATTGACTAATGACTATTTACTTATACTTTATTCTACTTGCTGTATAAGTAACTTACAATCTAATTCACATTGCATTCACTATACCTTAGAAAGGAAACCAGAGAAATTTACCAGAGAGAGACAGTGCATAAAAATTTAAAGTCAGTCTTCAAAGGCCAGTGAAAATGGGACAAGTATCAAGAATGCAGTAATGATAGAGAGAAAAGTAAGTTTGTTAAATTAGTATATTTAAATACAGAATCTTAAAGTTTAGAATACTCTTCTGTAGCACTGCCATTTTAATACTTTATGGTTACAACCAGTATGACCAAAAGCACATAGAAAATTTTGTGTGATTTATTACATTAGTGCTGTATTGTAAATTTATGTCGTTTATTAGAAAGTTGACCTTGCTGACACTAAATTGTCTAATCATCTTCAAATTAAAAGGACATTATTATTTGTCATTCTTCTGTGTGTAGGATTCATTAACCTACATAGACATGATAAAGTCACAGAAGCTATTTCTAAGGTGACATTTGCAACTGTTTATTTGAGACCAGTACTGTGTATACTGATTATCCAGTTTGCTAATTAATTTTAAAGTATTTTTGAAAATTTATTAATATCATATGTCTTATCATGGCTTAAACTGAAGCTTAAAATATGAGACTCAGAATATAATAGATGTCCTTTAGTGCCTCACAATGATCCATTGCCCAGAAAATACATAATGAAGAAGTGATATTAACAGTCTAGCAAACATTTGTATTCATTAAGGAGAACTTTCATAATCAGACCCAATCAGATCCTGATTATACAGCAATTTAGCAGTACCTGCACAAGCAGTTTCCTCTGTGTTAAGAGATTATTTGGAATACTCATTTAAATATAAATACAGAAAATGAAAGATTGTTTGAAAGTAAGAAGGATGGATAAAAGAGATTCATTTATGACTTGTTCAGCCTCTGTCTCTCCTACAAAGACAAGATTAAGTCACGAGAATATGTGTCATCCCAAGCAGTTTGGTGTGTTTTAGGATCTTTCTTTCTTTTTTTTTTTTTTTTTAGCTTTTTTTGTATAGGAAATTTTTTGTTATTTTTTTTACTTACATTTCAAATGTTATCCCCCTTCTCAGTTTTTCTTCTGAACCACCCTGACTCCATCCCTCTTTTGTAGAGTCTCTGCCAGTCTCTCACTTATTTTCTGGAATCCTGTAGTTTGACCTCAGACTTCAGGCGACAGATATTATGCCCTCATATTCCTTGTGCTCTGTTAACCCACCTTCCTAGAATTCAGCATTTTTCTCTCTCCCGAATCATGAGTTCATTCTCTTCATCTTTTACTTTTTTTATACTAGCAATGTGCCATCTTCAAAGGGTAACCTAAACTTTGCCTCTAATTTTCTTATCAATTTATTTTATAGATCGTCTATTTGGTAAGAAAACAAGTTTTATTTTCCAGTTACATTAGAAGAGCTTGAGGAAAAGAAGCTTTATTTCCTATTCTTATAACCTACTGCTAAGTTACACAATAAATACAAAGTGGATAAAAGCATAAATGTCATTATCCTATTATTAAATGCTAACATATGAGTCAAAATAGGTCATTTTACTACTACTGTTTGCTCACTTTTATTTTAATAGTGTGTATTTGGCTCAAGATCACCCATAAGGCTAGTAATATATTGCCTAATTTCCAAGAATGGTTCTTTTGATGGTTTTGTGCCTTGTAGGACTTTATTTTCAAACTTATGCTCCACTTACTTCCCCAGCATGCTGAATACCTTCCATCTCTACCACCTAGTTCTCACCTCAAGTCATCCAGAATTACTTTAAAATTAAGTATCAACTCATTTAGGTCAAAGGGTTTTCTGGATGGATGAACATGATTGCTTAGAAGTAGAGCAATGTTTCCAATTGTGGCAGGATGAAGGGGGCTCCCAATTATTCCAGATACTCTGAAATTGTCATATTAATCAAACAAATATGTATGAAATTCTATAATTACACACATGAATGCATGTGATCATTCACACTCCTACAACACACACACACACACACATTCACACACACACACACACACACAAACACAGATGCACATACATACCTGAAAACTTATGTCCCTGAGCATATATAAATAAAACATGTGGATTGTATCGATATCATTTTGGCAATTATTATGTATATCTATCTCTAAAATCTCTTTCTCTATAACTATATTTTATCTATGTATATATGTTTAATCTATATGTATAGCTCTCTAATATATACTACAACATCTATACCTATCAACAATAATCTTTATCTATTTTTAGCTAGTTATCATCTATATCCATCTTTATTTTCTATCTCTACATAATTTATCTCTGTCTCTGTCTTTATATCTACCTAATCTATATTTATTTGCAAAATATTGCTCTTAGAAAAAAAACTGTATACAGTAACAGTACATATCCACAGTATGTTTCTGTCTCAGCCAATTTTTTTTAAATCTATAACTATCAAAAATTGTTGGAATTAATAAAGGCAGGCACAAGATAAAATGAGACCTGTCATTGGACAAGAAACGAGGGTAGGTGGGAATAAAGTTTTACGAAGAGAAAGAGAGGAGCAGCAGGGGTATGGGGGAAAGGCACATATGATCGTCTTTGTGTGTCTCTGCATAGATACAGGTTGTATATTTTATAAGGGATAGATTTTACAGGGTGATTTTGACTTGTTTAGGTGGGCAAAGTATATCATTTGGCTCTGAGTTTATGGTGTGGACATTTTGTGGAGTGCGACTTTGCTAAGATAATCAGAGATAAAGCCATTGGTAAATTATAAGTTTCTGGAGCTTTCAATTTATTGGGCTGGTTGAAATGTGGGCAGATTTCACAGCTAGTAGAGAGGCAGCCGGAAGAGATACTAGCAAGAGGTTACCAGCCACTGAGATGAATTAATTTTGTTCCATATAGCCCTTCAGTGCCAGAGCTAACACTATGGAGCAGAGTGGAGATGTACCATGCTGGTATGGCCTTGCTCACAGACTGCCTGGGCCAAACAGTTCCAGGGGAAGCCTGGAGCCACTGAGATGATTTAATGTTAGTTCAATATGGCCCTATAATACCAAAACTAAAATGTGTGAGACTCTCCATTTCAGAGAGAGCCAGAGAGCGGCATGAAGCAGTGGACAAGTGATGTGTTGGAGCCAGTCATATATATTTTTTTGTTTTGTTTTGTTTTTCTTTTGTTTTTTTCCCTGCTGCAACAAAAATTATGTTAAAAATTTATAATTATCTGCTTAATATTCAAATGACCAGAGTATGACTAATAATTACTATTTACCTATATTAGTTTCTTTTCTTGTTACTGAGAAAATATCTGACAAAGGCAGCTGAGAGAACGAAAGGTGTCTTTGGTGTTCTAGGGGAGGATGCACACACTTCATCACTGTGGCTAGAGTATGAATAAAAACAAGATGAAAGCTCAGCTCCAATACATTCTCATTTTTATTCATTTATGCATCTCAGGACAAGAATCAGATCACAGTGATACTGAATGCTTCCATTCCAATTATTGCCTTCTGTTAACTTTTTTCCCGGTCATGCCAAGATTTTGTCCATAGGTGATTATAGAATGTTCAGAGAAACAGTAAGTGTATGCCGTCACATCACTATAGTATCTCAATTGCAAATATTAAATTCATAACATACCTAGACTAATTTTAAATGTCCAAGAGCTTTCATCATTGGCCCAAGAATAAACGGTAAAAGCTTATTCATATTTTAGGAATTTTGATCTATAACATTTGTTTTATTTATTGTTAATTCTTTGTTTTTCACTGTGCATACCATGTGTGTAACACATTTGGTAGAGTTTAGAGGAAATTTTAACAAGTTTATGATGCCTTCCTCCTTTAAAGGGGTGTTAGAATTCAACTTGCATCAGCAGCCTTGCAGGGCAAGCACCATTTTTTGAAGAAATTCACCTTCTAATACATTTAGTTATCAGGTTAATTTGACTGTTTATCTTTTCTCTACAGAAAAAAGAATAAGTATCTAAAATTAAGTAAATAGGTAGGTTAGAGCAACCACTATTCTTTATGCTACAATGATAAGATTTTGATTCACAAAGAAAATTGTAGGAGCAAATCAAATTAAAATGCATGATTTTTGAATCTTAATATCACAAGAACCTCAAATTTTAGAAATTAACATCTTAGTTTTCTTATATAAGCCTCTTAGAACACCATATACTCTATAATACATATTTGCAAACATATACATGATTTAAGCAGATAACAGTAATTAATACATGTTACTACAAAAGCATAGAGCTTTCCTAAACACATTTTTCATATACTGGTAACTCTGTACGCATCACCATAGTATTATGACTTCTGTATTATGTGTAAGGAGAAAGAAATTACAGATGACCGCCAACCACAAATTTGATTGTTCAGTAAGGAGGAAAGGGTGATATCTCAAAAGAAAACCATTCTATCATTTTAAGTGCCTATAGAATACATCCAATATAAAAGATACCAATAAATCCAACTAAGAACTAATAACATATATTGTATGTTTTACAAATGCTCTATTACCTATGCCTAAATTCTGTATGGCTAGGAAACCCGATGTAAGAAAATAATTGTAAAAAACTGATATTTCTTCATTATCACCTATGCAAAAGGAACTTGAAAGCAAAATCAAAGTTAATTTAGAAAAAAATAAATTATATTTCTGCATTTTTTCTAAAAAAAAAATCCCTGTAATCAAATCGTTTTGATGAGCATGCATGTATATGTGTGCATAAACATACACATATATGCCTACTTTCCTAGTCTATTACTAATCTTATTTTTTACAATGTTTCACATTGAATAGCTTATAGGACATGGAAGATTTGTATTCACTTTTGCTGTTCTTAAAGTGAGCTCATTTATTCTTGTCAGTTTAAATATTCCCTCTGCACATACAGCCAACAATGTCATATCACTGCACTGAACTTTTTTTTGAACTTCCATTTTGCAAGTAACTGCTTTCCAAGTTTAAGATGTCGAATATATATATATATATATATATATATATATAAAGAGAGAGAGAAAGAGAGAGAGAGAGAGAGAGAGAGAGAGAGAGAGAGAGAGAGAGAGAGAGAGAGAGAGGTGAATAAAGAGGGAGAGGGAGATGTCCATCACATGTTTTCTCTCTCAGATCAAGAAAAGTAATTTAATCATCCAGCTATTCAAGTCAGAAAACTTGGCATCATCTCTTTCACAGGCCATAACCAATTCTGAAAACAACTCCTTTAGGTTAAATTTTGAGACATATTTTTTACATATGCTTTTGTCTCCCTTGTATCTGCAAATTACATTATCAACTATGAAAGAATTTTTTTTCCCCTGTGGTATTAGACAATTTCTAGAAATATATATATATATATAAAACCCATTCTTTCAAGATCCAATAACAACGGGCCTAACAAAATACATCAGTGATACAAAAATGGCATCAATATTATGGACATAATCAAACTGTTTTTGTTTTAATTTTTTTAACTTTATTTTAAAAAACAAAGATAAAAGAAAAAATTTTAAACATTTTTGCATAAATGTATACATATACAATTGTGTCAGTGATTTTTTTTTTTTTCTTTTTTTTTTTTTAAGGTTTGATACTCTGCATTAAGGTCTTACTATTTACAATGAGCAAAAAGTACATGTAAAACAGAGTGTAACCCAGAATTTGTCAATGTGTTCTTGGTGTGTAAGTACTGAGTATGACTTTTTTTTTTGTTTCGTTTTGTTTTATTTTTTTCTTGAACTTCACATAGTCTGTGAGTTGTTTCTGGAGCAGTCCCAGCCTCTGGGGTTAGCATCCCACTATCAGTGACTGCATATTATGTCTGTTCTTTTGTGATTGGGTTATCTCACTCAGGATGATATTCTCTAGATGCAGCCATTTTCTTAAGAATTTGGTTAAGTCATTGTTTCTGAAGGCTGTGTAGTATTTCATTGTGTAAATGAACCACAATTTTTGTATCCATTCATCTACTGAAGGATATCTGGGTTATTTCCAGCTTCTGGCTATTATAAATAGAGCTGCTATAAATATTGTGGTGCATGTATCTTTGTTGTATATTAAAGTGTCTCTGAGGTATATGCCCAGAAGTGGAATAGCTGGGTCTTCAGGTAGTACTATGTCCAATTTTCTGAGGTATTGCCAGACTGATTTCCAGAGTGGTTGTATCAGTTTACAACCCCACCAACAGTGGAGAAGTGTTCCTCTTTCTCCGCAATCTTGCCAGCATCTGCTGTCATCTGAGTTTTAGATCTTGGCCAAACTGAATGGTGTGAGGTGAAATCTCAGGGTTGTTTTGATTTGCATTTCCCTGATGGCTAAGGATGTGGAGCATTTCCTTAGATGTTTCTCAGCCATTCGATATTCCTCAATTGACAATGTTTTGTTTAGCTCTCTACCCCATTTTTTATAGGGTTGTTTAATATTCTGGTGTGTAGCTTTTTGAGTTCTTTGTATACCTTGGATATTAGGCCTCTATTGGATGTGGAGTTGGTAAAGATCTTTTCCCATTTTGTTGGTTGCCATTTTGTTTTCTTGACAATGTCCTTAGCCTTACAGAAACTTTGCAATCTCATTAAGTCCCATTTGTTAATCTTTGACCTTAGAGCTTGAGCCATTGGTGTTTGGTTCAGGAAATTTTCTCCTGTGCCTATGTGGTCTAAGGTTTTTCCTACTTTCTCATCTAATAGTTTCAGTGTGTCTAGTTTAATGTGGAGATCTTTGATACACTTACATTTGAGCTTTGTACAAGAAGATAAGAATGGGTCTATTTTCATTCTTTTGCATGCTGAGTGGCAGTTGGACTAGCATCATTTGTTGAATAGGCTGACCTTTTTTTATTGAATGTTAATAACTCCTTTGTCAAAAATCAGGTGACCATAAATGTGAGGGCTCATTTCTGGATCTTCTATTCTATTCCTTTGATAGATGTGCCTATTTCTGTACTAGTTTCATGCACTTTAAACACAACTGCCTTGTAATATAGCTTGAGGTCAGCGATAGTGATTCCCGCAGATGTTTTCTTGTTGTTGCTGATGGATTTAGCTATTCTAGGCCTTTTGTAATTCCTGATAAAATTACATACTGATCTTTCCAACTCAATGAAGATCTGGGTTGGAATTTCGATGGGGATTGCATTGAATTTGTAGATTGCTTTTGGTAGGCTGGCCATTTTTAAAATGTTGATTGTTCCAATCCATGAGCATGGGAGATCTTTCCATTTTCTGAGATCATCCTCAATATCCTTCTTTAGATGTTTGAAGTTCTTGTCCTACAGGTCCTTCACTTGCTTAGTTAGAGACACACCAAGATATTTCATAGTATTTCTGACTATTGTGAAGAGTATCTTTTCCCTAATTTCTTTCACCACATGTTTGTGCTTTGAGTATAGGAAGGATCCTGATTTGTTTGAGTTGATTTTTTATCCAGACACTTTGCTCAACATGTTTATCAGTTTTAAGAGTTCTCTGGTGTAATTTTTGGGGTCACTTAAGTACACTATTATTTCATCTGCACAGAGTGATTTTTTTTACCTCTTTCTTTCTGATTTTTATCCCCTTGATCTCCTTTTGCTGTCTAATTGCTCCAGCCAGGACTTCCAGTACTATGTTGAATAGGTAGGGGGAGAGTTGGCAGCCTTGTCGAGTCCCTGATTTTAGTGGGGATCCTTCAAGTTTCCCACTGTTAAGTTTGATGTTGGCTGTTTGTTTGCTGTACATTGCTTTTATTATGTTTAGGTAATGACCTTGGATTCCTGTTCTTTCCAGGACTTTTAACATGAAGGGATGTTGAATTTTGTCAAATGCTTTCTCAGCATCTAGTGAGATGACCATGTGATTTTGTTCTATGAGTTTGTTTATATAGTGGATTACACTGATGGAATTATTTATATAAAAACATCCCTGTATCCCAGGGATGAAGCCTACTTGGTCATGGTGAATGATTGTTTTGATGTGTTCCTTGATTCCCTTTGCAAGGATTTTGTTGAGTATTTTTGAATCAATGTTTATAAGTGAGATTGGTCTGCAGTTCTCTTTCCTTGTGTGGTCTTTGTGTGGTTTAGGAACGAGGGTTATTGTGGACTCAAAAAATGAGTGAGGTAGTATTCCATCTGATTCATTCTTGTGGAATTGTTTAGAGAGTATTGGTGTTATGTCCACAATAAAGGTCTGTTAAAATCCTGCAACGAACCTATTTTGATTTAGGCTTTTATTGGTTGGGAGACTTTTGATGACTTCTTCTATTTCTTTAGGTGTTATGGGATTATTTAGATGGCTTACCTGGTCCTGGTTTAACTTTATTATCTTCTATCTGTCTAGGAATTCATCCATTTCCTCCAGGTTTTCTAACTCCATGTAGTATAGGCTTTTGTAGTAGGATCTGACAATTTCTTGAATTTCCTCAGTTTCAGTTGTTATGTCTCCACTTTTCTTTCTGATTTTGTTAATTTGTATACTCTCTCCTTGCCCTCTAGATAGTCTGGCTAGGGGTTTATCAATTTTGTTAATTTTATCAAAGAAACACCTCTTGGTTTTGTTGATTCTTTTGATGGTTCTTTTTTTCTATTTGGTTTATTTCTTCCCTAATTATGATTATTACTTGCCATCTACTCCTCTTGTGTGTATCTGCTTCCTTTTGTTCCAGAGCTTTTAGCTGTGCTGTCAAGTTGCTGATGTATGCTCTCTCTAGAGTCATTTTGGAGGTGCTCAGGGCTATGAGTTTTCCTCTCATTACTGCTTTAATTGCATTCCATATGTTTGGATATGTTGTGTTTTTATTTTCATTGAATTCTAGAAAATTCTTAATTCCTTTCTTTATTTCTTTTTTGACCCTGCTATTTTTTAAGAGATCATGTTTCGTTTCCATATGTATGTGGGCTTTTTGTTTTCTTTGTTTTGGTTAAAGACCAGCCTTAGACCATGGTGATCTGAGAGGATGCATGGGAGTATTTCAATCTTCTTATATCAATTGAGGCTCTTCTTTGTCCAATTATGTGGTCAAATTTTGAGAAGGTGACATGTGGTGCTGAGAAGAAGGTGTATTCTTTTAATTAAGATGATATGTTTTGTAGATATCTATTGATTCCAGTTGGTTCATTGTCTCTGCTAGTTTTACAGTGTCCTTGTTAAGTTTTTGTTTCCATGATCTGTCCATTGGTGAGAGTGGGGTATTAAAGTTTCCCACTATTATTGTGTGGGGTGAAAGACTTTTTTGAGCTTTAGTAGGTTTTCTTTTATGAATGAGGGTGCTTTTTTATTTGGAGCATATATATTAAGGATTGATAGTTCTGCCTGACAGATTTTCTCTGTAATGAGTAAAAACTGTCCTTCCTTATCTTTTTTGATAACTTTTGGTTGGAAATTAGCTTTATTCGATAATAGAACAGCCACTCTAGCTTGCTTATCAGGCTGTTTACTTGGAAGATTTTCCCACCCTTTTACTCTGAGATAGTGTCTGTCTTTGTCTCTAAGATGAGTTTCCTGTATGCAGTAAATGCTGTATTTTGTTTATGTATCCAGTCTGATAGCCTATATCTCTTTATTGGGGAGTTGAGTCCATTTATGTTAATAGATATCAAAGAATAGTGGTTTCTGTTTCCTACTATTATTGCTTTTTTAGGTTGAATTGTGTCTGTGTCTTTTACTTCTTTTGGTTTTCTTGTTTAGGAATTTTCTTGTTTTTACTAGAATATAGTTCTCCTCATTGTATTGGGTTTTTCCACCTATAATACATTTTAGTGTTGGGTTTGTGATCTTGTAAATTTAGATTTGTCTTTAAATATCTTCATCTCTCCTTCTATGGTGATTGATAGTTTTGCTGGGTATAGCTGCTTGGGCTGGCACTTGTGCTCTCTTAGGGTGTGTATGATGTCTGTCCAGGCTCTTCTAGCTTTCATAGTCTCTGTTGTGAAATCGGGTGTGATTCTTATTGGTCTCCCTTTATATGTTACCTGACCTTTATCCCTTACTGCTTTTAGTATTCTTTATTTGCTTTGGCTACTTGGTGTTTTGACTATTATTTGTCAGGAGTAATTTCTTTTATGGTCCAAACTATTTGAATTCTTAAGGCTTCTTTTATGATCATGGTCATCTCATTCTTAAGAGTAGGGGAGTTTTCTTCTACAATTTTGTTGAAGATATTTACTTTGCCCCTGAGTTGATATTATTCTCCCTCTTCTATTCCTATCATCCTTAGGTTTGGTCTTCTCATTGTGTCCTGGATCTCCTGGACATTTTGGGTTAGGAGCTTTTTGGTTTTTGTATCCTCTATGGCTGTTTGGTCTATTTTTACAATGTTGTCTTTGGCCCCCAAGATTCTCTCTTCCATCTCTTGTAATCTATTGGAAATGCTTGCTTCTGTGACTCCTGATTTTTTTTTTTTTTTTTTTTTTTTGAGGTGTTCTACCTCTGGGGTTATCTCTTTTAGTGTTTTCTTTATTGTGTCAATTACTGTTTTTAATTTCTTCTTCCAATTCTTCATTTCTTTGATTCTCTTTTCCTCTAGTTCAGTTTTTTGAGAGTTCTTCTTGTTTCCTCTTTAAAAGCTTCTGCTTCTTTATGCTGTTCCTCCCGTTCTTATTTAAGGATCTCTATCATCATCTTGAGGCATGATTTTAGGTCTGTGTCTTCATTTTCTGGAGTGTTAGGCATTCCAATGTTTGCTGTTATGGGAGAGCTGGATAATGGCACTGCCAGGTTGTCTTGGTTTCCTTGGTATATACTCTTTCGCTTTCCTCTTGCCACCTTGTTGTCAGTGATATGTTCTTGCCTTTCCCTTGTATTGGTCTGTGTCCCTGGATCTCCACTGGTCAAGGTGGCACATGGGCTGAGCCCTGTTCTGTGCCCCAAAGTCGCCAGGTGGAAACAGAGGTCCCAATGCTGTGTTCCTGGTCCTGGATCAGACAGGGCAGTGGTGTGCTTTCCGTGCACACTCTGCAGAGATCTCTCTGCTCCCTGGCTGCCCAGATATCCTTCTCACCAGTCTTTACACCTTTGGGAACTGCTAGTCCTGGTGGCGGATGGGCCGAGCCCTGCTCTGAGCCCCAAATCTGCCAATGGGAACGGAGGTCCCAATGCTGTGTTCTTGGTCTCTGGATCAGGCAGGGCAGGGGTGGGCTTTCCGTTAGCACTCAGCAGAGATCTCTCTGATACCTGGCTGCCCAGATCCCCTACTCACCAGTTTTTAAACCTTTGGGAACTAAGAAATATATTATTTTCAAAGCCATAGGTGTTCTAATACCATTTCGTGGGTGGAAACAGGGATGCTAACAATAACCCAGGCAGAAGAGAGAAGTCCCGTGGAAAAAAAGTATATTGTTCAAAATTAATATTTATCTTTGCTGAGAAGCACCTACATATATAACATACTAAGTATCTAGATATATACATATATAAGTATCTACATATACTACATACACTAAAATATACATATTTTATTCATATACTCATTGTTTTATTTTTTATTTTATTTAATTTAATTTTATTTATTTTTGTCAGTCACTCAGGAAAGACAGCCAAAAGTTCACAAACGAGACCTTATAAAACAGTGACTATTTCCAGGTTACATCCTGCCTTACATGTACTTCATGCTCATTGCAACTAGTAAGATCCCAAGGCACATCATCAAACCTCTAAAAAAAAATCAAGCACTGGCAAAGATGTATTACTATAACTTTATGCAAAAATGCTAAAAATCTGTATATCTATCCTTGTTTTTTTTTAACAACTTTCTTTTACAAAACAAAGAAAAATGTACAGATCCTAAACATTATTTGCTCACAATTATACATCTTTGACAGTATTTTTTTCAGATTTTAACATAATTTTTAAATAAAACTATATGAATATATTTTTTAGTCAGTACTTAATCTTTTCCAAGGCTCGACAGTATGCCCCGAAAACGCAATAGCCACAATGAGCTAAAGTACAAGTAAAACAAAATGCAACAGGGAAACAGTTAAAGTTGTCTTGTTTTGTAAATATTTTTTTTTGTTTTGTTTTCGTTATTTCTTGGGCTTCAAACAGTCTGTGAGTTGTTTCTGGGGGAGTGCAAGCCTCTGGGGTTAGCATCACACTATTAGTGACTGCATATTATGTCTGTTCTTTTGTGACTGGGTTATCTCACTCAGGATGATTTTCTCTAGATGCAGCCATTTTCTTAGGAATTTGGTTAAGTCATTGTTTCTGGTGGCTGAGTAGTATTCCATTGTGTAAATGTACCACAATTTTTGTATCCATTCATCTTCTGAAGGACATCTGGGTTCCTTCCAGCTTCTGGCTATTATAAATAGAGCTGCTATGAACATTGTGGTGCATATATCTTTGTTGTGTATAAAAGTGTCTCTGGGGTATATGACCAAAAGTGGAATAGCTGGGTCTTCAAGTAGTACTATATCCAATTTTCTGAGGTATCGCCAGACAGATTTCCAGAGAGGTTGTATTAGCTTGCAACCCCACCAACAGTAGAGAAGTGTTCCTCTTTCTCCGCAGCCTCTCTAGCATTTGCTGTCATCTGAGTTTTGGATCTTGGCCAATCTGACTGATGTGAGGTGGAATCTCAGGGTTGTTTTGGTTTGCATTTCCCTGATGGCTAAGGATGTTGAACACTTCCTTGGATGTTTCTCGGCCATTCGGTATTCCTCAACTGAAAACGTTTTGTTTAGCTCTGTACCTCATTTTTTAATAGGGTTATTTGATTCTCTGGTGTCTAGCTTTTTGAGTTCCTTGTACACCTTGGATATTAGGCCTCTATCTGATGTGGTGTTGGTAGAGGTCTTTTCCCATTCTGTTGGTTGCCATTTTTTTTTCTTGACGATGTTTTTAGACTTACAGAAACTTTGCAATCTCTTTAAGTCCCATTTGTTAATCTTTGACATTAGAGCTTGAGCCATTGGTGTTATGTTCAGAAAATTTTCTCCTGTGCCTATGTGTTCTAAGGTTTTTGTACTTTCTCATCTAACAGTTTCAGGGTATTTGGTTTAAAGTGGAGATCTTTGATCCACATATACTTGAGCTTTGTACAAGGAGATAAGAAAGGGACTATTTTCATTCTTTTTTAGGCTGAGTGTCAGTTGGACCAGCACCATTTGTGAAATAGGCTGTCCTTTTTCCATTGAATGTTTACTGCTCCTTTGTCAAAAATCAAGTGACCATATACATGAGGGCTCATTTCTGGATCTTCTATTTTATTTCGTTAATCCACATGCCTATTTCTGTACCAGTACCATGCAGTTTTCAGCACAATTGCCTTGTAATATAGCTTGAGGTTAGGGACAGTGATTCCCACAGATTTTTTTTTGTTTTTGAGGATGGATTTTGCTATTTTAGGTCTTTTGTTATTCCATATGAAATTGCACATTGATCTTTCCAATTCCATGAAGAACTGGGTTGGAATTTTGATGAGGATTGCATTGAATCTGTAAATTGTTTTTGGTAGGATGGCCATTTTTAAGATGTTGATTTTTCCAATCCATGAGCATGGGAGATCTTTCCATTTTCTGAGATCCTCCTCAATTTCTTTCTTTATAGGATTGAAGTTCATGTCAGACAGGTCCTTCACTTGCTTAGTTAATGTCACACCAAGGTATTTCATAGTTTTTGTGAAAATTGTGCAGGGTACCTTTTTCCTAATTTCTTTCTCCACATGTTTGTCCTTTGAGTATAGAAAGGCTACTGATTTGTTTGAGTTAATTTTGTATCCAGCTACTTTGCTGAACTTGTTTATCAGCTGTAGGAGTTCTCTGTTGGAATTTTGGGGTCACTCAAGTACACTATCATGTCATTGGCAAAGAGTGATGTTTTTATCTCTTCCTTTTTGATTTTTATCCTCTTGATCTCCTTTGGCTGTCTAATTGCTCCAGCCACGACTTCCAGTACTATGTTGAATAGGTAGGGGGAGAGTGGGCAGCCTTGTCGAGTCCCTGATTTTAGTAGGATTGCTTCAAGTTTCTCGCCATTAACTTTGATGTTGGCTGTTGGTTTGCTGTATATTTCTTTTATTATGTTTAAGTATGGACCTTGGATTCCTGTTCTTTCCAGGACTTTTAACATGAAGGGGTGTTGGATTTTGTCAAATGCTTTCTCAGTGTCTAGTGAGATGACCATGTGATTCAATCTTTGAGTTTGTTTATATGGTGGATTACATTGATGAATTTCCTTATGTTAAACCATCCCTGCATCCCAGGGATGAAGCCTATTTGGTAATGATGAATGATCGTTTTGATGTGTTCTTGAATTCGGTTTGCAAGGATTTTGTTGAGTATTTTTGCATCAATATTCATAAGTGGGATATGTCTGAAGTTCTTTTTTGTTGTAGGGTCTTTATGTGGTTTAGGTACGAGGGTTATTGTAGCCTCAAAAAATGAGTTGGGTAATATTCCATCTGATTCTATCTTTTGGAATAATTTGGAGAGTATTGGTGTTATATCCCCAATAAATGTCTGATAAAATTCTGCACTGAACCCCTTTGGACCTGGGCTTTTTTTGGTTGGGAGGCATTTGATGACTTCTATTTCTTTAGGTGTTATAGGGTTATTTAGATGGTTTACTTGGTCCTGATTTAACTTTGGGATCTTGTATCTGTCTAGGAATTCATCCATTTCCTCCAGATTTTCCAATTTTGTGGAGTATAAGTTTTTGTAGTAGGATCTGATGATTACTTGAATTTCCTCAGTTTCAGTTGTTACTTCTCCACTTTCCTTTCTGATTTTGTTAATTTGTATACTCTCTCTTTGCCCTCTAGATAGTCTGGCTAGGGGTTTATCAATCTTGTTGATTTTCTCAAAGAACCTACTATTTGTTATGTTGATTTTTTCAATGGTACTTTTTCTTTCTATTTGGTCGATTTCATCCCTAATTTTGATTATTACTTGCAGTCTACTCTTTTTGGTATAACTGCTTCCTTTTGTTCTAGGGCTTTTAGCTGTGCTGTCAAGTTGCTGATGTAAGCTCTCTCCAATTCCTTTTTGGAAGCACTTAGGGCTATGAGTTTTCCTCTCAATAGTGCTTTCATTGTATCCCAAAGGTTTGGGTATGTTGTGTTTTCGTTTTCATTGAATTCTAGAAAATCCCTAATTTCTTTTTTATTTCTTCTTTAACCCTGCTCTCCTTTAACAGTGCATTGTTTAGTTTCCATGTCTATGTGGGCTTTTTGTTGTCTTTGTTGTTGTTAATGGCCAGGCATGGACCATGGTGATATGAGAGGACGCATGGGAGTATTTCAATATTCTTATATCGATGGATGCTCGTTCCGTGTCCAATTATGTGGTCAATTTTTGAGTAGGTGCCATGGGGTGGTGAAAAGAAGGTGTATTCTTTTACCTTAGGATAATATGTTCTGTATATATCTATTAATTCTAGTTGGTTCAAAGTCTCTGCTAGTTTTGCAGTGTCCTTGTTCAGTTTCTGTTTCCCTGATCTGTCCATTGGTGAGAGTGGGGTATTAAAGTCTCCCACTATTATTGTGTGGGGTGAAATGTATTTTTTAGTTTTAGTAAGGTTTCTTTTATGAATTTCGGGGCTTTTTTATTTGGAGCATATATGTTAAGGATTGAGATTTCCTCCTGACAGATTTGCCCGGTAATGAATAAAGAGTGTCCTTCCTTATCTTTTTTGATAACTTTTGGTTGGAAATTATTCAATATTAAAATAGCCACTCCAGCTTGCCTCTTGGAGCTATTTGCTTGGAAGTTTTTTTCCCACCCTTTTACTCTGAGATAGTGTCTGTCTCTGTCTCTGAGATGAGTTTCCTGTATGCAGCAAAAGGCTGGGTTTTGTTTATGTATCTAGTCTGATAGTCTATGTCTCTTTATTGGGGAGTTGAGACCATTTATGTTAATAGATATCAAGGAATAGTTCTTTCTGTTTCCTGCCATTATTACTTTTTTGGTTTGAGTTGTGTCTGTGTTTTTTTCTTCTTTTAGTTTTCTTGTTTAGGAGTTTTCTTGTTTTTACTAGGCTGTATTTTCCCTCATTGTATTGGGTTTTCCACCTCTAATTCATTGTAGTGCTGGTTTTGTGGTCAAATATTGTGTGAATTTTGATTTGTCTTGAAATATCTTCGTCTCTCCATCTATGGTGATTGATAGTTTTGCTGGGTATAGCAGCTTGGGCTGGCACTTCTGCTCTCTTAAGGAGTGCATGATGTCTGTCCAGGCTCTTCTAGCTTTCATAGTCTCTGTTGAGAAATCAGGTGTGAGTCTGATTGGTCTGCCTTTATATGTTACCTGACCTTTTCCCCTTACTGCTTTTAGTATTCTTTCTTTGCTTTGGGCACTTGATGTTTTTACTATTATGTGTCGGGAGGTATTTCTTTTCTGGTCCAACCTATTTGGAGTTCTGAAGGCTTCTTTTATGCTCGTGGTCATCTCATTCTTGAGGGTAGGTAAGTTTTCTTCTATGATTTTGTTGAACATATTTACTGTGCCTCTTAGTTGATACTCTTCTCCTTCTTCTATTCCTATTATCCTTAGGTTCGGTCTTCTCGTTGTGTCTTGGATTTCCTGGATATTTTGGGTTAGGAGCTTTTTGTGTTTTGAATCTTCTCTGGCTGTTTTGTCTATGTTTGCAATGTTGTCTTCTGCCCCTGAGATTCTCTCTTCCTTCGATCTCTTGTAATCTATTGGAAATGCTTGCTTCTGTGACTCCTGATTTCTTTTTCTTTTTCTTTTTCTTTTTTTTTTTTTTTTTTTTTTTTTTTTTTTTTTTTTTTTTTGGTGTTCTGACTCTTGGGTTATCTCTTTTAGTGTTTTCTTTATTGTGTCAATTTCTGTTTTTATTTCCCTCTTCCATTCTTTTATTTCTTTGGTTCTGTTTTCCTCTAGTTCTTTAAGTTCTTTGAGTGTTTTTTCTTGTTTCTTCTTTAAAAGCTTCTGAGTCTTTTTGTTTTTCCTCACTTTCTTGTTTAAGTATCTCTATCAGCATCTTGAGGTATGACTTCAGGTCTGTGCCTTCTTTTTCGGGAGTGTTTGGAATTCCGATGTTTGCTATTATGGGAGAACTGGGTTCTGGTGTTGCTAGATTGTCTTGGTTTCCTTGGGATATACTCTTTCTCTTTCCTCTTGCCATTTTGTTGTCAGTGATATGTTCTTGCCTTTTCCTTGTATCTGGTCTGTGTCCCTGGTTCTCCACTTTCCAGGTGTCAGATGGGTCGAGCCCTGTTCTATGCCTCAGAGTGGTCGGGTGTGAACAGAAGTACCAACGTTCTGTTTCTGTTTGCTGGATCAGGCACTGCAAGGCAGGGCACTGCAGGGGATGCACTTTCCTTGTGAACTCCACAGAGATCTCTCTGCTCTTCTGCAGCCTAGGTCTCCCACTCACTAGTTCTTCAGCCTTTAGGAGCTGCCGTTCCGGGAAGCAGATGGGCTGGGTTCTGCTCTTAGTCCTGAAGTCGCCTCTGGGTGGAAACAGAAGTTCTAATTTTTTATTGTTTTTATTGTTTTATAAATATATTCTACACACTCTTTGATCATTCTATCTATCCACTGACATTCAGAAATAAGGCTTCTGAAATATGTTCATGTGTTTGTTTCTTCAGGTTAAAGGGGTTTTCTGATCATAACCATTATATAAATGGCAATCAGTTCCTGCTGTTTTCTTCAAATTGAGAATTCTTGAAGAGTTTTCTTTCCCCAATCTACCAAGGAAAACTCTATCATCCTTCTCTGTACTTTAGACTGATTTATTTTTTCTTCAAATTTTGATTGCAATTGTATTATTTTGCTAATCTTTAAGGAAAAGTTTAATATAATAAAAAATATTCTTGATGTTCACAGATACACTTCTTAGCTACATGACTTTACTTGATACCAGAATACAAAAATGTTTGCTGGATTCAAAATAGAATAAACAAATTCTCTTAAACAAACATCTTTTAATAGTCAATAAAATGTATAAAATTTAATACCTATAGCCATCAAAGAAAATGGTAAATGACTGTGGATTCAATGTGGCTAAGGCCTCATGTAACCACTGTATGACCTATCTGTCATGAAAGATTGTACCTGTGAAATGTGAGTTCTAGTTATTCTTGTGTTCCTTAAAAATATTCTCATATTTCTTTTTTCATATAATATACTAAAAAGACATTTATCTGTTTTTAATGTTATAATATTATAAAAATATAATGGCAAATTTTTTAGACACATATGATGCACTTTTATTTTTGATTTTTTATTTAATTTTATTACTTAGAACAATTTTTATTTTTTATTTTTTTAAAACAACTTTTAAACTTAATTATATTTTATCATATTCTTCTTTTCTCAAACTCATTTCATATCCTATATCTTTCTCTATCTACTCAACTTTAAGTACTTTTTCAACAACAAAAAAGAAGAATCTAGTACAATCACAAAAATTAAAAAACTATGATCAAACTAAATTCCAAAGCAAAGCAAAAAAAAAAAAAAAACCCAGTAAATTTTAGTCTAATGAACACACACACATACACACAGACCCCTCTCGTTTTCATTTTATGTCAGTCAGCTACTCTTGAACATGAGGCCTTTCCTGGAAGTACCTGATATACTCAGTTAAATCATTTGTAGAAAACAGAATTTCCATTGCCCAGGTTGTATAAGTAACACTCCAACTGTTAATCTTTATGCTAGTGTTTAAGTATTAATGCATTTTTAGAAAATATAACTGATAAAATATAGTAAGAAAAAATAAAATTATCACATCTGAGTTGAATAAGATAAACCAGAAGCAAAAAAAAAAAAAAAAAAAAATCCCAAGAGCAGACAAAAGATTCTGAAAACTAGTCCTTCAGACACTTAAGAATTTCTTTTTTTTTTTTCTTTTTAAAGATTTATTTATTTTTTTTGTCTTCAAAACAAGATTTATTTTTTTTAACATGAAAATACATGGAAAATACATTGGTCTCTTATCTGTTACAAATAAGACTCAAATTATTAATCATAACAAGAAGTGTTTCTTGAGATATTTCCATCTACACAAAAGACTAACAGCTTATTATTTTTTTAAAGATTTTAAACATTTTTTGCTTAAAATTATACATTTTTGTCAGTACTGTTTTTTCAGACATTAAAATAAATTTTACATAAAACCATGTAAATATGTTTTTTAGTCAGTACTTGATTTTTTTCAAGGGCTTGACAGTATGCATTGAAAACGTACTAGTTGCAATAAGCGTAAAGTACATGCAAAACAAAACGCAACATGGAAATATTCAAAGTCTTCTTGTTCTGTGAATATATGTATATTTTTTGTTTTCTTTATTTCTTGGACTTCATACAGTCTGTGAGTTGTTTCTGGGGGAGTGCAAGCCTCTGGGGTTAGCATCCCACTATCAGTGACTGCATATTATGTCTGTTCTTTTGTGACTGGGTTATCTCACTCAGGATGATCTTCTCTAGATGCAGCCATTTTCTTAAGAATTTGGTTAAGTCATTGTTTCTGGTGGCTGAGTAGTATTCCATTGTGTATATGTACCACAATTTTTGTATCCATTCGTCTTCTGAAGGACATCTGGGTTCCTTCCAGCTTCTGGCTATTATAAATAGAGCCACTATGAACATTGTGGTGCATATATCTTTGTTGTGTATTAAAGTGTCTCTGGGGTATATGCCCAGAAGTGGAATAGCTGGGTCTTCAGGTAGTACTATATCCAATTTTCTGAGGTATCGCCAGACAGATTTCCAGAGTGGTTGTATTAGCTTGCAACCCCACCAACAGTAAAGAAGTGTTCCTATTTCTCCACAGCCTCGCCAGCATCTGCTGTCATCTGAGTTATGGATCTTGGCCAATCTGACTGGTGTGAGGTGGAATCTTAGGGTTGTTTTGATTTGCATTTCCCTGATGGCTAAGGATGTCGAGCACTTCCTCAGATGTTTCTCGGCCATTCGGTGTTCCTCAACTGAAAATGATTTGTTTAGCTCTGTACCCCATTTTATAATAGGGTTATTTGATTCTCTGGTGTCTAGCTTTTTGAGTTCCTTGTACACCTTGGATATTAGGCCTCTATCTGATGTGGTGTTGGTAAAGATTTTTTCCCATTCTGTTGGCTGCCGTTTTGTTTTCTTTACAATGTCCTTAGTCTTACAGAAACTTTGCAATCTCATTAAGTCCCATTTGTTAATCTTTGACCTTAGGGCTTGAGCCATTGGTGTTTTGTTCAGGAATTTTTCTCCTGTACCTATGTGTTCTAAGGTTTTCCCTACCTTCTCATCTAATAGTTCCAGTGTATATGGTTTAATGTGGAGATCTTTAATCCACTTACACTTGAGCTTTGTACAAGGAGATAAGAACGAGTCTATTTTCATTTTATTGCATGTTGAGTGCCAGTTGGACCAGCACCATTTGTTGAATAGGCTGTCCTTTTTCCATTGAATGTTTACTGCTCCTTTGTCGAAAATCAGGTGACCATATACATGAGGGCTCATTTCTGGATCTTCTATTCTATTCCATTGATCCACTTGCCTATTTCTGTACCAGTACCATGCAGTTTTCAGCACAATTGCCTTGTAATATAGCTTGAGGTCAGGGATAGTGATTCCCGCAGATGTTTTTTTGTTGTTGAGGATGGATTTCGCTATTCTAGGTCTTTTGTTATTCCATATGAAATTGCACATTGATCTTTCCAATTCCATGAAGAACTGGGTTGGAATTTTGATGGGGATTGCATTGAATCTGTAGATTGATTTTGGTAGGATGGCCATTTTTAAGATGTTGATCTTTCCAATCCATGAGCATGGGAGATCTTTCCATTTTCTGAGATCCTCCTCAATTTCTTTCTTTAGAGGTTTGAAGTTCTTGTCATACAGGTCCTTTACTTCCTTAGTTAGAGTCACACCAAGGTATTTCATAGTTTTTGTAACTATTGTGAAGGGTACCTTTTCCCTAATTTCTTTCTCCACATGTTTGTCCTTTGAGTATAGGAAGGCTACTGATTTGTTTGAGTTAATTTTGTATCCGGCCACTTTGCTGAACTTGTTTATCAGCTGTAGGAGTTCTCTGGTGGAATTTTTGGGGTCACTCAAGTACACTATCATGTCATCGGCAAAGAGTGATGTTTTTATCTCTTCCTTTCCAATTTGTATCCCCTTGATCTCTTTTTGCTGTCTAATTGCTCCAGCCAGGACTTCCAGTACTATGTTGAAAAGGTAGGGAGAGAGTGGGCAGCCTTGTCGAGTCCCTGATTTTAGTGGGATTGCTTCAAGTTTCTCGCCATTAAGTTTGATGTTGGCTGTTGGTTTGCTGTATATTGCTTTTATTATGTTTAAATATGGGCCTTGGATTCCTGTTCTTTCAGGACTTTTAACATGAAGGGGTGTTGGATTTTGTCGAATGCTTTCTTAGCATCTAGTGAGATGACCATGTGATTTTGGTCTTTAAGTTTGTTTATATGGTGGATTACATTGATGGATTTCCTTATGTTAAACCATCCCTGCATCCCAGGGATGAAGCCTACTTGGTCATGATGAATGATGGTTTTGATGTGTTCTTGGATTCGGTTTGCAAGTATTTTGTTGAGTATTTTTGCATCAATGTTCATAAGTGAGATTGGTCTGAAGTTCTCTTTCCTTGTAGGGTCTTTGTGTGGCTTAGGTACGAGGGTTATTGTAGCCTCAAAAAATGAGTTGGGTAATATTCCATCTGATTCTATCTTTTGGAATAGCTTGGCGAATATTGGTGTCATATCCCCAATAAATGTCTGATAAAATTCTGCACTGAACCTGTCTGGACCTGGGCTTTTTTTGATTGGGAGGCTTTTGATGACTTCTTCTATTTCTTTTAGTGTTATAGGGTTATTTAGATGGTTTACTTGGTCCTGGTTCAACTTTGTGACCTTGTATCTGTCTAGGAATTCATACATTTCCTCCAGATTTTCCAATTTTGTGGAGTGTAAGTTTTTTTAGTAGGATCTGATGATTTCTTGAATTTCCTTAGTTTCAGTTGTTATGTCACCACTTTCCTTTCTGATTTTGTTAATTTGGATTCTCTCTCTTTGCCCTTTAGTTAGTCTGGCTAGGGGTTTATCAATCTTGTTGATTTTCTCAAAGAACCAACTCTTTGTTTTGTTGATTTTTTCAATGGTTTTTTTTGTTACTATTTGGTCTATTTCTGCCCTAATTTTGATTATTTCTTGTCGTCTACTCTTTTTGGGTATATCTGCTTCCTTTTGTTCTAGTGCTTTTAGCTGTGCTGTCAGGTTGCTGATGTGAGCTCTCTCCAGTTTCTTCTTGGAAGCACTTAGGGCAATGAGTTTTCCTCTCAATACTGCTTTCATTGCTTCCCATAGGTTTGGGTATGTTGTGTTTTCGTTTTCGTTGAATTCTAGAAAATCTTTAATTTCTTTCTTTATTTCTTCTTTGACCCTGCTATCCTTTAACAGAGTGTTGTTTAGTTTCCATGTGTATGTGGGCATTTTGTTGTCTTTGTTGTTGTTAAAGACTAGCCGTAGACCATGGTGATCTGAGAGGATGCATGGGAGTATTTCAATCTTGTTATATCGATGAAGGCTCGTTCTGTGTCCAATTATGTGGTCAATTTTCGAGAAGGTGCCATGGGGTGGTGAGAAGAAGGTGTATTCTTTTACTTTAGGATAGTATGTTCTGTATATATCTATTAATTCTAGTTGGTTAAAAGTCTCTGCTAGTTTTGCAGTGTCCTTGTTCAGTTTCTTTTTCCCTGATCTGTCCATTGGTGAGAGTGGGGTGTTAAAGTCTCCCACTATTATTGTGTGGGGTGAAATGTATTTTTTGAGCTTTAGTAGAGTTTCTTTTATGAATGTGGGTGATTTTTTATTTGGAGCATATATGTTAAGGATTGAGAGTTCCTCCTGACAGATTTCCCCGGTAATGAGTAAAAAGTGTCCTTCTTCATTTTTTTTTGATAACTTTTGGTTGGAAATTTACTTTATTCGATATTAGAATAGCCACTCCAGCTTGCTTCTTGGAGCTGTTTGCTTGGAAGTTTTTTTCCCACCCTTTTACTCTGTGATAGTGTCTGTCTCTGTCTCTGAGATGAGTTTTCTGTATGCAGCAAAAGGCTGGATTTTGTTTATGTATCCAGTCTGATAGTCTATGTCTATTTATTGGGGAGTTGAGACCATTTATGTTAATAGATATCAAGGAATAATTGTTTCTGTTTCCTGCCATTTTTGCTTTTTTGGGTTGAGTTGTGTCAGTGTTTTTTTCTTTAGTTTTCTTGTTTAGGAGTTTTCTTGTTTTTACTAGGCTGTATTTTCCCTCCTTGTATTGGGTTTTCCACCTATAATTCATTGTAGTGCTGGGTTTGTGGTCAGATATTGTGTGAATTTTGATTTGTCTTGAAATATCTTTGTCTCTCCATCGATGGTGATTGATAGTTTTGCTGGGTATAGCAGCTTGGGCTGGCACTTGTGCTCTCTTAAGGAGTGCATGATGTCTGTCCAGGCTCTTCTAGCTTTCATAGTCTCTGTTGAGAAATCGGGTGTGAGTCTGATTGGTCTGCCTTTATATGTTACCTGACCTTTTTCCCTTACTGCTTTTAGTATTCTTTCTTTACTTTGGGCACTTGATGTTTTTACTATTATGTGTCGGGAGGTATTTCTTTTCTGGTCCAACCTATTTGGAGTTCTGAAGGCTTCTTTTATGCTCGTGGTCATCTCATTCGTGAGGGTAGGGAAGTTTTCTTCTATGATTTTGTTGAAGATATTTACTGTGCCTCTTAGTTGATACTCTTCTCCCTCTTCTATTCTTATTATCCTTAGGTTCGGTCTTCTCATTGTGTCTTGGATTTCCTGGACATTTTGGGTTAGGAGCTTTTTGTTTTTTGCATCTTCTCTGGCTGTTTTGTCTATGTTTGCAATGTTGTCTTCTGCCCCCGAGATTCTCTCCTCGATCTCTTGTATTCTGTTGGAAATGCTTGCTTCTGTGACTCCTGATTTCTTTTTTTGGTGTTCTGACTCTAGGGTTATCTTTTTTAGCGCTTTCTTTATTGTGTCAATTTCTGTTTTAATTTCCCTCTTCCATTCTTTTATTTCTTTGGTTCTGTTTTCGTCTCGTTCTTTGAGTTCTTTGAGTGTTTTTCTTGTTTCTTCTTTAAAAGCTTCTGAATCTTTTTGCTTTTCCTCCCTTTCTTGTTTAAGTAACTCTATCAGCGTCTTGAGGCATGTTTTCAGGTCTGTGTCTTCTTTCTCTGGAGTGTTTGGAATTCCTATGTTTGCTACTATTGGAGAGCTGGGTTCTGGTGTTGCTTGATTGTCTTGGTTTCCTCGGGATATACTCTTTCTCTTTCCTCTTGCCATTTTGTTGTCAGTGATATGTTCTTGCCTTTCCCTTGTATCTGGTCTGTGTCCCTGTTTCTCCACTGGTCCAGGTGTCAGATGGGCCGAGCCCTGTTCTATGCCTCAGAGTCGTCGGGTGTGAACAGGAGTTCCAAAGTTCTGTTTCTGTTTGCTGGATCAGGCACTGAAAGGAAGGGCAATGCAGGGGGTGCACTTTCCTTGTGCACTCCACAGAGATCTCTCTGCTCCCCTGCAGCCTTGGTCTTCCACTCACCAGTTGTTCAGCCTTTAGGAGCTGCCGTTCCGGGTAGCAGATGGCCTGGGCTCTGCTCTGAGTCCTGAAGTCGCCTCTGGGTGGAAAAAGAAGTTCTAATTTTTTATTGTTTTCATTGTTTTATAAATATATTCTACACACTCTTTGATCCTTCTATCTATCCACTGACATTCAGAAATAAGGATTCCGAAATGTGTTCATTTGTTTGTTTTTTCAGGTTAAAGAGCTTTTCTGATCATAACCCTTATATAAATGGCAATCACTTCCTGCTGTTTTCTTCAAATTTTGAATTCTTGAAGAGTTTTCTTTCCCCAATTAACCAAGGAAAGCTCTATCATCCTTCTCTGTACTTTAGACTGATTTATTTTTTTCTTCAAATTTTGATTGAAATTGTATTATTTTGCTAATCTTTAAGGAAAAGTTTAATATAATAAAATATATCCTTGATGTTCACAGATACACTTTTTAGCTACATGACTTTACTTGATACCAGAATACAAAAAAGTTTGCTGGATTAAAATGGAATAAACAAATTCTCTTAAACAAACATCTTTTAATAGTCAATAAAATGTATAAAATTTAATACCTATAGCCATCAAGGAAAATGGTAAATGACTGTGGATTCAATGTGGCTAATGCCTCATGTAACCACTGTATGACCTTTCTGTCATGAAAGATTGTATCTGTGAAATGTGAGTTCTAGTTATTCTTGTGTCCCTTAAAAATATTCTCATATTTCTTTTTTCATATGATATACTAAAAAGACATTTATCTGTTTTTAAAGTTATAATATTATAAAAATATAATGGCAAATTTTATAAACACATAGGATGCATTTTTATTTTTGATTTTTTATTTAATTTTATTACTTAGAACAATTTTTATTTTTTATTTTTTTAAAACAACTTTTAAACTTAATTATATTTTTGTCATATTCTTCTTTTCTCAAACTCATTTCAGATCCTATTTCTTTCTCCATCTACTCAACTTTAAGTACTTTCTCAACAACAACAAAGAAAAATCTAGTAAAATCACAAAAATTAAAAAACTATGATCAAACTAAGTTCCAAAGCAAAGCAAAAGAAAAAACCCAGTAAATTTTAGTCTAATAAACACACACACATACAAACAGACCCCTCTCGTTTTCATTTTATGTCAGTCAGCTACTCTTGAACATGAGGCATTTCCTGGAAGTACCTGATATACTCAGTTAACTCATTTGTAGAAAACAGAATTTCCATTGCCCAGGTTTTATAAGTAACACTCCAGCTGTTAATCTTTATGCTAGTGTTTAAGTATTAATGTATTTTTAGAAAATATAACTGATAAAATATAGTAAGAAAAAATAAAATTATCACATCTGATTTGAATAAGATAAACCAGAAGCAATATATATGTATATATATATATATCCTAAGAGCAGACAAAAGATTCTGAAAACTAGTCCTTCAGACACTTAAGAATTTCTTAACCATACTCAATTAAAAGCCATATTAATACACATACGAAAGAGACATTTTTGTTGCTGTTAACACAGATAGCTCCTAAATAATTGAGACAAAAACTATCATATTTTTTTTATCAAGCCATAAGACATAACAACTGAGCGGATGTTAATCTCTTCTAATCCTCTAAAACAATCTCATTACTTCCCAACCCAAATCCCCCTGATACTTGCATTTTAGTATTGATGTGATTCTCTCTGCTTGTTTGTTTGTTTTATTTTTATTTATTTTTGCTTTTTATCAGATAATTTTTACTTACATTTCAAATACTATCTCTTCCAGGTTTCTTCCCTCTATCCATACCCCGTTCTCTTGCTTCTATGAGTGTGCTCTCCCACCCACCCACCCACTCCCTAGTACCTCCCTACCCTTGTATTCCCCTAATCTTGGCCATTCAGCCTTCACAGAAACAATGGCTTCTCTTCCCAGTGAAGCCTGACAAAGACATCCTCTGCTACATATGTGGCTGGAAGGATGGGTCTCTTCATGTGTATTCTTTGTTTGGTGTTTTAGTCCCTTGGAGCTCTGGGGTATCTGGTTAGTTGATATTGTCATTCTTCCCATTGGGTTGCAAACCCTTCAGCTCCTACAGTCCTTTCTCTAACTCCTCCAATGGGGATCCCATTCTCAGTTCAATGATTGGCTAAGATTATCCACCTCTGTATTTGTCTGTCTCTGGCAGTTCTTATTCCAATTACTATAGCTACTGTGGGTTTGTGAGTCCATCAGTCATTGTTTATCTAGAAGATACTCTTTTGGCACAATCATCTCTGAATGATCAGCTCTTAGATTCTTTCTGTCCCATATTCTACAATATTCATCTGGCCCTTGAAGAAGTGGCTGTGAAATAGATGCCCCATGTGTGGCTAAACACTTGTTCTTACCAGTGGTGAGATTCTGAGCTTACTGCTATCACCAGTAAAAATATACTTTTCTGATGAGGACTGAGACTTACATAATTCCATGGCTAAAAAGATGCTCATTGAGAATGAAGCTGCAAAAATGTGTCTGTTTATAAAATATTAATGTAGTGGATAAACACCTGGGGTCCAATAACTCCGAAGTAATGAACTTGTGACAAGAATTGGAGTATTGTGTATGGAAATATGTGGGTTTTTTATTTGGAGAATGAAGGTATACAATCAGAAAGTAATGAAAAATATTTGTTACCTGCATAATATAAGTTAGTATTACTGTTGTACTCAAGAATTCCAGTGTTTCTCTCTCTCTCTCTCTCTCTCTCTCTCTCTCTCTCTCTCTCTGTCTCTCTCTCTCTTTCTTTCTTTCTTTCTTACTTTTTCTTTTTTGAAGCTCACAGAGTTACCAGCAGGATGAGAGTTCTTTTGACATTTCTAACCTGCTACAAACACGAGCCAGTATGGAGGAAGCTTATAGGTCAATAAAAACCTTATGTTTCCATGTCTACAACAGTATCTGTCTTTTTCTCCCTCTGGGCCCAGTTTTGCCCTTATGCTTCTGCAGTAAGATTCAAGTTTGTTTCTTCATTCCCACTATGACCGCATGATGCTTGATTCCTACTAACAAATGCAACTTTTTCTGCTTCCTCTTTAAAATTACATTCAGTTTATTTTCTTAGTAGTGAACACTCTTAAAAATCTATTAGTTTCCTATATTCCCATGAAACTTAAATCCCCTCATTGTATGTAATGTCAGTTTTGTAACCAACATGTACTTTTATATACTGATTTGTTTTCAGTATGATCCATAATATTATTTTCGAATTAACATTAGTGCCTAAGATTAGAATAATAGAACTTGTGTTCATCTAGGCCAACCAAGGTCTGTGTTATGAAAAAAAGATGAATAATTTTGCATTGAAAAGGCAACCAACCAAACCCTCTACAACTTTCCAGGACTAAAACACATACCATTAAGCATACATCGAGAGACCTATGGCTCTAGGTGCATATGTAATTGAAGATAGAAGTGTGTGGCATCAATTTGAGAAGAAACCTTTGGTCCAGGGAGGACATGTTTTTTTTTTTTTTTTGTTTTTTTTTTGTTTTTTCCAATGTAGGGGAATGCCAAGGCAATGGGGTGGAGGGTGTGATTAGGAGCTTGTGTACCTTCATGAAGACAAGTACATGGGGAAGTGGGAATGGGAGCATGGTGGGGAAAGGGGATACTTCAAATGTAAATAAAAAGAGTATCTAATTCAAAAAGGGCATATCATATACTGTGAATTTATTTAACAGTAAATTATGACAATGATACAATGTATTTGTTTATTTTTATAACATAGCACATTCATGATAGATAGTATAAAAATGTGGGTAAGCATCAATCCCTAAAATTATTAACGATACTTTGATATGCTTGTAACTAGGAGAAAGTTGTCCTTTGAGAGGCTTCACCCAGTAGCTGACTCAGACAGATGCAGAGACTAAGAGTCAAACAATGCATGGAACTTGAGGATTCTTATGGAAGAATATGAAGAATGATTTTGACCCTGAAGGGAATAGTAATTCCTCAGGAAGACCAACAGTGTCAAATAACTTGGACCTTTGGGTCTCTCAGAGTCTGAACCACCAAATAAAGAACATACAGGAGCTGGACATAGGCCTTCCTACTCATACATGCATCTTGGTATTCAGGTGACTCTTGAACAACTAACTGAACTGGGTTATCCCAAAAGCTGTTGCCTGTAAGCAAAATATGTTCTTCTAGATGGGCTGCCTTGTCTGGCCTCAATGGGAGAGGAAGCATCTAGCTTTGCAGAGACTTTAAGTGCCAGGCTAGGGGACTGCACAAGGTTGGGTACCTGGTCAGAGGAGAAGAAGGAGAGAGCATAGGAGAAAGATTGTGGCAGAGACTAACCTTGTGTGGGGCAGTGAGTGTGATGAAAAGTGAATAAGTTAAAAAACATAAATTAAAAATATGAGGATTTATTGAAATTGCATTTAAGGAGTTTTTTCAAGGGGAAACTGGGAAAGAGGATTATATTTGAAGTGTAAATAAGTAAAATATTCGATAAAAAATAAACTGCATTTTTAATGTTTTACAAATTTTTTTTTTGAAAATTAAAGTCCACCAAATTAGTGACAATTCCACAATGGTTATAGAAACAGCCAACCAGTGTCTGATTTGAGTTAATGCTCATTTCATGAATTTGATCTAACTCAGCTTTGGCGATTAAAAGCTTGAAATTACAGAAAACAAACAAACAAAAAATACAACAAAAAACAAATAAAACTGGCTCAAAATTTCATGAATAATTAATCATAATATTGTGCTATACTCATAGATTATATCCTTATTTAACCTTTAGAAATTTCATTCTACAAAATGTAGTACTGAGCCCAAAAAGCAACAGCCAGACACTTTAGGTAGAGAGAAAGAGAGAGAGAGGGATTGAGGAAGGATAAGGAAGAGGGAGGGGCTTAGGGGGACTGTGAGAGAGAAACAGAGAGTCAAAGAGAGACAGAGTGATAGAGAAAGACAGAGAGATAACATGTAAAATGTAATTTATGTAGGACAACAGGAGAACAACTCCCTTTAATTGAATTGAGCAAAACTCATAAGAAAATGAATACAGGGAATAGACAGGTCTGTTCCATGTCTTATTTGCATGTACTGTAGCTTCCAGTTTAATATTTTTATAGAAACTGAAGAATGTGAAGAAATGGGTCATTGACTCTGGCACCTTCTGTGGGAGTTATTTTCCTTTTGTTTTAGTGTAAAACTTTGATGTGATGATTTGTTTTAAACTATTATATTTATCTTGTTTAAAAACAAAGGCCAATGTTCTTGAGATTAATAATTCTGGCATGTGCAATCCTATTATCATGATGCAGAATCCATGAACTATAAAGTCTATATTATCATAGCATAAATACTGTATCATAGAACTAGTCAGAGTGATAATGATTTCTTCTTTGGAACCCTTTTATAATCTGTTCCCATATTTTTAGTATATTGAACTTCCAAAATCCTGTCTAACTAACCAAGGACAAGATATATTTTTGAATTCTTTCTGGTGTTTCGGATACTCTATATATGCATTACCAAATGTACTAAAAGATTTAAATCAACAGTGCATGCAGAACAGGTGCTCAGGTCATCTGCCACCAGTAACAGCAGAGACCCTGGAATACAGACCACGTACAAGTGAGAGATGAGAACCAATAACTGACAACAAGACAACTTATAATCATGGACAACAAGATGGCAAGAGGAAAGCAAAAGGACATACCCCAAGAAAACCAAGACAACCTGGAAACACCAGAACCTCTCTCTCCCATTACAGCAAGCAGCAGAATGCCAAACCATCCAGAAAAAGAAGATTCAGACCTGAAATCATACCTCAAGATGGTGATAGATATCCTTAAACAAGAATGGGAAGCAAAGCATAAAGAATTAGAAGCCTTTAAAGCGGAAACAAGAAAAACACTCAAAGAACTCAAAGAACTAGTGGAAAACACAACCAAAGAGACGAAGGAATGGAAGAGGAAAATTGACACAATAAAGAAAACACTAAAAGAGACAACCCTAGAGGTAGAAAACCTAGAACAGAAATCAAGAGTCACAGATGCAAAAATCTCCAACTGACTACAAGAGAGGGAAGAGAGAATCTCAGGGGCCAAAGACAACATTGAAAACAGACAAAACAATCAGAGAAGATGCAACAACCAAAATTCTCCAAACCCAAAATATCCAGGAGATCCAGGATACAATGCAAAGACTAAACCTAAGGATAATAGGAATAGAAGAGGGCAGAGAATATCAGCTAAGAGGCACAGTAAATGTCTGCAAAAAATCATAGAAGAAAAATTCTCTACGCTTAAGATTGAGATACCATGAGGATAAAACAAGCCTACAGATCTTCAAATAGAGAAGACCAGAAAAGAAATATCTCCCGACATATAATAGTCAAAACTCAAATGTGTCCAAAGCAAAGAAAGAATACTAAAAGCAGTAAGGTAAATAGGTCATGTAACATATAAAGGCAGACAAATCAGAATCACACCGGATTTCTCAACAGAGAATATGAAAGCTAGAAGATCCTGTACAGATATAATGTAGACCATAAGAGAACACAAGTATCAGTCCAAGCTGCTATACCCAGCAAAAGTATGAATCACCATTGATGGAGAGACCAAGATATTACAAGACAAAACTAAATTTATACAACATCTGACCACAAACCCTGAACCACAAAGAATTATATGTGGAAACCCTATACAAGGAGAGAAACCACATCATAGTAAAATAAAGAAAATACCTAAGCGACCTGGACCAGCAGTTCTCAAAGGTTAAGGCCTGGTGAAAAGTAGATCTGATCAGCCAGGGGGAAGAGAGATCTCTGCCGAGTGCGCACAAAAAGCGGGCCCCTGCCCTGCCTGATCCAGGGACCAGGAACCTAGCATTAGAACCCAGAATGGCTAAGATCAAAAATTCAGATGACAGCATATGCTGACGAGGATGTGGTTAAATGGAACACTTTTCCACTGTTGGTGGGGTTGTAAACTGGTACAACCACTCTAGAAATCAGTCTGGCGATTCCTCTGAAAATTGGACATAGTACGACCTGAAGACCCAGTCATTCCACTTCTGGGCATTTACCCCAGAGACGCTCCAACACACAACAAAGGTACATGCACCACAATGTTCATTGCAGCTCTATTTATAATAGCCAAAACCTTTTATGCAAAATTCTTAAAATTTGTACACTTTTTGTTTTTTAAAATAAAGTTGTTCAATTAAAAATATTTAAGTCAAAGTATATATTTTTATCATCACCATTTTCTTTTTTAATATGTGTTTATTGTATTCTTTTTCTTTATCCAATACCCAGCAAAATAGTCACTCATATATGCTCATTTTTGTGATAGTATTCATCAAATAAACAATTAAATAAATAAAATATATTTCTTGAAAATGTAGTAACCAAACTACACTTCCTTGAATATTTTTAGAAGCTAGTGAAATTTTGAATATGAATTATCATATTATAAAAATGTATCAAATAAATAAATCTTTGGAAATTGTATATGATATTCAATATTATTTTTTTAAATCTGAAATACCCATTAGAAATGTAGAAATTTTGAAGCACAAAGACTAATGGAGAGGAAGAGGTGTAAAAAAATTATACAGATGCTGTACTTAGATACTTTTTACTCCTTTCCTATTGTATGGTCATATAAGAGGCTTTTAGATTATCTCTACTCTGCCTTCAAGAGATTTACAGCAGGAAGTTAATAAAGCACAAAGCAAAACTTTAGACACAAAACAGTCACGGAAGGGAAAGATTTTATCAGAGAAAGACAGATTTAATTGCACTCACGATAACAAGTGGTGTCTTTAGAAGTGTACCTTAGAGAAATAGATGAGAAATAACTGTCCAGCCAAGCTAAACAAAAGCTATAAACCTGACGCCTTGAAGAAGCACTGGCTTGAGCTCAGGAGGAGAGATGGGCTGATTCCATAAGCCATAATAAGTAAGATGTTTTCTTTAACCCAGATAGATGCCCATGAATAGTAAATCCATATGGAAAGTAAAGCAACTGCATGTAATGATGAAACTGAAAGCAAACCACCAACAAATACCCTTCGTAATATTCACTAGATTTGTACTGTCGAGCAGCATAAATATACTTCCTGGGAGGCCAAGATTAAATTGATACTTGAACATATAATTTTAGTTAAAGTACATGTTTTCTTAATGATATAATGGGAACTTTGTATCAGTGTTAAATGAATATTATTTTCATTTGGTTGAAACTGAAAGACCCCCGGAGGGTATCTTCCGTCTGAAGAGACCCGTCCCAAAAAACAGCTAGACCACTCACTTCGGATGCAAGTAGCAAGAGGTTTATTTACACAGGTACCTGTGGGCACACAGTCTCTCGGAGGACTTGCGCGCCAGACAAAGGGGCAGTCCCCTTTTTATAGGGCTTGGGGGGCAGAAGCAAGGTATAGAAGCAGAAGCATAGCAACAGGGTTCTAATTGGTTAGTTTAGATGTGGCCAGGGAGTGAGCCCAAGGACATGGCTCCAAGGAAACAGCTCCTGATACCAGCCGGGGCTGTGGCTCCCGAGAATAATTGCTTTGGGCTTATCTAAGTGTGGGAACTATGGCAGAAATATGGCTTTAAGAGGCAACTCCAGGTGCTAGTCAGGGGCTGCAGCTTATCTGAAAGCTGGGCTTGTCTGAGTGTCTCCCTTTCTTTGTCTATTGCAAGCTGGCTGCCCACCGGTATCTTGCTTGGCCACCTGGGACCCTGACCTAGCCTGCCTCGTGTGTGCACAGCCTTACAGAAATGGCATTTACTGTTGCTAAGCAGGGGTCTTTCAAAACTACTCTGCATAACATAACCAATGCCTAAATATATGAATGTATTTTCAGATAAAAAGGACACTTCATATTATGATGTTTATATTTTTGCTGTGAACATTGTATTACATATTCATCTCAGCATTGTTTTGCTTCAGTTTGTTTAGAAGATCATTTATACTGTCTTTTTGTCCTATGGAGTAATCCATAGATCAAGTCTTCAAATTGAATTAAAAATTAATAGTAGCCTATTTAAAATAATCTATTTCATTTATTCTAATTATGCCATAATGTGCTATATTAATAATGTAAATATTCAAAAGGCATACATAGTTGAGTTAGAATTAAGTTAAAACATTTACATTCTGATACATTGGAAACTATCAGAATATACCTTCTTAGATACTATTCAATAGCTAGGTAAATATATTCACATTTTAAATAAATGAAGATATGTTACTTTATAACCTCATATAATAAAATATATAGGATTCTAATGTGTTGCATGCAGTGCAATTTTGCCTTAATATGACACTTTTGTGCTTCAATTATTTTCAATATGTGTGTGTGTGTGTGTGTGTGTGTTTGTGTAGTAATAGTTAGTTGAGGACAAATGCCATGAATGTTATAGAGAGTGGAATGTATTTAAAAGGAGGAAGGAAAAAGCAGAAGAGTAGTAATCATGCTATAATCTCAAAAGTAAAATAAAAATATTTATTTTATAAATAAATTTTTATTCTGTGAAAGTTTTCTCTATTTATTCAATATACACTGAAAACATTCATCCACTGCTACTCTGCCAGTACTACCACTTCATTTCTTTCCGAGTTGCATACTTTCATTTTTGATACTGATAATCTGCAATATTAGTGCTGTCAATGGAGATGGGGCCATATACCTGGGTATGAGCAAAATTGCCATTGTCCTGATTCCCATAGGTAAGTGTGTCTCTATTTGTCCTTAGCCACTGGAACACTGCCAATAGCTACTATGAAAAGTGGGGAGGCTGGGTTTCAGACAGACTTGATTCTATCAGCATCTTATGGAGGCAAACTGAGAGGCTGTGACTTGATGCTTGTACTTGAAGCATATCATCTCTGAAGTTGTCACCTAACAGCTCTACCTCACATCCTCTCCTTGTTAGTAAACTTCACCAAACCCGAGCAGAAAGAAGACTAATCTATAACACACAGCCCATATTATGAATACCTTTGCTTCTGTTTTGGCAAAGCCTTCTTTGAGAAATAAAATGATTGTACCCAATTGTATGTCAATGTTTAATGAAATAACATCTGTTGCTATATTCACCTCAGGCTGAATTTATCTCTGATATATCTGCAAGTTCTTTACTACTGCAGTTAGATTGTTCCAGGATAATCTTTTTTATAATAATTGTATGTAATTCCTTTATAGCTGATAGATCTGACTTTTCAATATATTTAGATGCTATTTGTATTGCTGATTAGAAGCATTCTTTTTATATTCCTATTTACATTTTAGAACATAATTATTCCTCTAAAAATCAATTAACTAATATTTTAGATACATGCTTTAAAATATCATCATGAGTGAGGTAGCCCAAACACAGAATTACATGCATGTGTACTCACTGATGAGTGAATATTAGCCAAAAATGTACAGAATACCCAAAATATACCCCATGGATCATAAGAAATTAAACAAGAAGGAAGGCCCAAGTGAGAATGCTTCAGTACCACTTAGAAGGAGGAACAAAATAATCATGGGAGACAGAAGGAGGGAGGAAGGGACTTGACTCAGAAAGAGGGAGGGGAGGACAAATGGGGGCAGAATCAGCTATGAGGGGAGATAGCAGAGAAGCCCAAGGGAATGAATGGAAACCTGCAGCTGCCAGGGGCGAAGGTTAGGAGGAACCTCTAGAAAATCACAGAGACCAATTATTAGAGTGGCTCCCAAGACTCGGTATGGGTAAACTTTGCTGGAATGCCCAATAGAAACCACTCAGAGTTGTTAGATAAAGCCCCCAATGGAGAAATGAGAACATCAACTCACCTTCAAATTTTCAGCCCAGAATTGACCCAGTCTAAGAGAAATGCAGGGACAAAAATAAAGCAGAGCGTGAAGGAATGGATAACCAGTGACTGGCAAAACTTGGGATCCATTCAATGGATGGCACTAAACCCAGACACAATTACTGATGCTTTGTTTTGCTTGTAGACAGGAGTCTAGAAGGAAACATGGTTTCCTTCAGAGAGGATCTACCAGCAGATAACTTGAGACAGATCCAGAAACTTACAACCAACAATTGGATTGAGGTTGAAAACTCCTATGGAAGAATTAAAGGAAGAATTGAAGGAACTGCATGGGAAAGCAACTCCATAGAAAGTTCAACAGTTTCAACTAACCTGGAGTCCTGGGTGCTCCCAGAGACTAAACCTCTAAACAAAGATCATACATGGTTTTGTCCTAGGCCCCCAGAATATGACATAAATGTAGCAGAACTCTGCCTTGTCTCTTCTCAGTTGAAGAGAATTAACCCAATCCTGTAGATACTTGATGCCTCATGAAACAGATGCAGGCAGAGAAAAGTAGAGGAGGTATGGGGAGGGAGAACTCTGGATGGGGTACATGAAAAAGGTGCAGGAATTGGTATGTGAATTAATAAAATATTTAATTAATAAAACATTTTCTTAAGAGTAGACTCAATTGTAGTCAGAAAAAAATTAATTTTTTATCATTTGATTCAAACATTTCCTTGACTGATGATTGTAATGTTTAGCATGTATAAAATGTTACAAAGAAAGACATCAATTCATCTCTTCTCATTTTCTTAATGTTTTTATTTCATATATTTATTGGGTAGGGAAGCAGGCACATACATATTACAGTAATTACAGGAAATCAGAGGATCTGACAGTAGTTCTTTCTTGCCTTCTGCCATGTGGTTCCTGGAGATGGATTAGGTCCTCAGGTTTGAGAGCAAATACTTTGATCAACTGAATTATCTACAGGCATAAAAATAGATTTTAAAGTTTTGTTTCCTGTTCTTTGCATTTGTCAATGATTAAGCAGTTTCCTCCCCCACCCCAGGATTGTGAAGTGGATAATTACCGGTATTTACTTTCTTGGAAACTCAAATCATTGCTATCTATAATTCACTTCATTTAATATGACACAAAGTACTTTTTATGCATTATTATTGTTGTAAATATTTAGCCAGCAATCTCTTTACCATTTTTATGGTTCTCTAAAACCGGAAGTATTTATAACTGCTGTAATACCATCGATATTTTAAATAAATAAATATATCTCTCAATATTCTAGACATTCTTTGGTTTCACTAAGCAAAGTAATTTTTACTCTGACTTTGTTTTATATTTCTAATGTTTTTTCAAAATTATTCAATATTTAAAAACTTTTTGAACTATTTATTGAATGTATCCAAATCATTTAATAACTAAACACTTTTGTTAATATTTGCCAAAAAAAAAACAGAATCTATTTTCACTTTCACTATTTTGATTTTGTTTGAGTACCTAAACAGATCTATTTATAAGATGATATGATCATCATAATGAAGATTCATGTTATAGCTTATGAATACCTTTTGTTTGTAAGTATATGTTTTGTCACGCGCCCACGCTTCCCGCCGGTAGGAACAGGCGTGCAACAAACAAACAGATTCTTCTGCTGATAACCTTTATTGTACAGCACTTTGAGCAGGGGGCTTCTTGAGCAGGAAACTTCTCTCTGAGCCGGGGACTCCCTACCGAGTTCTACTGTCTAGGCGACCTCTCACGCGCAGTCCCCCACGTGCGATCTCTCTGTCCAGTCTCTGTCCACGCGGGATCTCCCGCAATCTCTTTTACCGAGTCTCTCTCCACGTGGGATCTCTTGCAATCTCTCCTATCGGGTTTCTCTCCACGTGGTATCTCTCTGCCATCCCTCCACGTGGGGTCTCCCGCAATCTCTCCACTATCTTCCTCTCCACATGGGGGAGAAAATGCACTGCTATATATGCCTAAGAGACTTGTGTTGCTACCTGATTGGTGCATCCTCCTGTAACTCAATCACGTGCGCCAAGAGTGGGCTGTGACTTATGTGGTTGCCAAGCAACACGAGGGGAAAGGTTTTTGTAGGCTGAACAATGGGCGGGAAGCTGGCGCCATATATTGGCGCCAACGGCTTCCTACAATGTTTCTTAGTATCAATCTATTTTAATGGGCCATATTATTTACTTCCTTATAGCTTTAATAATTTTTATTGGACACATTTTCAAATATTTTTGAGACTGTATTTTAATTAAATAATTTTAGCCCTTTCTTTATTCCCCTCCCTCCCACATCTCCTGTGTACATCCATTTTTATCTCCTTCAAATTCCTAGATTCGTTGTTTTTGATAATTTTTACATATAGCCATGTGTATTTTCATTAGGTGGTGAAAGATGACTTTCTGTTCTGATGTGTCTGTAGAGCATGTACAATGTTTTCACTATTCTTATACATTCCTGTGTTTTCTCTGTGGCCTCTTCCTCTTTAAGTTCACATTAGGAAAGAAAGCACTGACACAGAGGTGTTCCCCCAGGAGGTTTCCTGGCTGGCTGATGTCTGTTGTTTATCTGTTGAAATATCTACAATTTCACAGAACATTGAGATCAGACAAGGTCATTCTGTTCCCATGATGGAGCAAAATAAAACAGAACACTGCACAAAGCCATACACAGACAAAACAAGAACACCATGTGTTCCAGAAAAGTGATCACACTACACATTTCCATCAGAAAATGTGAGTGAGTGCAGTTCATTTAAAAATTACAAAGGAACACTTTCCATTTTCCCACTTCTATAAAACTAATTTTCTAATTATGATTACACATTTTCAGGTCTCTCAGATAAAACTAAACCTCAGCTCCCAGAATCCTCTGCCAGCTTACTTAACACAAAGACAAAACAAATCTCAAATACTTTTCAATAATTCTCTACAGCCATTCAAGTTGTGTTTTGCCTCTTGCTTCATTATAGAAGCATAACAAATGTGTATTCATGTCTGTATTACTTACAGGTGGTCTTTGATGTGTGATGGAATGTACAAACTGTTTTCTCTGCCTTTACTCTGTTATTCAAATTTTCTTTTTTGAAGTATAATTTTATCAATCCGTTGCTTTTATTTATATTTTAAATGTTGTCCTCCTTCCTGGTCTCCCCTCTGAAATCTCCCTATCACATTCCCCTATATTTCATCTCTAAGAAGGTACTCACCCACCTACCCACCAACTCCTGCCTCAATCTAGCATCCTTTTTCACTGGGGCAACAAGCCTCCACAAGACCAAGTGCCAGGCTTCCTTCCACTGCTACATATGTACTTGGATACATAGACCTATCAATATATACTCTTTGGTTGGTAGTTTTGTCCCTGGGAACTCTAGGAAGGGTAGTAAAATTTTCTAAATAACTATTGAACACTGCTTAAATTTTTAATTTCATCAAATCTAAAATTTATATTCTGCAGTGTTGTCTTATCTTATTTCTGCTACACAAAATTGGTATAAATTTATATTTTGAAAATTGAGTTGTCATAAGATATTCTACAGCTTAGTTTATGAAGATTCTAGTGAAAGCCAGGATTTGAAAGGAAATATTTTAGGAAGTTTGTTAAGCATTTGAATGCCCTTTAATAACTCAGAAGCATGTGTAGTGCAAAGGAAAAATAGTTTGACAGTTTGCAGCTGTTTTGGTAGCATTTTAGGTTCTTGGCATGAATGTATGCAGTGGATAAGAATATGAACAGTTTTCCCTTACATTTTCTGATTTACATATAATAATACAGAATAATGCTTAAGAGAAATGCTTCCTTTTTATGCCTGGTGTGTAGACATTGAAATATAAAACATATACTTTGAAGAAAAAATTTCTGCTTTGATCAGAGTCCCAGGCTTCTTTTATAAAATTGAACCTCTAAAAACATATTTTCATGTACTTCTTCAGGTCTTTTCAAGGAAGTGTACCCTGAGTCTGTAACTACCCCTATTCCTGTAGAACACATTCTGTTGATCAATGTCTAATTTCACCCTTCCAGATGATGATGGTGATTAAAGGTATTCCCTTTAATACCTGGGAAGTTACATCATTTAGTTTTTTTTTCAAATTAAAGGAAGATAATTTTTCCACCTTTTTAATGTTTTTTATGTTTTTTTTTTTTTAGTTTTATATACCCAGGAGACACTGAAGGGAACTTCTCTGAAGAATTTGCTAACAGTTTGAAAAGATCAAATGCAAAATCTTTTCTTCAGTTTTCTTTTGTGAAATAATTTAGTAGCTTTATGCTTTCATTATTTGCATGCTGTTGCTCTCAAAATAAGTTTGTCATAGTAATTAAAAATCTACTTAATTCTTAAATGTGTTTAAAGAAGAATAATTTGCTTAAAATACTGATGCACTCAGCTTTTATCATGGCATATTTTTACCAAGGCCTTCTAAATATGAGTTCCTAAAAATTTGATAAAGAGTTATGTTTATGGGTTAATATATATGATCTGCAGTTCTCATTCCAGTTTCATAATCGACACTATTTAATATTAGTAAATCAAGTACTTGTAATGGAGAATGTTCTGAGATTATGTAAATGAAAAAATATACTCTGACTGCTACTTTATTGATGGGTACCATATACACCTCATTTCATCTCTCTGATCTACAGGATTCATTGTATATCTGTGTATATAAAACTTTCATTTTTGATGTATATATAAAAATTCTGTAAATTATAGAACCCTGTAAGAATACAGAGATAAATTAGATAACATCAGTGGTACCTAAAAATAGGAACTGACTTTATAGGTCACAGAAACATTTTGGTGTTATCTAAGCAGAAAATAAGTGCCTCCAGACGGGCACTGAAAGAAAAAAAGTTAAATCAGAAAACCCGTAATGGGACATCAGATAGGACATATATATTTTATATAGACCCAAGAAAGAAAATAAATTGTTTCTCTTTCTGTACAAATCTGCATATTGTAGACTAATATTCAGATAAGTCTGTAAATACGACATAATTGATTATGAATTTATGTAATTACGTTCTCTAGGATAGGATGATGTGTGTGTGTGTGTGTGTGTGTGTGTGTGTGTATAATTTCATATAATATAAATTTAAATGAAGTATCTTTTGAATTAAATAAATTATAAGGCCATTGTATATATCTATGATTCCAATAAGATTCAAATAATTGTTTATCTTTGCTTCTCTGAAAAGTATACTGAATGAAAAGTAAAATATAACACATTCAATACCATGCATATGGTATAGAAAAACATATAGTTTTCTGATTATTTTTATTTAACTCTTTATCTATACTATTTGCTTTATAACATTATCTTTGGCTTTCTTTTTATTATATACATATACGTATGTACATGTGTGTACATGTGTGTATGTTGAGGTGATATATACATAATAACAGAATTTTTTTACGAACTTTATTTTACAAAACAAAGATAAATGTACAGATTTTAAGTATTTTTTTTGCATAAAATTATACAATACATTTTTTTCAGTACTTTTTTTCTTTTTAAAGGTTTGATAGTGTGATAAAGATCCCACAAGTAACAATGAGCATAAAGTACATGTAAAACAAGATGCAACCTGGAAATAGTCAAAGATTTAATGGTGTGTAAAGATTTTTTTTTTTTTTTTTTTACAATGAGCAGACAGTGCATGTAATACAGGGTGCAACCCTGAATTTGTCAATGTGATCTTGTTAGGTAAGGATTGAGCATGAATATTTTTTTATTTGTTTTGTTTTGTTTCCTTTATTTCTTGGACTTCATGCAGTCTGTGAGTTGTTTGTGGAGCCGTGCAAAACTCTAGGGTTATCATCCCACTATCAGTGACTGCATATTATGTCTGTTCTTTTGTGACTGGGTTATCTCATTCAGGATGATATTCTCTAGATGCAGACATTCTCTAAAGAATTTGGTTAAGTCATTGTTTCTAGTGGCTGAGTAGTATTACATAGTGTAAATGTACCACAATTTTTTTATCCATTCATCTACTGAAGGACATGTGGGTTCTTTCCAGGTTCTGGCTATTATAAATAGAGCTGATATGAACATTGTGGTGCATATATCTTTGTTGTGTACTAAGGTGTCTCTGGGATATATGCCCAGAAGTGGTATAGCTGGGTCTTCAGGTAGTATTATGTCCAAATTTCTGAGGTATCTTCAGACTGATTTCCAGAGTGGTTGTATTAGATTGCAACCCCACCAAAGTGGAGAAGTGTTCCTCTTTCTCTGCAACCTGGCCAACCAGCATCTTTTGTCATCTGAGTTTTGGATCTTGGCCAATCTTACTGGTGTGAGGTGGAATCTCAGGGTTGTTTTGATTTGCATTTCCCTGATGGCAAAGGATGTGGAGCATTTCCTCAGATATTTCTCAGCCATTCGATATTCCTCAGCTGAGAATGTTTTGTTTAGCTCTGTAACCCATTTTTAATAGGGTTATTTGATTCCCGGGTGTCTAGCTTTTTGATTTCTTTGTATACCTCGGATATTAGGCCTCTATCTGATGTGGAGTTGGTAAAGATCTTTTCCCATTCTGTTGGTTGCCGTTTTATATTCTTGACAATGTCCTTAGTCTTACAGAAACTTTGCAATCTCATTAAGTCCCATTTGTTAATCTTTGACCTTAGAGCTTGAGCCATTGGTGTTTTGTTCAGACAATTTTCTCCTGTGCCAATGTGTTCTAAGGTTTACCCTACTTTCTCATCTAATAGTTTCAGTGTGCGTGGTTTAATGTGACGATCTTTGATACACTTACATTTGAGCTTTGTACAAGGAGAAAAGAAAGGCTCTATTTTCATTCTTTTGCATGCTGATTGCCAGTTGGACCAGCACCATTTGTTGAATAGGCTGTCCTTTTTACATTGAATGTCTACAGCTCCTTTGTCAAAAATCAGGTGACCATATACAGGAGGGCTCATTTCTGGATCTTCTATTCTATTCCATTGATCCACATGCCTATTTCTGTACCAGTACCATGCCCTTTTATGCACAATTGCCTTGTAATATAGCTTGATGTCTCGCCATTAAGTTTGATGATGGCTGTTGGTTTGCTGTATATTGCTTTTATTATGTTTAAGCATGGGCCTTGGATTTCTGTTCTTTCCAGGACTTTTAACATGAAGGGGTATTGGATTTTGTCGAATGCTTTCTCAGAGACTAGTGAGATGACCATGTGATTTTGGTCTTTGAGTTTGTTTCTATGGTGGATTACATTGATGGATTTCCTTATGTTAAACCATCCCTGCATCCCAGGGATGAAGCCTACTTGGTCATGATGAATGATTGTTTTGATGTGTTCCTGGATTCGGTTTGCAAGGATTTTGTTGAGTATTTTTGCATCAATGTTCATAAGTGAGATTGTTCTAAAGTTCTCTTCCCTTTTAGGGTCTTTGTGTGGTTTAGGAATGAGGGTTATTGTGGCCTCAAAAATGAGTTAGGTAGTATTCCATCTGATTCTATCTTTTGGAATAGTATGAGAGTATTGGTGTTATATCCCCAATAAATGTCTGATAAAATTCTGCACAGAACCTGTCCGGACCTGTCCTTTTTTTGGTTGGGTGGCTTTTGATGACTTCTTCTATTTCTATAGATGTTATAGGGTTATTTAGATGGTTTACTTGGTCCTGGTTTAACTTTCAGATCTTGTATCTGTCTTGATATTCGTCCATTTTCTCCAGATTTTCCAATTTTGTAGAGTATAAATTTTTGTAGTAGGATCTGATGATTTCTTAAATTTCCTCAGTTTCAGTTGTAATATCTTCACTTTCCATTCTGATTTTGTTAATTTGTACACTCTCTTTTTGCCCTCTAGTTAGTCTAACTAGGGGTATATCAATTTGTTGCTTTTCTCAAAAAACAAACTCTTGGTTTTGTTGATATTTTCAATGGTTCTTTTTCTTTCTATTTGGTCAATTACTGCCCTAATTTTGATTATTTCTTGCTGTCTACTCCCATGGGTATCTCTGCTTCCTTTTGTTCTAGGGCTTTTAGCTGTGTTGTCAGGTTGCTGATGTTAGCACTCTCCAGTTTCTTTTTGGAAGCCCTTAGGACTATGAATTTTCCTCTCAGCTTTCATTGCATCCCATAGATTTGGGTATGTTGTATTTTAGTTTTCAATGAATTCTAGAACATCCTTACTTTTTTTGTTTATTTCTTCTTTGACCCTGCTATTGTTTAACAGAGAGTTGTTTAGTTTCCATGTGTATGTGGGATTTTTATTGTCTTTTTTGTGTTAAAGACAAGCTGTAGACCATGGTGATCTGACAGGATGCATGGGAGTATTTCAATATTCTTTTATTGATTGAGCCTTGTTCTTGGTCCAATTATGTCGTCAATTTTTGAGAAGGTGCCTTGGGGTGCTGAGAAGAAGATGTAATCTTTTACTTTAGGATGATACGTTCTGAAGATATCAATTAATTCTAGTTGGTTCAAAGTCTCTGCTAGTTTTGCAGTGTCCTTGTTCAGTTTCTGTTTCCATGATCTGTCCATTGGTGAGAGGAGGGTATTAAAGTCTGCCACTATTATTGTGTGGGGAGAAATGTGTTTTTTGAGCTTTAGTATGGTTTTTTTTAACAAATTTATTTTACAAACAAACATAAATGTACAGATTTTAAGCATTTTTTGCATAAAATTATACAATACATTTTTGTCAGTACTTTTTCAGATTTTAAAATAATTTTTACATAAAACTATATGAATATATATTTTTAGTCAGTTCTTGATTTTTTTATAGGTTTGATAGTGTGCAATGAAAACTTAATAGCTACAATGAGCATAAAGTACATGTAAAACAAAATGTAACATGGAAATAGTCAAAGTTTTCTTGTTGTGTAAAGATTTTTTTGTTTTGTTTTGTTTTGTTTTCTTTATTTCTTGGACTTCATACAGTCTGTGAGTTGTTTCTGGGGCAGTTCAAGCCTCTGGTGTTAGTATCCCACTACCAGTGACTGCATATTATGTCTGTTTTTTTGTGACTGGGTTATCTCACTCAGGATGATATTCTCTAGATGCAGCCATTTTCTTAAGAAATTGGTCAAGTCATTGTTTCTGGTGGCTGAGTAGTATTCCATTGTGTAAATGTACCACAATTTTAGTATCCATTCATCTTCTGAAGACATCTGGGTTCTTTCCGGCTTCTAGCTATTATGAATAGAGCTGCTATAAACATTGTGGTGCATATATCTTTGTTGTGTACTAAGGTGTCTCTGGGGTATATGCCCAGAAGTGGAATAGCTGGGTCTTCAGGTAGTATTATGTCCAATTTTCTGAGGTATCACCAGAGTGATTTCCAGAGTGGTTGTATTAGATTGCAACCCCACCAACAGTGGAGAAGTGTTCCTCCTTCTCTGCAACCTTGCCAGCATCTGTTGTCATCTGAGTTTTGGATCTTGGCCAAGATGACTGGTGTGCGGTGGAATCTCAGGTTTGTTTTGATTTGCATTTCCCTGATGGCTAAGGATGTCGAGCATTTCCTCAGATATTTCTCAGCCATTCAATATTCCTCAACTGAGAACGTTTTGTTTAGTTCTGTACCCCATTTTTTAATACGGTTATTTGATTCTGTTGGTGTCTAGCATTTTGAGTTCTTTGTATACCTTAGATATTAGGCCACTATCTGATGTGGAGTTGGTAAATATCTTTTTTCTTTCTGTTGGCTGCCGTTATGTTTTTTTGACAATGTCCTTAGCCTTACAGAAACTTTGCAATCTCATTAAGTCCCATTTCTTAATCTTTGACCTTAGAGCTTGAAACATTGGTGTTTTGTTCAGAAAATTTTCTCCTGTGCCTATATGTTCTAAAATTTTCCCTACTTCCTCATGTAATAGTTTCAGTGTATCTGGTTTAATGTGGAGATCTTTGATCCACTTACACTTGAGCTTTGTACAAGGAGATAAGAAAGGGTCGATTTTCATTCTTTTGCATGCTGAGGGCCATTTGGACCAGCACCATTTGTTGAATAGGCTGTCCTTTTTCCACTGAATGTTTACGGCTCCTTTGTCAAAAATCAGGTGACCGTATACATGAGGGCTCAATTCTGGATCTTCTATTTTATTCCATTGATCCACATGCCTATTTCTGTACCAGTACCATGCAGTTTTCAGCACAATTACCTTGTAATATAGCTTGAGGTCAGGAATAGTGATTCTCGCAGATGTTTTCTTGTTGTTGAGGATGGATTTCGCTATTCTAGGTCTTTTGTTGTTCCATATGAAATTGCACATTTATATTTCCAATTCCATGAAGAAATGTGTTGGAATTTTGATGGGGATTGCATTGAATCTGTAGATTGCTTTTGGTAGGATGGACATTTTTAAAATGTTGATTTTTCCAATCCATGAGCATGGGAGATCTTTCCATTTTCTGACATCCTCCTCAATTTCCTTCTTTAAAGGTTTGAAGTTTTTGTCTTACAGGTCCTTCACTTGCTCAGTTAGAGTAACACCAAGGTATTTCATAGTTTTTGTGATAATTTTGAAGGGTACCTTTTCCCTAATTTCTTTCTCCACATGTTTGTCCTTTGAGTACAGGAAGGCTACTGATTTGTTTGAGTTAATTTTGTACCCAGCCACTTTGCTGAACTTGTTTATCAGCTGTAGGAGTTCTCTGGTGAAATTTATGGGGTCACTTAAGTACACTATCATGTCATCAGCAAAGAGTGAAGTTTTTATCTCTTCCTTTCCGATTTGTATCCCCTTGATCTCCTTTTGCTGTCTAATTGCTCCACCCAGGACTTCCAGTACTATGTTGAATAGGTAGGGGGAGATTGGGCAGCCTTGTTGAGTCCCTGATTTTAGTGGGATTGCTTCAGGTTTCCCACTATTAAGTTTGATGTTGGCTGTTGGTTTGCTGCATATTGCTTTTATTATGTTTAAGTATGGACCTTGGATTCCTGTTCTGTCCAGGACTTTTAACATGAAGTGGTGTTGAATTTTGTCAAATGCTTTCTCAGCATCTAGTGAGATGATCATGTGATTTTGTTCTTTGAGTTTGTTTATATGGTGGATTACAGTGATGGATTTTTTTTATATTAAACCATCCCTGCATCCCAGGGATGAAGCCTAATTCGTCATGATGAATGATCTCTTTGATGTGTTCTTGGATTCGGTTTGCCAGGATTTTGTTGAGTATTTTTGCATCAATGTTCATAAGTGAGATGGGTCTGAAATTCTTTTTCCTTGTTGGGTCTTTGTGGGGTTTAGGTACAAGGTTTATTGTAGCCTCAAAAAGTGAGTAAGGTAGTATTTCCTCTGATTCTATCTTTTGGAATAGTTTGGAGAGTATTGGTGTTATATCCGCAATAAATATCTGAGAAAATTATGCACTGAACCTGTCTGGATCTGGGCCTTTTTTGGTTGGGAGGCTTTTGATGACTTCTTCTCTTTCTTTAGGTGTTACAGGGTTATTTAGGTGGTTTACTTGGTCATGGTTTAACTTTAGGATCTTGTATCTGTCTAGGAATTCATCCATTTCCTCCAGATTTTCCAATTTTGTAGAGTATAAGTTTTTGTAGTAGGATCTGATGTTTTCTTGAATTTCCTCAGTTTCAGTTGTTATGTCTCCACTTTCTTTTCTGATTTTGTTAATTTGTATACTCTCTCTTTGCCCTCTAGTTAGTCTGGCTAGGGGTTTATCAATCTTGTTGATTTTCTCAAAGAACCAACTCTTTGATTTGCTGATTTTTTCAATGGTTCTTTTTGTTTCAATTTGGTCTATTTCTGCCCTAATTTTGATTATTTCTTGCTGTCTATTCTTCTTGGGTATATCTGCTTCCTTTTCTTCTAGGGCTTTTAGCTGTGCTGTCAGGTTGCTGATGTGAGCTCTCTCCAGTTTCTTTTTGGAAGCACTTAGGGCTATGTATGGTTTTTTTTTTATGAATGAGGGTGCTGTTTATTTGTAGCATATATTTTAAGGATTGAAAGTTCCTCCTGACAGATTTCCCCAGTAATGAGTAAAAAGTGTCCTTCCTTATTTTCTTTGATATCTTTTGTTTGGAAATTTACTTTATTCAATATTAGAATATTTATTCTAGGTTGCTTCTTGTCGCTGTTTGCTTGGAAGTTTTTTTCCCACCCTTTAACCCTGAAATAGTGTCTGTCTTTGTCTCTGAGATGAGTTTCCTGTATTCAGCAAAAGGCTGGATTTTGTTTATGTATTCAGTCTGATAGCCTATGTCTCTTTATTGGGGAGTTGAGTCCATTTATGTTAACAGATATCAAGAAATGGTTGTTTCTGTTTCTTGCTATTATGGCTTTTTTGGTTTAGTTGTGTCTTTGTCTTTTTCTTCTTTGGGTTTTCTTGTGTAGGAGTTTTCTTGTTTTCACTAGGCTGTATTTTACCTCATGTATTGGGTTTTCCACCTAACATCCGTTGTAGTGCTGGATTTGTGTTCAGATATTGTGTAAATTTTATTTGTCTTGAAATATCTTCATCTTTACATCTATGGTGATTGATAGTTTTCCTTGGTATAGCAGTTTGGGCTGGCACTTTTGCTCTCTTAGGGTGTGCATGATGTCTGTCCAGGCTCTTCTAGCTTTCATACTCTCTGTTGAGGAATTGGGTATGATTCTGATTGGCCTGCCTTTATATGTTACCTGACCTTTTTCCCTTTCTGCTTTTAGTATTCTTTCTTTGCTTTGGGCACTTGGTGTTTTGACTATTATGTGTTGGGAGGTATTTCTTTTCTGGTCCAACCAATTTGGAGTTCTGAAGGCTTCTTTTCTGCTCTTGGTCATCTCATTCTTGAAGGTAGGGAAGTTTTCTTCTACTATTTTGTTGAAGATATTTACTGTGCCTCGTAGTTGATACTCTTCTCCCTCTTCGATTCCTATTATCCTTAGGTTAAGTCTTCTCATTGTGTCCTGGATTTCCTGGACATTTTGGGTTAGGAGCTTTTTGTTTTTTGCATCTTCTCTTGCTGTTTTCTTTATGTTTACAATGTTGTCTTTGGCCCAAGAGAATCTCTCTTCCATCTCTTGTAATCTATTGGAATTGCTTGCTTCTGTGACTCCTGATTTCTTTTTTTAGGTGTTCTACCTCTAGGGTAATCTCTTTTAGTGTTTTCTTTATTGTGTCAATTTCTGTTTTAAATTCCCTCTTCCATTACTTCATCTCTTTCGTTCTGTTTTCCTCTAGTTTGTTGAGTGTTTTTCTTGTTTCCTCTTTAAAAGCTTCTGAATTTTTTGCTTTTCCCCAGTTCTTGTTTAGTTATCTCTATCAGCATCTTGAGGTATGATTTCAGGTCTGCATCTTCTTTTTCTGGAGTGTTTGGCATTCCAATGTTTGCTGTTTTGGGAGAGCTGGGTTCTGGTATTGCCAGGTTGTCTTGGTTTCCTTGGGATATACTCTTTCGCTTTCCTCTTGCCATTTTGTTGTCAGTGATATGTTCTTACCTTTCCCTTGTATCTGCTCTGTGTCCCTGGATGTTCAATGGTCCAGGTGGCAGATGGGCCGAGCCCTCTTCTGTGCCTCAGAGTCGCCCGATGGGAACAGAAGTTCCAAAGTTGTGTTCCTGCTCCCTGGATCAGGCAGGGCCGGGCGGAAGGTGTGCTTTCTGTGTGCACTCCACTGAGATCTCTCTGCTCCCTGGAAGCCTAGATCTCCTAATGATCAGTTTTTTAACCTTTAAATCTGCTGGTCCAAGTGGCAGAGTGTCCGGGCTCTGTTCTCTAACAGAAAATTTTAATCAAAGATCTATTCTGCACTTTTGTATTTTTTATTTCATATATAATTGGTATCAGAATTAAAATATAATTTAGGTTCAAAACTTCACAAAACAAAACAGAAAGCTCATTTTTTCTCTGGTAAATTAAACAATCATTTTAGAGGTAATAATGTTTACCATTTTTATTGTCAATGATTCAACCAAATATAATTTTTCTTAGTTGTACACTATCCCGTTTGATTCATGAATAAGTCTTGGTGACTCAATATCAAAGAACTGTCAAAAAGGTGACCCAATTATAAGGAATGATAGTATAAGTATAAATTTTGAAACAGTGGATAATAATTGTGAAGATTATGAATTTTTTCTCTTAGCATCATCTATTTTTAGGTTATTTATTTATTTATTTATACATTTATTTATTTGTTTGTTTATTTTTCTCTCTTAAAACTTTATTTTTTAAAAAAGAGCATATGTATACAGATTTTAAATGGTATTTTGGCATAACACTATATGAATTACTTTTGTCAGTACTTAATACTTTTTAATTAAAAAAACTTTATTTTAAAAAACAAAGAGATATTACAATTTCTAAGCATTTTTGCATAAAAGTATACAAATACACTTTTTAAGGTTGTAATTAAGTATTAGTGGGAACATATATATACACATATGTATATATGTAACAATAATATAGGAAAAGAGGGTATTAATTTGAGGGGATAGGAGAGAAACTGGGAGGGGCTGTAGGGAGGAAAGGGGGATGTGATACAGTTCTACTTTAATTAAAAATATTCTCTTTTGTTCTTGAACATCACACAGTCTGAGTTGTTTCTGGGGTGTTCAGAGCTTTCTGGGGTTAGTATTCCATTATCAGTGACTGTTATATTATGTCTGTTCTTTTGTGACTGGGTAATCTCACTCAGGATGATATTCTCTAGATGCATCCATTTTCTTATGAATGTCCATAATCCATTGATTCTGATAGCTGAGTAGTACTCCATTGTGTAAATGTACCACAATTTTTGTATCCATTCATCTACTGAAGGACATCTGGGTTCTTTCTAGCTTCTGGCTATTATAAATAGACCTGCAATGAACTATGTGGTGCATGTATATTTGTTGTATGTTGGAGCATCTCTGGGGTAAATGCCCAGAAGTGAAATAATTGGATCATCAGGCAATGCTATGTACATTTTTCTGAGGAAACGCCAGACTGATTTCCAGAGTGGTTGTATCAGTTTACAACCCCACCAACAGTTGAGAAGTGTTCCTCTTTCTCCACATCCTTGCCAGCATCTGTTGTCATCTGAGTTATTTGGACCTTGGTCAATCTGACTGTTGTGAAGTGGAATCTCAGGGTTGTTTTTCTTTGCATTTCCCCAATGGCTAATGATGTTGAGCACTTCATAAGATGTTTCTCAGCCATTTGATATTCCTTGATTGAGCACTTTTTGGTTAAGTCTGTACCCCATTTTTTAATAGGGTTATTTGATTCTCTGGTGAATCGCTTTTTGAGTTCTTTGTATACCTTGGATATTAGGCCTCTATCTGATGTGGGGTTTGGAAAGAACTTTTTCCATTCTGTTGTCTGCGGTTTTGTTTTCTTGACAGTGTCTTTAGCCTTACTTAAACTTTGCAATATCATTAAATCCCATTTGTCAATATTTGACCTTATAGCAGGAGCCATTGGTGTTCTGTTCAGGAAATATTCTCCTGTGCCCATGAGTTCTAAGGTTTTTCCTACTTTCTCATCTAATAGTTTGAGTGTACCTGGTTTAATGTAGAGATCTTTGATCCACTTACACATAAGATTTATACAAGGAGATAAGAAAGAATAGATTTTAATTCTTCTGCATGCTTTGTGCCAGTTGGACCAACACTATTTGTTGAATAGGCTGTCCTTTTTCCCTTGAATGTTAACAGCTCCTTTGTCAAAAATCAGGTGATCATATATGTGAGGGCTCATTTCTGGATCTTCTATTCTATTCCATTGATCCACTTGCCTATTTCTGGACCAGTACCATGCAGTTTTCAGCACATTTGCCTTGTAATATATTTTGAAGTCAGGGGTAGTGATTCCCGCAGATGTTTTCTTGTTGTTGAAGATGGATTTTGCTATTGTAGGTCTTTTGTTATCCCAGATGAAATTGCACATTGATCTTTCCAACTCAATGAAGAACTGGGTTGGAATTTTGATGGGAATTGCATTGAATCTGTAGATGCTTTTGGTAGGATGGCCATTTTTAAAATGTTGATTCTTGAGCATGGAAGATCTTTCCATTTTCTGAAATCTTCCTCGATTTCCTTCTTTAGAGGTTTGAAGTTCTTGTCTTACAGGTCCTTCACTTGCTTAGTTAGAGTCACACTAAGGTATTTCATAGTTTTTGTGACTATTGTGAAGGGTAGTTTTCCCTAATTTCTTTCTCCACATATTTGTCCTTTGAATATAGAAAGGCTAGTTATTTGTTTGAGATAATTTTATAACCAGCCACTTTGCTGAACTTGTTTATCAGCTGTAGGTGTTCTCTGGTGGAATTTGTGGAGTCACTTAGTACTCAATTATGTCATCTGCAAGAAGTGATGTTTTTACTTCTTCCTTTCCAATTTGTATCCCTTTGATTTCCTTTTGCTGTTTAATTGCTCCATCTAGAACTTCCAGTACTATGTTGAATAGGTAGGGGAGAGTGGGCAGCCTTGTTGAGTCTCTGATTTTAATGGGGTTGTTTCACGTTTACCACTGTTAAGTTTGATATTGGCTGTTGGTTTTTCTGTACATTGCTTTTACTATGTTTAGGTATGGACCTTGGATTCCTGTTCTTTCCAGGACTTTTATCCTGAAGGGGTGTTGAATTTTGTCAAAAGCTTTCTAATCATCTAGTTTGATGACCATGTGATTTTGTTCTTTGTGTATCTTTATATGATGGATTACATTGATGGATTTCCTTATATTAAACCATCCCTGCATCCCAAGGATGAACCCCACTTTTTTATGGTGAATGATTATTTTGATGTTTTCTTTGATTTGGTTTGCAAGAATTTTGTTGAGTATTTTTGCATCAATGTTCATAAGTGAGATTGGTCTGAGGCTCTCTCCTTGTACCCTCACTGTTTGGTTTAGGAAAGAGGGTTATTGTAGCCTCAAAAAATGAATTATGTAGTGTTCCATCTGATTCTATTTTGTGGAATAATTTGGAGAGTATTGGTATTATGTCTTCCATAAATGTCTGATAAAATTCTGCACTAAACCCATCTGGACCTTGGCTTTTTGTTTTGGTTGGCAGGCTTTGGTGACAATGTCTATTTCTTTATGTGTTATAAGGTTATTTATTTGGTTTACCTCGTCCTGATTTATCTTTAGTATCTTTTATCTGTCTAGGAATTCATCCATTTCCTCCAGATTTTCTAGCTTTGTTGAGTATAGGCTTTTGTAGTAGGATCTGATGATTTCTTGAATTTCCTCATTTTAGTTGTTGTTTATCCACTTTCCTTTCTGATTTTTTAAGTTCAATACTCTCTCTTTTCCCAATTCTTTTAGAGGTTTGATAGCATGCATTGAAATCCTGTTAGTTACCATAAGCGTAAAGTATATGTAGGACAGAATGTAAGATGGAAACAGATTTCTAGGTAAGTATAGATCAAGCATAATGATCTTTGAATACCAAACATTGCCACAAGGGTATATTCTTAGCTCTTTGATTATTAATGATTTAATATATATAATGTTGTATACTTTATCCATATCCATTATTTAGATATAACTTAGAAATTTATACAAGTGGTGTTTACTTATATGGTTCCTAATATGTTTCTATCTGTCTAAATTATGGTTTCCAATACTATGAAGAGACACCTTCACCACAATCATGACTTTTCTTTTAAAGAAAACATTTAGTTGGAGCTGGTTTACATTTTCAGCTGTTTGGTTCATTATCCTCATGATGGGATGTGTGGCATCATGAAGGAGACATGGGGCTGGAGGATCAAAGAGTTCTATGTTGTCATCTACTGGCAGGCAAGTTACTTTAGGTGTAACTTAAACACAAGTGGCCTTAAAGACAAGCTCTAAGATGATATACTTTCTCCCACAAGACAATCTCCCAGTAGTGTTACTCATTATGGGCCAAACATACACACACTTGGGTCTATGGGAGCCATATCCATTGAAAGCACCACACTATCCATGTCTGTGGATCAAGAATTCATACAAAATGCATGTAATAGACAAAAGAATGTAACACATTAAAGGAAACAAAACTAAGAGTAAAAGTGATGATTTCATACTAGAGACATTTTAATTTAAATTAAAGAAGATGAAAACACAATTATTCAGAAACTATAAAAGATGCGTATATGCATTATGCTTTTTACAACCCTGTTAGATGTAACTCTAAAATATAATAAAGTTTGACCTCCAAATTAATTTATTAAAAAACATAAAAGATAAGACTAAAAATGTTACCATATGGTTTTGCAGCACAATATAAACAAAAATAGAAACAGTATAAAGGTATGAATACATTATGTCATATCTCCTGTGAAGAGTGGCTTTTATGTACTCTTCCCAGTGCCTTCACATTCTTATCAGCCACCAGTGGTTTTCTTTGTTATGCTCGACAACTGTCATTAGCCTTGTACTCATCTTGACTTCAAGTTTCTGGTTCCTCTTTTTAAATTCTATACTATAATATTCTAAGCTCTGCAATAAACAAATTAAGTAGTAGTCAAGATGAAGTTACTAAAGTGAAATAGGTATCATTTTCTCTAGAATGAGCTGATTCCTGAGGATAGCACCTTGAGATATTGGTACTATCTTAATCCAAAATAGATTCAAATGAAGAAAATCATTTTTATACCACGTGGGGCCTTTTGGCAAGTGCTGCCACATTAGCATTCTGGTTAATGATAAATATATTGAACACTTTTCTACACATTCTGCTGGGATTGCCAGCTTTCAGTATTTATCCAGAAGGCCTAGTGAATAACACTAGAACATACTGAATAGTGATGAGTGTGGTGTGATCAATAAATAACAAGAAATTGTATTTTAGCCTAGGCATTTGAATATGTCTTAAAATATAGAAACATCTTACTGAAATGTGTCAGAAATTTTTCTTTAATCTTTCCTTTGTCTTGTCTTAGTCCATGGTGATAATCATTATAAAAGCAGAATTTTAAAGAAAGATTCTTAAATCTGAAACTCCAAGACTGTTGCAAAAATACAAAATCAGGGCTTGATACTGCTATATCTTCATCTTCTGCATTCAGTGGAACCAGACACAGATGCTGGGACAGCTGGTTTCACTGACAATAAGTCTTTATTGCTTGCAGGAGTGTGCCCTGAATGCCTGTGCCTATGCCTTCTGAGAATTCTGACCATCTGCCCTTTAGAAAAGCTTTTACCCAGAGAACATTAGATTATCTTGTCGAAGTTCATCACCCACCCAAACTGGGCTCCGGGCATTGTTGAAATAATGATATAAACAATATTCAGATAAAATGGCTTCCAGGACTCTATATGTTCTTCCCCTATTACAGACATACCATCCTCCCAAAATCAGTTTGCCCCTGTCAGAGTGCCTCTTGCATCCGGTGACATTTTTTTCCTAAAATATGTGAATACTAATCACTAATCATAGGGAAATTCTCTTACAGGAAGGATCATTATGGTTCATTTCCTATTGTCTTGGTTTGAAGGAATTTGTTTTGCTTTCAGAGTGAAATTAGATTTCTAAGAGCCTGTGAGCCAGGAAGAGAGTTCAGTTGGTTGTCAAATGATTTAGCCAGTATGAATGCATGATAACATATCTAGAAAGAAGACCTATATGTCATAGTGGATAATATTACATACATTTCTTTAGTTCATTTTTGAGGGGGGTAGTTTTTGAAATTCGCATATAGCACTCCAATGGACAAAAGAAGCTATTTTGTACATGGCATATGTTAAGCTGACACAAAGACATGTTTTCTGGATTTTTGGCACACAAAAGCAGATTGGTGAGATTGAGGGATGCCCAGAGTATGGGTCAAGCCACTCACTCAGAAACAAGAATATGAGCATGGTGCTTCTAGACATTGAGAAAATCAATGTGGGCATGAATGGAAAGAAAACTGTCCCTAGAATCACAGTGTCTCAGGAAGGCACAGTGGAAGCGATGTGCTATGAACCAATAAGGAAAAGGTTTGTCCAGAAATAATCTGCTGATCGCATTGGCATATAACTAAGATCCAATTGTACAGTGACGTTAATCTCAAGACTGATGCTCCTAGTCTCACTAAGTGAGTTGCCCTTTTCTGCCCTCACAGTGACTAACTTAACACCAGAGAGAGTAACAGCTTTTGCAAAAAGTTTCTAATCCCAGAGGAGAAAAGAGCCTGGCTTTTAAATGAGAAAATCTGGAGTATACTTTCCACACACAAACAGGATAAATACAGACGATTGTAGCACATCTTTTTTTATTTTTATTTTTTATTTTTCGGCTTTTTTAAAATTGAACACCTTTATTTTAAAAAACAAAGATAAATATACAGATTTTAAGAATTTTTGCATATAAGTGTACGAATACATTTTTGTCAGTACTTGGCTTTTTTAAAGGTTTGATAGTGCGCATTAAGATCTTACTAGTTACAATGAGCATAAAGTACATGTAAAACAAGATGTAACCTGGAATTAGTCAAAGTTTTCTTGGTGTGTAAAGACTAGCACATCTTATAGCTAAGTCATCCAGTGTTCCCACTCTTTTATTATTAATCATTTTATTCATTTACATTTTAAATGACATCCCCCTTCCCAGTTTCCTGTCCACAAAACCTCCATCCTATGCTCCTTGTCCTTCTTCTCATTTGCTCTATGAGGGTGCTCCTCCACTCCAGCTCCATCATGCCTGCATCCCCATAAGCTGGGAGATCAAACCCCCACAGAACTAAGGTCCTGCCTTCCCATCCTTTGCATATATAGCTGAAGCCATGAATCTTTCCATGATTTAATCCCTGGGAGCTCTGGGTGATCCAGTTATTTGATACTGTTCTTTCTATGAAGTTGCAATCCCCTTTAGCTCCTTCATTCCTTCCCCTAACTCTTCCATTGAGGTTCTCAGGCTCAATCATATGGTTAGCTGTAATTGTCCTTGTCTGTGCTAGCAGAACTTCTAGAGCCATACAAAGCTCCTGTCAGCAAGTGCTTCTTGGCATCAGCAATAATGTCTAGGTTTGAGTCTGCACTTGGGATGCTTCCCATGGTTGTGAAATCTCTGGATGGCCTTTCCTTCAGTCTCTGCTTCATATATTGTCCCTGTATTTCCCTTTAACAGAAAAAAAAATCTGAGCTACAAAATTTGAGCTGTCTGGGAGGCACCCATTCCTCAATTAAGGACAGGGATCTCTACTAGAGGTGGTCTCTACAGGTTTCATATCAGCTTTTTGGTTACTTTGACTAAAATCATTCCTGTTGGGTCCTTAGTAGCTCTCATTTCCCTGATGTCTTAGACTTTCTAATGGCTAGCCACAGTTCCCAATTTCCCACTGTTTTATGTTTGTATTCAGTTTTCTGACCCTCTGTCCTTCCCTCCTGTCCCTTCCCATATCTGATTGTGCCCCCCTTGTTTCCTCCACCTTCTCCCTCCCTTTCATGTACCTCACTCTCACTCTTGTAATTTATCACTTTTCTTTGTAGGATTAAAGCATCCACACTTTGGTCTTCCTTCTTTTTAAGCTCCATATGATTTGTAGTTTTATTATGGGAAATCTGACCTTTTTGATTACTATCTACTTTTTAGTGAGTAGATGTCATGTGTGTTCTTTTGTGACTGGGATCCCTGACTCAGGAGGGTATTTTCTAGTTTCATCCATTTGCCTGGGAATTTTGTAAAGTCATTGTTTTTAATAACTGAATAGTACTCTTGTGTAAATGTACCACATTTTCTATATCTATGCTGTTGTTGTTGCTGTTGTTGTTTAAGATCATCTGGGTTATTTCCAGATTCTGGCTATTATTAACAAGGCTACTATAAAAATAGTGGAGCATGTGTTGTGGTTGTATGTTGCAGCCACTTTGGGTTTATTACCAGGTGTGGTATAGTTAGGTATTCAGGTAGAACTATTTTCATTTTTCTGAGGAACCTCAAAATTTTATCACTTATTTTTATTTGTTTTCTTAAATTGAGATATAGCTCCTTTCCCATTCTTGTCATTATATATACAACTTTTTAAGTATATAACGACAGTAATAATAATAAAAATAACACTGGAACAGGGTACTATGAAAGTCTCAGCTGAGAGCAAAATACTCAGCATCCTCCTTCACATAGGCACATCATTAGGAAAATGGTCTATTTTATAAAGATACTGATTATACCTATGAGTACTTTATTATACTGATTAATCACCTGTCTGGAGCTCCATACCATAATGACAGTTCATAATGACAACACTGAAATATTAGCAGAGTGCCAGCATTTTTTGTTCAACAAAATCTTTGTTTCAAAGTTAGTAAATTCATACTATATGCTAACTGCTTTTCCTGTGTATTTCTTTCAATTAAAAAAAATGTGATTTTCATAGTGCCCACAGGGTTTTTTTTTTTTTTTTTTTTTTTTTTTTTTTTTTTTCCAATTAGGGAGCATTTTATCTGAATTGTCCCAAACGATGTACTATATTACATATTAGCAATTTAAACTTATTTTTATTCTTCTATCTTAATAAATTATGTATATCTTCAAATGAGCTCTCCTTACCATTATATATCATCTAGAGGCAGTGATAGAATAGTTACTTTTCACAAATGGATAAGGAGCTTAAAGTCATGATTTTCAGTGGCAGGATCTTTAAACTGTTATGTGTTGACAAAGGATTTTAAGAAATAAGTGAAATAACTCAGATTTATAAATTTAATAAGTTTACTTTGAGTGTTTATTTTATATTACAATTATATGATATATGAATAATTAGTATATCATTTTATGTACAACTACCTAAATAAATAGGTTCTCTCATAGGAGAGAACATGTCTTTACTCATGTTCATAGATATTTCTGCTCAAAATGCTTGATGATGGTGGAAGTAGTTCATACCAATGGAGGTCATTCATATTTGTGACTTTCTAAGTACATGTCACATATGTATAAAGAATAATATATAATATTTATTATCTGCTTGGACACTCATTGAACAAACTAAGAAACATATTCAAAGGTCCTTTTCCTAAAATTATATAACCAAGAAAATGTTAAAGCATTACTATGCTTTTGTTTTTTCATATTTCATATTTTTAAATCATAATTTAGGATAGAAGCTACCATTTTAAGATTAAAGGTTTATATAAATTGAGCATCTGAGGCATGTACTTCTCATTTGCTTAGAATCTGATATGAAATGTATGCTTATGTTCTGCTAATACTTAAGATTTTATCACTTCCAATTAATGACCCATCATGATGTGAAGCACAAGACAGGAGCTTAGTCAGTATAATGAAATACTCATAAGTATAATCTTTATAGGATAGACTATTTTTCTAACCATATGCATTTGTGAATGAGAAACCTAATATGTTGCTCTCAACGGAGATTTTCATGAAACTCTAACCAACTATGAGAAACAAATTGATGGAGGTAATTTGAGCTGATTAAAACAGACACTTAGACCAAAGGTGGAATTAGGTTCTGACATTTGCACAAGCAATAAAATGCAAGATTGAATACAATGCTAGTGCCGGAAAGAAAGCTTAAAATTACTTATTTTATATTGCACAATTTTAAGGGAGAAATGAAAAGAATTATGACTTGAGAGAATCAGTGAGTTGCTCACTTAGGAAGGAGAGGAAACAGTTTGTCTCAATGCTTTGGGTGACACTCCTCTTCAATTGAATAGAAAAGTTAAAATAACTTTTTTTTAAAGTTTAGTCATAGGTACTGAAAAGTAAGGACAGCAAATGACACCATAATTTTAAAAATATTAGGATTTAGAGTTACCTAAAATTTAATGAGGCTAGGGATGGAAAACTGTGGGGGTTGCTTAAATCAAACTAAGGATTCATGAAGACTTTAGATTCTAAAAGAAAACTCATTAGTATTAATCAAATAATTGTTTAAAAGAGCAGTTTGAACCAAGATACCATATACAGGTGAATAATGTTGATTCCAGAAGATATAGATTTCTTAATTAGAAATCTTGATGCTATGGATGAGCTACCTGTCCAATATATTGTTCAGGGAAGGTACAGGAACAAATAAAAATGCAGACAAATTTCATTTCTCTAAGATTCCCAGAGCTAAATGATAAAACTTCTCTGGTGAAGATATCATAGACTTTAGTTGGAGAACAGAGACCTCTGTCATGAAATTACCAGGTTAAAATTTCTTTGCTGGTTTGTTTTCATAGTTCTGGATAGTGCTGCTCATTCTGTGGTAGGAGAAAATGCATCACTGATCTTACCTGACATTGGACCCTGCATGCTATAATATTGTTTGACACAAGGCAAGACGTGTCCATTATTGAACTAAAGTCAAGACGCTCCATGATGGAACCAACTGTTCTTTTCTACAGGAGAGTTCATGGATGGTGGATTAAACATGGTCAAAATCTTTGGAAATAAAGTCATAGTCTTAGGGGAGAACCTATTGCTATTGCTTTGAAGAATGATTACATTGATAAATTCCTTTTTAACTATTTATTTGTATATTCACAGATTTATGATGTTACTGGCCTTGGTCAGAGGAGGATATTATTCCAGTGATTAGTAGTTAATGAAGAGACTCACAAAGCATTGTAGAAATAAGGGCAGAAAAATGTAAGAACCAGCGGGTAAAGTCACCTACTGTGACAAAGTATATTGTCAATATTATAGGGAAATCTCACTCATAAAATTTTAGCAATATAGTCACCCATACCAGATCTGTGTAAAGATCGCAACAGTTGATATCTCAATGTATATTTGAGAAATTTCCTATCCCACACTAGTTGAAGAACTACAGATAATGAATGGCTACAGATAAAAGGAGATCAAGTCTTCCACAAGAAAAGAGTCCCTTATAAATTAACTAATCGAAAATAGTTTGCACTGTACACATAAATAAGAGAATCACTAAAATAGACTTAATAGATTTATTAAATCAAATGTAATAAAAAAAGCTTTGATTTCAGAAGTAGTTGTAAGGACATGGATATAATGGAGGGAAAAGAATTCTAGGGAAAAATGATGTAAACACAATATTCCTGTGTACAATTCTAGAATAATAGTATGAACAAAACATACAAAATATATGAAGACTAAAGACTAATCAACAATAAAATACTAAAATACATTAAAATGGCAAAAAAAAACAATTAAATGCTTGCCTTTTTGAGGCAGTATCACTGCAGCAAAATCTGGTTCTCACTTGTGATTCTTGCCTCCTATTTGGATCACCAAAGGCAGTACTGATCACAGGTGCTCTCTGAAAGGCCTTTCAGATTCATATGGAGATACAAGATGAAGAATGCAAGCAATCATCAAAGAACATGAAATAAGAGGTGGGGAATATTTTATTGTATGGTCTTTCTTTTCTCTCTTCAGGAATCTTCTCCAGGAAGTAGTTCTAACATTCACTGTCAATGGAGACATTCTACACTTTCAAGCTAACATCTCATCAGAAGGAATCATCTCTCTCCACAGATCTTTGAAGCAGGAGCCAGGACAAAAGTTCATCTTTACACATCACATGCCATTTACATTTGCCTCTAGTCCCTTTTCTCAAAGCATCATCAACATGGACATGAACCTCAGGAATGAAATCACAGCTCTTCGGTGTTAGTAAAAACAGTGGCAGTCTTCTAGGAGCAGGGCATATAAAGACTTGACCAGCCACTGTGCTTTTCCATCTGCTTCTGGTACACAAATTTCTAAACAGCTTCTTCCCAGCTCAGAGTAGGTTCCATAACTTCTCTTTTTTTCTTTTAATGGCTCATTTGTAAAATTGTCCTGATTTTTCCAAGCTTTTGACCATTAGAAATTTTTTAATAGTTTTTTTAGAGCAGTGCACTATTCTTCTGTAGTCCTGAAAGGACAATGTATTCTGTATGAGTGCATGGCATGAGACAGCTAATTTAAGAGTCTTTTATGAATAGAGTTTGCATTAATAATTATAAAACAGTGGCAGTAGTTAGAGAAAGTACTGAGGATGACTATGATGCTTATCTTGTGTTTGGTACATATGATTCTACATATAGTTCTACTCAAATATTTATTAGGCTTGAACTTGATATGATTATTATAAATTGAAATATTATAAGCTGATATATAAACATCTAAATGCCTAAACATAAAGCTCAGTCTTCAAAGATGCTCCTGCTGTCTGCTACTAAAACTCTTAATCAAGTGGCTGACTGTGAATTGTGGACATGTCTACTGCCAGGTGTCAAGAGACAATAACTTCTCCATTTCTATGTCATAACATCTAGAAGCCAAGACAGGTACCTAAAAGGTAAGGCAAGAATATAGGTAGAAGTAAGAAAACTCACATGTCAATGGCGAAAAACAGCTGTGTAATTGCAACAGCTGTGTAAAGGGAAAATATTAATAAAGTATCTGCTACTGCCCCATTGCCAGACCAGCATATTCCTTCACTGAATTCTAAAGTTTATTCTTAAATGCACATTTAAATAGAGGTCCCACTGCTCATCAATAAAGCTTCTTTTTACAGAAAATGGAGAAAACCACAACTGGATAAATATAACACTTAGAAAATATCATGAAAAAATTATGAGAAAAAATTTTAAGAAGACTTCCATGAAACAGCATATTCTAAAAATGGTTAGATAACTGTCAACACTAGAACAATGGGGCATGTCAACATGAAAGGGGGGAATTTATTTGGTCCCAATTCAAGACAAAAGAAACTAGAGTATACTAATGACCACTGAAAATGAGTTTTAGATGCTCCCAGAGATATTATACTTATGAGCTAGCCAAACAGATAGGCTGGGCTTAAAATAATATGAACACTGTCTACTTAACGGATTTAGAGTTTTATATATGTGTGTATACACACATGTATGTAACAATAATCATTCAAGTAAAAAGAAACTAACAACTTGAATTTTACATAGCATGGGGAGAGGTGTGAGGGAAGTAAGAAAGATAATTTTATTTCATTATAAATTTTTAATTAAAAAAAGTTCAAACTATATGTTTCTAAAATGAATGTTTATATCACCACACAGTAAATTTGAAAAGACTAAGTCATTGTGTTGAGGATTTTATCTTTATATGTTTATTTCATATTGGATATTCTCTGTATTTACATTTCAAATGTTATTCTCTTTCCTCTTCTCTCTCATCTCCCTCCCCCTTCACCTTGCTTCCATGAAGATGCTCCCACTCCCAACCATTTACTCCCACCTCAGCACCTTGGCATTCCCCTACACTGGAAAAATGAGCCTTCACTGGACCAAAGGCCTCTCCTCACATTGATGCCAGATAATGCTATCCATTGCTACATATGCACCTGGGGCCATGGGTCTCTTTATCTGTACTCATTGGTTTGTGTTTTAGTCCCTGGAAGCTGTGGAGGGTTTCGTTGGTTGATGTTGATTTTTCCTCCCATGGAGTTGCAAACCCTTTCAGCTACTTCAGTTCTTTCTCTAACTCCTTTATTGTGGTCTCTGTATTCAGTCTTATGGCTAGCTGCAAGCACCATCAACTGTATCAGTATGGCTCTGGCAGAGCCTCTGGGAAGGCAATCATATCAGGATTCTGCCAATAAGCACTTCTTGAAATGGTCTCATATAAGGTAGAAGATGTGATCTGTCACCAAAGGCTGGCTTCTGGTCTCCATATATGTAGTATAGTAAACCTTTGTTAACATATATGATTTCATATATGGGGACACACAGATACATCCAAGGCAGTGTGTGATCCTGGATTATCTATAGGTATGTGAGTGTGTGTGGGTGGGTGTTATATATATATATATTCAATCTATATTGTGGGTTATATATGTTTATATATATATTATACATAATATGGTAATGATTATATATTATGTATCAATTATATATCAAGTATTATACATACAAGGATATATATGTATAAAGCAATGTATATGTCTTTGTGTGTGCACATATATTTACACACATTGTGTGTACATAATATATTTGAGAAAGATTCAAAATTTTAGTAACATTTAAAATTGCAATATCTTATCTAGACTGTTTAAGATAAAGAGTACATGGATGAAAGATTGTCAAATGCTGCAAATACATTATCCTATGTCTGATTTTTTTAAATAAATCATATCCCTGCTCACTTTTCAAATGCAAATTTTTGTCTAAACTATGATGTCATCATAAATGATGAATGACTCATATTGCAACATGCTCAGTAGGAATATGTTATTATTCTAAGATGCCTTTGAATGAAAAGTAAAACTTCAAGGTTCTTTGCAAAATACATATTTCATTTGCCATAGACAATCCATAAGAAAAGAAGAAGAGTTTATATCTATAGCATATCAGAATGTTAAGGATAATGGTTACTTTGTCACATTTGCTGGCTTTTGAATATTACCAGTTTCTGAGTGTCTATTTTTGTTGCCTTTTTCCAGTTTGCTACAATTCTTCTGGTAAAATAAACATGTCATAGCTGTACTTTCTATTATATTTTCACTTCACAGGAGATTTAAATTTTTTATCTTTTTTGAGATTATAATATGATTATATTTCTACCATCCTTTTTTTGATTCTAAAACTTCCCATGTACTGTGTCTATATATATATATATATGAATATAACTTAAGAAAATCTTTAAGTCTTAAAAAAAATTAAAAAGATTAATTTGAAGATCTACTTATTAATATTGCTTTTTGGAAAAATACAGGGAATATAAGTAAATATTAGTGTGATAGTTTATATGTGTTTGGCAATATTAGGAGGTGTGGCTAGGTTACAATATGTATGTCACTGTGGACATGGGCCCTCACATTAGCTGGTTGAAAACCAGGCTTCCACTAGCACCTTTCAGATGAAGATGTAGAATTCTTAGCTCCTCTTGTACCATGCCTGCCTGGATGCTGCCATGCTTCCCAATTCCCCACCTTGATGGTACTAAATTTAACTTATGAACCTGTAAGCCAGCCCCAATTAAATATTGTTCAGTTGCCTTTGTCATGGTGTCTGTTCACAGAAGTAAATCCATAACTAAGATAATAAGTAGTCCTGATAATTTATTTTAACTTTACACACACACACACACACACACACACACATATATATACATATATATATATATATATATATATATATTACAGAAATTAATAAAATAATCCTAGTTCTATCCTGAAGAACAAGGTGACATTTGTACCATTAATGAATGTACATGCTGGATATCATGCTAAGATATTAGAGGCATTATTAAAGAAGCTAGTTTACTCTTCGTTACTATTGAAGGGGTATTAACCGCCTAATACTAGAAAATAAGAATAAATTAATAGAATCTACAGCCATATTTGAATCATATTCATGTTATTTTTGCATTTCTCTGCTAGTAAATTAATGGCTAAAAACAACACTTTATTGTTGGACTAAGATCTACCAGTCTCCTATACCTGAAACCTCATCTTATGGAAAAACTATATCTCTGGGCCAACTATAAAGATATAATATGCCAACATTCTTCTTATTATTATTTTTATTGGATTTTTTTACATTTACATTTTAATTGTTATGCCCTTCCTTCACAATCCCATAAGATTCTGCCCTCCACTGCTCTCATGGAAGTGCTCCCACTCCAAACTATCATCTCCACCTCAGTGCCTTGGCATTCCTCTACATTGGGAAAACACACTTTCACTGGATCAAAGGTCTCTTATTCCATTGATGCCAGACAATGCTATCCTCTGCAAATAAGCAACTGGAGCCATGAGTCTCTGCATGTGTGGTCATTAGTTGGGGTTTTAGTCCCTGGGATTTCTGGAGAATTTGGATGGTTTATAATGTAATTCTTCACATGGTGTTGTAAACTCTTTCAGGTACTTCAGTCCTTTCTCTATCTCCATCACTGGGATTTTCATGTTACAATGTTCAAGCTAGTCTATATTATACTATCATATAATAACATATATACATGATTTAGTATGGGTTTAGCTGATATAGTCCAATGGTTAGTTGCAAGCATCCTCAACTGCATCTGTATGACTCTGTCAGAGCTTATGAAGAACCATCCATGTCTAGCTCTTGTCAGTGAGCTCTTCTTGGCATCAGCAATAGAGGTTTGGTTTGGTGGCTGCATACAGGGGTGGATTTCCAGGTGAGGCAGTCTCTGAATGATCTTCTTCAATCCCTTCTCTGTTTGCCCCCGTAATTTCTCTAGTGTTTTGTTCTCCCTTCTAAGGACAACTGAGGCATCCACCTCCTAGTCTTCCTTCTTTTAAGCTTCATAAGTTCTATGAATTGTCTCATGAGTATAGTTTTGTGGGGTTCTTATCAGTGAGTGCATACCATATGTGTTATTTGTGAGTGGCTTACCTCACTCAGAATGATAGCTTCTTGTTCTGTTCATTTGCCTAGGAATTAGATAATGTCAATATTTCTCTTAGGTGAGTAGTCCAACATTGTATAAATGTACCACAATTCTTGAATCCATTCCCCTATTGAAAGACATCTGGGTTCTTTCCAGCTACTGGCTACTATAATTAAGGCTGCTATGAACATGGTAGGGTATGGTCTTTGTTATATGTTGAAACGTTTTTTTGGTATATGTCCAGGAGTGGTATAGCTGGGTCCTCAGGTAGTACTATATCCAATTTTCTGAGAAAACGCCAGATTGATTTCCAGAGTGGTTGTACCAGTTTCTAATCTCATCAGGAGAGGAGGAGTGTTCCTCTTTGTCCACATGCTCACCATTATCTGTTATAAGCTTTGTTTTTGAACTTTGAGATTCTGACTGGTGAAATGGAATCTTATGATTGCTTTGATTTGCATTTCCCTGATTGCTAGGGATGTTGAGCATTTCTTTAGATGCTACTCATCCATCAGGTATTCCTCAGTTGAGAATGCTTTGTTTAGCTCTGTAACTGATTTTTAATAGGTTTACTTGATTCTTTGGAATCTATCCTTTTGAGTTCTTTGTATATATTAGATATAAGCCATCTATTCAATATAGGATTGGAAAAGATACTTTGTCAATCTGTTGGCTGCTGTTTTGTCCGCTTCACAGTGTTCTTAGCCTTATAAAAACTTTGCAATTTTATGAGGTTTCATTAGTTGATTCTTGATCTTAGAGTGTCAGACACAGTTGTTCTATTTATGTAATCTCCCATTGTGCCTATGTGTTCTAAGCTCTTCCCCACTATCTCTTCTCTTAGTTGTTATGTACCTGGATTTATGTGGAGGTCTTTGAACCACTTGGACTTGAGCTTTCTCCAAAGAGATAAGAATTGATTGATTTGCATTCTTCCCCATACTGACTGCCATTTGAACCAGCCCCATTTGTGAAAGAAGCTGTCCTTTTTCCACTGAATGTGTTTAGCTCCTTTGTCAAAGATCAAATGAACATAGGTGAGTGGGTTCATTTCTGGGTCTCAATTCTTTTCCATTGATCTACCTTTCTTCCTCTGTACCAATACCATGTAGTTTTTAATCACAATTGATCTGTAATACAACTTGAGGTTAGAGGTGGTGATTTCCCCTGGAAGTTCTGTTAATGTTGAGAATAATTTTCACTATCATGGGTGGATTTTTGTTATAACAAATAAATTTTAAAATTGCTCTTCCTATGAAGAATTGAGTTGGAATTTTTATAGAGATTACATTGAATCTGAAGATTTCTTTCAGCAAGATGTCCATTTTTACTATTATGATCATTCTAATCTATGAGTATGGGAGATCACAAAAAACTTAGATCTTTTCCATTAGATTCTATATTTATTTACAATTAATAATATCTTGAACTTTAAAATTGCCTTTATTCCCTTTCTGTTTGCAAACACATCTATATTTCTTGAAGGAAAAGAGTAGAACTTGATTCATAATTTGAATCCTAGTGGAATAAAAGTAAGGGTATCATTGAGTTAGTACTTTAAAGGCAGTGCAGGCAAGTATTCCAAGGGTAGTAATGATGCAATTATGTCTTTATGTTTTACTATTTAACTATGAAATGAAAGGGATATTTTGTATTACACAATATTTGATGACTAAAATTTACACTGATATTTAATAAGAAATCAAATTATTGTGCCTGAATATATTTCTTTCAAAATATGCAATTAGTTTTAATTTAAACTGAAGAAAAATGACAAAGCTTTTCAGAGACATAAAAGTGTGTTTTATAAAGATTAAATTTTAAAAGACTACAAAGATTTAATTATGTTAGCATTCAATTTCTCCTTAATGCATTATCACAATAAATAAAAAATGTATTTCCTCTTTGCCCCTATAATTACAATATTTGTCACCATCCCTTTCAGTTTAGGAAAGAAATAGACAATATCAGTAAAACATAAATCAAAACACATAATTATGAAATGTGTTATAAAACAATGTTCTTTCCTGTTATAGACATTGAAACATATTTGCAGTCTTCTACACAGGGCTTGATTTGAAATATTTGAATCACTTCAAATCACACAAAAATATCCATCATCTCCCAAATAAAAGTCTGCTGTCCCTAGGAACTCGACAGATAACATACTGTTCATTGTCCATCAGGTGTGATTCCCAATGTCCGTCTGTTTTATCTAAGTGAAGCAAAGAAACAAGGTAGAATAACATACTATTGCCTTTTTGCTGATAAACAATGCAATGCCGCTGCTGGCCAGCCATTGAGTACCAAGGATCTTCTTGTTCTTACTGTCCTCAAACTGAGATTACAAGCATGGAGTTCCTGGCTTTTTCCCTAGAGCCTTGAGCTCAAACCCTAGGCTCATGATTACATGACTTGGTGCTTTACTACCTGACAAGTCTCACCCTTTCCCTTTCTCTCTTTCAATGTATTATACTGACATTAAAGTTACTCATCTTTCATGGTTTTGATATACCATTGTAAGAGATCTTTAAAAACAGTTGTTAAGAATACCTTTGTTGACTCATAATGAAACAACACTTATCTTTTCTGCTACATCGTTCAAAGGTTATATGCAGGAGTACAGAATATTTAAATTATTACAAAATTGTACAAAGTGAAAAATATGCCACTTGAACATTGTGGTTATATTATCAAAACATATTAAAATGTCTGAGACTTCGGTAGGAAAATAAATGAAGAGTTCTAACTCAAAATACCATGTTGCTTTCCAGTTTTGTGCCCATTTCTCTATTTTCCTTTTTCCCAATTTTAGTAAAAACAGATCTCTTTCTCACAAATATGTCCTCAATATAGTATAGTCTCCCTCTTCTCTCACCATCCTCTTCATTTACATCTATTTACTTTACTACTCTCATTAGAAAGCAAACAAACTAACTAACCAACAACAACAACAGCAACAACAACAAGAACAAAACCCACAGGCTTCTAAAGATTGCCACCAAACAACACAAAATAAATTATGAATTAGATGAAGTAAAAACTAACATACTAAAGCTGGAAAGGGTAAAACAACCAACTGCAGGAAATGTGTGCCATGATTTTCCTGCAGACACCTGGTACAGAATTTTATAGGTCCTGTTCTTCCTGTTTCTATTTCTCTAAGCTCATATGCACCTTGTTCAAACAGTCTTCCTCTACCTAGAGTCTTTCATTCCTTATTGCACTTACAATCATTGTGTCTCTGCTTCTGGGGGATTCCCTATGCTCTGAGTAGAGGAATTTAATGGGAACTTTAAATGAGATCCTGTCGTTTCATATGTATCTGTTCTCATCTGCTGCCAGAGAAAACCTCTCTGATGATGAGTGGTTAAAGCACTGATCTATGACTATAGCAGAATATCATTAGGAATCACATTTGTAGTCTTCATTATCGTCGTGGTTGTCATCATCATCTTCATCGTAGCCATCATCATCATCATCATCGTCATCATCGTCATCATCATCCCGAAAGATCCCAGGGACTAACCTATCAATCAAAGAGTATATATGGATGGTTCCAGGTATCCAGGTATCACCTTTTTATCTTCAAGGAAATTCCAGTTGTACTGTTTCCACCCCAATCCTCAAATTCTTCGCCATCCCCATTGTCTCTCCCCATACACTTTATCTCTCTCGTACCCTCCCACCACAGGATCCATATCCCCTGCTATTGTTCTCATTCATCTGCAGTCTGTTCATAAAATCTATTTTGTTTTCCCCTCCAGAGAAATCCATGCATTCCCAACTAGATTCCTCTTTATTTATGCTCTCTGATCTATCCTTACTGATGGTAGCTTGGTTATCATTAACTTGATGGCTGGAATTCACCTATAAGTAAAAGCATAGAGTCTTTATTTTTCTGGGTCTAAATGACATCACTCCAGAGTTATGTTTTTTCTAGTTCCATCCTATTTCCTGCAAACTTCATGATGCCATTAAAAACCATAAATATAACAAAGAAGTAATACTCTGCTTTGAACATGTCAACATTTATTTTAAACATTCTTCTCTGGAGGAACACCTAGATTGTTTTAAGTCTCTGCTAATTGTGAATAAATTCACAATGATCATGAGTGAGCAAGTATCCTGGTGTACAATTGAGCTTCCTTTGAATTGGTGCTGAAGAGTGGTATAGCTGGGTACTGGGACAGATTTGGTCCAACTTTTTCAGAAGTAACCATATTGATTTCCTTAGTGACTGTAGGAGTGTGCTCCAGCAATAGAGTAGTGTTTCCCTGGCTCCATGGCTTCACCAGCATGAGCTGTAATATATGTTATTGATCTTAACCATTTTGATAGGCATAAGATGGAATCTTGGAGTAGTATTGATTTGCATTTTCCTGAGGGCTAAAAATGTGGAGCATTTCTTTAAGTGTTTTTCAGACACTTGATATTTCTTTATCAAGAATTCTCTGTTTATATCTAAATTGTTTTTTCTTTCTTGTTTTTGCTTTCTGTTTGTTTTATTTTAGTTGATAATTGCCCTTTCAAGTTCTATTTTTAAAAGTGTATTTGAATTTTTATGAGGATTTTATTGAGTTTACTATGTTATTTTCTCTATCCAGGAGCATCTGAGCTCCTTCTATCTTCTACTATCTTCTACAATCACTTTCTTCAGTACTTAAAGGTTTTTTTTTTAATTATAAAATTCTTTCAGTTGCTTGGTTAGGGTTACCCCAAGTTATTTTATAATATTGGAGGCTATTGTGAAAGGCAATGTTTTTCTGTTTTCTGCTGTAGCCAATTTTTTCATTTGTATATAGGAAAACTACTAATTTCTTATTTATTTGCTTGTTAATTCAGCCACTTTGCTGGAAGTGTTTATCAGTTGTATGAGTAATTTTATAGGGGCTATTTAGAATTTAATTAATGTTACAGATTACTTTAAATGATTTTCATTAATGAAACATCCCTGATTCTCTGGAATGAAGCCTACCTGATCATGGTTCATGATCTGGATGTCTTTCTTCTTAATAATGATATTTGGTCTCTTACATGCCGAGTGCTTACCACAAACCACTGACAAATTAAAATGTCAGCAGTTTACTTATTGTTACTATAGTTTCTTTTAGTCCTTTATAGAAAAATATTAACTCACTACATGTCAGTTCATTTTCTTGTGTCATAGTGGAAGTTTACTGCGTCTTTCTAGTTTAATTTTATATTTCCTTCTGGTCTTTGCTGCCATAAGTGTATCTGTGTTTACTTTGATGTTTTAGAAAAAAATAAATGAAATAAAACATTTATTGGAAGTCATTCTTTTTGCATCACAATTCTCTGCTTACCAAAATATGATTAATTTACAACTAACCTCCTTGTTGAATAGAGGCTATCTGATAAACAAAAGTAAATTTGTTGGCAGATTTAAGATCCAAAAGAGATTCTCTTTTACCTAATAACTCTGGTTGGCCTTGAATATTATTAATCACATTTGGTTTCCTCAGGTGCAATCAAGAAAATGATGAAAAGTCCTCAGAACAGAGGCTTGAATAATTTATTTTACCACTGGTTGAAATTGCTCTGTTGTTCCATGAAATTTCAAGATTCTAAGAGGAGGGGGGCAGCCATAAAAGATTAATGCTCCATAAAGTCTGTAGCATTCTGCTGTATATAAGGTTACATAAAATTTGCTAAAAGCTGTATTATAACAGTTATAAAAGAGTAAAAATTAATACCTTAGCCTTAGCTGTTTGGTTTCAATAACTACTAGGTCATGGTTTGTTATATTATTTCTGAATATAATTGTCTCTCACAGACACACATATATAAATTCTGCAAGTAGAATCAAGGACCTTTAAAAATCTATGCTAGGATAGATTACTATAAAAGATAATTAGGATTACTATAAAAGATAATTAAATGACACCAATAATGAAAAATATCATCACTTGAATTGCAAAGTTCAATAATTTTCGGCAGAAGTTGATTTGAGGTTCTACTAAGTGAAACAAATCACCATGTGTGGATTCCTGTGAGACTCCCGCCCTACCACAAGGGCAAACTCTAGGATGTTCAGCCAAGCCAGGACTAACATTAAAATCTGAGCTTTCCCACACTTAGTTTACCAGATTTTAACACCATTCATTCATCTTTTCAAACCCTAGAATGAGAGATATTTATTTTCTTCCTGGCTTACATCTAGTAACATATACATTTTAAGTTTCCAGTCCTAAATAACATCTATTCTTGGGTACACTCTCTCTAATTTTTTCTACTCTGAAAGTAAAATCAAGGATATGAAAAACAATATAAGTTATTTTACTAATGATCAGCAAAACAAAGGCTTCCATAGTTATATTTTTCCAGTGATAGCTGTTTTTCTCTGATTGGGAAATGGGGAAATAATGCCCTGCAATGGCACCTTCATGTTTGGTGTCTATCTGAAGTGATGACTAAGTGAAAGCAAACTTAAGTGAAGAAAGGTTAATACATTGTGCCAACTCTTAATCTACCCCCCCCCCTTAGGAAAAACCTGTTTCCTATTGAAATAAAATTATTTTTCACATTAGTGCAGCAAAACATTTCTATCATTCTGCCTATGGTAAATTAGTTATTGCATAGGCTAATAGTAATTTTCCTCAATAGATGAAAAGTCCTTATCCACATGTTCCTTAGCCCATGTCTTCCACCAGGTAAAGAAATCAGTTAGTTTATATTCTGCTCTTCTTGCACTGTCTGTGTCATCTCTAAACACCAAATGCTCTATACTGCCACATCCCACTTTGCAATATTGCTTTAAAAGTTCACAGCATTGAGCTTTATAAGAGTCCATGACAGTAGAAAGGAGTGGTGATTAAAGAGCTGCCATTCTCTCTCTGACCTTGCCAGTCATTTTGGATGATGCTTGAAGAATCTCTTTGTTCATACCAGTGACAAAGCCAGACTCCTAGCCTCCAAATGCCTTTTTTTTTAAATATCACAAATGATTTGTTGAACTTTTATATCTGCTGACAGCATTGTAAAAGTGATCACCTGGACCAAATTGCAATTAAGATATCTATTTTCAATCTCAAGACCCATGCTTTTTGACCCTTAGCTTGACTCAGCATGTATCCTCATTTTAATATCTACTCAAGAGAACTTGTTTAAGACAATACATTTTCTGGTTGGCTTTCAGATGAAGGTATGGCTTTTATCATGTCTGAGGTTTTCTTGCTGTGTTAATATCTTTCACAAAATAAATGGGTTCTTTCTTTACCCTGAGTTTTTACATAATTTCAAAATTTAGAGTTTGCATATTTTCTCAATTGCTTAATTATTTTCTCATTATTATAAGAATTCTTTAAATTGAAGTATAACCACATTTCAGTCCCAATGTATTTCATGTGACAAAGTTATACACTTATTTCTAGTTTTTTTTCTGAATACTCAACATCATTTCTGCTAATTTCTACAATTTCCTCATCACTGTAATCATTTCATGTTCCTTTCTGGTCTTTTTTATTTACTCATATTTAATAAATTCTAAGTGAAAGTAATTCTGCTGATGTACTTCCACGGTGTTTTCTGTTGGTGGAGATTGTATGTTGGGCACAAAGTCATTTTTTTATATAATTTATGTTATCCTTTATATTTTTAAAATTATTTTAATGTATAGCTTGAATGTTTTATATTGTAAGCAAAGTAAATTTTTGTTCTAATTTCTGTCACTTATTCATCTTAAGGCATTCTTCTCTCTTGTCAACATATTTTATTTTTTGATTATTTTGTGCTTCATTTTTGGTATTTTGGTTTTGTAATTTTAATTATTTTTCAATAATACATCACTGTGATTGAAGTCCTCATTGACTTTTGCCAAATGATTGAGTAATAGCAAAGATTGTATTTATTTTTTATTACTAGTATAACTTAGATATGAAAAGGAATTTAACCTAGCAGCAAAATTGCCTTGGCAAGAGATGATATCCAAAGATCTTCTAAGTCTATGTGATCTGGACAGGATACAGACATGCACACTAAATTACAGTATGATCTGGATGAAATATAGACATGCCCTTAGTACTCACCTTTCATCCAATGAAAAAAATGATATCTAATAGAGTGGCAGATAAAGTGACAAATCAGAGAAAGGTTTGAGGTGATGAGTCAGAGATTGGATGTATCCAAGTCATGGAGACCAGCAAAAGAAAGAATGGCTATTGAAGAGCAGGGCAGGGAAAATCAGTGCACTAAGCACAGTACAGTGGAGTTGAGTTCAGTGGAGTTCAGTGGAGGTCAGCAGAAACGGTCAATGCCAAAGAATAAAAATCAGCCAGAAGATGAGAACAAAATATCAGAGTCAGTTTGAGGCCAAGGAGAACAATTCAGTGTGAAACCAAGGAAAGACAGTTAGATGTCAGCTTGGAGAGGAGGTTGAGACAGAAGAACTAAGTTGAAGTAGCCAGCCAGAGTTCAGAAAAACTTGAAAGGGTAAGCTTATTCAACAGTAAGTGTGTAAGAGGACAATGACAAATAAAAGTTACTTTTATATGATTCTTTCTGTAACAAATACATTGGAATCCAATACAAAATGTATAAGTACAAGCATATAGTTTTTACTAATATAATGATTTGCTAAACTTTATTAATCCAGTGTTATGAAGACATGAGGCTATGTTCTTTGGCTATGTTAAGATTCATATTAGTTAAAAGTTGAACAAAGTAAGTACAGGATTCAACATTAAACCTCTGAAATTCTAAATATTCATGTGATATATGGGATTGAATAGTAAAAATTTAGAAAACTAATAAATAATCATGAGTACACATAAAAGCATACAGATAATTACTTTTGTAATGCTATTACCAAAATATCATAGAATATATCAAAACTATGTATTGTTTTGGTAGGGCCAGTAAATATCTTCAACAAAAATTATAGAAAAAAACCTTTTCTCTAACCTAAATAAAGAGATGTCCACAAACATTCCAAAAATTTACAGAACTCTATGTAGACTGGACCAGAATAGAAATTTCTCTGACCATATAATAATCAAAACATCAAATGCACAAAAATTTAAAAAAAAACAAATATTAAAAGCTGTAAAAGAAAGGGTCAAATAACATATGCAAGCAGACATACCATAATTAGACATGACTTCTCAAAAGAGACTGTATAGCTAAATGATCCTGGACAGACAGCATCCAGATCCAAAAAGAACAGAAATGCCAGCATAGGTTACTGTGTCCAGCAAAAATGTCAATTACCATAGATGGAGAGAACAAGATATTCCATGAAAAAAAAAATTTATACAATGTCTTTCCACAAATCCAGTCCCACAAAGAAAAATAGATGGAAAACTTCAACACAAGGAGAGAAGCTACCACCTAGAAAAAAACATGAAAGTAATCTTTTCTCAACTAACCAAAAAAAAAAAAAAAAAAAAAAAAAAAAAAAAGAGAGAGAGCCACATACATATAGAGTAAGAAACTGGATATGTAAAGAGGACTCTACATTTTGCTGCAGAGAAAAAATAAAACTCAGTGACAAAGAAAGAAAATACCTTAGACTAAAAAGCTCAAAAACAATTTTTCAAGCAAATGATCTCAAGAAAGAAGCAGGAGTAGCTCAAAAAGAAGGAAGGCCAAAATGTGGAAGCCTTAGTACTTCTTAAAAACAAAGAAAAAAAAAAGAAGATCATGTATTCTCATATATTAATATGTAAAAAATTTTGTGAGCTATAATATTTTATAAAATAAATAAAATGTTGGTGTATGGATTCTTAAACAAGATGACCAAAATAAATTGAAGAATGGTTTATTATAAAAGTAAAGTCTCCTAAGAACTCATTTATTCATTGGAAGGTCAGCATGGTAACTGTACAGCACAGAAACAACAGCCGCTTGCACTGACATAAGAGAGAATTCTGGATTACACCAAGACCTTGTCATATTAACATGACATGTTTCTACATAATTTTACTAATAGATATTTTTTCTTAGTATCATACTCAGCACACCTCATGAGAATTACATTCTTACTGAGGGGAAGAAAATACCCAAATAAAATAACAACAACAAGAAAAAGCACAACAACAAGATCAACAGCAACAGCAACAATAACAACAACAAAACAAGGCACATACAGAACCCTAACTTGATAGTCTACAAATTAACCAACAGTATTTTAAAAATGTCAAGATTATTAAATAACAGGGCCGAACACTGCAAAGACAACATCTGCCCACCATCACCTAGCAAGAGTGGGGAATACAACATGTCTGAGTCCATTGTTGATATAACCTCAGACATCCAGGGGCCTTGGGAGACATGATGATCAAGTAAGTACTGTATAGAAGAAAGAGTAGAAGGATGTTTAACTAATGAAGAGAGTCAGAACTGAAGATTCAAGGATAGAAGGAAAAAAAATATGATGTGAGTAGCCAATGGCGAGGTCCTGGCCTGTGCTGCCACCAAAGGCCATGTGTGGTTCGTTTCTTTTCTTTTCTTTCTTTTTTTTTTTTTTTTGTTTTTTTTTTTTTTTTTTTTTTTTGTTTTTTTTAATTGAAGAACATTATTTAAAAAAATAAATATAAATGTACAAATTTTAAGCATTTTTGCATAAAAATATATGAATACATATATACAAATACATTCTTGTCACTGGTTGGCATTTTTTTTTTTAAGGTTTGATAGTGTGCATTAAGATCTTACTAGTCAAATGAGCATAAAGTACATTTAAAACAAGATGTAACCTAGAATTAGTCAAAGTTTTCTTAGTATGTAAGGAGTAAAAGTATAGCTTTTTCTTTTCTTTTTCTTTGTTTTTTTTCTTGAACTTTACACAGTCAGTGAGTTGTGGCTGGGGTGTTCAGAACTTTCTGGGGTTAGAATTCCATTATCAGTGACTGCATATTATGTCTGTTCTTTTGTGACTCAGTTATCTCATTCAGGATGATATTCTCCAGTTCCAGCCATTTTCTTAAGAAATTCATAAGGTCATTGTTTCTGATAGCGGAGTAGTACTCCATTGTGTAAATGTACCCCAATTTTTGTATCCATTCATCTACTGAAGGACATTTGGATTCTCTCCAGCTTATTGCTATTATAAATAGAGCTGCTATGAACATTGTGGTGCATGTGACTTTGTTGTATGTTGGAGCATCTCTAGGGTAAATGCCCAGAAGTGGAATAACTGGGTCTTCAGGTAGTACTATGTCCAGTTATCTGAGGAATCACCAGACTGATTTCGAGAGTGGCTGTATCAGTTTACAACCTCACCAACAGTGGAGAAGTATTCCTCCTTCTCAACATCCATGCCAACATCTACTGTCATCTGAATTCTTGATCTTGGTCAATCTGACTGGTGTGAGGTATAATTTCAGGGTTGTTTTAATTTGCATTTCTCTGATGGCTAAGGATGTCAAGCAATTTCTTAGGTGCTTCTCAGCCATTCAATATTCTTCAATTGAGAACTTTTTTTTAGTATAGGCTTTTGTAGTAGGATCTGATGATTTCTTGGATATCCTCAGTCTCAGTTGTTATTTCTCCACTTTCCTTTCTGATTTTAATCATTTGGATACTCTTTCTTTGCCCTCTAGTTAGTCTGGCTAAGGAATTATCAATCTTGTTAATTTTCTCAAAGAACCAGCTCTTGGTTTTGTTGATTCTTTGAATGGTTCTTTTTGTTTCCATTTGGTCTATTTATGCCCTAAGTTTGATTATTTCTTGCCCTCTACTCCTCTTGGGTGTGTCTGCTTCCTTTGGTTCTAGAGCTTGTAGCTGTTCTGTCAAGTTGCTGGTGTATGCTATCTCAAGTTACTTTTTGGAATCACTCAGAGCTATGAGTTTTTCTCTCAGTACTGCTTTCATTGAATCCCATAGGTTTGGGTATGTTGTGTTTAAATTTCAATCGATTTTGGAAAATCTTTAATTTTTTTTTATTTCTTCTTTGACCCTGCTGTCGTTTAATAGAGCATTGTTTAGTTTCTATGTTTATAAGGGCTTTTTGTTTTCTTTGTTGTTATTAAAGACCAGCCTTAGACTGTGGTGATCTGAAAAGATTCATGGGAGTATTTCAATCTTCTTAAACTATTGAGGCTTGTTTTGTGACCAGTTATGTGGCCAATTTTCAAGAAGGTTAAGTGAGTTGCAGAGAAGAAGGTGTATTATTTTGTTTATTTTAGAATGATGTTCTGTAGATATCCATTAATAACAGTTGGTTCATAACCTCCTCTAGTTTTACAGTGTCCTTATTCGGCTTTTCTTTCTATTATCTGTTCATAAGTGAGTGTGGGACATTGAGGTCTCCCACTATTATTGTGTGGAGAACATTGTATTTTTTGTTCTTTAGTAGGGTTTCTTTTATGAATATCAGGGCTTTTGTATTTGGAGCATACATGTTAAAAATTGAGAGTTCCTCATGACTAACTAACCCTGCAATGCGTAAAAAGTGTCCTTCCTTATCCTTTTTGTTAAATTTTGGTTGAAAATCTACTTTATTTGATATTAGAATGGCTACTCCAGCTTGCTTCTTGGGTCTTTTTTTTTTTTTTTTTTTTTGGAAGGATTTTTTTCCCAAAATTTTATTCCGAGATAGTGTTTTCCTTTGTCTCTGAGATGAGTTTCCTGCATGCAGCAAAATGCTGGGTTTTGTTTATGTATCCAGTCTGATAGCTTATATCGTTTTATTGGTGAATTGAGTCTTTTTATGTTAACAGATATCGAGGAATTGTTGTTGCTGTTTCCTGCTCTTTTTGCTTTTGGAGGTTGAATTGTGCCTGTATGTCTTTCTTCTTTTGGTTTTCTTTCTTAGGAGTTTTCTTGTTTTTATTAGGATGCAATTCCCCTCGTTGTATTGGGTTTTCCACCTATAATTCATAGTAGTTTTGGGTTTGTGGTCCGATATTGTGTAAATTTAGTTTTGTCTTGGAATATCTTATTTTCTCCATCTATTGTGATTGAGAGTTTTGCTTGGTATTGCAGCTTGGGCTGGCACCTGTGCTTTTTTAAGGTCTGCATGATAGTCTTTTCAAGTTCTTCTAGCTTTCATAGTCTCTGTTGAGAAGCCGATTGTGATTCTGATTGGTCTGCCTTTATATGTTACCTAACCTTTTTCCCTTACTGCTTTTAGTATTTTTTAATTGCCAGGAGCACTTGGTGTTTTCACTATTATGTGTCAGGAGGAAATTTTTTCTGGTCCAACCTATTTGGAGTTTGGTAGGCTTGTTTTATGCTCATTTTCATCTCATTCATAAGGGTCGGGAAGTTTTCTTCTACAACAAAAATTTGTTGAAGATATTTACTGTGCCTCTTAGTTGATATTCTTTGCCCTCTTGTATTCCTATTATCTGTAGGTTTGGTCTTCTCATTGTGTCTTTGATCTCCTGGACATTTTGGGTTAGGAGCCTTTTGGTTTTTGCATCTTCTCTGACTGTTTTGTCTATGTTTTCAATATTGTCTTTGGCCCCAAGATTCTCTCTTCCATCTCTGTAGTCTCTTGGAAATGCTTGTATCTGTGACTCCTGTTTTCTTTTTTAGGTTTTCTACCTCTAGGTTTGTCCCTTTTAGTGTTTCCTTTATTGTGTCCGTTTCCATTTTAAATTCATTCTTCCATCCCTTCATCTCTTTGGTTCTGTTTTTTTCTAGGTCTTTGAGTTCTTTAAGTTTTTTTTCTTGTTTCCTCTTTAAAGACTTCTAGTTCTTTATGCTTTTCCTCCCGTTCCTTTTTAAGGATCTCTATCATCATCTTGAGGTATGATTTTCGGTCTGAGTCTTCTTCTTCTGGAGTGTTTTGCATTCTGCTATTTGCTGTGATGGGAGAGCTGGGTTCTGGTGTTGCCAGGTTTTCTTGGTTTCCCTGGAGTGCATTCTTTTTCCTCTTGCCATCTTGTTGTCTTTGTTTATAAGTGGTTTTGTCAGTGATTTGTTCTTGCCTCTCCCTTGTACCTGCTCTGTGTCCCTGGATCTCCTGTTCCCTGGGTACTCGGAATGCCTTCTCACCAGGCCTGTGTCCCTGTATCTCTGCTGTTCCTGGTGGCAGATATTCTAAGAACCTGTTCTGCATTCACTCTCCTCTGGCTTGGAATAGCCTGATGCTGGTTTACTGGTTCTCTGAACCAAGCAGGGTGGCAGGTGGCACACTTTCTGCGTGATGGACAGAGATCTCTCTGCAGATATCTCTGCATCCATGCTAGTGGGTACCCATTCTCAGCAGGCCTTGCCATGTGTGTGTGTGTGTGTGTGTGTGTGTGTGTGTGTTTTCTGTATTAGTTAGCATTTGATTGCTGGGAAGAGACCAAATCAACTCTTTTAAAGGCAAACATGTAACTGGAGCAGGCTTACATTGTCACACATTTCATATATTCTCATCATGGAAGGAAACTTAAAGAGTACAAGGGTTCTACATCTTGAAACAAAAGCAGTCAGGAGGAGACCATCATCTATAGGCATCAAAGAGACTGGAATTCTATACTGGCTAGACCTTAAGCCTAGGAGAACTCAAAACCCACCCCATCTTTCCATACCCCTTCATCATGAACACATCTATTCCAAGGAGGACACATATCCTAATAATGCCATTTCCTGTGGAACAAACTTTCAAACACACATCTATATGGGCCAAACATTCAAAGCCATGGCAGGTATCTGTTACCACCAAAGACCAGGCTTATGTCTCCTGTCTGTGGGCCATGTGGATGTCTAATGTGTGTACAGACCTTCCCTGAACCCTCATCTGAGCATCTTAGAAAAACTGCCACTTCCCTTCTTCACTTGGGAGAGCAGCCCTGAACTTTTCACTGGAAATACAGTCGAGTTAGCATTGGTTGCAGGAGTTGCAGGGTTACAGAAAAGGTGTCCCTGAAGATGTGAGTGTGTGAGAGAGACACTCTGCCAATAGTCTGCAATATGGGGGTGTGAATGAAGATGACACACCCTCCTCAACTTCACTGGCCAACACCTGTGCCAAGTGAAAAAGCTTGTTGCCTGGGTAATGAGAGCTGGAAAACTTGCCCTGCCCTTTTCACCTGCTCCAGAACATGGGAAAGTAGACCCTGCCCATGCTTGGGCAGTAGAGTAGAGGTAACCCCTAGTGGGGAGGACATAGGTGAGGTGGTCCATGACTGGTCTACTGTTTGACGGCTTGAACAAAAGATAGATGCCCTCCCACCTCTTTCTATCACAGAATGCAAGAGAGCTGGCCCCATTCCTCACAGGCTTCCACTTTGGGCAATGGTCCCTGTAACTAGATTGGAGGCACAGATGATGAAATGAGCGCCTGACCCCAATTGTTGGAGTTGTAAGTGACCCAGCTCTGAGTGCATGAAAGCAGAAAAGCTATCCCTCAACCTCACTGGTGGCAATGCTCTGAAAATCAGAGCCTACACTTCATCTTGGCAATATAGAAGAGTTTGCCCTAACTGCATAGGTGCAAGTGAGCTGGCCCCAAAGGTAAGAGAGTATGAGAGTTCACCCTGGGCAGTTATGGCATTGGATGGGTGAGTCAGAACAGTGCTTGCTCGTGTGGTATAGGCTTATCATGGTGGTGTAGGTGTAGGCTGATCAGTTCAGATACTACCCAGGCCCAGATCCAAGGCTACAAATTGTCACTCCCCAACTTGAACCTATAGATGAACTGTTGGAGCTCTTGAAAGGGTCAAGTTCTTCAGGTGCGAAGCAGAAACAAAATGATATTCAAGAAGAGTCCTAGTATAATTTTATTATTGTTAATGTGGCAGAAGCCAGAGACCTTGGATCTGACTCAGTGAAGTGAATATTTGCAAGCAAAATGTGGAGGAAAAAAGGGCATATTCCGGGACACATTGTGATACATTTTAGTTTCCTCAGTGAGACTTATTTTTCTATTGGGATGCAGATCACCAAGGCAGAGGATGGGTATGGGGGGGATTAGGAGATGTATGAGGTTGGAGTGCATCATATGAAATTCACAAAGAATTAAGAAAAACTTAAATAAAAACCATTAAATAACAAAATTGTTTAAATTTTTCGAATTCAAAGTACAAAGGAGTGTTTTGATAATGTGTGCTTATGACAAAGAAGAGTTTGTTCCAAAAAAGAGTTTAAATATTTAGTAATTAACATAAACTAGAGCTGACTCACACCCTATAAACAGTTATATATATATATATATATATACACACACACACACCTCATTGTATTCTTTTATATCACAAATGATATTCCACTTTCTGGTTATTCACCAATAAACCCCTTAGCCTACATCTGTCTTCTCCCACCTCCACTTTTCCTCTATAACCCAGCTCTCCCAGCCACCCACTCCTATAGATATAAAGGTAAACCAAAACCAAAACTGATAAGAGTGATAATAAATAGAGCATTTGATATGACAACACATGGATGGAGTAAGCCCAATACCACAGCAACTTGGCTTTTTGTTCACTATCCTATTCTCTTCACAGTGCTTTTCTTCGGGAAATATTCTCTTTGGCTTTGGCTCTTCTCTTTCTTTCAGGGAGACATTCTTTATTTGGAGCTCACGGGTAATTGTTTCTCTTATAGTATTTTATTCAGAATATACAGGATTTTGCCCCTTGAGAAAATTATACTCACTGTTACCTTGAGTGGGAATACTCTTTCATTTTCTTGACATTCTAAACACATGTTCTTTAGAGGCCCAGCCTTCAGGTCTGATTCTTGGTCACAGCTTTTCATACTTGTTTTCACACAGTGAGCTGTGTTACAGATTCACCCAGATTCTGAGGCTGAAATCAGCCTGAACTCTCTCTATGACAAGACTGAATTCCTATGCTCTTCAGACTTCTCACAGGTTAAATGAGGATAGAGATAATTATCCCATAAAACCAGTAGGATAGAGGATCATTCGTGGATGACAAAGAAGGATGAGATTGGAGGAGGTGAATCACAAGTTCATGCACAGAAATGTGATGTATGTTAGAGCAGAAGAAATGCTGTCATGGTAAGGAGATTATTTGAAGCCTATTGTCTAGCTGTTAAAAATAAAACAGTGTGATAAAGAACTGCGGATAACAGTAGGCAGCTATTTGTGTTCATCACTTAACATTAATCCAGATGACAAATAATTATAGATCCACATCTCAGTTTCAGACAATTATACAGAGAATCAGTGAATAAGGCTTCAATAAGATGAAAGTCATGGACCTTTGGAACAAAAGCAATAACACTTGTCTGGAAAATAATTGCAGGATGCTTACATGGAAAATGAATGATCAGAGAAACAAGAGATAGAAAAGACTTTTAATCTGTGAGGACAGAGGATATAAAATGAAAGCAAGAGCAGACTGAAATTTAGGTATGCACCATTGCTTTAAAAAGTAATTGTGATTTAAGAGGTTTCTAAATGCATGCTTCATTTGTGTATATCAATAATCCTCCCCAAAGTTAAAAATTGTAAAATGAATATTAAATTTATAATAAATGTATATTCACTTAACTTAATTACTTCTTTACATTTCTAAATTAGATGATGCTTTATCCCTTACAACCTGTTTAGTAGGAACTATTTCATTATATATATATATATATATATATATATATATGTATATGTATATGTATATATATATAAATTATTTTTATGTCTAATATTCAAAAATATAGGTGCCCACCTGAACTTATGCATATTCACATGTTTGTGAAACATGTTAACATGTGTATGTGTACATGTGGAGGCCATAGACCAACTTGATATTGACCTTTATTAAACAGGGTCTAATGTTTTTTTGATACCTTATCATTCACTGGCCTGAAAGTCATCAGGGAGGTTAACTTGTTTGGCTCAGCAGTACCAGGGATCAGCCTATAACTCTTTCTCTAGCTTTGGGATTAAATTATAACTTCCTCCTTTTGTTTACAAGGTTGTGGGCATCAAATTTATATAGTAATTCATTTACTGGCATCTGCCTCACACCCATTTTTTTTAGTTGTTATGGTTACTATGTCAATGTATTTAAATTTCTAATGCATAATTCTTTGAAGATATATTTTGCAATTTATGGTCAACTGTATCTAGATGCATGCACATGTCTATATGAGTTTCGTGGAGTATACATATAAACATGTATCACTGTTTAGAATGTTATGCATATACAAATACAAAATTCTGAATCTGTTATATTTTATTTGTGATTCTTCGGATTCATCATTTAGGCAGAAATTACTCCCTCAAAGAGAGTGTCGCTACAAAGTAATTTTAAAGCAACCTGCCTTTGATCTCTCTTATACCCAGTATCCACCACAGATCAACAGTGACTTTTATATATTTTATTCAGCTCTGCTGCTGGACCAGAGTTTGAGATTGATTAATACAGCACAGAGAAATAAAGTACTCTTATCTGCTTTGTCCAAAGGGCTGTCTTCTAGTAACCATGAGATTATTTGATTTAGATAATTTAAAAATAAATAATACTCTAAATATAGCACCTGAGTCATTCAGAGACACTTCAGCTGCTCCATAGCTCAAGTTGTCAATGAGTATTTTATTCTAGAAAACTAATTTCATTGACCGTGCCACTAGTAGTCAATTCTAGTGGGCCATATGTCATTGGGATGGCTGATTTGGAGATTTATCTCATGTGCTACAGGTATTTGCTCTTATTGATGAGCAATTGGAATTGGCATGAACTAGTCAAGAGATCCTGCTACTTCCAGAATAACTGACAAAAAATCGATATAAATTTTTTTTTTGTTTCTTCATTTTCCAAGGATATAATTTAAGGGTTATAGACGTTTATTGTTCTGTCACTGTGAGGAAAAACCTGGACAAGGCCATTGGAAAGGCAGTAAAAGAGGATTATTGCTTGGACTTACAGTTTGAGCGTACAGTCCATCTGGCAGTAAAGAGACGAAAGCAGAAGCCAAAGCAGCTATCACATTACATACACAGAGAATTAGCAGAGATAGCATGAATAACCAGGCTTCTCTCACTTCCTGTCCAGGTCATGCCAACAGCCAATGGTATGTACTTAGAGTGAACTCCAGTATTTTAGAGGCAATTTTCCCTTATTTGATTTGAACTTCTAAATTTGTAGTGTTCATTTGGCATTTCAGACTAAGATATATCACTATCTTTATTTTATACTGAAGTGGTTACTATCCAAAATCTTAAATATTCTGCAAAAGGCTGTCACACTAAAAACATGACTTGGAGTTTCTAGTAGTTTTCAAGATGCCATAGTGTGCCTTAGAGAAACTACAAATATGTGTTTAAGAAACATTTTGACAATTTAAATGGGTCATATTAATGTTGAAAAGATAACAAATGAAGATATCTGATAAAAATAGTCTGGGTATAAGGCAAAAATATTCAAATTTATGTTATTATTACTAAATTTTACTTTCCAAGAAAATTATCCTCTGCAAAGTGGACAGAAATTATAAAAGCCAAGAAAATGTAATTTTCATTATTTTTATAAGAGGATAAAATTCAAAACTCAATAACTTTCATTTCTTTAAATTTTAAGAACTTATCTGAGTTTGATTCTTTCTCTAGATCTTTTATGAGGATTTGTCAAATAAGTTGTGCCGTCTATTAGAGACAGGATAAGAATGAAAAACAATATGATCTATCGGGACACTGCATAACAAAATCTTTTATTTTGCCAAGAATTTAGGGATGGTTTCTATTTTCAAAGTTGCTCACATTTCATAATTTATAAGAGAATGCAGGTTAAAATAGAAAAATAGATACCATAGCCCCAACTCCCCCAAATGTAGATTCAGACAGAGTCATTAACACTTTTTAAAATATACTAATGGCAAATGAACTCTCTTTAGACTGACTGCTTGGGACGATATCTTAGAAAGGAGACAAAATTGGGATACTATAGTGCCTTCTCTTAAAAATTTTCCACTAGCTAGGATAATAATGATAGCTCAGGAAAAATACACAGATATTTGTCATAAAATGAGTTATGGAAAATGTGTTGGGTATCAATTTTACACTCTAGCTTAGTATTAGAGCTGATAATAATAGACTTCCTGCACAGAAGTAGGACAGAGGTGGGTTGAGAATGTGTGGGCTGATAACAGGACAACAAGCCAAGCTTTCATAAGACACATAGCTTCATACTTTGCAGAGTTTTTCTGACTCCAGGAAGTTATTCCTACCGGGAAGTAATCCTAATGTTGTAATTTCAACATCAAGTTTTGATTTATTTGTTGGATAATTGTGAATTTCTTTGTTCCTTAGTTCTTCATATATGAGGCAATACGGTATGTTGAGAGGTTTAGAGTATAGTATAAGAAAAACCTTCCTAATGCTCCCAGTCAAAACTATTCTGCAGAAGATGAAAATTTAAAGTCAGTGGAAATTAAAAAAAATAAACAACACTATCACAATAAGACATCTACATTTGTGATTGAAAGGACGAAAACCTTCAAACTTAAATCTTTTGTAATAGTGATATTAAAGAACCTATCGGTTAACTTACTAGTCACTAAAAGAGGATATAATTTTGATATTTGCAGAATTTATTTTTTTTCAAATCCATGCCTTTTTCCATATTCAGTAGGAGCTCTATAGAAGTTCAAAATCTCACTATTGTGACAATCTCTTCTAAGTAGTTGAGATTTGAGAGAGAGAGAGAGAGAGAGAGAGAGAGAGAGAGAGAGAGAGAGAGAGAGAGAGAGAGAGAGAGAGAGAGAATCCTTTGCTATGTATATATTCATTAGAGAAGAGATGTGTCTCTTTGAGCATGAAGTGATGTGTTGGACCAATAATGTGAAACTTTTGCTTTAATGCTTGAATTAAAATATTGCTCTGGGCTTTTACCCCACTCAACAAAGCACAGACTTTTATTTGGTATCATTTTTATTGCTGCTTTGGCAGGTCTATTTTATTCTTGAATAAGGAAGTCATGCTGTGAAGTAAAAGCACTGTTCACTTTAAAGTACCTAAAGCCTTTGGAAAATGCCTTTAAACCGTGTTCTGCATCATCTGATGTGTTGGAATTTATGTAATTGTCAAAGTCACAGATTTCACCTCAGACTCCAAATAAATCGAGACAGGTCCGGAAATAACACAACACAATATTTTCCAAGTATCGTTTGCATTGTTATGCAATACTTTCATTTTTTTCTGTAAGAATATTTATGGTGAGAAAACACTCAATTGATTAATACTTTTTTGGAGAAGAACAAGGATATTTCTTACTGATGCAGCTAATGTCCTTAGGTTCTAGATTTAATATGAATCAAGTTTAATCTATGACTTTTAGGGATTCAGAGTTCTTTGAGCCAGCAAGAATGTTCCAAGTGTACTCTGCATTTACAGAAGTATTTCAAATCAGAGTTAGCACCTGTTCCATATACTTGGTTTAACAGCCAGTACATAAACTCTTCTCTAGTTTCCCTTCTTCCTTTTATACATTTTTGACTATCAGACACTAACATTTAGAAGCATGTCCCATTAGTTAGAAAAAGACCCTTAGAAAAATAATATTTTATTCAAAGATACTCACAAACATGTTCTCTTTATTCTGATAGTATCCTTGATATGTGACCTAACATTTTGAGTGTTACATTTCACCATATGGGTTGATGCTTTCATGAATACAATGGCTCAGACTGGGCCACTAAAGAGCCATGTTGATTACCATTGATTTTATATACTATTGCTTAGTCGTATGAAAGAACACACACACACACACACACACACACACACACACACACACACTACTTTGCAACTTGGGGATCAACAGAGATAGTTGAGATCCATGAGCTTTCTAGTTTCAGGATGTTGGTCATAAAATGTCTGGTATGAGGTCCTTCTCATGGAATGGGACTAAAATTAAATCAGATTCTTTCGGGTACCTACACACAAGCTCTATCCCTACATTATACTAATATATTTTTTCAGGCAGGACACTCAAAAAGACCACATGGTTGTGCCTGGTCTGTTTTTTGGCAGCATGCCAAGTATCATTCTCTAACATGAACTCTGGCACATAGCTCTGGAATCTCTGTGTAGGCACCAGTTGTCATTCTCCAAGTTCAGTGAAGTGAGTAAGTGCTATCTTAAGTGGACTTGCCATAAATGTGTGGAGACTGCAGTTTTAGAACCGTGTTATTTGTTTGGTCCTATTGGATCATTATGAAAAACAACTCAGGTATATATGAGCCAATTCTTGGTGACAAGAGGTGGCCAAGTGAAAGTGTTTCCTCCTCTGTTGTTTGTTGATTTCCTTCATACACTCACACATATACATATACACATATATATACCTATACCTATACCTATACCTATACCTATACCTATACCTATACCTACACCTACACCTACACCTACACATACACATACACATATACATATACATATACATATATATATATATACATATACATACATATACATTTATATATGATATAAAATAATAGCAACTACATTAGGCTTCCAAAGTATTTGCATGTGGACACAAAGCTGGCTGTCTTTCTCATCTTTGTGACCTTGTACGCCACTTCCCTTTCTCTCCCCACTTGACCCTCCTTTTCTATTTCTCTCCCATCCCTTCCAACCTATCTATTCTAATTTCCTTTCCTAGGACAATCAATCAGTCACCTCATAGTTTCTTACTCTCTACCATACCTTTTGGGATTTTCTAGATTGTAGCTTGGTTATCATTGACTTCACAGCTAATATTCATATACAAGCCAATACATACTTTTTATTCTGTGTCAAGCATACCTCATCTATGAAATATACATTTATTTGCATATTTTATTATATATAATTTTCTAGTATTCTTATGGCTTAGTATTACACACCGAGAGGCACACAGACACACACACACACACACACACACACAAACACACACACACACACATAGTAGAAGAAGCGACACTCTATCGAACTGCAGCAACTTTAATTTTTCTCTCATAGATTATATATCCCAGTAAAATCTATCAAGCAGTATAAAGTTTACGATGTGATTGCATTTCATTATTTTTTAGTGAATGATTACAAAAGGCAGTATGTTCTATAGGACCTATACAAGAATTAACATTTTATGTATTACAGTTGAAGAAAAAACAAATTATTCCCAAGGACTCACATACATTTATGTTTAGGTAACTTGTTATAAATTAACTAAGTGTAAGCAAGAAAAATAATTTTCACATTGTTGTTCTGACTGGCCAGCTGTAATATAGAGAAAGAAGCAATCCTTTTATTTGTCTCAAAAATTAATCTTATAAAAAGCCTTAAGTGAATCACAAATATAAGCTTTTATATAAAAATCACATTTGCTTTAAATCCTCAAAGTGCACTGCTACACATTAAAAATTTTATAATACTGTATCAGGAAGCTGAGATAAAAAAATGGATAAAACATTAATCATCACCCCAGTCACCAGCCTAGCTTTAGGAAGAAGGACAGGTCACCTAGTACTAGGCAGGATGACATTGTTCTTGTTCTGTGACCTCAAACAGTCTTGAGTTCAATTATCATGAGCCAGTCTTTCGGGACTTTAAATGGTTTCCCAAAATTTTCTACAATAAAGACACTAACAAAACCATTGTAACCTAACTTAACTATCATTCTACATCTCTACAGTCTGTCTAGGGATGGTGTTTTAATTATTAATATGCTCTAGAAGCAATGCTGGGGAAATATCAGTCAATATTATGTGTCAATGACTCAGCTCAGGGAGTGGCTGGAAACAACTTAGATATTATGATGGATGTAATTACTATGAGAGCAACACTCAGAGTTAAACTTGAGAGCAGCATAAAGTCCTCAGTACAGAGTCCTCAGGGCTCTGTCACTCCCAGGAACATTTATCATAATGTGCTTACCAGTGGACCACATTCCATGAGTTCTAAAGCTGGTTGGTTGTTCCTTTTGCACTGCTCCAATGACTTATCCCATTTGAAGTTCAAACTTATGCTTTCCATATCTGTCTTTCAGGTTTGATGGAGAGTGTGTTGAGAATATTTTGGGGGTGAGGTGGTTCATGGACCAAGCTCTAATACCACTTTATTTTTTCTGCCATAGCTTATATACTCCAGCAAAATATTTTAGGTAGTATAAAATTACAATGTGAATACATTCTGTTTATTTTAGTGAATGACTACGAAAAAACAGTATGTTTACGAATACTTTTACAACCAATAGCATTACATTGTACAGGTTAAAAAAATTATTCCTAAGAACCCAGATACACTCCTAACTAAGCAAATTGTGCTAGATTTAAAAAGTGTGAGCAAGCAAGGAATTTCTAAGCCTGTTTCTCTTACTGGAAGCAGCAATTTGTGCTTACATTTTTTCTTTTCTTTTTAGATATTTTATGTAATTTCAAATGTTATCTCCCTTTTTATTCCTAGTTTCCCATTCTTCAATCCTCCTGCCCTGCTATTATAAGGATGTTCCCCCTCCCACCCATTCACTCCCAACTCACTGCCCTGGCATTCCTCTACATTAGGAAAATGAACCTTCACAGAACCAAGTGCTACTCCTTCTATTGATGCCAGACAATAATTCTCTGCTAGAGTGCATCTGGGGCCATAGGTTCCTGCATGTGTACTCATTGGTTGGTGGTTTATTTCCTGGGAGCTCTGGGGGAGGGCATGTCAGGTTGGTTGATATTGTTGGTCTTCCTATATGGTTGCAAACCCCTTCAGCTCCTTCATTCCTTTCTCTAATTCCTCCATTGGTGTCCCCATGAGCAGACAGATGGTTAGCTTCAAGCATGCTCTTCTGTATCAGTATGGCTCTGGCAGAGCTTCTCAGGAGAAATCTATATCAGCCTGCTGTCAGTAAGCACTTCTGGACATAAGTAATAATGACTGGATTCGGTGGCTGCATATGGGATGGATCCAATGTGGGACAGTCTCTGAATGACCTTTCCTTCAGTGTCTGCTCCTTCTTTGTCCCTTTTTGTCATCCCAAATTTTGTTTTTACTTCTTCTTGATCTTAAGGAGGTCAGTGAATTGTATCTTGGGTTTTCTGAGTTTTTGGGCTAATGTCCAATTATCAGTGAGTGCATACTTTGTATGATCTTTTGTAACTGGATTATCTCTCTCAGAATATTTTCTAGTTCTATTCATTTGCTAAAAGATTCATGAATCCATTAATAGCTGAGTAATACTTTATTGTGTAAATGTATCACATTTTCTGTATCAATTTCTCTGTTGAGAGACATCTGGGGTCTTTCTAGCTTTTGGCTATTATAAATAAGACTGCTACAAACATAGTGGAGCATGTGTTCCTGTTATATGTTGGAGCATCTTTTGGGTATATACTCAGAAGTAGTCTATTTCTTTTCTCAGGTAGCATGATGTTCAGCTTTTCTGAGGAGCAACCAAACTGATTTCCAGAGTGATTGTATCAGCTTGCAATCCCACCAACAATGCAGCTGTGTTTATTTTTCTCCACATCCAAGCCAGTATCTGCTCTTACCTGAGTTTTTTATATTAGCCATTCTGACTGGTATACATGGAATTTTAGGGTTGTATTGATTGACATTCCCTAAAATTAAGGATGTTGAACATTTCTCTAAGTGCTTCTAAGCCATTCAATATTCCTCAGTTGAGAATTTCTTGTTTTTCTTTGTACACCATTTATAATAGGGTTATTTGACTCTCTGGTTGGTAACTTCTTGAATTCTTTACATACATCAGATATTTGACCTCTAACAAATGTAGGATTACTAACAATTTTTCCCAATCAGTTGGTTGCAGTTTTATCCTATTGACAGTGCCCTTTGCTTTACAGAAGCTTTGCAGTTTTATGAGGTTTCATTTGTTGATTCTTGATTTTACAGCATAAACCATGCATGTCTATGCATTTCAGGTATTTCCCCACTTTCTATTACTTTCAGTTTATCGAATTTTATGTGGAAGTCCTTGAATCACTTGGACTTGATCTTTGTACAAGCAGCTAAGAATAGGTCTATTTATATTCTTCTACATGGTGACCTCAAGTTGAAATAGCACCATTTGTTGATAATGCTGTATTTTTTCAATTGGATGGTTTTAGCTCCTTTGTCAAAGATCACGTGACCATAGGTGTATGGGTTCATTTTTTGGTTATCAAATCCATTCCAATGATTTACCTTCCTGTCTCTGTACCAATGCCATGCATTTTTTACCATTATTGACTGCTCTATAATATAGCTTGAGTTTTGGGGTCATTATTCACCCAGAAGTTTTTTATTGTTGAGTAAAGTTTTTGTAATCCTGAAATTATATTTTTCTAAATGAATTTGGAAATTGATCTTTCTAACTCTATGATAAATTGAGTTAAAATTTTAATATGGATTGCACTGAATCTGTAGGTTGTTTTTGGCAAGATGGCCATTTTTACTATATTAATCCTGTCAATAGACAAGCATGGGAGATCTTTCCATCTTGTTAGGTCCTTTTCAATTACTTTCCTCAGAGACTTGAAGTTCTTGTCATACAGATCTTTCACTTGCTTAGTTAGAGTCAACCCAAGGTAATTTATATTCTTTGTGACTGTTGTGAAAGGTGTCAATACTCTAATTTCCTTTTCAGCCTGTTTATGCATTGAGTAGAGAAAGGCTACTGATTTTTTTTTTTTTTTTTTTTGAGTTGATTTTGTATCCAGCCACTTTACTGAAGTTGTTTTTCACCTGTAGGAGTTCTTTGGTGGAAGTTTTTGGATCACATAAGTACATTATCCTATCATCTCAAGTAGTGATATTTTGACTTCTTTCATTCCAAGTAGCACCTCTTTGATCTTCTTTTGTTGTATAATTGCTTTGCCTAGGGCTTCAATTACTATCCTGTATAGGTAAGGAGAGATGCAGGGAACTGCTTTAAGTTTTTCTCCTTTTTGTCTGATGTTCCCCCACTGGATTTCTGTACATTGCTTTCATTAATTTTGGGTATGTTCCTTGAATTCTTGATTTTTTCTTGACTTTTAACATGAAGGGGTATTGAATTTTGTCAAATGACTTCTCAGCATCTTTTGAGATGATTATAGTGTTTATCTTTGAGTTTGATTATATAGTTGATTAGGTTCATGGATTTCCATATATTTATTCAAACCTGTATCTCTGAGATGAAGCATACTAGACCTTGATAGATGATAATTTTCTTGTGTTCTTCAATTCTTTTCATGATAATTTTATTGCGTATTTTTTATAAATATTCATAAGGGAAATTGGTCTTAAGTTTCTTTATTTATTGGGTATTAGTGTAGTTTAGGTATAAAACTAATTGTGGCTTTAATAGAAGGAATTGGGTAATATTCCTGTTGTTTTTATTTTGTGGAATAGTTTAAAGAGTATTGGTATTAAGGCTTCTATAAAAGTCTGAAAGAATGCTGAATTAAACCCATCTGGTCATGGGCTTTTTTTTTTTTTTTTGGTTGGGAGGCTTCTAATAACTGCTTCTATTTCTTTGGGATTATGGGGCTATTATATGTTGTATCTGATCCTGATTAGGCAGTTCATCAAGATTTTCCAGTTTTGTTGAGTATTGGCTTTTGTAGTAGGATCTGGTGGGTTTTATTTTGTTTTTTTTTTTTTTTTTTTTCTAATTTCCTCTCTTTCTGTTGTCATCCCTCCCCTTTCATTTCTGATTTTGTTAATTTAAATACTGTCTCTGTGTGGTTGGTCTGGTTAGACAGACTGACAGTATATTTATCTTGTTTATTTTATGAAAGTACTAGCTCCTGGTTTTGTTGATTCTTAGTATAGTTTTTGTTTTTTTGTTGTTGTTTTGTTTTGTTTTTACGTGGTTGATTTCATCACTGAGTTGGATTATTTCCTGCCTTATACTCCTCCTGGGTGCATTTGCTTCTTTTGTTCCAAAGGTTTCAAGTGTGCTGTCAAACTGCTAGTGTGTGTTCTCTCCAGTTTCTTTTTGGAGGTGCTCAGTGGTAAGAGATTTTTCTCTCATCACTGTTTTCATTGTTTCCTATAAGTTGTACCTATTTTGTGCACACCTGTGTCCCTGGCTCACAGCTGGCTCACCGCTGTTCCAGTGACCCTTTCTTAACTCCTTGTACAAAGCTCAAGTGCAAGTGGATCAAAGATCTCCACATTAAACCAGGTACACAGAAACTATTAGATGAGAAAGTAGGGAAAGCCTTAGAACTAATAGACACAGGATAGAATTTCCTAAACAGAACACCAATAGCTCGAGCTGTAAGGTCAAAGATTGACAAATGGGACATAATGAGATTGCAAAGTTTCTGTAAGGCTAAAGAAACTATCATGAAAACAAAATGACATCCAACAGATTGGGAAAAGATATTTACCAACTCCACATCAGATAGAGGCCTAATATCCATGGTATAAAAAGAACTCAAAAAGCGAGATACCTGAGAATCAAAAAACCCTATTAAAAAATAGGGTACAGAGCTAAACAAAACGTGCTCAATTGAGGAATATCAAATGGCTGAGAAATATCTAAGGAAGTGCTCAACATCCTTAGCCATCAGGGAAATGCAAATCAGAACAACCTTGAGATTCCACCTCACACTAGTCAGACTGGCCAAGATCCAAAACTCAGATGACAACAGATGCTGGTGAGGTGGTGGAGAAAGAGGAATACTTTTCCAGGATCTTCTATCTATCATTGTGTCGATTGAGAAGTCTGGAGTAATTCTGATAGGTCTGCATTTATATGTTACTTGACCCTTTTCCTTTACAGCTTTTATATTTTCTTTTTATTTTGTGGTTTTGGAGTTTTAATTATTATATGACCAGAGGAATTTATCTTCTGTTCCAATCTTCATGGAGTCCTGTGTGATTCTTTTATGTTCATGGGATAATTTCTTTAGGTTATGAAAGATTTTTTTTTCCCATAATTGTTTTGAAGATATTCACTGGCATTTTAAATTGGGAATCTCCATTCTCTTCTATAGCCATTTTTTTAAGTGTGGTCCTTTCATTGTGTCTTGGATTTCTTGTATATTTTGAGTTAGGAGATTTTTGAATTTAGCATGTTCTTTTACTATTGATTCATTGTTTTCTGTGGTGTCTGCTTCCCCTGAGATTCTCTCTTTTATAATTTTAATTCTCTTGGTTATGCCTGATTCTATGAATCCTAAACTCTTTCCTAGGTTTTCTATCTCCAGGTTGTCTCTGTTTGAGAATTTTTTTATTGTTTTTATTTTCATTTTTAGATTCTGAATGATGTTATTCAATTCCTTTTCCTTTTTTTTGTGGTTTTCTTTCATTCTTTAAGGGATTTTTTTTTTTTTTTTTTTTTTTGCATTTACTCTTTAAGGGTTTCTACTCCTTTACCTGTGTTTTCATGTGTTTCTATTAGTGAGTTACTTATGACCTTAATGTCCTCTATCATCACCAGGAGATGTGATTTTTAGTCAAATTCTTGCTCTTCTTGTTATTGTGAAACTGTGATCTTAGGAGTGACAACACTCTTGGGTTACCAGCTCTCTCTGGGCAGGATTTAGGTATAGAAGTGTGTGAATCAGCCTTAGCTCCCTGTCACAGACACAGATTTTTTTTTTTGTATGATGACCATTAAAAGCTAGGACTTCACATACCATATAGAGGTCAAAATCGATGAATTTCATCATGTGGGTGCTTCTGTCTTTTTTATAAGGGAGAACAAAATACTCACCAGACATAGAGGGTGGATGGGACTTAGTTGGAAGAGATAATGGAATGAAGAGTGGGGCCGGATCTGATATGAGATGAGACTGGATGATATACAGAGGGTCCAAAATTGGAACAGAACTGTGGAGCAATGGGAGATGGGGAACAGAGGATAACTACCAACAAGTCCCAGATGACTGGAAAGTAAGGGTCTTCCAGGGCAAAACACAGATATTATCTAAAAATGTCTAACAAAAAGGAGAGAGAACTTGTAGGGACCATATGGGGCCACCCACTCATCTCCAAATTTTTAACCCAGAATAGCTCATCTGTAAATTAAATAAGGGGCAAAGTCTGGAACAGAGACTGAAAGAAAGTTTATCCAGAGAATGCCTCATCTGGGGATTTATTCTATATACAGACAGCAAACCCAGACATGCTTGTGAATGACAAGATGTGTTGACAGGAGCCTGTTAAAGCTGTGTCCTGAGAGGCTCTGCCAGAACCTAACAAATACAGAGGTGGTGGTTCACAGGCCACCACTGGACTGAGTATGGGGATCACAATGGAGGAATTAGAGGAAGGACTGATGAAACTAAAAGTGTTTGCAATCTCACAGAAAGAACATCATCCAATCAGAACCCACAAAGCTCTAAGGGACCAACCAAAGAGTACACATGTAGGGACCCAGAGCTCCTGACTCATATGTAGTTGAGGATGGCATCGTCTGGCATCAATGAGAGGAGAGGCCTTTGGTTCTGTGAAGGACTGATTCACCAGTAGAGGTGAATGTCAGGGCAGTGAGGTAAGAGATGTATGGGAGGAAAGGGAGCACTCTCCTAGATGCAGTGGGAGGGAGGAAGGGAAGTAGGGTATTCCTGAGGGGAAACCAAGAAAGGAAATAACCTTTTAAATGTAAATATATAAACTATCTAATAAAAAGTTAAAAAAAGTAATCCTTTAATATCAGAGATTTTTCTATTCCATATGTTTTTAAGTTTAATTTTTAATATCTTAAACATTACACTCATACAAGTTTCTTCATTGTATTTACAAGATTATTTTAAATTTAAGGAGATATTGTGAAAATATTGTTTTCTTTGTTTCTTTTTTATTTCATTTAACATTTGTATATAGGAAGGTTATTAATTTTGCATATTAATTTTATATCTACATTCTTTACTGAAGGAATTTTTCAGCCCTAAATTTTTTTACATAGAATTTTTGTACCTATTTATATATACAATTTTATATTTTGAAAATAATGATATTTTTACTTTTTTTTAAATTTATACTCTCATCTTTAATTGCATTCCTCTTTATTTTGTATTCTTTACTTTGTAGTCTCCCACAGTTGCGTTTTGTTATAAGAACATAAGAACTAAATTAATTAGATATGGAAAGAGTGTGGCAAACTTGTCTTATTCCTGATTTTACTGAGGTTGATTTAAGTTTCTTTCCGTTTAAGATACAAGTTGAATATGCCTGCTCTGAACTGCCTTTGTTATTATCCCTAATATCTTCAGAAATTTTATCATGAAATAACATTAGATTTTTTTCAAAGAAGAGTTTGTGATGTACAGAAATAAATTGAATACTCTCACTGGTATATTATGAAATTCATTTTTTTCATTATAGAAGTAAGTTACTTTTGCTTTCTATTATAAAATTCAGAAAGTCATTTTTACATTAATTATCTACTCTTCACATTTTTGATCCATTTATAATAATATAGAACTGCGGATTTTAGTTCTCTCACAAATTACTAAATACTGTATGATTTATGTCTTTGATAACATGAAATTGAGAATATACTTAATATATGGTTATTCTTATAATACTATTTTAACTTAATTTTTAAAAATTTAATGTGTGAATACAATCTGTCTTATTCTATCCAGCCAGCTCAATCCCCTCCAATTCTGTTGTATCTCCACCAGAGTTTTATGTCCTCTTTAAGATGCACTGAGAACATTCTTTTTCAAACTTGACAAATAAATAAAAAGTACATTCAATAAAAATATTCAACATGTCGATATGTCTCTCATCCAAGATTGTTACCATCCAGAAAAGAGACATGATTTTGTTTATTTAATAACACTGGTAACAAATTCTATTTTAACTACTACCCCTGGTATGGTTTCTGTCTGAGAAATACTTAAAGATTTTCTAAAAGCAGTCTGACTAAAAAAAAAAAAAAAAAAAAACCAGAAGTGTTTTTTTTTGTTTGTTTTTTTAAATTTGTTATTGTATCACTTTATTGCTTAACACATATAATAAAAGAGGCACACATTCAATTAATTATGATTTAAAATTCAAATATGATAAAATTTAAATGTGAACATCAAAGTGAAATTGTTTGAAAGAGCATCATTAATTAATAATAGAAATTATTATATCAAGGAACAGTGGAGATCCAGGGACACAGTCCTGGTGAGAAGGCATTCCAAGATGCCAGGAAGCAGAGAGATCTCTGCAGAGTGCATGGAAAGTGTGCCCCCCCTTTCTTGGTTCAGGGAACCAGGAACCCTGCATTGGGCTGTCTGTTATCAGCCGGCAGCCCATGCATACAGAATAGACACTTAGGCCTTCTGCCACCAGGAACACCCAGAGATCCAGGGACACAGCCCATATAAAAGGGAGAGGTGAAAACCAATCACTGAAAAGACCACCTATAAATACAAACAACAAGATGGCAGGAGGAAAGCGAAAGGACATACCCCAGAGAAAACAAGACAACCTGGCAACAACAGAATCCAGCTCCCCTATCACAGCAAACATCGGAATGCCAAACACTCCAGAAAAAGACAACTCAGACCCGAAAACATACCTCAAATTAATGATAGAGATACTTAACAAAACCCAGAAATTTGCTGCATACTGAAAACTCATCTCAGAGACAAAGAGAGACACTATTCAGAGGAAAAGGTTGAGAAAAACCCTTCCAAGCAAATGGCCCCAAGAAGCAAGCTGAAGTGGCCATTCTAATATCGAATAAAGTAGATTTTCAACCAAAATTTATCAAAAAGGATAAGGAATGACAATTTTTACTCATTTCAGAAGAAATTTTTAAGGAGGAGCTCTTAATCCTTAATATATATGTTCCAAATACAAAAGCACACATATTCATAAAAGTAACCCTACTAAAGCTCAAAAGATACATTGCTCCCCTCACAATAATGGTGGGTGACCGCATGCCCCACTCTCACCAGTGGAAAGATCATGAAAACAGAACTGAACAAGTACACAGCATAACTAGCAGAGGTAATGAGCAAACTGGAATTAATAGACATCTGCAGAACATATGACCCTAAAACAAAAGAATGCATGTTCTTCTCAGTACCTCACTACACATTCTCGAAAATTGACCACATAATTGGTCACAAAATGAACCTCAATAGATATAAGCAGATTTACATACTCCTATGCATCCTTACAGATCACTATGGTCTAAGACTGGTCTTTAATAACAACAAACACAACAAAAAGCCCATAATCACATGGAAACTAAATAATGCTCTATAAAATGATAGCAGGGTCAAAGAAGAAATAAGAAAAGAAATTATGGATTTGCTAGAATTCAATGAAAACGAAACACAACATACCAAGACCTAAGAGATGCATTGAAAGCAGTACTGAAAAAAACTCATAGCTCTGAGTGCTTCCAAAAAGAAACTGGAAAAAGTATACACTAGCAACTTGACAGAACAGCTGAAAGCTCAAGAACAAAAGGAAACAGATACACACAAGAGGTGTAGACAGCAAGAATAATCAAACTTAGGACAGAAATACACCAAAGAGAAGCAAAAAGAACCAATGAAAGAATCAACAAAACCAAGAGCTGTTTTTTTGTGAAAAATATCAAGACTGATAAACTCTTAGCCAGACTAACTAGAAGGCAAAGAGAGAGCATCCAAATTTACAAAATCAGAAATGAAAGAGGAGACATAATAACTGAAACTGAGGAAATTCAAGAAATCATCACATCCTACTACAGAAGCCTATATTCATCAGAGCTGGAATATCTCGAAGAAATGGATGGATTCCTAGAGAGATACCAGATACTAAATTTAAACCAGGACCAGGTAAACCATCTAAATAATCTGATATCAACTAAAGATATAGAAGCAGTCATCAGAAGCCTCCCAACCAAAAAAATAAAGCCCAGGTTTAGATGGGTTCAGTGCAGAATTTTATCAGACATTTATTGATGACCTAATATCAGTGCTCTCAAAACTTCCACAAAATAGAATCAGATGGAAGACTACCTAACTCATTTTTTGAGACTACAATAACCCTGTACCTAAACCACACAAAGACCCTAGAAGGAAAGAGAACTTCATACCAATCTCACTTATGAACATTGACGCAAAAACACTCAACAAAATCTTTGCAAACCAAATCCAAGAACACATCAAAAGGATCATTCACCATAATCAAGTAGGCTTCATCCCTGGGATGCAGGGATGGTTTAATATAAGGAAATACATCAATGTAATCCACCATATAAACAAACTCAAAGAAAAAACTGCATGGTCATCTCACTAGATGCTGCCAAAGCATTTGACAAAATTCTACACCCCTTCTTATTTTAAGCCTTGAAAAGAACAGGAATGCAAAGCCCATAGCTCAACATTTTAAATACAATATACATCAGACCAACAGCCAACATCAAACTTAATGGTGGGAAACTTGAAGCAATCCCACTAACATCAGGGACTGGACAAGACTGCCCATTTTCCCTTTATCTATTCAACATAGTACTGAAGTCCTGGCTTGAGCAATTAGACTGCAAAAGGAAATCAAATGGATACAAATTGGAAAGGAAGAAGTAAAAACATCACTATTTGCAGATGATATGATAGTATACTGAAATGATCCCAAAATTCCACCAGAAAACTCCTACAGTTGATAAACAAGTTCAGTAGAGTGGCTGGATATAAAATTAACTCACACAAATCAGTATCCTTCCTCTGCTTAGAAGATAACCATGTCGAGATAGAAATTAGGGAAAAGATACCCTTCACAATAGTCACAAAAATATGAATTACCTTGTTGTGACTTGAACTAAGCAAGTGTAGGACCTGTATGACAAAAACTTCAAACCTCTAAAGAAGGAAGTCGAGGAAGATCTCAGAAAATGGAAAGATCTCCCATGCTCATGGATTGGAAGGATCAACATTGCAAAAAATGGTCATCCTAACAAAAGCAATCTACAGATTTAATGCAATTCTCATCAAAATACCAACTCAGTTCTTTGTAGAGTTGGAAAGAGAAATGTGCGATTTTATCTGGAATAACAGAAAACCTAGAATAAGGAAATTCATCCTCAACAAGAAGAACCCATCTGCGGGAATCATTATCCCTGACCTCAAGCTATTTTACAAGGCAATTGTGCTGAAAACTGCTTGGCACTAGTACAGAGACAAGCAAGTGGATCAATGAGATAGAATAGAAGATTCAGAAATGAGCCCTCACATAATTGTCACCTGATTTTTAACAAAGGGGCTGTAAACATTTAGTGGAAAAAGAACAACCTATTCAACAAATGGTGTTGGTCCTACTGGCACTTAGCATGCAAAAGAACAAAAATAGATCCTTTCTTATCTCTTTTTACAAAGCTCAAGTGCAAGTGAATCAAAGATCTTCACATTCAACCAGGTGCACTGAAACTATTAGATGAGAAAGTAGGGAAAAACCTTAGAACACATAGGCACAGGAGAAAATTTCCTGAACAGAACTTCAATGGTTAGTGCTCTATGGTCAAAGATTGACAAATGGGACTTAATAAGATTGCAAAGTTTCTGTAAGGCTAAGGACACTGTCAAGAAACAAAACTGCAACCAACAGAGATCTTCACCAACCCCATATCAGAGAGAAGCCTAATATCCAAGGTATACAAAGAACTCAAGAAGATAGACACCAGGGAACCAAACAACCATAGTAAAAGATGGGGTACTGTGCTAAACAAAAAGTTCTCAGTTGGAGAACATCGAACAGCTGTGAAGCATCTAGGGAATTGCTTGACATCACTTGCCATCAGGAAAATGCAAATCAAAACAACCCTGAGATTCCACCTCACATCACTCAGATTGGTCAAGATCAAAAATTAAGATGACACCAAAATCTGGTGAGGATGTGGAGAAAGAGGAACACTTCTCCACTGTTGATGGGGTTATAAATTAGTACAACCACTCTGGAAATCAGGCTGTTGATTCCTCAGGGAATTGGACTTAGTACTACCTAAAGACCTAGTTATTTCACTTCTGGGCATATACCCCAGAGAATGCCCAACATACAACAAGGACACATTCACCACAGTGTTCATAGTAACTCTATTTATAATAGCCCAAAACTGGAAAGAAAACTGATGTCCTTCAGTAGATGAATGGATATAAAAATTGTGGTACATTTACACAATGTAATACTACTCAGCTATCAGAAATAATGACTTAATGAAATTCTTAAGAAAATGGATGCACCTAGAGAATATCATCCTGATTGAGATAACCAGTCACAAAAGAACAGAAATAATATGCAGTTACTGATAATTGGATACTAACCCCAGAAAGTTTTGAACACCCCAGAAACAACTCAGACTATATGAAGTTCAAAAAAAAAAAAAAAAAGAAAAAAAAGAAGAAAAAAACCATTATGCTTAATACTTACACACCAAGAAAACTTAAACTAATTCCATATTATGTACTGTTTTACATGTACCTTATGCTCTTTGTAACTAGTAAGATCTTAATTCACACTATCAAACCTTTAAAAAAAATAAAAAACAAGAACTGACAAAAATGTGTTTGTATACTTTTATGGTAAAATGATTAAATTTTGTATATTTATCCCTGTTTTTTAAATTAAAGTTGTTATAAAAAAAGAAAAAAAAGAGATTATTATATTATGTTCAACCCCTTAGTGTTTTTTCTCACTTTCATTGGTATATATTGATTTTACATAAATTTTTTACTATGACTTTTCAAATAAGTGCTTTGTTTCTTCCACCTGATTTATCCAAAGGATACGTTGTTACCTCCTTTTACCCATACATTCTTTCTCTTATTTTATTTTTTATTTATTCACTCTTTTATTGAAGTTTATTATAAACATATGCCATTATTCTACAGCTTGTAGGGTGAGATAGTAGTTGGAGACAAATATCTTCAGATTGCCCCAGATCATCTAGGCAGGAACCCATATTAAAAGACAAGCAAATCTAGTATTCTCTTTCTTGTCAACAAATTACTGACCATCACCAGATAGTATATATAAAATAATGTAACATAATAAATGAGTATATACTAATATGCTATATAAAATAAGATTATAACTTGTGTGTGTTCATCATGTCATATGCATATATGCTCATGCACATACAACACATGCATATATACATGTGTATGTAAATATGTATACATGTACATGCACAAGCACTTAATAGCTTAAAGTATCCATTAATTTAATTTGTACTTTCCATTTTAATGTGTGTTTTTGAAATATTTTTGACTTCTTTGACATTTCTATGAGAATCTAAATCATTTTTTTCCATAGGCTTAGCAAGTGAAGTAAATAAACAAAAACTGGCAGGTTCTGGCAGATTCACATTTGGTCCTGCCTTCAGAAGTCTTCATCAACTCACTGACTCTCAATTGACTGGTTGTTTCCTGAGGCAAATTAAAGGATTTGGGCTTTGTGCCATCCCACATATTAGATGCAGTTTGTCCATGCAACAACTCAAAGTTACAGTATCACCCAGATAAGACCCAAATAAAAGTACATGTTATCCAATATGGTTTTGTCACAGGTGTTAATATTTCTTCACCCTAAGCAATTAAGTGTGACTGATATATGGCATCTCCAAAGAACACAATATTCAAAACAAATATTGAAGGCTATATTTTCAGTCATCTATTACATTGGTGATGGTAAATAACATAATATATACAAGACTTAAGTCTAAATAGTGAAGTATCATCTAATGGTGAAACAGAATGATCTTACTCTTTCAGATGAACCTTGAAGCCTTGGGGTGTATATAGCATTTTAAGCACAAAGATCAACAGTTGTTTTAGGTTAGATAGCAAAGTAATAATGTGATTATTTATGAAGAACTTAGTTATCCAGGAAACAAAACTAAAATCAAGAGAGGTATAATGGGAAAGTAGTGAATGAAGGGCATCTCATCAAGATATTCTGGCTATTGATGTCAAACCCACTTTGTAAACATCAGAGTATTTTTGAGGGTTACATTGTGCTCCATATTATAGTTTGTAATGAACTAATACTGTGCCAATGCATGTATAGTGCATTCATAATTTATAGTATAATAATATTATGCCAAAATATGTAAAACATATTTCTCATATAGCTACTATATCAGATCATTGATGTCTTAGACACCAGTCTTTGAGTCTCATCTGAATTTTACCCATCAGACTGGGGTATATTCATAACAAAGTAAAATTTGCCATCTTTACCTTAAGTCATGTGGTCATACTTTGTAACAAACAAAATACTATCAGATTTAGTAACTTAGTGTGAGTTTTATTGCCACACAATTTAACTTTATGGTCTTTCCTATTCACTGCTTGACACTGTCAGAAGTAGATAGCCCTCTTTCCCATAAGTCCCTTTGGTAGATGATAGTGAAAGTGCCTATCCCTAAGTTCCTAATTTTACGCAAAAAAAAAAAAAAAAAAAAAAAAAAAAAAAAAAAAAAAAAATGCTTGAAATCTGTACATTTACCTTTGTTTTGTAAAATAAAGGTGTTAAAAAAATAAAAATAAAAAAAGTTACCAGTGAAAAGGGCCAATCATTCATTATGAATGTCAAAATGTACTAAGAGCTACTTGTAGAGAAGTAATTGATATGGAGCTATCACCAGCCTGTCCCTGATGTCACTAGATAACCCTGAGGTAAGTAAGTCATGTTGGTAAAACTCAATGTGAGTTCATTTCCAGCCTATTTCCATGATATTTACATTTAGAAAAAATACAGCACAGGTTTTAAGATGAAGGTAAAGAATTATAGTGTAAAGAAAAAAACAATTCTTAACTTCAATGAAATCTGTTAATGAACAGATAGTTAAAGAATATTTATAATAAAAATAAAGAGCAATAAATTATAGCCATTAAAAACAAAGTTGAGACTTAAAAAGTAAGCACTACATTCAAACACATCACTTCTTACAAGTTTCAGTTTTTGTAGAATAAAAGAAAATATTTCTTGAGTAGAGACACAATAGAATACTTTCATGCTAGACAACTGCATTCTGGAGCAGGTATGAATGGGATGTATTATGCCAATTCTGAGTTAAGTGATTTTAATTTGCTCAGCAAACTTAAACCACCAATCTTACACTTTTCTTATAGGGGTAGAAGTGAACTGTAAACTGAAATTAAGGTAAATTCAGCTCTGAAGGCAAAATGTTTCAGAATTGTGTAGTTAAGTGAAATTGGACATGATTTAGAAGAGAAACATTTTACATATAGTGGGAAACATCCATATAACAATGTAAATATATGCAGTTCATTTTGCTACCATAACATTATTAATATAACATAAAAAAGAAATTATGAACTTGCATGCATGGCTCTTCAGTGTGTGAGTGTTTTAAGATATAGACAAACTAAGTTGAGGAAGTATGTTCCAGAGCTTCACAATTTAAAATTTCAGCAAATCAAGGTGACCTAAAATGGTACTGCACATGAAGAGGACAAGAAGTGTATTGTGACAGGAGTATAAAACTGAGCATGCTGGAGATAGAATTACATTTTCGAGGGTATGGATGGTAGATAAAGTGAACAATTAAAAGTGGAATCAGAGGTTAGTGTTTGATTAATAAGAGGAAGCAGTACAAGCCTGGAACAATCCCATCTTTAGAGTTTGTGGGCAAAGGGCAAACTGAAGTGCACTGAAGAGCTCCTGAGATGTGAAGCAGCATCAGTCAAAGTAGCAGGGCCTGCTTGAGATGGACTCTTACTTCATTGGCTGACAGAGAGAGAGTCAGGATCATTCCAGAGGGCTCAGCACTAAAATTGTTCTAGATGGCAGCCATGAGCATGGTAGGGCATGGTGTGTCTACTCCAAAAAGTGCAGAATAGCTCAGGCTCTGTGGGATGTTTATTCTGGGACTGGAATAGGGCCAGTGTTGGTAAGCAATGAGCCAGGAAACTATAACCAGATAAAGGGAGACCATGCATGATGGCAAGAGATAGATACATTTTTTCTATAGTTTACATATACTGTATGTTTTGTTTGTCTTGGTCAAATGAAGAAGGAAGTTAGCCAGAGCACTGAAGAAAATACAACCCATGAAATAGAATTGGAACAACAGAATTGGAAACAAATTACAGGCATATACGACCAATATCCTGACTAGGAAAGGCATATATGACTGCCCATACACCTGTGTTATATCTGTCATTTAGTTTACAGGTTCAAATATAACTAGTACCTCATAGTGTGCAATTGCTTTGTAAATGAATTCACATTTATTTAACCAAATTTACTAACCTTTTCAGATATTCTGTATCATATAGCATTCACTACAACTCCTCAGGAAGCAAAAGCATGTAGTACAAAGTTATGCAGATTACATAATAACTGATACGGGGAGCATGGATGAGAACCTGAGTTCATGACTAACCAAAGGAATCCCGGCTGACTGCACTGCTCAGCGGACAGACAACTCCTGATTTTTTTTGTCATAATATATTGCTATTATTTGTTATATTGCTTTATTCATAGAAAGTCATTCCAGTAAATCTGATTTTTGTAGTCCTGGTAGCATACACTAAAGTTTTAAAATATCATGAGAGTCTTTGTGCACATAAATTCTATGAGAAAATGGGCAGTGAGTGTAGGAACATGCATAGAAGTAGAATAATCAAAATGAAGCTGGAAGAAGGAAAGTGAAAACAGGTGTCTGTCAGTGCATAGCTAGAAAGTGAAAGGCTGTGGGTTGACATTCTCAGTGACTTGTGAACAATCAGTTGTAAAAAATTGGATGACAGTGCAGGTGAAACAGATCCGGAGTAGCATGAAGCAATAAAGCCTTCTTTATTTTCTACACAGAGGTGTAGATAGTCTGGATCATAGTGAAATAACAATACTGTTGTAATATCTGATGCTATTCTTTAGAAATGGTTGCTTTTTATTATAGAGGAAGTTTTTTTTTTTTTTTTTTTTTTTTTTAAGTCTTATAAGGGACAAAGGTGAGATCCTGAATCCAGGTGTATCATTAGAATCTTTGGCCAAATAAATTTATAGAACTCTGCTTTCTGGTTTACTGATTTCTATCTCCCTATCTATCTATGTTTCTTTCTTTTTTTAGGTAGAGAAAAATCATTAGAGGGCTTGAAAATGGACCAAAAATGAACCGAGTAAAGCAATGTATGATGAACCCTACATGCCTTGGAAAATATAAAAATAAATTACATGGTTATTCAATGACTATTTTAATTTTTATAATTATTTTAATTGACTCTCTATGATGATGGCAGGTTTTCCAGAAAATAATATTTCCTGGCTTTTAATGTACATATTTTTGGGGGTTGTTTATATTTTAAAAAGCAATTCATTCTCTTTTCCCTGTTAATTCAAACAACTGACTGATAGGTCAAGACTGTGGGAGCAGCTGTGTACAGGATCCAGAGGTCACATCAGACTTATAAATCATTTCAACCAGCATGGCTTTCTGTAGAATGTAAACAGGCAGAAAATTCATAGCTATTTATTCTTCTCCATGAGGAAAAGGAACCACGCTGCATGTGACTTACATAGATAGAACACCTGAACAGTGACTGCATTAGATCATTCAATTAATATCAGAGATTTTATGACCTTGGGATCTTAGTATTTGAATTACTACATTCTTACTTCTATCTGACTATTTTTATATTCATTTAAAAAGTAAAATGCCCCTTGAAATTGAGAAGATTTGGTGACTTTATAAACTACAGAATGTTAGACACGGACAAAGGCTTCATTTGGATCAAGGTCTCCTTGACTTGAAATTCTATTAAACTGGTTACTAAAGTCAAGAGCTAGTTCATTTAAGAATCATTAAGTCTATGAAGAAATTATTCCAACTCTCACAGGGATTAAATGAAACTATGTGATATTATGTATAATCAAGCTTTTGTATCTGGAGGTGCAAAACCACATACAATTCCAGTTACTCACTGTCTGTTCATCAGGCTGCATGTGTGCCGGCTGAGAAACTATACCACATTGCTCAGTTCTCAGTTTTAGCAATATTTGAATTGGTACCCAAGATTCTCATGGCTAAACAAACAGTTTAACAGGAGCCAGTTTCCAGCCTCATATTTTCTTTTTGTAATACATAACTTAAAGTCCTGAATTATGATCAATGTATCTCATTATCTATGTCATTAACTGATATACATATGTATTTTTTTCTATAAAGAGTTGACCATTGAGAAGGTTTTTTTCTCTAATGCTGGCGCAACATGTGACAGGCTAATGCATCACTCGACCTGATGGTGCATCCTGCCACCTGCATGGTATCATGAGGACCAGCTTTACTGTTTACTTTCACTGCTCCCAAAGGTGAGGTTGAATGTCATGCTGAAACAGCACTCTTTATCACCACTAATGTAATCCAGTCAAGCAAAAATCAAGGGGACAGAAGTTTTTATTTCAAATTACTATTTTAACAAATATCCACTGAGTGTACATTGGATGGCAGATGCTATTTCAAAATTAGATAAGCAACAGTGAGAAAAACAGATATAAAGGACATCCTCTTAGGATTTGAATACGAGTGCATGTTTTTTTTTTCTCATTTGCAGCACACATGTCAAAGAATACCAGTGTGCTGGCAAGCATAATGTCTTTGCCATAAATCACTTTTCTATATTAGAGTTGATACTCCTAGCTAGCAATGGGAAAAGAGAAACAAGAGTTCCTTACAATCTGCATGCATACTTTTAGTAAACACTCTCCTGCGCTACCATCTCACCAGCAAGAATGCACACGGAACACCAGGATCCTTCTGCAGCAAAGCCTTTATTGCAACTTTAAGAGGAAGACCAGGAGGCCCCTCGAGCTGTCACTTATATAGTCCCCAAGGCTGCGTGTCCACGTCTAATTGGTTGCTTACTCATGATCTCACTGGCATGCCCCGGGGTGGGCAAAGACTTGGCATGAACACACTCTTGCACATGCGCACACAGTTTGATTACAGAGGGGGCCAGCCTGCCGCAACGGAAGTCAGTGCCATTTTGTGATGGCGAATGCTATCGCGGCTTTCCACAAAACACTTAAGAATCTGTTTATCATGGAATAAGTGTATGAAGCAAATACAGAGAGTGTTATGAGCCAGCAAAGTTGCTGGTGTCATTATGCAGCCTTTTGTCACAAAAAAAGTGGTCAACTCTCTGCAGAAATGTTTCCCATTTCTGGTTACTTCATTTTGAAGGCTTATGATATTTGACTGCCATAGGACTCCCACAGGGCTAATCCTGTAGAAATAGAAAACTATATATTTTTCATAATTATAAAATAATAAATAAAGTCTTACAAAGTTCAATTTAAAATGCACAGGATGTCTTATTGGTGGAGAGCAAGCTGGCTATTGTGGAAAAGCTAACTGATAAGGAGCCAAGGCCTGTGAACTTTATTTATAGTCACATAATTTCGAACAATATGATGCTATGAATTCCTCTTCCCATATTCTCATCTGTAAATAAGAGCAGGGCTCTCATATGTATAGATGAAAATGAGGCTCTGTTGACAAAAACATGTCAAATTTATCCAAAAACTGCTCTTCAAGGACTAGATTACTTAGTACACAGCAGATATTCAATAAATATGTGCTGGCTGAATAGAAATGTTATTATTAGTTTTGCATTAGGGACTGAGCTTGTTTTAATTTATTGAAGGCACAGTGATGGAGTATTTGAATGTAGCAAAGTCACTCATTCATCTTTGACAGATAATCAGATTTCACTTCCCTGCTTAATTAGATATCTTGTGGGGAGCTAAATTTATTATAGGAATGCAGAGCGACTTGAAAAGCCATTCATTCACAGGTGAGACCTCCCAGAAGCAGGCATCAGAATGAAGCCATATACAGAAAAGAAAAATGGGGCTAGGTAGAAGTACATGGTCATCATTGAATCTCTGATTCTCTGTTATGTTTTTAAAAAACATTTTGCAAGTGAGAATAAAATAAAAATAAGTGAGAACACACCAAAGATTTTTATGGAAATAGCATAAATATTTGAACCACATGAGAATCAACACTACTAACCATGAAAGGGCATTTACTCAAGTACTGATTGTGGTACTATTTTTAACCCTATCACCACAGACAGAATATTGATTGTATTCATGCATGCAAAATGGATAAGAAATCAAGTTGCCTAATCAGTAACTGGAGTTTTGTTATAATTACTTTTCTCATAAATGTGCTGTTCTCAATATCTTCCAGAGATTAATGAGACACTTCTGCTCCTGACTTAGATTCACAGGCAATCGTCTGAAGATAAGTAATATAATTATTATCAAATATCCTCAACCCTGAAATATCCTCTTTCTCTAGAATTTATGTGCAATGTGCTGTATATGAGAGAAATGATGTTGCTTTTCTAAATAATGCTTATTTGAAACACCAAATAAAAAACATGAAGCATTAAACACATTTTTAAAAATCTCCTTAAATAAGTCATTAGACACTGGATATCCCTCTGTAGGCTGAAGTTAGGAACTTTGTTGAATAAGACAGGAGGCCCTTTAAGCAATTCTTTCTATTTGCATTGATTGAATTCAATGGATTATTGCAATGTCAGTCTTGGTAACATTCATCCATCATGACTTATTTTATTTTATTATTTTTTTGCATATTTATTGAATATTTTAGGTATTTATATTTCAAATGTTATCCTCTTTCCTGGCCCCACTCCCTCCCCCTTCCACTTCTATGAGAGTGCTCCCCCTCCCATCCACCTAATTCCACCTCACCACCCTAGCATTCCAGTTCACTGGGGAAATGAGGTTTTCCCATAGGACCAAGGGCGTCTCCTTTTGAAGCCAGACAATTCCAATCATAATGTCTTTTATTGAGGGAAAAATGAGATGAATTTTTTAAAGAAAATACTTATGAATGATAAAGAAGAATACTTATAAAATACAATGAAAACTCTTAATTCTGAATGGCAGAATCTGGAGTAATATTATGAAGAGAAATATCTTTACTGGTAAAGAATATTAGAGGCTTTGTTAGAGAACAGGAGTGTAAGCGGGATTATTTTTAGTTAAGTTGTGGTGGGGAGTGCAATGGTTCATGACACGCTGAGGGTGGTTTGAATAATAATGAAGATAATAAAATAAAAAATTAGAACAGTGCAAAAGGGCTGTGTTTTAGAAGAAAGTCTGTGAAAACAGTCTTTAAACAAATATGTTTTAAAAGTCTTGGAAGAATTTCTCTTCTTACTTTAAAGTCAATTTGTAGATAATAATCTATATATTTTACAGAATATACAATTCCTCAGTGACGTAAAATGAGACAGTGAGAGTCAATTTGTTCAAAACCTTTTTAGCAATGCCACAAAGCAAGCACCTTTATAGATACTGAATCCAGTGATAAAAAGTACTGTTTGTCTTTTACATTCACTTCTCAAAATCACTCTTCTGTTAATTTATTTTATTGGCATTTAAATAGAGCACTGGCTCATGTTAGATTTTGAGAGATAGTTTCTTCTCATCGTTTTGAGTTGTAAATAACTCATTACACATTGGTGTAATATGGTAGCAACTTCAGCTGAATGAGGTGTGTGGTAGTGAGAAGCATATGCAGCCTAGTAGAGGCCCCTGAAAGGCTAGGGTGGGTTTTCAATTATATATTTGCCAAGAGCAGCTAGCGGGGCTTTCTATAACTCCCACTGCTTATTTTCAGGTTGTTAACCTCCTGGATTACTGCTACTGGAGTCTCTCCTGGCAGTTTGTATTCATTGACAATGTTGCCTAAGGTGTCTCCCACTGAGAGTGACAACCTCAGCAGCCACACTGTGGAAATGTTGCCAACAGCAGGTTTTTTTTTTTTTTTTTTTTTTGCTTTTTTCTCTCTTTTTCTTTCTCAGTGTTCTTCAGCTAACTGCATGCCTCAGCATTAGCTACTTCTTGTTTCTGATATCTATAATGTCAGCTTCTCCTGTTCCTATATAGTATCGAATAGATTTTTATTTTCTTTGTGATTCTTAAAACACTGTCATTAATTTGTTGTACTAAGTATGGTTCTTCTTGCTGAAATAAAATTCTGCAAGAGGAAAAATGTGCTGACTTTGGTTCATAGGTTCAGAGTTAAACCTGCCACAGTGGGGACAATGAGAGTGACAGGCAAGTGAGGAAGCTCCTCATCCTGCATCTGCTCTCAGAAAGCAGAGAGATGGACACTGAAGTACAATTCCCTACTTTTCCTTTATTTGGTTCAGATCCAGGGCCAACACATAGTGTCACATTCAGTGTGTGCCTTGCTGATTCACTAAAACATGTAAGAAAGATGGAATGACCAAGAAAAACTTAGAGAAATGTCCAACATGCTTAGTCATCAGGGAAATGCAAATCAAAACAAGTCTGAGATCCCACCTCACACCAGTCAGATCGGATAAGAGCAAAACCTCAGGTGACAGAAGATGCTGGAGAGGATGTGAGGGAATAAGAACACTCCTTCAGTTTTGGAGGAATTGCGAGAAGGTACAACCACTCTGGAAATCAGTCTGGCTGTTTCTCAGAACATTGGTCATAGGGACCAGCTATACCACTCCTGGACATATTACCAGAACATGCTCAACTATGTTCACAGCAGCCTTATTTATAATATCTAGAAGCTAGAAACAGCCCAGTTGTCCCTTAAAAGAGGAATAGATACAGAAAATGTGGTACATTTACACAATGAAATTCTACTCAGGTATTAAAAACAGCACTTCATGGAATTTGCAGGCAAATAGACAAAATTAGAAAATATCATCATTCCTTAGTAAAAAATTTTGTAAGCCATAGTAATATTTTATAAAATAAAGCAATTTAAAAAAAAGAAATTGAAAAAAAAGTGACACACCAAAAAAAAAAAAAAAAAAAAAAAAAAAGGAAAGAAAAAAGTAATATTTTGACTGAGGAGGTAACCCTGTCACAAAAGAACACACATAGTATGTAGTTACTGATAAGTAGATGTTCAGCAAAAAGCATGAAATACCCACATTATAACTCACAGACCATATCAAGGTCAAGAAGAAGAAAGAACAAAGTATGGATATTTTAGTTCTACTTAGAAGAGAATCAACCTAATCAGGGGATGTAGAGGGAGGGAGGGAGAAAGGTGGAGGAGGGAAAAGGAGAGCAGAATCGAATCAGGTGTGGGGGAAGACTGAGGGAGATGTTCAGAGAATCAGGAAATAGAACACACATGTCTAGCAATGCGGAATACAAATTTTAGGGTAGCCACTGGAGAGTCCTAGGTGCCATAAAAACAAGAGGTTCCCAGGACCCAACAGGAATGGAATTAGCTGAAATATTCAGCAAAGGGAGAAAAAAGCTCTAGAGAGCATGTCCAGAGGTTAGGTGCTGCCCCAAGTTGAAGGATAAAGCTACCCACTCATCTCAAAAATATTAATCCATAATTGCTCTTGTCTAATACAGGGACAAAGAGAAGAGCAGAGATTAAAGAAAAGGCCATCCATAGACTGCCCCACCTTGGGATCCATCCCACCTGTAGAGACCTAAACCAAACACTATCAGTGATGCCAAGAAATACATGCTGACAGGAGCCTGATATGGATGTCTCTGAGAGGCTCTGCCAGAGCATTATTGATGTTTGCAGCTAACCATAAGAATGAGCATGGGGGACACCAATGAAGGACTTAGAGGAACTGAAGGGGGTTGCAACCCCATAGGAAGAACAATATCAACTAATCTGAATCCCCAAAGCTCCAAGGGACTAAATAACCAACCAAAGAGTACACATGGAGGGACCCATGGCTCTAGCCGCACATGTAGCAGAGAACATCAATGGGAGGGGAGTCACTTATTCTTGGATGACACAGCATAGGGGAATCTCCCTGCTAGGGCACTGAGGCAGAGTGGGTGTATGAGGGGGAGCACCCTAACAGAGACAAAGGAGATGAGGGAACAGAGAGGAGTTTGTGGAGAGGAAACTGGGAAAAGGGATAACATTTGAAATATAAATGAATAAAATGCCCATTAAAAAGAAAAAAAACTTTATGCAAAACCCCTCACTGATTAACAGAGAGGTGTGTTTTTATAAATATTCTAAATGCATTCACATTATCACCCAACCCCCAATTTCAACAATGTAAGCATCTGCCTAAAAATCTGGTTTTATTATCTTTTTTTTTTTTGAAAATCTGTGGAAATGCTATGAAGAATTCTTCTATTGAAACACACACACACAGGTTAATCTAAAACCAATCCAACCGTCGTTCCTTTGGCATCCTCAGTACTGGAAGCACATACTTGAACCACTAAAGCCTAGTTTGTATTTTATTGTGCATTATTTTAAAGAAACTAGCAACATTTTCATGTGTCTCAAATTTGTAGCCATGTGAAATAATTAAAAATATGCATAAGAAGAGAAAAAATACTTGCCATGTATGATTTTTATCTTGTTGGAAATTCATGCAATTTATTGAAACACCAAGTCAAGGTTGCATTTTACTTTAAGCTGTACTATTAAATGTCCTCCTCGCTATGATAAAATTGCTGACTGAAGCAATTTAAAGCAGTGTAGGGATATATTTTATCATAATAGACCATGAATGGCAACCATGGCCACCCTTTCTCTTAGGCAGGAACTTCTGATATGAATTCTTATATCTATGTATTCAGAGCAGCAAGATGAGAGCTTAGACAAGAGGTCTTTGGTATTGCCCTATTTTGGATCACATTTGTGTAGTTATGTTGGTAATCCTTGATGGTTTAGCTACTGACAATTCTTCTGGGCAAACAATCTTCTAGGTAAATTTTGCCATTAAGTGTCCCCTTACGGTGAAATATTCTAAGAGCACCTCGTTTCTTCTTCTTTACTCTTTGCAACTCTGAGTGAAAAGGTAAAACTTGTTTTGGATTTTTGACAGATTCTTCAAGCATTTTTTTCCATCTGGAATAGCAAAAGACCTAGAATAGCAAAATCCATCTTAAACAAAAAGAAAACATCTGTGGGAATCACTATTCTTGACCTCAAACAATATTACAAAACAATTGTGCTAAAAACTGCATGGCACTGGTACAGAGATAGGTATTTAGATCAAGAGAATAGAATAGAAGATCCAGAAATGAACCCTCACATATATGATCACTTGATTTTGACACAAGAAGCTGTAAACATTCAGTGGAAAAAAGACAGCCTATTCAACAAATGGTGTTGGTTCAACTGGAACTTAGCATGCAGAAGAATGAAAATAGAACCTTTCTTATATTCTTGTACAAAGCTCAAGTGCAAGTGGATCAAAGATCTCCACATTAAACCACTTACACTGAAACTACTAGATGAGAAAGCAGGAAAAAACTTAGAACACATAGGCACAGGAAAAAAATTCCTGAACATAATTTCAATGGCTCATGCTCTAAGGTCAAAGAATGACAAATGGGACTTAATGAGATTACAAAGTTTCTGTAAGGCTAAGGACATTGTCAAGAAAACAAAATGGCAATCAAGAGAGTTGGAAAATATTTTTACCCACCCCACATCAGATAGAGGCCTAATATCCAAGGTATACAAAGAACTCAAAAAGCTAAACACCAGAGAACCAAACAACCCTATTAAAAATGCGGTACAGATGTAAATAAAAAGTTCTCAGTTGAGGAATATCGAATGGCTGAGAAGAATCTAAGGAAGTGTTCGACATCATTAGCTATCAGGGAAATGTAAATCAAAACAACTCTGAGATTCCACCTCACACCAGTCAGATTGGCCAAGATCAAATATTCAGATGACAGCAGATGCTGGTGAGGATGTGGGGAAAGAGGAACACTTCTCCACTGTTGATGGGGTTGTAAACTGGTTCAACCACTCTATAAATCAGTCTGGTGATTCCTAAGGAAATTGGACATAATACTACCTGAAGACCCAGTTATTCCACTTTTGAGCATGTACCCCAGAGACACTCCAACATACAACAAAGTTACATGCACCACAATGTTCATAGCAGCTCTATTTATAATAGCCAGAAGCTGGAAAGAAGCCACAGGTTCTTCAGTAGATGAATGGATACAAAAATTGTGGTACATTTACACAATGGAGTACTACTAAGCTACCAGAAACTATGAGTTTAACAAATTTTTAAGAAAATGGCTGCATCTAGAGAATATCTTCCTGAGTGAGATATCCCTTTCACAAAAGAACAGACATAATATGCTGTCACTGATAATTGGAAACTAACCCCAGAAAGCTATGAACACCCCAGAAACAACTCACAGACTATATGAAGTTCAAAAAAAAAAAAAAAAGAAAGAAAAGAAAAACACCATTATGCTTAATCCTTACACACCAAGAAAACTTTGACTAATTCCAGGTTACATCCTGTTTTACATGTACTTTACGCTCATTCTGACAAGTAAGATCTTAATGTACACTATCAAATTTTTAAAAATAAAAAACAAGCACTGACAAAAATGTATTTGTATACTTTTATGCAAAAATGCTTACAATTTGTACATTTATCTTTGTTTTTTAAAATAAATTGGTTAAAAAATAATATGTCACAGATAAAATAATTTTGCTTTAAAATTAATCAAGTTTTATAACATAATCTTATTTTCTACATTTTGTTTAACATATCAAGTAGTTTACAAATTTATATTATTAAAATTTATCAAGTGTCAGATATTGTGTATAACCATGATTATGTCCCAACTCTATGACTGAACTTGAAAAATATAAAGTATGCTAATTATTGCATTGCTTTAACTTTTAAAATTAGTATTCAGTTATTGGATATATCTCATTGAAATTTTTAAGTCTAAGATACTCCCATAATAGCTCTTTACTCATTGTAGCTTTATTATTCTTGTAGATTATTAGCTTTACTTAGCTGTTCCTCCTTTAAGGTTAAATTGGCATTAACTTGAAGATAGGAAAATAGCTTGTTCTCTGTAACTCAGTCATGACATGCTCAGATTCAGCACTTTCATTTTAAAGTGCTTAGAGAAGGAACTGAAAAATCATCTCAGGATGTGACAGTTTGCCATACATTCATGCATTCACAAAGGGAATTACTGTCATTGAACTTGACACTTGTTTCAAGAATCATTTAAATCCATTTAGTTTCTCCCTATGCCCAGAGCTGACCTTGTGCTATAGCTCTCTATAAACAGACTCTGCTGAGAGAAAGGTGGGCACCCAAAAATGCTGAACACCTGAGAGCACAGGTAAGATGACAAATTCTGCTCTGTGTGACCTGCCCTGAGCCCTCAGGACAGAGAAACATAGGAGTAGTCTGGGGCAGGATATTTCTCGTTTCTGTCTGTACCCTGTAATGACCCTGTGCCACAGCTGTGTCTACCCAGGCCCTGCTTAGAGAGAACTGGTCCCTCTGTAGTGCTGGCACACAGGCTTACAGGAGGGTCAAGCCACTGTAAGAATCAGCAAGACTAGCTAACACAGAGATAAGCAGATGGTGAGAGGCAAGTCCAGCAATCTAAAAAAAAGAAACCAAAGCCACTTGGTATCATCAGAACTCAGTTTCCCCACCACACCGAGGTCTAGATACCCCAACACACAGGGAAAGCAAAATTCTGATTTAAAATCACAATGCATGATGATGTTAGAGGACTTTAAGAAGGTCATAAATAACTCCCTTAAAGAAATACAGGACAACACAGGGAAACAGGTAGAAGATCTTAAGGCATAAACACAAACATCATTTAGAGAATTATAAGAAAACATGAGCAAACAGGTGAAGGAATTGAACAAAACCATTCAGGACCTAAAAGTGGAAATAAAAACAATCAAGAAATCATAAAGAAAGACAACCCTGGAGATAAAAACCAACAAAAGAGATCAGAAGTCATAGACATAGGCATCACAAACAGAATACAAGAGATGGAAGAGAGAATCTTAGGGGTAAAATATCATAAAAAGCATTGAAATAGTAAAAGAAAATGTAAAATGCAAATAGGGTCTAACACAATAGATCCAGGACATAGAGGACACAATGAGAAGATTAAAACCTGAGAATAGTAGGTATAGAATAGAGCCAAGATTCCCAACTTAAAGGACCACTAAATATCTTCAACAAAATTATAAAAAAAAAAAAAACTTCCATAAGCTAAAGAAAGATATGCCCATAAACATACAAAAAACCTACAGAAACCCGAATAGAGTGGGCCACCAAAAAAATTCCTCCAGTCACATACTTGTCAAAAAAGAAAACAAAGAACCAAAACCAACAAACAAACAAAAAAACACAAATGCACAAAACAAAGAAAATATTAAAAACATTCATGGAATAAGCTCAAGTAAAATACAAAGGCAGACCTCTCAGAATCACACCAGACTTCTCTCTCTACAGAGACTATAGAAGCTATAAGATCCTGGATATATGTCATTCAGATCCTAAGAGAACACAAATTCTATCCCAGTCTACTCTATCCAGCAAAACTCTCAACATAGAGGGAGAAGCAAAGATATTCTATGACAAATCCAAATTTACACAGTATCTTTCCAAGAAACCAACCCTACAAAAAAATAAAATATGGAATACTACAATAGAAGCATGGAAAAATTTTCAACTAACCCAAAAGAAAATAGCCTCTAACAAAAAAAAAAAAAAAAAAAAAAAAAAAAAAAAGGCAGAAAACAACCATCACTGGGCCTTAATATCTCTCAACATCAATGGACTCAGTTCCACAATAAAAAGACATAGACCAAGAGAATATATTTATAAGGAGGACCCAATATTTTGTTACATACAGGAAACACAACACAGAGATGAAGACAGACACTACCTCAAAGTAAAAGGATGAAAAAGAATTTTCCAAACAAATGGTCCAAAAAAACAATCTGGAGTTGAAATTATAATATCAAATCAAATAGACTTCAAACCAAAAGTTTTTAAGAAAGATAGGAAAGGACACTTCATACACTTCAAAGGAAAAAATCAACTAGATGAAATCTCAACTGAGAATATCTACACTCAAAATGCAAGGGCACATACATTCATAAAGAAGCTTTACTAAAGTTCAAAGCACACATTGCACCTCACACAATAATTGCACCTCTCACACTTTAATACTCTACTCTCACCGATGAACAGATCATGGAAACAAAAAAAAATAGATACATTAAAACTAACAGGAGTTATGAAACAACTGGATTTAACTGTCCTCAACAGACACAAGGAATTGGTAATAATCCCATGCATTTTATCAGATCACTAAGGACTAAGAATGGTCTTCAATAAAAACAAAAATGACAGAAAGCAAACACACACATGAAAGCTGAAAATTTTTCCACTCAAGGATAACTTGGTCAAGGAAGAAACAAAGATATTAAAGAATTTTTAAAATTTAATGAAGATGAAGACATAACATACCCAAATTTATGGGACAGAACAAAAGCAGTGCTAACAGAAAAACTCTTAGCTCTGGATGTTTCTGGAAAGAAATTTGAGTGAGTATACACTAGTAGCTTGACAGTACATCTAAAATCTCTAGAAAAAAAAAAAGAAGCAAATGCACCCAAGAGGAGTAGAAGGCAAGAAATAATCAATTTCAGTGCTGAAATAAAATGAACTATGTACAAAGAATCAACAAAACCAGGAGCTAGATCTTTGAAAAAAATAAGAAGGTAGACAAACCCTTAGTCAGACTAACTAGGGGTACAGAGACAGTATTTAAATTAAAAAAAAGCATAAATGAAATGAGAGAATTGACAACAGAAAATAATTAATTCAAGAACCATCAGATCTGACTACAAAAGCCTATAATCAACAAAATGGGAAAATCTGGATGAACTGGACAGTTTTCTAGACAGATAACAGGTACCAAAGTTAAATCAGAATCAGATACAATATCTAAGCAGTTTCATATGCTCTAAAGAAATAGAAGCAGTCATCAAATGTCTCCCAAACAAAAAAACCACAGGACCAAATGAGTTGAGTTCAGAATTCTCAGATCTTCACAGCAGACTTAATACTTATGCTCTCCACACTATTCCACAAAATAGAATCAGGAAGAATACTACCCAATTCATTCTTTGAAGCCACTATTATGCTTACACCAAAATCACAGAAGGAACCAACAAAAAAAAAAAACATTTGAGGCAAATTTCCCTTATAAATATTGATGCAAAATTATTCAATGATATTCGTGCAAACTGAATCCAAGAACATATCAAAATGATCATTCACCATAATCAAATATGTTTCATGCCAGGGATGAAGGGTTAGTTTAATACATGGAAATCCACAATTGTTCTCCACTATATAAAAAAAAAATCAAAGAAAAAAAAACACATGATCATTTTATTAGATGCCATGAAAGCATTTAAAAAATTTCAACATGCCTTTATGTTAAAAGTCTTGGAAAGGTAAAGAATTCAAGACCCATACGGAAGCATAGTAAAAGCAATATACAAAAAAACAGCAGCAAACAATCATAATAAATGGAGAGAGAGAAACTTTAACCAATCTGAATAAAATCAGGGACTAGACAAGGATGCCTACTCTCTCCCTACTTATTCAATATAGTAATCTAATTTGTAGTCAGAACAATAAGGCAAGAGCAAAAGGAGGTCCAATAGATATAAATTGGAAAGGAAGAAGTTAAAATATCACTCTTTGCAGATGATATGATACTATAGTCAAGTGACAGATAACTCCTAAACCTGATAAACTACTTCAGCAAAGTGGCTGGATATTAAATTTCCTCAAACAAAGCAGTAGCCTTCCTCTACTCAAAAGATAAACAGGCTGAGAAAGAAATTAGGGATAGAAACCCTTCACAAAATTCAGAAATAGTATAAAATACCTTGGTGTGACCCTAATCAAGGAAGTCAAAGATCTGTATAACAAGAACTTTAAGTCTCTGAAGAAAGAAATTGAAGAAGATCTCAGAAGATCAGAGGATCCCCTATGCTCATGGATTGGCAGGATTAATATAGTAAAAATGGCCATCATGCCAAAAGCAATCTAGATATTCAGTGAAATACCATCAAAATTCCAACTCAATTATTCACAGAGTAAGAATAAGTAATTTCCAATTTCATTTGGAATAACCAAAATCCCAGGATAGCAAAATTTATCTCAACAATAAAAGAACTTCTGGGGGAATCACCATCACTGACCTCAAGCTATATTACAGATGAATCCTGACACAAACTTCATGGTATTGGTAAAGAGACAAGCAGGTTGATCAAAGGTGTACAATTAAAGACACAGAAATGAACCTACACACCTATGGTCACATGATCTTTGAAAAAGGAGCTAAAAACTTTCAATGGAAAAAAGACAGCCTCTCCAAATATGGTGCAGCTTCAACTGGCAGTCAACCTGTATTCAAATGCAAATTCATTCATTATTATCTCTATGTACAAAGCTCAAGTCCAAGTAGATCAAAGACCTCTACATAAAATCAGGCACACTGAAACTAATAGAACAGAAAGTAGGTAAGAACCTTGAACACATGGACATTGGGAAGAACTTTCTGAAGAGAACTCAAATGGCTTATGCTCCAAGGCAAAGAATTAACAACTGGCACCTCATTAAATTTCAAAGCTTCTTTAAGTCAAAAAACATGGTCATTAGAACAAAATGGCAACCAATAGAATGGAAAAAAAAAAAAAAAAAAAAAAAACACTTTGTCAATCCTACATCTGACAGAGGATTATATCCAATGTAGATCAAGAACTCAAAAGTTAGACTCCAGAGAATCAAATAACTCTCTTAAAAAATTGGGTACATAGCTAAGCAAATAATTCTCTACTAAGCAATATTGAATGGTTGAGAAGCACCTAAAATGTTCAAAATCCTTAGTCATCAAGGAGATTAAAATCTAAAATTCCTTGAGATTCTATCTGACTGGTGAGAAGAGCTAAGATCAAAAACTCGGGTGAAAGAAGATTCTGGCAAGGATGTGGAGAAAGAGGAACACTCCACCATTGTTGGAGGGATTGCAAGCTAGTACAACAGCTCTGGAAATCAGTCTAGTGGTTCCTTGAAAACTGGACATAGCTATACCTGAAGAGCCAGCTATACCACTCCTGGGCCTATATCCAAAAGATGCTCCAACATACAACAAGGACACATTCTTCACTATGTTCATAGCAACCTTAATTACAATAGCCAGAAGCCTGAAAGAACCCATATGTCCTTCAACACAGGAATGGATAAAAATAATATGTGGTACATTTTACAATGGAGTATACTCAGCTATTAAAAACAATGAGGTTATGAAATTTTTTAGGTAAATGGGTAGATCTAGAAAATATGATCCTGAGTGAGTTAACTCCATCATTCAAATGCACCCATGGTATTTAGTCACTAATAAGTGAATGTTGGCCCAAAAGTTGGGGATATCCAAGATATAATTCACAGACTATATGAAGCTTAAGAAGAAGGATGAGCAAAGTGTGGATAATTCAGTCCCTCTTAGAAGAGGAAGAGAAATATTCTCAGGAGGATATATGGAGACAAGTTTTGAGAAGAGACTGAAGAAAATGTCATCCAGAGACTGCCTCACCTGGGGAATACAACACATATTCAGCCACCAACCCAAACAATATTGCTGATGACAAGTGCATGCTGACAGGAGCCTGATATAGCTGTCTCCTAAAAGACTCTGTCAGAGCAAAGAAAATACAGAGGTGGATGCTTGCTGCTAGCCATAGAACTGAGAATGGGGTCCTTAATGGACAAGTTAAAGAAAGGATTAAATGTGCTGAAGGAATTTGCAACCTCATAAAAAAAAAAAAAAAAAAAAAAAAAAAAAGAAAAAAAAAAAAAAACAATTCCCACCAACCAGTGCTCCCAGAGATTAAACCATTATTCAAAGAATATTCATGGAGAAACTCATGTCTTGAACTCACATATAGCAGAGGATCACCTTTTTGGGCATCCATAGGAAGAGAAGCCTTTGGTCTTGCTAAGGCTCGATGCAGCAGTGTAGGTGGGCAGGTTCCCTTGGTGGCTGAACACCCTCATAGAAGCAGGAGGACGGGTGATGGGATAGAGGACATGGAGCAGAATCTGGTAATGGGGATAACATTTGAAATATAAATAAAATATATCCAATAAAATTAGTTAAAAATAATTTAACTCATTTAAAACCCATCCCGCAAAGATCATTTTATCAAACCTTGTTATGTTTTCTAATTAGAAGTTTCTAAATTGCTATATTTGTAAAATGTAAAGGTAAAGGCAAGTAAAAAGCTTACCAGAGGAGAATGTATGTATCTCTTAACTTTGCTTGAAGAACAGATTGCTTATCCTTCAAATGACTCTCATGATTATGGAAAATAAATGAGCATAATATCCCAGGCACTCACTGCTCCCTTTTCCTGTTGTTATGGCAAGCTATGCTTAACAATCCTAATGAAATACATCTGTAGTGTCTATTCAACTCTCCTCCCTTCTTAGAAGTCTTCAGCTTTGCAATGTTAGGAAGAAAATATTTTTCAAATCTTAATATAAATAGCTGTGATTAAAAATCTTTGAATGTGACTGATTAAGGAAATTCCATTCATTAATGCCTCCCTTGCCTGAAACAGATTTTTGTATTCAGCCCAGACAAATTCTGTTTATCCCATTGCTAATGTACTGATGCTATATGGCTGGGGGTATATATTTCAGTTACAATTCTAAAATCATAGTCTGCTGAGGAACATCAAGGCAGGAACTTAAGCAAGGGATCTGGAGGAATGGTGCTTAATAACCAGTTCCTTAAGGCTTGATCAAACTGCTATATTATTTAACATAGGACCCACACATAGTTCTGTATTCTCTGGGATGGACCTTTCCATATAAATTTTCCATCATAAAGATTCACCAAAAGCTTGACTACTGAACAATTTTATAGTAGCATTTAATCTATCATGATCCCTTTTTCTTAGATATGCCCAGGTTTGTGTCAAAGTGACAAAACTCAACCATCATACCTCTAAAATATAGGCAGTGAATGAAGCAATGTTCATAGATGCTTAGTAGGTAGCAAGTGAAAATCTTCGTCAGTGAGCCTTTTAGAAGGATATCTGCCACAATCCGCCCTGAAAGGCTGTGATCCAGAACCAGACACCAATGTACTGTGCCACCTAGACCAGCAGGTAACCCGGGGCACAGACCTAGTGAGGTTGTGCAGTGAGTACCCAGAACACAGAGAGAACTTAGTGGTGGTGCTTCTGGTAAAGGTTCCTTTCAGGCCAAAAGTAAGGGAGTACCTAGATCTGCTGAGAAATCCTGTGCTCCTGGACCAGACTCCTAGGTGCCCTGCCACAGCAGATAACCTGGGGCACAGGCCTGGGGAGGCTGCAGCATGAGCACCCAGAACACAGACAGAGCTTGGAGACAGTGCTTAGGGCAAAAGTTCCTTTCTGGCCCACAGTAAGAGACTATCCTGATCTGCCCTCCCAGAAAGGCTTTGCTGGAGGACCTAACTCCCCAAGAGCTCTTCCACCTAGACCAGCAGGTAACCTGGGGCACAAACCTAGTGAGATTGTGCAGTGAGTACCCAGAGCATAACGAGCGCTTGAGGCGGTGCCTGGGACTGTGTCAGAGAGAATCATAACCTGCCTGAAGAAGGCAGTTCTGGAATATCACTTCCACAGGTGCTTTTACACCATGGACCGCAGGTGAACCTGACACAAAAGCCCAGGAAGGGAACACCTTGAGTTGCCAGTGAACAGAGAGTGATATACTCACTGGGAAAGGGTTCATTTTGGCCTGGAGAAAGAGCAAGATCCCCACTACTTATATTCAGGACCAGTAGACAAAGGACCAAGCTCCCAAAGCAGCCTCACAAGAGCTCCCCCACCTGAGCCCAGAAAGACAACTGAGTATCTGCCACCAGAACTCACTGCTCTCCCACAAGAAGCCGAACACGCAGAAACAGTTTTCTTCCTGAGCCCACAGACCCTCAGATCCACAGAATAGACAGGTGCCAGTCACTGACAACAAGACCACATATAGCCACATATAACCACAGAACACAAGATGGCAAGAGGAAAAGGAAAGAACTTAAGCAATGGAAACTATGATAACATGGAAATATCATAACACAGCTCTCCCACCACAGTAAGTAGTAGATTGCAAAACACTTCAGAAAAACAAGACTCAGACTTGAAAATCATACTTAAAGATGATGAAGGAGATCTTGGAGAAGAGCATGCATCAATCACTTAAATAAATAAAGAAGATCCCACAGAAACAAATAGAAGCTTTAAAAGAGAAAACACAAAATCACTCTAAGAACTACAGGAAAACACAACCAAACAGGGGAAGGAATTGAAAATGGAAATAGAAACAATAAAAAAATCACAAAAAATGACAATCCAGGAGAAGGAAAACCTAAAAGAGCAATCAGGAGTTATAGATGCAAGCATCTCCAACAGGCTACAAGAGATGGAAGAGAGAAGCTCAGGAACTGAAGACAACATTGAAAACATGGATAAAACATTCAGAGAGGATGCAACAACTATAAAGCTCCTAACCCAAAATGTCCAGAAGATCGAGGACACAATGAGAAGATCAAACCTAAGAATAATAGGAATAGAAGAGGGCGAGGTATATCAACTAAGAGGCACAGTAAATATCTCCAACAAAATCATAGAAGAAAACTTCCCTACTTTTAAGAATAAGATGACCATGAGCATAAAATAAGCCTAAAGAACTCCAAATAGATTGAACCAGAAAAGAAATTCTCCTCGACACATAATAGTCAAAACGCCAAGTGTTCAAAACAAAGAAGGAATATTAAAAGCAGTAAGGGGAAAATCTCCTGTAACTTATAAAGGCAGACTAATAGGAATTACAGCTGACTTCTAAACAGAGCCTATAAAACCTAGAAGATCCTGGACAGACATCATACAGAGCCTAAGAGAACACAAATGTTAGCCTAGGTAACTATATCCAGCAAAACTCTAAATCACCATAGATGGAAAGAACAAGATATTCTAGGAAAAAAAAAAAAACTAAATTTACCCAATATCTGACCACAAATTTAGCCCTACAAAGAATAATAGATGGAAATCCCAACATAAGGAGAGAAACTACATTATAGAAAAAAGAAGACAATAACTAAGCAAGAAAACCAAACAGACACAATTCTACCTCCAACAGAAAAAAATAGCAGGAAACAACAATCACTACTCCTTAATATATGTTAACACAAATGGACTTAAATCCAAATAAAGAGACATAGAATGTCAAACTGGATACATAAATAGAATCCAACATTTTTCTGCATACAGAAAAGTCATCTCAGAGATGAAGACAAACACAACCTCAGAGTTAAAGGCTGGGGAGAAAACTTCCAAGTAAATGGCACAAGAAACAAGATATAGTAGCCATTCTATTATCAAATAAAGTGGTCATGTAACTAAAAGTTATCAAAAAACATAAGGAAGGGCACTTTTTACAAATTACAGGGGAAATCTATCAGAATGAATTCTCAATCTTAAACATATATGCTCCAAATTAAAGATCACCCATATTCATAAAAGAAATCCTATGAATGCTCAAAACATACATTACACCACAAACATCAATATTGGGAGACCTCAACACCCCATTTTCATCAATAGACAGATCATAGAAGAAGAAAATGACCAGAGACACAGTGAAACTAGGAGAGGTTATGAACCTGCTGGAATTAAGAGACATCTACAGAATATTTCATCCTAAAACAAAAGAATACATCTTCTTTTCAGCTCCTCATGGCACCGTTTCCAAAACTGGCCATATAGTTGGTCAAAAATAAGCCTCAATAGATATAAAAAGATTGAAATACTTCCATTCATCCTATAACATCACCATGTATTAAGGCTAGTCCTTAATAACAACAAAGACAACAAAAAGGCCACATACACATGGTAACTAAACAATGCTTTACTCAATGATAGCATTGTCAAAGAAGAAATAAAGAAAGAAATTCAGGATTTTGCAGAACTTAATCAAATTGAAAGCACAAAATACACATACTTACTAAATACAATGAAAGCAGTACTGAGAGAAAAACTCATCTAAACAATCTCATAACACCTTAATAAATAGAAGAAGCTATCAAAGGCCTCCCAAACAAAAAAACCTGAGGGCCGAATTGATTGAGTGCAGAATTCTATCAGACATTTATTGACGACTTAATACCAATACTCTCCAAACTAATCTATAAAATAGAGTCAGATGGAATACTACCCAACTCATCTTTTGAAGCCACAATTACTCTCATTCCTAAACCACACAAAGACCCTGCAAGGAAAAAGAACTTCAGACAAATATCCCTTATGAATATTGATACAGTAAATATTAAATAAAATTCTTGCAAACTGAATCCAAGTACATATCAAAATGACCATTCACCATGATCAAGTAGGCTTCATCTCTTGGATGCAGGGATGGTTTAATATACAGAAATTTATCAACATAAACCACCATATAAACAAACTCAAGGAAATAAAAACTACATGATCATCTCACTAGATGCCAAGAAAGCATTTCACAAAATTCAACATCCCTTCATGTTAAATTCTTGGCAAGAGCAGTAATCCAAGGCCCATACCTAAACATAATAAAAGCAATATACAGCAAACCAACAGCCAACATCAAACAATGGTAAGAAACTTGAAGCAATCCCACTATAATCAGGGACTAGAAAAGGCTGCCTAATCTCCCCCTACCTATTCAATGTAGTATTGGAAGTCCTGAGTGGAACAATTAGACAGCAAAAGGAAATCAATGAGATACAATTTGGAAAGGAAGAAGTAAAAAAAATTCACAATATTCAGATGTCTTGAAAGTATACATAGGTGACACCAAAAATTCCACCAGAGAACATTTACAGCTGATAAACAACTTCAGCAAAGTGGCTGGATATAATATTAACTCAAATTATTATCCTTCCTCTACTCAAAGGAGAAAGAAATTAGGGAAAAGATACCCTTCACAATAGTCACAAACAATATGAAATACCTTGGTTTGACCCTAACTAAGCAAGTGAAGGACCTGTATGAGAAAAACTTCAAATCTCTGAAGAAGGAAATTGAAGAAGATCTCAGAATATGCAAAGATCTCTGATGCACTTTGATTGGAAGGATCGACATTGTAAAAAATGGCCATCTTACCAAAAGTAATCAACAGATTCAATGCAATCCCCATCAAAATTCCAACTCAATTCTTCATAGAGTTGGAAAGAACAATTTGCAGATTCATGTGAAATAACAAAAAAATCTAAAATAACAAAATCTTTTCTCAAAAACAAAAAATCTTCTGTGAGACTCAGCATCCCTGACTTCAGGCTATATTACAAAACATGTGTTAAAAACTGCATGATACTGGTACAGAGATAGACAATTAGATCAATGAAAGAGAAGAGAAGATCCAGAAATGATCTCTCACACATATGGTCACTTGATATTTGACATTGGAGCTGAAAACATTCAATGGAAAAAGGACAGTTTCTTCAACAAAGGGTGTGGCTCAACTGGCAGTCAGCATGCATAAGTTTGAAAATAGATTCTTTCTTATCTTCTTGTACAAAGCTGAAGGGCAAGAGGATCAAAGATCTCCACACTAAACCAGGTACACTGAAATTATTATAAGAGAAAGTGGGTAAAACCTTACAACACATAGGAACGGGGGAAATTTCCTAAACAGAACACCAATGGCTTTTGCTCTAAGATCAAGATTTGATAAATTGGACTTAATGAGATCGCAAAGTTTCTGTAAGGCTCAGGACACTGTTTAGAAAAAGCAGAGGAATGGCAGCACTGGGACTTCTCCTGAAACAATTATTTTCTTAAAAACCAAATGTACTTAATTTACCTATAATGTATACATATGTGTGTTCCAGCATCTTGTCAAATCCAGGTGCTCATTACATCTAGAACAGCTCCAGAGAACAAACCTATAGATTCTTAAGTCTTTGCTCTCAGACACAGATGCTTCTACTGGACCTGTTCCTCTGACCTATCCTCAGATGGTTTCACAGACCTTGGACTGTGAAAGAGTCCAAGAAACAGGCTAAGACTGGACAAACATCCCTACCCTCACTTTTCCGAACTCTCTAGAAACATTACCCCAAATGAGTGTGAAGCAGTCAAGAGATCTCAATGATCCTATTAATGGTCCACACTCACCTCTAATTTTTCTTATTTAATTAAACCAAAATTGGGGAATGTTGGAATTCTGTAAACCCCACCCCTCAATTAAATTGCAGTAGCCAGGTATGCTCAGCCCCAGTGACCTGACACTATAAAAAGGACTGCTTGCCCCATTCTCTCTCTCTTGGCTTCTCTTGCTCTCCCAACACTATCCCTCCTCTTAACCTTCCCTTCCCCCCTCTCCCTCCATATACTTTCTCCCCCCTCTCTCTCCTCTCTCTCTCTCTGTGTCTCTCTCTCTGTCTCTCTCTGTCTCTCTTTCTCTCCCCTCTTCTCTCTCTCCTCTCTCTCTCTCTGTCTCTCTTTCTGTCTCTCTCTCTTTGCCTCTACTACTCTCTTGACTCTCCCATGACCTGAATAAACTCTATTCTATACTATAAAAATAAAAAAGAAAAGAAAACCACAACCAACAGTTTGGAAAAAGATCTTTACCTAACCCACATATGATAGAGGTCTAATATCCAAGGTATAAAAAGAACTCAAGAAGTTAGACTCTAGAGACTCAAATAATCCTCTTAAAAAATGGGGTACAGAGCTAAACAAAGAATTCTCAATAAACTGAGAAGCACCTAAGGAAATGCCTGACATCCCTAGTCATCATGGAAATGCAAATCGAAACAACCCTTAGATTCCACCTCACACCAGTCAGATTGGCCAAGATCCAAAACTCAGATGACAAAAGATGCTAGTGAGGATATGGAGAAAGAGGAACACTTCTCCACAGCTGGTGGTGTTGTAAGCTGGTACAACCACTCTGGAAATCAGTTTGGTAGTTCCTCAGAAAACTGGACATAGTACAATCTGAAGATCCAGTTATTTGACTTCTGGGCATATACCCCAAAGATACTCCAACATACAATAAGGACACATGTTCCACCATGTTCATGGCATCCTTATTTATAATAGCAGAAAGCTGGAAAGAACCCAGATGTCTTTCAGTACATGAATGGATACAGAAATTGTGGTATATGTACACAATGGAGTACTACTTGGCTATTAGAAACAATGACTTTATTATATTCCTAGGAAAACTAATGTATTAGAGAATATCATCCTAGGTGAGGTAACTCAGTCACAAAAGAACGGACATAATGTGCAGTCACTGATAATTGGAAACTACCCTCTGAAAGTTCTAAATACCCAAGAAAACAACCAAAAGGTGGAAGCCTCAGTCCTTCTTAGAATAAAAAATTCTAAGTATGTCGCACCCTCTCAAAGTGGTGTACACCTAGACCTTAAATCATTAATAACTCAAGAGCTTAAAAGAGAGTCTTGTGGCAATTTTTCGTAGTTAAAAATCACAATGTTTAATCTTTACATACCAAAAACTTTGACTATTTTCATGTTACATTTTGTTTACATGTAGTTTATGATCTCTATAAATAGCAATATTTTAATGCATATTTTCAAAACTTTAAAAAAATCAAGTACTGTGAAAAATATATCCATATATATTTACACTAAAATGTTTTTAACAATCTGTATATGTATCTCTGTTTTTTAAAATAAAGTTGAAAAAGTTATAGTCTGCATATTTTTAGAAATAAATTGAAACATTACACACACACACAAAAGAATATCTTCCTTTTTAAAAATTCTTCTCTCATACATTGACCATATCCTGACCTTAGTTTTCTCTCTCACATTATTTCTAGTTTCCCCTCTAAACACATTTTGCCCAGATCCACTCATCCTCACAAATGTTCTTTTATATAAACTCTTCTATAAAATGCCATTTTATTTAGCCTCACATTGGTTAAATGTTATATAGTAGCCTAATCCAGTTTTGACATGAAAAATTCTATTAATAATCAAAATCATTATATGGAGTAAAATTAATTTGATTCTACACTTTTATTTCCAGTTTATAATTAAAACAGGTGTAAACTGACTTTTAACATACCTGTTAACACTTACAAAATATGAATTGAAAGTTCTTACTGGATTATTGATTTGGTTCTGTGGGTCAAGGTACTTATCACTAATATTTAGAACCTACATTTTATTTTAAAGACTGACATGGCAGATGTAAAACAGTTCCTAAAAGTTTTCATTTGAGTTGTTCTCATATTGAGTTATGAACATGTTACACCTTATAGTGATTTTTTAGGAATGCCACCCATATACTCTTGTTTGTATTCTTGGACAAAGAAATTTGCACTATTAGGAGATGTGGCCTTGTTGAAGTAAATATGTCCTAGTTGAAGAAAGTGTGTCATTATGAGTGCGGCCTTTGTGGTAATAATGTTCATTGTAGATCCAGTGTGGTACATAGTAGCCTCCTGCTCCTTCTAGATCAAGATGTAGAATTTTAGCTCCTTCTCCAGTACCAGGTCTGTCTGGATTGTGTTGTAATTTTTGTCATGATGATGGTGAACTAAGCCTCTGCAGTTGTAAATTTAAATGAAATGTTGTGTTTCATAAGAGCTGCATTGGTCATGGTACATCTTAACAGCACTAAGATAGAAGTTGATACCAGAGAGTGGAGAATTGCTGTGATAGGTCTAAGTATGCTTTAGTTTAGAAGAATGCAAATTGTTGGAAATTTGGGTTAGGAAAGCAGTGGAATGCTTTAAGTCCAGCTTAATGGGCCAGCCTAGTAAAAGCACTGAAGATGTGCCTAGGATTACTTGAACTGCAGAGTCCTGGATTGAGAGGTTTCCGATGAGAAAATCTTTCACATATTGACTAAAGATCATTCTTGTGATGCTTTGGTGAAGAATATGGCTGCTTTTGCTCTTATCCAATGAGTTTCCTGAGGCTAAAATGAAGAGATTTAGATTAATTAATTTGGCAAAGAAAAGATCAAATATAGAAAAGACTCTATTTTATAGTTTACTCTTATGGAACAAAAAAAAGCTAAGAAAGGAAAAATACAAATTATATGGTCCACAGAGGAAAGAGGCACCAGGAAGTGCTAAATCATTCATTCATTGAGATAAAAGTATTAAATAAATATAAATATAAGAGAACAGTTACCTCAGGGCAAGATTCCAACCAGTTAAGGTTCCCTCTAGTGAAAAGGAATTTTAAAAATCTTAGTTAATTTCTTTATTCCAAGTACTCATGTTTGCATGCACAGCTCTGAGGTCAAGGCCAGCCTCAGCTACAGAACAAGTTTCAAGACAGCCAATCTTAGGAAATGAAAAAAAATAAAACAAAAAACAAAAAATAACATCAAAAGAAAAAGGCTAGTGAAGATAGAACTGAATAAAGGGCTCATGTTCCAGCTGAAACATGCTATAGACCTTAGCAGATTTGGCTTCTTGGTTCTGGCTTTAGAGTCACGAATAAGAAGGGGTCTGTTCATTATGGTCTATCCATATTGTTGACCATTTAAGATATGGTTACTCACATTGACTCCTGTAAATTCCCTCATGCCAGGTCTCCAGGAATTCCTAGAGATTTCCCCGCATATCCAACACCTAGAATTTGAATATTTCCATTCATCCTCCTAACCCTCTAGGCCTCTCTTCTTTCTCTCCTCATTCCTGTCCATTATTTATTTTGCCCTCCTCTCTCTTCACTCCCTCCCTCTGCCTCCCATGACTAACAGGACTTTTATTGAAGGGATGGGGAAACAAAAACACACACAAAAGTGTTGACACAAATTTGGTTCTGTATAAAAGAAATTCAGGGACCAAGATGGAGCATAAACTGAAGGAAAACCCATCTAGTGACCAGTCCAGTTACAATCTAACTATGTGCAAACACCAGTCCCTCGCACTAACAATGCTATATTGTGCTTGCGGGCATAAACCTAGAATATCCTGTGGCACTGTATAATTGAATTACTGGATCTGTTCTCTGATTTCGATTTCATAGAGGTTTATAATTAAGAGATTGCTACAACTGTCAGAAGAAACATTGGACTTTGGGCTTTTAAATACAGTTGAGTTTGCTATTGATTATGGGGATTTTTAAAGCTGTACTGAATGGCTTTCCGCATTATGTTATGGCTATAAACCTACAGCAGCCAGGGAGGGAAATGTGCTGGTTAAATGTGAACAGCCCCCATGGACTCATATGTTTGAATGCATAGATAAAGGAAAAGGCTCTCGCGGGAATTGGATCCTTGGTGTGTATATGTAGCCTGGTTGAAAAAAGTGTGTCACTATGGAGTGAGGATTGGAGGGTATAGTTCTCAATTTGCAACCAGTGTGGCATCGAGCCTACTTCTGCTGCCTCTGGATCAAGATGTGGTACTCTTGGCACCATCAATGCCTGGATGATATCATGCTTCCTGCTATAATGATGGTAAACCCCACCTCTGAAACTTAAAGTCAGCCTCAGTTAAATGTTTTCCTTGGTGAATGTTGGCTTGTTCATAGAAACGAATTTCAAAATGCAAACATATACTAATTTATAAAACACATATTATAAATAGACATAGTCATATCCCATTACTTTTGCACATTTGAACAAAATTTTCATATGATTTTTGAGAATATAATGCCTGACAAAAGTTGCAAGGACTTCACAACTTAATTATATATTTTTGTAAAAGTGAGAAATGCCAACTGAATGAATAAACATAGGCCCTAAAAGCATTTAAATTTAGTGTTCTCCCTACGTTCTTCCATATATTATTCTTCTTATTTGTAGAACACGGGGATTTTTAACTACAAAATTCATAGTCACTTTCCAGAAGCTAAGTAAAATAAATTAAGTCAGAGAGAAATATAAATTCTAGTATCTATTTCGTTTCTGGAAGTTAAATTAGTTGTACTGAACTAAGTTTGTTTATTGGCCTAAGAGAGAGCATATTACGATAAATTCATATATAAATTCTTATGCTACAAAGTGCTGTTAAATCAAGCCACACTTTGTAGTGTGCTATTATGGTGGTTCCATTTTTAATTAAATCACATATTTCATAACACTTAGTTGAGGAATTGTTTTCTTGATGAGGCTACTCTCCTCTGTGACAAGACACAAGCAAGGCACAGTTAGTCTACATAAATCTTCTTTACTCATTTGGGGTTACATATACTTATGTGCCTCAGAAATTAATCTCTACAGACATTAGAAATCCATACAACAGATTTCACAATATGCTTGTGTTTGAATCGTGGTTGGTAATAATGCAAACATATAATGAAACAGAAGAGTCACTCACCAAATTATTGTCTCTACAATACTTTTAAAAAGATTACTTGTTTCATAATGTAGAGATCAAGATCGGTACTTGTTTACCACTTTACTTGGGCTTCATGAAATAGGCATCTTTACCCATAAGGTCAGGCAATTTAGACTCTGAAGGTTTTAAAGAATCATGAGTAAGAGTCCAATCATAAGAGCAAGCTACACATGGCACATGGCAGAAACATGTTTTCCATAAAGGCATGTGAAAACAAACAGTTGAAGTAAACTTCTGTTTGCTACACCTGAGAGGAGCAGGAAAACATATTCGAAGAAACCTCCATGTTTTGAAGAAAGTGAGATAACAATAAACCTGTCTTGTTTTCTTGGAGTTTTCTCAAATGCATTTGGGTTGCTTCTCAAATGAGTCTACACTTGAACCATGTTACAACAGCAATGAGGGAGAGACAAAAATAGAGACAGCAAAACAGAGACAGAGATAGAAAGGTAGAGAGCAGAAAGAGATGTAGAGGGTGACAGAGAGACAAAGAGAGAGAGACAAAGAGACAATCTAGACAAGTTTTAGATACTAAGCAGAAGAATGGGAGACTGGCAGTCTTTAGCTCCAACTGAATCTAAAAAGAGCCTGACAAAGGAAATGCTTCCAGTCCACAGGAGCTGTAATGTTTGAGGTGGATGAAGAATAATGTGAAAATAAACAAGCAGAGTCAGAAATCTGAGTTCACGAACTTAGCAAATGCTAAGTGTTAGAACTCTAACTTTGCCTGTGAAACAACAACATGAAAAATTGTCCGAATTTACCCAGACAAATAGGTCCTCTTTAAGCTGTATTGATCTCGATAACGACCAACATAATGCTGTCTCACTGATCTTAAACTTTCCCCAAGTAGCTTTTAAGAAATAGTAAACTAAAACATTAATAGCAGTGTATGAATTCTGTCCTCTTCTCAAGTGAGGTTTCCCCAGAAAGGTCTAGTGTTTTAATCTATCATTTGTAAATTGCTGTTTTATATGTGTGTGTTAGAAGTTAGCAGCACTTAGCCATCTTTACTGCTTACATCTTTTGAGAGTTATGGTAAAAGACATCTAATGCTTCTTTCTTTAGGCCTGGGGCACTAAATGGAAGGGATTGAACCATTTTAATCTTTGGAATCACCTTAATGTTCAATGAATGTAGAGGCCCTTTGTTCATTTGCTTATATTCTGGTCATGGTAGTCTCAGAAAGCATTACATTTACTGATCCTGATCTTAGTCAATTCAGTTCCATTAGAACAGACAGTATGTGCTTCTACATAATTGTATGTGTTAATGCAACAATTTAGATAAATACTATGCATTTTTACTCTTTGAAGTTGTCCTTTGTTAGTGAAGCAATAAAATAAAGAATGCCATATAGGGAGTATTCAACACCACATAAACTAGTACTATTTACAGCAGATGAAATAATCAAAGTATAAGCTTGTACACACAGATTTTTTAAAAAAGGTATTGTTCAATGATATAATGAGAAAAAACAACAGTTTTCATGCCCAGCCACAAATTGAGAGCATTCAACTATATGAGCTACCATTATCAGGTGTAAACATTAAGGTAAACTCCAAACCAAAAGCCTTGTGAAACTTGATCAAAAGAGAAAGAAGGAAAAAAGAAATGATGGGAAATAATCTGCTTGCACTAATTAATGAATCATCTGAGCAGATTCACTGTGGAGCAAAAGTATCAAGTTGAAATAAGTGGATCTTTACGTTACAGACATGCAGAAAAGATATTTTTCATTCTAGCACACACAATATTATCCAGGATCAACTACCAAAGTTCATTGAAATGGCAACCAAAAAGTACCTTTGATCATTTTTTTCCCTGACTACAACAAAAACTGAACAAAATAAAACCCTAGAAAAAATGTGAACATCATTAGATAACATGAAAATTAAAGAATTTACATGATAGTGTACTAAAAGTTAAATTTTATGTTATGTGTTATTTGGTATGTGGTAAACATTATATATTATTTTTATATATTATATCATACATCATATACCACACACCATACTCCATAAACCATATATCACACACCATATACCATATATCATATATATATAGCTACTAACTATGGATACACACACATGCTTTGGAAAAAATTGAAATCAAAGATAGAACACTCACACATGGGATTTAATAAACCTTGTTGAAGTATAGTTATTAAATTGCTATATAAATACAAACACTAAATTATTGATAGTTATACAATTAAAAAATATCTGATAAAATTATTAACAAGAGCAGATAATAAAAATTACAAGGGTGAATCATCTAGTTGGTGGGATCGATCTGGTTGAGACTGAAAGCATTTATAGAAATTATTGACTAAGTAGAAAAAGACCTATTTTTCTGTGGCTACTTCTGGTTAGAGGTTCACATATGAAGATCTTAGAGGTAAAAGCATTTTTAAATGATGATAATGATGTTGATGATGATAATGATGATGATTATTATTACTACCTCTTGCTGCCAAGTATGACTGTGACTACTGCTACTGACATCTCTTACAACTGTGATACCATAAACCCCTTAGAAAAGATACTACTAGAGGTTTATGATTTTACAATATAAGCCACCATATTAAAGAGATTTTCCAGGTCTTCTTCAGCAGATCTAGACTGTTGAGGTATGCAGTTCTGTGGCCTGAACTGCTACAGGTTCTCCATTCCTGCAGCTTCAAATGGCTATCATGAGACTATCCAGCATGTACTTTGTAAACAAAGCTACTGAATTCCCTTAGATAATATTGTCAGCTCATCCTGTGTTTTGGTTCTATTGTTTTATTCCTCTTGAGAACTTATACTATTAGGAAAGGAAGTAATAGTGATGATGAATTTTCCTAATACATCGTATGTTATCTGCAGCTAGCTCTCCAGTTCTACTGTGTCTAAAACTGCTAAAGATTATCTCAGTACTATAGGGAACACTGATAATCCACGTTATAAACTATTTGAAGAACATCACAAGATGAATATAGTCACCACTTGTATGTAAGGTTTTTGTATATCTCTGGGAAACAAAGAAATGTAAATAAGCAGACAAGACAATCTAGTAAGTTTGACAAAGTAATACATGTAAAGCAAGCTCAGAGGAAGGAGTGGGTGGGTGAGTAGTTGGGTGTGGGAGCCCCCTCATAAAAGCAGGTGTCAGGGAGGGGATAAGGGGTTTGTGTAAGGGAAACTGGGTAGCAGGATAACATTTGAAATATAAATAAATAAAATAACCAATAAAATAAAAGTGATAAAAAGAATAAGCTCAGAGATATGTTTTCCATCTCTAGATGTATGTGAATACATTAATGCCTTCTAAGTTTGTGCTAAAAAAGTATTTTCACCCCAGTAGATACATGGGCAATGTTGCTCATAAAAACAACACATGATCAAATTATATGTTTGGATGACTTAGTATGAAAGTTTAACTCTTATTTACAAAATATATCTGCCATTAAAGTACTGATACAAATAAGAAAATTGTGGGATTCTGAAACAGCCTAAGAAATTGTGGGAAAATTTTAAAGATGCTGAGGATGTCATGCTGTCAGATTAGGATGAGAACCTAAGAAAACAAACTCTACCTTTAGTTAGAGATTTATTCCTAGCCAAATCTCTGCCCTGGCACTACTGAGCTATCTTTAGATGAAGTACTTAACCCTGCTTTGCCTAAGGAACTGGCAATTTTTTTTTTCTTAGTGGAGATGTTCAGAAGACAGTGCAATGCTGCTTAGCACCATCCACTCTCAGCATCCATCTTTGTTTCCAGGCCTATTTCAAGTTTCAGTAGGCTTTGGTAGATGATTCATATGGTAAGGTTCTACTCCTTTGGGGTCCTGAACTATGTAACATCAGTGTGTGGAGTATGTGTAGGAGTGGGATATTAGGATGTGTGCTAATGCTAGCAACCACACAAACTAGGAAATCCTGAATTACTTCAAATAGTTCCACTGAGTATAGATTCTTGTTGTCATACCAAAGATTTTTTAAGTGTAACATTTACAACAGTTTATTTGATTTCTGAGCTGGTATGTAGGTCTAAAGACATATGTGTGAATAAACTGGACTTTCATATTATTATTTAGTTTAATGTTGATGGAAAGTTTCAAAGCTTTATAGAAACTTGATTGCTGGTATAAATTTTCTGTGTAAAATGCAGTTCTTCCCAATGTAAAGGTCCAGTTGATGTGATTTTTATTAATGCATTCAGAACATGATTTATGAGAGAAGTATAGCTATACTTAGACTTAAGGACTCTACATTGTTCTTCTTTGTAGACACTACAATGGGAGTCATAGGTCCTGGTTACATGACTTAAGTTCCATTGGAGTAATTGATTTCTGACTAGGAAGTATTTGCTCAGAACTACAAAGTTATGCTCTAATGAGAAGGACAAGTAATGCAGGTGTCCTATTTGGTCAGACTCATGTAGACCTTTAACAATGGCATGGTAATCTCTATGGTCTTAAACAGAAAATTGGGAACATGACTTTTAAGTGTTTGTTTGACCTATAATCATCAGTCTTCCATAAAAATAATAAAAATCTTTTATCTTAAATGCATAGCAACAGAGAATTATAGCTCCAGAACAAATTTTCAGACTTTGGTTTCCTCCATAGAGTAACAATCACTGCAGTTAAAGTTGACAAAATGTCCATTTTAGGAAGCATGCTATAACAAGACCAGAAATTTTACTGCTATGATTTTGCCTATTCTGCTTCAAAGAGACAAGTGAGCCTTTTCAACCATTACTCTATGTTAAAAAAAATAATAATTCAGATCTTTTGTTGGGCACTAGACTTTGGTTATGGACTGATGTAACCATGCATGATTCCAGCTATAATGATTTGGTTTAGTTCTCAACACAAACTCAAAACTCCAGGAAGGGAGTCTCAATAAAACACTGTATAGATCAGGTTTGAACTACGGGTGTGTCTATGGGATGTTATCTGGATAAAATTAATGGATATAGAAAGGCTCATACTAAATACAGGCATCACACCAATCCTTGGTTAGGGATCCAAGGTGTGAAGCATTGAATTATGTGATTCAAATACTACCTACACATATGTTGGTGCCTTCTTGATTTCTAGGAACAGGATGAATTACAGAAAATTTAGCTGAGATGGAGAAAAGTGATGTTGGGGTCTGTTGGGGAAAGTAATTGTTGTAGATGATTTTGTGAGGAAAAGCTGAGCTTAGCATATAGGTCAGAATACATACACACATTTATTTCTTCTCTTGAATGGAGATGTCATGTGATTAACTGTTTTCAAGTTTCATCACCCAGACTTAACCACAATGATAGACTATATCCTTGGATTCTGACCCAAAATAAATGATTACTCATATAAGTTCATTTAGTACAGGAATTTTATCATAGCAACAAAAATAAACAATAACTATAGTATGGTGCACCCTAAAAATATAGTATAGCCCTTTAGAATAGTGGCTTATGAAGGTCAGGTTATTAATGGGGTTTTGTTCAAAATCTGATCCATAGTAAATATTGTGAGCCACTGAAATCATCATGTGTTTTTTTGTCTACATATAATTAAATAATTATAACATGTTTACTTATCAGATCATGGAGTCCATACCTTGATTCATTGCTAATAATTTTAGAACTAGGTTTGGAAGTTCATCACCCCTCTCCTACATACGTGTATTTTACTTGCAATACTGTACAAACTGTTTCTACTTCATATATGGGACTTCCCTGTTCTGTTTAAGAAATACTTTTTCTAGCCATCCACTTCATCAGGCTTTTATATTCACTAAATACTCTATTCCAAGAATATCTCTGAGCCTTGGAGAAAGGGTGTGAGTGGGACCACATTTGGAGTTATCTTTGGCTGACTTCTTGCTTGTGATTAATTATGAATGAATTTCCAGACCTCCATCTTTGTCTTAAGTAAATAATCCATTATATCCTCCAAGTTTATGTACTTATGAATATGTCCATGACAGACTCTCTAAGGAAGAGGCCTTTGTCAAATTTAAAGACTGTGTGCCATAGACTTGCCATGTAGGCATTTGTGGGCATTGTTTAACTTTCTGGATTTGGTCATGTTTTCTGTTGCTTGCCTTTGAAGACACTGAGAAAATACACACGCTGCTGGCATGGTATTGACTAGCAGCCCTCCTGTATCTGCCTCTTGCATCTTCTTTCTGGTCTTCTTATAATCATCCTCATTTTCCCAGATATGGTTTTCATGTTGACTGACCAGCAGGATCCAGTAAGAATATGTTATAGATTTTCTTCTGATTGAGGTACACTGCACAGTGTCAGTGTCTTATTCTCTGCATGTTATACAGTTGAAAGCCTCTATTCAAAAGAAGACTCTCTGTTGAGGGTCTTAGATGTACTAATCTACTGGAATAACTATGAAAATTATGACTTGTGTCATAGAACATGGAGAAATCCAGACAATCCTGGCCTGGAAACTTCATTCCTATCAGTGATACCCAATCAGTAGGATAATAATAGTTGATTTTTCTTCATGCATATTAATGACATACTCTCCAGTTCTTGGAAATATTAATGATAAAATTAAAAGTTCCATCCTATGTTGTAGTACTAAAATCCAATCAAATAAAGGTTACTATTTTAACTACTGTGACACTCTTTTCTGAGAAACTAGGCTTTGACAGAGTATCCATAATTGTAGCTCACATGTTCACCATGGGGCAAAACTAGTGATTATTTATTTGGGCCACTAAAAAATATTTAGCTAGAATAAAACCTTCATGTCAGTATCATCTTGATTGCTCCATGTTTTATGATGCAAATATGTGGAATATTAAGAATACATTTTTATCACCACATTCTAAAATGTAACCCAAATAATGCAACAACCTATAATGTGATAACATAGGCTAAGAAGACCAAAAAAAGTAACCTAACCTATTTGTGGTTTTATGCTTTAGTTTGATAGGCTATGGTGTCTTCTGAACATCATTATCCAATGGTTATAAGATAACTCAGTTTAATTTTTTAAATATATGTACCATTGTGTAAATATATAAGCGTGCATATTTTAGAAAACTTTGGCATCAGTAAATTTCCACAAAGCTTTGCAAAGTTTGTTGATGTTTTTTGCTATACTCAATACTCATATCTCTATCTAGTCTTCCAACCATATACTACATTCACAATTCTTGTTCTATTTCCTATACTCCTTTCATACCAGTGTATCTCTTCATTTAGTTGAATCACTGCCCTTCATAGCTAATCACTTGCTTCTTGACAGCAAGGAACATTCCATTTAAATTATAGTTTTTCAAAGATTCAAGGTTAGCATCTGTGTGCAAGAGAGAACATGTTCTTCTGGATTTAGGTTACTTCACTCAGAATGATTTGTTTTCTGATCCATGCATTTATTTAAAATATTCATGATTTGGTCTTTCTTAATAGCTAAGTAGTACTCCATTGTGTAAATATTCTTCTTTTTTCCTTATCCATTCACCAGTTAGTTGACATGCATACTGTGTTTATTTAGTGGATTTTAGGAACATATCAGAAATGAACTTGTAAAAGCAAGTGTATACATATATGCTCAATATACAGATCAAAACCAGTAGATCTATTTTCAATCTTTTGAGGTACTGCTACAATGATTTTCATAGTAGTTGTGTTTCAGTTTGTACTCCTATCCCAGTGAATAAAATTGCTGTCATTTGTTGTAATTTCTTTTCTTAGTCCGATTGAGGTAGGATGAAACCTAATGAAGCTCTTTAGGTTTTCTTGAAGGCTAAAAATAATAGGTATTTTAAAAACATTTTCAATATTTTATTTAACATGTTGTATTTCTTTATGTGTTCTTAATTTTAAATTCATCCCATGGTTTTGTTAGTATTCAGATCTGTTTGCTATTACCTCAAACTGACAGGTTATAGATCTGAGGAGGATATATACATGGTAAATAGTCCTTCTGTTTTATAAGTGGAGTGAAAATAGAAATGAATTGTACAAGAATCTTAATCAAGCCACATAGCTGCTCTCACAAAGTATTACATTCAAACATGACCCATCTGTAATGCAGACATGCAGCACTCCTATAATCCTTCTGGCTAGAATACACACATTTAATGCCTATAGCTGGAATAAAAGCATGCCTTTAGGTCAAACATTTAATTCTAAACAATGACATCTAATTGAGTGGCAGACAAATTGATAAATCAGAGAAAGATTTGACATAAGGAGTCAGAAAAAGGATACTTCGTTGTCTCATGAGAGTAGACAGAAAGGGGACTTCTTAAAAAGCAATGAGGTACATAGCTAAACAGAATTCTCAACAGAAAAATCTTGAATGACCAAGAGTATTGAAAAAAAGTTCAACATCCTTTAATCATCAAGGAAATGCAAATTAAAACTACCCTGAGATTCCATCTTACACCAATTAGAAAGGCTAAGGTAAAAAACAAAAACAAAAATCAAAAAACAAACAAACAAAAACTCAAGTAGCAGCACATGCTGGCAGTGAGGATGTAGAAAAATGAAAACACCCCTTTATTGGTGGTGCGATTGTAAACTTGTACAACCACTCTAGAAATCAATCCAGTGGTTTCTCAAAAATTGGAAATAACTCTACATAACACCTCAGCTATCCTTCTACTGGGCATATACTTTAAAGATGCCCCACCATACCATAAGGACACATGGTTCACTATGCTCATAGAAGCTTTATTTGTAATACTGAGGAAGAGGAAACAGCCACATCTCCCTTAAAAAAAGAATGGATTAAAAAATGTGGTTCAGACATTAAAAACAAGGAGATCATAAATTTTGCAGGCAAGTGGATAGACTAGAAAATTTCATCTTGACTGCAGATACTGAGACTCAAAAGGACTCTCATGGTACGTACTTACTAATATCAGCCACAAACTACAGGATTCTCATGATGTAACCCACAGATCCAAAGAAGATTAACAAGAAGGAATGTCCAAGTGCGGCTGTTCATATCCCACTTAAAGAGGGGAATAAAATAGTCTAAGGATGCAGAAGGAGGGAAAAAACTGGGTAGGAGAGGTGAGAGGGAGGGAAATGGGGTGTGACAGAATCAAGTGTGGGGACAAAGAGGAGAGTGGACCAGAGGGACCTGAGAATTAATGGAAACATTCAACTGCCAGGGATGTGGGTGTGGGCATGTGGGAAATCTCTAGAAAGTCTCAGAGACCTAGAATGGAGGAGGTTCCCAGGAATCAATGTGAGGAACCTTAGCAAAGATACCTAAAAATGGGGACATGAACCACAAGTATTCACCTACTGTATCTAGAGAGAAACCTCAGTGGTGGGGTACCAACCTACCAACAAAACCTTTGATGCCAAATTTGTCCTGTCTAGAACAAAAGCAGGAACAAAAATGGAGCAGAGAAAGTGTGAATAAAGACACAATAATGTTCCCAACTTGAAACTCATCCTATGGGCATGCACCAATCCCTGATATAATTATGATACTCTGTTATGTTTGCAGATAGGAACCTAGCATTAAGTGTCACTTGAGAGGCTCTATCTAGCAGCTGACTGAAACAAATGAAGATATCAATAGCCAAACATTGGGTGGAGATCAAGGACTCTTATGGAAGAGTTGGGAAAAGAATTTAAGGCCCTAAAGAAAAGAGAAATTACACAGAAAGACCAACAGAGTCAACGAACCTGGATGCCTGGGAAAACGAGTAACCACTCAAAGAACATACTGGGATTCATCTGGGTCCCCCATTAATTAAAACAAGACCTGTTCTTAAAGTTGTAGCTTGACTGTGGGATCACTTTAATGAGAGGCTACTGTAATTCAATTCAATTCCCCAAAGGGGATGCCTTGTTTGGCCACAGTGGGAAAAAATGTGCCTATATCCTGCAGAGATTTAATGTGCCATGGTGGAGGACACCAAGGCTGTGTGTTCCACCCTATCAGAGGAGAAGAGAAAAGGGGGTTGGGAGAAAGATTCAGTTAGGGGGTGAAAAGGAGGGGGCAGCATTTGGGATGTAAATAAATAAATGAAATAAACATGTTGAAATTGAAATAAAAAAGAACAATGAGGGGCTACATCAATTCAATTCAATTTGATCCAAACCAATCCAATCCAATTAAATTCACATTCACATTCAATGTATTTTAGAGCAGAGCAATTCAGTTCAGAGCAGTTCAGTTTGTGGAGTTCAGATTTAGTCTTTCCAGGCAGAGTAATTCAGTCAGAAGCAAGGGAAGCCAATTTGAATCAGCCATCTTAAGACAGTCATTTGATACTAGTCAGCCAGAGTTCAGAGGGAAAAAGAAAAAAAAAAAAAAAAGAACGAGAAAGAATAAGTTTATTCAAAAGTAAGTCTTGGAGGCTGACAGCAAGTCTTCTAGGTATGCAGACAGAAGCTGAGAGCTGATGTCTTCAAGATTTGGGCTTTCAGAACCTTAGAATTATGAAGCTCCCAGGCCTAGACCTAGGGATAAATACATAAATCCACTCTGTGCTCATGCCACGTGATGCATTTTTCAAGTTTGGATATGATTTTCATCTCATCTCTTCCTCTGAGGAAATAAAAGTGACATTGACATGTACTATGAATATCACTTTGTTGTTGTTTTACAAGGGAATGTAGTGATTGAAATCACTGCTTAGAGATAGTTAAGGACACATTGCTCCCACATAGAAGTGATGGAATCCCAGTGGGACTGGGAGTCCCTACATGTCACTAGAGTACTCAGGTGACATGCTCATTTTGCACACAGCCTTAGCTTGTGGTATAAGCCAAAGGGAAACTGGGATCTCTGTTGTTGTGAGATTTCTCTCAATAATTCTTATGCTATTGTTTTTGCTTTTGTTTAAATGCCTTCTGTGATCTTGGCAATTAACTCATGGAGGGAAAAAAAAAAAAAAAAACAGACACTAGGATTTGTCTTACAGATGGTTACGGATACCATGTAAACATCATCTGAAAGTTGACAGTGTAGCAAAGGCATCCCTTTATGATAAAATTATGAAGGTGGTATTGGAGACAAATCATAACAGAGGGCAGTAATTGAGCATCGTACATGGTTATATATTAATGGAAATGAAATGTAGTCAATGTGAAATCATATCTCCCAAGAAGTAATTGAATAGAGCGCCATATGCTTTAGCTATTGATAATGCTGGATGATTGGGAACTTCAAAGTAATTCAAGCATGACTGAAGTTTGTTGAGAAAGATATTTAAGAAAGATTTCTGTGGAAAGACTATTTCAAATAAGAAAATACATGAAGATAATTTTCTCACTGATAGAGACCCATCTAAAGATGTTCGGAAAGGGTAACATCAAAAATCAAATAGATAGGGTATTTTAATCTGGGAATAGGATTCAACAATTTTAACCAGCCTTCCCTATCATGGGTATATATGCACATGGATAAAATAATAATATGGAAACTAAACATAGCCGCAAGAAAATGCAATTTCAGTCATATTGCAAAGGTGACTTGTCAGCTGTTACTACTGAATGTCAAACACACTAGTATCTGTGAAAAACACTTTGCAATCTGGTACTAATTCTTGGATGACCTGACTAGCATATCCTGGTAGAATATCCTGTTTAACTCCCTTCTTTGGAACTCCTCTGTCTAATTCCTTTAGCCTATCACCATTATGAAATATCAACCCCCAATACCTATAAACATATTTTGCATAGTAGCATAGTACCTCCAGTGATAATAACTGTCAGGATCCCAGAATACCTTTCTGTCTTACAACCCATACAAATCACACATAGGAACCAGAGAGAACAACAGAAACCAAAGAACAAAATACTATCTTAACAAAAACAAGACCAGTTATCAGGACCCATAATTAATATTTTCTCAAACTGAGATACCTAGATACCTGCATAAAAACACAATAACATCAAGAACAATATCTTTACACTAGAGCTGAACAAACAACACAGCATCCACTGACTATTGCAATGTAGCTGAAGCATACAAAAAAGAGCCTCTGTGATTATAATAAATGTAATTAAGGAGGAAATAAATAAATCTCTTAAGGACATCTAAGAAAACACACAAAATGTGGAATAAAATTAATAAAATATCTAAATACCTGAAAGTAAAATAGAATTAATAAATAAAATCCAAACTATTAGACATCTGCAAGTGGGGATAGATAGATGGATCAGTGGTTAAGAGCATTGACTGCTCTTCCAAAGTCCTGAGTTCAATTACCAGTAACCACCTGGTGGCTCACAACCATAATAATGGAACCTAATGCCCTCTTCTGGTGTGCCTGAGGACAGTGGCAGTGTACTTAAATTTATAATAAGTGAATAAATCTAAAAAGAAAAAAAGAAAGAAAAGAAAAAGGAACAGTACCTGGAAAGTAAAAGGAATCTGGAAGTGAAATAATCATGATCTAGCACAGAAACCCCAGGAGCAATCTTCATCAACAGAACACAAGAGTTTGAAGACATGTATTAGATACTGAAGGAATGATAGGAGAAAATGATAGGTTGATTGAATGTTATATCTAGAAAAAAAATTCTGGCACCAAACTATCCAACAATATATAATAAAATGTAAAATCTAAATATAAAATAAATATAAATATAGAAGAAGAAACTCAGCTATAAGGCACAGAAAATGTTTTTAATTAGTTCATAGAAGTACATTTTCCTACCCAAAATGAGAAGTTGCCTAAAGGGCAAAAAAAAAAAAAAAAAAAAAAACATATACAACACTGAAGAGTTCTGTTGTAAAGGGAAATTCCTCTTGGCACACAATAATTAAAACAATAAATGCATAGAAAAAGTAAAGACTACTAAATACTGAGGAGAAAAAGTTACATGTAAAGGCAGAACTACAAGAATAATACAATTTTAATGATATCATAGAAGTGATATCACTAAAAGTGGTAAAAGAAAAGTTCCAAGTTACCCAGGTTAACTACACTTCAGAAAACAGAGGAAATAAATAATTCAGGGCCAACAAACCAAAAGAGGGGGGAAATCAACACGAATACACCACCAATCGAATAATATCTACAACAAAAATAACAATAAAAACATTAAAAATAAAAATAAATCACAAAATTACAAGAGTCAACAATTCTCATTCAACTTTCTCAAAACAAGTCATTTCATATCCTCAATCAAAAGACTCAGAGTAACAGGAAGAGAAGATAGTATCAATCCTTCACCTGCATCTCAGAAGTATACCTTAACTCCAGAAATATGTATTACTTAAAGATAATGGGATTGGTAAAATATACTCCAAAGTAAAATCCCTGAGAAGAAATCAGACAGAGCCATTTCAATATCTGACAAAACACATTTTCACCCAAAACTGATCAAAAGAGATACTAAACAGCTACTCCATACTCATCAAAGACAAAGTCACATTGAAATTTGTAACAAATATCTACAAGATATAAAGGCCATGACATTCCCAATAAAAGAAATACAATTATAATTGAAATCAAGTGTTGATCATCACATACTGATAAAAAATCAGCACCCACTGTTTCAAATGACAGGTTATTCAGACAAAATCTTAGCATAGAAATGCTGGTAGTGTCGAATAAAATAACACATTTACAGTATATTTTGCTCATGCAGATAAGATGTTAAAGATCTTAACACCTCATGAACCTTCTTAACTCAGAATCAAAGTAAGTCTTATAAGTAACAGAAAATTGAGATAACACCATACATCCTCTTTTTTTTTTTTTTTTTCTTTTTGACCACCAGTGTTTAAAAATGAATAAAAATAATGGGAAAAAGTAAGTACCAATAAACTCGGAGAAACTGAACCACACACGAATGACCGAAAATTGGGTGAAACTTGAAAGGGATTGAGAAATTAAAGACTGTAGTATGAAAGAAGAATACAAAATATAAGCAAAGTTATAGAACAAATTGAAAATGATTTTAAGTTGAAAGTTTATAGCACTAAGTTAATAAAAATATTTTGACAGATATTAAACTAGTAACTTACCAGCACAGTGGAAGGACAAAAAATGTATTATAGTACCCTCCAACCACCCTCTCAAAAGAAAAACAAATGTCAAGAAATATACTCAGTGTTGATAGCAATAAAATAGAAATAATCAAAGAAAGAGAAACAAACACTCTGCCCTTTCACGCTGCCCAGGAAACATCGATGAAGGCTCTCATTGCCCTTCTGTCATGTCTAAGTCAGTCTCCCAAGGAGCCTGAACAGCTGTGGAAGCTCTTCTTTGGAGGGCTGAGCTTCAAAACAACCAAAGAAAGTCTGAGGAGCCATTTTGAGCAATCGGGAACACTCACTGACTGTGTGGTAGTGAGAGATCCAGACACCATGAGACCCAGGGGCTTTGGGTTTGTCACATATGCCTCTGCAGAGGAAGTGGATGCTAACATAAATGAAGGACCTTAGGAGATGGATGGAAGAGCTGTGTAATCTAAGAGAGCTGTGTCAAGGAAGATTCTCAGAGACCAGGTGCCTGCTTAACTGTGAAAAAGATTTTTGTTGGTTGTATTAAAGGAGACACTGAAAAACATCACCTACAAGATTAGTTTGAGCAGTATGGGAAAATTGAAGTGATTGAAATTAAGACTGACAGAAGCAGTGGAAAAAAGAGGGGCTTTGTTTTTGTCACCATTGATGACCCTGATTCTGTAGATAAGATTGATATTCAGAAATACCATACTGTGTACAACCACTCTGGAAATCAATCTGGCAGTTCCTCAGAAAAATTTTACATAATACTACTTGAGGACCCAGCTATAACTCTTCTGGGCATATACCCAAAAGAAGCTCCAACATCAAACAAAGACACATGCACAACCATGTTTATAGCACCCTTATTTATAATAAACAGAAGCTGGAAAGAACCTAGATATCTATCAACAAAGGAATAGATACAGAAATTGTGGTACATTTACACAATGGATTAGTACTCAACTATCAAAAACAATGACTTCATAAATTTCCTAGGCAAATGGATGGAACTTGAAGCTATCTTCCTGAGTGAGTTAATCCAGTCACAAAAGAACACTCATGGGATGTGCTCACTGATAAGCAGATACTGGTCCAAAAAGCTCAGAATACCCAAGAAATGATCCACAAAACTTAGGAAGCTAAAAGAGAAGGAAGCCAGTAACTGAATACCTTCATCTTTCTTAGAAGGAAGAAAAAAATGTTCATGGGAGGAAATAAAGGGAGAAATAGAGAAGCAGGGACTGGAGAAAAGATCATTCAGAGACTGGCTCACTTGGGGCATATGTGCCCAATAAACCCAGAACAATATTGCTGATGCTAAGTAGTGCTTACTGGCAAGAACCTAATATGGGTGCCTCCTCAGAGACTCTGCCAGATTTATACTGATACAGAGGAGGATTCTTGATGCTAAGAACTGAACACAGAGACCCCAATGAAGAAGTTAGAGAAAAGAATGATGTAGCTGAAAGAGTCTGCAACCCCATGGGAAGAACAAAAATTGTCAACTAACCACACCCACCACATTTCCCAGGGACTAAAACACCCACCACTGAGCACACATAGAGAGACCCATGGCTCCAGTTGCATATGCAACAGAGAATAGTATTATCTGGCATCAATGAGAGGAGAGCCCTTTGGTCCAGTGAAGACTCATTTTTCCAGTTCAGTGGAAGACCTAAGGTGAGAAAGGGTGTTTAGGAGAGGGAACAACTCTTTGGAGGCAATTGGAGGGGGACGAGGGATGGGATTGTGGGAAATAGATAACATCTGAAATGTAAATGCGGAGAATTTCCAATAAAAAAATGGGGGAGGCAGGAATAAAGAACCACTCCCCAAAAGAAAGAAAAGGAAAAGGAAATATACTATGATTGGCCACAATTGTGAAGTAAGAAAGGCTCTGTTGAAGCAGGAGATGGCTAGTGCTTCATCCAGCCACAGAGTTCCAACTGGTTCTGGGAATTTTGGTGTCAATTGTGGAGGTGGTTTTGGTGGAAATGACAATTTTGGTCCAGGAGGGAACATCAGTACTTTGGTGGCAGCCCCGTGGTGGTGGATACCGTGGCAGTGGGGATGGCTATCGAGGATTTGGCAATGATGAAAACAGTTTTGGAGGTAGTGGAAGCTACAATGTCTTTGGAAATTTTAACAACCAGTCTTCACATTTTGTACCAATGAAGGAAGGAAATTTTAGAGGTAGGAGCTCTGACCCTGATTATGGTGGCAGTGGCCAGTCTTTGCTAAACCACAAAACCAAGGTAGCTGTGGAGGTTCCAGCAGCAACAGTAGCTATGGAATTGGCAGAAGGTTCAAATCAAGGTCAGGAAACAAAGCTTAGCAGGAGAGAACAAGGGAAGCAACAGGGAAGCTACAGGTTTAAACAGACTGGTGAACTCAGCCAAGCACAGTAGTGCCAGGGCCTAGCTGCTACAAAGAAGACATGTTATAAACAATACTCATGTGTGTGGAATAAAACTCCAGCTCTGTATTTGTGACTAATTGTAGAGCAGGTTATTTTAGTTTCTGCCTCTGGACAGTGTAAAGCATTCCAACAAAAAGTTTCACTGTAAACCTTTTTTGAAGAGTGCTGTTGATTGCTATATGTAATACCTTGATCATGATGATGAATAAATGTCTTTAAAAAGACATTATGTCTTATATCCAAAGTGACCCAGGGACACATAGTTTAAGCACATATTTCTACCATACTGTTAAAGAGGGGTTAATTAATGCAATTGTGTTTTAAATTATTTTTCAAAATGAAAAAAAAGGAACACATCTTAATTTATTTTACAAAGTAATATGTATACTGCTCTGTAAACCATATAGATAGATATATAGATAGATAGATAGATAGATAGATAGATAGATAGATAGATAGATAGATAGATAGATAGATAGACAGATAGATAGATAGATAGATAGATAGATAGATAGATAGATAGATAAAAGAAATATTATGGACAAATTTCCATTCTGAGGCAAAAATTCTTAATAAAAATACTTGCAAACTGAAAGCAAGAACACATTAAAATCTTCCTGAATTTTGAGCAATTTGGCTTTGTTTCCCCCTCAGAGATGTAGGGATGTTTCAGCACATGCAAATCAATCAATGTAATCCACTATAGAAAACAATTGAAAGATAAAACTACATGATCATCTCATTAAGTGAATAAAAAGCCTTTGCCAAAATTTAACAGGATTTTATTATAAAAATCTCAAAGACAGAGGATAAAAATCATATACATCAACATGATGAAGGTAGTTTGCAGCTAGCACATAGCCAACATCAAATTATATGGCAAGAAAATGATAGCAATTCAACTAAAATCAGAACAAAACAACATTGTCTACTCTCTTTATGAACTCAAAAAATAACTGAAGGAAATTTAACAGATAAAAACTGGAAAGAAAGCAGATATGCCATTTCAAAAAAGTAGTAGGATAAAAAATTAGCTCCCCAAATCTTTAGCCCTTCAATACACAAATGAAAAACATACTGAAAGAAATGGAATCATCACAGTGCACAGAACCTCAAATTATATAAAGTATCTCAGAGAACTCTAACCAAACACATGAGAGAGCTGTATAATGCATCTTGAAGAGACGTTGAACAAAGACATTCAAGAAGATATAAGAAGATGAAAATCTCAACATCCTTAGTCATCTGGGAAAAGCAAATCAAAACGACTGTGAGTTTCCAACTCACACCAGTTAGAATGGCTAAGATCAAAAACTCAGGTGACAGCAGATGTTGGCATGGATGTGAAGATAGAGAAAGATGAAGAGTGCTGCATTGCTGGTGGGATTGCAAGTTGTTACAACCTCTCTGAAAATCAGTCTAGTGCTTCCTCAGATAATTGGACATAGTAATACCTAAGGATCTAGCTATACCACTCCTGGGCATATACCCAAAAGATATTCAAATATACAATAAGGACACATGCTCCATTATATTCATAGCAGCCTTATTCATAACACCCAGAAGCTGGAAACAACCCAGATATATTTCAACAGAGGAATAGATACAGAAAATGTGGTACATTTACACAATGGAATACCACTCAGCTACTAAGAAGAATGACTTCCTGAAATTGCAGGCAAGTGAATGGAATTAGAAAATATCATCCTCAGTGTGGTAACCCCGTCACAAAAGAACACATTTGGTATATTCTCGTTGATAAGTAGATATTACCCAAAAGGAATGTCAGAATACCCAGGATACAACTCATAGACCATATGAAATTAAAAAAAAAATAAGACACACCCAAGTATGGATGCTACAGTCCTACTCAGAGGGGGGAAGAAAATATTTCTGGAAAGTAAATGGAGAAAGAGATATGGGAGGGAAAGAGGAGGTGGAGGGAAAAGGGGTCATATTCAGATACAGGAGGAGATGGGAGAGAATTTCAAAGCGTCAAGAGTTTGAAAGGAAGTGGACAGGGAGATCTGAGAGTAGCCACTAGAAAGTCCCGGATGCCAGGGACCGAAGATGGTCCCAAGACTCAACAGGGAGGACATTAGTCAAAATACACAACAGAGGGGAGATAGAATATGTAGAGAACATATTCAGTGTGTAGACACAGCCAGGGTTTGAGGAATGAGGCCCCACACCTACATGAAAAACACTAATCCAGAATTTCTCCTGCCCCCCCAAAAAAATGCAGGGACAGAGACTGAAGGAAAAGCCATCCACAGACACAGACACCAAACGCAGACATTATAACTAATGCTAAGAAGTGGTTGCTGAGAGGTGCCTCGTGTAGCTGTTCCCTAAGAGGCTTTGCCAGAGCCTGACCAATACAGATGAGGATGCTTATACCAAAACATATCAATGAGCATGGGGTCCCCAGTAAGGGAGTTGGCAAAAAATGTAGGAGTTGAATGAGTTTGCTACACTACAACAATAACAGTATCAATTAGCCAGACACCCCAAAGCTCCCAGAAACTAAACCACCAACAGTACAGAAGGGGTGACCCATGACTGCAGCTGGATTTGTAGCAGAGGATTGCTTTAGGGAGCATCATTGGGAAGGGAACCCCTTGGTCCTTTGGAGCCTTGACACCCAAGGTAGCAGAATTCTAGGGTGTTAAGGCAGGAGGGGGTGGATGCGGAAGGGGGAAGGTTGAATGGAGTTTTAGAGGGAAATTTGGGAAGAAGGATAACATTTGAAAGGTAAATAAATAAAATAATCAATAAAATAAAAAAAATTAAAAGCTCTTCTATATTCTTTATCAGTCACATTACTAAAGCAAATTTTCATAATAGCAAACTATTGATGGATTCAATGTAATCCCCATCAAAATTCAAACACAATTAATCATAGTTCTTGAAAAGACAATTTCAACTTCATATGAAAAAATCTATAGTATTAAAAACCTGAATATAGTATCAATATATCAATCCTCAAACTATAACCATATAAAATAAAAGTTATATGATACTGATATAAAAACAGACAATTCCATCAATGCAGTCAATTAGAAGAACCAGACAATAATCTACATACCAACAGATAGTTTTATTTTTTTATTAAGAAGCCAGAAATAGACATTGAAAAAAAACATTGTCCAAATATGTTTTTGATTAAACTTATAAACCAGTACAAAACTCAACTACAAACTAGTCAACAATCTCAACCTAAAACCAGGTACACTGAATGTGATAAAAGAGAAGATGGGAAAAAACATAAAAACATCAAATTCATTGGCACAAAGGAAGACTTTCAGAAAAGAAAATTGTTAGCACCACACTAACACCAAATATTAATAAAATTAAAAAAACCTACAAGTTTCTGAAAATCAAAGTACACAATTATTGGGACAAAGTGTCAACCTACAGAATTAAAAATTATTTTCTAAAACGTATCTGGTAGAGAACTATTAAACAAAATAAATAATGACTTTTTAAAAAGATGTCAAGTAAAATGAATTACAAAGAGGTACAGTTGTAAAGAGAGAATTCACAAGAAAGGTAATTTAAATAATTTAGAAGCACATAGAAAAAAGTTCTACATACTCAGTTATCAGTAAAATAAATATCAAGTTGCTTTGAGATTTGATCATATGCCACACAGAATAGCTAACAGCCAGAAATCAAATTACCAGTCTATACTAGCAAGTATATACAGTAAAGGGAGGACTCATCCACTGTGGCAGGAGCATAATCTTGAACACACACTAATGAAATCAGTAGCCAGTTTCTCAGGAAGATAATAGTCAGTCTACATTAAGATTCAACCATACCACTTTATTTATATAAACACAAGAATGTATGGCACTACTCAATTCGTACACATGAGATATTGGGAAAAACCTAAATGCCTTTTAATAGAAGAATGAATAAAAAATAATGTAATACCTTTGCAAAATAAAATAATACCCAACCACCACCACAATAGCAATGATAATTAAAACAATTTGAAAAAGAAATCACCCTGAATGTGGGAACTCTTCTGTAGAAAGACAAACATTGTATGTATTTACTTTTATGGATAAACCACTCTTTAGTCAATGATAAGCAATCTATATTCTGTAGAACCATGTAAATACAGTGTAGAATAAGAGACTATGGGACAAAAATAGATCCCATGAAAAGGAAACAGAACACATTTCTACTGGTGGATGGCAGAGATTGGCTGCAAGGAAGGAATAGTCAAGTGTGGAGGGGAAGAAACATGCGATGAATAAGCAAATAGAGTAAGACAGCTTAAAGTAAGGGCAGTACTGAAAACTAAGATGGCAGCATTTTCATAAAATACAAAATATATGAATTCAGTCTAAATGGATTTGCTAAACAATGAGCTAGACAATGCACTAATGGATGATCTTTTGTTAACACATGAAGCTTGTGGTTCAGGGATCTGGTTATATGTAACTGAGCTGTTGGTTCAACAGGGCATCAAATTCTCAAGAAAGCCAGGCTCCTAACAATATTGTAGGCTACTCTCTACAATCTGACAACATCAAACCATCTGGCTAAAGACAACACTTACACAAAGAGAACCAGCAGAGCTGTTATTAGAGCTTCCAACCCTCTGTGTGAGCATCTTTGGTACAGGCATCTCTGCATGGGGTGAGAAAAGGTAAACAACTCAGTCTTGAACTTTTCACATAAAATCCTGTTCTACCTATAAAATGTGCTAGGGTGCTGGTGGTACAACACCGGAGTAAGTAACCACCAATATCTTATTGAATTTAAGGACTACTCCACAAGGTGGATACTCTACCAGACACTATTTATGTGACTGAAAACCTGAAAAAGGGTATCCCAGGGATCTAGAGTAAAACCATATACTATGGAAAAGAAAAAAAAAATGCAACTCCTAGTAATAAGAAGACTATTACTTCAAATAATTTTCTGTTTTATTCAAAGATTCTTTTCTTTTTTAACTATCAACTGAGAACTTTCCCAATGTAGCAGAACTGTTCCTTACACAAATGCACTTGGAGCAAATAGCATGACCCCAGCCAGATATTAAACCATGGTGAGAAACCTTGGAATTCTCAGCCCTAAATGTGGAATCTCCAGAAAAATGCCTTCCCTTGGAGCTCAGGGAACATTGTGGAAGAGGACACAGAGAAAGTATTAGATCCAGAGAAGATAGAAGAAACAAATAAAACAAGGCCTTCCAACTAATGCATATATAAACTCACAAAGACTGAATTAGCATGTCCAAGTCCTCTGTTGGTATGTGTTTGAACAAGAACCTTTGCCAGTTTAGTTTAGTTTGGATTTGTTTATTTATATTCCAAAGATTTCTTTCCTTCTCAGTCATCTTTCCAAGAGCTCTTCAACCTTCCTTTTCCTCTTTGCCTCTGAGAAGGTGCTCACCCACCTACCCCTTTCTCAACACCCCTGCATCTGGCTTCCCTGGGGAATTAAGTCTCTATAAGATAAGCACATCCTCCCCCCACTAAGGACAGACAACGCAGTCTAATGCAGATTACTAGGAGTGGTAGTGGATATAAGAGTGAGGGAACAGCTCATTGTATGTTATTCAGTTGATGGTTTTATCTGGGACCTCCCAGGGGTCTGTGTTAGTTTATATTGTTGATATTCCTATGGGTTGTCATTCACTTCAGCTCCTTCCATTTTTCTCCAATCTTTTCCTTGACCTCATTCCAAACTGGCTGTAAGAATCGGCATCTGTCTCAGTGAGCTGCTGGTAGAGCTTCTCAGAGGATAGCTATGCGAGGCTTCTGCTTACATGTATAACATGGCATAAATAATAGTGTCAGGGTATGGTGCTTGCCCCTGAGATGGAACCCAAGATGGGCTAGTCATTGGACTGCCTTCCTTCAACCCCTGCTCTCCATTTCTGCCTCTGCATTTTATTTAGACTGGAATAATTCTGAGTCAAAATATTTAAGGGTAGTTTGAAGGTCCCATTCCTTCTTTGGGAGCCCTGTCTCTCTACAGTAGGTGGTTCCTGCAAGTACCATATCCTACTGTTGGGCATTTCAGGTAAGGTCTTCCCCATTGAGTTCTGGAATCAGTCAGTCACAGGTGTCTGGGATGTTTTAGAGGTTCACCTTACCCACTAACACCCACAACTGCATATTACAATTCATTTTCCTGGCCCATGGCTTCTTTCCTATCTCCCACCCTACCAGAACCTGCCCCCCTTTTCCCTTCTTCCTCTCCCCCCAAGGTCCCACCCTCTCTATCCATACCATGATTATTTTTTTACCCCTTCCTTTTCTTTGCCACACCTACCCTTTTTTGGACTCTAAAGCAAGCTGGCTCTGGGCCCTTCACAACTTCTCAGCCATCTCTCAGACAGTTTAGGAAGGTGGCATCATTCTGTGAAGGACCAGAACCTACCCCAGGCTTAGAGCCCCCAAGTGAACTCCCCAAGAGCCTTGAGGGAGCTAAGGGTGGCAGGGAAGGAAAGGGGACAATATTAAAGGAATGCTTCTGTCTCCCAGTGTCTCCTGAGGGTGCACTGAGCCCGGAGGAAGATTACTTGGGGACAGAGTGGAAGGTTCCTAGGCTGAGCAGTCCTCATCTAGATGGCAACTTCGAGGAGACTTTGATGTCAGGCTCAATGTTGATGGTTTGGAAGGTGCGGCTGTAGCGACGGAAGGGCTCCCCTTCTGACACTATGAGGAACTTCTCAAAGTTCCAGGACACATCTGAGCGGCGCAAGGGACTCCATATGATGAGCTTCGGGTCGGTCATGAGGGAGAATGGGTCATCAAAAGGGTAGGGCAGCTTGTCTTTCAGGTAGCCAAAGACAGGATGCTCATTCTGCCCATTGACATCACACTTTTGGGTGAGACTGAAGGTGGGCTGGTACCCACCCCCAGGGCGGACATACTTGAGGCTGTTCAGGATCTCCTCATTCTGACAGTTCTCCTGATGTCCGAACTGGTTGCAAGGGAAGCTGAGCCCCACCAGGCGCCTGGGAAAGCGACATTGTAACTCACTGAGCTGGGTGTAGTCCCGGGTAGTTGTTCCTCAGAGTGATGCCACATTCTCAATCAGCACAGCCCTGCCTCAGAACGTGTTGAAGTCTATCTTCTCCGCATCCAGGCTGATGGCACTGAGATCATAGAAAGACTTGGCAATGTAAGCCATGCTGAAGTTCAGTGAGTCCTGTCCCGCTGCGTGAGTCTCCTTAAGTTCCCTTTTTACCCCTACTAAGTGGGACTGAATCATCCTCACTTGGGCCTTCCTTTTTGTTAAACTTACTAATGGTCTGTGGGTTGTATCACGGGTCTTCTGTACATTTTGGCTAATGTATACTTTTCGGAGAGTACATAGCATGCATGTCTTTGTACTCAATTTGGTGTAGGGCAGCTAAGATGGAATAAAGGGTAAGTTAGCCACGTGGAAGTTAGGAAGAAGATCAACCATTGAGCTTTCAAAGGCATATAAAAATAGGCTGTGATTGTTTGCTTTTTAATTAGAACTTTTGGGTTGCTGGTAGGGAAAGAACCTCCTTTGCAGGGATCAGTTGAGTAGGTTTACTTGGTACAACACCATTGAACATAAGGCCAGAGTGTGTAAACAAGTGGGACTCTATTTCTTGTGCCTTCTCTTGGGACGTTTTCCTTCAGTTAGTTTATTTAGGCAAATTATGATTTACTCACATGTCTTATCTAATTATATTTTATTCTACATATTTTATTATTATTTTATGGGATTTTTTTTCTTAAAAATAAGAATAAAGTACAAGGATCTAAATGGGAGGGAAGGAATATTAGGAATAACTAGGTGGACTAGAAGGGAGGGAAAGAGTAATTGGGTTATACTATGGGAAAAAATTCTAATTTATATTAAATTGTGGAGTGTGTGTAAAATACCAGTAAAAGAAAACAACACGGAGCCACCATTATGACATCTTTTATCTGAGTACCAGATGCTATAAATATAGTTAATAAAAATGTAATTTCTGAGTTTGTCTAGTAGCAAGATATGCCCTTTTATATAGTTTCATTATAAGAACATTAATATTATATTCACCTTCACAAGCATATATATGTATATATATACATATATGCATGTGTCTATACATATATATGTATATGCTTTTATTTTGATGATATATCTTTAATGTTTTTTATCAAGTTTAGTACCCTAGTAAGAGTGACTCTGCTTTTCTAATGTATTTAGATTAAAATGGGTCCTGTTTGCTCATTCCTGTTCTCAGGTGCTTCTTTGCTTCAACAGCTGCTTTTGCTTTCTGCACTTTCTGATGCAGTCAGCAAGAGTGCAAAGCTAAACTAAAAATGCAGAATTTATATTCACACTGTTTTCCCTTGAATCCTGGTATATTTCCAGCCATCTATACCCTTGACACAACTCACAGTAGGTCATTCTTACTCTACAAAAAGAGACCTAAACATTAAGATTAATTTAGAACATAAAATATTAGAAATGATAGGAATGATGCAATTAGAAATAAGAAACTCCAAGTTGACTCAAGAAAATGACTGCCAATATAGAAAGTAATTAAACTCACAGATTACCCGAGTGTTTTTATTTCATTCCCAAAGTGAGATGATTTTTTTTAAATGTCACTTTCACTTTTAGGAAACAAGGTTTCCTTTCAGAAAGTGTAACACGTGTATGGTGAAGGGGTGGGAGTAGGGTGATAAGAAATTCCATAATCTATAATATTTACTATAAAGCCCTCAGTAAAAATCACCTAGAATATCACTACTTAATATTCTGAGAGTTTTAGATGAGTTTCCCAAAAGATACAAAGATGCTATGCTAAATAGTAGCTAGTAGAGATTGTGACATTTCACACACACACACACACACACACACACACACACACACAAACACATCAAATTCATAGAAAGGAGGTAGCTCAGATTTCCAAATTATCTTTTAAATTCTTCTACTATTTACATTCCTTAATTTTGCATATTTTAAAGCTGTATATGTTTATATATATATATATATATATATATATATATATATATATATATATATATATATATATATATGGTTAAAGTCAAAATAATATACCTCATTTTGTTGATTTTGCTATAAATGGGTATAGAATTATACTTTTACATGCTAGAAAAAAAGAGTTATATGATGGTTTCTAAAGCTATGAACTACATTTAGAGTGAATTTTTCAGCTACAAATGACTAATTTCGTTGCAGGTCCAAGTATTTTTTTTAGCCTGCACACAGCTGTAAATTTATATACTCCCTCTTATAAATGCATCCATCATCCTTACTGATGATTTCATTCTTTGAGAACAACTTCCAAGAGTTACATTCTATACAAATATACTTACAGTCTTCAACTGAGTTTATACCTGCACACAAAAAGTTAGATAGAATTCTAACAACAATGCAAATAATAAACTTTTTCTTATTTTTTATTTCTACACACACACACACACACACAGACAGACAGATACACAACGAAAACCTAACTGATCATCTGGTTTATTCTATTTCACCCCAAGCATACATAGTCTAAGCAGTATTAGCTGGCTAGTATTTGTGTCTTGTTTCCTTCTATGTACAGTAGACAATGTTAATGAAATCCACTTTTTTCATACTTTCTGAGGGTAGAAGAGAACAGTTTCATTACAGTACAAAAAAATGAAGAAAGCAAAGAAGGAAGGAAGCAAAAATGAAGCTTTGATATTAACTTATTTTCTTCCTCCTATATGAATACTCTTGCACATGTATCTGACATGGAGACTGGATTAAGCCCCTTGATTTTTGGTAGATTTTATCTTTCCACACCCTGATTTAATACTTGAATGTATATTTTAAATTCCTGTCAGTAATATACTAAACACTTTCTCATATGTGAGTATAGGAAGTCCATAGGTATCCAGTTAATTTCCTCTTTAATATTTAAGTAGATTTCCCTTTTAACCTATCTTTGTTTTTCAAAATAATGTTACATGAGAGTTTATTGACAATAATAGGATTTTACCATTTATTTTTTTTCTGAATCATATTTTAGGTGTATTTATGAGTAGGTGTGCTGTACCAACTTAAAAATAAAGGTTAAAAAAAGAAAATTCAAACACTCAAATTCCTGGCACTATCCAACAATTACAATTGGTAACAAAAACTAACACTATTGTTCTCTATGATTGCTTTGACTCACTAAGGACATACAAAACTATTACTTTGCAAAATCATCTAAACCTATCTGAGAAGTCCAATTTGATGTGGGTTCTCAGTTACATTTTCATGATTCTCAAATACTTTATATATAGATATTTTTGGATAAATGTTGCTTGGTACATACCAATTCTCATTTAATTCACTAAGTCAATGTTTCTTATTAATGGTTAAATCTGTAAAATACCCAGAGACTTCTTGTATATGTTTCTGAATATTTTCTTATTTCTATGATAAGTCCTGGGTAATATTTATGCCAACAGTGTAATTTATTTTCAATATATTCTCAGTATTTTTATGAGTAGGTTTCATTTTAACATATGCTATATATATTATATACGGTAAATGGTTATATAGTAGTAATTGTTCTTATTTTTATTATTATTGTGGCTGTTGACTCAAAAATATGTAATTTTTCTTTTACCTTTGGTGTTTAGTCTTTTTCATACAGTATTTATTAGAAGATGATGTTTTCATTTATTCACCAAGTACATTTTAATGTGTTGAATTTTTGTATAAAATTGAGGATTATTCTTTAAGAAATATTTTTTGGTTATTTATTTGACTGTCATCTGTCTTATCTATCCTGTTTTTGTTTGTAGTATGTATTTTTGACATCTTTTATCTTTTCATTTCTCTTCAGTATTTTACATAGTATCTTTTTTCTTTACTTTTATGACTATGAATTTAATAATCATTTTCAGATTCCTTAGGTTTTATATTTTAGGCCACTAACAATTGTTTTATTAGGTTATCCTACTCTCCTAATTTTTATGGCATGTTTGTGATATAACACTTAGTGTATTTCAGTTTATCTTGCAATAAATTTCATTTCCCCAAATGAAAATCTTCAAAATATGGGACAACATTATTTGCATGCCAAACTTGGGTTTTGCTCCTCATAACAACTTGTGTTTTAGAGGAAAACAAATCATGAAAAATTACTTCAATGTTCTTGAACTCCATGGTAATCTGTTGAACTTAGAGGAGGGTATATTGTATGAGATTTCCTCTCTGTCATGGTGATTCTTTTGTACCTATAAAGCTCAGATTTTACATCAGTTTCTAATGAAATCTAGGTTCACACTTGTACTTCCCAGACTGGCTCCCCACCCCAGGCATGTGAAATAGTTTGAAGAAGCATACTATAAAATAGGATTTAAGAGCAAGATTATTAGTAGTAAAATGGTAAGAATAATTATAACATTAATGTTACTGATAAAATATCTTTAAGGCATTCAAAGTAAAGAATGGATTGTTTTGTGTGTATCATTTATATATTTATAAAGTTTTGACAATGAAAAACTAAAGAGATATGGGAAATGAAGTGTGTGATAATTTAGTGGAAAGTTAAATTTAATTCTCTAAAATCACATGATCCTTAGCATCAACACAGGGATAAGGTGTTAGAGGTTGATAAATTTGTTAAAGAGTAGGTGTACATATTAATAGAATAAGAGGTGTATATAAAAGTATTTCATCTCCAAAACTTGAAACTAGCGCAGTCAGGCTATATATGTTGTTAGTTCCATAGAATATTAAATTATAGCCTAGGGAACTTATTTTGTGACAGTTAGAAATATAATTGAGAAGAAATAAGATTTTAGCACTTCAGTGTGAATCAAATATATTAACATATTAGAGTTTTTGAAAACCCAGATTTCATAAATATTCCGAATAAACAAAAAAATGATCAAGTTTCCTGTATCAAGATTTATTTCCTGTCTTAGATCAAGAAAACCAAAAGGATACTGCTTTACAAAGCATCACAAACAACTTCATTACTGCAAACTTGAAATACAGAGAAAAATAAAAATCATTACAATGTAACAGAATCATGGAGAGCTTGGTTTGTTGGTGAGCCAAAGTGTTCATAATTTAGATACAATATTGTTCATGTGTACTGTAAAAATGTGGACATTTCATGGATATAAAGATATTTAAGACCACAATATAGAGGTGAGAATGCAAATTGATAATACAGAGAGATCACCAATAGAGTATTAGTTTTCTTTAATGCAGAACTAATTGCAGATCAACAATGAATGATTCTATTAAGGTATGAGCAAAATCAATGGTATTTCATGGAACGGAAGTGTAATTGCTTAATGCTACATCATGAAACTGAGAAAAATTGTCTCATTAACATGAAGAATAGGAGGAAATAAGGAATGATGGTCAAAAACAATATTCTCAGTTATTGTTAGCCCCTGTTGACTCACTAGCAGTAAACATAAAAACAGAGATATCTTTTAATATTTTGAAGCTTAGGTTTTAGATGGGCAGACTGTCAACTAGCTAATCTAACTTAACCCATCTAAACCCACTTCATGTTTTTGCTAGCTATGCCTTCCAGGTTCATAGTCATATCTGTCTTTTCACATGTTACCTGTGAAAAGCTCCTCATCTTTCTTATTCTCAGAGCCCTTTCTCTACCTGAAGGTTCTGCCTTAGACATTCCCCAATCAGCAGCGGGATACAACTGATGTAAATCTTAAGCAGTCTAGCAGTAGAGGACAGTATATCCTTCTTTTTAGGAGTTACTACTCTGGAGGTCAGTAATGCGTCATAATAATGATAATACCACAATCTGTTAGAATTTAACTCACACCAACTGAACACACACCTTAGGTAAATGTAAACGAAAGTCACCTCTTTCTAGTCTAAGAGTCTGGGGTCAGTAGACAAAGATTATAAAATATATATCAGATACCCCACTTGTAGAAACACCTAGAAAATTTGAGAAATCCAATGGTGAATCTACTATGGATTATAAGATACATGACAGGGTAACAGATATTATTCTCTTATATTAAGGGGAAGATAAGTCCCTTAGAGATCAGTGTCCGGGTTGTGATGCATAATCAATAAGTACATCTGGGTCAAATTGGCCGCTGACCGGGATGCATGTACAGGGAGACATCAATAAGATTACTGAAATAAAAATGTCACAGGGACAGCCAAAATTGTTATTGCTCAATCTATATAATCAAAATAATAAATTATAAAAGATCTGAAGGTAGAGGGCAGCTGCTGTAATAAAAAATAATTATCTTCTCTCAGTTTCTGGATCTTATCCAGTTTTATACTTGGTAAAGCACTGACTAATGGAAAGGCAGTAACAGGACAGGAGTTGAGGCTGTGATATCCCAGTAAGTATATTTACTGATGACTTACCCACTAGTCTCACAAAAAGGTGTGTGGCATTCAAGCCTGTGAAAACACAGGAATAATGGGAATGCCAGGATATTGAAAAGACTGCTGAAAAGAAATGTCTAGAAGACACTAAGGAATTAAATGTATATTTTATAAATGTGTATTGTATATTGACACAACTCTAAGCACCTCAGTAGAGTGACTAGTCAATTGAATTGTAGCCTGCTCCTAATAATCATTAAGCTGAAACAAATAATAACATGAAATTCCTATAAACTACAGGTATTATGTGATTCATATGAGATCAATAATTAATTTAACAACAATGAAAATATCTGCTTGGATGAATCCTGAAGAATTGCAATGTATTACTCAAAATAGTGCAAAGTACAGTAACAACTCTAACTGCTGTTCCAAATAGGATTCTTATTGAGACATTTGACATAGTCTTAGCTACAGGAACAGAAAGGTATTCAGTACTCTATCGTTCTTTACCAAAAACAGTCTGTACTGGTTAGTTGTCTTCTCTCTCTCTCTGTCTATCTCTCTTACATGAGTACTTACCTTGGTTTCCTTCCATGATAGACTGTGATTTCAACACATACACTAAATAGACTTTTTATCCCCAGGTTGGTTTTAGTCATAGTCTTTATCACAGCTTAAGAACATAAAATAGACTATAGTCCTTATTGTAAGTTCACCCAGAACTATATTAACTCCCTCATTCTCCATCAGTATACTCAGTGGGCTTTATATCATTGTGAAGAAACTAAAATTGTATACAAACTTAATCACTTCATATTAATTAATGGAGAACTAGAAGGAACTATCACAATTTATTCTATGCATTCACCTTAAAAAGTCCTAGACACCTATCCTAAATGTCCATTGATCTATCCTAAAAATTGGTTTTGAGATTACTACTGAGGTAGATTTCTTCTCTAAACAAAGGTGTATTATCTTTGATAAGATATTCATATCTTAAGATGATAATTACTAAAGGGCGGGAGATCCAAAGACACAGGCCGGGTTAGAAGGTGTTCAAAGTAGAAGGAGAGAAGAGAGATTTCTGCTTAGCGCGCAGAAAGTATGCTCCCCACTGCTTGATTCAAAGAGATAGGAACCCTTCAATGGGCTGTCTGTTATCAGCCGGTGGCCTGGGCTTACAGAATAGACACTAAGACCATCTGAAATCAGTAACAAACAGAGATCCAGGGACACAGGCCAGGTACAAGGGAGAGGCAAGAACCAATCACGGACAACAAGACCACATATAAACACTCACAACAAGATGGCAGGAGGAAAGAGAAAGAATATACTCCAGGGAAACCAAGACAACCTGGCAACACCAGAACCCAGCTCCCCAATCACAGAAAATAGCGGAATGCCAAACACTGCAGAAAAAGAAGACTCAGACCCGAAATCATGCCTCAAGATGATGATACAGATCCTTAAACAAGAACAGGAGGTAAAACATAAAGTAAAGAAGAAACAAGAAAAAACATTCTAAGAACAGACTACAAGAAATGGAGGAGAGAATTTTGGGGGCCGAAGACAATATTGAAAACCTAGAAGAAACAGTCAGAGAAGATGCAAAGACCAAAAAGCTCCTAACACAAAATGTCCATGGGATCCAGGACACAATGAGAGAACAAAACCTAAGTATAATAGGAATAGAAGAGGGCAAAGATTATCAACTGAGAGGCACAGTAAATGTCTTCAACAAAATTGTAGAAAAAAACTTCCCTACCCTTAAGAATGAGATGACCATGTGCAAAAAAGAAGCCTACAGAACTCCAAATAGGTTGGACCAGAAAAAAAATCCTCCCCACACATAATAGTCAAAATGCCAAGTACACAAAGCAAAGAAAGAATACTAAAAGCAGTAAGGGAATAAGGGAATAAGGTCATGTAAAATAAAAAGCCGACCAATCAGAATCACACCCGATTTCTCCACAGAGACTATGAAAGCTGAAACGTCCTGGACAGACAACATGCAAACCCTAAGAAGAGAACACAAGTGTCAGCTCAGCTGCTGTTCCCAGGAAATTCTTAATCACCATAGATAGAGAAACTAAGATATTCCAAGACAAAACTAAATTTACAAAATATCTGACCACAAACCCAGCACAATGAATTATAGGTGGAAAACCCAATACAATTTCTTGGATAGGTGGAAACTTCATCCAAGAAAACCAAAAGAATAAAGACACACAGTCACTATTCAACAGCCAAAAGCAAAAATAGCAGGTAATAGCAACCACTATTCCTTAATATCTGTTAACATAAATGGATTCAAGTCCCCAATAAAAAGATATAGGCTATGAGACTGGATACATAAATAAAACCCAGCATTTTGCTGCATACAGGAAACTCATCTCAGAGAAAAAGACAGACACTATCTCAGAATAAAAGGTTGGGAAAAAAAACCTTCCAAGCAAATAGCACAGAGAAGCAAGCTGGACTGGCCAATAAAATATCAAATAAAGTAGATTTTCAACCAAAAGTTATCAAAAAAGATAAGGAAGAACACCTTTTACTCATTACCGGGGAAATCTGTCAGGAGCAACTCTCATTCCTTAACATATATGCATCAAATACAAAAACACCCACATTCATAAAATAAACAGTTCTACAGATCAAAAAAATACATTGCACTCCACACAATAATATTGGGAGCCCTCAATATACCAGTCTCATCAATGGACAGATCATGAAAACAAAAACTGAACAAGGACACAGTAAAACTAGCAAAGGCTATGAAGCAATTGTAATTATTAGATATCTATAGAACAAATCATCCTAAAGAAAATAATACACCTTCTTCTAAGAACCTCATGGAACCTTCTCAAAAATTTTCATCATAATTGGTAACAAAAAGAGCCTCAATAGATATAAGAAGTTTGAAATACTCCAATGCATTCTTTCAGATGACCATGGTCTAAGGGTGGTCTTTAATAAAAACAAAGACAACAAAAAGCCCATATACACATGGAAACTAAACAATGCTCTATTAAAGGATAGCAGGGTCAAAGAATTAATGAAGAAAGAAATTAAAGATTTTCTATAATTTAATGAAAACGAAATACAACATACCAAACCTATGGGATGCAATGAAAGCAGTACTGAGAGGAACACTCATAGGTCTGAGTGCTTCAAAAGAAAAACTGGAGATAGCATACACAAGCATCTTGACAGCACAGTTGACAGGTCTAGAACAAAAGGAAGCAGATACACCCAAGAGGAGCAGACAGCAAGAAATAATCAAATTTATGGCATAAATAGACCAAACAGAAACAAAAAGAACCATTCAAAAAATCAACAAAACCAAGAGCTGGTTCTTTGAGAAAATTAGCAAGATCGGTAAACCCTTAGCCAGAATAACTAGAGGGCAAAGAGAAAGTATCCAAATTAAGAAAATCAGAAATGAATGTGGAGACACAATAACTGAAACTGAGGAAATTCAAGAAATCATCAGATCATACTATAAAAGCCTATAGTCAACAAAGCTGGAAAATCTCAATGAAATAGATGAATTCCTATACAGATACCACACATATAAGTTAAACCAGGACCACGTAAACCATCTAAATAATCCTGTAACACCTAAAGAAATACAAGCAGTCATCAAAAGTTTCCCACCAAATAGAAAGCCCAGGTTCAGATGGATTCAGTGCAGAATTTTATCAGACATTTATATATGACCTAATACCCGTACTCTCCTAACTATTCCACAAAATAGAATCAGATGGAACACAAACTAACTCATTTTTTGAAGCTACAATAACTCTCCTTCATAACCACACAAAAACCCTACAAAGAAAAAGAACTTCAGACCAATCTGACTTATTAACATTGATACAAAAATACTCAACAAAATCCTTGCAAACCCAAATCCAAGAACACATCAAAATGATCATTCAGAATAATCAAGTAGGCTTCATCCCTGGGATGCAGGGATGGTTTAATAAACAGAAATCCAACAATGTAATACACCAAATAAACTAACACAAGGAAAAACAAACACATGGTCATCTCACTAGATGCCGAGAAAACATTTCACAAAATTCAACACTGATTCATGTCAAAAGTCTTGGAAATAAAAGGAATTCAAGGCCCATACCTAAACATAATAAAAGGAATATACAGCAAACCACCAGCCAACATCAAACTTAACTGGGATACTTGAAGAAATACCTCTAAAGTCAGGGATTCAACAATGCTGCCCACTCTCCCCCTACCTATTCAACATACTATTGAAAGTCATGTTTGGAGCAATTAGACAGTAAAAGGAAATCAAAGGAATACAAAACGGAAAGGAAGAAGTAAAAACATCACTCTTTGCAGATGACATGATAGTGTACTTAAGTGACCCCACAAATTCCACCAAAAAAACTACTACAGCTGAAATACCAGTTCAGCAAAGTGGCTGGATATTAAATTAACTCAAACAAATCATTAGCCTTCCACTACTCAAAACACAAACATGTGGAGAAAGAAATTAGAGAAAATATACGCTTTACAATAGTCACAAAAAATATGAAATACCTGGGTGTGAATCTAATTAAGCAAGTGAAGTACCTGTATGATTAGAATTTCAATCCCTAAAGAAGGAAATCGAAGAAGATCTCAGAAAATGGAAATATCTTTCATGGCCATGGATTGGATAGATCAACAATGTAAAAATGGCTCTCTTACCAGTATCATTTGGAATAACAAAAGACCTAGAATAGCAAAATCCATCCTCAACAACTAGAAAACTTCTGCTGGAGTAGTTATCTCTGACCTCAAGGTATATTACAAGGCAATTGTGCTAAAAACTGCATGGTACTGGTACAAAAATAGGCACATAGATCAATGTAATAGAATAGAAGATCCAGAAATGAGCCCTCACATATATGGTCACCTGATTTTTGACAAAGGAGCTGGAAACAGTCTGTGGAAAAAGGACAGCCTCTTCAACAGATGGTGTTGGTCCAACTGGTATTCATCATGCAGAGGAATGAAAATAGCCCCTTTTTTATCTCCTTGTACAAAGCTCAAGTGCAAGTGGATAAAAGATCTCAACATTAAACCAGGTATACTGAAACTATTAGATGAGAAAGTATAGAAAACTTTAGAACACTTAGGGACAGGAGTAAACTTCCTGAAGAGAACACCAATGGCTCATGCCCTAATGTTAAAGATTGACAAATGGGACTTAATGAGATTACAAAGTTTCTGTAAGGCTAAGGACACTGTCAAAAAAACAAAACGGCAATCAACAGAGTGGGAAAGAATCTTTACCAACCCCATATCAGATCGAGGCCTAATATCCATAATATACAAAGAACTCAGGAAGCTAGACACCAGTGTACCAAACAACCCTTTTTAAAATATGGGGTACAGAGCTAAACAAAAGTTTCTCATTGGAGGAATATGGAATGGCTGAGAGGGTTCCAAAGAAGTTCTGGACATCATTAGCCATCAGGAAAATGCAAATCAAAAAGCCTTGAGATTCCACCTCACACTAGTCTGATTGGCTAAGATAAAAAATTCAGATGAAAGCAGATGCTGGCAAGGATGTGGAGAAAGAGGAACATTTCTCCTCTGTTGGTGGGTTTGTAAACTGGTACAATCTCCCTGGAAATCAGTCTGGGATTCCTCAGAAAATTGGACATACTACAGAAAGACACAATTATTCCACTTCTGTGAATATACCCCAGAGAAGGCCCAACATGCAACAAAGACACATGCACCACCAAATTCATAGACGTTCTATTAATAGTAGCCAGAAGCTGGAAAGAACCCAGATGTCCCTCAGTAAATGAATGGATAAAAAAATTGTGGTACATTTACACAATGGTGTAATATTTAGCTATCAGAAACAATAACTTTATGAAAATCTTAAGGATATGGCTACATCTAGAGAATATCATCCTGAGTGAGATAACCCAGTAACAAAAGAACAGACATAATATGCAGTCACTAATAATTGGATACTGTCCTCAGAAAACTCTGAACACCTGAGAAACAACTCACAGACTATATGAAGTTCAAGAAGAGAAAAAAAAGAAAAGAAAAAAAGATAATTACTAATGGTTACCTTTTTTCCCTGGTGTTAGGCTCCCTAATTTTTAAGGTAGTGATTTTCATTACTTTTCAATTATATTATTTATTAATATTTTATAGGCTGATTATAGGTTTTTCCCCATTTTGTCTCTCCATTTTTTTTACTCTTCTTTTCTAATTACATATGTTCCCTTTCTGTACCACTTTTAAAAAAACAGACTTTTAAGGAACAATAATAAAACAAGAGCAAACAAAAATTAACCCATTGAAACTGCACAAAACAAGCAGAAGGATAAGACTTAAAGAAAAGGCATAAGACTCACAGACACTCTCATTTATACAATAAGGATCTGAGAAAACCTAATATATAACACATTATTATATATAGAAAATATATAAGCAGACGATGTTATACAGACTCTTTGCAGGCCCAGTCCATGCTGACTCAATCTCTGCAAGTTCATATGATATTGATTCTGTTGATTTAGAGGGTCTTATTTTTCTGGTGTTTTTCTTCTCCTATGTTTTTTACCCTTTTTCCAATTTTTATTCTATTAGTTTCCCTTGAATAAAACAATTTGACAGAGACATACAATTTAAAAATAAGGGAACAAAAGTCTATTTCTCACTGTGCAATGTCTGGCTATACGCCTTTGTCTTTGTTTCTGTATGTTTCATGAAAAAGCTTCTCTGAGATGGTTTGAGCAAGGTACTGGGTGATAAGTAGAGGAAAATGTCATTAGGAGTCATTGCATTTTTAATTATTGTGAAGGGTAAGCAGGGTTTAGTTTCATTCTGTGTCTCTGGTTTTTACTCGCACAAGCAAAACTGGTCACTCAAGCAAATGTAAGAATGGGTTCTATTTCCTGAAGGGTCTACAAGTACATTCACCTATGATTTGGTTACTCCTATGAGGTTTATGGCACTATTGCCCTAGCATAGAGATTCATCCAGAAAACATGGCATATCAAAGATTTTATGGGTGCCTTGATATTTATGTTATCTTTTGATAGCTTACAGAATACCAACCTGTAGCAAAAGTACTAAAACAAGGGAATGAAGGCTTTATGTAGGAACCCACTAGACTTCTTCATATTCACTAAATTGAATCAAAGTTGGCTTTAGGAGTGGATCCTTGAATGTTTAACACTTTTGAGGCATAAAATAGTTCATGTCTTAAGCAGGCTTTGTACTGATATGCCTTACTTATTATGATGGACTGCCCAAATAAACTCTTCTATAAATTTCATTTTGTCATGGTGTTTTTATTGGAGCAGAAGAAAGTAAATAATATACTATATCTCCATAGGCATAAATATAAACAAAATGGCATGTTATATGAATTAAACACATATTGTGCTGGGATTATATTTCTCAAGTGGCTCAAAAATTTATCAGCTACCAGTTTATGCAAAGTATACTTCATCCATAAAACTTAGTATTGTTCTAAATAGCTGCATTTCCCAAGATTGCAGACTTCTAAGGTTAATATGGAAATATGAACCTCAGATCAGTGTTAAGACCAGTCCTTACTGATTATTGATCTGATCTTGAGACCTGACCTATTTAGATATCCAGTTCCAAATATCTTTTCCATAATATATTTTATATACATGTGCAGAGTCAATTTACTCAGAACTGTCTACACATAGAATTTCATTTCAATATGCTTCTTGGTACTCTTATCAGATTTATGGTAACTTTAAAATGTTGTTACCTAATAAAAGAACAACAATTTTATTTTAAATAACACATAATATGTAGCTTTGTGGAGTTAAAATTTATTTATCATTTTTCCACACATCCATATTTACAGGAGATCTAGGCTCTGGCCCCTTTCATTTTGCTCTGTGTGATCTCCATCTTATAGGTTTTTTTGGCATCCAGATATCTGGTTATATATTTCATGCATGTATTCCATTTTAAGTAGTTCAATATATACACCTAAGACATTATTCTATTCTTAAATTCATCTAGGTCTGAGAGCAAAATGATTACTCAGTAAGACCCCATTTTTATGGACTTGAAACATATTCCCATACCAGAAAATTGTTTGGCAAAACCTAATGCTTATGGGACTGGCTGCAGTTTCTACTCAAAAGCTACTCTTCAGATCTAGGAATTCTTTTATTTTTTGCAATTCTAACAAAGGTGGCTTTTAATGTTATATTCAGGGACTGTATTTTAATTAATAAGATATATTGGTCCCCTTGACTATTTAAGTGCAATCAAAATATTCTTCTACACCCTACTGTAAACAACAGAATGAAGATTAGTATTTATTAAAATAAAAGATATGTAACTTATGCAATGTAAATACCACTACTTTATTTTGTTTTCTACCAAAACTTTTTGCATTTTAGTTTTGTTCATGTGTGTGTATGTGTTTATATGCTTCTGTACATACATACATACATAACATATAAATTGTTACATGTGTGAGAAGACCATGAAAGAGTCATGACAGATGTGAAGTCAAAAAAAAATTCAGATTTATTTTCTCTTATTCAGTGTGGTATCTTGTTATTAAGCTCAAATTTTCAAATTCAGTTGCAAGCATCTTAAGTTTCCTTAACCATCTTGATAGTCACTCACTACATGCATTTTTGACTAATTTTAATTAGTAATTTTTTAACAACTTTATTTCACAAAACAAAGATAAATGTACAAATTTTAAGCATTTTTTGCAAGAAATTACACAATATATTTTTGTCAGTACTTTTTTCGGATTTTAAAATAATTTTTACGTAAAACTGTATGAATATATTTCTTAGTCAGTACTTGATTTTTTTCAAGGTTTGATAGTATGCACTGAAAACTTAATAGTTACAATGAGCATAAAGTACATGTAAAACAAAATGTAACATGGAAATAGTCAAAGTTTTCTTGTTGTATAAAGATTTTTTTGTTTTGTTTTGTTTTTTTAACGACTTTATTTTACAAAACAAAGATAAATGTACAGATTTTAAGCATTTTTGCATAAAATTATACAATAAATTTTTGTCAGTAGTTTTTTCAGATTTTAAAATAATTTTTACATGAAACTGTATGAATATATTTGTTAGTCAGTACTAGATTTTTTTTAAAAGTTTGATAGTATGCATTGAAAACTTAATAGTTACAATGAGCATAAAGTACATGTAAAAAAAATGTAATGTGGAAATTGTCAAAGTATTCTTGTTGTATAAAGATTTTTTTTAAACAACTTTATTTTACAAAACAAAGAAAAATGTACAGATTTTAAACATTTTTTGCTTAAAATTATACATTTTTGTCAGTACTGTTTTTTCATATTTTAAAATAATTTTTACATAAAACTATATGAATATATTTTTTAGTCAGTACTTGATCTTTTCAAAGGCTTGACAGTATGCATTGAAAACCTAATAGTGATAATAAGCGAAAGGACATGAAAACAAAACGCAACATGGAAATAGTCAAAGTCTTCTTGTTCTGTAAATATATTTTTGTTTTTTTTTTTTTCTTTATTTCTGGGACTTCATACAGTCTGTGAGTTGTTTCTGGGGGAGTGCAAGCCTCTGGAGTTAGCATCCCACTATCAGTGATTGCATATTATGTCTGCTCTTTTGTGACTGGGTTATCTCACTCAGGATGATATTCTCTAGATGCAGCCATTTTCTTAAGAATTTGATTAAGTCATTGTTTCTGGTGGCTGAGTAGTATTCCATTGTGTAAATGTACCACAATTTTTGTATCCATTCATCTTCTGAAGGACATCTGGGTTCTTTCCAGCTTCTGGCTATTATAAATAGAGCTGCAATGAACATTGTGGTGCATATATCTTTGTTGTGTATTAAAGTGTCTCTGGGGTATATGCTCAGAAGTGGAATAGCTGGGTCTTCAGGTAGTACTATATCCAATTTTCTGAGGTATAGTCAGACTGATTTCCAGAGTGGTTGTATTAGTTTGCAACCCCACCAACAGTGGAGAAGTGTTCCTCTTTCTCCGCAGCCTCGCCAGCATCTGCTGTCATCTGAGTTTTGGATCTTGTCCAATCTGACTGGTGTGAGGTTGAATCTCAAGGTTGTTTTGATTTGCATTTCCCTGATGGCTAAGGATGTCAAGCACTTTCTCAGATGTTTCTCTGCCATTCGGTGTTCTTCAACTGAGAGCATTTTGTTTAGCTCTGTACCCCATTTTTAATAGGGTTTTTGATTCTCTGGTGTCTAGCTTTTTGAGTTCCTTGTATACCTTGGATATTAGGCCTCTATCTGATGTGGTGTTGGTAAAGATCTTTTCCGGTTCTGTTGGTTGCTGTTTTGTTTTCTTGACAATGTCCTTAGTCTTACAGAAAATTTGCAATCTCATTAAGTCCCATTTGTTAATCTTTGACTTTAGAGCTTGAGCCATTGGTGTTTTTTTCAGGAAATTTTCTCCTTTGCCTATGTGTTCTAAGGTTTTCCCTGCTTTCTCATCTAATAGTTTCTTTGTATCTGGTTTAATGTGGAAATCTTTGATCCACTTACACTTGAGCTTTATACAAGGAGATAAGAAAGGGTCTATTTTCATTCTTTTGCATGTTGAGTGCCGGTTGGACCAGCACCATTTGTTGAATAGGCTGTCCTTTTTCTATTGAATGTTTAAGGCTCCTTTGTGAAAAATCAGGTGACCATATATGTGAGGCCTCATTTCTGGATCTTCTGTTCTATTCCATTGATCCACATGCCTATTTCATACCAGGACCATGCAGTTTTCAGCACAATTGCCTTGTAATATAGCTTGAGGTCAGGGATAGCGATTCCTGCAGATGTTTTCTTGTTGTTGAGGATGGATTTCGCTATTCTAGGTCTTTTGTTGTTCCATATGAAGTTGCATATTGATCTTTCCAATTTCATGAAGAACTGTGTAGGAATTTTGATGGGGATTTCATTGAATCTGTCGATTGCTTTTGGTAGGATGGCTATTTTCAAGATGTTGATCTTTCCAATCCATGAGCATGAAAGTTCTTTCTATTTTCTGAGATCCTCTTCAATATCCTTTTTTAGAGGTTTGAAGTTCTTGTTGTACAGGTCTTTCACTTGCTTAGTTAGAGTCACACCAAGGTATTTCATAGTTTTTGTGATAATTATGAAGGGTACCTTTTCCCTAATTTCTTTCTCCACATGTTTGTCCTTTGAATAGGAAGGCTACTGATTTGTTTGAGTTATTATTGTATCCAGCCACTTTGCTGAACTTGTTTATCAGCTGTAAGAGTTCTCTGGTGGAATTTTGGGGTCTACTTGACTATTTTATAGGTATGTATGCTATACACAGATTACTCTTACTCTTTATCTTCTACCCTCTCCTGTTTACTTCCAATCTTATCAAACTCTCTTCATTTCTTCTCATCTCTTTTCTAGAATCATGACTTTTGGTTTGGCTTTGTGACTTAGTTATTTTAATTAGCATTTTTGTTTCAATACAATAGTTAAATATTAATATGAATTGTTCACTGGCATATAAGAAATATTGTTACTGCCAGCTCTTAGGGCTGAATAACTGGAACCAGGAACATAAATTTGGAACTTCTGTTTCCAGCTGGCGGTAACTTCATTGTGCAGAACAGAGCCAGGCCCATCTGCCACACAGACCGGCAACACCTAGGGGTTGAGAAACTGGTGAGTGGGAGATCTGGGTGGCCAGGGAGCAGAGAGATCTCTGCAGAGTGTGCACGCGGGGCGCACTTTCTGCCCTGCCTTATCAGGGGACTAGGAACAGAACTTTGGAACCTCTATTGCCACCCTGCGACTCTGCGGCATAGAACAGGGCTGAGCCCATCTGCCACTTGGACCAGTGGATATCCAGGGACAAAGACCAGATACAAGGGGAAGGCAAGAACATATCACTGACAACAAAATAGCAAGAGGAAAGCGAAAGAGTATATCCCAAAGAAACCAAGACAACCTGGCAACACCAGAACCCAGCTCTCCCATAACAGCAAACATCGGAATTCCAAACACTCCAGAAAAAGAAGAGTCAGACCTGAAATCATACCTCAAGATGCTGATAGAGATACTTAAACAAGAACAGGAGGAAAAGCAAAATGATTGAGAAGCTTTTAAAGAGGAAACAAGAAAAACACTCAAACAACTCAAAGAACTAGAGAAAAACAGAACCAAAGAAATAAAGGAATGGAAGATGGAAATTAAAACGGAAATTGACAAAATAAGGAAAACACTAAAGAAGATAACCCTAGAGGTAGAACACCAAAAAAAGAAATCAGGACTCACAGAAGCAAGCATTTCCAATAGATTACAAGAGATGGAAGAGAGAATCTAGGGGGCAGAAGACAACATTGCAAACATAGACAAAACAGCCAGAGAAGATGCAAAAAACAAATAGCTACTAACCCAAAATGTCCAGGAAATCAAGACACAATGAGAAGACCAAACCTAAGGATAACAGGAATAGAAGAGGGAGAAGAGTATCAACTAAGAGGCACAGTAAATATCTTCAACAAAATCATAGAAGAAAACTTCCCTACCCTCAAGAATGAGATGACCATGAGCATAAAAGAAGCCTTCTGAATTCCAAATAGGTTGGACCAGAAAAGAAATAACTCCTGAAACATAATAGTCAAAACACCATTTTCCCAAAGCAGAGAAAGAATTCTAAAAGCAGTAAGGGAAAAAGGTCAGGTAACTTATAAAGGAAGGCCAATCAGAATCACACCCGATTTCTCAAAAGAGACTATGAAAGCTAGAAGAGCCTGGACCGACATCATGCACACCCTAAGAGAGCACAAATACCAGCCCAAGCTGCTATACCCAGCAAAACTATCAATCACCATAGATGGAGAGATGAAGATATTTCAAGACAAATCAAAATTTACACAATATCTGACGACAAACCCAGCACTACATTGAATTATAGTTGGAAAACCCAATACAATGAGGGAAAATACAGCCTAGCAAAAATAAGAAAACTCTTAAACAAGAAAACTAAAAGAAGAAAAAGACACAGACACAACTCAACCCACAAAAGTAATAATGGCAGGAAACAGAAATAATTATTCCTTGATATCTATTAACATAAATGGACTCAACTCCCCAATAAAGAGACATGGGCTATCAGACTGGATACATAAACAAAATCCTGCCTTTTGCTGCATACAGAAAACTCATCTCAGAGACAAAGACAGACACTATCTCAGAGTAAATGGGTGGGAATAAAACTTCCATGGAAACAGCCCCAAGAAGCAAGCTGGAGTGGCTATTGTAATATCGAATAAAGTAAATTTCCAACCAAAAGTTATCAAAAAAGATACAGAAGGACACTTTTTAGTCATTACTGGGGAAATCTGTCAGGAGGAACTCTCAATCCTTAACATATATGCTCCAAATAAAAAAGCACCCACATTCATAAAATAAACCCTACTAAAGCTAAAAAATACATTTCACCCCACACAATAATAGTGGGAGATTTTAATACCTCACTCTCACCAATGGACAGATCATGGAAACATTACTGATATAAATTCTTCTGGGAAGTGTTTTCTGAGAGCACAAAGACACTATGTTCCAGAGATAGCCAAAATTGTACTTCATGCTGCAGCTGTAGTTGGCAATATGTAACAGTCACTCAAGTGGTACTGACTTTGAAGGCATGTAGACATCATGAAGAACAGCTGAGGCTTGGCATTGTCAGAGGCCATGGAGGCCAATGGTGAAAGTGTAGCTTCAGATGCACTTGATGGGCCAGGACTGAAGGGTGACCCCTTCAGTAAAGGATCAAAAGTATGACATCATGAGGACAGTTTATGAGAAGACCTGGGAAAGACCTAGTTGCAGCAGAAGTCACTGTGTATTTGAGATAACTGTACCATGAGATGATCACAGAGGACAGCAGCAGTATAGTGGACAAACCTGACCATAGAATACTACAGAGGACATAGCTGGAATAATGAAGCCAGCCCTTTGGGGGAGCCCAGAAGATTATGTGTGGATCCCAGACACTGAAATAAGAAGCTCCTTGAACATTGAAGTTGCCTGGTAGACCCCAAGATATTCTAATTGCCAGAGTCATAAGGTTTCTCCAAAAGAAAGCTGCTAACTGGAAGTAAAACCTGTCTAGAAAAAAAATATGTTGCGGTCAACAAAGATAAAAAATGGTTTGGAGATCTGAAGATCACTTTGACAGCAGACATTGAGATGCAGACTTTGGAGTTTGTCTAGCTGGTTTCCTGTCTTGCTTAAGTGACTGGATGAATCTCAGAAGAGAATTTGAGCTTTGGACTTTTAACATTATTGAGATTGCTATAGACAATGGAGTCTTTAGAAGTTGGATGAAATGTATTTTGCATTGTTCTATGCTTAGGGATGGCCCCAATAGAATCATATTTTTGAACAAGCTTACAGGGATCAGGGAGCGAAATGTGATAGTTTCTGATGTGGCCATTTTGGAGTATATATGGCACTTTGGATGTGGGCTTAAGGCCCTCGTGCTTATTTCCTTGAAGCCAATCTTCCACTAGCATCCATCAGATGAAGATGTAGAACTATTTACAGCTCTTGTACCATTTCTGCCTGAATGCTGCCATGTTCTTCTTTTGGTAATAACGGACTGAACTTCTGAACCTGTAATTTATCCCTAATTAAATTTTGTTTTTTATAAGACTTTATTTGGTCATGGTGTATATTTGCAGCAGTAAAATCTCTAACTACAACAGAAGGCAAAAACATGAAAAAAGATTCAGTCTATGTACAGTTGGTAAAGCAATATTTGTGAGTGCATATGTGTGTGTGTGTGTGTGTGTGTGTGTGTGTTTGTGTGTATTTAAAAGAACATTCAGGATATGTCAATACATACAAGATTATGTCAATCATTGTAGTTGGTTATATTATCAAGCATTCCCACTCAAAGATGGATAAGGACTCTGGAAAACCATGTCACTAGACTCTGCTTAAAACCTCAAAGGCAGTTATAGAACAGATGATTCTCTTGTCTCTCACAAGACTTTTTCACCACTTATAGAAACCCTACAAAAGCCTTCATGAGCATGGTGGATACTAACAGAAAGGGCTAGAGTACAGGAATCCTAAATCTAAGTCCTCTTCCTCCTCCTAATTTGATTGTTTTCAGGACATCATTAAGATTAGATTAGTATAGTCCCACATCAGTGAAATGAGATCAGGTAACCTTGGTTATAGGTCCAATGCAAGACCAATTAATAAGAAAATTATAAATCTATTGTCACTGTGATCTTCTTGGTCATAGTAGTTGCAAACAATGATAACTTCTGAGATAATAAATGACAAACTTTGAAATACATAGGACTTTGCATTAAAAGTGACACAAATCTGAATTTTGCATTGTCTTCTAAGATAAATATTAAAATACTTTGCATGCTTTTCTACATAAATTATGGTGTTTCAATATCATAACACTGATTCTCTGCTCTATTTAGTCTGTAGCTATATTGTGCTTATGTCTGTCACTGAATTTTAAATAAAGAAGAATAAGAACAGGTTATAAAATTATTGTTTATAAAAGAAAACAGCAATTGCAGCAAGTACAGAATTTAAAATTGTAAATGTAAAATATAATCATAACTATATAATCACAGATAAAATGCTATGCTCTAATGAAGCTTTTCCAGCAAATCCACCATAATAGCAGCTTTAGTGATAAGATTTTACATTAATGTACCATGTAACTGAATGGAATTGTCTTACAAATTACCTCACATACGGAATAGATTTCCTGCCATGATATTTGATCATAACCTATTGTGACCATCTATTTCAGAGGTTAATTTAATATGACAACATTAAATATTGAGTTTCTATTATTAACCCTCCTAATTTAATTTTATGCTCACTAAGAAACCTTCAAATATAAAGTTGGTCATTTTCTATTAAAAATCTCCAGGAAGAGACTCTGGATCAGACTCTAGTTATCTTTCTTTTTAATGAACTAATTGTATTAGTATTCTTGTTCAGTGCATCCAGCTTGATTTATCTGCTACTATTCTGGGGACATAGAGACACTTGATATTTACAAATTTGATGCTTAGCTTGATATGAACTCAGCACTGAGGTTAAGGATTAAGTTGAGGCTTAGACTGAAGACTGTTCTGGGCGGCTGGCCAAACAACCCTAAACATGTCTGCATCACTGCATGCTCCATATGTCTTTTCTTGAAAGTTCTCCAAGTGAGAAATTATATGATTCAGTTAATCAATATTGATAAACACTTACAGAGCATCTTCTCTTCTTCAGAGTGATTTAGAGAAGGAGCTATGTGCCCAGATTGCTTACTAAGCTTCTCCACAAATAACTGAGAAATGTGAATCATTTTTATAACTTCACTGTGTGTTTTATTATTTTCCTAACCTGAGAAACACCACTCTGGTTTGTGGAAACTCTATCAGTAGCAAATGCATGCAAGACAAGAAATAACTCTAGGATAAAGATTCCATTACATTCCTAGCACAATAGAGGCAGAGAGTAAAATTAGTTGTTTTGCCCATTTTTACCATTCATAATTTTTTTGTTTTTAAAAATTCTGCAAAGAATGACAATTTATAGATTTGTTTTATTCTTAGAAATTACTGCCTTTCAGCATTTACAAAAAATATCATTAAAGTAATAAAAGAATAATAGTAAGTTAGAGGCTAGGAGATTGTTTAGCAGTTAAAAGACATTGGCTACTCCTCCAAAGAAAAGGGTTACTGCTGTAAGCCATTGACATGGAAGCTAACAGTCCTCTGTAACCAAGCTCCTGAATAACTGGTGCCCTCTTTATGTATCTACTGTCACTATGGCATTCACAGATGAAACATGCAGATGACTCATGCATACTCAAAGAGATAAAATACCATAATAGTTTTCAAAGAAGTCTAGAAAAATCTTGGTTTCTTTGGTAGAAAGTAAAGCAACAGTTTATGTTTATAGAAACATATGGAGCATATCACAGGACAAACACTTTTTATCCCATTGATGCCAGATAAGGCCATTCTCTTCTACATATATAGCTGGAGCTATGGGTCCCTCCAAGTGTACCCTTTGTCTGGTGGTTTAGTCCCTGGGAGTTCTGGAAGGTCAGGTTTGTTGATATTGTTGTCCTTCCTTTGGGGTTGCAAACCCATTCAGCTCCTTCAGTCCTTTAATTCCTTCATTGTATTTCCCATGCTCAGGCTAGTGGGTGGCTGTGAGCATCCACATCTGTATTTTTTTAGGCTTTAGCAGAGCCTCTCAGGACACATCAATATCAAGCTCCTGTTTTATCTATATTATACCATATGTAAACTGATGTCCTCTTGAGTATTCTTTTCTAGCAATATGTCAAGCTCGCTGGAGACTTACTTGCATCAACAAACTCAGAAGAGCACACTGGACATCAATCATGAACTAAAAACCAGTTGCTTCCTTCATAATCCTGTTACATCCTCATCCATCACAGACAGCTCACATTTTTGTTATTGTCACAAAGGACCAGTGATAGTCTAACACTACAATCTTTGGCTTATTTCTGTAGGAGTAAGGATGGGAAATGAGGTCTTAACATCCTGTTCCTAGACAGAGATTCCCAGTCTTCTTAGACCTAACAGTAACACAAGGTTAGTCTTAGGTATGTAGAGGGAGAGAGTGCATTGTGTATAACTGAATTGTTAAGCAAAACCTCTGGGTTCCCATTTTCAGATATCTTTGCCCCCTACTCTAATAAAGGGTCACGTCAAAGGACCTTGGTCATTGTCAATTTCCCCTAAGGGACAAAATTCCTTTGTAGAGAAATTAATTTAACACACATGTTTAGAAAATTTCTTATCTGACTCTTGTTATAAAGAAAACATGTTCTGTTTCTAATCAATCTGGCTTCCTAATATCTTACTATAATTACCAGGTTTTTTAAAATGTTTTTGAGATGAATGAGAGTAATTTATATTTGAATGCATTAGACAAAATTTTGAGCACAATTACAGTTTTCACAAAAAAAAAAAAAAAATGACCTGGAGAATTGGGTGGTTTGGGTGAGTTAATATTTGATCCTTAAGTGTCAGACAAAGATTGATACTATGAAAGTTCAAACCTATCTCAGTGTGTGTCTATATGTGTGTGTGTGTGTGTGTGTGTGTGTGTGTGTGTGTGTGCATGCGTATGCCCCACACATGTGTGTGTTTATGATTTACTTATTTTTATGAGGTTCTGAAACTAAATAAAAAGACAAAATATATGCAAAACTACAAACTATGAGCACTAACCTTTTATATATACCTAGATATATTTTGAATTATCAAGAAAAGATACCTCACAAAACTAGTGTGTGAATGTTATGTATGTCAGCAAGAGGGTTGATTTTGATTGCTGCAGAATAGATGGCTAACTCTCTCTATTCTTTTCTTAATTAAAGACTAAAATACCAAATAGCAAGTGTTACCTACTATCTTAATAATTTCAATATTTACTGACACCTGATTCTGTACTGGGAAGGAACTATCTTGTTGTGTGTTATTTCATACCAGGGAACATGTGATAAATATTCTGACCTTCATTGTAAATAATAAATATGAGAAATAAAGATTATATTTCAAAAACAGCTGAAAATTTAGTGATTTATAGTTAGTCTGCCTAAATATAAGTATGTAAGTCTATCTTCAACTTTGGTATGAACATTTAACTACTACATTAATAATAATAGTTTTGCTTGCTCAATAATACTATAGAAAACGGCATTTTGTAAAAAAATTATACTCTTGATATTAACAATTTTATATATTTTCTGTATTTTATCAGTTATTTTATTTATTCATATTTCAAATCTATCATTCCTTCCCAGATTCCTCTCTGAAACTCCCTCATTCCATTCTGCTCCCTTTCCTCTTTGAGGGTTCTCCTATACCCTACTATCCCCAACCCACTGCCCTTGAATTCCCCTATGTTGGGACATCAAGCCTCTATAGAACCAAATCGCACTGATGTCAGAAAAAAATTGACTTCTCAAACTCTGAAAATATAGATAAATTTTATTTACTCTGCTTGTGCTTTTCACTTTTTTCTTTCTATCAGGTATCTACCAACCAGCCCATTTTGATTAAATTTGAGGGTTTGGTGGATTCTGCATCTCTTTATTTTGCTATATATAAATTAAACTGGCAACTTACATTCAATTCCTGAGAGCCAAGGTATTGTAGGAGAAAACAAATGTCTGTAAATTGTTCTCTAAATTCCATATATGTTATGAGAAGCTTACTGGCCCATTTATAAATAAAAAATATGTCTTATACATTACACTCTTAAGGCTAAAATCATAAAAGATTATTCTTGATTTGAAACACAAATATATTAGTGAAACTAGTATAGAAGTATATAAAGACAACAAAGAGACCATATACACATGGAAGCTAAACAATGCTCTATTAAAGGATAGCATATTAAAAGAAGAAATAAAGAAAGAAATTAAGAATTTTCTAGAATTTAATGAATGTGAAAACACAAAATATCCAAAAGTATGGGATGCAATGAAAGCAGTACTGAGAAAAAAACTCATAGCTCTGAGTGCTTCCAATAAGAAACTAGAGAGAGCATATACTAGCAACTTGACAGAACAGTTGAAAGCTCTAGAACAAAAGGAAGGAGATGCACCCAAGAGGAGTAGACGACAAGAAATAATCAAACTCAGAGCAGAAATTGACCAAATAGAAATGAAAAGAACTATTCAAAGAATCAACCAAGAGCTATTTCATGGATAAATTAACAATATTGATAAACAGTTAGCCAGAATAACTAGAGGGCAAATAGAGAGTATCCAAATTAACAAAATCAGAAAAGAAAGTGGGACATAATAAGTGAAACTGATGAAATTCAAGAAATCATCATATCCTATTACAAAGGAATATACTCCACAAAGCTGCAAAATATGACGGAAATGGATGAATTCCTAGACAAATAACAGATACCAAAATTAAACCAGAACCAGGTAAACCATCTAAGTAATCTCATAACACGTAAAGAAATAGAAGCAGTTATCAAAAGTATCCCAGCCAAAAAAAGCCCAGGTCCAGATGGGTTCAGTGCAGAATTTTATCAGACATTTATTGACTACATAATACCAATACTCTCAAAATATGAGGAAGTGCTCAACATCATTAGCCATCAGGGAAATGCAAATCAAAACAACCCTGAGATTCCACTTTACACCAACCAGCATGGCTAAGATCAAAAATTCAGATGACAGCAGATGCTGGTGAGGATGCAGAGAAAGAGGAACACTTCTACACTGTTGATGGGGTCGTAATTTGGTACAAAACCTCTGGAAAACAGTCTGGAGGTTCCTCAGAAAATTGGACATAGTACTACCTGAAGATACAGCTATTCCACTTCTGGGCATATACCCCAGAGATACTCCAACATACAATAGGGACACATGCACCACAATGTTCATAGCAGCCCTATTTATGACAGCCAGAACCTGGAAAGAACTCAGATGTCCTTCAGTAGATGAATGGATACAAAAATTGTGGTATATTTACACAATGGAGTACTACTCAGCTATCAGAAACAATGACTTTACAAAATTATTTTTTGACTATTTAAGGCATTTATCATTATTTTGATTGCTTTTATGATTTAATGAGTTTATGTATTTAGATGCATGCATATATATACACTTTCTTCACCGTTTATGATTTAAGTACACCTGTATTTTAGCTTATGAGTTGTACACAATGTGAAATTTTGGGAATTAAATATTTTCACAAATACTAGTCTTCTCAAGAGAGTCTAAAATGCACTCAGTAAAATACTATTCTTTAAAAAGTATAATTTTCTTTTTTTAATTTTCTTTTTTTAATTGAACAACTTTATTTAAAAAATAAAGATAAATGTACAGATTTTGAAAGCATTTTTGCATAAAAGTATATCAATGCATTTTTGTCAGTTATTAAATTTTTTATAGGTTTGATAGTATGCCTTAAAATCTTACTAGCTACCAATAACTTTTCTTGAACACATGTGCAGTTGATTTTGGATGAGAGTTTTTAATAATTTAAAGAGATGAGTAGCTCCTTTTGCTTTTCTCTGTACCCCATTTTTAATAGGGTTATTTCATTCTCTGGTGTCTAGCTTTTTGAGTTCCTTGTATACCTTGGATATTAGGCCTGTATCTGATGTGGTGTTGTTAAAGATCTTTTCCCATTCTGTTGGTTGCCATTTTGTTTTCTTGAAGATGTCTTTAGCCTAACAGAAACTTTGCAATCTCATTAAGTCCCATTTCTTAATCTTTGACCTTAGAGCTTGAGCCATTGGTGTTTTATTCAGGAAATTTTCTCCTGTGCCTATGTGTTCTAAGGTTTTCCCTAATTTCTCATTTAATTATTTCAGTGTATCTGGTTTAATGTAGAGATCTTTGATCTACTTACACTTGAGATTTGTACAAGGAGATAAGAAAGGGTCTATTTTCATTCTTTTGCATGCTGAGTGCCAGTTGGACCAGCACCATTTGTTGAATAGGCTGTCCTTTTTCCATTGAATGTTTACGGCTTCTTTGTCAAAAATCAGGTGACCATATACATGAGCGTTCATTTCTGGATCTTCTATTCTATTCCATTCATCCACATGCCTATTTCTGTACCAGTACCATGCAGTTTTCAACACAATTGCCTTGTAAATAGCTTGAGGTCAGGAATAGTGATTCCCGCAGATGGTTTTTTTTTTTTTTTTTTTTTTTTTTGTTGTTGTTGTTGAGGATGGATTTCGCTATTCTAGGTCTTTTGTATTCCATATGAAATTGCACATTGATCTTTCCAATTCCTTAAAAAATCGGGTTGGAATTTTGATGGGGATTGCATTGAATCTGTAGATTGCTTTTGGTAGGATGGCCATTTTTAAGATGTTGATCTTTCCAATCCATGAACATGGGAGATCTTTCCATTTTCTGAGATCCTCTTCAATTTCTTTCTTTAGAGTTTTGAAGTTCTTGTCATACAGGTACTTCACTTGCTTAGTTAGAGTCACACAAAGGTATTTCATAGTTTTTGTGACGATTGTGAAGGGTACCTTTTCCCTAATTTCTTTCTCCACATGTTTGTCCTTTGAGTATAGGAAGGCTACTGATTTGATCGAGTTAATTTTGTATCCAGCCACTTTGCTGAACTTGTTTATCAGCTGTAGGAGTTCTCTGGTGGCATTTTTGGGGTCACTCAAGTACACTATCATGTCATCTGCAAAGAGTGATGTTTTTTCTCTTGCTTTCGGATTTGTATCCCCTTGATCTCCTTTTGCTGTCTAATTGCTCCAGCCAGGACTTCCAGAACTATGTTGAATAGGTAGGGGGAGAGTTGGCGGCCTTGTCCGGTCCCTGATTTTAGTGGGATTGCTTCAAGTTTCTCACCATTAAGTTTGATGTTGGCTGTTGGTTTGCTGTATATTGCTTTTATTATGTTTAGGTATGAACGTTGGATTCCTGTTCTTTCCAGGACTTTTAATATGAAGGGTTGTTGGATTTTGTCAAATGCTTTCTCAGCATCTAGTGAGATGACCATGTGATTTTGTTCTTTGAGTTTGTTTATATGGTGGATTACATTGATGGATTTTCTTATATTAAACCATCCCTGCATCCCAGGGATGAAGCCTACTTGGTCATGATGAAAGATTGTTTTAATGTGTTCTTGGATTCGGTTTGCAAGGATTTTGTTGAGTATTTTTGCATTAATGTTCATAAGTGAGATTGGTCTGAAGTTCTCTTTCCTTGTAGGGTCTTTGTGTGGTTTAGGTACGAGGGTTATTGTAGCCTCAAATAATGAATTAGGTAGTAGTTTATCTGATTCCATCTTTTGGAATAGTTTGGAGAGTATTGGTGTTATATCCCCAATAAATGTGTGATAAAATTCTGCACTGAACCAGTCTGGACCTGAGCTTTTTTTTGTTGGGAGAGTTTTGATGACTTCTTCTATTTCTTTATTTGTTATAGGGTTATTTAGGTGGTTTACTTGGTCCTGGTTTAACTTTGGGATCTTGTATCTGTCTATGAATTCATCCATTTCCTCCAGATTTTCCAAATTTGTGGAGTATATGTTTTTATAGTAGGATCTGATGATTTCTTGAATTTCCTCAGTTTCAGTTGTTATGTCCCCACTTTCCTTTCTGATTTTGTTAATTTTTATACTCTCCCTTTGCCCTCTAGTTAGTCTTGCTAGGGATTTATCAATCTTGTTGATTTTTTTAAAGAACCAACTCTTGGTTTTGTTGATTGTTTCAATGGTTCTTTTTGATTCTATTTGGTCTATTTCTGCGCTAATTTTGATAATTTCTTGCCATCTACTCTTTTTGGGTATATCTGCTTCCTTCTGCTCTAGGGCTTTTAGCTGTTCTGTCAGGTTGCTGATGTAAGCTCTCTCCAGTTTCTTTTTGGAAGCACTTAGGGCTATGAGTTTTCCTCTCAGTACTGCTTTCATTGCATCCCATTGGTTTGGGTATATTGTGTTTTCATTTTCATTGATTTCTAGAAAATCCTTAATTCCTTTTTTTATTTCTTCTTTGACCCTGCTATTGTTTAACAGAGTGTTGTTTATTTTCCATGTGTATGTGGGCTTTTTGTTGTCTTTGTGAGATAACCCAGTCACAAAAGAACAGACATAATATGCAGTCACTGATATTGGGATGTTAACCCCAGAGGCTTGCACTCCCTCAGAAACAACTCACAGACTGTATGAAGTCCAAGAAATAAAGAAAACAAAAAAATATATATATATTTACAAAACAAAAATATTGTGACTATTTCCATGTTGCGTTTTGTTTTGCATGTACTTTACGCTCATTGTAACTATTAGGTTTTCAATGCATACTGTCACGCCCTTGAAAAAATCAAGTACTGACTAAAAAATATATTCACATAGTTTTATGTAAAAATTATTTTAATGTCTGAAAAACCAGTACTGACAAAAATGTATAATTTTAAGCAAAAAATGTTTAAAATCTGTACATTTATATTTGTTTTGTAAAATAAAGACGTTTAAAAAAAAAAAAAAGACCCATTTGTCAATCATTGACCTTAGAGCTTGAGCCACTGTTTTTTTGTTCAGGAAATTTTCTCTGTGCCTATAAATTCTAGGGTTTTCTCTACTTTCTCATCTAATAGTTTCAGTGTACCTGGTTTAATGTGGAGATCTTTGATCCACTTACACTTGAGCTTTGTTCAAGGAGATAAGTATTGGTTTATTTTCATTCTTCTTCATGCTGAGTGACAGGTGGACCAACACCATTTGTTGAATAGGCTGTTCTTTCTCCATTGAATGTTTACAGCTCCTTTATCAAGAATCAGTTGACCATGTATATGAGGGCTCATTTCTGGATCTTTTATTCTATTCCATTTATCCACATGCCTATTTCTTTAACAGTACCATGCACTTTTCAGCACAATTGTCTTGTAATACAGCTTAAGGTCAGGGATTGTGAATCCAGCAGATGTTTTCTTGTTGTTGAGGATGGATTTTGCTATTCTAGGTCTTTTGTAATTCCAGATGAAATTGCACATTGCTCTTTCCAACTCAATGAAGAACTGGGTTGGAATTTTGATGGGGATTGCATTGAATCTTAGATTGCTTTTGGTAGGATGGCCACTTTTGAAATGTTGTTCCTTCCAATCTATGAGCATGGGACATCTTTCCATTTTCTGAGATCTTCCTCAATTTCCTTCTTTAGAGATTCGAAGTTCTTGTCATGCAGATCCATCACATGCTTACTGAGAGTCACACCAAGGTATTTCATAGATTTTTGTGACTATTGTGAAGGGTATCTTTTCCCTAATTTCTTTCTCTACATGTTCGTCCTTTGAATATAGAAAGGCTAATGATTTGTTTGAGTTAGTTTTATATCCAGCCACATTGCTGAACTTGTTTATTAGCTGTAGGAGTTCTCTGGTGGAATTCGTGGGGATGCTTAAGTACATTACCTTGTCATCTGCAAATAGTAATGTTTTTACTTTTTCCTCTCCTATTTGTATCCCTTTGATTGACTTTTGCTGTCGAATTGCTCTGGCCAAGACTTCAGTACTGTGTTGAATAAGTAGGGGGAGAGTGGGCAGCCTTCTCGAGTCCCTGATTTTAGTGGAATTGCTTCAAGTTTCCCACCATTAATGTTTGATGTTGGCTGTTGGTTTGCTGTATATTGCTTTTATTATGTTTAGGTATGGGCCTTGGATTCTTGTTAAATGCCTTCTCATCATGTAGTGAGATGACCATGTTGTTTTTTTCTTTGATTTTTTTATATGGTAAATTACATTGATGAATTCCCTTATATTAAACCATCTCTGCATCCCAGGGATGAGCCTACTTGATCATGATGAATGAACGTTTTGATGTGTTCTTAGATTCGGTTTGCAAGGATTTTGTTGAGTATTTTTGCATTAATGTTCATAAGTGAGATTGTTCTGAAGTTCTCTTTCCTTGTAAGGTCTTTGTGTTGTTTAGAAATGAGGGTTATTGTAGCCTCAAAAAATTAGTTAGGTAGTATTCCATCTGATTCTATCTTGTGGAATAGTTTGGAGATTATTGGTGTTATGTCATCAATAAATGTCTGATAAAACTCTGCACTGAACCTATGTGGCTCTGGGCCTTTTTTGGTTGGGAGCCTTTTGATGAGTGCTTCTATATCTTTAGGTGTTATGGTATTATTTAGATGGTTTACCTCATTCTTGTTTAAGTTTGGTATCCTGTATCTGTGTAGGAATTCATTCATTTTTTCCAGATTTTCCAGCTTTGTTGAGTATAGACTTTTGTAGTAGGATCTGATGATTTCTTGAATTTCCTCAGTTTCACTTATTATGTCTCCATTTTCCTGTCTGATTTTGTTAATTTGGATACCCTCTCTTTACCCTCTTGTTAGTCTGGCTAAGAGTTTATCAATCTTGCTAATTTTCTCAAAGAACCATCTCTTGATTTTGCTGATTTTTTGAATGGTTCTTTTTGTTTTATTTGGTCTATTTCTGCCCTAAGTTTGATTATTTCTTGCTGTCTACTCCTCTTGGTTGTATCTGCTTCATTTTGTTCTAGAACTTTTAGCTGTTCTGTCAAGTTGCTGATACATACTCTGTCCTTTTGTTCTAGAGCTTTCAAATGTTCTCTCAGGTTGTTACTGTACGCTCTCTTCAGTTTCTTTTGGAAGCACTCAGAGCTATGAGTTTTCCTCTATGTACTGCTCTCATTGCATGAAATTCTTAAGAAAATGGATGCATGTAGAGAATAGCATCTTGAGGGAGATAACCCAGTCACAAAAGAATGCAGTTTCTGATAAATGGATACTAACCCCAGAAACCTCTGAACACCCCAGAATCAACTCACAGACTATATGAAGTTCAATAAAAACAAAGTTCATTAAAAAAATAAAAAAACCTTAATGCTTAATCTTTATATACCAATAAACTTTTGACTAATTCTACGTTACATCTCGTTTTACATATACTTTATGTTCATTGTAAGTAGGAAGATTTTACTGCATGCTATCAATCCTTTGCAAAAATCACATACTGAAAAAATATATTCGTATTCTTTTATGCAAAAATGCTAAAAATCTGTACATTTATTTTCTTTCTTTAAAATAAAGTTGTTCCATTGAAAAAAGCTATAGTCTAAATTAACTCTTCTAACTTTAAACAATGCTCATCATATTTCAAAAGCACACTTAAATATAACATACCAATGTAATGTTTGTTATCTACTACCATTTTTATATGGAAAGATAACTTGTTTAATGTTAGATCAGAATTCTTTACTTCAAACACAAGAAAAGCTGTGTGTATCTATACCATTGATGATGTTCTCATGTAAATATTTGCATCTGAGAAAGTGTGCATGTGTGGGGAGATGAGAAGCAGTAAGGGAGAAGTGAGCAGAATCAACCATGCTCCATCAGTGCACATTGCCAATTCTTGACACTATACACTACAGCTTAGGATTTGATTAAAAGGAAATATTAAATTCATGTGAATGAACTTCATCTTATGTAACACACAGGTCTATCTGTTCAGGTTGTGTAGCTTTCATTGATCTTCATGATCTGTCAGTTTGCTTCTTCCCAACTGCTACACTTGTTCATGTATCCTTCAATCCTGTTCCAGTTCTCTAAAAAGTTTCTCACATGTCAGAGTTTTCATCTTCTCAGAGTGAGAGCTCTCTAGCTCTGTAGCCATCTTATCTGACTTCAAATTATGCAATACTATTTCTTATATATTTTAGGTTTTTTTTACTTTGATAGATATTGTTTATTTTTATTCCAAAAAATAATATAAATTTATAACATTCTATATGTTTACTTCAATTAGATAAAGGAAATACTATTTCATTCATCCATTATTATGAAGGTTTTCTTTGGAGAGATAAAATTTCTTATTTATCAAAGATCCCTACTTTAATAATCATAGATTAATCTTATAGTTTGTGAGTTCATTTTTTTCATAATATACATTGCTCTGTGCGCAATACCTTTCATACTAGTTTATTGTTCCAAAGCAAAAAAAAAAAAAAAAAAAAAAAAAAAACTAAGTGCCAGAAACAAAAACTAACCACATTTAAATGAGGTTAAATTAAATTAAATCTCCACAGGGTTAATGATTACTTTATATGGCCACTAACCTTTTATATAATATGTATAAAATATAAATATATTACTAAATGGATATATGTATATAATGATATTCAAATTAGCTAGAAAACTGAAACCTATTTTTGATTTTTTTAAAATTTTCCTGTGAGTTTATTTTTAATTTTAAGAGATTTATTTATTTATTTATTTATTTATTTATTTATTTATTTATTTATTATATAAGTACACTGTAGCTGTCTTCAGACACATCAGAAGAGGGCATCAGATCTCATTACAGGTGTTCTTGAAGTACCATATGGCTGCTGGGAATGGAACTCAGGAACTCTGGAAGAGCAGACAGTGTTCTTAACCACTGAGCCATCTGTCTAGCAGTATTTTTCATTTTTGGTTATTAGTTTTTGTTTGCTTGATTATTTTTTTTTTAAATTATAAAGAAGAAGAAAGAAGAAGAAGGAGGAGGAGGAGGCAGAGGAGGAAGAAAAGGAGGAGGAGGAGGGAGAGGGGTAAGGGGAGGGAAAGAAGGAGAATGGGGAGGGGAAGGAGGAGGTGGAGGAAGAAGAAGAAGGAAGAGGAGGAGGAGAATGGAGAGAGGGGAAGGGTTAGGGTAGTGGAGGGGGAAATGGAGTGGAGGAGAAGGGGGAAAGAAAGGGGAGGAGGAGGAAGAATAAGAAAAAGAAGAAGATGAAGAAGAAGAAAAAGAAGAAGAGGAGGAGGAGGAGGAGGAGGAGGAAAAAAAATGGAAGTGTGTGGAATGGGTAGGTTGGGAGGTAAGAGGAAATCTCTGAAGAGTTGAAGGAGGAACAAAAAATATCATGACTAGAATATATTTTATGAGAAAAGTATTTTATACAAAATACAATAAATTAGAAACTATTTAAAGTAATAATTTTCAACTCTCAAACAGAAGCTCAAATACTACGATTCATAAATATGTTTTCTTTGCTGCTTTGCAAACTGGTTTTTGAGAGAGAGCAATATTGCACATGTAGACAGCTGTTTCGGGAGAATAAGCATCTGTCTAAAAACAGCCTAGGGAGGCACTTTTGTTTGCTAATTAGAAGTCCCTAGGGAATTCCACTTATGATAATAATTTTCTGTGAGGTTTATGGTAAGAATTATTTTGAAAATATTTTATTTGGAACTGTCTTAAGCAAATACTTTATGAAAAATATTAAACATAAGCAGCTTTCTCTATCAGCCCTTTTGTGAGTCAATTTATATAAGAAAAAAGAATGTTTAGGTATGTAGTATGATGTACCAAGGCTATTAATAATTTCCAAGAATAAAATATATATAGACTGAGAAAAAAGAGGTCCAGTGACTGGCCCAACTAGGGAATCTATCTCAAGAGGAAGCTTCAAGTCCTGACATTATTACTGATGCTGTGATGTGCTTACAGACATGAGCCTAGCATGGCTGTCCTCTGAGAAGCTGGACAAGCAGCTGAAAGAGTCAGATGCAGACATATACACCCAACTCATGGATTGAAGTCTAGACCCTCTGTGGTTGAATTAGGAGGAAGCTGGAAAATGCTGAGGAGGAGGACAACCCCAAAGGAAGACCAGCAGTCTTAACTCACTTGGACCCCTGAGTTCTCCTATAGACTGAGGAACCAACCAATCAGGATAAAGAAGCTAGTCCAAAGCCCTTGACACATATACAACAGAGGGCTGCTTGATCTGGTGTCAGTGAGAGAAGGTGCACCTAAACCATTAGAGGCTTGAAGCCCCAGGGAGATCTGGCAGTGGAGGAAAAGGTATCTTTAGAAGATGGTAGAGGATGAATGGGATGAGGGAGAGCAGACTGGGTGGGGGCAACATCTTGACTGAAATATATATGTTTTACAGCATATGGATAGTTGTCAATATTAGTTCATAGCATATTTTGAAACTATTGAAAGGATTATGTTCAGATGCTCTTATTACAAAAGAGTAAAACATAGCAGCTCTTGAGTAGACAGATATGTAAGTTATGCTCCATAGCACAGATATATGACACTGTACCATTTTTGGGACATGTTCTCACATCTGTAGTTCAAGATATTCATGAGTCCAATATTCCCCTGCATCAGCATCCTGAGTATTTTGCTATAGATACATGTTTTTACTCCCTTCCTTGTTCTTATACTTGTACAATTGTCATGTTGCAGTTTGAAAGATGCGCAAATGAGACAGGAAAAAGTGAAACTAATTGTTAGAGAATGCAACATACATGAGCAATATCCTTTCTGTTGTGAAAAAATGCACGTTAGATGCTTCTCCAAGAAATGACAGTTTAGAACTTAGTACTTATGCTCATGTAAGTAAAGTCTATAAGTTAAAAAATTGAAGAACAGAGATAATCACAGTCATTCATTTCTGCTCACTTCTAATGTAGCCTAAGAGGACCACCGAGAGTGTAGTGGAATTAAACTGATTCTTGTATTGGCTATTTTTTTTTATTATTTCTGAGAATCAATAATGCATCTTAAGCACTTAGATAGTTATAAGATAAAGTTTTTACTATTCTTCACCTAATTAATGGTCAGTTCTCTTTGGATATTACTGCTAACTTTTATATGTTACCTAACTTGTCCCATGGAAAAAATATGACAGTAAAAAAATTGAAACAATATTTTAGAATATAATTTGCAAAGTTTAAAATTTGTAAAACTTTTGAACAATAATGGTCTCTGTACTAAATTTTGCTTTGGGGCATGCAATAATAAAACACTATCGGTGGAGAACAAACGCTATAAAATTAGATAGGAGAACTATTTGGGGAAAGAAGGGATCAGTGGAAGGGGATAGGCAATTGTAAAAGGCAACATGGAAAACAAGTCAAGAACAATGAAATAAATACATAGAAAATGTTTTTCAATGTACATTTTTAATATTCTCTAACTAAAAATCTCCTTCTTCAAGTTGTCCTGAAAGGCTACACAGAAAACGAGCTTGAAGGTACCTTCAATTCTTTAGCAAGAATTCCTTGCTAAAGACACAAGTCAGAGCACCTCACTAGTAAGAGCACTGACTGCCTTTCCAGAAGTCATGAGTTCAAATCCCAGCAACCAGATGGTGGCTCACAACCATCTGTAATGGTATCTGATGCTCTCTCTTGTGTTTGTAAAGACAAAGCAACAGTATACTTATATAAACAAAATAAATACATGGTCATTTCTATGATAATATAAATAATAAACTTAAAAACTAAAAGAAGAAAATAATCACACCTATGAAGTACAAAGATAGTAGTTAAAATATCTGTACCTGAAGACTATAATAATTTAACAATAATCTAAAATAAAGTTAATAAATATTTAATGAATTTATTGTGTTTATGCATAACAAAACATCAACACAGTTGTAGGAGAGCCACATAAAGCATCAAGTAAATAAATGAAAGCGTCTAACGTATGCGCAGTAGGCAGCTCATCCCCCCTACGCACCTTCTAATAGTGGCAGTAATTGCTTTCCTTGGAGCCATATTTTATGCTCTTCCAAAATGGCTTCAGATTTTTATCTTATCAACTTCAGTGTGATGTGTCTAACATGACAGCACCTGTCTCACCTTTAAACAAGGTTTAAAAATGCAGTTCTTTCTTTTATAAATTTTTTAAAATTAAATAATCTCTGTATTTACATTTAAAATATTAACCCTTTTACCCACTCAGCTCCCATCCATCTTCCCCTCTACTTGTCTTCACAAAAATGCACTCACTACTTTTCACCCTCTCTAACTCAGTGCATTGGCATTCCCCTACATTGGAAATACATGCCCTCACTGGACCAAAGGTCTCTTCTCACATTGATGCCAAACATTGCTATTCTCTGTTGCATATGTGCCTGGAGCCTAGGGCCTCTTAGTGAATACTCAATGGTTAGTGTTCTAGTCCTTGGGTACTGTGGAGGATTTGGTTAGTTGACAATGTTGTTCTTTCCATGAGGCTGCAACCCCCTTAAGCTCCTTCGTCCATCACCCCAGCACTCTCAATGAGGTCCCTGTGCTCACTCTAATGGTTAGCTGCAAGCATGCTCAGCTGCATGACTCTGGCAGAGCCCCTGAGGTAGTACCCCTATCTGGTTCCTGCCAGCAAGCACCTCACAGCATCAGCTATGGTGCTTGTGCCCTGTGCTGCACATGGGGAGGATGCCCAAGTGAAGCAGCCCTAGAATCTTACCCTTTTCCATTCCTGTTCTTCCACTTGATCCTGTATCTCCTCCTATGAGTCTTTTGTTTTCTCTTCTAAGAAGGACTGTGGCTTTCTTTTCTTTTACCTCTTTCTGTGTGTTCCTTCTTCTTTTGAAGTTATAGTGATAATGTGGAGGATATGGGCACGAGATGACTTTATACATAACTATTTCCTGTACACATATGTATATGTGTGTGTCTGTGTATGTGTGTGCATATGTGTATACATATATGTTCTTCATTTTTAGAGGCTTACATTCAAAGCAGAGCTTAAGACACCATTTTTTTCCAAGCATCTCTACTCAAAACAGAAAGAATTGTGCCTGATTTCTTGTGTCCTTTGAGATTATGTCCCTTATATAATATTCTACCGAAAGCATTCAGTTCTTCTTTTTGATTCATAGCAGAGGAAGTGAAGGCTGTACAATTCATTTTTAGGAAAAACTTTCTTTTTATTTTCATCTTATGTATTGTTTTTGGATGTCAAAACCTCTCTTTAACTTTCTTCTTTTCTTTTACATTGGTAATAAATCAATTCCTCAAACAAGAGATAGCCATGTTCTGAATTGATAATGTTTCTTCACTTTTAAAATGCCATTTTTCAATATTAAAAAGCACTACAATTTCTGATAAATGATCATAAGCCAGAAATGTTAAAAGCAGTTTCCTTAAATTATAAAATCTAATTCTCAGAGTCTTTTGATATGAGGGCTATTAGAATCTTCAATTTTAGTACCTTTTTCTGAGCATCATATTAATGTTGAAACATGAGAGACAAAGATTAAGAAATAAATCTTAGCCCTATCTAGTCCTCCAGTTAGATTTCATTAATATTGAAAAATCTTCTGTTCTAATCATAAAAGAAAATACAGAATGCCAGACAATAAAATATATTGAAATATTTATCTCTGAAGAATAAAAGTATGAATACTTTGTATTTTGACAATATTATTTTCTGATTTTCTCAGTATTCTATAAGAAAACAAAAATATTTAAAACACATTTATATTTTATGAAATATTAATGTAATATACATTTATTTAATATTATATTGCTAAGTGATTGTTATTAAAATCTGTAACCTTTCATATATTAGTGTTCCCTTTCCCTTCCCACAGTATTTTGGGAACTGAAGTTGTTCAATAATTTCACATAATTTATATTTAATCCCACAACCTAAATAATATAATTTTTGAAAAATGAACACTCTCTTTGATATAAGCACATTTTTTGAAGATTATTAGTCACCAGGAATAATATGAAATTGCATATTAGAAGCATCCATGCTATATAGGATATGTAAAACTTTTCTTTTCTCAATTTCTTTCAATTTGGATTTTTAAATTATAGCAAATATTTCTTTGAATCTTTATTATAAAAATCACATCTTTTAAAAATGTGTAGTTTCTACTTCTGTGATATTTTTCAAAGACATTTTTTTTCCTTTTAGGTTAAAATGACTTTCTACTACACCGTGCCTCATCAAGGGAAAAATACAATGAGTGTTTATTTCTTTGATGTTATGATAACATAGATGTTCATTGCATAAGCACAATAAATAATATATTACAAAAATACAAGAAATGTCTTCAGTTCCAAGAAAGAGTATTTTGAAACTACTATGAATTTAGTTATTTTTAAATCAAAATAATATTAAAGTCTTCAAAATTGTTGCTGAAAATTTTAGCAGATATTATGACCCTGTTTGCTTCTATGCTAGGATTTATCCAAGTTGATTGATGTTCATATCACACAACATCATTTTTCATCTATAATCATAATTTTTAAATGTCATTATGATTGAATATTTGAAGTGAAAGAGTTAAAATTTCGAGTTAGCCCCACTGACCCTGCCTTGAGGACAAGTATGTCTCAAGGACAAAAACAAAACCACAGACCCCCTGGTCAAGATAAGGTCTGGCTCTGCAGTTCTGAGAAAAGCTAGTATGAAGGTCAGTGTGCCCCAAAACTGGATGATCTAGAGTTGAATCATATCCAAAAGCAGACAGAGTGTGTTAATTTGAATAAACCAATGAAATTTCTATGCCTTTGTTGCTAAGTTCTTATGTAATTTTTCCCTATAAATATGTCCCCCTATTGAGTTTGGGGCAGACTCCTCTATCTTCTATGTGAGATATGTGTAGTCCCCAGAGTTCTGCCACCCCCAATAAACCTCATGACTGATTGCAGCAAGTTAGTCTCTCTGTGAGTTCTTGGGATTGTTTTCTCCTGGTACTAGAGCTTCCCCAATTCAAGGGTCATTCAGAAGCATAATTAGAACATGAGAAATCTCAGTGGCAGGCCACTGAAGAAAGATTATGTTCATGGTTGTCCTGTGTTTTCCTGTACAAAACCTTACTCTGTTCCTTTCTACACCTGTGGCCCTACATCCTCTGTTTCAGGTGGCAGCTGTGGAGCTGACAGACAGCAAGTGATGATGAGACACAGAAGTTTTCCACATCTTTTGAACCTGAGCTTTGTGTCTTTTTTAGTTTTTCATTTCCTTTTCTTCTGTCACTGGTCTCCAGAACTTAGTCTTTATTCCTTCCTGTTTGACTGATAGGTAGAACCAACCTCTTCAAAGTTGTTCAGCTAAGTAGACACAAAACTAGGAGCCAGAAAATCTCATGCCTCAATTTACATTAGAATTGAGGGGAAATACTGATGAAACTACTTTAGAGGAAATCAACAGAGGCTGCTGATGTTAAATACAGATGAAAAGGGAATAATTTAGTAGTCAAAATGCTGATTTTTCTTGACTGGACTGACCAAGACAGAGCTAAGGGTAATTTCACCCCTTCACATTATACAGCTAGCTAAAGTAAGCTGCTTCATCAGATACAAATGCTTGTCTCAATCAGGTACCACAGAAGGAAAAGGACATTATTTGTCTCTGGCATACTTCAATTTCTGATCTGAATTCAGAATAAGATTCAAGAAAAGCTTCTAAAGCTTAATTAATACAACTATTGGAACTGAGGGGCAAAATTCATTATTGACATTGCCCTAAAATTCTCTTAAGACAAAAAACATTCTGTATTCACTGTTTAATAACTTTGCTCAAAGAACCATAGGGTTTTTTTTTTTTTTTTTTTGATCATTTATAAGATGAGGTTGTCACAAGAATAATTCTTTGGCAAGTATATTCTTCCAAAACTGAATTAATTGTTTTGATTTTTGCCAATAAAACTAGGGAGACAGTTGCTGAGGTGAAAGTATGATAGTTCAAAGAGGCTGAGAAAAACCACCCACTTGACTTTCCTCCATAGCCAGTGTTCCAAAAGGAAATTTGCCTTCTCCAAGCCACCTCCTCCAAAAGTCTTCAGTCTAAATGTATTTTATTTCTTTTTACTTTGTCTACCTTTCTACATCCCCTCTTGTTTTCCTTTACCATCCCCCCCATATTCACTTTCTATCAACTGGTTGCTTGCTCTACTTCTTGACCTATGGTTGACTTCACTGAATCTTCTTTACACTGAAGAGAAAGCTCTTGGATTAAAGGTGTTTTCTAAGGATAAACCATGCCAAAACACAAAAAACAAACAAACAAAAAAAAAAAAAACAGGTTGTCAGTGTGATCAAATATTTTGCAACCTTTTTTGTATGTGTTCAGAAATGTACACACACATATATACTTAGTTTAATAAATATATATCCAAAACTATATATATAATGCATAATTACACACACATATATGAAAAACAAAACACATCAACCAAACCAAATCAAAACAGACAACCAGAAATAAATTTTAACTTTCTAAAAATGTCTTCTTCTCAACTTCTGAGTTAAAATGTCTATTGTAACTTGATCTAAGCAGAGATGCAGAACAGATGGCAGGTTGGAGGATGCACTTAATTAAGTCCTTTGTGTTTAGGAAAGATTTCTGCTGTTCATGTTTCTGATTTACTCTATTTAATTTTAAATTGCATACAATAATAAAGAGATAATTACTGTGATACTCAAAATCTTGATGACCATTGACAGACATGAGAAACAGAGAGCTGTTCTCTTTGATGACTTAAAGATCTGTAGGGAAAACCTGGTACACTGGAACTAATCAAACAGAAAGGTTAGAACACATAGGCACAGAAAAAAATTCCTGAACATAATACAATGGCTTATGTTCTAAGATCAAGAATTGACAAATGCAACCTCATGAAATTGCAAACCGTCTTTCTGTAAGGCAAACGACACTATCAAAAGGACAAAATGGCCACCAACAGATTGGGAAAAGATCTTTACCAATCCTATATCTGATAGAGGGCTAATATCCAATTTATACAAAGAATTAAAAATTTAAACTCTAGAGAATCAAATAGTCCTATTAAAAATGGGGTAGAGAGCTAAACAAAAATACTCAACTGAGGAACATTGAGTGTCTGAGAGGCACCTAAAGAAATGAACATTGGATCAGGGAAATGCAAATAAAAGCAACCTTAGGATTTCACCTCACACCAGTCAGAATGGCTAAGACAAAAATCTCAGATGAAACATATGCTGTCAAAGATGTGGAGAAAGAAGAATACTCTTCCACTCCGGGTGGGATTGTAAATCTGGAAATCAGTCTGATGGTTTCTCAGAAAACTGGACATAGTATAATCTGAGGACCCAGCTATACCAGTCCTGAGTATATACCCAAAAGATGCTCCAACATCTAACAAGGACACATGCTTAACCATATTTATAGCAGCCTTATTTATAATAGCCAGAGGCTGGAAAGAACCCAGATATCCTTCAACAGAGGAATGGATACAGAAATTGTGGTACATATACACAATTGAGTACTACTCATCACTAAAAAACAATCACTTTATGAAATTCTTTTTTTATGATTTATTTTATTTTATTTTATTTTTTTTATAAACTGAGCAACTTTATTTTTAAAAAACACAGATAAATGTACAGATTTTAAGCATTTTTGCCTAAAAGTATATGAATACATTTTTGTCAGTGCTTGATATTTTTAAAGGCTTGATAGTATGCAATGAAATCTTACTAGTTACAATGAGCATAAAGTACATGTAAAACAAGATGTAACCTGGAAATAGTCAAAGGTTTCACAGTGTGTAAAGGTGAAGCATAATGGCTTTTCTTTCTTTCTTTTTTCTTTTTTTTTTTTTTTTGGCTTTTGCTTTTTCTTAAACTTCATATAGGCTGTGAGTTGTTTCTGGGATGTTCAGAGTTTTCTGGGGTTAATTTCCAATTATCAGTGACTGCATATTAGGTCTGTTCTTTTGTGACTGGGTTACCTCACTCAGGATGATATTCTCTAGATGCATCCATTTTCTTAAGAATTAAATAAAGTCACTGTTTCTGATAGCTGAGTAGTACTCCATTGTGTAAATGTACCACAATTTTTGTATCTGTTTATCTACTGAAGGACATCTGGGTTCTTTCCAGCTTCTGGCTATTATAAATAGGGCTGCTACGAATATTGTTCTTAGGCATATAGATGGAACTTGAATCTGTCGTCCTGAATGAGGTAGCCCAGTCACCAAAGAACACTTGTGTTATGTACGGAATTATAATGGATACTAGCCCTAAAATCTTGGAATGCCCAAGAAACCATCTACAAAACTTATAAAGATCAAAGAGGAGGGCCAGAAAGTAGATGCCTCAGTCTTTCTTAGAAAGGAGAACAAAACTTCACAAGAGTAAATAGTGGGACAATTTGAGGAGCAGTGACTGGAGAATAGATCATTCAGAGACTGCCTCACCTGACCCCAGATGCACCCAGTAAACCCAAGCAGTATTGCTGATGCCAAGAAGTACTTACAGGCAGGAACCAGATATGAATGCCTCCTCAGAGGTACTGCCAGAGTCATACAGATACATCTTTGCATACTTGCAGCTAAACATTAGACTGAACACAAGGACCCCAATGAAGGTGCTAGAGAGAGAATTGAAGGAGCAGAAAGGGTTTGCAATCTCATGAGGTGACCAAGACTATCAACGAACCAAACCCTCCACAACTCCCATGGACTAAAACACCAAACATTGAGCACACATGGAGAAACCCATGACTCCAGTTATATATGTACCAGAGGACAGCATTGCCTGGCATCAACATGAGAAGAGACCTTTAATTCACTGAGGGTGTATTTTTTCAATGTAGAGGAATGCCAAGACACTGACGGGAGAGGGTGATTTGAAGATGGTACACCATAGTGGAGACAAGTTTCGGGGGGGGGGGGATGGGAACTGAGAGAAGAAAGGAGATAACATTTGAAATATAAATACAGAGAGTATATAATAATAATAATAATAATAATAATAATAATAATAATAATAATAATAATAAAACTTGTAAACAAATCCTTTGCTTAAGCTCACATCTAAGATGCCAGGTGATCCAAATAGGATTTTGCCCTTATAATGTAATTGTCCATGGAGAAAAATACATAGCATTTTAAAAGAATAATCCCTCTGATATTTATCACTTTGACACACCTTATGATATCTAGTCATCAGAAACCTGTTAATATCAAATGTTTCTTATTTAAGCAAATAAATAATTCACTGGGTGTTTTCTCTGATGGCACATCATACAAAACATAAATATCATAGGTTCTGTAAATGGAGCATGGAGAAATGAAATGTTTTCTATCTTATTGTAATTTTTATTAAAATTAATATCTATTTGAGAGATATTATATGAGGAGACTTGGATAATTATTGTGTGTGAGTTATTTATTTTCCTCTTGGGTAATCTCTACTAAATAACACTGAAAATATAGAGTTCAAGTTCATTAACTTTATGCTTTTGAATAAATTAGTAATAGTAATTTTATATTAAAACAGAGTAGTTGTGTTTTAATTTAATCATTTTCATAAACATTTGAAAAAAGAAGTCCTGTTACTGGTATTCTCTAAGAAGCTGTGCTATGATTCAGTAGCAGAATAATTATTTAACTGGCATGAAGTAAGCTCACTTTGGTAATCAGCACAGTAAAAATTAAGTGAATTCATGATTCATGACAGATGGAAGTAAAGAGGCAGAGAAGGAAGGAGAGAGGGAAGGAAAGGAAAAAATGCAATGTTATGATGAAGGGACAATCTTGGCAAACATCAATATAAGGGAATATTACTTTTGTTCATTACCTATGTTGTCTTTAAAATATATTGCATTTTCCATGTTATTCATTTATTCACAATGCTGTTTTTCCATTATATTTAAAAATCAAAATACAATGCTTTATCTGTAAAATATCCATTATTTTATTGGATATTCTATGTATTTACGTTTCAAATGTTATTCCCTTTGCCCCATCTTCCATCCCATTCCCCTTGCTTCCAGTCAAATGCTCCCACTCCCAAGCACATACTCCTACCTCATTGCCCTGGCATTCCGCTACACTGGGGAAACTAGCCTTCACTGGACCAAAGGCCACCTCTCCCATTGATGCCAGACAAAGCCATCCTCTACTACATACATGGCTGGAGTCATGGGTCTCTCCCTGTGTACTTATTGGTTTAATCCCTGGGAGCTCTGGGGGGGGGTTGTTTAGTTTATATTGTTGTTTGTCCTATGGTGTTACAAACCCTTTCAGCTCCTTCAGTCCTTTCTCCAGCCCCAGTCCCTTTGGGTCCTAGTGCTCAGTCTAATGGTTAGCTGTAAGTATACTCATCTGTATCAGTAAGACTCTAGTAAAGCCGCTTGAGTGACACCCATATCTGGCTTCTGTCAGCAAGCACTTCTTAGAAGGGGAAACAAAATACTCACAGGAGGAAATACAGGGGAAATAAGTGAAACAGAGACTGAAGAAAAGTCTATTCAGAGACTGGCCAACCTGGGGATCCATTCCATATGCAACCAACATATCCAGTCACTATTGCTGATACCAACAAAATTAACCAGCAAGACTGCCTAGATCTCCTAGGGACTAAACCACCAATCAAAATGTACACATCGAGTGAACCATGTCTTTAGCTGCATATGTAACAGAGGATGACACTGTCTGGCATCAATAAGACATTTATCTTTGTTTTTTAAAATAAAGTTGTTCAATTAAAAAAACTTTGACAAGAATAGCACAATAGGTCCTAAAGTTAATACACTAGTAAATTTATTCTTTTAATGCAGTTTTATTTTGTGATTAAAAATAAAATAAATTTTTAATAAAAAAATAAAGACCTGTCAGTATGCAAAAAAAAAAAGAAAAAAAAGATAAGCCCTTGATCCAGTGAAGGATTCTTTTCGGAGTGTAGGCAAATGTCAAGGTGGTGAGGTGGGGCTGGATGGGTGGGAGGGGGAACATCCTCAGAGAAGCAGGGGGAGGATGAATGCACAAGGGTGGAACTGGGGAAATGGGATAACATGTGAAGTATAAATACATAAAACATCCAATAAAAATGCTCTATTTCTCAACAAAATGATTTCAGGAGTGCAACTGGGTTTCCATTTGCCCCCTATACTCAGATAAAATCCATTCCCACTACTGGAAGCTAGTGGTTAATAAAAGGGGGCTAGTTGAGATTCTGTCTACCACATTATTTGGTTTATTTTATTTAAGAAAACTTCATTAATTATATACTTTAGGAAGAGTCTAATTTATTAGATTTTCATACTAATTCGAACTGTACCTCAGTTTCAGCCTTTATTTATATTGCATTCCACAACTTCCTGTCCACTCTCCATCTGAATTTGATTGTCATATTCTATTACCCACTTACATCATATGTACCTATTTCTCATTACTGATGAGATCTATATGGCCCATCTGGTCTCTTTTTTTTTTAAACGACTTTATTTTACAAAACAAAGATAAATGTACAGATTTTAAACATTTTTTGCTTAAAATTATACATTTTTGTCAGTACAGTTTTTTCAGACATTAAAATAATTTTTACATAAAACCATGTGAATATATTTTTTTAGTCAGTACTTGATTTTTTTCAAGGGCTTGACAGTATGCATTGAAAACCTAATAGTTACAATAAGCATAAAGTACATGCAAAACAAAACTCAACAAGGAAATAGTCAAAGTCTTCTTGTTTTGTAAATATATGTGTATTTTTTTGTTATCTTTATTTCTTGGACTTCATAGAGTCTGTGAGTTGTTTCTGGGGGAGTGCAAGCCTCTGGAGTTAGCATCCCACTATCAGTGACTGCATATTATGTCTGTTCTTTTGTGACTGGGTTATCTCACTTAGGATGATGTTCTCTAGATGCAGCCATTTTCTTAAGAGTTTGGTTAAGTCATTGTTTCTGGTGGCTGAGTAGTATTCCATTGTGTATATGTACCACAATTTTTGTATCCATTCATCTTATGAAGGACATCTGGGTTCCTTCCAGCTTCTAGCTATTATAAATAGAGCCACTATGAACATTGTGGTGCATATATCTTTGTTGTGTATTAAAGTGTCTCTGGGGTATATGCCCAGAAGTGGATTAGCTGGGTCTTCAGGTAGTACTATATCCATTTTTCTGAGGTATCGCCAGACAGATTTCCAGAGTGGTTGTATTCGCTTGCAACCCCACCAACAGTGGAGAAGTGATCCTCTTTCTCCGCAACCTCGCCAGCATCTGCTGTCATCTGAGTTTTGGATCTTGGCCAATCTGACTGGTGTGAGGTGGAATCTCAGGGTTGTTTTGATTTGCATTTCCCTGATGGCTAAGGATGTGGAGCACTTCCTCAGGTGTTTCTCAGCCATTCAGTGTTCCTCAACTGAAAACGTTTTGTTTAGCTCTGTACCCCATTTTTTAATAGGGTTATTTGATTCTCTGCTGTCTAGCTTTTTGAGTTCCTTGTACACCTTGGATATTAGGCCTCTATCTGATGTGGTGTTGGTAAAGATCTTTTCCCATTCTGTTGGTTGCCGTTTTGTTTTCTTGACGATGTCTTTAGCCTTACAGAAAATTTGCAATCTCATTAAGTCCCATTTGTTGATCTTTGACCTTAGCTCTTGAGCCATTGGTGTTTTGTTCAGGAAATTTTCTCCTGTACCTATGTGTTCTAAAGTTTTCCCAACTTTCTCATCTAATAGTTTCAGTGTATCTGGTTTAATGTGGAGATCTTTGATCCACTTACACTTGAGCTTTGTACAAGGAGATAAGAATGGGTCTATTTTCATTCTTTTGCATGCTGAGTGCCAGTTGGACCAGCACCATTTGTTGAATAGGCTGTTTTTTTTCCATTGACTGTTTACTGCTCCTTTGTCAAAAATCAGGTGACCATATACATGAGGGCTCATTTCTGGATCTTCTATTTTATTCCATTGATCCACATGCCTATTTCTGTACCAGTACCATGCAGTTTTCAGCACAATTGCCTTGTAATATAGCTTGAGGTCAGGGATAGTGATTCCCGCAGATGTATTTTTGTTTTGAGGATGGATTTCGCTATTCTAGGTCTTTTGTTATTCCATATGAAATTGCACATTGATCTTTCCAATTCCATGAAGAACTGGGTTGGAATTTTGATGGGGATTGCATTGAATCTGTATTTTGCTTTTGGTAGGATGGCCATTTTTAAGATGTTGATTTTTCCAATCCATGAGCATGGGAGATCTTTCCATTTTCTGAGATCCTCCTCAATTTCTTCCTTTAGAGGTTTGAAGTTCTTGTCATACAGGTCCTTCACTTGCTTAGTTAGAGTCACACCAAGGTATTTCATAGTTTTTGTAATGATTGTGAAGGGTACGTTTTCCCTAATTTCTTTCTCCACATGTTTGTCCTTTGAGTACAGGAAGGCTACTGATTTGTTTGAGTTAATTTTGTATCCAGCCACTTTGCTGAACTTGTTTATCAGCTGTAGGAGTTCTCTGGTGGAATTTTTGGGGTCACTCAAGTACACTATCATGTCATCGGCAAAGAGTAGAATTCTCGCCTCCCATCTGGTCTCTTATTCTTACACTTTGTGGTTCTACAGTTCATATCTTAACTATTATTGACTTATATTTGTAATATCTCAATCAGAATAATTTTTTTTTAGTTTCAACCATTTTTCTGTCATTTAAAAAATTAATAGCCAGGTATTACTTCCTTTTATATCATATCTCTTTATTATTTTTCTGTTAAGGGATATCTAGGCTGTTTACAATTTCTGGCTGTCATGCAATGAATATTGTTGTGCCAGTTCCTCAGTGGAAGAAAATTTTGGCTGAATGCCAAATGTGGTATATTTGGATCTTAGATAGACTGATTTTCATCTTTCCAACTGTCACCATTAATTCCACAATGGAGGTATCAGTGTGCACTCCTACCAGCTAAGAACTAATTTTCCTCTTACTCTATATCCTTACCAGCAAGATCTCTCATTTGTTGTGTTGTTCTGTTACATATTCTTAGAGTTGTTAGATAAAGTCTTAGAATGTAGATTGCCTTCAGCATACTGACAGCAAGGCCTCCTTGCTTCAGACAGCACATATTTACACATGGAAATACAGAGCTGGAGCCTATGTAAAACCTTCACTTTTGTATGTGAGCATCTTTGGTATAGGAGGACATTGTGGATGTTAAGAAAAGTAAACACAAAGCCAATAACAAACCTTTATTTGCAATGATGTATTGACTACTTATATGCTAGTGTAATGGTGGAACAAAGCTTGCTGAAGTAACCAATCAATAAGTGATTTGACTTAAGGCTCACTCAAAGAAATATAATCCATACTTGACACTGGCTGGGTGACTAAGAAACTGAGACTGAGTATTCCAGGGACCAATATAAAACCAGATAGTAGCAATGCAATGGCATTCTGCTATACTCTTAGAATGCCTTGTTACCATCAAAACAGCTTCCTCCTACAACTCATAGGAACAGATATAGAGAATGATGAGTACATGTAACACATACCTCTAAATAGAATATATCCATTTAATTCCTTTTCTCACTGCTCAGAGAAACCCAGAAAAGTGACATCAGAAAGAGTAGAAGAGCCAGATGTGAGGAAGGACATCAAGAAACCAAGACCCTCTAAATAAGCATGAGAAATGTTCATATGAACTCACAGACAATGAAGCACAAAGCACAGGACCTACTTGAGTCTCCACCAGATCCAGTGTGCTTATCTCATGACTCCAGTTTACTGTTTTTATGGGATTCTTGAGGACAAGAATGAATGTGTCTATGACTGTTGATTCTTATCTTAGATACTTTTCTTAGGTTGTTTTTTTTTTTTTCCACTCAGATATGACAGCTTTGGTTTTATGCTATAATTAAGTTTGCTGTGTTTGTTAAATGAATGGAGGAATGATTACCTATCCTTGAGGATAAAGGTTAATAACAGAAATGACAGTTATATCTGCTGATGTAGGTAAATTAATTTTCTCCTGTAAAGTAACACTGCATATACCAACAACTTTAGGAGAACCCTTTTGTTCAGGAGTAGTTGCCAAATATAATAGATGCCACAGTTCTTATTTTGTATGTGTTTTTTTATTTATCTAGAGATTGGTGGGGGATTGTGTTTGTTTTTTAAGCATGATGTTTTAAAATCATTATTGTTTTACCATTCTTTCATTTATTTTTGCTTATTTTTGGAAAAAAATTACATGGGTAGGGAGGGATGAGGAGAGCTTCTGGAATGACTTTAGCGGTATAAAATATATGAAATTTTTAAAATGTAAGAAGAAAAATAAAGGAAAAATGTTGAATTTAAAAATAAAGTTGTCCCATGACATTAGACCTTTGACTATGTTTCTTATTTTCATTAATAAGTGACATATTGTAAAAGAAAAAATAATAACTAACTGACTTATAACCAGCTTAGAATATATATTGATGCAAAAAATGAGAACATGTTTAAATACAAGACAACAGAAAAACAGGTTTACACAACAGACACACAGAAGCCATCAGAAGGTGCTCTCTCTCTCTCTCTCTCTCTCTCTCTCTCTCTCTCTCTCTCTCTCTCTCTCTCTGTCTCTCTGTTTCTCTTGCACATGCACATGTACACACACACACATACACACACGTACAAAAATACACAAAGAGAAAGAGGGAGGGAGAGAGAGGGAGAGAGAGAGAGAGGGAGAGAGGAAGAGAGGAAGAGGGACAGACGGAGTGTGAAAGAGCAGGAGAACCGGAGAGCCAGAGTGAGAAGGAGAGGAGAGAGCAAAAGAGAGAGAAAGAAAGAGTGAGTGAGAGAGAGAGAGAGAGAGAGGGGGGGGGAGAGAGAGAGAGAGAGAGAGAGAGAGAGAGAGAGAGAGAACAGACACAACTGTATTACTATATTTAAGATTTATTTTTCAACATGTAGAGCACAACTGTTCACTCCTCAATTTCTTCCAAGAAGTATAGTCTAGAAGAGGGCATAAAGGAATAATATAACTTCATAGTGGTGAAGTTTAGATCAAATTCATTGAACAGGTAGAAAGAATAATAGTAATAATGTACAGCACACAATGTGGTAAGGGCAGTAATTTATTTCTGAGATGTTCTTCCCGAATTAGGACAAAAGAAATCTGATGATGAAGAAGGAAGCCCAGAGGATTTCCTACTGAAAAGTAAGGAACAATTCTATGGTCAGAAAAACACAACAGCCATGATTTCTGAAACAAAAAAAAAATATAGAGAATAGTCTCAGTCAGAAGAAGTCACAGATATTCAGTTGAGATTCAAGTGGGTTCTACCAGAGAAGATCCGGTGAAGACTCAGAAAATTTTAAATACTGTAAAAATGATTCTTAGTAAATATGTCAACTTTGGGCATTTTTGGATAAAAATGTGGCATATTAAGGTAAGGTTTTAAGCAAAGTTGATTATGTCTGACATTAACTGTTGATTCTTTGAAGTTTTACTATTTTACTATGCAACACCCTTTTCTCATGGCTGGTAAATTGAATCTAACTTAATTGCAGGGATTATATCATTTTTTTAATTACTTAGATTATTAACACTCATGGCTTGAGTTTTTGTACTTGAAATTGAGGTCAAATAGAGGAGCAAGGATTGAAGAAAAGATCAACAGAGACTGCCTCACCTGGAGAACCACCCAGCAGCCACCAAACCCAAACACTATTGCTGATGCCAGGAAGTGTTTACTGGCAGCAACCAGATAATGGATGTCTCCTCAGAGGCTTTCCCAGAGTCATATAGATACAGAAGAGGATGCTTGTAGCTAAACAGCAGACTGAACATGGGGACCCTAATGAAAGAGCTAGAGAAAGGACTGAAAGAGCTGAAAAGTTTGCAACCTCATGGAAAGAACATTCTCAAGCAGCCAAGGCACTGAGGTGGAGAGCATGATCAGGAGAGGGAGCACCTTCATAGAAGTAAGCTGAGGGAAAGGAGGAAGGAGAGTTGGGGGGGCAGGTATAACATTTAAAATGTAAATACAGAGAATATCCAAGGAAATTAAAAAACAAAAAACAAATTAAAGGTCTGTGTTATTCCTTTACCAGTTAGAATCCGTGGGTATGCTTCATTAATATGATTGAATATAATTGTGTCTTGAGTGCTTATTTTGAACCTTTTACTTTCCCTAGTGGTGAGTACTGGACCAATACTTTTATAACTGTCAGGGAAGCTCTCTACAGCTGATAGGTAGCAATTGTTTCATGGCTGTGGTTTTAAAATGAAATAGGTAGCCTGGCATTTTGTTAAATAAATTAAAGTCTGCTTTTAGTTGTTGTTCCTTCTGTTGACAGGATGAGTTCCTGTGGTTTAGTCCACAGCACAGCCATGAAACCAATTAGAGAGATGTGTCAGTTTAGTAAATGTGGATCTTCCTCATTCTCTCTGAAAATTTAAGATTGTTGAAACTTAGGTGGCTTAGACTTCATTTTCACATTATCTTCTAACAATCAATGTCTGTAAAACACATTAAATTGCCAATTTCTACTAAGTTTTGAATAGAAAGAAATCTAATTATTACAAAATTCAATGAATATGACTTTTTGCTTTGCATAACATTGGGGGAAAAGTTCATCAAATGACATTGAACAAGGATTCTGCATATAAAAATGATATAACCTTAGTCAAATGTTTTTGACATACAGTTTTACAGTCTGATGTTACAATAAAATATTTAAAAAAGGAGAGAAGATTTAAAATTCTGAAAAACATATATATATTTTGACAAAAGCTTGACAAAAGCGAAATTGTTGTCCATAATTATAGTTGAAGAAAATGAACCTATACTGATTTATGTGAGGTGATTTCAGTATATTTTTATCAAAATAGACTGTCATGGTTTGCCCTTTGGTCCTTTCTACTTTCCTTCTTTTATGGATTCACTGCTTCTCTGTCAGTAAAAAACAAAATTGCTTTGAAGGAGTATACTGGCTTGTTTGTGTCAACTTGACACAAGCTTGAGATATATCAGAGAAGGGAGCCTCAGTTGAGGAAATGCCTCCATGAGATCCAGCTGTAAGGCATTTTCTCAACTAGTGATCAAGGGGGGAGGGCCCAGCCCATTGTGGGTGGTGCCATCCCTGGGCTGGTAGACCTGGGTTCTATAAGAAAGCAGGCTGAGCAAGCCAGGTGACGCAAGTCAGTAAGTAACATCCCTCCATGGTCTCTGCATCAGATCCTGCTTCCTGGCCTGCTTGAGTTCCAGTTCTGACTTCCTTTCCTGATAAACAGCAATGTGGAAGTGTAAGCTGAATAAACCCTTTTCTCTCCAACTGACTTCTTGGACATGAATTTTTTTTCAGGACTAAGGCAAGGCGTAATAAATAAAAATAGAAAATAAATTAAAGAAATGAAAACCTAATACATTGGATATGGGAAAGAACACATAAATGTGGAGGCAACAAGAAAATCAATACAAAGCAACATGAGAAACATATTGCCCTGGGCTTCTAGGCTAGGTTCTTGGTCATTCAAGCAATATCAGTTGTGAGTACCATCTTGTGAAATGGTCTTTAATTCAAATCAGTTATTAATTGTTTGCTAAAACAAGCGTTGTGTCATCTGCACATGTGTAAGTCTTGCAGGCAAGATACCATTGTAACTCAAGCAATTTGTGTTTTACTTGGTTTTTATATCTTGTGATATTTTGCTGACTACCTTCCCTCTTGAAATGACTAGAAATCATTCATGTTTGAAAGAAAATGTTTCTTTCTTGCTGTTTCTAAAAGATCACTTTTAATGATGTAAATTATTCATGATGAATAATTAAAGTTTAATAGGTATGCACATGTATAATTGAATGATTATGATTCATTTATAATTACATTATTTATAGTATGTCTCTGTGTGTTTATATACACACAACTGGTGGAGCCTTTTACTTAGTTTACTGTGAAATTTCTTTATTTGCATTTCATTTTGCAACTTGGGTCTCAAAACATCACTCATGTTTTTGTTCTTCTACAGCCCTCTGTCTTTGCATTAGACACCTATTGTTACTCTTCAGTTTTTTTTTTTAACCAACTTATTCCATTTTCCTAAGAATTATTGCTTTTAACACATGACTAACATAATATAGATTTTTTATTCCTAGTTTTCCTATGGGTTGACATTATTTTCTGAATGAAAAATAAATCCTGTCAGTGGTCTCAGTGGCCCTTTCCTGTGGCTTTGTAGCCTGAATTATTCTGCTACTGCTTCCCTGAAATCAGAAGTTATCCTTCAATGTCTGTCTTTTACAAGCAACAAATTTTCAGGGTGTTTTTTAATAACCTGAAGAAAATTTCAAAACATTCAATATTGGCTTACTCCAGTTTTTACAATAATATAGGTTTCTGATACAAAGGAATTTATGTATGCAAAAGTTACACAGTTAAAGACTCCAACTATGCACAAGGTGTTTTAATGAAATCATATTTTTCTTAAAAAAATTTCTTTTTAACTATTAAGAAATACTCCTACAAATGAACAAATATAAAAAAGAAAGCTATTGACCGAGAATGCATTTGGCAAAATATGAGTCAGGTAAATAAATAGTGTCAAATGTATCACTCTTCAATCTCAGAAAAAAGAAAACCATACAAGTTAATCATAAAAATTAACACTTTAGTAGGTGATAATGTAAAAAAAAAAAAAAACTGTATGAGCAAAATACAATGTAGTATGTTATCAAGTATATAAAATCCCAGATAATGGGATACTAGAAAAATAACTTATTAGAACAGCCAAAGACAGAACACTCACAACATTCAAACTTCATCATCTATCATCACAGATCTATCCAGTCATTATTTCTTGACTATGCCCAGAAGATGTAGAGACTGAGGAACACCCACAAATAACTCAACAGAACCAACACAAACAACAAAGCCACAATCATTATCTCAGACATAATTACCAGTGCTACTAGGAAATAGATAACATATTATCCGTTATGGAGGTTAACAGATAAACTGAAACCAAAAGAAAATGAATTCCTACTCAATACTCAAACAAAATGAACTGTGGAGAAGTCAAAATACATGGACCAAAAGGCATATTACCAAATGAAAGAAATCAGTCTACATATTCTGTAAAACCCATTGTCTGATTACCTTGGATTCTGAAAAGATCAAACAATTAAATTAAGTTATATTAATTTAATTAAATTAAATAAGGAGTGGTGTATACTAGGATTCACAATCAGGGAAGAATGAATACTTAAAACCCAAGTCTTTTGGAGTAATAAAAATTAGATTCATGCCATTTTCAAATTGTTTAAATTTCTAAATATCCAGTGCAAAGAATCACTTCAGTGTAACTACTACTGGGTGTGGGACTACATTGTTTAGGGAATTGATGATTCCTCCTATTTACAAATGAGAGAACAAGTCACTGTAAAACATGAAAATTTCTTCCCCGTTAATGTTGTGAATCTAAAATTATTCTTTTTTTAATTATTAGTATTTATTCTCATGAATTTAAACCCAAATACAATACATGTTTCTCCTTCCCACACCTCCACCCCTACTAGAGGACAAACTATAAGAGTTTGCTCTTCTTTCACCATATTTGTTCTGGGGGGTTAAATGATCAAGTAAACTCATACAGTCAGGATACCCCCAAATTTGTCTTGCTAGCCCACTTTAATTATATTTTTACAATTATTAATTTTTTTGAGATAGGTTCTTTATATATGGGTCTATGGATTTTGGTATTCAGGAGGGTGTTACAATGCATCTTTCATGAATACAGAAGAATAGTTGTAACTTTAATTTTTTTTATTGAAGAACTTTATTTTTTAAAAAACAAAGATAAATGTACAAATTTTTAAGCATTTTTTTAAGGTTTGATACTCTGCATTGAGATTTTACTAGTAACAATGAGCAAAAAGTACATGCAAAAGAAGATGTAACCCAGAATTAGTCAAAGTTTTCTTAGTGTGTAAGGATTGAGCCTAATGTCTTTTTTTTTTTTTTTTTTTTCCTTGAACTTCACACAGTTTGTGAGTTTTTTCTGGTGCAGTCCAAGCCTCTGGGGTTAGCATCCCACTATCAGTGACTGCATATTATGTCTGCTTTTTGGGACTGGGTTATCTCACTCAGGATGATATTCTCTAGATGCAACCATTTTCTTGAGAATTTGGTTAAGTCATTGTTTCTGATAGCTCTAAAATTATTCTTAAAGAAAAAAGTCTGAAATAGAAATGTGTTTGTTTCGCAGCACTGTTGTGTTCTGGTGTGCTATTTTTCCACTTGATGACATTCGGTCACCTTGTTTTTGTCAGAAACACTGCCTAATTGGTGATGTGCCCAAGGTGGACAGAAGTGAGAGGCGTTGGGTTACAGAATCTCAGCAACCATGATATCTAACTTTGATCTTTTAAAATGATTTCTGCCAGGTGTTTCTACTGAGAAGTTACCATTCCTGTTTTAATTTATAAGGAATATGTTGTGACATATTTATAAACATTAAAAAAGTTACAGTTCTCTATCTTTGATCTAATGATTTTAGTACTCATCAATTTGTTGGCATTAGTCCCACATCTACTCATTTTTTTTTTTTTTTTTGTAGTTCTAACAAAGAACAATCCTCTTTCATGTATGTATGTCTCATATTTAAAATAGATCACTAAGCCAACATACACACACACAACACACACACACACACACACACACACACACACACACACACACACACACACTATTCTTAAGTGTCAGATAATTTTTCCATAATGAAACTGGAATAACGTATAAAAACAGAGAAGGGAGACCGAAAGTTCACAGCAGACACAGAAAACTGCAGAAGCAACACAGGTGAGCTGGCATATTGACACTGAAGAGATTTCGTGTCAATTACATGTAAAGAAATCTGAGACAGTTTATACTTGGGAAAGCAAGAGAGGACACTTTTAAGAAGTGAATTATGTGTCATCCAGGGAACTAAAGATGTCAAAATTATTTGCTCTATTTGTGAAGTAAGATTGCTGTCAGTGAAATGAATATGTTTATTTGTGAGCATTCACATAAATGTATCATAACCACCAGCAGAATTAGTAATGAAGACCTAAATTAATTAACTAATTGATACATTGGGGAGTTCCACTTCATTTCAGTTTGTTATTTTTTTTTTCATTATTGCTATTTATGGAATTCTAATCCATATTCATTATATACCTTTCTGATTGTATTCTGTTTATTTTGTCGTTGGATTATTTTATTGGAGCCTACTTGAAGTTCTTTAAGTTGCTTCTGTTCTATTAATATGCTTGAAACTCTTGAGAATGTTTATAACTCTTTTTCTTAAATTTCATAGCTTGAATATAATGTCAGTGGTTCCTCTTCAATCCACGCCTACAATACTCGTGATTCAAGGAAAGAATATAAGATTTTAGAGTTTCATAGTGCTTGTGATTGTATAATAGGAACCAATCTAGAGCTTGGGGTGGTCTGTTTGTTAGGTGTTTTTACTCCTCTTTGTTTAATTACAAATGTAGAAAGGCTGGATGGAAGAAAGGGTTGTCAACATGGAACATTCTCCCTCAAAAGTCTGTGGTGTTTAGGTTGTCCTACTCTGTAGGTCATGTGGTGAAGATTAATATGGGGTGCCCCAAGTGGTAAAATTTCTCACCATGGCAGGAGTGAAAAATACATTGTGTTTTGTTGTTTGCCCTGTCATTCGTCATGTTAAATGAACTTCACCTGATTAGCCCTGTGGAGTAGAAGAGATGATGAGAATCCCTGGGTAGGTGTATAATCTGATTGGATAACTTGGGTCAATTGTTTTCACAGTGATCTGTTCAGGGCACTTCAGGAGTCTCTGGGGAATGAGAGGAGATGGTGGAGATAGAAAGGACAGTGGCATGGTATTTGGTGTGTCTAGTATATCTAACTATTCTTCATGTTTGAAGAGGAGCAGTTGAAATTCTACAGGTAGAATTTTAGGGCAGATAAGGGTGGGGGCAAAAATTGTTTTTTATCTTCTTATTATTAATTATTTTATTTAATAACAATCCAAATGTTGCCCCCTTTCTGGTCACCCCTGCCACTAGTTCTTCATCTCCCCCTTGCTTCTGAGAGAGTGCATTTCTACTCACCCACTCACTCCCACTTTACTTCTCCAGTCTCCCACTACCCAGGGGCATTAAGATCCTACAGGATTAAGCACATGCTTTTCTACTGAGGCTAGACAAGGCAGTCCTTTGCTACATATGTGTCAGAGGCCATACACCAGCCCATTTATGCTCTATGGCCAGTGCTCTGAGAGCTCTGAAGGGTCAAGATTATTTGATACTGTCAGTCCTCTATGGGGTAGCAATTCCTTTTGGTACCTTCAGCCCTTCCCTAACTCTTTCATATATTGAGTTGTTTGTACATTTTGGATAGTACTCCTCTATTGGATGTAGGATTAGTAAAGATCTTTTCCCAATTTTTAGGTTGCGGTTTTGTCTTATTGAATATATTTGTTGGTTTGTTTTACCTTACAGAAGCTTTTCAGTTTCATGAAGTTCCATTTTTCAATTGTTGATCTTAGAGCCTGAGCCATCGTTGATCTGCTCAGGAAATTTGACCTTATAACAATGCTTTAGAGGCTGTTTTCTTTTTCTTTTTCTTTTTCTTTTCTTTTCTTTTCTTTTTTTTTCATATTAGATTCAGCATATCTGGTTTTATGTTGGAGTCCTTCATCCTGTAGGACTTGAGCTTTGAATATGGTGATAAATATGAATCTATCTGCATTCCTCTACATGACAACCACCCCTTAAATTAGCACCATTTGTTAAAGATGCTTTCTTTTTTTCCATTTGTAATTTTGGCTTCTTTGACAAAAATTAAGAGTCCATAGGTGTGTTTGTGTGTGATTATTTCTGGGTCTTCAGTTCTATTCACTTGATCAACCTGTCTGTCTCTGTATCAACACCATGCTCTTTTTTTTAATCACTATTATTCTGTAGTATATCTTGAGGTCAGATATGGTGATTCTCTTTGTTGATATTTGTATTGGTTATCCTGGAATTTGGGGTTTTTTTTTTTTGTTTGTTTTTTGTTTTTTAAATAAAATTGAAAATTATTCTTTCCATGTCAATAAAGAATTGGTTTGGGATGTTGTTTGGGATTTCATTGAATATTTAGATTTCTTTTTTAAGATGGAAATTTATGTTAATCCTACATTTTCATGAGCATGGAAGATCTTTTCATCTTCTCCAGTTCTTTTGCCTTTTCTTTCTTCAGGGACTTGAAGTTCTTGTAACTTTGCTAAAGATGTTTGTCTAAGCTAGTTGGCTTTGTTAGTCACCTTGGTGGTTTCCCATCTCCTTCAGGGGCCTTAAATTCTTACCCCAACTTTCCCCTAAGAGTGTCCTACCTCCATTCATTGTTTGGCTTGCTCTGAGTATCTGTGTCTGTTTCAGTCAGCTCTCAGCTAGAGCCTATCAGAGGACAGTAATGCTAGGCTCCTGTCTGCAAGCATAATATACTACTACTACTACTAGTAGTAGTAATAATAGTAATGATGATGATGATGTCAGGAATTTTGATCTTAGTTATTGTGATGAGTATAAGATGAAACCAAATAGTTGTGGTGGTTTGCATTTCCCTGATGACCAAGGATTTTAAACATTTCTTCAGGTACTTCTCTGTCATTCAATATTCCTTTGCTGAGAATTCTTTGTTTAGTTCAGCACCCCAGTTTTTAATTCAGGTTATTTCAGTTGTTGGTGTCTAACTTCTTGAGCTTTTTCCTGAACACTATTAATGATAGTATTTTTATTTACTTATGTTTTTGCTTCAGACAGGAGCATGTTGTCCTCTGAGAAGTTCCACCTAGCAGCTAACTCAGACAGAAAGATACCCACAGACAAACAGTGACTTGAGCATGAGGTATCTTATGGAAGATTAGGAGAAAGGATTGTGGGCTCCAAAGAGGATATGAACTCCACAGGAAAACTAGCAGAATGAAGTAACATGAACCCTTACACCTATCCCAGTCTGAACCATCAACCAAAGCACATATATAAGGTAGACATAGGCCTGCCCACTCATACATAGATATGCAGCTTAACTTTCATGTGGGTCCTGAATGACTGGAGTCGCGGATATCCCAAAAGATGTTGCCTGGATGTGGGGAAATTCTCTGCAAACTTTCCTGCTTTGTCCAGCCTCAGTGGGAGACAAAACACTTAGCCTTTAGGATACTTGAAGGGCCATGAGGTAGGTGGTAGAGGGGGACCAAGAGGAGCTCTCACCCAGTCAGAGAAGAATAGGAGAGGAATGGAGAGGATTGTGAAAGGGAGAACGAGGAGGGTGCTATAAGGTGAATAAATAAAAGCAAATTAAATTCCATAAACATAAAATAATGTCAGAGATTGGTGCTTGCCCATGGGATGGGTTTTATGTTAGGGCAGTTGGGTTTGGTTGGCTATTCCTTAAGTCTTCATTCCAAATTTATCTCTGTAATTATTTTAAACAGTATGGATTTTGTGTGGGTGTGTTGGTATGCATATTTCTCCACTAGAGGTTCTGCCTGCCTGAGGAGGTCACTTCCTAAGGCTTCCTGTCACCTCTTTTACACATCTTGGTCAAAGTCACCTGCATTGATTCCTGTAAACATACCTGTCTCAGGTGTCTGGGACTTCCTGAAGAGTCCCTGACTTCTAGCCCTGCCCACTGCAGATGAATATTTATTCTCCTGGTCCTCTGGGTCTTCCTCCTGATTCCCTGAATACCTGATGCCCCCTATTATTCCTCTTCCCTCTTTCCCTCTGCCTCCAATGATTATTTTGTTCTCCCTTCTAAGTGTGGTTCTAGCATCCTTCTTTGAGCTTCCTTCTTGTTTAACTTCTTTGTTTCTGTAGGGCCTATCATTCATATATTTAAGTTTATAGCTGACAATCACTTATCAGTAAGTTCATAGCAAGACCTTTTGGGTCTTGCTTTTCTTACTTGATTTGATGACTCACATGATGTTCTCAATCAGGGTGTTGTTTTCAAGTTTTGTCCATTTGCCTACAAAATTTATGGTATCTTTAATTTGAATAGCTAAATAGAGTTCCATTGTTTAAGTGAACCACAAATTTTGTATCCATTCTTGAGCTGAGGGACATCTGGCTTGCTTACAGTTTCTAGTTATTACAAATAAAGCTGCTATCAGCATAGCAGGTCACATGTCTTTACGGTATGGTGGAGCAACTTTTCGGTATATGCCAAAGAGCTGTATAGGTAGATCTTCTATCATTTTTGTCCTGTTGACAGTATCCTTTGCTTTTTAGAAACTTTTCAGGTTCAAGAGGTCCCACATATCAATTGCTGATGCTAAAGAACGAGGCAATAGTATTCTGAGGAAAAAATTGTCCCACATTTATGCCTTCAAGGCTATTTCCCAATACCACTTAGATTAGACTTAATGTACTCAGTTTCATGCTGAGGTCCTTCAAAGACTGGGACTCATGTTTTGTACAGGGTAATAAATATGGATCTATTTGCATTCATCTACATGCAGACATTTAGTAAAACTAGCACAGGTTTTTGAATATGCTTTTTTTTAAACAACTTTATTTTACAAAACAAAGATAAATGTACAGATTTTAAATATTTTTGCTTAAAATTATACATTTTGTCAGTACTTTTTTTTCAGATTTTAACATAATTTTTACATAAAACTATATGAATATATTTTTTAGTCAGTACTTGATTTTTTTAAAGGTTTGATAGTATGCCTTGAAACTTAATAGTTACAATGAGCAAAATGTACATGTAATACTAAAAGTAACATGGAAATAGTTAAAGTTTTTTTGTTTTCTAAATATTTTTTTGTTTTGTTTTGTTTTCTTTATTTCTTGGACTTCATACAGTCTGAGTTGTTTCTGGGGGAATGCAAGCCTCTGGGTTTAGCATCCCATTATCAGTGACTGCATATTATGTCTGTTCTTTTGTGACTGGGTTATCTCACTCAGGATGATATTCTCTAGATACAGCCATTTTCTTAAGAATTTGAATAGGGCATTGTTTCTGGTGGCTGAGTATTATTCCATTGTGTATATGTACCACAATTTTTGTATCCATTCATCTTCTGAAGGACATCTGAGATACTTCCAGCTTCGGGCTATTATAAATAGAGCCACTATAAACATTGTGGTGCATGTATCTTTGTTGTGTATTAAAGTGTCTCTAGGGTATATGCCCAGAAGTGGAATAGTTGGGTCTTCAGGTAGTACTATATCCATTTTTCTGAGGTATCACCAGAATGATTTCCAGAGTGGTAGTATTAGCTTGCAACCCCATTAACAGTAGAGAAGTGTTCCTCTAACTCCGCAGCCTCTCCAGCATCTACTGTCATCTGATTTTTGGATCTTGGCCAATCTGATTGGTGTGAGGTGGAATCTCAGGGTTGTTTTGATTTGCATTTCCCCGATGGCTAAGGATGTCAAGCACTTCCTCAGATGTTTCTCGGCCATTCGGTGCTCCTCAACTAAAAACGTTTTGTTTAGCTCTGTACCCCATTTTTAATAGGGTTATTTGATTCTCTGGTGTCTAGCTTTTTGAGTTCCTTGTATACCTTGGATATTAGGCCTCTATCTGATGTGGTGTTGGTAAGGATCTTTGCCCATTCTGTGGGTTGCCATTCTGTTTTCTTGATGATGTCCTTAGCCTTACAAAAACTTTGCAATCTGATTAAGTCCCATTTGTTAATATTTGACCTTAGAGCTTGAGCCATTGGTGTTTTGTTCAGAAAATTTTCTCCTGTGCCTATGTGTTCTAAGGTTTTCCCTACTTTCTCATCTAATAGTTTCAGTGTATCTGGTTTAATGTGGAGATCTTTGATCCACTTTCACTTGAGCTTTGAACAAGGAGATAACAAAAGGGTCTATTTTCATTCTTTTGAATGCTGAGTGCCAGTTGGGCCAGCACCATTTGTTAAATAGGCTTTCCTTTTTCCATTGAATGTTTACTGCTTCTTTGTCAAAAATCAGTTGACCATATATATGAGGGCTCATTTCTGGATCTTCTATTCTATTCCATTGATCCACATGCCTATTTCTGTACCAGTTCCATGCAGTTTTCAGCAAAATTGCCTTGTAATATAGATTGAGGTCAGGGATAGTGATTCCCACAGATGTTTTTTTGTTGTTGAGGATGGATTTCGCTATTCTAGGTCTTTTGTTATTCCATATGAAATTCCACATTGATATTTCCAATTCCATAAAGAAATGGGTTGGAATTTTGATGGGGATTGCATTGAATCTGTAGATTGCTTTTGGTAGGATGGCCATTTTTAAGATGTTGATCTTTCCAATCCATGAGCATGGGAGATCTTTCCATTTTCTGAGATTCTCCTCAATTTCTTTCTTTAGAGGTTTGAAGTTCTTGTCCTACAGGTCCTCCACTTGCTTAGTTAGAGTCACACCAAGGTATTTCATAGTTTTTGTGACCATTGTGAAGGGTATCTTTTCCCTAATTTCTTTCTCCACATGTTTGTCCTTTGAGTTTAGGAAGGCTACTGATTTGTTTGAGTTAATTTTGTATCCAGCTACTTTGCTGAACTTGTTTATCAGCTGTAGGAGTTCTCTGGTAGAATTTTTGTGGTCACTCAATTGCACTATCATGTCATCTGCAAAGAGTGATGTATTTTTCTCTTCCTTTCCGATTTGTATTCCCTTGATCTCCTTTTGCTGTCTTATTGCTCCAACCAGGACTTCCAGTACTATGTTGAATGGTAAGGGGAGAGTGGGCAGCCTTGTTGAGTCCCTGATTTTAGTGGGATTGCTTCAAGTTTCCCGCCATTAAGTTTGATGTTAGCTGTTGGTTTGCTGTATATTGCTTTTATTATGTTTAAGTATGGACCTTGGATTCCTGTTCTTTCCAGGACTTTTAATATGAAGGGGTGTTGGATTTTGTCAAATATTTTCTTAGTGTCTAGTGAGATGACCATTTTATTTTGATCTTTGAGTTTGTTTATATGGTGGATTACATTGATGGATTTCCTTATGTTAAACCATCCCTGCATCCCAGGGATGAAGCCTACTTGGTCATGATGAATGATCGTTTTGATGTGTTCATGGATTCGGTTTGCAAGGATTTTGTTGAGTATTTTTTCATCAATGCTCATAAGTGAGATTGGTCTGAAGTTCTCTTTCCTTTTAGGGTCTTTGTGTAGTTTAGGTTCGAGGGTTATTGTATCCTCAAAGAAGGAGTTAGGTAATATTCTATCTGATTCTATCTTTTGGATTAGTTTGGAGAGTATTGTTGTTATATCCCGGATAAATGTCTGATAAAATTCTGCACTGAACCTGTCTGGACCTGGGCTTTTTTTGGTTGGGAGGCTTTTGCTGACTTCTTCTATTTCTTTAGGTGTTATAGGGTTATTTAGATGGTTTACTTGGTCCTGGTTTAACTTTAAGATCTTGTATCTGTCTAGGAATTCGTCCAATTCCTCCAGATTTTCCAATTTTGTGGAGTATAAGTTTTTGTAGTAGGATCTGCTGATTTCTTGAATTTCCTCAGTTTCAGTTGTTATGTCTCCACTTTCCTTTCAGATTTTGTTAATTTGGATTCTCTTTCTTTACCCTCTAGTTAGTTTGGCTAGGGGTTTATCAATCTTGTTGATTTTCGCAAAGAACCAACTCTTGGTTTTATTGATTTTTTTCAATGGTTCTTTTTTTTATATTTGGTCTATTTCTGCCCTAATTTTGATTATTTCTTGCTGTCTAATCTTTTTGGGTATATCTGCTTCCTTTTGTTTTAGTGCTTTATCTGTGCTGTCAGGTTGCTGATGTGAGCTCTCTCCAGTTTCTTTTTGGAAGCACTTAGGGCTATGAGTTTTCCTCTCAATACTGCTTTCATTGAGTCCCATAGGTTTGGGTATGTTTTTTTCATTTTCGTTGAATTCTAGAAAATCCTTAATTTCGTTCTTTACTTCTTCTTTGACCCTGCTATCATTTAACAGAGCGTTGTTTAGTTTCAAGTTGTATGTGGGCTTTTTGTTTTCTTTGTTGTTGTTAAAGACCAGCTGTAGACCATGGTAATCTGAGAGAATGCATGGGAGTCTTTCAATCTTCTTATATCGATTGAGGCTCGTTCTGTGTCTAATTATGTGGTCAGTTTTGGAGAAGGTGCCATTGGGTGGTGAGAAGAAGGTGTATTGTTTTACTTTAGGATAATATGTTCTGTATATATCTATTACTTCTAGTTGGTTCAAAGTCTCTGCTAGTTTTGCAGTGTCCTTGTTCAGTTTCTGTTTCCCTGATCTGTCCATTGGTGAGATTGGGGTATTAAAGTCTCCCACTATTATTGTGTGTGGTGAAATGTATTTTTTGAGCTTTAGTAGGGTTTCTTTTATGAATGTGGGTGCTTTTTGATTTGGAGCATATATGTTAAAGATTGAGAGTTCCTCCTGACAGATTTCCCTGGTAATGAGTAAAAAGTGCCCTTCCTTATCTTTTTTGATAACTTTTGTTTGGAAATTTACTTTATTCCATATTAGAATAGCCACTCCAGCTTGTTTCTTGGGGCTGTTTGCTTGGAATTTTTTTTCTCACCCTTTTACTCTGAGATAGTATCTGTCTTTGTCTCTGAGATGAGTTTCCTGTATATAGCAAAAGACTGGATTTTGTTTATGTATCCAGTCTGATAATCTATGTCTCTTTATTGGGGAGTTTAATCCATTTATGTTAGTAGATATCAATGAATAGTTGTTTCTGTTTCCTGCCATTATTGCTTTTTTGGGTTGAGTTGTCTCTGTGTTTTTTCTTCTTTTAGTTTTCTTGTTTAGGAGTTTTCTTGTTCTTACTAGGCTGTATTTTCCCTCATTGTATTGGGTTTTCCACCTATAATTCGTTGTAGTGCTGGGTTTGTGGTCAGATATTGTGTGAATTTTGATTTGTCTTGAAATATCTTCATCTCTCCATCGATGTTGATTGATAGTTTTGCTGGTTATAGCAGCTTGGGCTGGCACTTGTGCTCTCTTAGCGTGCGCATGATGTCTGCCAGGCTCTTCTAGCTTTCATAGTCTCTTTTGAGAAATTGGGTGTGAGTCTGATTGGCCTGCCTTTATATGTTAACTGACCTTTTTCCCTTGCTGCTTTTAGTATTCTTTCTTTGCTTTGGGCACTTGATGTTTTTACTGTTATGTGTCGGGAGGTATTTCTTTTCTGGTCCAACCTATTTGGAGTTCAGAAGGCTTCTTTTATGCTCGTGGTCATCTCATTCTTGAGGGTAGGAAAGTTTTCTTCTATGATTTTGTTGAAGATATTTACTGTGCCTCGTAGTTGATACTCTTCTCCCTGTTCTATTCCTATTATCCTTAGGTTCGGTCTTCTCATTGTGTATTGTATTTCCTGGACATTTTGGGCTAGGAGCTTTTTGTTTCTTGCATCTTCTCTGGCTGTTTTGTCTACGTTTGCAATGTTGTCTTCTGCCCCCGAGATTCTCTCTTTGATCTCTTGTATTCTATTGGAAATGCTTGCTTCTGTGACTCCTGATTTTTTTTTTTTTTTTTTTTTTTTTTTTTTTTTTTTTTTTTTTTTGCTGTTCTGCCTCTAGGGTTATCTCTTTTAGTGTTTTCTTTATTGTGTCAATTTCCGTTTTAATTTCCATCTTCCATTCCTTTATTTCTTTGGTTCTGTATTCCTCTAGTTCTTTGAGTTCTTTGAGTGTTTTTTCTTATTGTTTCTTCTTTAGCTTCTGAATCTTTTTGCTTTTCCTCCCTTTCTTGTTTAAGTATCTCTATCAGCATCTTGAGGTATGATTTCAGGTCTATGTCTTCTTTTGCTGGAGTATTTGGAATTCCGATGTTTGCTGTTATGGGAGAGCTGGGTTCTGGTGTTGCTAGATTGTCTTGGTTTCCTTGGGATATACTCTTTCGCTTTCCTCTTGCCATTTTGTTATCAGTGATATGTTCTTGCCTTTCCCTTGTATATGGTCTGTGTCCCTGGATTTCCACTGCTCCAGGTGTTAAATGGGCCGAGCCCTGTTCTATGCCTCAGAGTCATCGGGTAGGAACAGAAGTTCCAATGTTCTGTTTCTGGGCGCTGGATCAGGCAGGGCAGGGCAGGGCAATGCAGGGGGTGCACTTTCCTTGTGCACTCCGCAGAGATCTCTCTGCTCCCCGGCAGCCCAGGTCTCCCACCCACCAGTTGCTCAGCCTCTACGAGCCGCTGTTCTGGGTGGCAGATGGGCCAGGCTCTGCTCTGTGTCCTGAAGTCGCCGCCGGGTGGAAACAGAAGTTATAAATTTTTGTTCCAGGTCACTGGATCAGGTCAGGCAGGGCAGAGCAAGGAAGGGGGTGCACTTTCTCTGTGCACTCCACAGAGATCTCTCTGCTCCCCGGCAGCCCAGGTCTCCCACCCACCACTTGCTCAGCCTCTACGAGCTGCCGTTCCAGGTGGCAGATGGGCCAGGCTCTGCTCCTGGAAATGTTTTTTTATTTCCATTGCACTGTTTGGACTTCTTTGTCAAAAATAAAATGTTATAGTTGTGTGGTTTTATTTCTGGGTCTTCAATTAATTTAATTCCATTGATCAACCTGACTGCTTCTGTACCAATACAAAACAATTTTTATCACTATTGCTCTGTAGCCCAGGTTGAGGTTTGGAATGGTGATTTATCCAGGTGTTCTATTGTTGTTCAGGATTGTTTTTACTACCCTGGGTTTTTTGTTTTTCCGTATAAAGTTGATAATTGCTATTTTAAGTTCCTTAAAATATTGCATTTTAATTTTGACAGGTTTTGTATTGAATTGGTAAACTGTTTTTGGTAAGATGGCCATTTTTATATATTTTCATTGATATCTATCCATGAGCATGGGTGATCTTTCATCTACTGATATCTCCTTAAATTTCTTTCTCTAGGGACTTGACGTTATATATCAGTGGCTTGATTATATTTATGGCACGGTATTTTATACTTTTTGTGTCTATTGTGAAGGGTGTTGTTTCTTTTTCCGTGTCTGTTCATTTCTTATTTATGTAAAGAAAGGGTACGGATTCATTTGAGTTAATTTTATATCCAGACACTTTGCTGAAGTTGTATGACAGCTTTACTGCTCCAGACACAACAATAAAACAGAATGTCAGGAACCATTTCCTTATGAATATTGAAAAAAATACCACTAAGTAAAATTCTCAGAAACTAAATCCAGGAACACATCAAAAACGTTATTTAACACTGTCAAGAAGGCCTAGAAATGCAGGATGGTTCAATATACAAAAATCTATCAACATAATTCACTATATAAACAAAGTGAAAGAAAAAAAATAAATTATCTCATTAGGTGCTGAAAAGCCTTTGACAAAAATCAAATATCCCTATGTTAAAAGTCTTAGAGAGATCAGGAATTCAAGGTACATACATATCTAAACATAATAAAAGAAACATACAGCAAGTGAATAGCCAACAGCAATTTAAATGGACAAAAACTTAAAGAAATCCCACTAAAATAAAGGACAAGACTCTTAAGTAGCTATTAAATATAATATTTGAAGTTCTGGCTAGATCAATAAGAAAACAGATATTGATCAAGGGCATATAACTTTGAAAAGAAGTCAAGGTAACACTATTCACAGATGACATGATATACTATATATCAGCATAGCAGGGCACATGTCTTTATGGTATGGTGGAGAAACTTTTCGGTATATGCCAAAGAGCTGTATAGGTAGATCTTCTATCATTTTTGTCCTGTTGACAGTATCCTTTGCTTTTTAGAAACTTTTCAGGTTCAAGAGGTCCCACATATCAATTGCTGATGCTAAAGAACGAGGCAATAGTATTCTAAGGAAGAAATTATCCCCAATTTATGCCTTCAAGGCTATTTCCCAATTCTCTTTAGATTAGACTTAATGTACTCAGTTTCATGCTGAGTCCCCCAAAATAAAACTCTTGATTAAAGAAAAATTAGTATTTGTGATAAAGTAAAGAGGGATAAGTGATATTTATACTCTCTAAGCAAATACTTGTCTTTTTCAGAATTGTATTTTACTAGTCTGAACTCTGTGTCAAATGAGGAAATGACAGGAGGCAGAGGCTAAAGGATGTAATGATAAAATGAATGAATGTAATAAAAATGTCCTTTATATATATTATTTTCTCTTATATGCTTGATTTTCACTCTCTTTACTATATCTTATAAAAGTGAATGCTATTAACTTAACCTCAAATAGAAAGCAGTATACATAGACCATTTTGCTTTTCACTGGAACCTTCTTACCTCTCAAACTTAGACATGTCACATAAATATTTTGAGATGTGTTAGCAGTACTTTGTTTTCCACTGAACTCAAAGCTGCACATGTCTTCATATCTGATTATCTGAGGTATTTAGCAGTGCAATTGCTAAGTGTCTTGGCTCATGACTTTTTGAATCATTCCTATAAAATGAATGAAACAGCTTTTATATTATATTAATTTATGTAAGATAATAGGAACCCAAGTAACTATGCCATGCATATATAGCATGAAACAAGCTATGTCTTATTGATTTTCAAATGAACATGTTTTTCACAATGTTTTTTCAAACCTAGTTATCAAAAAATTATAACTTTATTTTATTAATACACAATCTGACAAGAATAACTCTTTTTAGCATTATAGCAAAATCCTGACTTTTTTCCATTTCTAATCCTGTCTTTATTTTATTTAATTTATCTTATTTCACAAACCAGTGCAAATATAAAGATAAACACACACACCCACACACAAACACACACACACACACACACACACACACACACACACACACATACTTCTTCTTAAATATGTATGGTAAATGCTACTTCTTCACCATTAAATATGTATTATCTATCTATCTCTCTATCTATCTCTCTCTCTCTCTATCTATCTATCTATCTATCTATATCATGTTGAGAATTCTTGAATTCTGTTTTTTAAATTTTTGTTGAATATTTATGTATTCACATTTCAAATGTTATCCACTTTCCTTCTCTCCCATGTACCTCCTCCTTTATATTATGACAGTTAATTGAAACATTAATATATATTCTCTGTAAAAATGTGCTTAGGAGTTTAATTTGTGCAATAATTTAATAGTAGGTACATTTAAGATTGCTAGTTAATCTTTAAGTAGGGATATTTATTGGGACTTTTCAAGATGACAGGATAAAATCATATAACCCTTTTAATTTAAGAATTAAAGAAAGAGATGTAGCCAAATAGTAAGGAAAAAGATATCATGTTTAATTGTAAGGTTATGGGAATTTCCATTGTGAGGTTTTTGCACATGCTCATGGAATTTTATGGGTTGAAACTGAAGTCAGCCTCATGAAGCTCAAAAGCTCCTAGATCAAAATGGAAGAAAAAAGACAAGGTCTTAAAGTTTACTATAGCTTAGAAGTGAATTATGTGATTTTTGGCAATAGTCCTTCTATTCTCTCAATATCTTTGTGACTGAAAGTTTGCTGACACTTCATTGCAACTCTGTGTTCTCTCTAATTGTTGGAGCCTATCTGGGCTGCCATTGCATTTGTACAGTATTCCAGCATACATTGGCTTAATCTGCTAATTACTTATGGCCTTTTATGATAGCACTGTTAATGTAATAGAGGTATTTAACTTAGGGACAGAAGTTAACAACAGTCATTTCATTACCCGTATTATACAGCCTGCACTGACGTTATGCCTGTATCAGAATTTGTTTCCTGACTGGTGGTGGTGACCTTTTAGTGAAAATAAAAGTGTTCTCAAATGCCAAGCGTATTCTTGTCCTCCTATCTGGGCACTATCCCCTGAATTCTATTACTTCCCTAGAAATGTTTATACTTTGAAAGAATGAATTGTTATCAGTACTTCAGGTTTTACACTAAAACATTTGGGCATTTGCCATCAATTTGTGGAAGTATTTATCAAGACTGCAGAGTGTAATACCAGGTATATTATATAATATATAAATTATAATATAAAATATATATGTAATATACCTTGTATATTTATATATTATATATACGATATATGATATTATATTATATACCTGGTATTACACTTTGCAGTCTTGATAAAATATATATATTATAACACTTTCTTATTAGTGTGTTTACACTGCTATATATTCTATACTATGGGTAACTTAAAAGTGAGAAAACTTTGTGATAGTTCTATAGTATAAGATATACAGGATGAATGTAATGATGAAATTTATGCTTTCTCAGAGACCAGCCTCAAGCTCTTAGGCATGTTGTTGTCCCCTTCCTTCCCTCATGTGATATCAGCACAGTATAAAGCTCTCACTGATTACAATTTAGAGGTGTAAAATTTCAGAGAGGAATAAAATAGAAATCTGAAAATAATTTACCAAGCATTTGTTACTATATCAATCCATAAATATTATGTAAACCAAATTATAAACAAAAATGTCCTTATAAAGTATATGTAGAGTGAATTTATACAATCCAATTTTTAGCAAAACATTCTGGAATTTCCACAAAGTAGAACTCTTTAAGTTCTAAGATATTTTTAAGGTTTGATTTTTCACTTGTAACATGAAATCTGATCAGAGCCCATTTCCTGGCTTATGAGAAAGAAAGTTAATGCAAGTGATTAGTCTAATTACCAAAACACAGATGATGTGTATTATTGTGAGAATCATCATCTTCAATCATCTTCATCATCATCACCATAATCATTTATGATTTTAACCTTTCACAAATGCAGAGATGCCTAGGTTCTTTTGTTTTTTTTTTTTTTTTTTTTTTTTTTTTTTTTTTTTTTTTAGAACTTGTTTTCCACAGTCACTTAAATGGTTCTATAATTTACATATTTATAAACCAAGCTGGACTACATTTGAATAGTTTTCACTCTCATATAATGCTTCTTAAAAATTCCTGGATTCTGTGTAAAGAGAGTTGGATTTTCAAGCTCCTAAATACTGTAAAGACAAGATAGTTCCAAATATCTGAACTAATGATCATAATAAAAAATTGAAGATGTATCATTTTCTATTACATTGTAATTATAGCTCTTGAAACAGAAACTCTAGGATAAATTATTCATGTAGAAAAGAAGAAAAGACCTGTGAGTATATAATTCTCAGTTGTTTTGCTGAAACAGAGATCAATATTCCAAAAACTCTACTTTAAGCTGGAAATAAAGTACATCTTCACCTTAAACATTAGACTCATTAATTTTCTGTGAATGTGTTTCTTCTTTGTGACTCACAAATAGACCTCATAGTAAGCTTTAACAATCACTAGTACAATTTCTTTTTATAGGTATGTAAATAAAACTAGATGCATAAATACAAATACATAACCATCAAAGATCACTCTAAACCCCAAATTTAAATGTTCATTTTTCTAAATTGCAACATTTTTAGTTTTTTATAAGCCAATTAATCCATTTCTTTTTATTGCGACTCATTATTATTAACTTATGCAAATATCACTGTCATAAAAACTAATTAAAGTGCAATTTTATTTTCTACTTCTTCGTATTTTTCTTATGGCTGATTAAGTAGCTCTCTATCAGTTTTGTAAAACAGAGCAGGCATAATGATAGGGATATTCTATATTCTGTATTCTCTAACATAAAAGAAGCTATTCTAATATTGATTCTTTTGAAATGAGACAAAATTTCTGTGTTGAGACCCTTGTTCATAATAAGTATATTTATACTACAAAAAAGACATGATTTGTACTTTGATAATACCATGATTGTCATTTATTTTTTACATTTGAATATGAATCATTTCACTACAAGAAGGCTACTCTGCTCATACCACAAAAGTTACTTTGTGTTATTTAAATTATATTTATTTCATTTCATCATCATTTTACTGAATACTTAAGAGGACACATAAGTATAAATAGCTATTATTCTACATAAGAACAATATATTCATATAAGTATACATTCACATGTATGGAGTCTGGTGTATATTTATAGGTCAGAAAGAAAATGTGAATAGGAATACCATTATGGTGAGGATTTTCCTAAAATGCACTTCTCACATAATATATAGATTTGAGAATTGTTCATGCTGCAATGAGGTGGAACAGTCATTCATACCTCAGAAGAATAGTCTGCATACCTCATTTTCTTATCGTAGTCAATGACATTTCTCAACGGTCTCAGTGAATCTGTAGTCAGGGACAGGAATACTGAATAAGAAAGAGATCATTTGAATGAGGAAAGTCAACACAGTGTGAAAGAGTGTATGTGTAAGGATCATCACTTAGAAGTTGGGCCAAGACAATCAAGAGGTAAAGATCATCTTCAAGTATATGGCATCATGCATTTTTAAAAGCAATCAAATAACTATCCAAACAAAACAAAAACAATCAAATAAACCCACCACCACCCTGCCTCCCCCCCAAAATTCTAAATATCACACTGCTTTCAAACTTTCCTTTAGTGGGACCTTAATATCCTCTACGTATTTACTCTTTTAAAAATATCTGACTCTAGGATTCTGAATTCTCTTTGAAAAGTTAATAGAGAAATGTTTAAGCTCCATAAATAGTCTTTTGTACTATTGATATTGGGAAGAGTCTATTTCTAGTTTAAAAATCCAGAATGTCTTTCTAGACAGTTGGGAAGAACCTGACTAAATGCAGAAATCAAGGAAGATAGCTATACTAAATCCTGGTTCCATTGTAAGAGTGAAAAGCTACTTTCCAAATTTAGGGAACATATTTTTAAAAATTGTAAACATTTATAACCATAAATATACACATATATTTATAAATTTTATTAATTACTGTTAATAAATAATTCATTTAGGTAAATCAGCAAGAAAATCTACATAATCTATAGTTCTCCCCACCCTTTCCGAGATCTCCTGTGTCCTATACATTTAAAATTATTCTGCATTCTCTTCTCAAGCTGAATTTTGGGCTTTGGTATTAAACATTAAAGAGCATGTCTTTGATTTTTTTTAAATTTTGGTAAGAGTTATTTTAATCCTCCAACTCTATATTAAATACTTAAGTTATTTGTCATTCTCTCATATATGACTACATCATGATCACTCTTATCTAAGACTCACCCCAGAACTCCACTCTCCATCAAATCTATTCTTCCTCCATTTCCCTTCAGAGAAGGGTAGGCTTCTTAGGGATATTAACCAAACATGACAAATCAACTTACATTAAATTTAGGTACATACCCCATATTAATCATGGATGAGGCATTTTAGTGGTAATAAAATGGTCCAAAAGTAGGTAAAAGAGTAAGAGAAAGCCACCGCTATCATTATTCACAAGACCGAGCTATCTATCTATCTATCTATCTATCTATCTATATATATATATATATATATATGTATATATATATATATATATATATATATATATATATATGTGACACACACATATATATATACACACATATATACATATATTATATATTACATTATATATATATATATATATATATATATATATATATATATATATATATTTCACTTATCTACTCAGCATCTATGAACACTTATGAGCCCATATTAGTTGATTCTTTGGGTTTTCATGTAGTCCGCTTGTCAGCCCTGACTCTGAAAGATCTTTTCCCCCTTTCTGTAGATAGCTTCCTGAACACTGTCTAATGTGTTGCTATGGGTCTCTGCACCTGTCACCATCAGATAAAACCTCTCTGATGAAGATTATGCTTGGCTCCTCTCTTAAAAATACCAAAATATCATTAGGAATAATATCATTGAGTATTTTTTATAGTTGTACTTGGTTCTATCCTCTCCAGTTGTATTCAGTAGTATCCAGCCTCAATTCTGACCTCCCTGAAACCATGTCAGACACGGGCTTTCTTTTATGGCTAAGATCTCAAGCTAGATCAGACATTGGTTGGATGTTTCCACAATTTCAGTGGCATCTTTATCCCAGAATATCTTACAGACAGGAGATAAATATAGGTCAAAGGTTTTGCAGCTAGGTTGATTTCCCAATCCCTCTATAAGAATACTTAGATGGTTAGCACAGCTCAGGCTCCATATTCCCCCACTATGAGAAGGTAATCCTCTTATATTCCTGGAAGCTTTCAATGCATTACATTCACCTCACTTCCATGATGCCCATAATTAAAGTGTTCTATCCCAGTATTCTCCCTTCTGTTCTCATCCCCACACACCCCCAGTCAGCCCATGGTACCAAGTCTGTTTCCCATTCCTAAGAAAATGCATACGTCTCCATACTGGGCCCTCCTTTTTACTTAGCCTCTATAGGACTGTGAGTTTTAGAGTAATTATCCTTTGCTTTACAGATAATATCTATTTTTAAATGAGGGATACTGTATTTGTCTTTCTGGATCTGGGTTTCTTCATTAAGGATAGTTTTTTTGCTCTTGTTCCATCTACTTGCCTGCAATTTTAATGCTGTTATTTTTTAAAGATCTGAGTAATACCATATTGTATAAATGTAACATATTTTCTATATCAGTTATAGGGTTGACATATATCTGGCTGGTTTATAATTTCTATTATGAGTAACTCTACCATGGACTTAGAGCCTGAGCAATTAGAGTTCTGTTTAGGAAATGTATCCCTCTCACACCAATGAGTTCAAGGTTCATTCCTACTTTCTCTTCTATTAGATTTAGTGTATCTGGTTCTATGCTGATATTCTTGACACACTTTGCAGTGAGCTTTGTGCAAGGTGAAAAATATAGATCTATTTTCATTTTCTTTTTACATACAGACTGACAATTAGACCAGTACCATTTATTTGAGATGCTTCTTTTTTTCATTGTGTGTGTGTGGGGGGGGTGTGTGTGTGTGTGTATGTGTGTGTGTGTGTGTGTGTGTGTGTATGTGTATGTGTTTATTTTTGGGTCTTCAGTTCTTTTCCAATGATCAACCTCTCTGTCTTTGTAACAGTAGCATGATGTTTTTATGACTATTGTTCTATACTGTAGCTTGAAGTCAGTGATGTTGATTCCCCAGAATTTCTTTCATTGTTAAGAATTTTTTTCACTGTCCTAGGTTTTTGTTTCATTTTGTTTTTCCATATGAAATTGAGAATTTCTTTTTCCATGCCTGTACTGGCTGGTTTTGTGTCAGCTTGACACAAGCTGGAGTTATCACAGTGGATGTAGCCTCAGTTGAGAAAAAATCCCTCCATGATATCCAGATTTAAGGCATTTTCTCAACCAGTGATCAGGAAGGGAGGGCCGGCCCATTGTGGATGGTGCCATCCCTGGGCTGGTAGACCTGGGTTCTATAAGAAAGCTGGCTGAGCAAGCCAGGGGAAGCAAGCCAGTAAGTAACATCCCTCCATGGCCTCTGCATCAGCTCCTGCTTTCTGACCTGCTTGAGTTCCAGTTCTGACTTCCTTTCATGATAAACAGCAATATGGAAATGTAAGCAGAAAAAAAAAAGCCTTTCCTCTCCAACTTGCATCTTGGTCATGATGCTTGTGCAGGAATAGAAACCCTGATTAAGGCAAATTGCTACCAGCATAGTGGCGTATTCTTGTGACAACCTGACCATGTTTGGGAGAGAATTGTGGAAGAACTTTGGAACTTTGAGCTAGAAGAGTCATTGGGTTATAAAGAGATCTGTGGGATGTTCTGTAGGAGCTTGGAAGGTAATGTTAAGAACAGTGCAGAAGATAGAGGCCTGGCTTATTTAATAAGGGAGGGAAGATTAAAGACTCTTATCTGGGCCATTGCTATTTTGATTGTGAAGATTTTGCGGTCTTGGTTAGCTGGAACTGAAGAAGCAGCTGTGGTTAACAAGATACCAGAACTACTATAGCAAAACCTTTGCATTATTGGGACTATTGATGCTGGTCAGCTTCAGCTAAGAAATTAGTGGTAATTAAGAAGAGACCAGCATCACTGAGGTGAAATCTTCTGGAAAGTATTTTCTGAAATCACAAACAAGATGATTCCAATGATAGCCAAGGGTGTACCTCCTGCTCTGGCTGGACTTGGTAATGTGTAAGAGTCACCCAGGTGATACTGGTTTTGAAGGATGAAGGGGTCATGAAGAGCAGTTGAGGGCTGGCACTGTGAAAGTCCATGGAAGGCCATTGGTGAAGGTGCAGCCTCAGTTGCACTTAGTAACCTAGGACTGACAATAGTGTTTTGGAGATTCCAGTACCATGAGATGACTACCAAGAACAGCAGTGGCAGTGGAGAACAGGCAGCTGGAGCCTAGAAGACAAAGTGTGTGCTACAAAGGGCAGAGCTGGAGAAGTGCCTCAAGCCCTTGGAGGAGTTCAGAAGTTTGTATGTGGTTTTCCAGACACTGGATAATTAGAGATTTATTTTGCTTTTGATTGTGACTGTGCCCTGATATTTTTCCCTATTGAACGAAGAAGTGGAACCCACAGTTAAGAGACATTGAATCATATAAAAACTTTGATTTTTAAAAGAGACTGGCTCTTTTAAAGATATTTGCATTTTAATATGTAAGAATTTGTAAAGACTGTGGGACTCTTAAGGATATTGGGGATGAACAAGAAAGTAAGGGTTAAGGCATAAGAGTGATGTGTTTTTGTGTCAAGTTGACAAGGAGTCAATTGTACTGTCTTGTTTTCTGTCAACTTGACACAGCTGGAGTTATCACAGTGGAAGGAGCCACAGTTGAGAAAATGCTTCCATGAGATCCAGCTGTAAGGCATTTTCTCAACTAGTGATCAAGGGGGTAGAACCCAGCCCATTGTGGGTGGTGCCATCCCTGGGCTGGTAGACCTGGGTTCTCTAAGAAAGCAGGTTGAGCAAGCCAGAGGAAGCAAGCCAGTAAGTCACATCCCTCCATGTCCTCTGAATCAGATCCTGGTTCCTAGCCTGCTTGAGTTCCAGTCCTGAATTCTTTGGTGATAAACAGCAATGTGGAAGTGTAAGCTGGATAAGCCCTTTCCTCCCCAACTTGCTTCTTGGTAACAATGTTTGTGCATGAATAGAAACCTGGGCTGACATAATGCCTTTGAAGAATTATGCTGGATTTTGATTTGGATTCTACTAAGTAGATTAGATTGTTTTAGATATCATGGCTATGAGCATAGAAGATCTCTCCATCTTTTTAAGATCTGCTTTGATTTCTTTCTTGAGAGACTTGAAGTTCTTGTCATATAAATCTTTCACTTGTTGGTTAGAGTACCACAAAATATTTTATATTGCTTGTGACTATTGTGAAATGTGTTGTTTCCTTATTTTTTTCTGCTCAAATATCATTTTTATTTTTTTAAAAAAGCCACTGATTTGTTTGAGTTAATTTTATATCCAGCCGCTCTGCTGAAGTTGTTTATCAGCTATAGAAGATTGCTAGTAGAATTTTGTGGGTCGCCTATGTATACTATCATATCATGTGCAAAAAGCAGCATACAGAATTAGTAAAGGTTTTCACTCACTCCACATCTGACAAATGGATAATACTCAAAATATATTTAAAAACTCACAAAACAAGATATCATAAATACCCAAATAATCTGATTAAAAAATGAGGTGCAGAGCCAGATAATTCTTAACAGATGAATTTCAAATGATCGAGAAACACTTAAAGAAATGTTCAACATCCTTAGCCTTAGACTCTGAGATTCCATCTTACACCTGTCACAACGGCTAAGATCAAAAGCATATGTGACTGCTCATGATGATGAGGATATAGAAAATTGAGAATGGATCTACCTTTAGACCCAGACATACTACCAAATAAAACCAAACAAATCTCTACCATACCACAAGGTGCTTCTTCCAAACTCAATCCCATTACAATTAATTCATAATTTGATGACAACTGTCTACTCACAGCTACATTCCTTTGCATTTCACTTAAAAGAGTTGACTTCTGTATGGGGGACTATTAGATCAGGATCCATAGTCTCTAGGTCAACCCTATAAACTTTCAGCTGATTCAGGACTATCCCAGTGGCAGACTAGACATGGTTCTATTTGTAAACAGGTAGAAATATAACTCACTTCTCATATTCCTAACTCCTCATACCTATCAACCATCCCACTTTGTTGTTTATACCTGTCACTCAAAACTTATATTTTCTCCATTATTTTTCAGTCTCTACCACAAGCTAAAATATTCCCTTCATAAAATCCAGCAAAATACTTTTAATGTTCATTATACATGATATTTTAGATATCTGAATCCTCCATGGATAAAATAAAAACAGTAATCTTAGTAAGTAGACATAGAATCTGATCTTACATATAAACCTCTTCTATTTTCCTCTCTTGTTTCTTTAAGGATTATAAATGTAAAAATTTTAAATGTGTTTGAATTTGCTGAGAATCATCCAACATTGGACTATCTTCATCCTTCTCCCAGTTCTTTCGTTTTCTAACCCTAACCCATCTCAAGACCCTTTAAAATACAATAATTCAATGCATGCATTCATTCTGACATATATGTCCCTACTGATAAACCTTAAGCTCTATTATTTTCAATTATCTTTGCTTTGTCAATTTGCATAACAATTTATGGGAGTAGCAATTTCCTTCTTTCATCTGAGTTTCAGCAATCAAACTGAGGTCACCAGGATTTGCAGATATGCACCCTTATTAACTTAGTCATTTGCTACCCCTTTTATTAGTATTTTACTGCTGTGAAGAGTTACCACAATGACTGGAACTTTTATAAAGAAAACACTTAATTGGAGCTGTCTTATAGTTTCAGAGGTTTCTTACATTATCGTCATGGCAGGAAACCTAGCTGCCTGCAGCCAGACATGGTGCTGGAAAGAAGCTGCAAGTTCTACATCTTAATTCACAAGCAGTAGAAGCAGACAGCCACACAAGTCCTAACTTAAGCATAGGATACCTCAAAGTCGGCCCCATCTTGATACCCTTCTTCCAGTGAGAACACACCTATTCCAAAAAGGCCACACTCACTCCAACAAGGCCACACCCATTCCAACAAAAGCACACCTACTCCAACACGGCCACGCCTCATCCAATAAGGTCACGCCCACTCCAACAGGGTCACATCTACTCTGATAAGGTAATGCTTAATCTAACAAGGCCATGCCTACTCCAACAAGGTCACACCTACTCCAATAAGATCATGCCTACTCCAACAAGGCCATACCTACTTCGATAAGGTAATGGCTACTCTAACAAGGCCACGCCTACTCCAACGTGTCCACATGTCCTACTAGTGCTACTCCTTGTGGGCCAGGCATTTAAAGACAGGAGTCTATTGTATCTATTCCTGTTCAATCCACCAGAGCAACCTAAATCGTGGTATTTTGTGTCTTTTAATGTATTCTATCATTAATGGCATAACATAAGGGAGGTTTTGTTGTTTCATTGTGACAATATAAAAGTAGAAATGATCAATGAGAGAAGAAAAGCACATCTAATTTTATGGGGAGGTTGTCCTGAAAGTAAGTACACAGAGAACTACTCAGTAAATGCTTCTCTGTTAATTTCCCTGAAACTTCCTTAAGAGTAAACTGACATTTATTTTTTATAAGCTTGACAGTTTCTGTGTATCACATCTCTTATTTGAAAGCTGTACAGGTTAACAAGACCTCAGCAGGTGTCAGCTCTGTCTCTCTTTGTTCATTCCTGGGTCTGAAAGTATCCATTGTTTTTCTACTTTTGGTTACTGATCTAAAAAAAAAAAAAAAAGTCAGTCAGAGATTACCATGAGGCTCCAGCTGCTATGAGAGGGTCCAGAGGACATGAATACCTGGTTGCTTTCCTCTACTCCTGCTAAGGCACAGACACCACTCATGGCTGTCCTCTCTGCAGCAATTTATTATAGAAGTAAATGATTTCTGAGATTTTTTTTTCTACCACCGATAGTGTTTTGTCAAATAGAGTGGGCTGTAATATGATGAAAATATTGCTTTTCCACAAGAATAACTTCTGCTTTGTTTCTATTGGGTCAGGACATCTTCCCAATTGGATATAAGTGTAATCCAAGTACTATATCCACAAAGATTGTTGATTTAAGATCAGTGGGTTCAGAATAGAAGTTCTTTGATTATTCCTTATTAATATGTTCTCCTGAAACAAGAAAATGGGTTAAGCACATTTCCCAAAACTGAGAATTCATCATAAATTAAAGAAAAATAAATTCATCAGGGAAAAAGAATGTTTAGTTATTTAATACATTCAGGTGAGCTGTTTTCTGTGTATCTCCATTTGAGTAACTAATAAGGAGGCTAGATATCAGCACTGACTGTGTTTCAGTCTCCATTCACCTTATATTTAATTTTTAAGGGTTAACTTGCAAGAAATTAGAAATAATTATGGAATTTCCTAACAAAGTTTTAATAGTTTCCTTTCCCTTTGTTTGCTGCCTCTGTTTCATTCTTGTGACCTCTCCTTCCAGCTTCCTTTAGTCTATCCCATGTCACATGCCATTTTGCCCACTGAAATCCTTTCTCCTCCTCTATTTCTTCTACCACACAGCCTTATTTCTAGTGTTTTAAGCTTTACCATGTGTGTCAACTTGACACAAGCTGGAGTTTTCACAGAGAAAGGAGCTCCAATTGAAGAAATGCTTCCATGAGATCCAACTGTGGGCATTTTCTCAACTAGCAATCAAGGGTGGACGGAGCCCATTGTGGGTGGTGCTATCCCTGGGCTGGTAGACCTGGGTGCTATAAGAAAGCAGGCTGAGCAAGCCAGGGGAAGCAAGGCTGTAAGTCCCATTCCCTCCATGGCCTCTGCATCAGCTCCTGCTTCCTAACCTGCTTGAGTTCCAGTCCTGACTTCCTTTGGTGATAAACAGCAATGTGGAAGTGTAAGCTGAATAAACCCTTTCCTCCTCAACTTGCTTTTTGGTCATTTTTTTTTTTTTTTTTTGGTAGGAACAGAAACCCTGACTAAGACAACATCTATTCATATAAATGCTTGTGTGCAATACAGGCTAGCACCTGTATATATAAGAGAACACTTGGTTTTTGGAATTTCTCAATTTGAATCATATTGCTTAACTCACTTTGATCTATTTTTCTGTTTTATTTTTTCTTTACTGTTGAATAAAAGTACAATGTTTATATATGCTACATTTTCATTTCATTATCCACTCATTTGTTTAAGGGCTTCTAGCCTGGTGTCATTTCCTGGTCTCATAAGCAAAGCAGCAATAAGCATATGGTAGGCTCAGGACTGGCCTTGGTTCTATCTTAACAAGGGGACAAACATTTAGTGGATATGGAGCCTACGTATTTGGGTAAACTGACCAGTCATCAAAAAACATGGATCTTCCAGGGAAATAGCTGTGATACAGTATATCTGCAACAGTATAATCAGGAAGGAATCCAATGCAAAGTAAAATTCTATTTTTTGTTTGTTTATTATTCACATCATAAACAAAAGTTGTGTGATTTTAATAGCAGGGTGTCCATTGTGTTTGGAAGAGTGAGTTGCTGCCATAATCATATGTAACAACAAATAAATTATCCAACCAAGTATGTATTTTTGTTCTATATTATAGTGGTAATCTTATTTTTTATTGGTTATTTTAATTATTTGCTTTTAAAATATTACCCACCTTTCCAGTTTCCCCTCCACAAGCCTCCTAGCCCTTCCTTTTTTTCCCTTGCCTCTATGAGGGTGCTGCCCCACTCACCACCCACTCTTGCCTCAGTAGCCCATCATTCCCCTATCCTGGGTCATCAGGCCACCAGAGGATCAAGGGGATACCCTCCCAGTGATGCCAGACAAGGCAATCATTTTTTCCAAATCCAGATGGAACCATGAGTACTGGTTGTGTAGACTTTGGTTGATGGCTTAGTCCCTGTGAACATTGGATGAGGTACATCTGGTTGGTTTATATTGCTAGTCATCCTATGAGGTTGCAAACTCTTTCAGCTCCTACAGTCCTTGCCCTAACTTTCCCATTGGTGTCCCCATGCTCTGTCCAAGGGGTGGCTAGGTGCATTCCTCAGGGAATAGCTATGCCAGTCTCCTCACAGTAAGCACTTCTTGACATCAGCAATAATACCTGGGTTTGTTGTCAGGAGCTGGGATGGATCCCTATGTGGGTCAGTCTCTGGATAACCTTTCCTTCAGTCTCTATTCTGCTTTTCGTCCCTGTATTTCCTTTTGACAGAAGTATTCTGGATTAATAATTTTTGAGGTGGGTGGATGCCCCCTTACTCAAATGGGGAATGTGCCTATCAAATGGACAATGTCGCTAATGTTTCTATCTCTCTTTTGTTGAGTATTTTGGCTAAAGTGCTCTCTGTTAGGTTCTGAGACACTCTTGGGTCCCTGGTATCTGGGTCTTTCTAGTTGATGCACCAAGCCCTCCCCACACTGCTACAAAATCATTTCACAATCCTTACCCTCTGTATTGTTCCTCCAAATCCTCTTCTATATGAACTGGCCCACCTTTAACCCTCCTCCCACTATGACCCTCCCAGGTCTCTCTCTTCCTCTGCTTCCCTAAGATTATTCTCTTCCAACTAGTGAGTAGTACTGGAGCATCCACACTTTGGGTGTGATCTGCTTTCTTCTTGAGTTTCCTATGGTCTGTTAGTTGTATCATGGGTATTCCAAGGTTTTTTTTTTTTTTTTTTTTTTTTTTTTTTTGCTTTTGTTTTGTTTTGGCTAATATCCACTTATCAGTGGGCACAAGCCATGTGTGTTCTTTTGTGACTTGATGCCCTCAGTCAAGATTGTATTTTCTAGTTATATCTATTTGCTTAAGAATATCATGAAATAACTGTTTTAATAGATTGTTAGTACTCCATTGTGTAAGTATACTATTTTTTTTTACATTCCATTATGTAAATGTAGGACACTTTCTGTATCCATTCCTCTGTTGAAGGACATCTATGTTCTTTCCAACTTCTGGCTATTATAAATAATGCTTCTATGAACACAGTAGGGCATGTGTTCTCATTGTATGTTAGAGCATCTTTTGGTTATATGCCCAGGAGTGGTATAGCTGGATCCTCAGGTAGTACTTGCTCTAATTGTTTGAGGAACTGCCAGACTGATTTCCAGTGTGCTGGTACTAGATTGCAGTCCCACTACCAATGAAGCAGTGTTCCTCTTTCTCCACATTCTTGCTAGCATCTTCTGTCAACTGAGATTTTTATCTTAGCCATTTTGATTGGTGTGATGTGGAATCTCAAGGTTGTTTTGATTTGCATTTTCCTGATGTCTAAAGATGGTGAACATTTCTTTAGGTACTTTTCAGCCATTTGATATTCCTCTGTTGAGAATTCTTTATCAATGTACCCCATTTTAATAGGATTATTTGATTCTCTGGAGCCTGACTTTATGAGTTCTTTGTATATATTAGATTTTGGCCCTCTATTGGTCTTTTTTTCCAATCTCATGGTTGTCATTCTTTCCTATTGACTGTTTCCTTTGCATTAAAGAAATTTGGCAATTTCATGAGGTTCCATTTGTTTATTGTTGACATTAGAACTTAAGCCTTTGGTGTTCTGTTCATGACAATGTTTTCTTTGCCTGTGTTTGTGGCTCTCTCTCACTTTCTCTTCTATTAGATTCATCATATTTGGTTTTACTTGGAGGTTCTTGATCTACTTGGAGTGGAGCTTTGTACAAGGAGATAAGAAGGGGTTAGTTTTCATTATTCTACATGCTTGCCTCCTGTTGAACCAGCACCATTTGTTTGAAAATGCTGTCTTTGGTCCACTGGATGATTTTGGCTCCTTTGTTAAAGATCAAGTGAATATTGTTTCGTGGGTTTATTTCTGCTTCTTCAATTCTATTTCATTGATCTACCTGCCTGTCTCTGTACCAATATCATGTGATTTTTATTCACTATTGCTCTGTAGTATAGCTTGTAGTCAGGGGGTTTGATTCCCCCAGAATTTCTTTTATGTTGACAATATTTTTGTGTGTCCTGGGTTTTATGTTATTCCAGTTAAATTAAGAATTGCTCTTTCTATCTCTGCGAAGAATTGGATTGGTGATTACATTGAATTTGTATATTGCTTTAAGTAAGATGACCATTTTAATTATGTTAATCCTGCTGATCCCTGTGCATGGGAGATCTTTCCATTTTCAGAGATTTTCTACAATTTTCTTCTTTAGAGACTTGAAATTCTTGTCTTGCAGTTCTTTCAGGCCTGGTTGTCACAGAGCCACAATATTTCATCTTATTTGTTACTATTTTACAGGGTGTCATTTTCCAAATTTCTTTCACAGCCTGTTTATCCATTGAGTAGGTGATATCTGATTTGTTTGAATTAATTTTGTATCTAGCCACTTTGATAAAGTTGTTTATCTGTTGAAGGAGTTCCCTTGTGGATTTTTTGGGACACACACACACACATACACACTGCTGTAGGAGTTCTCTTGTGGATTTTTTGGGACATACACACAATATTTACTATCATATCATTTGCAAATATTACTATCTTTATTTTATCCATTCTAATTTGTATCCTATTGTTGCCTAATTGCTCTTCCTAGAAATTCAAGCTCTATATTGGATAGATAGAGGAAGAGTGGGCAGCCTTGTCTTGTCACTGATTTAGTGGTATTGGTTCACGTTTCTCTCAAATTAATTTGATGTTGGCTATTGGCTTGATGTATGTTGTTTTTATTATATTCAGTGGTGGGCTTTGAATTCCTATTCTCTCCAATACTTTAACAGGAAGGCATGTATTTTGTTAAAGGACTTTTCAATATCTAATTTGATTATCATTTGTTTTTTTTTTTCTTTGACTTGGTTTATATAATAGATTACATTGATTGATTTCCATATATTGAACCATCCCTTCATCCCTGGGATGAACTCTGCTTGATCATGTAGAATAATCATCCTAATGTGCTCTTGCATTTGGTTTGCAACAATTTTATTGACTACATTTTCATCAATGTTTATGAGGAAAAGTGGTCTGAAGTTCTCTTTTTCTGTAGGGTCTTTGTGTGGCTTAGGCATTAGTGTAATGAGACTTCATAGAATGTATTGGGTAGCTTTTCCCATGTATCCATTTTATCAAATGCTTTGAGAAGTAATAGAATTATACCTACTTTGTAGAGCTGATGCAATTCTGCACCTAACCCATCTGATTCTTTGTAATTTTTTTTTTTTTTTTTTTTTTTTTTTTTTTTTTTTTTTTTTTTGGTTTTGGAGACTTTAATGACTTATTCCTTTATTAACTCATGGGACTGCTTAGATGGTTTATCTGATCTTCATTTAACTTTGGCATTTGCTATCTGTCTAGAAAGTTGTCCATTTTTCTCTAGATTTTCCAGTATAGGCTTCTGTATTAGGATCTAAAGATTTTTTTTTTTAATTTCTTTAGATTTTGTTGTCATTTCTTCATTTTCATTTCTGATTTTGTTAATTTGGATATTGTCCCTGTGATGTCTGGCTAGTCTGGCTAAGGGCTACTATTGTGTGATGGTCATTGTGTGCTTTGAGCTTCAGTAATATTTCTTTTTCATATGTGATTGGCCTTGCATTTAGGACAAATGTGTGTACAATTGAGAGTTTTTCTTGGTGGATTTTTTTGAAGAGTATGTAGTGTCCTTCCTTATCTTTTTTGATAACTTTGCATTGAAAGTCAAATTTATTAGATACTAGAATTGCTATTCAAGCTTGTTTATTGAATGTTTTTTTTTTTTTTTTTTTTGGATTTTTTTTCCTGTCTTTTACTTTGAGGAAATGTCTGTGTTTGTAACTGAGATGTGTTTTCTATGTGCAACAAAATACTGGGTCGTGTTTTTATATCCAGCATGCTAAACTATGCCTTTTTATGGGAGAATTGACTGCATTGTTGTTGATAAATATTTAAGACAAAGAGTTGTTGTTTCCTGTTATTTTGTTGTTAAAGTTGGAATTATGCTTGTAAGCTACTATTCTTTTGTGTTTTTCATGAGATTATTTATTTTATTTTATTTCTTTTTACATTTTCTTGGATATAGTTACCCTCCTTGTATTGGAGATTTTCTTCCATTGTGCTCTGTAGGGCTGGATTAGTGGAAAGATATTGCTTGATTTTTTTCATGGAACATCTTGGTTTCTTTTCTATGGTAATTGAGAGTTTTGCTGGATATAATATCCTGGGCTGACATTTTTCTTTTATTAGTGTCTGTATAACATCTACCGAGGATCTTCTGGCTTTTAGAATCTCTGTTGAAAAGTCTGATGTAAGTCTGATGTGTCTCCCTTTACATGTTACTTGACATTTTCCGTTATTGCTTTTAATATTTTTTTATTTGTTCTATTCATTCAATATTTTAACTATTATGTGACTGGAGGAATTTCTTTTCTGGTCCTATCTGTTTTGTGTTTGGTAGACATGGAGGCAATGGGAGGGGAAAGTGGAATTGTGGGAAAGAGGTAACATCTGAAATGTAAATGTAGATAATTTCTAATAAAAATAATTTAAAAATGAAAATACAAAGGAAGCAGCCATGTTTGAACATGATGTTTAATGTAGGAATAGTCAAAGTGAAGAATCAGGGAAAGATTTAACAGCATCAGACAGAGATAGGATTGCCCAACTCTCAGGAGAGGAGGACAAAAAAGAGAAGCTATTGAAGAACAGGGAGAGAGTCAAACATTTGGGAGCCAATTCAGTGAAGACAATAAAGGGGGTTAAGTTCAAGTTTGTTCATGGGCTGATGTAATTTAGTGGAGGACAGCAGATGCAGTTTAGTGCAGTGAATAAGGAGCCAGAAGACAAGAACACACTGGTAGAGTAAGTTTTAAAACACATGAGAGCCAGGGAGCACAGAGATCTCTGCAGAGTGCGAACGGTAAGCACACCCCCAGCCCTGCCTGATCCAGGGACCAGGAACACAACTTTGGAATTTCTGTTTCCACCCAATTGCAACTTCAGGGCACAGAACAGGGCACGGCCCATCTGCCACCCAGATCAGCAGCTCGTAAACCTTTAAAGACTGCTGAGTAGGAGATCTGGGCAGCCAGGGAGAAGAAAGATCTCTGCGGAGAGCGCACGGTAAGCACACCCCCCACCCTGCCTAATCCAGGGACCAGGAACACAACTTTGGAACTTCTGTTTCCACCCGGTGGCCACTTCAGGGCGCAGAACAGGCCTCAGCCAATCTGACACCTAGACAAGTGGAGATTGAGAGACACAGACCAGATTCAATAGAAAGGCAAGAACATATCACTAACAACAAGATGGCGAGAGGAAAGCGAAAGAGTATGTCCCAAGGAAACCAAGACAACCTGGCAATACCAGAACCCAGCTCTCCCATAACAACAAACATTGGAATGCCAAACATTCCAGAAAAAGAAGACTCAGACCTGAAATCATACCTCAAGATGCTGAGAGAAATACTTAAAAAGAACGGGAGGAAAAGCAAAAAGATTCAGAAGCTTTTAAAGAGGAAACAAGAAAAACACTCAAAGAACTCAAAGAACTAGAAAAAAACAGAATTAAAGAGATGAAGGAATAGAAGAGGGAATTTAAAACTGAAATTGACAAAATAAGGAAAACACTAAAAGAGATAACCCTAGAGGTAGAACACCTAAAAAAGAAATCAGGAGTCACAAAAGCAAGCATTTCCAATAGACTTCAAAGGATGGAAGAAAGAATCTCCGGGGCAGAAGACAACATTGTAAACATAGACAAAACAGCCAGAGAAGATACGAAAAAAAAAAAAAAAAAAAGCTCCTAACCCAAATGTCCAGGAAATCCAGGACACAATGAGAAGACCTAACCTAAGGATAATAGGAATAGAAGAGGGAGAACAGTATCAACTAAGAGGCACAGTAAAGATCTTCAACAAATCATAGAAGAAAACTTTCCTACCCTCAAAAATGAGATGACCATGAACATAAAAGAAGCCTTCAGAACTCCAAATAGGATGGATCAGAAAAGAAATACCTCCCGACACATAATAGTCAAAACACCAAGTACCTAAAGCAAAGAAAGAATACTAAAAGCAGTAAGGGAAAAAGGTCAGGTAACATATAAAGGCAGAAAATCAGAATTACAACCGATTTTTCAGCAGAGACTATGAAAGCTAGAAGAGCCTGGACAGATATCATGCAAAATCTAAGAGAGCATAAGTGCCAGCTCAAGCTGCTATACCCAGAAAAACTATCAATCACCATAGATGGAGAGATGAGGATATTCCAAGACAAATCTAAATTTACACAATATCTGAGGACAAACCCAGCACTACAATGAAATATAGGTGGAAAACCAAATACAAAGATGGGAACTACATCCTAGTAAAAACAAGGAAACTCTTGGCAAGAAAACAAAAAGAAGAAAAAGACACAGACACAACTCAACCCACAAAAGCAATAATAGCAGAAAACAGAAACAACTATTCCTTGATATCTATTAAGATAAATGGAATCAACTCTGCAATAAAGAGACATAGGTTATCAGACTGGATACATAAAAAAATCCAGCATTTTGCTGCATACAGGAAACTCATCTCAGAGACAAAGACAGACACTATCTCAGAGTAAAAGGGTAGGAAAAAAACTTCCAAGCAAACAATCCCAAGAACCAAGCTGGAATGCCTATTCTAATATCAAATAAAGTAAATTTCCAACCAAAAGTTATCAAAAAAGATAAGGAAGGACACGTTTTACTCATTAAGGGTGAAACTTGTCAGGACGAACTCTCAATCCTTAACATATATGCTTCAAATAATAAAGCACCCACATTCATAAAAGAAACCCTACTAAAACTCAAAAAATGCATTTCACCCCACATAATAATAGTGGGAGACTTTAATACCCCACTCTCACCAATGGAGAGATCATGGAAACAGAAACTGAACAAGGACACTGCTCAATTAGCAGAGACTTTGAACCAAGTAGAATAATAGATACCTACAGAACATATCATCCTAAAGTAAAGTAAAAGAATACACCTTCTTCTCATCACCCCATGGCATCTTCTCAAAAATTGAACACAAAATTGGACTAAGAACAAGCCTCAATCGATATAAGAGTATTGAAACACTCCTGTGCATCTTCTCAGATCACCATGGTCTATGGCTGGTCTTTAACAACAACAAAGACAGAAAAGCCCACATACACATGGAAATTAATGCACAATTAATCGATAGCAACGTTAAAGAACAAATACAGAAAGAAATTAATGATTTTCTAGAATTCAACGAAAATGAAAACACAACATACCCAAACCTATGGGATGCAATGAAAGCAGTACTGAGAGGAAAACTCATATCCCCAATTGCTTCCAAAAAGAAACTGGAGAGAGCTTACATCAACAAACTGACAGTACAGCGAAAAGCCCTAGAACAAAAGGAAGCAGATATATTCAAGAAGAGTAGACGGCAAGAAATAATCAAAATTAGGGCAGAAATAGACCAAATAGAAACAAAAAGAACCATTGAAAAAATCAACAAAACCAAGTGTTGGTTCTTTCAAAAAATCAGCAAGATTGATAAACCCCTAGCCAGACTAACTAGAGTGCAAAGAGAGAGTATACAAATTAACAGAATCAGAAAGGAAAGTGGGGACATAACAACTAAAACTGAGGAAATTCAAGAAACAATCAGATACTACTACAAAAACTTATACTCCACAAAATTAGAAAATCTGGAGGAAATGGATGAATTCCTAGACAGATACAAGATCCTAAAGTTAAACCCGGACCAAGTAAACCATCTAAATAATCCCATAACACCTAAAGAAATAGAAGAAGTCATCAAAAGCCTCCAACCAAAAAAGCCCAGATCCAGACGGGTTCAATGCAGAGTTTTATCAGACATTTATTGCGGATATAACACCAATACTCTCCAAACTATTCCACAAAATAGAATCAGATGCAATACTACCTAACTCATTTTTTGAGGCTACAATAACCCTCTTACCTAAACCACACAAAGACCCTAGAAGGAAAGAGAACTTCAGACCAATCTCACTTATGAACTTTGATGCAAAAATACTCAAAAAAATCCTTGCAAACCGAATCCAAGAACACATCAAAACGATCATTCATTATGACCAAGTAGTCTTCTTCCCAGGAATGAAGGGATGGTGTGATATCAGGAAATCCATCAATGTAATCCACCATATAAGCAAAATCAAAGAACAAAATCACATGAGCATCTCACAAGATGCTGAGAAAGCATTTGACAAAATTCAACACCCTTTCATGTTAACAGTCCTGGAAAGAACAGGAACTCAAGTGAAAGAGACAGGGCTCTCTAAAGAACCCTGTCTCTTGTTTTAAACGTGCTGTCACATCCGTGTTCCCTGCTGTTATCTTCACACTATCCAGAAATGATAGTAGCCTATATGTCCACCAACTGATCAAGCATCAAAACCTATTAGACATATATTGCAATACTGTTCTGTTGAAAAAAAATATATACTTATAAGTTTTTCAGTTATATAGAAAGAGCTTGAGGACACAAAGCAAAGCCTGGCCCATCTGCCACCTGGAAGGGAGGCTCATGGAGGCTGAGAAACTGGTGGGTGGGAGACCTGGGCTGCCAGGGAGCAGAGAGATCTCTGTGGAGGGCAAACGGAAAGTGCACCCCTTGCCTTGCCCTGCCTGCCCTGTCTGATCCGGTGACCAGGAACAGAATTTTGGACCTTCTGTTCCCACCAGGCGACTCTGAGGCATAGAACAGGGCTCGACCTATCTGCCACCTGGACCAGTGGAGATCCAGGGACACAGAACAGATACAAGGGAAAGACAAGAACATATCAATGAAAACAAAATGGCAAGAGGAAAGCGAAAGAGTATATCGCAAAGAAACCAAGACTACCTGGCAACACCAGAACCCAGCTCTCCCATAACAGCAAACATCGGAATTCCAAACACTCCAGAAAAGGAAGACACAGATCTGAAATCATACCTCAAGATGCTGATAAAGATACTTAAACAAGAACTGGAGGAAAAGCAAAAAGATTCAGAAGCTTTTAAAGAGGAAACAATATAAACACTCAAAGAAGTAAAAGAAATAGAGGAAAACAAAATCAAAGAGATGAAGGAATGGAAGAGGGAATTAAAAACAGAAATTGACACAATAAAGAAAACACTAAAAGAGATAACCCTAGAGGTAGAACACCTAAAAAAGAAATCAGGAGTCACAGAAGCAAGCATTTCCAATAGATTACAAGAAATAAAAGAGAGAATCTCGAGGGCAGAAGACAACATTGTAAACATAGACAAGACAGCCAGAGAAGATGCAAAACCAAAAAGCTCCTAACCCAAAATGTCCAGGAAATCCAGGACACAATGAGAAGACCGAACCTAAGGATAATAGGAATAGAAGAGGGAAAAGAGTAACAACTAAGAGGCACAGTAAATATCTTCAACAAAATTGTAGAAGAAAACTGCCATACCCTCAAGAATGAGATGACCACGAGCATAAAACAAGCCTTCAGAACTCCAAATAGGTTGGACCAGAAAAGAAATACCTCTTGACACATAATAGAAAAAACATCAAGTGCCCAAAGCAAAGAAAGAATACTAAAAGCAGTAAGGGTAAAAGGACAGGTAACATATTAAGGCAGGCCAATCAGACTAACACCCAATTTCTCAACAGAGACTATAAAAGCTAGAAGAACCAGGACAGACATCATGCACACCCGAAGAGAGCACAAGTGCCAGCCCAAGCTGCTATACCCAGCAAAACTATCAATCACCATCGATGGAGTGACGAATATATTTCAAGACAAATCAAAATATACACAATATCTGACCACAAACACAGCACTACAATGAATTATAGGTGGAAAACCCAATACAATGAGGGAAAATACAGCCTAGTAAAAACAAGAAAACTCCTAAACAAGAAATCTAAAAGAAGAAAAAGACGCAGACACAACTAAACCCACAAAAGCAATAATAGCAGGAAACAGAAACAACTATTCCTTGATATCTATTAACATAAATGGATTCAAATCCCCAATAAAGGGACATAGACCATCAGACTGGATACATAAACAAAATCCAGCCTTTTGCTTCATACAGGAAACTCATCTCAGAGACAAAGACAGACACTATCTCAGAGTAAAGGGGTGGGAAAAAAACCTCCATGCAACAGCTCCAAGAAACAAGCTGGAGTGGCTATTCTAATATCGAATACAGGAAATTTAAAACCAAAAGTTTTCAAAAAAGGTAATGAAGGACACTTTTTACTCATTGCCGGGGAAATCTGTCAGGAGAAACTCTCAATCTTTAACATATATGCTCCAAATATAAAAGCACCCACATTCATAAAAGAAATCTTACTATAGCTCAAAAAATACATTTTACCCCACACAATAATAGTGGGAGACTTTAATACCCCAATCTCACCAATGGACAGATCATGGAAACAGAAACTGAACGAGGACACTGCAAAACTAGCAGAGACTTTGAACCGACTAGAATTAATAGATATATACAGAACATATTATTCTAAAGTAAAAGAATACACCTTCTTTTCAGCACACCATGGCACCTTCTAGAAAATTGACCACATAATTGAACACAGAGCAAGCCTCAATCGATATAAGAAGATTGAAATACTCTCATGCATCCTCTCAGATCACCATAGTTTACGGCTGGTCTTTAACAACAACAAAGACAACAAAAAGCCCACATACACATGGAAGCTAAACAACCCTCTTTTAAACAATAGCAGGGTCAAAGAAGAAATAAAAAAAGAAATTAAGGATTTTCTAGAATTCAACAAAAATGAAAACACAACATAAACAAACCTATGGGATACAATGAAAGCAGTACTGAGAGGAAAACTCATAGCCCTAATTTCTTCCAAAAAAAAAAAAAAAAAAAACTGGAGAAAGCTTACATAAGCAACCTGACAGCACAGCTAAAAGCCCTAGAACAAAAGGAAAAAGATAAACCCAAAAAGAGTAGAGGGCAAGAAATAATCAAAATTAGGGCAGAAATAGACCAAATACAATCAAAAGAACCATTGAAAAAATCAACAAAACCAAGAGTTAGTTCTTTGAGAAAATCAAGATTGATAAACCCCTAGCCAGACTAACTAGAGGGCAAAGAGAGAGTATACAATTTAACAAAACCAGAAAGGAAAGTGAAGATATAACAACTGAAACTGAGGAAATTCAAGAAATTATCAGATCCTACTACAAAAACTTATACTCCTCAAAATTGGAAAATCTGGAGGAAATGGATGAATTCTTAGACAGATACAAGATCCCAAATTAAACCAGAACCAAGTAAACCATCTAAATAACTCTATAACACCTAAAGAAATAGAAGAAGTCATCAAAATCCTCCCAACCAAAAAAAGCCCAGGTCCAGACGGGTTCTGCACAGAATTTTATCAGACATTTATTGCGTATATAACACCAATATTCTCCAAACTATTCCAAAAGATAGAATCAGATGGAATACTACCTAACTCATTTTTTGAGGCTACAATAACCCTCTTACCTAAACCACACTAAGAACCTACTAGGAAAGACAACTTCAGACCAATCTCACTTATGAACATTGATGTAAAAATACTCAACAAAATTCTTGCAAACCAAATCCATGAACACATCAAAATGATCATTCATCATGACCAAGTAGGCTTCATCCCTGGGATGCAGGGATGGATTAATATGAGGAAATCTATCAATGTAATCTACCATATAAACAAACTCAAAGATCAAAACCACATGGTCATCTCACTAGATGCTGAGAAAGCATTTCACAAAATCCAACACCCCTTCATGTAAACAGTCCTGGAAAGAACAGGAATCCAAGGTCCATACTTAAACATAATAAAAGCAATATACAGCAAACAAACAGCCAACATCAAACTTAATGGCGGGAAACTGGAAACAATCCCACTAAAATCAGGGACTTGACAAGGCTGCCCACTCTCGCCCTACCTATTCAACAAAGTACTGGAAGTTTTGGCAGGAGCAATTAGACAGCAAAAGTAGATCAAGGGGACACAAATCAGAAAGGAAGAGCTAAAAACATCACTGTTTGCTGAAGACATCATAGTGTACTTGAGTGACCCCATAAATTCCACCAGAGAAATCCTACAGCTGATAAACAAGTTCAGCAAAGTAGCTGGATACAAAATTAACTTGAACAAATCAGTAGCCTTCCTATACTCAAAAGACAAAGTTTGGAGAATGAAATTAGGAAAAAGGTATCCTTCACAATCATCACAAAAACTATGAAATTCCTTGGTGAGACTCTAGCTAAGCAAGTGAAGGACCTGTATAACAAGAACTTCAAACCTCTAAAGAAAGAAATTGAGGAGGATCTCAGAAAATGGAAAGATCTCCCATGCTCATTGATTGGAAAGATCAAAATCTTAAAAATGGCCATCCTACCAAATGCAATCTACAGATTCAATGCAATCCCCATTAAAATTCCAACCCAGTTCTTCAAGGAATTGGAAAGATCAAAATGCAGTTTCATATGGAATAACAAAAGACCTAGAATAGCGAGATCCATCCTCAACAACAAAAAAACATCTGCGGGAATCACTATCCCTGACCTCAAGCTATATTACAAGGCAATTGTGTTGAAAACTGCATGGTACTGGTACAGAAATAGGCATGTGGATCAATGGAATAGAATAGAAGATCCAGAAATAAGCCCTCATGTATATGGTCACCCGATTTTTGACAAAGGAGCTGTAAACATTCAATGGAAAAAAGACAGCCTATTCAACAAATGGTGCTGGTCCAACTGGCACTCAGCATGCAAAAGAATGAAAATAGACCCTTTCTTATCTCCTTGTACAAAGCTCAAGTGTAAGTGGATCAAAGATCCACATTAAACCAGATACACTGAAACTATTAGATAAGAAATTAGAGAAAACCTTAGAACACATAGGTACAGGAGAAAATTTCCTGAACAAAACACCAATGGCTCAAGCTCTAAGGTCAAAGATTAACAAATGGGACTTAATGAGATTGCAAAGTTTCTGTAAGACTAAGGACATTGTCAAGAAAACAAAACAGCAACCAATAGAATGGGACAAGATCTTTACCAGCACCACATCAGATAGAGGCCTAATATCCAAGTTATACAATGAACTCAGAATGCTAGACACCAGAGAATCAAATAACCATATTAAAAAATGGGGTACAGAGCTAAACAAAACGTTCTCAATTGAGGAACACTGAATGGCCGAGAAACATCTGAGGAAGTGCTGGACATCCTTAGCCATCAGGGAAATGCAAATTAAAACAACCCTGAGATTCCACCTCACACCAGTCAGATTGGCCATGATCCAAAACTCAGATGACAGCAGATGCTGGCAAGGCTGCGGAGAAAGAGGAACACTTCTCCACTGTTGGTGGGGTTGGAAATTAATACAACCACTCTGAAATCAGTCTGGCGATATCTCAGAAAATTGGATATAGTGCTACCTGAAGACCCAGCTATTCCACTTCTGGGCATATACCCCAAAGACACTTTAATACACAACAAAGATATATGCACCACAATGTTCATAGCAGATCTATTTATAATAGCCAGAAGCTGGAAAGAAGCCAGATGTTCTTCAGAAGATGAATGGATACAAAAATTGTGGTACATTTACACAATGGAATACTTACTACTCAGCCACCAGAAACAATGACTTAACCAAATTCTTAAGAAAATGGCTGCATCTAGAGAATATCATCCTGAGTGATATAACCCAGTCACAAAAGAACAGACATAATATGCAGTCACTGATATTGGGATGCTAACCCCAGTGGCTTGCACTCCCCCAGAAACAACTCACAGACTGTATGAAGTCCAAGGAATAAAAAAAACAAAAAAAAATATTTACAAAACAAGAAGACTTTGACTATTTCAATGTTGTGTTTTGTTTTGCATGTACTTTACGCTTATTATAACTATTAGGTTTTCAATGCACACTGTCAAGCCCTTGAAAAAATCAAGTACTGACTAAAAAATATATTCACATAGTTTTATGTAAAAATTATTTTAATATCTGAAAAAAGAGCACTGACAAAAATGTTTAATTTTAAGCAAAAAATGTTTAAAATCTGTACATTTATCTTTGTTTTGTAAAATATAATCGTTTTAAAAAATAAAAAAAAGAAAAAAGAAAAGAAAACAAAACAAGAAAAATAGAAAGAGCTTAATATAGTCATCTAAGTAATGTTATTCTGGAAATAACACAAAGGAAATGAAAGAACACATATTTTATCTCATATATGGATTTGAAACTTTAAATATGTTTATTAAAATTAAGTATTACTTTTAGTCAAGAAGGAGTAAGTGGCTATGTGAATGGGAGGTTTCATAGGAAGGACTAGAGAACACATATGTAATATGTTGAGCAATAGATAAAGAAATTTTAGTTATTTCTCTTTGTAAAATCTTAGTACAAATTTCTTATATATTTCTCCAATCTATATGCATTTCTATATTAAATCCTAATTTCTTTAGTTGAAGTTACATCTTTACAATCAAAATCACACAATAATACATATATACATGCAAAAATTTAAAAGCAACCTTATTACATAATATCATATGTAGAATAGCTTGGAAATCCATTTAATAAGAATAAATGTATTACATATATAGCCTAAGATTTTATAGTACACAAAAGGCTTTCTACAAAATAAGGTAATTATATTAGCAAATAGAAAACCAGGAAGGAAGACACATATTTATTAATCAATTTATTTTTGTTTATTGTTGAAGTGAAGAATACATAGAAAAATATATTCCAGATGTTAAAACAACAATAAAAATTCCCCCCAAACCAATTGCATTTAAAATATTGGTAATTTTTTAAAGCAGAGTGAAACATTTTATTTTTCATGATTACCAATTTTAGTTTTTGAAAGACTAAAGGTACAATTCATTCATTAAAGTATCATAAGTAGCAGTGAATTTATTTTGTCATAAGTATAACCCAGTGATAAAAATAATAATCAATATAATGAACTTTTCTATTACCATATATGATTATTTTTTCAGTACTAGGAATATATTATACCCTAATTATATAACATCCACCATTTTCTTCAGGAAACTTAGTTGTTATTTGAATTATTTTTGTAATGAAATGTTACTTAAATTTCCTGTTTTTAAAAGTGTCTACCCATAAATAAATTAGGAAACTACAGTATACAAACTGAAGTATTACACAATGAACTTGGAAACAAGAAAATTCATTACTAGGCCTGAAAAATTTCAACCATATTATGGTATTTCAAATAACACTATTACAGAGTAAAACTGATGTAGAATTTTTCTGTCATGAGGCATAAAGTATTAAAAGTAGTCACTTAGAATATAGAAAACTTATTACAACTTCAAGTGTTTTAATTTATTTTTGACATTTTGTGTGCTGATATGTATCTCTTCTGGACAATATATTATGTTCCAACAAGAGGTTACATATCCTAAAGATGTCTCTACAAATTGACCTATTTATACAAGCTGGAATCATTGTTCTTAAATAAAGTTTAACTTGAGTTGTCTTTTACTAATTTTCATTCTATACTGTTCAAGTACTCTACCATTACAATTACAGACTAATTCTCCTTTCTGCTAAAATACTAAATATGATTTGCTTTTTAGATGCTATAGTTTTTCATTCATACGATTTTAAAATTGCTGTATCACCTTGATGATTATTAAATAATTGCCATGCTGGAAAATTTCATTTTCCCATAGATTTCCACTATGTTATACAGTGTAATTTTTCTTGCTCCAGTTAGTTTTATGTTTGCATGGTATACTTTTATTACTTCCTCTGATTTCAATTTATATTCTTGTACCAAATTTAATCTCTCAAAATAAAACTACCCAAATATATCCTTACACATTTCTTCATATCAATAATCTGAATAATTGTAAAGAGCTCCACTTGGATATATAGTACAGGATGGCCTCATGGCATTACTGGGAAGGGAGACCCTTGGTCTTCTGGAGGCTTTATGACACAGGATAGGATAATGCTTGGCCTCTGAGTCAGGAGTGGGTAGGCAGGTGGTGAAGCATCCTCATAAAGGCAGGGGAGTGAGAGAAGAATAAAGGGGGATTGTGGAGGGGGAAACTGGGAAGGTGGATAACATTTGAAATTTACATAAATAAAATAACTAATAAAAAGTGTGAAACCACAATAAATAAATAATGTTTTTTTGTTTTTCAGTAGATACATGTAACACCTATAAAAACCTGGGTTATTTTTATTTTTAACTTCTGTAAGGTGATATCTTTATACAGCAAAATGGGTACTGGATAAATTGAGGCCTGTCATTGAATGAGAAGGAAGAATGGGTGGGAACAAAGTTTTAGAAAGAAATAAGGACCCAGAACAAGGAGGAGGGCCTGGGTGGAACATGGAGGCAGATGTAAAGCTTCTTCTTTGCACATAGATATAAGTCGTTATGAATATTTTTAAGTGATGAGTGTGCACAGAATTTTGCACTGTCTAGACGGGAAAATGATACCAATTGGATCAGAGGTTATTGTGTGGTGTTTCTTTCACGGGGTGACTTAATTGAATTCAAGAGAAGGTGCAATGGTGGGACACACCAAGCCCGTTTTGGAATTGAGATGTGAGGAACTGGTGAGGAACTGTAAGCAAAAGCAGTGTTGTCACATTAGAAATGCTTGCCGACCACGCGGGTCAGAGAGCCACGGAGATAAATTAGATCCTATGGCCTTATGGGACTGGAAGTAGCATAGGAGCAGCCGCATGGGTCAGAGCAGTGAGGCACGGGAACAAGTCATACCACCATGTTTTAACCTCCATTGTAGCTCACCACCCAACAGAGGTAGCGAAAAAGGAAAGGGTATGGGGGAAGTGGACCAACGGGTCTTGTCTCAGCACATGCATCTGTTTCATCTGTTATCACTTTGCCAATCAGCATGAGTCCTTGGAAGAAGCAATAAACCTCAGCACACTGCCAGAACTTATTTGGTCCATTTTTCTTTATGGAGTCCAGACAAATCCAGCCAAACTATGCAATGAAAGGTAGACCAATACATGTGCGTTGTTAGAATCCGTCATGACTTTCACATCCATCGCCTCACATACTTGCTTTAGCAGAACATCCTTTCGTCTGTATGTATTTCAGGGAAACATTCATGAGTCTGACTTGGCCTTTCACACCTGCTTCCACTCAGGAAAACACCCCATCAAGTGTTTACCTCAGCAAAACATCATTCAATACAACTGACTTTCCAAAGAATCCTTCAGTTTCTACTTCAATACATGGCAATTCTTTGCCATTTGATGAGTTAAAATTTTGTTTCAGAAACATATATTTAGCTTAATAATTCAGGTGACCCTTACTCTAAGATCATGAATTTCTCTTTATGTGTTATTCTTTCTGAAATATCTTCCTTGGATTATATACTTCTAACACCCCTGCCCCATATCCTGGATTCTCATTTTCAGGTCCACAACTCAAATAATTCAGTATGAAGTAAGTTAAATACTCTTTTTATAGGTCACCTTCAAAATTCTTTTTATACATTAAAGTGGGCCCCTGAGAAGCTTGATCATTTTATACATGCAATTCTGCGAATTCAGATGATTCATCTTTAAAATCATTATTCTGTGCATTTTATTTTTTCAGTTTCTATCTTGGAAATATATACTACAACTATTATTTTATATTGTACTTATTACTCCATTAAACCAATAGACTTATTTGAATACATAGTAAATATAAGTTGGCATTTATGACTAATATTCAGTTGGCACAATTCATCTTTCTCATAATTACTATGACCTGAACAATGAGAACATTTTAGACTATGCTAAACTGATACAAGTACATTCCACCAACATGTTTTGTGAGCCAGCAACTCATATAAGAATACTTTATGTCATAATATCATGCATGAAATATATTTCCTGAAATATAATATTAATAGTGTACTTTCAAATTTTGCATGTTTCCTAGAGAACTCACTAAAATGAATCTAGAAAGTCATTATCATGAAGTTGTCTCACATTTAGAGCAACTTCAGTTCGTATATAATTTGATGAGTACAAATTTAGCACTAAAATATTAAAAACTTCCGATTAATTTTAAACACCGCCATTTATGTAATATTACTCTGATATCCTGAATTGTCAATCTCTTTGAAAGTGAAAAAAATCCCTTTATGGAACACATGCACAGAGAGTGGAGGACACAGTAATGGCTCACTGAATGATTTGACATTTCCAGTCAACCATAGTTGTCTAATTGTCCTTTCCTAGTTGTACCATCAGCAGGATTGCCAGGATCAGAGAGACAGTATTAGCACAGACATTTCTTTCTACAGACGCTCATGCTGTCTGGCAGCCTTTTCAAACTCCAAGGACATTTTTTCAGTTTACAAGCAGTCTTTCTCTTAAAATAAATTATCCCGTTCCCACTATGCATGTTAAGTTCATGCCTGTGGCATTTTTAGAAGCAGAGCCACAAACCATAGGAAAGGGAAATTTAATGGTAGCCTGACAGTTCCCTATCTTTAACTAAGAAAATGTTGTCACTATTAGATGGTATTCTTCAGGTAATACTGATTAGGTCAGCTCTGTAGAGCAGGCTAATTACAAGATGTGTTTCTGCTGACAAATTATAAAGTAGGCTTATACATGCTATAGAAATAGAGACAAAGAGCTATCAGTGAACATCGTTGCTTCAATTGAATAAATAAGAAATTGGTTTTCTTAGCACAGTTTAGATTACATATGTGAAACATACATCCTGTACCAATCTATGACTCTGGAAAATAAAATTTATTTATTTATGATATTTAAATTTACGTATATTGAAATTAAGCAATTTTCCTACTAGGCTATCTGATACATAGTATATATTTACCAAGCCAAATCAATTTTATTTCATTAGAAGTGAGGAAAAACTGTTTCTGTAAATAAAATTTACATAGGACCAGGATCTTTTGTTTGGCCAACTTATATATAGATTTTTAATTGAAAATCTGGGAGTAGTCATATATAGTGAATAAGTAGATTCCTTCACTAACATGGACAGAAATCTGAGATCATTTTGTAGCATTTTCCAAAAGAAGTACAAAAAAACCCTAATAACCAGGTTAATTATGGCAGCACATAATTTAGACCAAGCATCTGGTAAGCTAAGATGAGGAATGCTACTCTTGAAACTACCTGTTCTTGTTGAATTTAGTCTATTCTGGGATATGTGTTTAAAGCTCTCTCAAAAACCAATACAAATTTTGATTTGTTTCCATTCTAAAATGATTTATCTTCTTTAAATAACTTTCATATAAGTTTCCAAATGTCTTATTTTTCCTGCTTAATAACAGGTAATTTAATCAAAAAAGTATGCTGAAATTTTACAAATACCTTAAAAACACAAATTACTTAATATTTGGGATTATATATTTTATTGATCATTATGATGAGTCAAAATAATATGGGTGTTATAAATGTAACTTATTCTTTTATAACTCTGATGTTGTTAATGTAAAAAAAAGCAAAAAAGTAAATAACTATGAAAACAATGACTTATCTGGCTTCTAGTTGGGGACACTTCAAATGAGAACAGTTTCTGCATCACATTCGTCTCAGAGGATGGTCTATGGTGACATAAATGATAGGTGAACTAGGGAATGAGGAAGGGATAACATTCCTGAGGGTGAAGCATAGAAGTACTCAGCCCAATGCTTCCTAAAAGCTTATTTTAATGAGAACCCCTTTATGCCCCATGAGAAATGCCCTTCTTTCAGAATAGAAGACTATTAGGCATTCACAATTTCCCTTACATTTACATACTAAGTTTAGACTCTGACCTCACTGAGACAGAGCCAACCACAGTCAAGCCATAATGGGCACCATAATTTTAACTGTTGATCAAATAGAAGTCAAGAGTTCATTAGTAGTAATTATCAATTAGGAATTGACAGCAAGGGAGAACATTACTCAAGTTTGTCAGGACTATTGTTAGGCACAAGAAAATTTAATGTCTTACTGTACTAGGGGATGACCATATAGCTAATATGTTTGCTATCTTACAAAGATAGAACAAACAATTTTAGAAGGCAAGGAGTTGATAATTATTAGAGACGATTGAATCATTTACCCCATTACAGCAAGATGAAGTATATTTCCTGTCCTCCATTTATGAGGGAATCAATTTTGAACAAGTTGAAGGTAACCACAAGTGGATGAAGGTCATGAATGCAGTGGCCAGAAGATATGATTGATTAGAACTCATTGCCAATCTCTGGCCATATATTCATCCTGTATTCTTTTTCCATAATATTCCCCATCCATGTGATGCAACTTATAGATAGCGCATTTGGACCAGAGTACATGAGGGTGACTCTGCACTTTGATTGGTTGTAAGCCCTTCATTAATTCATGCATATTACATAAATTTAAGCTGTTCTGATGATGTCTACTTACTACACTAATCTAAAGTTACAAACTTAAGTATATAGAAGTCAGTTTGACACCATGTACATTTAGCCAAAAAAACAGTTGTGCATTTTCTCATAAGACTTACAACTTTGTAAGCTATGGTTTTTTGAATTAGTGCCAGAATTAAATATGAGTTCTCTAATAAGAGCAGGATATAAAACTATTCAGAAACTGTTACTTTATGCCACTATTGCATTGTCAGGCAAGTAATATTTATAGCTTGTGTATGTCATAGCTTAATAGACCAGTTAATGAATATTTACTTCCAATCAGTAATCAAGCAAAAAAAAGTTTTCACAGCACCTTCATTATCTGAAACATAGCATTTTAAAGGGAAATACACACACATACACACACACAGAGATCATGAGCACATGCACACACCTGTGGTTTTGTGTGTGTTTGTGTGTGTGTGTGTGTGTGTACAGTGTTCTCTTTTTGTATCCAAAAATAGTACACAAAATATGATATATATGTAGAAAAAACACATATAGACATAAAATAAAATTTTAAAACTTTATATTAGAGAAATTATAAAGAATTTTAAATAAAATTAAAATCTTTTATAATTTTTATATTGACATTGTAAATTATTTTCAAGTTTTTCTAAACTTCAAAAGTTGGTTAAATAATTTTATTAATGCTTAGGGATTAAAAAATGTTAAGTATACCTTGCAAAAAAAATAGATTGAGTGCATAAATGATATTGGTGAGCCCTGGGAAGCAAGATTAATTACAAAGGACTTCATCCCAGTATTGCTTCTTGGAGCTGATATTCCTTTCCTGTCACTATTACATAGCCTAAGGATTCCTGGTCATTTCACTCAACTTATTAAGCATAATTCTTGCAGATCAATAAAAAATTAACTTTATAAATTAACATTATTTTGACAAACTAATAATTTTCCAGAATTCCTGATTGAATTCAAATAATTTTTCAAAGAATGTTTTAAGAGATGGTCTAAGTTGTTTTGCTGGAAAGATAGAATGAAGAGAGAATCAAGAGAAGAATGTGGCAGTTCTTCATAATACTGAGTAAAGATTGCATAATAAGAAACACAATGAGCTTTCATAATTACATTTAAATAGAAATAGGCTTAGAACAAATTTGTGTTCAATGAAACTATATTCAAGTCATGACAAAGTCATAGATGATTTAAAGGTGAAGCAAGCGACAGACATGCACTATGGTAAGTCAAAGCCAAGTGAACACTGTTGACCTTATAATGTGCTTATAGTAGGAAACACTATTTTGAATTTGTTATGGGTACTTTTCTGAAGCTAGCCTTTTTTTGTAACATTTTATCGATGATGTAACACTTTCTTACACAGAGAATTTTTGACTAAACTGTATACTTAACTGAAAGCAGTAAAGGAAGATTATTAAGCCATTTTCTGTTTTATCCAGTGCATATCTATTTCCTTTCTTTTTTATCCTCTCTGGTGCAAAAGGAATTAATAAACTGTCTAGTGAGAGACTTCTGGCTGACTCACCTGAGGACAGAGGACTAGCTATCAATCCTTTCACTTAATTCCTCTCCACTAAACACCACATGTTAATTCCCCAGAATTCAGCATTAATTTAAACACAGAACAGTAAGAGTTGGTTTTAGCACAGAATAGTAAGAGTTAAGTTTCCCTAGTATATAATTATTTAATCATAAATTGTTAAATTGATATTGATTAGTAAAACACAACTGGCATTAATTACTAGAAACTACTAGCATTTGGTCTTAGGATAGTGAAGAGTTTTATAAAGGTAAATATTATCAAAATTAAGCTATTTTTGCCCAGAATTTACAACTTCTGTCACAGCAACCATCATTGCATTCCAAACCTCTAAACCTCATAGATACTTGGAAGGTCTCCTGCAACTCCATGTTTCCTAGGCATCTTATTTCACAAGATAACCCACACTAAATTAAAGAAAAATGGCAGTTTTGGAGTTCATGTAGACATATACACTTATGTACATGTACGTATGTTTATTTGTCTGTGTATGTGTCTCTCATGCCAATCAAAATATTTAATATTGCATTAAGAACATAACTGAAAAAGAGTTATAAAATAACACCTTAAACCATCGCAATTACACATTGTTTTCTCAAAAGGGTAATTGATTCCATTTTTAGTATATTACCACTGATGGAGTAATTTTCCTATCAAACACATAGGGTAATGAATAGTTATATCTTAGTAAAATATGAAACTATTTCAACAATCATACTGCACTGTAGTCTAAAATTTGTAAGATAATCATAATTTTAAGAAGAATAGATAATTTAACAAACTATCAAAATGTTTTACCTACTTAGGATGTATTCTGAATATGTTCCTTAATTTTTTTCCCCTTGTGTGACAGTAGTTGTGTGAGAAAAAAAGGAGATGAGCATTCTCTTGTAGCACACTTTTAAGGCAATGACTGTGCAAATAATTCTGATTCTGATGGCTCTTTGAAGCAAATGTTAACAACACAGATTTCAAAATCCCCTTGCTTGGAAAAGTTCAACCTACTCTGATGAAAAACATTACCTTTTACATTGACAATGAACCTATTTGTGTAAGGACATTTATTGGTTAGATATATTTCTTTTTTTTAAACAACTTTATTTTACAAAACAAAGATAAATGTACAGATTTTAAACATTTTTTGCTTAAAATTATACATTTTTGTCAGTACTTTTTTCATATTTTAACATAATTTTTACATAAAACTATATGAATATATTTTTTTAGTCAGTACTTGATTTTTTTGAAGGTTTGATTGTATGCCTTGATTATGTTTATATATTGAATGTAATTTATTTATCAGTCAAGGATAGGTCTTGTAAACTGAGCTATGTGCAGATATTTAAAAATAAATATTTCCTTCCTAATTTAGAGCAACATTTTAAAATTAATCAAAGCATATTTTAGGAAACTCTGCTCATGACTGCTGTATTGGCATCATCTGGTCCTATCATTCTCTCCTTCTCTCCTCATGATTAAACTCATGACCCCATTCATCATTATTGATGATTGTCATGTTTTCTATGAAAACTTTCAAGAAATATATTAGTTAAGGGCTAGAGAGATAGCTTACCAGTTACAGTACTTAGTGTGCAAATCGGAGAGCAAAGATTTAGAATCCTTCAAGCATGCCCAATACAGTGACCACTTACTGTAAATCCAGTCTTGTGAAGGAAGAAAGGATAAAAGGTGCATACAGAGACTACTGTGTCAGGGATCACTCTCATTGGTGAGAGACCTGCTTCAAAATGATTGAAGTAGGCAGTGATCAAGGAAGATTCCTGACTTTAACTAACTTCTCTACACACATCTATATGAGTGCAACCATACCTTCACTAATGCATATGTCCAAACTCAGATAACAACAGATGCTGGCAAGAATGTGGCAATAAAGGAACACCCCTCCACTGTTGGTGGGGTTATAAACGAATACAACCTCTCTGGAAATTTGTCTGGCGGTTCCTCAGAAAATTGTACATAGTACTACCTGAAGACCCAGTTATCCCACTTCTGGGCAGAGAAGCTCCACCATACAACAAAGATATATGCACCACAGTGTTCATAGCAGCCCTATTTATAATAGCCAAAAGATGGAAAGAACCCAGATGTCCTTCAATAGATGAATGGATACAAAATTTTTGTACATTTACACAATGGAGTACTACTCAGCTACCAGAAACAATGACTTTATGAAATTCTTAAGAAAATGGATGGAACTAGAGAATATCATCCTGAGTTAAGTAACCCAGTCACAAAAGAACAAACATGATATGCAGTCACTGATAGTTGGATGCTAGCTTCACAAAGTACTGAATACCCCAGAAACAATTCTCAGACCATTCATAGCTCAAAAAGAACGAAGGCCAAAATGTGGAAGCCTCGGTCATTCTTAGTAAAAAATAATAGCTTATAGAAGCCTCTCAGAGTGTGGTACACCTAGACCTTAAATCATTAATTATTCATGACCTAAGAATTTAGCCTTGTGGTCATCCTTGGTATTTAAAAATCATTATGTTTAATTTTTACCAAGAAAACATGGAATATTTTCATGTTACATTTGTTTTACATGTACTTTATGCTCATTGCAACTAGCAAACTTTGAATGAATACTATCAAACCTTTAAAAATAAAAAAATGATTTTGAAATCTATACATTTGTCTCTGTTTTTTAAAATAAAGTTGTTTAATTTTTTATAAAGACAAAAATAAATAAGATAGAATTTAGTTTATATTTTGGAAGAGAGAACTGTACTATACTCTGAGCAACTGTTAAATACACAAGTGTTCAAATATACTTAAGAATTTTGTTGAAAACTTAAAATGTGTATTTCTACTCAATATAATTAACTTAACTGAATTTACTTATAAATAACAATAGATTTTTAAAATTTTTTAACTATTTACTAAACTTGCATCAAATTAAATTACTCATTAAAAATAATTAAAATTTCTAATGGACTGTAAAAAAATCACAAAAAAGAAGTGATATTAAAGCACTTAATGCAGTACAGAAAATGTTTTAAATGGTTGAAATTTTTATTGTATATAAAATAATAAATTTATATTTATTAATAATAATTAAAGCAAACAAACTTACATAAATATATAAAACATTGCTTATGAATGTGAAACTTACTATGCAACAAAATTTACTATGAGCAGAGATCCAGGCATACAGGCCTGGTGAGACTGAACCACAAGTAGCCAGGGCTCAGAGAGGTCTGGGCCAAGCACACAGAAAGCACACAACTCCTGCCCCCATATTGGATCAGGGAAGAAAGAAATCTGCGATAGAGACTTGGTTTCCACCTGGAGGGCCCATGCATGGGGACCAAACACTCAGTCCATCTGCCACCAGAAACAACAAAAATCAAGGGACACAGGCAAGTTACACAGGAGAGACATGAACCAATCACTGACAGCAAGACACACATAATCACAGAAAACAAGACAGCAAGAGGAAAGCAAAAGAACTTAGCCAATCGAAACCAAGACAACCTGGCAACACCAGAACCCAGATCTCCCATCACAGCAAACAGCAAAATGCCAAACACTCCAGAAAAAAAAGACTTAGACCCAAAATTTTACCTCAAGATGATAATAGAGATCCTTAAACAAGAATGGGAGCAAAAGCATAAAGAAATAGAAGCTTTTACAGAGGAAACAAGAAAAACACTCAAAGAAATAAAAGAACTAGAGGAAGACAGAACTAACGAGATGAAGAATTGAAGAAGAAATTTAAAATGGAAATGGAAACAATGAAAAAAACAATAAAAGAGACAACCCTGTAGGTAGAAAACCTTTAAGAGAAATCAAGTGTCACGTGCCCACGCTTCCCGCCGATAGGAACAGGCGTGCAACAAACAAACAGATTCTTCTGCGGACAACCTTTATTGTACAGCACTCTGAGCAGGGAACTTCTTGAGCAGGAAACTTCTCTCTGAGCCGGGGACTCCCTACCGGGTTCTACTGTCTAGGCAACCTCTCACGTGCAGTCTCCCATGTGCGATCTCTCTGTCCACTCTCTCTCCACGTGGGACCTCCCACAATCTCTCCTATCGGGTCTCTCTCCACATGGTATCTCTTTGCCATCCCTCCACGTGGGGTCTCCCGCAATCTCTCCACTATCTTCCTCTTCTCCTCACGTGGGGGAGAAATGCACTCCTATATATGCCTAGGAGACTCGTGTCGCTACCTGATTGGTGCGCCCTCCAGTAACTCAATAGTATGCCCCGAGAGCAGGCTATGACATATGTGGCACATGCGCATTAAGTCTCTTGGCGGAGCAACAGCTCTGTTTGCTGAGTTCTCGGCGGGAAGCCTGCACCATGTTTGGGTGTGGCACAAACGGCTCCCTACAATCAAGAGTCACAGATGGAAGTATTTCCAACAGACTACAAGAGATGGAAGAGAGAATCTCAGGGGCCGAAGACAACATTGAAAACATAGACAAAACAGTCAGAGAAGATGCAAAAACCAAAAAACTCCTAACTCAAAATGTCCAGGAGATCCAGGACACAATGAGAAGACCAACCTAAGGATAAAAGGAATAGAAGGGGGAGAAGAATATCAACTAAGATATACAGTAAATATCTTCAACAAAATCATAGAAGAAAACATTCATACCCTTAAGAATGAGATGACCATGAGCAAAAAATAAGCCTGCAGAATTCCAAATAGAGTGGACCAGAAGAGAAATTCCTCCCAACACATAATAGTCAAAATGCCAAGTGCCCAAAGCAAAGAAAGGATATTAAAAGCAGTAAGGGAAAAACGTCATGTAACATATAAAGGCAGACCAATAAGAATCACACCCGATTTCTCAACAGAGACTATGAAAGCTAGAAGAGCCTGGGCAGACATCATGCAGACCCTAATAGACCACAAGTGTCATCCCAAGCTGCTATACCAAGCAAAACTCTAAATCAACATAGATGGAGAGACCAAGATCTTCCAGGACAAAACTAAATTTACAGAACATCTGAACACAAAGATAACACTACAACCAATTATAGGTAGAAAACCCAATACAAGGGGGGAAATTACATCTTAGTAAAAACAAGAAAATACATAAGCAAGAAGAACAAAAGAAGAGATACACACAGGCACAATTCTAAATCTAAAAACAAAAATAGCAGGAAACAGCAACCACTATTTATTAATATCTGTTAACATAAATAAGCTCAATTTCCAAATAAAAAGACATAGACTTTTATGTCTTTTATATATATATGCTCCAAACAATAGAGCACGCAAATTCATAAAAGAAACCCAACTAAAGCTCAAAAATACATTGCACCACACACAATAATAGTGGGAGACCTCAAAATCCCACTCTCATCAATTGACAAATCATGGAAACAGAAACTGACCAAGGACACAGTGAAACAAGCATAAGTTATGGACCAATTGGAATTAATAGATATCTATAGAACAGTTCATCCTAAAACAAAAGAATACACCTTCTTGTCAGCAACTCAATGCACCTTCCCCAAAACTGACCATGTAATCCAACACAAAACAAGACTCAATAGGAAAAAAGAAGATTGAAATTCTTCCATGCATCCTATCAGATCACCATGGCCTAGGGCTGGTCCTTAATAACAACACAAACAACAAAAAGCCTTTATACACATGGAAACTAAACAATGTTCTATGAAACGATAACATGGTCAAAGAAGAAAGAAAGAAAGGATTTCTAGAATTTAATGAAAATTAAAACAAAACATACCCAAACCTATGGGATGCAATAAAAGCTGTTCTGAGAGGAAAACTCATAGCTCTCAATGCTTCAAAAAAAAAAAAAAAAAAAAAAAATGGAGAGAGCATACACTAGCAACTTGATAGGACAGTTAAAAGCTCTAGAACATAAGGAAGCAGATACATATAGGAGGAGTAGACAGTAAGAAAATATCAAACTCAGAGCAGAAATTGAAAAATAGAAATAAAAGGAAGCATTCAAAGAATCAACAAAACCAAGAGCTGGTTCTTTGAGAAAATTAACAAGATTTATAAACCCCTAGCTAGACTAACTAGAGGGCAAAGAGAGAGTATACAAATTAACAAAATCAGAAAGGAAAGTGAAAACATAACAATTGAAACTGAGGAAATTCAAGAAATCATCAGATCCTACTAAAAAAGCCTATACTCAACAAAGTTTGAAAATCTGTAAAAAATGCACGAATGTCTAGACAGATACAAGATACTGAAGTTAAATCAGGACCAGGTAAACCATCTAAATAATCCCATAACACCTAAAGGAATAGAAGCAGTCATCAAAAGGCTCCCAACCAAACAAAGCCCAGGTTCAGATGAGTTCAGTGCCAAATTCTATCAGACATTTATTGACTACATAATACCAATACTCTCCAAACTATTCCACAAAATAGAATCAGATGGAATACTATATAACTCATTTTTCTAGGCAACAATAACCCATGTTCCTTAAGCACACAAATACCCTCCAAGAAAAGAGAACTTCAGAGCAATCTTAATTATGAACATTGATACAAAAATAATCAACAAAAGCCTTGCAAATCAAAACCAAGCACACATCAAAATGATCATTCACCATTATCAAGTAGGATTCATCCCTGAGATGCAGGGATGGTTTAATATACGGAAATCCGTCAACGTAATCCATCATATAAACAAACTTAAAAAAAAAACTCACATGGTCTTCTCACTAGACGATGATAAAGCATTTTAAAATTCAACACCCCTTCATGTTAAGTCTTGGAAAGAACAGGAATCCAAGGTCCATACATATACATAATAAAATCAATATTTAACAAACCAATAGCCAACATCAAACTACATGGTGAGAACCTTGAAGCAATCCCACTTAAATCAGAGAGTAGATATGACTGCCCACTAGCCCCATATCTATTCAACATAGTACTGGAATTCCTGGGTCGAACAATTAGAGAGCAAAAGGAAATCAAAGGGATAAAAATTTTGAAGGAAGATGTAAAAACATCACTGTTTGAAGATCACATTACAGTGTATGTAGGTGACCCCAAAAAGTCCACCAGAGAACACCTACAGCTGATAAACAAGTGCAGCAAAGTGGCTAGATATAAAATTAACTCAAACAAATCAGTAGCCTTCCTCTACTCAAAGGACAAACATGTGGAGAAAGAAGTTAAGGAAAAGATAACCTTTGAAATAGTCACAAACAATATGAAATACTTTTGAATTTCATATTCTGTGAATCTAGCTAAGCAAGAAAAGGACCTGTATGGCAGGAACTTCAAATCGCTAACCAAGGAAATCCAGGAAGATCTCAGAAAATTGAAAGATCTCTAATTTTCATCGATTGAAAAGAACAACATTGTAAAAATGGCCATCTTACCAAAAGCATTCTAGAGATTCAATGCAATCCCCATCAAAATTCAAACCCAAATCTTCATAGAGTTGGAAAGAGCAATGTGAAATTTCATCTGGAATAATAAAAGACCTAGAATAGTGAAATCCATCCTCAACACTAGGAAAACATCTGTGGGAACCACTATACCTGATCTCACACTATATTACAAGGCATTGTGTTAAAAACTGGAAGGTGCTGGTACAGAGATAGGCATGTTGATCAGTGGAATAGAATAGAAGATCCAGAAATGAGCCATCACATATATAGTCACTTGATTTTTGACAAAGGAGTTGTAAACATTCAATGACAAAACGACATCCTTTTCAACAAATGTTAATGGTCCAACTGGCACTCAGCATACAGAAGAATGAAAATATATCCTTTCTCATCCTTCCTGTTCAAAGCTCAAGTGCAAGTGGATCAAAGATCTCTACATTAAACCAGGTACACTGAAACTATTAGAAGAAAAAGTAGGGAAAACCTTAGAACACATAGGCACAGGAGAAAATTTCCTGAGCAGAACACCAATGGCTCATGTCTTAAGGTCAAATATCCAAAAATGTTATTTATTGAGATTGCAAAGTTGTTTTAAGGCTAAGGCCGCTGTCAAAAAATCAAAATGGCAGCCAACTGATTGGGAAAATATCTTTACCCACCCCACATCTGATAGAGGCATAATATTCAAGGTATACAAAGAACACAAGAATTTAGACACCAGATAATCAAACAACCCTATTAAAAAATGGGGTAAAGAGCTAAACAAAATGTTCTCAATTGAGCAATTTTGAATGGTGGAGAAGCATCTAAAGAAGTGCTTGACATCCTTAGCCATCAGGGAAATGCAAATCAAAACAAAAAGTGTGGTACATTACACAAGGGAGTACTACTCAGCTATCAGAATTAATGACTTAATGAAATTCTTATGAAAATGGATGCATCTAGAGAATATCATCCTGAGTGAGATAACCCAGTCACAAAAGAACAGACATATTATACACTAACTGATAATGGGATACTAACCCCAGAAAGCTCTGAACACCCCAGAAACAAATCACAGACTGTGTGAAGTTCAAAAAAAAAAAAAAAAAAAAGGATAAAACCACTATGCTCAATCCTTACACACCAAGACAAGAAAACTTTGACTAATTCCAGGTTACATCCTCTTTTTCATGTACTTTACACTCATTGTAACTTGTAAGACCTTAATGCACACTATTAAACCTTTGGAGAAAAAAAAAAAATGCCACCCACTGACATAAATGCAATCGTATACTTTTATGCGATAATGCTTAAAATTTGTTCATTTATCTCTTTTTTAAAATAAAGTTCTTCAAAAAAATTACATAAAATAAATTTAAACAAAACAACTCTGAGATTCTACCTCACACCAATCAGAATTGCTAAGATCAAAAATTCAGATGACAGCAGATGCTGGCAGGAATGCAAATATAGAGGAACACTTCTCCATAGTTGCTGGGGTTGTAAACTGATACAACCACTCTGGAAATCAGTCTGGCAAGTGTTCAGAAAAGTGGAAATAGTACTACCTGAGGACTCAGTTATTCCACTTCTGACCCCATACCCCAGCGATGCTCCAACATACAACACAGACACATGCACCATAATGTTCATAGAAGCCCTGTTTATAATAACCAGAAGTTTGAAAGTAATCAGATGTCCTTCAGTAGATGAATGGATACAAAAATTGTGGTATGTTTATACAATGGAGTACTACTCAGCTAACAGAAACAATGACTTTGTGAAATTCTTAAGAAAATGGATGCATCTAGAGAATATCATCCTGAATGAGGTAACCCAGTCACAAAAGGACAGACATAAAATGCCGTCTCTGATACTTGGATGTTAACCCCAGAAAGCTCTGAACACCCAAGAAATAACTTACAGACTATATAAAGTTCAATAAAACAAAGGCAAAAAAATAATGAAAAATCATTTTGCTTAATCTTTACATACCAAGAAAACTTTGACTATTTCCAGGTTACATCTTGTTTTACATGTCCTTTATGCTCATTGTAACTAGTAAGATTTTTAAGGCATACTATCAAAACTTTAAAAAAAAAATCAAGTACTGTCAAAAATGTATTTGTATACTGTTATGCAAAAATGCTTTTAAAATCTATGCGTTTGTCTTTGTTTTTAAAATAAAGTTGTTCAATTAAAACATTGCTATATACTAAATTACTATATTTATAAGTGTCTTTAAGCACATGTTATGATAAAATATTTAATCTATATCTGTTTATTTTGCATTAACACCATTCTAACTTGAATGGTTTTCCACTTACTTTAAAATAGCAAACATCTAGGCAGAAAACCAGATAATTTATTGAAATTTAGTCACTATTTAGATACAAAAAAAGAGTAAGTATATGCCTGTTCAGGCTTGGTTTGAAACTCTACCTCTCAGGCTCATGTATTTGAAACAACTTCCGGCACTTCTTTGGATGCTTTTTGTTTTGGAAACTTTTATGTTTTCTTGACACATGTTAACGCCATCTGAGAGGAGGATGATACTCCCACAGACCCATGGTAGTTAAAGAGAAGGAAGGTCTAAGCCAGGATGCTGGATCACATTTAGATGGGAGTGTGCCTTTGTAAAGGCAACTGGAGGGGAAGGAGAGTTCTAAGCAGGATGGGGTAAATGGATAACATCCACAATGTAAATACAGAGTATCTAATTAAAAATTCAGACTACATTATTTTTAAAACTAATTAATGTTTCCCAACTGTAGGAAAAAAAAGAGAGAATAAAATAGTCATAAGAGGCACAGATAGGGAAGGAAATAGTTGAGTGTGGGTCACAGGGGGTCAGGAACTAGAAGGGGGGTAGAAAGTGTCAGGAAAATAAATGGAAATCTGGAGCTGCCAGGGGTCTAGATGGGTAGGAAAATTTTTCTAAGAAGGCTCAAGTACCTGGGTTGAGAGGAGGTTCCAAGGATTCAATGCAGGTGACTAACAGTGGCTACATGGAACCTGAAATGGCCACCTCCTATAGCCAGGCAGGACCTTAGGAATGGATCAGGGCATCAATGCACCCGCAAAACATTTGGTGCCAAATGTGTCCTGTCTAAAAGCAGTTCAGGGATAAAGACAGGGCAGAGACTAAAGTATAACTTGGAGAAATTTTTCTAGCCTGAAGAAAGAGTCGCCTATAAACATACAAGAAGCTTACAGAACATCAAAATGTTTGGGCCCAAAACAAAAGAAAAATAATCCTCTCACCACATAAAAATTGAAATACCACATGTACAGAACAAAAAAATATTAAAACCTGCAAGAAAAAACAAGCCCAAATAATATATAAAAATAGTCCTATTAGAATAACACCTGAGTGCTCTAAATGTCAGAAGGGCCAGAGCAGATAAACAATATCAATAGGCATATAATTCCTATAGAATAGAGGTAGTCACTAAAACTCTACTAACCAAAGAATGTGCAGAGCCAGTAGTAGATTTCCCACACATTTCCAAAGAACTGATACCAATACATCTTTATTTATTTATCAAAATAGAAACAGAATCAACACTGTTAAGTTCATTTTTTTCTGTTCAAAGTCAGCCTGATACATAAAAAACACAAAGATTAAACCAAGAAAAAAAATTGTAGAACAGACTTTTCTATGATCATTGATGCAGAAATATGCAATACTAATAAAATGAATCAATGAACACATCAAAAACATCATCTGCCATGACCAAGTAGGCTATATACCAAAGATTCAGGGATAATTAAACATAAAAAAAATTATCAATGTAATCTACCATATAAGCAAAATTACAAAAAACCACGCACATGCACACACACACACACACACACACACACACACACACACACACACACACACAGGCACACACACACACACAGGCACACACACACACACAGGCACAGTCATTGTTTCTGATAACTGAGTAGAACTCCATTCTGTAAATATACCACAATTTTTGTATCCATTCATCTACTGAATGACATCTGTGTTCTTTTCAGCTTCTGGATATTATAAATAGAGCTGCAATGAACATTGTGGTACAGGTATCTTTGTTGTATGTTGTAGTGACTCTGGGGTAAATGCCCAGAAGTGGAATAACTAGGTCTTCATGTAGTACTATGTCCATTTTTCTTAGGATGGCTAAGGATGTTAAGCACTTCCTTACATGTTTCTCAGCCATTCGATATTCGTTGATTAAGAACTTTTTGTTTAAGTCTGTACCCCATTTTTTAAATAGGGTTGTTTCTTTCTCTGGTGTCTTGCTTTTTGAGTTCTTTGTATACCTTGGATATTAGGCCTCTATCTGATGTGAGGTTGATGAATAACATTTCCCACTCTGTTGGCTGCTGTTTTGTGTTCTTAACAGTGTCTTTAGCCTTCCAGAAACTTTGAAATCTCATTAAGTCCCATTTGTGAATCTTTGACCTTAGAGCTCAAGCCATTGGTGTTCTGTTCAGGAAAATTTCTCTTGTGCCTATGAGTTCTAAGTTTTTCTCTACTTTCTCATCTAATAGTTACAGTGTACCTGGTTTAATGTGGAGATCTTTGATCCACTTACACTTGAGCTTTGTACAAGGAGATAAGAAAGGGTCTATTTTCATTCTTCTGCATGCTGAGTGCCAGTTAGACCAACATCATTTGTTGAATAGGCTGTCCAACTCCAACCAAGCAAGGGTAACGCCAACCAAGTAAGTGAAAATGTGTTTGACAAAACTTCAAGTCTTTGAAGAAAGAACTTGAAAAGATATCAGAAAATACAAAGATTTCTCATGCTCATGTATTTGTAAGATTATAATAGTAAAATGGCCTTCTTACCAAAAGCATTCACTGAATTCAATTCAATTCCTATAAAAAGTTTCAAAACTATTTTTTAAAGAACTTAAAAGAAAAATACTCAATTTTTTATGGAAAAACTAAAAAAATTCAGAATAACTAAAACAATAATGTACAATAAGAGAACTATTAGAGGAATCATAATCCTTTTTCTCAAACTATACTACAAAATCAAAACTTTATGGTATTGGTATAGGAACTGACAAGTACACCTCGGGAGTTAAACTGAAGACACAGAAGTAAACTGCACATCTATGGGCACATGATTTTTGATAAAGAAGCCAAATTCATACAGTGGAAAAGAAGAAGCTTCTTTAACAAATGGTGCTGGAATGACTGGATGTCTGCATGTAGAAGAATACAAGTAGAATTGAATCACTCTGAATGAAAATTCAGTCCATGTGTGTCAAAGATCTCAACATATAAGTGGACACACTAAATCTGATACAAGGGAAAGTGGAGAATAGTCTTGAACATATTAGCATAGGTAACAATTTCCAAAACAGAAAAGCAACATTTCAGGAACTAATATCAACAATTAATATATCGAAACTCTTGAATCTTACAATCAACAACAAATGACAACTGTCAAAAGTAAAAAATGGCAGCCTAGAAAATGGGACAAAATATGAAAAATGGTTGACATTCAAAATATATAAAAAACTCAAGAAAGCTAGACATCAGCAAACCAAATTATTCAAAATAAAAACGGGATACAGATTTAAAAAGAGATTTTTTAACAGAGAAAATTCAAATGGTGACAAATTTAAAGAAATATTCAACCCTTAGTCATAAGAGAAATGAAAATAAAAAGGTTTCTGTGATTCCATCCTATACCCATTATAATTGTCAATATCAAAAACTAAAGTGACAGCACATGCTGGTGATGGTGTGGAGCAACAGAAATATCCTTCCATTGCTGGTGGGAGTTCAAAGTTTTCAAACATATAGAAAATCAATATGGTGAATATTTGAATAGTTCTATCTCAAAATCCAACTATGCCACTTCTTGGCATAACCCCAAATATGCTCCACAAAGACACTTGCTCAACCATTTTCATAGTTGCTTGATTCTTACTGGTCAGAAACTAAAAATAACCTACATGTCCCTTAACTGAATCATAGATATATAAAATTACACAATACAATATTACTCAGCTACAGAATTGATGATGTCATGGAATTTGCCAGCAAATGTATGGAACTGGAAAAGATTTTTATGAGTGAGGTAATCCAGATCCAGAAAGAATAATGTGGTAAACAGATATTAGTCACAAAGTACAGGGTAATCATGTTAAAATCCATGTACCCAAAGAAGCAGAGAAACTAGGGGGGAACAGTGGGGTTTGCTTGAATCTCAGTGATGAGAAATACAATCGACATTGGTGGCAGAGAAGGGAAAAAATTGAATGGAGGAGGGTGTGGCAAGAAAGCAGGAGCAATCAAATGGGGGAAGTAGGAGAAAGAGAATATGGGGAAAGACGACTGCAATCTTAGTGGGTGGGGTCATCTACAAGGGTGACCCTAGCTAAGACTGTTAGTTGTGGGGATATGGAAAAGACCATTAACTGTAAGAACAAAGTACAACCAAGGCAGGGAATGAGACAGCAAACCAGTCACTAATCTGTAGACCCATAATTTATTCTGCTTCCAAGGTATATAGGGGTAAAGATGGGGGAGAAGTTGAGGGAATGGCCAACCAATTGTTGTCCTAGCTTAACCATTCAATGAGAGAAAGCCCACCAATTCTGATATGATTCTGTTCTACTTGCAGATATAGTAGAGACTTAATATAAATGTCATCAAGGGAGTCTTCACCCATCAACTGATAGAAACCGTTACAGAGACCCACAGTTAAACATTATCAGGAGATTGTGAAATCCTATTGAGGAGGTGGAGAAGAATTAAAGGTGCTAAACAGGTCATGGGCACAATAAGAAAACAAACAGAACCAACTATACTGGGACACACAGACACTGAAGTATGAACAGAAAGCTTTCATGGGATGAAAATCAGTTTTGTACAGCTTGGTCTTCATATACTACTAATGGAACATAAACAGGGGCTCTATCTGTCTCTTTTACCTGTCTTTGGATTCCTCCCCCTCAATTGAGCAGGCTTGCCTAGCTATAATAAGAATGATTGTAAATTCATGATTACTTTATTCTATGATTTTTAATTTTATAAAAAGGAAACAAATGCATTAGTCAATGCACAAATAAAGCACTCTGTGGAAGATACACTACAAATATCAGCATCAAAATTCTTTCAATTTCTAGTCATATCATATAAAAAATTTTATAGACAAGCTTAAAATAATTATTAAATAAATATTATTTTATAATAATAATAAAAAATAAAATAATTATTGTGGGATTATAAAAAATTACAATAGTGTGGTTTATATGAACACATATATATTTGGGAATATGTATTTCACATTTTCATCCTAATAAATTCCCCTTAATACATTGCACCCCACAAAAACCACATAAAATATTTTGTATTGCATAATAAAATTAATGAGAGGACTTGAGGATTGTGGGTAATAGAAAAATTTTCGCTACGTTCAACTAACAAGGGCATCACATCATACTGATATGATTTAGGAAATAAACAGCAGCTATAGGAAACTATTGGCATGAAAAATTCAGACATTGTTAAGTTTATAGGAAAAATATTACTAGTTATAATGAGTGAGCTTAAGATTTTGGAAACAAACTGAAATACAATCCACTTAATAAAAACAATAACAACAATTTTGAAGACATAAAATAATAAACACCTTTACTCATATTTTAATAAATTAAACTTTGAAAAGGTTTTTTTAATTGAACAACTTTATTTTAGAAAACAAAGATAAATGTACAGATTTTAAAAGCATTTTTGCATAAAAGTGTATGAATACATTTTTGTCAGTACTTGATTTTTTTTAAAGGTTTGATAGTATGCATTAAAATCTCACTAGTTACAATGAGCATAAAGTACATGTAAAACAAGATGTAACCTGGAAATAGTCAAAGTTTTCTTGGTGTGTAAAGATTAAGCATAATGATTTTTCATCATTTTTTGGCCTTTGTTTTTCTTGAACTTTATATAGACTGTGAGTTGTTTCTGGGGTATTCAAAGCTTTCTGGGGTTATTATTTATTACTACAAATGTATCTTATGAAACACAATGATATTATACATAAAAATAAAGGCAGAAGGTTGAAAATGAGCTGGGAATAATGATAAGAAACAAGAAAGAACTAAACCATCTACACATTGTTTTTCTTTATTCTTGAGCTTTATACAGTCTGTAAGTTGGGTCATGGATATTCCAAGATTTTTTTCTCAATACCCACTTATCAGTGAGTGCATACCATGTGTGTTCTTTTGTCAGTGGATTACCTCACTAAGGATGATATTTTTTATTTCTATCTATTTGCCTGTGGATTTCATGAAGTCATTGTTTATAATAGCTGAGCTGTACCCCATTGTGTAGTTGTACTACATTTTCTGTACCTGTTTCTCTGGTGAAGAAAATTAGGGTTGTTTTCAGCTTCTGGCATCAATGAGAGGGGAGGCCCTTGTTTTTTGATGTCATGATGTCCCAGCATAGGAGAGTGCTAGAGCAGTGAATCAGGAATGGGTGGGTGGTTTTGGGAGTATCTACATAGAAGCATGGAGAGAGGTATAGGGGTTTTAAAGAGTGGAAACTGGGAAGGAGGATAGCATTTGAAATATAAATAAATAAAATAACCAATAAAATTAAGGAGAAAAGAAACAAGAAGGGTACTTGTTCTAATTTTTCCTTTCGTAGAATGTATAGTGCTGGGGAATAATGTGTTTGTACCAGCCTTAGGAGACTGAGCTAGGGTGGAACACATTTAGATAAAGACTGAGAGAAGTGGCACTATGGCCTTCTAACTCTCTATCTCTACTTCAGACTAGAAACTGATGACTTCTGGAAACTTAACACTCATTTACTTAATCTCTGGCTGAAAAATTCTGGCTTCTGGTGATTAGCACATAGCAGATAGCAGTGGGGATTATGTTAAAAGATTATTGCTAGAGCTTTTTCTTCTTGAGACTCAGCCAAGTTCCCCTTACTGGCCAAGCAAAAGGCTCTGAGCTCTTTAAAGAAGGCCACTCACACAGAAAACAAATATCCCATATGAAGCAGAAAATATCTATGCACTATCTTTTAATATGTTCAGCTCTTATAGCCTTTAGACAGAATGTTCTCTGTTTAATTATGAATTACCTAGTAGGGAAAATGTTACAAAGAAATTGAAAGAAATAAAATACTTCACACAGGCAAATATTCACAAACATATACAATCATTCACTCACACACATTCTGGTCAGGCTCGACCACATGATTTACCTATTCTACAATTGTCTATGCATACTTAGTCGTAGACCAACAATTATGTATGTATATTTTTTTACATAGATGGGGCTGAGCCTTAAATGCCACACTCATATATTTGGATGGAAAAATGGGGCAGAGACCTATAAGCCATCACCTTATGTCTTGTTTCTGGTCTTTTGATAGATAAAAGTTTTTAGAAAATAACCTCATACATAAAATGTTACACAAGGGGAACTTACAGAGAAATATGAAGGACAAGTTCAAAGCAGTGTTTCATACTGGAATCTCATTATAAATTTAAAGCAAGAAATTTTATGTGGCCTTGTCTTACCATAGTGTATATTAGTCACTTCATACATAGTCCTTAATGTTTTTCCTTGAACACAAATTTGTCCCAAGCCAATATCTCATTTTTGTGTAATTAAAGCTTATTGTATTTCTTATTATAAATGTTTTATTTGCTATTTATGAGAAGTGGGCATATTTTATTCTTGATTCTAACTTTATTACAACTAAAATAATATATATACACATTTTTCTTTTTAAAATTATTAAAATCAAATCATGAATTTTATAAAATTGTTGCTTAAATGTCATTAATTCATAACACATTCATCTTAATGTTGATCTTCAGAAAATTTGATCTATAGGATCAAATTTGTCTAGGCATCTTTAAATTATGTAATAGTGGCTGGGAAAACATATCAATAGCAAGAACCAATACAGGATATTATCTTTTGGAACCTTGTCACACAGAGATCAAGCATCACAGACCTTGGAAAAACAAGAGCAGGAGGAGGAAGGTGTGTGTGTAAATATATATATATAATTTCCTCCGGTGAGTTTTATGAAAGAGATCCAACAAATGAAGTCCATTCTAGGCCAAGTAACTCATGTGGAAGCACAAATAAATTACTATAGTGTAACAGTTTTAGATATCTGAATTGTAATTCCTAGTGAGGAAAGAGGCAGATATATTTAAATAACAGGAAGAAGGGAGAAATTAGACATGATGTTTACACAGGTCTTTATGACCTGGCTGCAATGACTAAAGTTTCTATGTTCAGGAAACATTTCCAATAGGTTTAACCAGCACACTATTTCATTTTCCTTAGATGATAGAATTCCCACTGAGTACAACTTGGTGGCTAACAGTATACTGAACAGTGTGTATATTATTTTTAAATATAGAATGATGATGACCAGATATGGTAATTCCAACTATTTTGCTCCTCCTCCTTTGTCTTCCATCATCTTTTTTCTCCGCTCTGTCTCCATATCATCATCACAGTTTTTTCTTCATCCTTATCATCTTATCAACCATTCTTAGCCTGTGGGTTGTAAAAACTTTGGCAAAACTGTTTATCCAATATATTTAAAATATTTATTGAAACATATGATATAGTGACAAAACAATTTTATCTTGGGGTCACCACAACATGAGAAACTATATGAAAGGGTAATAGCATTAAGAAAGTTGGAAAGTTGAGAACCATTGTCAGAGATGATGAATAATATTCATTATTATTATTATTATTATTATTATTATTATTATTATTATTATTTTTAGTGGTAGTAGTAGTAGTAATATTGTTCTATATCTGTATGAGAGGATGTTTGTGTGTGTGTGTGTTTATGTGAGAGTATGTGTGTGTGTGTGTGTGTGTGTGTGTATGTGTGTATATGTGTAAGAGGGAATTGAACAGGAGTGTAATGTATATGTGGAGGTTAGAAGACAACATTGTTGAATTCATGCTAAGTTTGACTTGAACAAGTAAGGGACAGTATAACATATGATATGGTTTTTCTGACCTTGGAAAAATATTAGCAGTATGTAGGCTTCAACAGTAGTCCTGGTTGCTTTGGGTATAATTTTTGTTTGTATAATTACATATTTCTAAAATTTTAATTTGATGAATTTTCCTTGTGTCAAGGTTAATGAATCCATGATAAGCAGAGATAGCACAAATTCAGGTGTTAGGGTGTTGCAAATGTCTCAGAAAAATGGTAGAATTTGGTAACCTTTGGGTTAGCTTGAAAAAACAATGAAATCAAGAGTTAAAAATATATAAGAGCTTCTCCTCCCAGATATGCCCAAACCCTTGGTCCTGACAAGGCTCAAAGCCCCAGAGTAAGGGAATGTCAGAGCCAGGAGGTGGGAGGGTGTCAGTGGTAGGTGGGTAGCAACTTCATAGAAGCATGAGAGTGGAGAATGGGATAGGGGTTTATGGAGGCAAATCTAGAAAAGGGGATAACATTTGAAATATAAATAAAATATATCTAATAAAAATATCTAATTTCTCATCCATGCAAAATATAAGGAAGCAATATGATTTATATGAGGGACTTTACATTCCTTGAAAAATCTAACCTGCTTTACTATCAGCTAAGCAGCTGTACTATGAGCCAACTTGTTAGAAACATACTAAAGTTAGAGTTAAAAAATTTTAGGAGTGGTAGTGACAGGGCAAAATCTCACCCAGTTATGGTTTTGGTTGTCATTGTTGATTGTTTGTTTATGCTTACAAAAGCAGAAAGATTCCTGATTTTGAGGTCAGACTGAGACAGAGAAAATTTAGGTCCAGACCTAGATGTGGTGCTCATGCCCTGCAGACAAATAGATTTTTCTCTTCAGAGTGTCAGTGTAAATAAATAAACTTTATTGCAGATAAAACCAAAAAGGGTGAAAGAGTTAAGAAAGGGAATTTGTAAAAATAAATTTTGTTAATATTCTAAAGTCTTAGGAAAGATTTTAGCAAATATTGAAGTTAAAAAATCTTGTGTCAAGCAGTAGTTTTCAACTGCAACAATGCATAACCCAGTATAATAGTATTTCTTGAAGTCTTTCCAACTGTATGTTCAGTTTTGAAGGATGTATAACATATACATTGATTTTAAACTCTGTACTCCTATTTTTATGGTCACATCTGTCAGGCTGAACACTACAGTATTTCCAGAGCAAGGCACAAGTTGTTTTGAGTTAGAGGTAAGAGATGAAGCATAAAATTAAATGAATGTCAAAGAAAAGGCTTTCTGGAACATTCAGGAGCCTGGCCTCATGAGAACGTATGAAAGCTTATTCAAGGCAGTAAACTTTTCTTTTTGAAAGCAACATAGTGTTTAATGGCAAACATTAAATTTTGCAGTAACTGTGAATTCCTTTATAGATATTCTGAGACATTATATTGTGCAGATCTTGCTATGTTATTATTGACTTGTGGGCAGTATTGTTCTGAGTTTTCATCTTTCCCACTATGCTGCCAAAAATTCTTAGAGTATTTATACGTATTCCATAATAATAAAAAGAGTTGTCTACAGGAACACACATATGACCATAAAATGAGATATAAGAACATGTTAGAAAACTGAATGATGCTGTCATTTGAAGCTTCAAAAGAAGATGCATTAAAAAATAGTAGCAGAATTAAAAATAAAACAAATAAAATTTTAGAAAAAATTAGAAGTTTCTTGCAAAAGAGATTGCTATTAATTGAGAACAAAATTTTACAACCAGCATTGCTCCCAGACAAAAGGTTCTTAGAATACAGTGGTGCTATGATTATGAGAAATAAAACTGTGAGAATAAGTATATAGCATGTCATTAGATGCTTTGCCTATCATGTTAATAAATTCTTTGCATCAAAAGAACTGACTGTTCATCAGTGCTGGGGAATAGTTCAGTGGGTAAGGCACATGCTAATCAAGTATGAAAACCTAAGCTTGAACCTACATATGTCATACAAACCTAGAAATGATAGCACTGAATGGAATAAGACAGTCTTCTGCCTGAATCAATACTTTCAACTGCTGATCCATCTCTCCAGCTTGTAGCACCTACTATTACTACATACGGTATTAAAAGTCTCCAAGTTACTTAAGGAGGAAAGAAACTACTCAAAATAAATTGTGCTTTGTAAAGTAAGGCAAGCATCTTCTGGAAAACATGATTCTATCCCTCAATTTTATTATTCCTTTAATTAATGAAGCTAACAGAATAAACACCTGATTATACATGTTGTGTACATTAAAAACTATGATTTAGCACTCCCCAAGGAATGACAGCAATGGAGGTCTTATCGATAATTTGGCTAATGAAGCATTCAACTACCAAAAGAATATATCTAGAAAGATTAAAAGAAAACATTGAGATTGAAGGCTAATGTAAAGTCCATAGTATCTCCCAAACATTCAAATGATGGTATCTCTACTGCTTTCTCTGACTTGAAGTCATATACAGAAAATGCATACTTATATAAAGATGACTCATTTATACAAATAAAAGAAGAGTGAATTTAGAAATCACTCATTTTTAAAGAAGTAGAAATTAATTTTAAAAGAAGATTAAAAATGAAGTATCTCAATAATGCACCACTGAAAACAGAAACCAACAGTAGGATATTGCACAATAGAAATGCATTGTATGAAAATGTATAACATATATCAGCATTGTGGAGTAAAATTGGCATTGTTAAATTGTGATAATTTCTTCAAAGATGAGCAGAAATCTAAGAAAATGAAAGAATTAATACATAGCTATGCTACAATAGATAGAGTGGAATTTTGAATATTCTCTTTTATAAAAACTGATTACATTGGCTGTTCAGTAAGACAATTATTAAAATAAAATTTTCTCTAAAATCTTTGGTGCCTCAGAAATCCTGGCCAAATAAATAAGAAAACAACAACAACAACAACAAATTTAAAACATGTCATATCCATTAAATCCACTCTTATCATTTAATAAAAATTGAACTTATATTCTATTAATTAAAACAGAATATTAAGTATTTGGGTTTTTTCTTGTTTATTTTGTTCTTAAGATAAGCAACATAATCTTATATAAAATTACTGTTTAAGTTTTATACATTGTGTATATATTGTATAAGTAATATTTATATCTTAGTGAAGAATAACTGTGAGGAGAAGAAAATTATTTTGGATATTTATTTTATTTTAAATGTTTTTGTAAGACTACTGTGCTTGAAAGTGTGTATGTACACGACAGTAATGTCATTTATGTATAAAGTTCAGAAAAGAGCATCCCTAGACCTGGACATAAAAAGATTGTGAGTTATGCTGTAGTTGAGGAGAAAGGACCCATGCCATATACAGAATCAACAAGTAGTTTTATCAATTAAGATATGTAAATTCAGCTTTTATTTCTTCCTAGGATAACTAATATGGGAGCCATGCCCAAGTTTAAGAACACATAACTCTGGCTGAGCCCAAGGCATTTCTAAACTCTAGCTTCCTAGTACTTGAATCTTCTAGCCTCTGTATATTTCAATCTATGTCTAGAAAGTTTTAGCTTCTTAGACATACCGCTACATAAGCTCACTCATTCTAATTCTTTATAAACTCTTGCTGGCTGCTTCAGCTCAGATTTTTTTGGATAAAAAGCCACCTACAAAACAAATGTAACAGGAACTAACTGTCATCTGTCTTTAATATCTCTCAATATTAATGCAATCAACTTACCTATAAAAAGACATTAGGTAACTGATAGGATATGCAGACAAGATTAAGCATTTTGCTGCATATAAGAAACATACCTCAATAACGAAGACAGAAACTATCTAAGAGTAAAAGGACATAAAAAGCTCTTCCAAGATAATGGTCTTGAGAAACAAGCTGGATTCACCATCCTAATCTCCAATAAAATAGACTTTCAACAAAAAACTTTTTAAGTGGGATGAGGAAGCATCCTTCATATTCGTCAAAGGGAAACTCCACCAAGAGAAAGTCTCAATATTCAAAACAGAAACTTTAGTAAAGCTTAAAAGAAATGATGAACCTCATACAATAATAATGGGAAACTTCAATATGATACTTTAACCAAAAAACATATTCTTGAAACAGAAACTAAACAAAGACACAGTGAAATTAACCAAATGGATATGCCACACATCAATAGTATTTCTTAATTGATATAATCTTATTATCCCTTGGTATTATTATTTGAAATCAAATTATTTCATGCATTTTATTTCATTGTGCATTTGAAGAAAAGATCTTGCAGATTCTACTTCATCTGCGATCCAGACCATATGCAGCCAAAAAACCCGCAGACTATTGCTGATGCAAGGTAGTACTTACTGGCAGGAACCTGATATGGACGTCTCCTGAGAGGTTCTACCAAAGCCATACTGATACAGATGAGGAGGCCTGCAGGTAACAATTGTACTGAGCTTTGGGACTCAAAAGAAAAAGCTCAAGAAATGAATTGAAGGAGCTCAAAGGGTTTACAACGCCATAGGAAGAACAACATTTTCAATCAAACAAAATCTCCAAATCTCCAAGGGACTAAAACACCATCAAATGAGCACAAATGGAAAGATCCCTGGCTCCAGTTGCATATGGAGCAGAGGATAGCATTCTCTGGCATCAGTGGGAGAAGAGGCCTTTTTCCAGTGAAGGTGCATTTTTCAAGTGCAGGGGAATACCAAAGTGCTGAGGAGGGAAGAGTGGTTGGGAAAGGAAGCACCTTCATAGAAACAAGTGGATGGGAAGGAGGGTGAGAGTGAGGGGAAAGAGAATAACATTTGAAATGTAAATACAGAGATATCCAATAAAAATAAAAGAGGAAATGCTCAATATCCTTAGTCATTAGAAAAATGCAAATCAAAACAGCCCTGAGATTCTTCCTCACACCAGTCAGAATGTCTAAGATCAAAAACTTAGGTGACAGCAGATGCTGGCAAGGATGTAGAGAAAGGGAAACACTCCTCAATTTTTGGTGGGATTACAAACTGGTACAAACATTCTGGAAATCAGTCTGGTGGTTCCTCAGAAAATTGGACATAATACTTCCTGTGGACCCAGCTATACCACTCCTGGGCATGTACCCAAAAGATGCTCCAGAATATAATGGAGACACATGTTCCACTGTATTCATAGTAGCCTTATTTGTAATAACCAGAAGTTGAAAAGAACCCAGATGTCCTTCAACAGAGGAATGGACACAGAATATCTGGTATATTTACACAATGGAATACTACTCAGTTATTAAATATAAGGATTGTATGAAATTCTTAGGCAAATGGAGGGAACTAGAAAATATCTTCCTGATTGAGTTAACCCAATCACAAAAGAACACAGATAGTATGTGTTCACTGATAAGTTTTTAATAATCCAAAATCTCGAATTACCCTAGATATAATCGACAGACCATATGAAGCTCAAGAAATTATAAGACAAAAGTAGAGATGCTGCAGTTCATCTTAGACAGGGGAACAAAACATTCACATGAAGAAATATAGAGAGACAAAATTTTAAGCAGAGACTGTAGGAAAGGCCATCCAGATACTGTGGTGATACAACCTATATACTGCCACTAAACCCAGACAATATTGTGGATACCAAAAAAGTACATACTGACAGGTTCCTGATATAGGTGTCTCTGGAAAAATTCATAATTGGATGCTCTCAACCAACCATTGGAATAAGAATACGGTACCCAATAGAGTAGTTAGAAAAAGGACTGATGGCAATATAGGGGTTTTCAACTTCACAGGAAGAAGAACAATATCAAATAAGACAGACCTTGCAGAGTTCCAGTACACATAGAGGGACCTATGGTTCCAGAATCATAGGTAGCAGAGGATGGCCTTGTCAGGTATCAAGGAGAGGACAGGTCTTTGGCCTTGTGAAGATTCTATTCACCATTGTAGGGAAATGCCAGGGTGAGGAGTAAGGAGGGAGTGGGTGGGTGGGGAAACACTCTCATAGTGACAGGGTGAGGAGGAATAGGATAGCGAGATTTTAGAGGGGAAAATGAGAAAAGGAATAACATTTGAAATATAAGTAAAGAAAATATCAAGTAAAATAAAATAAAATAAAGCATTTTCAAAAAAACCATGCTGGTCTACCTGCCTTTCGGTATGCAGAAAAATAAAAATAGACCCATATTTGTCACCTTGCACAAAGTTCAAATCCAAGTGGATCAAGAACCTTAAAATAAAACTAGATACATTCAATTTAACAGAAGAAAAAGTGGAAAAACTTTGAACTCATTGACACAAGAAAAGTTTTCCTAAACAGAATTCCAGTATCTCAGTCTCTAAGATCAAGAATTCATAAATAAGACCACATGAGACTGGAAAGCTTCTGTAAAGCAAATGATATAGTCAATAATACAAATCAGAAACCTGCATATTGAAGAAAAAAAACTTCACTAGCAGACATCTGATAGAGAGCTTATATCTAAAGTGTATAAAGAGCTCTAGACACTAACCACCAAAAACCAAACAAGCTAATCAAAATCAACAAACAACAAACACCAAAATAGAGTATAGATCTAAACCAAGAATTCAAAAAAGATGAATGTCAAATGACTAAGAAGCACCTTAAGAAATATTCAGTCCTTAGTGAAAAGATAAATGGAAATCAAAATGATCCTGATATTCCACCTAATACCAATCAGAATAGCTAACATCAAAACCTCAGGTGACAACACATGTTGGCAAGGAAGTGGAGAAAGAACACTCCTCCATTGTTGGTGTTATTTCAAACTAGTAAAACCACTCTGGAAATCAATTTGAAGGTTCAGAAAAAAGGATAAAGATCTATCTGAAGTCCTAACAAAAACACTCTTGAATATATACCTAAAATATGCCCACAGTTGCATGTGCTCCACTATGTTCATAGTCACCTTGATTGTCATAGCCAGAAGCTTGGAAGAACTCAGATTTCCCAAAACAGAAGACTGGATACAGAGGATGTGGTTTAATTACACAGTGAAATACTACTCAGTTTTTAAGAACAAGGACATCCTGAGTTTTGAAGGCCAATGAATGTAACTAGAAAATGAAATTCTGAGTGGGGTAACAGATTCAAAAGGACATGTATGGTATGTACTCACTAATAAGTGGATATTAGCCAAGAAAATACAGAATACCCAAGATACAGTCTGCAGAACTCAAAACTGTTCAATAAAATGAAGGGCCAAAATGAGAATGTCAGTCCCATTTGGGAGGGAGAAGAAAGCAAAGAAGACATCAACAAAAAGGGCAGTCGGGAGGGAGAGACATGGGAAGAAAAGGGGACAGGGGGATATAATATGGCATTGGGTGGGGGAAAAGGACCGAAGTCCTGAAAGACAGCAGAAATAATAGAAACAGGCAACCTTGGAAGGTAGAAGGTTTGAGAACCCTCCAGAATGTACAGACTCTCAGGAATCATAAAAAGGGACCCTCGATGAAATGACCTAGCATGGGAAGATGACACTTATAGTGCCCACCTCCATTAGAAAGACAGGGTGTCAAGTGCAAGATGGGGTTGCAATCCCACAGTCAAAATTCACACTTTCAATTATTCCTGTCTGTAGAACTGCACTGATGGAAATGGAGAAGAGCCTGAGGAAAAGAAAGTCTATCAATAGGCCTAAAGTGGAATCTAGCTCAAGGAAAAGCCTAAAGACGTGACACTATTACTGAGGCTATGGGGCACTCACTCATGACTGTCCTCCAAATGACCCAAAAAACAGTAAGAAGTTTCAGTTACAGGTATTTCAGTTTTAATCAAACAACAGAAGCTGCTGACCCCTGTTATTGAATTACGGAAAACATGGAAGAAGCTTAGGAGGAGGCCAACACTGTGGGAGGACCAGCAGTGTCAATTAACCTGGACCCCTAAGATCTGTGATACTGGATAACCAACCAGACAGCATATAACAACTGATAATAGTCCCTCAACGCACATATAGCAGAGGTCTGAGTTCGGTCAGAGAAGATGCACCTAAATGTCCATGAACTGGTTGCCCCAAGGAGTTTAGAAGTCTGTTTGAGTTCGAGGGGTGGGGACATCCTAGTGGACAAGATTCAGGGAGGAGGGGGAAGCAAGGGATGTGAAATAGTTGGAGGGTAGATGGGAAGGGTAGATTCAAACTGGCTTCAGACTGAATTGCTCAGCTTATTCAAAAATGTCTCTGAATATATTAACTGCTTTGTACTGAACTACTCTGAATTGAACTCAATTCTACTTCAAAACCTCTTCTTGTCACTCAACTAACCTGCACTCACTGAATTGGCCTCTATTCTTGACTCAGTTTGTGATGCTCTTCAATAGCCTCTATTTCCTGTCTCATGAGTGTTCTGCCTTCTGTTCTCTTAAGAGTTGGGCCAATTCCATCTCTGATTCATTCTATCAAATCTGTGATTTACCACTTTGTCTGCTCCATATTTAGGCATGACTTTCAAATATGGCACCTTTCCTCTACAAACTAACCTTACCTTTAATTTCTTAGGAAATAAAGTTGTGTAATAAGATCATGTCTGTATTCCAGTCAAAGAATGTTGTAATCCAAAGCATGGTTGTATTCTGCAGGATTATGTAGACTTAGAGGTTCTTTTACTGTGTTCCCTTTGCAGATTAGCTATGTTGCTGACTTAAAGTACTTTTACAAAGAAGCTTTTTTCTGCCACTAAGTACACTTTATACATTAAAAAAATCTATTTGGGAAAAACGTTTTAATGGTTTTGCTCAGTCCATAGACACTTTGACTTTACTGGATTTGAGCTGACATAAAGGAACAATACATCAGCTTCTAATTCCTCAATTGACCAAGCCAGCTCTGCCAGTCACCCAGGTATCAAAGGAACAAGTATTAAATATCAAAGACATATACAAAACATTATAGTATGATCTCAGCAAGTGGTGAAGTGGGTATAATTTTTTCCAGTCTGCTTTTATATCATTTTAGGTACCTGCTAAGTATATGTACAGGTCAAAGGGATAAACAAAGTAGTCAAAGAATACATCAGGCATGAGAAAAGTAGTTAAGGAACAAACAAAGTAGACAAAGAACAAACAGACATAAACAAAGGTTCCATGGTATTTAGGGACTTATCAAGAGGATCGGTATGTTGAGCCAAATTTCTTGTCTTAGCCCAATGTCAAATTCTTGCCAATATATTTCTGCTCAATATTCTTGAAACAGCACCAAGAGCTTTCCACAGTCAACAACCCTTCCAATGAAGAAATGTATTTAATTTACAGTCTACTACCTAAATTGTATATGAATTCTCAATGCTATGCTACAAGTTAGGGCTCAAATTATCAAAACATGAGCATGTAACATTCCTCCATTTACCTCTGAAAACTCATAGTCAATTCACAATATAAACTCCATTTGAGCTCTTTTTCTGTACTTAGCTTAGTGCAACACTATAGTAACATATAAATTCCAATTCTTCTCTAAGAATTAATGTAAACTCATAGGGTATGCTTAGGTAATAGAAAAGAAACAACACATATTTAATATAATAATGTAAGAAAGTAAACTTCTAATTCCAAAGGGAAGAATGGGACCAAGGAAAACTGAAACAAAGCATTATAGTCATTTAAATGTAACTACTTCCCCAAGCTCTGAAGCACCTAGAGATTTGATGTGAGTTTCAGACAGGTGAGGCAACAGCAATTTCTGAGCCTTCCATGGAGTATGTAAGATGGCCTCTCACTTGGTCTAGCTCTGAGTGTAGTCTGTGACTTCCCATCTCACACATTTTTTTTTAATTTAAAATTGAATATTTCATTTACTTACATTTCAAATGTTATTCTATTTCCTGGTTTCTCCTAAGGAAAACTCCTATCCCATCCTCCTTTCCCCTGCTTCTGTGAGGGGTCTCTCCTACACAGCCACCCACTCCCACCTCACTACTCTGACATTTCCCTACACTGGGGTATTTATCCTTCACAGGACCAAGGACCACTCTTTCCATTGATGTTTGACAAGGCTACTCTCTGCTACATATGCAGCTGGAGCCATGTGTTCCTCCATGTGTACTCTTTGGTTGATGGTCCAGTCCCTGTGAGCTCTGGAGAATCTTCTTGGTTGATATTGTTGTCCCTATGGGTTGCAAACCCTGTCAGCCCCTATAGGTTTTTCTTCTCTATTGTGCTCATTACAGTGGTTGGCTGCAAGCATCCCTGTCTATATTTGTCAAACTCTGGCAGACCCTGTCAGGAGACAGATATATTAGGGTCCTGACAGCAAGTACTTCTTAGCATCCACAACAGTGTCCAGTTTTGGTGTATTTGTATGGCATGGATCCCCAGGTGGGGCAGTTTCTGGAAAGTCCTATCTTCAGTCCCTGCTCCACATTTTGTCCCCATATTTCCTCCCTTGAGTATTTTGTTTCCCCTTCTAAAAGGGACTGAAGCATGCATGCTTTCCGCTTTCTTCTTGAGCTTCATCTGGTCTGTGAATTGTTTCTTGGGTATTTCAAGCTTTTGGAATAATATCCACTTTTCAGAGAGTGCATACCATGGGTCTTCTTTTGTGACTGGGTGACCTCACAAAGAATGATATTTTCTAATTTAATCTGTTTGCCTGCAAATTTCATGATGCCATTGTTTTAAATTGCTGAGTAGTACTCTATTGTGCAAATGTGCCACAATTTCTGTATCTATTCCTCTGTTGAAGGGCATCTGGTTTCTTTCCAGTTTCTGGATATTATAAATAAGGCTGCTATGAACATAGTAGAACATGTGTCTTTGTTATATGTTGGATCATCTTTTGGGTATATACCCAAGAGAGGTATAGCCGTGTTTTCAGGTAGTATTATGTCCAGTTTTCTGAAAAACCACCAGACTAATTTCTGCAGTGGTTGAACCAGCTTGCAATATCTCCAACAATGGAAGAGCACTTTTTCTTCTCCAAATCCTTACCTGCATCCCCTGTCACCTGAGTTTTTTATCTTAGCCACTTTGACTATTGTGACATGGAAGCTCAATGTTGTTTGAATTTGCATTTCCCTGATGACTAAGGATGTTGAACTTTTTTTTTTTTTTCTTGGCACTTCTTAGATGCTTCCTCAGTAGAGAGTTTTTTGGTGCCAACTCATTAGTTAGTTATCAATTCCATTTAGTTCAGTACCTACACAGAGATTATCAGTGGGATGTCAACCTGCCATGTATGACCAAGATCCCTAGAATTTCATGTGAAATAGGCAAAAACCCTTAATGACCTGATGATCTTTCCCTCTATAACTGAGGAGCCGGAATTCTGTGAATGATGCTAAGGCCCATTGCTAGTTTTAACAATGTCGTTGGCCACTTGAATCTCCATGTTAGTCCTTTTAGAGTACCTCAGAGAGTATTTTACTGAGCATTTTTTTTGAAGTCACAGACTGTTATGGTCCTCTTACCAAGTAAATTGCAAATTTTTCAGAATTGAACATTGGATAAGTAAATTTTGCTCAATTCCTTATATGTCCCCAATTCACCTTTTCTATTGAACTAGAACAAGATGTTTGACTTCTTTTAATGAAAGTGATTCTCTTTATAATTCAATTTTCCACAGCTTTTATATGAAACTTTTCTTACAAAAATATGGTGTGCTTAGGGAAATGTCACAAAAGAAGAGCTAGTGATTTCTTTAAGAGATATGTCATCTGAGAGAATAGCAAATATCAAGCAATAATCTCTAAATATAAATGTATATGAGCTATAAATGAACTCAGTAAGTTGTATTTATATATATTTTACACACACACACACACACACACACACACACACACATATATATATATATTCATTATATTTAAAAGTTATGTAAAAAGGGATAATTAAATAAGAGGTCATAAATTAGAAATTCAATCATGAGGATAAATAGAAAAATTAGATGTAGAGCAGGATAGATGGAAATAATAGAACTATAGTACTCATCTATTAAATTATCAAACAATAAATATGAAGAAATGAATAAACTATTTTAAAATGCTGTTTTACAAGTACGTGTGCTCTGGTTTATGGTATTAATTCTAATTGGCTAAGATTAACCAAAAACAAACATGACCCAACTTAAGGACAAGGTTGCTTTGAGTTTTTGTGAGCCAGGTAAATAACATATCATCTTTAAAACTAGTTTTTAATTTATTTTAAAAATATGCCTAGAAGTTTTTACTGCAATATTTATCAGTATGTTTTAAAAACAGAGTATATGTGCATTCTCTATTGAAAATTTACTATGAAAATCACTGCAAAGGATTGTTAATAGTGTTCTCAGATATTTATCTTTCTTTTCTGTGATCTGTATGAAACTCTTTCCTTAAACCAGTTCCAAATGTTTGAGACTATACTAGAAGGTAAGGTCACAGTGTTGAACCAGATCCTCTGGTACCATTTTCTGTATTAAATGTTTTCAACATTGTGACACATATCTTAAAAAACAACTTCAAGGAAAAAAGATTGTTTTTTCTCTCATAGTTTTAGAAGGTTCAAAAATGTTTATTTTCCTTTGTTGTTTCAAAATCCATAAGGCTAAATAACCTGGAAGCAACATGTATTAGATAGAATAAATCATTCTATCTCATTAGATATTGGAAGAAATACAGAGAGAGAGAGAGGGATATGGAAAGAGGAAAAGAGGGAAGAGAGAAAGAGGGAGAGAGAAAAGAAAGAGAAAGAAAGAGGGGGGGGACTTGGAATGAGTCCAGGTTAAAGGACCAGATGATTTAATTTCTACTATTTATTCCATTATTATGTATAGGACTTGAAACACAGTTTTAGATATGGCCATGAGGTATCTCTTGTTGGTAGGGGGTTAAAGCTTAAACACATTAATGTACTGATCAGATGACAACTGGTTGTACATTTTTTATAATGTAGAATTTATGTCGGAAAGATCTATTTCATGAAACAAATCTTAGAATACCTTTCTAGTTGAAATCATCGTGAGGGACGCAAAGAAAGCAAATTCAGTTTCAACAAAAACTTTAGGAAATAACATGACATCAAGATCAATTTTTGTCATACTCCAGAGTATAAAGAACACCATTTCTTATTGATGGCCATTAATGTTGAATTATTTTTCTTGCTTTTTTATTATTTATCATTCCATTTTTCTGGTGGAGGGGTCAACCAGAAAGTGGGATATCATTTGACATGTAAACAAATGTTTACAATCTGTAAATGTTTAAAATCTGTACATTTATCTTTGTTTTGCAAAATAAAGTCGTTAAAAAAATAAAAAATAAATAGAGCTACTATGAAAAAAAAAAAAACGTATTCAGCAAAACATAGTTCTCAGGGTCATATCTTTCCTTTAAAGAGATTCTAATTCTCAAGAGAAAATGTTTGAAGGAATGTCTGAGTCATCTTTTCCTCTAATAGGGAGGGGGCAATATTAGTTTAGGTGTAAAGGGGGCCCGAACTTACAAGTCATTTTTATTTTGAGATAGGATCAAGAGAAAAGCCAGAATGGGTATCTCACTTACAGCCTCTTCTATTCAGATGTTCCTTAGAATCCACAAGAGCCTTTCTTAGGCATGGCTCCTCATTTTTTTTTTTTTTTTTTCTGAAATTCACATAGCAAATCAGAATTAAAGAAAAAAATGTCTTTTGGTTACAGGAAATGGAAGATATATAACTCCTCTGTGATCCAAAATATTTTAATTAGTGGTATTTTGGCAGAACAGAGAATTCTATAATCAGATACCAGAAAAATTTGGTCAGAAACCTAGAAATACATGATAGTTAATAGCATGCTATTAAGCACAAATCATTGCAATATATATATTTCATGGTAAATAAAAAGCTATGATTAATGTCTTGTACTGCTATGATAAGTTAGTTATGCTGTTCTCAGATCAGCAATATAACTAATTTTCTTCAGAGATATCTTAAATGGTCACTTCACTCTTAATGGATAAGTGCCAGTCTCCTTAGGAAGGCGTAGAAGTTCTTAAGCTTCTGATGCCTGTTCATTTTCTCAGGCTCATTTCTTCAGTTTTATTAAATGTCTTAGCCTTTCCAGCATCTCTCAAGAATCAGGTCAGTGTCTCTCTTTTAAGAACATGCCTTGCCCTTCTCATCCTCAATTTAATTTAAATACTCCCTTGGTAGACTCTCATAGCACTTATTGTATTAAATTGAAAACATTTGTCTACTTCTCTGTCTTCTTCAGAAGACTGAGTTCCTTGAGGACTGAAAACTTAAGATTCATTTGTACTCTCTTCACATCACACTGTGCAGCACACACTCAGGAGCAACTGAGCAAACACTTTTAAAATGATAGCTACCTGATGTTGTTATGCCTAAATCACCAGAATAATTTCTGTAGGAAACATTGAGAGCAGAGAAAGATGAAGGCTTGAAATAGTACTGCTGGTATGTTTTGACTGAAAATAGTCATTATTAAAAAATCTTAATGTGGTTTTTTTACGTAATAGAGAAATTCTCTACTAATTTCCCTTCCTACCTCTCTGCCTCTTTCTGTCTCTGTCTCTCTGCCTCTCTCTGCCTCTCTCTGTCTCTGTTTCTTTCTTTCTGTATCCATCTCTCTGCCTCTGTCTCTCACTCCTTGTAGCACTAGGTTTATTGGGCTTACTAGTACAGGAACTAGGGCTATCCCATGGCGTGTTTTATGATCAAATCCTGGATATTTTGCCAGTTCTTAAATGAGGACACCAAGAAATTGACAATCAGGTAATCATTATAATCTAGCTTATCATCTGTCTTCTTGTGGCCAACCCAGCAACAACCTAGCAACACTCTGGCTGAAGTGGTGTGAGAATTCCTGCACTGGAACCAGAGGAAGCACTGCACATTTCTGTACACTGTGGAGTTGTCTTTCAGCGTGCAAACTTTTGACTCTCAAAAGGACAAAAAGGTCTCTGGCACCATGCAAATTGACCCACATCACTAAAGAAGCTTAATTAAATCAAGAAGTTGGTGGAAGAGCTGGCTAATTTTTTTTTTGGGGGGGGGGGCAGGAGCTGAAGAGATGGCCCAGTAGCTATTAGCACTGGCTACTCTTCCAGAGGTCCTGAGTTCAAATCCTAGCAACAACATGGTGACTTACAATCATCTGTCATGGGACCCAATGCATTCTTCTAGTGTATGTCTGAAGAGAGCTGCAGTATACTCATATAAAAATAAATAAGTAAATAAATAAATATTTGTTTCTGCCTGTGCCTGGAGCTGACTAGCTACTACAGCTTTCTATACCCAGATTCCACTAGGAAGGAGCAGGTCACTCAAAAGTGCTAAAACACCTGAGAGCACACGTAAGCCCACCACTTATGCTCTATGGGACCTGCCCAGAGCCCTCATGACACAGGAACTAAGGAGCAGTCTGAGACAGAAATCTTCCAGTTTCCACCTGCACCTAGAGCTGACTTGGTACCAGAGCACTCTGCATCAAGACCCTGCTGGAAGAGAGCTTGTCTCAAAGAAATATTGACACACCTGAGAGCACAGGTACGACTACCACTGCTGCTCTGAGGAAACCAGCCAGAGCCTTGAAGACACAGAAATTAATGAGTTCGAGACAGCATCCTTCCAGTTTCTGTCTGTGCCCTGTGCTAGCTCTGTGTCACAGCTCTGTCTACCTAGACCCTGCTGGGAGAGATCAGGACCCTAGTAGTGCTGATACAAAGGCTTACAAGAGGGTCAAGCCACTGTCAGAAGCAGCAAACCTACCAAAAACCAGAGATAAGCAGATAACAGGAGGCAAGTCAAAAGTCCTAAGCAACAGACCAAGGCCACTTGGCATCATCAGAACCCATTTACCCCACCACAGTATGTCCTGGATACCCCCAACACACTGGAAAAGCAAGAATCAGATTTAAAATCACAACTCATAATAAAGTTAGATGACTTTTAGAAGGTCAAAAATAATTCTCTTAAAGAAATAGAGGACAACACAAGTAAACAAGTAGAAGCAATCCAGGATCTAAACATGGAAATAGAAACAATAAAGAAATCACAAAGGGAGACAACCCTGGTGATAGAAAACTTAGGGAAAAGATTAGGAGTAAAAGATGAAAGTATTACCAACAGAATACAAGAGATAGAAGAGAGAATCTCAGGGGCAGAAGATACCATAGAAATCATTGACACAACAGTCAAAGAAAGTACAATATTCAAAAAGTTCTTAACTTAAAACATCAAGAAAATATAGGGTACATTGAGAAGATAAAATCTAAGGATAATAGGTATTTAGATAGTGAAGATTCTCAATTTAAAGGTCCAGTAAATATCTTCAACAAAAGTATAAAAGAAAACTTCTCTAACCTAATAAAAAGAGATGCCCATAAACATACAAGCAGCCTACAGAATTCCAGTAGAAATTACTCTTATCACATAATAGTCAAACCTTTGAATGCATAATGCAAAGAAAAAATATTAAAAACAGTATGGGTCAAGTAATCTATTGTGAGAATATTATAAGAATCACATCAGACTTCTCAACAGAGACTATGAAGCTAGAAGATCCTGGGCAGATGCCATACAGGTCCTAAGAGAACACAAATGCCAGCCCAGACAACTATATCCAGCAAAACTCTCAATTAACATAGATGGAGAAACCAAGATATTCTATGACAAAAACAAATTTATACAATATCGTTCTACAAATCCAGCCCTACAATGGAAAATAAATAGAACACTCCACACAAGGAGGGAAACTACACCCTAGAAAATGCAAAAAAAAGTAGTTTTTAAATAACCCAAAAGAAGACAGCCACACAAATATAACAACAAAAATAACAGGAAAAAACAATCATTGGTCCCTAATATTTCTAAACATTTATGGACTCAATTTTCCAAAAAAAAAAAAAAAAAAAAAAAGATTTAGACTAACAAATTGCTTCCTTAAGTAGGACCAAACATTTTGCTGTATATAGGGAATATACTTATGTGAAGACACTACTTCAGAGTAAAAGGCTGGACAACAATTTTCCAAGAAAATGTTCCTAAGAAAAAAGCTGATGTAGCCATTCTAATATCAGATAAAATTGGCTTTCAATAAAATAAGAAAGGTCACTTCATACTCATCAAAGGGAAAATCCACCAAAATGAAATCTCAATTCTAAATATCTATGTTCAAAATGCAAGGGCACCTACATTCATAAAAGGAACCTTATTAAACCTCGAAGCACAAATTGCATCTCAAACAATAACAATGGGAGACTTCAACATTACACTCTCATCAATTGACAGATCATAGAACCAGAAACTAAACAGAGACACAGTAAAACTAACAAAAGTTATGATCCAAATAAATCTAACAGATATCTATAGAACACTTCATTGTAAAACAAAAGAATGTACCATTTTCTCTACACCTCATGGTACCTCATCCAAAATTGACCATGTAATTTGTCACAAAACAGGCCTTAACCAATATAAGAAGACTGAAATAATCTGAAAAATCTGATCATGCCACCAGTGGCTAAGACTGGTCTTCAATAACAACTAGAACAACAGGAAAGCCACAAAAACATGGAAGCTAAACAACGTAATTTGGTTAAGGAAAAAATATATAAGAAAGAAATGAATGACTTTAGAATTTAATGAAAATGTAGTTACAAAATATGCAGACCTATAAGATATAATGAAAGTGGGGTTAAGAGGAAAGCTCATAGCTCTGAGTACCTTAAAAAAGAAACTGGAGAGAGCATACACTAACAGTTTTACAGCACACACAAAAAATGCTCTAAAACAAAAAAAGGCAAAAGCACCCATGAGGAGTACATGCACAGAAATAATTAAAGTCATGTCTGAAATCAACCAAGAAGAAACAAAAAAGAACTATACAAAGAATCAACTAACCCTGTAGCTGGTTCTTTGAGAAAATCATCAAGATAAATAAACACAAAGCCATTCTAATGAGAGGGCACAGAGGCAGTATTCAAAACACAAAATCAGAAATGAAAATGCAGACATAACTATCAGATCCTACTAAAAAAGGTTATACATAAACAAAACTGGAAAATCTAAATAAAATGTATAAGACAGATACTAGGTACCAAAGTTAAATAGATATCAAATAAGCCATCTAAACATTCCCCTAACACCCAAAGAAATAGAAGCATTCATCAAAAGTGTCCTAACAATGAAAAGCCCAGGACCAGACGGGTTTACTGCAGAATTCCATCAGACCCTCATAAAATACTTAACACAAATATTCTTCAATTTATTTCACAAAACAGAAACAGAAGGAACACTACTATGAAGACACAATTATGCTTTTAAGTAAACCACACTAAGACCCAACAAAGGAAGACAACTTCAGACCAATTTCCTTTATGAATATCAATGCAAAAATACTCAATAAAATTCTCATAAATTGAACTAAGAACACATCAAAATGATCATCCATCAAGATCATGTAGACTTCACACCAGAATTCAGAAATAGTTCAATATCCTGACATCCATACATGATCCACTATATAAACATACTAAAAGGAAAAAAAAAAAAACACATTATCAGCTCAATAGATGCTGAGAAACATTTAACAAAATTCAATACCCATTCATGTTAAAAGTCCTTGAAAAACAGACATTCAATGCTGATACATAAACATAGTAAAAGCAATATACTGCAAACTGGTATCCAAAATCAAACTAAATTGAGAGAAACTTGAAGGAATCTTACAAAAATCAGGGAGTAGACAAGGATGTCCCCCTCTCCCTACCTATTCAATATAGCAATAAAATTCCCTGCCAGGGCAATTAGATGATGAAAAGGTCAAAGGGTTATAAATTGGAGAAGAAAAAGTCAACATATCACTATTTTCAGATATGACTCTATACTTAAGTGACCCTACAAGTCCTCCACATATGGTTTTTAAAAATTAGCAAAATGCCTGGATATAAAGTGAAATCAAACAATCTGTAGCCTTCATCTATTCAAAGCATAAACAGACTGAGATAGAAATGAGGGAAAAAATACCATTCACAATAGACCCAAGTAATACAAAATGCCTTGGTGTGACTTTAACCAAGCAAGTGAAAGATCTGTATGACAAGGACTTCAAGTCTCTGAAGAAAGAAATTATAGAAGACCTCAGAAGATCGAAAGATCTCCCATGCTCTTGGAGTGGAAGAATCAATATAATAAAAGTGACTAACTGGCCAAAAGCAATCTATAGATCCATGGTAATCCCTATCAATTTTCCAACTCACTTTTTTATAGTGTTAGAAATAGCAATTTGCAAAATCATTTCATATAACAAAAAACCCAGGATAGGGAAAACTTGTCTCAACCATAAAAGAACTTCTGTGGTGTGGGAATGGGTGAAGATCACGATTCTTAACTTAAAGCAGTACAACAGAGCAAAAGTCATAAAACCTGTATAGTACCGGTACAGAGATAGGAAGATAGATCAATGGAATACAGTTGATTACCCAGAAATTAATCCTCATGTGTATTGTCACTTGATTTTTGACAAAGGAGCTAAAACCATCCAGTGGAAAAAAGTAAGTATCTTCAACAAATGGTGCTAGTTCAACAGGTAGTCAGAATGCAAAAGAATGTAAACATCTTTTTGTACAAAGCAGGAGTTTCAGTTAAAAAAGGACCTCTGCATAAAATCAGATACACTTAAACTAATAAAAGAGAAAGTAAGAGAGAAACTTGAACAGCAAGGTACTGGAGAAATTTTTGAAACAGAGCATACTAATGGTATATGCTCTAAGATCAAGACTCATAAATGGGTCCTAATAAAATTGCAAAGCTTCTGTAAGACAAAGGACACTGTTATTTGGATGAAATAGTAACCAACAGATTGGATTTTTTTTTTTTTTACCAAACATACATCTGAAAAAGGGTTAATATCCAATATGTACAGAGAACTCATGAAAGTAGACTCAAGAGAAACAAATAACTCTATTAGAAATGGGTAACATGCTAAACAAAGAATTCTCAAATGAGGAATATTAAATGGCTGAGAAGCACCTAATGAAATGTGCAACATCCTTAGTCATCCTGGAAATACAAATCAAAACAACCCTGAGATTCTATCTCACACCAATCAGAATAGTAAGATAAAATTCGCAGGTGACAGCAGATTCTGACAGTAATGTGAAGAAAGAGGAAAACTCCTCTATTGTGGGTAGGATTGCAAGCTGGTACAACCCTTCTGGAAACCAATCTGGCAGTTCTTGAGGAAACTGGACATAGTGCTAACTGATGTTCCAGCTATAGCACTTTTGGGAATATAACCAAAAGATATTCTAACATACAAGAACACATGTTCTATTATGTTCATAGTACCCTTATTTAAAATAGCCAGAAGCTGAAAAGAACCTAGATGTCCTTCATCACAGGAATGGATGCAAAAAAATTATATATGTGATAAGAAGATCAAAAAACTCACATGCATCTTATCAGATCAACATGGTCTAAGGCTGGTCATTAATAACAAAAAAGAGAACAAAAATTGCATATACATATGGAAAGTAAATAACGCTCAATTAAACAATAGCATGGTCAAAGAAGTAAAGAAATAAATTAAGGAATTTCTAGAATTTAATGAAAATGAAAATATAACACACCAAAACCAATAGGATGCAATGAAAGAAGCAATGAGAGGAAAACACATAGCTCAGAGGTCTTCCAAAAATAAACTAGAGAGAGCATACACTAGCAACTTGAAAGCACAGTTGAAAGCTCTAGAACATGAGGAAGCAGATACACCAAAGATGAGTAGATGGCAAGAAATAATCAAACTCAGAGTAAAAACTGACCAAATTGAAATGAATAGAACCATTCAAAGAATCAACAAAACCAAGAGCTGGTTCTTTGAGAAAATTAACAAGATTGATAAACCCTTATCCAGACTAACTAAAGGGCAAAGAGAGAGTATCCAAATTAACAAAATCAGAAAGGAAAGAGGAGACTTAACAACTGAAAATGAGGAAATTCAAGAAATCATCAGATTCTACTACAAAAAACTATACTCAACAAAGCTGGAAAATATGTAGGAAATGGATAAATGTCTAGACAGATACCAGATACTAAAGTTAAACCAGGACCAGGTAAACCATCTAAATAATCCTATAACACCTAAAGAAATAGAAGCAGTCATCAAAATCTTCCCAACCAAAAAAAAGCCCAAGTCTATATGGGTTCAGTGCAGAATTCTATCAAACATATATTGACAACTTAATACCAATACTCTCTAAACTATTCCACAAAATAGTCAGATGAAATACTGCCTAACTCAGTTTTTGAGGCCAAAATAGCCCTCATCGCTAAACGACACAAAGACCCTACAAGGAAAGAAAACTTCAGACCAATCTCACTTATGAACATTGATGCAAAAATAATAAAATCCTTGCAACATGAATCCAAGAACACATAAAAACAATCAATTATCATGATCAAGTAGGCTTCATCCCTGGGATGCAGGGATGGTTTAATATACGAAAATACATCAAAGTAATCCACCATATAAACAAACTCAAGGAAAAATCCACATGGTATCTCACTAAATGCAGAGAAAGCATTTGACAAAATTGAACACCCCTTCATGTTAAAAGTCTTGGAGAGAAAAGGAATCCAAGGCCCATATGTAAACATAATAAAAACACTATACAGCCAACCAATAGCCAACATCGAACTTAACTGTGAGAAACTTGAAGCATTCCCACTAAAATCAGGGACTAGACAAGGCTGCCCACTCTCTCCCTACCTATACAACATAGTACTGAAAGTCCTGGCCAGAGCAATTAGACAGCAAAAGGAAATCAATGGGATACAAATTGGTAAGGAACACTTTAAAAACCTAACTGTTTGCAGATGACATAATAGTGTACATAAGTGGATGGTACTGGTACAGAGATAGGCACAAGGATCAATGGAAGAAAATAGAAGATCCAGAAATGAGCCCTCACATGTATGGTCACTTGATTTTTGACACAGGAACTGTAACATTCAATCTAAAAAGAACAGCCTCTTTAATAAATGTTGTTAAACAAACTGGCACTCAGCATGCAGAAGAATGAAAATAGTCCCTTTCTTATCTCCTTCTACAAAGCACTTGTGCAAGTGGATCAAAGATCCATTTAAACCAGGTACACTGAAACTATTAGATGAGAAAGTAGGGAAAACCTTAGAACACATAGGCACTGGAGAAATTTTCGTAAACACCATGGCTCATGTTCTAAGGTCAAATATTGACAAATGGGACTCAATTAGATTGCAAAGTTTCTGTAAGACTAAGGACACTGTCAAGAAAACAAAACAGCAGCCAACAGAATGAAAAAAATCTTTACCAACCCCACATCAGATAGAAGCCTAATATACAAGGTATACAAATAACTCAAAAAGTTAGACACCAGAGAGTAAAACCACCCTATTAAAAATGGGGTATAGAACTAAACAAGAAGTTATCAATTGAGGAATATCGAGTGGGTTAGAAGCATCTAAGTAAGTGATCGATATCATTAGCCATCTGGGAAATGCAAATCAAAACAACCCTGAGATTCCACCTCACATGAACCAGAATATCTAAAATCAAAAATAAAGATGACAGCAGGAGCTGGCAAGGATGTGGAGAAAGAAGAACACTTCTCCACTGTTGGTGGTGTTATAAACTGATACAACCACTCTGGAAAATAGTCTGGTGATTCCTCAGAAAATTGGACATAGTACTACCTGAAAACCCAGTTATTCCACTTCTGGGCATATACCCCAGAGAAGCTCCAACATACAACAAATACACATGCACCACAGTGTTCATAGCAGCCCTATTTATAATAGCTAGAAGCTGGAAAGAAACCAGATGCCCTTCAGTAGATGAATGGATACAAAAATTGTGATATATTTACACAATGGTGTACTACTCAGCTATTAGAAACAATGACTTTATGAAATTCTTAAGAAAATGGATGCATCTAGAGAATATCATCCTGAATGAGATAAAACAGTCACAAAAGAGCAGACATAATATGCTGTCAATGATAACTGGAAACTCACCCCAGACAGCTCTGAACACACCAGAAACATCTCACAGAATATATGAAGTGCAAGAAAAAACAAAGGCCAAAAAAAAAAAAGAAAAAGAAAATGAAAAATCATTATCCTTAATCTTTACACAGCAAGAAAAATTTGACTATTTCTAGGTTACATCTTGTTTTAATTGCACTTCATGCTCATTTTTACTAGAAAAATTTCAATGCATACAGTCAAATATTTTTAAAAAAATCCAGTACTGTCAAAAATGTATTCATATACTTTTAAGCAAAAATGCTTAAAATATGTACATTTGTCTTTGTTTTTTAAAATAAAGTTGTTCAATTTAAAAAAAAAATAAAGAAAGAGACTTTAACTACAAGTGAAAAGATTGATAATACTAGCAATTATGGTACCATATGGTGTGATAACTAACCAACAACATTTTGCCTAATTTATTTAAATGTTAGTATAATAAGGAAAACAAACTATTTACATGTTTAAGTCTAAAACATATATATATATATATATATATATATATATATATACACATATACACACAGACAGACACACACATACATACATTTTCATTACACACACATATAGATAGAGATATTATCGGAGATAGAAATATGGTTATTCTTTTTCAGTAACCAGACATATTATTTGATGAGTGTATTTAGTATATTTTTTTTTATTCTTTCGCTTTCTTCGTCCCTTAAAATTTCTTCTCTATAAACTCTGGGAACCAATAATACGACACTATTAGCACCATGACATATGAAGCCACAAATTGTGGCTGAAAGAGTGTTGGGCAGCATGTTTTACCTTGAATAATATGGTTAATGTTCTCATAAAAAACAAACAAACAAAATAAACTTCTGCAGAGACTCTTGAGGATTAAATAACGGTTTTATCTCTTTTTCTGCAATACAACAATTTAAATGTCATTTTAAATGCATTTACATTTTTTATTTAAAGCTTAAAAGCCCAAGCTTTCATATACTGTTTAGAGCAGAGGACATAGCTCATTTGTGGAATTGCTTCCTCACCTTTGTGAGGCCTGAGACACTAGCCTGATGAAACTCGCACAGAGAGAACAAAGAAAGAGAACAAACATTCACTGAAGATCCATGAAAATTTTTTAATAAAAACATTAGAAATTCCTTTCAAAAGTTAAAATGTAGAGGGAGAGGAAAGATTGTAGGAGCAGAGTGGGTGAAGGCACCATGAGAATCAACAAAGCACGGAGTACAGGGGCTTAAAAGGAGATTTAAGTGGCAACCACAGAGCCCGCATGTATCTGCATCAGGCTCCTCTGCACACATGCTTGGGAATTTTGTTGGATTTCTAACAAGATTGGGGATGTTTATGATTCTTTTGCCTGTTTGTGGGAACTATTTCTTACTGGGTTCTTCATTCAGCCTCAATATAAGATATATAATATATGTATTTAAATATATATATAATTTTATTATAATAACTACAAATATATAATTATATAATTAAATGCATATAATTAAGAAAATTAAAGTAAGAGGCGGAGCTTTTAAAATAATACTTAACAATATTTGGAATTTATGAACAAGGCATATTAACATCTCAACACTCAATAAAATAGAAACAATGAAAGTTTTGATTTGAGAATACATTTCAACAGATATCATATTAACAAAAATATGTTGATGTAAAATAATCATTTGACAATATTTAATCAATCATTATATTCTTATATAAAATTTAAAAATGTTTTCAAGTGAATAATCAAAATATACATGTTTTGCAGATCAATATGTAAAATAAAATAGATTTTATTAAGGATTTTTGGAGACATGAAAATTGGATACTCAATTTAGTAGTATAAAAGGAAATGTTTTTATCAATTATTGTTTTTTCAAAAATGTGTGTGTGTGTGTGTGTGTGTGTGTGTGTGTATGTGATGTGATACAGTTATCTCAAGATGTCAGAGAGCTTGTTTAAACAAAGACTTCTGAAAATATTTGTGCAGCAGTTGTATTTATTATCAAACCAAACCCAAACATCTCCATTTTGTTTATAAATAAATTGAGCAAATGTGGAGCATTTGTACACAAAGATGTTAGTCATGAGATGCTAAACTTATGGCAAGTACTGGAATTGACAGTATTGAATACTAAAAAGAAATCATCCATGTGTTTTTAAAATTAATTGTAGGAAGATACCAATTAGTCTGTACTGACAGGAAGTTTGTTTGGTCTTTGGAATAAGACTTACATTGGTGGAAGGGGTGGAAGAGGCACTAAAGGATATTGGAGACTTTGGGAGTAAAAATGATATGTAGTAATTAAGTGTGATAATTGGGTAGTTAATATGAATATATTTGTAATATTAATTATACTCAGAAAATTTTCCAATAATAAAGCACTGTATGAAATTAGAGTAGATATTTTTAGAGGTTAAACTTTTTACCCATGAGAATTTTAAATATGAAGTAAAGGAACTATATTTCAAAAATTAAATAAATCTTATGTGTCACAATTCAAAACAGTTTCCCTAAACTAATCTCATTATATTAAATTTACTGGTTTAGAATCACATAATTAGTTCTGCTTTTTTAAAAATGTTACATTAAACTTTGAAAACATATCAAAACTTCTTATTAAGAAGCTCAGAGTTTATGATCTGTAAATTAGTTGTATAACCTCTGAACTCATTAAATTAGAAAAGTTTATATTTTAATTTGAGATATAAATATATTTTAATTTCATTTCATGATATTAATAAAAATTTTGCTTGGAAAAAGTTGTATTTTTAATAAATTAAAAATAATTAGGTAATGTTTATAGTCTACTACTTAACCCATAATGTTGAGATATGTTATAGAGCATGTGAAAATTAAAACTTTTTTATTTATGCAATTAAATATTAAAATACATGTGTTCCAATGAATATACAAATATGCTTTAATTTTTCCCCTAATGGCATGTGTGCAACCAAACAAAACCTACTAAGATTATAATGTACTGTACCTGATTCATTTTATACTTCCTTCATTTATGGAAATGATATTTTCCAAATATTTTCAACAATCATTTTTGTCGAATCATTTAAAGATTTTTATGTTATTTTTCACGCTTAGAGCCTAATTACCATATGCTAAATTTAAAAATAAAAATTAAAACAACAATTTTTTTTTCTGTGAAGATAATCTAATCACTGTACTATGAACCTAAGAGAATTGGTAGGGTAGTTCAATGGGACTGATGGGCAATGCTTGCTACCAAATTAATCTTTTCATAGAAGCCTGCATTGGTCAACATTAATCGTAGCATCTGCTGAGAGTTTGTGAAGCTTTTTCAAGGAAGGCCAAATCACATAGCATGCAAAGGGACAATGGAGAGTTTGTCTGGAAACTAGTTTAGGGTATATGCAGATATCTTTCTTCCATTAGCCATACACAGATTGCTTAATGCAAGACACACTTACTGGATCATACTGTACTTCCTATAGTAGATGGTTTAAATTTTGTATTTAAAAATCTATACCTGTACTCAGTTGAGAAAACATGGTAAGTTTTAATGCTGATTTTTAAAAATGTTTTAGCAAATAGATGTCATTAGTTTACTGAGCAGTGGTTGGGTTAGATCTCATCATGTATAAAATGACAAGAAAATGTGCTTTACAAATGAGAAACTTGCACTATTTGTGTTTTACATATTTTGGAATCCATACATAACATAATGCATCAATATAAAAATGAACAACTAAAATTAAACATGGTTTAGATGTTTTTTACTGGAAATAATTATATATTAGTAGGAGAATCAGTGTGAGATAGTCATATATTTCTGTGCATTAAATTACAAATATTTAAGAATTGGTACTTGAACCTGGGCACATAACCTTACTGTGATTCTTTTATTTTATTTTATTTTTTTATTTTGCTTCTTTCAGTAATATATACTTTAATATTTCTTGTTCTCTTTCAATATTTTTTCTTCTTTTTTTCTTTTTTGGCTCTTTTATTTATTTACATTTCAAAAATTTTCCCGTTCCTGGTTTCTGCTCCATAAACCTCCTATTTCCTCCCGCTGCTCCTGTGATGGTGCTGCTTCTCCCAATCATTCCATCCCACCTCACTGCCCTAGCATTCCCCTATGATGGGACATTGAGCCTCCACAGGACCAATGACCTCCCCTCTCATTGATGCCAGATAAAGCCATCCTCTGTTACATATGCAGTTGGAGCCATGGGTCTCTACTTTTGTACACTTTGGTTAATGGGTTAGTCCCTGGGAGCTCTGGGGGTCCTGGTAGTTGATATTTTTGTTCTTCATATGGGCTTGCCATTTCCCTCAGCTTTTTTCAATGATTGTTAATGTTACATTCTTTTATACTTTTAAGTCCTTGAAAACATTCTATAATAGGTTCATATAAATTTTCAGTCATATTCACAAAGCCTACCTCTACTTCATCCAAAACCATCTTCTATTCCTTATATCATAATTTTATAGTCACTTTTATTCTTTAAACACAACATTTAAAATTTATTTTGTCTATATAGTAATGAGTGTCTGTCCATCTATCTGAGTGTGGTCAACACACACATACACACATGCTCATGCACATACACACTACTACAAAAATGTTACCTCTGAATATAATAGCTATATGTTTTGGTTTAAGGAAAATTATGAAGAGGGAGAATGAAGATTGTAAGACCCCAGAAGTGTTGTATGACTATAAGATGATAGTATTTAATGGAAACAACAGGGCATATATATTTGGGGACTCACAGTACTAAAAACACACTTCACAGAAGCTTTAAAAACTCAAACAAGATGAAATATCAGTAAGGATAAAGGAGTATTGCATTCTACCTTATACGTGAGTAATTATTACCGGTTGATAACTGAAAGGAAAGAAAGCATGCTCTCATCTATTTTAAGTTATTTTTAGTTCTTTGACACTTTCATATGGCATATTTTCCTCATAATCACTATTCTCCCAAATAATTACCCAAACCACCTCTCCTATATTGCATTTTAAATTCTCTCTTAATGTATGAATTTTTGTGTTTGCATAAATGTGCCTTTATATGTAAGTTCAAACACATGCAAGCCTCCGCACACCTATTAAGAGCTAGAAAGTGCCATACAGTCTTTACCATCAATGCCATTTGAAACTGGGTTTAGGGCTTCACAGTAAACACTCCAATCTAGTATTCAAGGTCTCTGAATTCTCTACTTCAAACACTCATCTTCCCACAGGAATTTGCAGGTCAAAGAACTTGCCAAAAAAATCTAGATTTAAACATGCCACTATCAATAATATGGCATTTTAATGTCCAATGAAATACTTTAAAATGATCCCATTAAGCATGTGATTATAAAAACTGTATCATTCCAGATGTCTTGCAATTTTTACTAAAACTTACTTGCAATGTTTACCAAAACATTGATTTGTCTACCATGTTTATTGTAGAACATATGAATGTACTGGGGTGGGTAGGAAGGGACACAACTTGTGGAATGTAAATAAATAGAATGTTAAAAATAAAAATAAATTAAAAACCTAAAACTTACATATATCTAATCACATTATTTTCCTCCCTCAACTTTGTCCATATTTATTTTCCTTTCTACCATTCCAACTTCATGTTCTTTCTCAGGAATAACCAAGTAAATACAAGAAAACTCTTCAAATCATGAAAGCAAAACAAAACACCAAATCAAACAAAGACCAGTGGAGTGCATATGTTTGCCATCTACTTAGGAAGTCTGAGATGGAGTGGTTTATATACTCTGTCAGATAAACTGACTTTGCTTCACCTAGCTGGAATAAGTAGAAATTCAGTAGTTAAAATTTAATCTAGGGGCTGGGATTTTATTCAACCATCCATTCATTTACTCATTTTTAAAATATAACAAAAATACTAAGAAAAACAAAATTATTCACCTCATCACATCAAAGTTGGATGTGATGGAACAGAAGAAAAAGAGCACAACAGAGAGCAAAGGTACTAGAATCAGAGACTTGCTGGTTTGCACACTCTACAGTTCCATAAAAGACATTCAGATGAAAGCTATATCTACAGAGGAACTGGAGCACATCTGCACAGGGGATCAGTCTCTGGGAGTTCATATGAACTTTGTTTATGTTGCTTTATACAGCCTTGTTTTGTTAAGTGTTCTTCTCCAAACCCTCTAGCACATTTTTTTCCTGCCCACTCTCTGCTAGGTTCCTGGACCAATGAGGAAACAGAAGTGATAGATAAACATCTTCCATTTACTGTTGACTGTTCCATGTTTATCTTCTTTGCAAGAAGTCTGCCTGTGGGTCATACCATACGATTAGGGAGGAAGCTTCTCTGCTGATACTTGTAAAATGCAGTGAAATGTTCTGTGAGTAGAGCAGAATACCAGGATAAGTCCATTCAACATCATGGGCATTTTTCAGATCTAAGGTTTTTTTTATGCTATGTTCCTAGAATATTTTTGGCTTAGGTTCTTAGTCCCCCTGAAGCAGTGTTGGCTATAGCTTCTGTCTCTTAGAGTATGCCTTGACTCAAATAAATTATCGACTCCCACGTGCTTTGTGTCACTTTTGCTTTATCATATCTTCCAATCAGTTCCTTACAGCCATCACAGATAAAGAAAATGTGACTGACTTGAGATGGTTGTTTTCTTTTGGTAGCTTGAAGTGTACCTTCTTGGTCTAGAGATACTAGAAATATATGAATAGACTTTGTATGTGGGTACCAGCTCAGCATTTCTATTTTAAAAAGTTGTGAGGATGTAGTCCTCAACAATGGATTTGATGTCAGATTTTGGAGAACAAGCTACACAGTCCTGGAAACATACTGTTTTGTTTGTAGATAGCAGTGGGGCCTCTTCTCTCAGTTCCCTCTAGCTCCTTGCTCTACATCTATCTTCTGTGGTTCAATGAACTATAGATTTCTTATCATTGCCTTCACAACTAATATCCAAACATAATCCCGTGTATATTGTATTCATTTTTCTCAGTCTGAGATACCTCAGTCAGGATGATCTTTCTATAGCTACATCCATTTGCCCACACATTTCAGGATGCCATTGTTTTTAAATAGATGGATAACATTCTTTTGTATAAATTCAAAACACTTTCTCTATCCATTCTTCTTTTGAAGAATAGCTAGCTAGGTTGCTTCCAGTTTCTTGCTTTATATAGTGAACAGAAATGAACATAGGTGATTAAGTGCTTTAACAGTAGGAAATTTTTAATATAAAGGCATCATGTTCTCTTTTCTTTTTTGCCCTCCATATGTTTGTTTCTATTTCATGTTTTTTATTAAATGATAATTTAAATCAAGAAAAAAGATATTTTTAAATAACAAAATAATACAAAAGTATTATTATTATTTTAAGCATATACAATCTATTTGGAAATAAAATGTGTATCTACAAAATTCTGAGTTGTTTCTCAGTGTACAATATTGTTTATATATACAGCAATTTCTTTTTTCTATATTTATTATTATTCAAACTCTGTCATTTTGACAACCCAACTCAAATATACAAACTGTTACTCTTATCATTTCTAGAGAAGAAACAATATGATTAAAATACATTATATAAAAATTACTGGATTTTGTTAATGGAATTTTGTATATTGAACCAACTTTGCATCTCTGGGCTGAAGCCTACCTAATCGTGGTGAATGATGGTTATGATGTATTCTTGGATTCAGTTTGAAAGAATTTTACTGACTATTTTTGCAATTACATTCATATGAGAAATTTGTTTAGGTACTTTTTTGGTTTTATCCTTGTATGTTTTAAGTATTACTGTAATTGTGGCTTCATAGAATGAATTAGGATGTGTTCCTCCTGTTTATATTTTATGGAATAGTTTGACAAATACTGATATTAAGTCTTCTTTGAAGGTGTGGTACAATTCTTCACTAAGGCTGTCTATTCCTGTATTTTTGTTATTGCTGTTGTTGGGAGATATTTCATAATTTCTTCTATTCCCTTAGAAGATATGGGCCTTTTATAAAACTTTACCTGCTCTTGATTGAACTACAGTATGTACTATCTGTGTAAGAAAAAATCCACACACTATGAACAGTTGATCTTTGAGAAAAAAGCCAAAAATATACAATGGACAGAAAGAAAGCATCTTCAATAAACAGTGCCTGTATAACTGGCAGTTCGTATGTAAAAAAATAAAAGAGCATATATATATATATATATATATATATATATATATATATATATATATATCCATATTTTTTCACCTTGCTCAAAGCTCAAGTCCAAGTAGATCAAGAACCTGAACATATATAACCAGATACACTGAATATATTAGAAGAGAATGTGGGAAAGAACATTAAACTCATTGGCACATGGGGAAATTTCCTAATCAGAACTCCAATGGGTCAAGCTCTAAGATCAAGAATTCATAAATGGGACCTAATGGATCTGGAAAACTTCTGTGAGACAAAGCACACTGTCAATAGAACAATTTTTAAACTCACAGATTAGGAAAAATTCTTCACTAAACCCAAACCTAATAGAAGGCTAATATGCAAAATGTGTAAAGAATTCAAGAAGCTAGCCACCACCATCCCTCAAAAAATATGTATAGAACTAAACAAAGAATTCACAACTGAGGAATCTCAAATGGCTGAGAAACACCTAAATAAATATTCCAAGTCCTTAATGATCAGAAAAATGCTAATTAAATTGACCATGAGACCATCTTACACCAATAAGAATGGCTAAATAAAAACCTCAGGACAGCACATGTTGGCAAGGAAGAAGAGTAAGAGGAACACGCCTGCCTCTATTGTTGGTGGGATTGCAATCTGGTAAAAACTACTCTGGAAATCAATTTGGAGATTTCTCAGAAAACTGAAAATCATTCTATCTGAAGAATTCGCTATACCACTTTTTACATATACCCAAAAGATGCCCTACCATGCCACAGGGGAACATGTTCCACTATGTTCATTGTAACCTTGTTTGTGATAGCAAGAATCTACAAACAACCCAGATGTCTCACACCAGATAAATGGATACAGAGAATGTGATTCATTTACACAATGGAGTATTACTCAGTATTAATATGAGGACATCCTGAGTCTTGTATGCAATTGGACAAAACTAGAAAATATGTTCCTGAGTGAGGTGATTCAGATTCTAAAAGAAATATATGATATGTGCATGTACATGTATCACTAATGAGTGAATATTAGCCAAGAAACTTGCAGAATACCCAGGATACAGTCCACAGAACTCAAAAAGCTTTAAAAGCTGAAGGACCCAAGTGAGGATGCCTCAGTCCCACTTGGGAGAGAGAAAAAAAAGATCACAGGGTGCAATGGAGGTCCAGGGTGGGAAAGAAGACAAGGAGGGAAAGACAAGAACATGATCAGGTATTGGGTGGGGAAAATGTACTGAAATGGAAATAGGCAACCTATGGAGTTAGAAGGTGGGGATCCCTTCATAATGCTCCAAAGATGATGGACATGAGAGACTCTCTGAACTCAGATGGTGGGACCTTAAATGAAGTGCCCTACAGCGGAGAGAGGGAACTTATAGAGACAACCTCCAGCAGAAAGAGAGGGCATCAAGAGTGAGGAATGAGGTTGCCATGCCACAGTCAAAAACTCTGACTCATATTTGTTTCTATCTGAAAGTACTGCAGGAACAAAATGAACAAGAGCCCAGAGAAAAGGGGGTCCAGCAACAGACCAAAAGTGAGATCAAGCTTAAGAGGATGTCCCAAGGCCTGACACTATTATTGAGTCTATGGAGTGCTCACAAAAAGGGGCACTAAAGACCCAACAAGCAGCTGAAAGAGTCAAATGCAGATATTTACACCCAACCAATGCACAGAATCTGCTGAGCATTTTGGTTGAATTATGTATAATCTGGAAGAAGCTGAGAAGGAGGGCCACTGTGTAGGAGGACCAGAAGTGTCAATTATATTGGACATCCAAGATCTCTCAGACACTTGACCTCCAGTTAGGCAGCATATACCAGCTGATATGAGGCCCCCAACACATATACAGCAGAGGAGTACTGGGTCAGAGTTCAGACTGAGATAATGAACCCAACCCTCAAAGGACTGCAAGGCCTCAGGTAGTAGCAAGGTTTAGTGCAGTGGAGGCTGGGTAGCTGTGGACATTTCCTGGAAAATGGGGAGGGGTTGAGTTATGGGATATGAAACTGCCAGAGAGTAAAATGGGAGGGAAAAATCTGGTGTGTAAAAAAAATAAAAGATTAAATAAAATTTAATGAGAACATTAATTTTCACAGAAAAAATAAATGAGTGTGCCTTATTTTAATTTGTTAAGTCCTCTTTTGTTGATCTCCTTGAGATGCTTCCGCTTTACTGAAGGGAAACAAAGGATCAGAAAATTTGAGGGAGAGGAAATGTGAGAAGGGATCTGAGATATCTTTTGTTTTGGTAATGTATCACAGAGTATGAAAATGTTGCCAAGATCCAAAACTCAGATGACAGCAGATGCTGGCGAGGTTGCAGAGAAAGAGGAACAATTCTCCACTGTTGGTGGGGTTGTAAACTGATACAACCACTCTGGAAACCAGTCTGGCGATACCTCAGAAAATTGTACATAGTACTACCTGAAGGCCCAGCTATTCCACTTCTGGGCATATACCCCAGAGACACTTTAATATACAACAAATATACATGCACCACAATGTTCATAGCAGCTCTATTTATAATAGCCAGAAGCTAGAAAGAACCCAGATGTCCTTCAGTAGATGAATGGATACAAAAATTGTGGTACATTTACACAATGGAATACTACTCAGCCACCAGAAACAATGACTTAACCAAATTCTTAAGAAAATGGCTGCATCTAGAGAATATCATCCTGAGTGAGATAACCCAATCACAAAAGAACAGACATAATATGCAGTCACTGATAGTTGGATGCTAACCCCAGAGGCTCGCACTGCCCCAGAAACAACTCACAGACTGTGTGAAGTCCAAGAAAAAAAGAAAAACAAAACAAAAAAAAGTTGAATTAGCAAACCTATAATAATTTTGTTCATAAAAAAAGATCACAGTTTCTTAATAAGTCATTATTTTTTTTAATAAATTAGCCATTGAAGTTGAAATAAATGAAAATACAAGATTAAATTGTATTCAAAAAAAAGAAAAAAGAAAATTAAAGAAAAAAAAACAGAAAAAGAAAAAAGAAAAAAAAGAAAAAAAGAAAAAAAGAAAGTGTTGAAATGGAATTAAGACTGCAGTTAATTTATCAGAGATTCTCTCAAGTTTTATTCTAGCCAAGAATAAGAAGTATTCAATATTCTTCACAATTTTTCTTGCTACTTATTATCACTAATATTTGATTTTATTGATTGGGAATTATTCACATGCATATTTTTAAATTACTTTTTTATATGATAGGTGTTTTGGGCATCCAATATTTTCTTTTTGTTTGTCCAAGTATCAGATATTCTAGTGTCAATGGTTTATTGTTCTTTTGATTGTTCTTTATATGGAGAATCAAAATATCAATGATTTTTAAGTTCTATTAATTGTTCATTTTTCTACTCAAAGAAGCTTAGCTCTTTTATGAATACTTGTTATATAAATGTATTACAAATAAGCTTTGTTAATGATTACTTATAATATCCATATTGGTGCCTTGATAGTCTTCCTAATAACATTGTAATTATTTGCTCTTAACAGTTCAAAGACTCTACTATGATTTTGTATATTGTAAAAGGAGACTCTCAGACAGGTTTATTTTTGTTCTTTGTTTTTTTTTACATGTATTGACTGTAATGGGAAGTTGCAGGATTTGCACTACTTTGTAGACAATCCAGTGAAAATCTTTCATATATCACTCTTTCTTCTCTCAGTATAAGTTACTGTGATCAAACTGAGAATGTTTTTTTCCTCCGTGTTTAGTTTCAACCTTTCTTTTCATCTTCCTCAGCACAAATAGTTCTCATGCATGTTTTAACTGCACACACATACACACACACACACACACACACACACACACACACACACATGTTTACTATGTTTACACATACAGGAATACCATATTTTTTTTTATAATTTTTGTTATTTAATTCCAATCTAACCCACTTTACCTGCTCTTTTTCCTTCTAATTTCATGCTAACATGATAGAAACTAGGTGTTTTCTTATTTTTTTTTCCTCTTGGTATAACAATCTTCATTTTCCATTGTTTTCCTATAGGTACAAAATTTCATTTTTTATAGATGAATAAAAAGTCATTAAATATTATAAATAGATTACATTTTCTTCATCCATTGATTCATAGACATCTGGACATGGTCCATATCTTTGGACTTACAAGTTCTGTATTTCCCAGCCCTAATTTGTGATGATCCAATTATACCTATGATCTATGCTTTCCTTTCCTTTTTACCCACTGCTTATTTTGTTTGACATCATATATTATTTAATTTTATCTGTTGGTAAAATATTTGATTGAGTATTCAAATCTTTTTACCTGTTTTAATTTTCTAATCTTTGAATCTTGTTTTAAATAATCACTTAACCATATTTGATGAGTTATTAAAAACTTTTGCTTTTTCCTCTCCCATCCTCTTCATAGGTTACTAGGAAGTTAGGTCAGTTTATGTATATAAAGATGTATAGAGGAATATTGAAATGCACATATAATTTATTGTATTTACATTGTCATTTCTCAAATCATTCTTGATTTTTTAAAGACAAGGATCATATCTTAATATATATATATATAAAGTATAAATTTTCCTAACTATTTAAGTACGTGCTGCCTTCAGTAGTAAAGTGTAATCAACATCTGGAGGGTGAACACAAGCTAACGGCCACAGTTGCAATATAGGGAATAAATCTATGAAACTACTGAGTATTGACATCTGAACAGATAAGCCATACCTGGAAACTCCTCAAGCTTTCTACTTGTTGCCTTATGTCATAGGCTCTATGGTATGTAGGGGAAGCACAGTTCCATAATTTACAGAGTAACTCCTTTTAAACTACCTTTGTATGTTTATCTATACATATCTAAGAATCTTCTAAAGTAGAATTCCATATTTTTTCAAAAGTCTTTAGTGATAGTTATTCATATCCATATTGCTTCTACCTGTGCACCTACCCACAACATTTGACACCTCTTGTACACTTATGACTCTTTAGATCTTCATACCTTCCCAGCTATATCCTCCTTGTCTTGCAATCCTTCCATAGCTCTTATTATGTTCATGGCATAGTGGTAAATAAAAAATTGTAAGACATCACATACTTGAGTTACAGGACATGGATATTTCAATTTGGAACTGACTCAGAGCTTCATTCTAACTTACTAGATTTCATAATTCTTAAGAACACTACAAATACAATGTCACAAAAAATAAATACATTTTGATCCAACTGTGATCTCTGAAATTTACAATAACAAATGGTATGATAAGATGTGGCCACTGGTATAACAGTGAGAAAAATGTTACGGGTATACACAAAATCTTTCTTATTATACTTAAGTTTAGGCCTATACAACAGATCCTAGTTTGTGGTAATAACATTGACTAGGCAAAACCATTAACTGACAAGATCATAAGCCATAGGTGTTAACCTAATGTTGCCTCTCTGTTAAATGATTATAATAAACTAAACTTTATATTTATGCCCACAGCTTCTTTTGCAGTAATTGGAGTTAATATAGACTCACAAATAGTCCACATGGAAAGAAGAAGCCATTTCAGGGTCCTCAAATCTAAGAATTCAAGGATCCTCATAGAAGAGGTGCAGAAGATATTTGAAGAGCAGAGGCAATAGACATCTGCCACTAATAGATATAAGGTGTACATGTTACAGTTATTGCACACCCATAGCACCTGCTATGGCAATACAAGATATGCATATGATCTAATAGGCAAAAATTCCAACATGAATAGTATAGGGGCTTGTTAAATTTTATTCTTAGCTGAGGATAGATTAGCAATGGTGGCTGCTGGTGAAGAGACACTAAATTTCTTCAGGAATGTGGTTTCTTAGAAGCTAACCATTGAACTAAACATGTGTCCCCAATGGAGGGGTTACAGAAAGGACTGAAGGAGTTGAAAGTGTTTGCAAACCCAAAGGAAGAACAACAATATCAAACAATCAGTCCTACCTCAGAGCTGCCAAGGACTAAACCACCAATCAAAGAGCATGCCTGGAGGGACTCATGGCTCCAGGCACATATGTAGCAGAGGATGAAATTATATGGCATCAATAGAAGAAGAAGTCCTTGGTCTAGTGAAGGCTCATTTCCCAAGTGTAGGGAAATGCCAGGGTGTGGAGATGGAATTAGTTAAGTGCGGGGGGGGGGGGGGGAGCCTCTTCATAGAAGCAGGGGAGAAGGTATGGGAGAGAAGGGAACTTGGAATGGAGATAACATTTGAAATGTAAAGACATAAGCAATCCAATGAAAAGAAAAGAGAAAACAAAGAAGATATCAATGCATCAGTAGACAGCTAATCACCATTGCATATAGAAGTTGTACTAAGCAGATTCAGTGGGGCTTAAGACAAAGCACTAGAAGCTGTAAAAGAAAGGGTTAGTGATGATATTTGAAGGGAATTGGTGTGTGAAACATAGGGTCTGTTCTTAACACATTATGTTCACGGACAATATTCTCAATGTAAAAGTATGAGTGGAAAATTCAATAACTTTGGTATATTAGTTAAATTATTGTCCAGTTTTTTTTTTTTTTATTCTTGGGTTGAGATGTTTGGATTTAAGGAAATATTCTAACAGTATTTCTATTTCTTCATGATATCTCTCTATAGCATCATCAACAACATAAAACAAACAAAAAAAAAAACCCATTAAATTTATGCTTCAAGTTAGTGACATAAGACAAAACAGAGTTCAGATTAAAATGAATCAGGGAAATATGTAGTAAGAGAAGCAGCTTTTATTCTCCCTATTTTAGGACAACGTACTATTAACTGAACGTGTTGATTGCATGCAGCTTCTAGTCATTTTTAATGGATATTTTATTTACTTACACTTCAAATGTTATCTTCTTTTCCGGGTTTCCCCTCCAGAACCCTCCTATCCTGTCCTTCCTCCTTCTATGAAGGTGCTCCCTCACCCACTCAACCACTTCTGCCTCCTGACCCTGGCATTCCCCTATACTAGGACATTAATCCTTCATAGGACCAAGAGTCTCTACTCACTATAATGGCTGACAATGCCATCCTCTGTTACAGATGTGGCTGGAAGCATGGGTCCCTCCATTTGTAATTTTTGGTTGATGGCTTAGTCCCTGGAAGCACTGAGGGTTCTGGTTAGTTGATATTGTTTTTCTTTCTATGGATTGCAAGCCCCTTCAATTTACAAACCAAGTAAAGCTCAAAAAAAAAAAAAAAAAAAAAAAGGAAGACCAAAATGCGATGCTTCATTGCTTCTCAGAACAGGGAACAAAATACTCAGGAGAAGAAAAATTGAGACAAAGTGCTGAAAAAAGTTAAAAGAAAGGTAAATCCTAGTCCTACTCACTTAACTTTCAAGGTTTTTTTCACCTCTATAAACATCTTGCTCCATTGCTTGCTGATAACTGCCTGCTATAGCTTTTTCCTGACAGGCTGTGCCAGATCCTGACCAATACAGATAAGGATGATTGCACTCAACATGGAACTCAGCACAGGGACCCTCAATAAAAAGCTTCTCATGAAATTAATTTTGTATCCAATATTTTGTACAAAAAAGTGATTCCAAAAGACTCAATGTTAAAAACTTGAATCCTGAAACACTGAAACTACTATGAGAAAGCAGGCAATAGTCTACCTTACTTAAATATAAGAAAGTAATTTATGCCCCTGATTCCATTTGCCCAAGAATGGGGGTCAACAATTGACAAGTAGAAGTTCGTGAATTGGAAATGCTTCTGTCCATGAAAAAAAAAAAAAAAAAAGAAAGAAAAAAAAAACCCAATAAGCTAAACATGAGTTTTACAACAAGGAAGAGAATGTTTGACATCAGAAAAATAATAATAAAAAGAAGAAGAAGGAAAGGAGGGAAGGAAGAAAGAACAAAGGAAGACCATGAGAGCTCTCGTTGGCTGGTATTGTTGTTCTTATATGGTTGCAAACCCTTTCAGTTCCTTCAGTCCTTTTTCTTACCTCTCCATTGGGGACCCTGTTCTCAGTTCAATGTTTGGCTGTGAGTATCCACCTTTGTATTTGTCAGGTTCTGGCAAAGCCTATCGAGAAACAGCTGTATCACTTTCCTGTCATGATGTGCTTCTTAGCATCAGCAATATTTTCTTGTTTTGGTGGCGGTATATGTGATGGATCTGCAGGTGGGGCAGATAGATGTACACATGGACAGGCCCATGGTTCCAGCTGCATTGTAGCAGAGAATGGTCTTGTTTGGCATCAATGGGACGAGAAGTCCTTGGTCCTGTGTAGGCTCCATATCCCAGTGTAGGAGAAAGTCAGGGTGGGGATCCAGGAGGCAGGTGATTGGGTAGGTGGAGTAGTATCCTCATAGAAGCAAGGGGAAGTGGGAGTGTATGAGGGGTCTGGATGGAAAACAGGGAAAGGGGATAATATTTGAAATGTAAATAAATAAATATCTAATAAAAATAAAAATAATAAAATTGAAGGGTGGAAAAACAGAGGAAGGAAGGAAGGAAGGAAGGAAAGAAGAAAGAAAGAAAGAAACAGAGAGAGAGAGAGAGAGAGAGAGAGAGAGAGAGAGAGAGAGAGAGAGAGAGAGAGAGAGAAAGAGAGAGAGAGAGAGAGAGAGAGAGAGAGAGAGAGAGAGAGAGAGAGAGAGAGAGAGAGAGAGAGAGAGAGATGCTCCTTGGACATCACACAAAATTCTACAAAAGCAGAGTACACTAATATCTCCAAATTGTTCAACATCTATGAATATTTGGACAATGAAAATCAAAACTTCTTGAGATTTAACTTTACTCTAGGCTGAATGGCAAAGAACAATAAAACAACTGAAAACAAATGTTGAAGAGTTTGTAAAAATGTAACCCTTACTCACTGTTAGTGGTATTGAAAACCAAGACAACCACTATTAAAATCAGAATGGGGAATTCTCAAGAAGCTAAGTAAGAAATCTTCTCAGATATTCTATTCATTGGACCCAAATAACTTTATGTCATATTTCAAAAATACTTTCCCAGCCAGGTTCATTGCTGCTATATTTATGGTAAATGTAAAAATAGAAAAAGAAAAGAAAACAGCTTACTTATTCTACAGTTGACTGATAGATAAGTAAAGCATTGTACACATACATTATGGAATAATATTCAACCTCAAAGAATAATAAAATAATAAAATTTGCTGGTAACTGGATGGAACTGAATAACATCATATTGTGTCAGTTATTGTAGAGTTTGCTCTCTGATGGATGCTTCCTGCTACAATTTATCAGACATGACTATATAGCCTCTAATAACTGTAGGAATCAGGAAAATAGAATAGGACTATTTCTTTGATGAATTGAAATGTTCCTGGATGTGTCATGTAATGCAGACTCATGTAGTATTTTGCTGACCCAAGACCCATGGGAGGACACATGGTGTTTGGAGATAGTATAAATAGGTCTCGATAGACACTGAAAGCATGCTGGCATAGCTAGATTTGGAATGCTTTGTTGGTTTTCCTTCTTCACTGATCTTTGCTTCATTGAGAGAAGCAGAACAGAGAACTTCTTCTGGTATTCTGCTTGATTCTGGTAACTCCCATTGACACATGCCAATATGGAGGAGGTCTGGATGTTTCTGCTGGATTGTGATACTTATGCTGATTTTTGTTTATTATCCTAACACCAATAAGCTGGTCTGTGGATATCCTGACAAAGATTGGAATTACCTCCAAAAACTACTTCTAAACAGGTCCATGTCCTCTTGTCCTGTTTGTCATGTTTTTCCCCAACTTTTGGACAGTAGGTTGTAAGGGCAGGTTGAAGCATTTGAAAACCCTTATTAAAATACGCTTTTAAATATATAAGCCTACACCATGATATAGGTTTGAAAAGTACTAGAGAGGTGAATAATGAAATACAGGTGTTCTAAATAAGGAAGTTAGATTATTGTTGTTAGGTGAGACAAAGATAACCTAACAAAACAAACAAACAAAACACAGAAACAAGTTTTAAAAAGAGCTTTGGATAAAGTATTGCCTTGTGTTCAATTTTAAATGTCAAATTTATACCATAAAGAGTCAGGTGGGAAAGAGTACTCATGGGAAGATTACTCAGATCAGGTTAACCTGCTGATATTTGATTGTAGCAACTGAGTTGAAAGGACCCACCAGCTGTACTTTGGGCCACACCATGGGCAGGGATTCCTAGGCTGAATGAGTAGGGAAAGTGGGGTACATAGAAGTATTTAATAAGTGTGCTGATTCATTGGTGTCTGCTCTTGACTGTAGAAGTTTTATAACTGGTTCTCTCAACTGCTTCTTCAGTCTTTAATGTCTTTAGTGTTGCTATTGTCACTTAGAGTTGTAAGCTTTTAGCTTCCTTTAATGTGTTATTTTTATTAGAAGAACAAGAAACCAAGTGACAAGGAGGAGGGGTTGCTGCATACTTAGTGCCTTGCACATGTTTGACAAGTACATTTACATTGCACTATAGTTTCAGCTATAGAATACTTTTTAAAATTTAGTATCAAATGTAAAATATAATTATATAGTGTTTTTCAAAATATACATGAACTTTGTAAATATGCTGCATTCTAAACTTATAACAATAGGAAATGAGTTATGCTACAAATCAAAAGTAATATATTCATACAAATTTTCAGTTTTCTAGAATTATAGATAAAACATTGAGAGTTGCTAAGCTTTGTGCTTATTGGATAACTGCTTGTCATTATGAAATAAGGGACAGGTATTACCTGTGTGAGAAATCAATTAGTGCCTGACTTGTGTTTGTTACATGACACATTATATTCATTATTATATTCATCAGATATACTAGTATCACAAATGATAGAACCAATGAGATGATTCATTCTTTGTGAGAAGAAAGTTATAGAAATTTAAAATTAGATCTATTAACATAATTATGTCAGATTTTCATTTTAACATACTTCATATAAAACTTAGCCAGTCATCTTTAGGATTGTTAAGAAAAAGAAAAAAAAATACAGGTTAAGATGCTCCTTTTACTGTTTATAATATTCATTGTCCATAAAGAAACTGTGCTATTTTCAAATGTGTCTACTCTCTGTATATCTGTCAAGTGTTTCATGATTATAAACTTTTTATCTTCTAAGAATGATTTAAGTAAAAAGTAGTGTTAACTGTCATTTAGGTATTGATGGGTTGAAATTTATAATATGAAAAGATTTATTTTGGTCCACATGCTTGATGCACTTGTGTTTACTTACTGTCTTCAAAGGAATGTTTCAAGAGCAGACAAGTGAAATGCAATTATATGGTTTCTGTCCTTGATATGACAAGCAATTAACATGACCTTTATTATTATAATGTTTCAAACACCTAGCCAACAAAAACAGCCTTATTATTAAAACATGAGATACTATTCATGAGTTAGCAATTTTAGAATTAGAACAAAATATTAAATATATTTACATATATATTTCTATATCATAGACATTCCTGTATGTAATCACAGCATCTATGTGACATGAAGCATTAAAACCTTAGTGTTCTAATTATTTTAGTAAAGAACTACAACATTTAACATAATTTCATTTAAGTTTCTTTTGCTCTAGAAAGTTAAATCAGCTTCAATCTTTACCATGGGACAATCACTCCAGAATCATTTGAGCATCTCTTCTCTGAAATTGACAAATACATGACCTTGAACTCTTTAGCATTCATCAACATTCTCAATCCTTTCACTTAATACAGTCCTTATTCAAATAAAATTTGTATTCTGCTTTTTCTCAAAGACCAGCATTGGACTTATTTTCTCCAGGTAGGTTGGTCATCCATTCACTACAAACCACATTTTGCTTTTGATTTCCTCTTTGTTTACTGGATGCTTCATTCGTTTATAGTTTTTTGTACAACTTTTAACTCACTGGGCTAGATTTTTTTTGTTTGTTTGCTTATATTTAAGGCAATAAGTTAACATTTTTTTTTCATAAAAGCTATGTATTGTCAGCATCTTTTCGGTGCCTACTACTAACCAAGTTCTGCACACAAGGGCATATAAACACTTTCTAAATATATTTAGCCTAAGTAGTATTACTTTAATAATGATGAAATTGCCCAACAGTTTTCATTAACTTTGATCTTTTTGTTTCCCTAATTGATGCAAATTTATTTAACCATTAGCCAATTAGGCAGTAATCAATATGAATTTAATTGATGTAAGAAAAAAAAAAACTAAGAAAACAAAAATAACAGCACTTAATATTAACTCATTGCTCTTAATATTCTTAAGAGCTCTTCATCATCATTTCTTTTTTACCTCAATAATCAAAGATAACTTCCTTACAGCAAACTGCAGAGTATCCACCAATGCTCAGAAACATGCACTTTCATCTAGTCTTAAAATTAGGCTAAACTCTTTTGTATTTTGTATATAAATAACAGTATTACTGGTCTCATGAAAATTAGTAATAGAAACTGATTTTGCAGAGAAGGATCTGAATTTTATGCATGTCACTCTAACTGGGCTAATGAAGTGCCTTTGGTTGCCAGGAGCATTTCAGTCTGGCTATCTGGAATGCAGCATTTTACATGAGTTTCCAGAAATAAAAGCATTCATTTGCACTTCTAGACAGAAAATGTGGGTGTCTACAGACGGCCATGCAGAGCTAGAGAAACCCAATTGGACAATAAGAACCTGTAATGCGACTCTCCAGATGGCTGAGCCGCTGTTACTTCACGTGGAGCTGCAACACCCTACTTTTAGGTGATGGCACTTCTGTCTGTTTATGAAAATTTACAAGAAAAGCTTAGAATCCACAGAACTGTGTTCAGCCCTGCCAGTGATCAGTACTTGTCACAAAATTTTGGAGGTGTGACGTTTATTATTTACCTGTTGTTAGATGTACATTTTTTCCCAAACAACTGAGTAAAATATGGATATACTTTTGTCCAAGTAGTGACACATAGTTGATGGCACATGAACACAAATGTGTCAAGGGACACGATGATGTAAAAGCTTGGTAAGCTATCGAGACCCAAAAGCTCATTTATTTTCGTTATGAAAAAATGAGTTGTCGAGGCGCCACTTGCATTTGGTGTGATAAAATTATTTGGATGTCATTACAGATTTGAATAAGAAATGGATAATTATGATACAAATATTCTTCTCTGAACCGCTGTGAGATGACAACCAAAGCTTGTGCATAAATATGATTGTGTTGCAGTTGCACAGATGTGTATAACTACTGTTTTCTTTGCTTAAATACGAGTCATCTGTTCCTTTTAGGATGATTAGAACATTTAACAAGTTCATTTTTTTCTAACTTCATTTACTTAGTTAGTCATTTACTTATTTTCTATCAGATTTAAAGGATTTATACAAAAATCTCCTCAACAATTCAATGCCAAAGCCCTGTGAACTCTGGCATTGACAGATATGAATATTTTTGTACAAATGTCTACATTAAATCTATTTTCCAAAATGCTCTATAATATATATATATATATATATATATATATATATTATTAACAAGATTGATGAGTTCAATACTGTACCTTAAATATCAAATTTATTTATTATGATACTATGTCTTTAGTGGTAAAGAATATAAACAGGTCCTTCTTTGCTTTCCAAGTAATAAACTGAAATATACAATCAGAATTGACTTTTAAGGTGTGCAAGGTATGTTTCCATAAATGGTTTTATAATAATGTAGATATTAAGTGTATTTCTTTCAGTTATTATTCAATGTTAAAATAGCCAATCAGTTTACATGTGAGATTTTAGTGTGTCTGAAGTGTTAATACATCAGAAATACAAGAAATGTTTTTATGAGTAACTCTTGGTCTCACTGGGCTCATGCAGGGCCCTTTGATGTATGAAGTTAGTGAAAGGTTGTCCTGCTATGCCTAGTCATATTTAATTTCCTTGGAGGGGATTAGTACAAAATTAAATCTAATGTGGAATTTTCATGGGCCCTGATTTCTCCAAACTTTATCACTCAGATGGTTAATATACATGTGTGTGTGTGTGTGTGTGTGTGTGTTTGAGGATATCTCTTCCTATGTATTCCTTCATTGTTTTTTTAACTTTAAAAAATTATACTTAAATAATTGCTTCATTTTCATCCATATACTATATACTCCTGTGTTCTTCGATACAGGCTCTCTATTCATTAATTGCTATGGCATGTATACATGTTTACATATGTGTCTTATGCAAATATACCTATGCCAAATCAAAACACAAAGATTAAAACTAACAGTTTCTGATGTTCTTATTGTTTAACAAATGTTACCTTTACTTAAATAAGTTACAATATATAACTTTAATTTTAATGTTAATTTTAACATTTTCGGTCTTTGTCCAATATTTCCAAAATAGTCTACCAATACCAACATCATTTTCTTCTTATATATTATTTTATGTACTTTCATTCCAGTCACTACACCTTCTTTGATTTCCCTCCCAGATTTTCTCACCTTGTTCTTTCTCCCCTTTGCCTATGAATGTGTGCTAGCCACACACAAAGCTTCCCCCTTCCCTGTGGCCTCAAGTCTCTCAAAAATTAAGCAGTTCTTTCAAACTAAGGTATGACCAAACAGACCTCTGCTATATTTGTGACAGAGGCCCAGGACTGGTTGTTATATTTTAAGTCACTTGGAGGTCGCTGGGGTCTGGGTAAATTGAGAATTCTGCCCTTCCTATGGGATCACTTTTTTATCAGCTTCTTTAATCTATTTGCTAATTAAACCACAAGGGTCCCCAACTTCAATCCAATATTTGGGTATACATACCTGCTTCTGTCTCAGTCTGTTACTGGTAGGAACTCTCAGAGAACACCCCTGCCAGGCTCACATCTCTAATCACATTATAGCATCAGTAATAGTGTCAGGGCTTGGTGCTCTTTCATGAAATAGATCCCAAGTTAGGCCAAAATTCATATATATATAAACTCAGTTTGGGGTGACCTTAGCCTAAATGTCCAGCACTGGGCAGAGTCCACCAACAGGAAATACACAGGGCCTCAAGCAAAGGAACAGGGTTACTATCCTATAGTCACAGTTTCTGACTCAGAACAAACATGATTTACCTTCTTTTGCATTTCATTCTTTCTTTTTTTTTTTTGTAAATTTATATTCTTGATAGATTTTTTTTAGTGTGATTGTATCTACCAGGGAAAATTTCCATTTAATAACAAATGTTTTTAACCAGTGAGCTAACTCTCCAGACAATATACAGAGTTGTGAAGCAAAGAGGGATGGGAAACTGGGAATAGTCACCTGCAAATCTCAGATGCCAGGAAAGCAAGAGTTTTCCAGAACCCAACAGAAATGATATTAGCTGAAATGCCTAACAAAGGACATTCAGAGGTTAGACAAGGCCCCATTTTGGGGGATGGGACCACCCAATCATCTCCAAATGTTTAACACAAAATGGCTCCTGTCTAAAGAAAATATAAGCAGACAGAGATGCCCCCTGAGGGACTATGCTAGAGTCATATAGATACAGCTGAGCATGCTCGCAACTACCCATTGGACTGAAATCAGGAATCTCAATGAGGTTGCTAAAGAAAGGACCAAAGGAGCTGAAAGATGTTGTAACCTCGTGGGAAGATAACAAAATTATCAATCAACCAAACACTCCAAAACTCCCATGTAGTAAAACACCAAAATTCTTGCACACTTTGAGAGACTTATTTTTTCACTTGCATATGTAGGTGACGATAGCAGTGTCTGGCATCAATTGGAGAAGAGACTTTTGTTCCAGAGAGAGAATGTTTTCCCAATGTAGGGGAATGCCATGGTGATGGAGTAGAAAGGCACATCAGAAGGGCATGCACCTTTGTGAAGGCAACTGGAGGGTGGGGTATAGGAGCAGGCAGAGTAAAGGGATAACATCTCAAATGTAAATACAGAGTATCTAATAAAAAATTTAAAAAAAAGAAAAGAAAAAATAATTAAAGGACAAAGTTTGGTTCAGAGACTGAAGAAAGGGCCTTCCAGAAACTGCCCAATCTGGGAATTCAACCAACATACAGCCATCAAGCCCAGACAACATTGCTGATGCCAAGAAGTAGATGCTGACAGGTGCAGGATATAGGTGTCTCCTGAGAGGCTCTTCTAGAGCATGATAGAAACAATGGTGAATGCTCAGAGCAAACCATTGAGCTGATAACAGTGTAGTTAATGGAGTAGTTAGAGAAAGGATTGAAGGACCTGGAGGGGTTTGCAACCCTACAAGAACAACAATACCAACCACCCAGAGCTCCTAGGGACTAAATTACTATTCAAAGAGTATGAATAGAAGGACCCATGGCTCTAGCTATACATCTAGCAAAGATAGCCTTGTTGGACATCAATGGAAGGAGAAGCCCTTGGACCTGCCAAAGCTTTATGGCTGAGTGTAGAGGAATTTCAGCATAAGGATGGTATGGGTAGATGGGTGGGTATACACTCTCTTAGAAGCAGGGGTAGCATATGGAATGGGGGTATGTAGGAAAATCTGGAAAAGGGGGTAATATTTGAAATGTAAATAAAATATATCCAAAAAAACAGTATTTATCTTTTTGTAAGAAATAATTTGTCCTCATGTTACTATACATATTTCTTTTTAACATGTTACTAGGAAAGGTTTTGTACGTTTTTTCATTTGAAAAATAAGTACACATAGAAACATTTATTCTGTATTTTATGTGCACCAATTAAACATCAGTAGTTTTATATATTATGCACAACTGGATTTATTCACACGTAAATGCATTTAGATCATCCACTTCAACAATTTTGTATGTTTTCATTACCATTTAATTAATTTATATTCAACTTTTGTTCAGCCTTTTTGTTTTTATCCTTTATATTAGGTTTTCATTGAGTCTTCAGATTCAAAATCAATCTTTAGTCTTTTTCTGAGATTAAGTTTTGCCTTTGTTTTGGAAGTGCAGAAAATTTATTCTTCCAAATAGCAGGTAATTTTAATTTTCTGTTTTCAAAAGCATTGAATGTAAGACTTTAAACTCTAGGTCAATAAAAGATGTGTTTCCTTGATAAGATTCTACTTTTGAAGAAAACAGATGATATGAACTCTACATTATACTTGATCTCTTTTTTCTATTTATAATCTTCATTCTAGTCATTATCCAGTTTTGAATTCAGTGTTTTTTTATTATTACTTTGGAGAAATAATACTGCTGGTAAGTCTCACCTACTTCCTGTGCAAGAAATTTTTGTTATAGTTTTGATTTTCTAAGATATTGTTTTGTGTGATCACTTTCACATTTTTATTTCATATTTTGTCTATGTCCATGGCTTGGGAAACATTTATTTCCTTCTATAATAAAATATTATAATGACAAGAGGTTGCAATTTAAAATCTATAACGTGCACATATTTATTGAACAATGTATTCACGGTCTACTACAGTTCACTGCAGAGAGTTAAGGAAGCAAAAATGAAGGAAATGTCAGTGGAACACTTTTATTGAATCTAATATATCACAAAACACACTTCAGTTTATCTCAATTTTTTAATCTGTGTTATGTACTTCTTCCATGAAATGTATTCATTTTATATATCAACTTTAAATGTACTCACATATGTGTGTATATATAGGACCAAAATCTATTGTATTATAATAATAGAACAAGACACATACATATATATGGACATCTAGGTACATTTTGCAATATAGTTGTCTTAGGTTAAGTCAGGATGGAAACATCTGATGACACTAGAAAGTGCACACAGTGATCTATATATTTATGAACTGGAATATGGAAGATGCTTAGGAAACTAAACATTACACATGGTTGAAAATATTATCAGCAGATTTGGATGGGAGATGCATGACACATTTCATACTCTTCTTTGAACTTCTAAATTTAAGAAATCTTGACATATTGGGAATTTTAAATTAATAAAAGAAGCCCCTTCAAACAACCAAATATATAAGAGACAGTCCATATTACCCACAAAACTACCTTCTGGGTATTTTCATGCAAAGAGATAAAATGCTCCTTGTGATACTTTAAATTTTCAGTATTTACTGTAAGAGGTTAGTTAGCTTATTAAGAAATGCTTCACTCTGTGCTTTATTACAACTTGTGGAACACAATGCTTATTAGTTTTCTCAACTAGTACTTATGTTTGATTTTCTTAAAGTTAAATAGTTTTATAATATGTAACTAAAATGTTTTCAATTAAATCAGCCAGACAGCTACTCATTTGTAATTGATCTAGCCTAAAGTCCGGCTATACTACACTAGGGCATATTAGAATAGGATGCTTCATCATACCAGAAGAACATTTTCTCAATCAAATTCAATACTGATCTATGGATAATGGTCAGAAACTGAAAAAAAGTCTCAAAAACTTAATGATTAAAATATAACGTATTTTACATACAATGGTGTATAACTAAGCCATTAAATACATGGTACTATGAAATCTATAGGCAAATGAATGAAACTAGGAGAAATAATTTTGAGTGAGGTAACAAAGACTCAGAATAATAAATATGCATGTATTTGATTATATCTGGATAAATAAATAAAATAAATCATTAAATAAATGATAGTCTAGCTATGAGGTAAAGACACCAAGAGTTAAATATAGAACCCAGGACTAGGGGGACACATGGTTCTCCCTGGCAAAGGTAAATGAAATATATTTGATGCTGGTGAATTGGCAGCAGGAGTAACTGGAACAGGAAGATCTGGTGAGCAGTGGGAATAAACATGGTATTTAGAGCAGGAATGCAATACAGGGTTACAAAGCTAGATAGAGGTGCAGTTTAAAAGCCTTCTAAAGTGGAAACATACTTAAATCATGAAGTCAACCATGTTGAATTCTCCAAATACTGAAGGAGAGAGAGAGTCACAGCTGGCTGGTTATCTCTTGTCACTAATCTATTCTTCCAGTACAAGGAATTGATTACATCCAATTGAGTTGTTGGTCAAAGGAGTCCAGTGGAAATCATCCCCAAGACACAGTCTATAGGCAAGAGAATATGCTTCTCTTTGTGAACTGACAACAAGACCCTATTGTTGAACATAAAGCCTACACAATTCATTGAAAATGCAGAGAAAGAGCTTGTGCCTACATAGGATATTCACTCCTAAAATCTAGTGTCTTTGGTAGGGAAAAGTACTCTTTAAGCTAACAGAAAAGGAAAGGAAATGCAAACACAACCACAAAACGTTGGAATTAAAATAAGCCCTCCCCATCAAATATGGCAAGGAGATTTATGACACATAAATCTTGTAGGAAAACAAAAAAACTTGTAGGAATAACTAACCAATCTTTAATTTGAATTATATTGCACACATGAAATAGAACTCATATCTGACATACCTTGAGTCACAAAGAGCAAGAGATGTGGTGTCATAGAGACCACTGTAAACCAAATACTACTGATCAATACTGAAAATATATTAACAACAATATAAGTGTAATTATATTCTGTTATATAACATATAATGTTATTCAGTCATCAACAGAGAAGATTCGCCCAACAGAAGATGGAAAAATTACAGAGACCAAGAGTAGAGATTATAAACACACACAGAGACATTGGAGGAAAGGAGTGAGACGGGGTGGGGGCGGGGTATGGAGGGAGGGAGGGAGAGCAAGGAGAGAGAGACTCCTTGGTACACAGAACTCAAAAAAGAATGTCTACATTAACTCCTTCCCTCAGAATCCCGGCCCCATGACTCAGGGTACCTCATGAAAGAGGAGGAAGAAAGAGTGTCAGAGCTACAGCCACTATGGCAACTTCACCAGAGACTCACAGAGACTCAGGCAGAAAGCACAGGTTCTGTCAGAAATGATGAATTTCTTGAAAGTTCTTGGGCCTTCTGCCTTCTTTTAAGGCTCTTTTCCATATTGTGTTTTACATTGTTGACCATTGCTGTGAAGTGTTTTGTTTTATCTTATTACATATAATTCTTCAAAGTTTTGTTGTTGTGTCTGAGAAATGAGATCCATTTTAGTAATGCACAGAAGGGGACTGGATCTGAATGTAATGGAAGAATTGAAGGAAATGGGAGGAATAGGAGAGGACATTCAAATTAAGGTACTTTTTTAAAAAAGAAAAATAATCTTTTTAATAGGTGGAAAACAATAAATAGAATGTTTTTAATTATTCTTTTCTCAATAAATTTTCATTTTAAATCATAATACTGATTTAAAAAATCACTCCATATTTATTAATGTACTGAATTATTAAGAGGAGTTGGAATTAGTCCAACATGTGATATTTATCTGAATAACTGTTCATTGCTAGATTAAATGAAGAGGAGGTTTTAAGGAGGGTTAATCATGTTTTCTGTGCTTTTTGTATAAAACAATTACTTTAAAACTGAAGTTTGCACAATTAGTTATAAACAAACTCAATAGATAAGGTATTTTAGGTTAGTTAAGGAATAAAAAACTTGAAGAGAGTAATGAAGTATGTCCATAGTTGAGGTGTGAGAGTGCTTATCCGCTCATCTTCATATACAATAGAGAAATTAACAGTTATTAAATATGAATATCTATAAAAATATAAAACAACTTATCATAGTTTCCATTCACATAAGGACATTCTACAAAATGTCACATATACTAAGTAGATAATAAAGGTATATTATTTTGAATGATGTGAGTCATACCATCTCACTGCCTTGGGTGTTTGAAAAATCCTTCTCCATGTGGTAGTAAAATGTTATATTTGTGTAAGTTTGGGAGATATTTTGTTGTAGGCATAATGAAAATGGCAGCATAGGCTTATATACTTGAATGTTTGATACCCTGTTGAGGAACAGTTCATGGAAGTTTAGTAGTTGTGGTTTTGTTGGAGATGACCCATCCCTGGTGGCTTCAATTACTCAAATCTCTCTCTGTCTCTCTCTTTCTCTTTCCTCCTCTTGCTCCTCCCTTTCTCTTTCTGTGTTGTGGATCAATTATAATAAGCTCTTAGCCACTGCTCCAGACCTACTTCTACTTGATGTCACACTTCCTTCATTATCATGGACCAACCTACTACAGCTATGAGCAAATGCCCAAAGGAATGGTTTCCTTCAGAAGCTATATTTGTCATGGTATCTCTTCAGAGCAAAAATGAAATAATAAATGAAAATTTAAAACAAAACTAAGACATATAATCATGCTAAAAGAACCATATCATAGGGCAAGCTTGGCAAATCTGTACTCATCTATTCCTACATTGTCATCTCTGTTTCATGCTTAGAGTTCTACACATGAGCCCTAGGTTTATAGATCTGACATGTCATGACTGCTCAATCATCATATATTTTATCCCCTCAGGAATCATAAGCACACATGGCCCAGAAACCAACCAGTGAGTTTCACAGGAGCAAACTCCCTCGCCATCCTAATTTCAGACATCATGGCGGTTACTAACACCAGAGCCTTCATCCTTTGTCCCCATTAATCAGGCAACAAGTTAGTGTACCAAATCTATATAAAGTTCATGGTCTACTTGCCCAAGCTTCAGCACATGTTGAGAATAAATATTTGAAACAATATGCATGTTTGGAAAAATTTCTACAAACTGAGTACTTTCTTTTCTTAATTTTCTTGGCTGTGATATTTTATCCTTAGGAAAAGAACGAATAAATGAAATAAGAGTATATTTAATTTTCTTACTGTTTCTCATTTCACATTAAGACGTGATGTCTTCTTAAATTCTGGAAATTTATTTGCTTACATTTGTAAAATTATATGTCATAAACAGTTAAGTTAAAACAATATCATACTCAGTTCATACAACATTTTATACATTTATTTATTTGTTCAATTTATATCTCAATAGATCACCCACACTTTTGAAATAAAAGCAATAATTTTATCACTATTAATTATATATATTGCATTTTAGAAAATTTTATAGTAAGACCTTAATGCAGAGTATCAAACCTTAAAAACAAGAAAAAGAAAAAAAACCAAGCACTGACACAATTGTATTTGTATATATTTATGCAAAATTGTTTAAATTTTTTTCTTTTATCTTTGTTTTTTAAAATAAAGTTTATATATATATATATATATATATATATATATATATATATATATGATTGGTAGACAAAAAGTAAAAAAAAATAACAAAAAAAAAAGAAAATTTCATTAGGAGAAAAAGACTCATGTTTGTTCTTCTAATAAAACATTATTGTACTTTCATTTCTTTTATGTTTTGTAACATTCCTTCTTGCTAATGTTACTTTTATTCTAAGAAAAAACTGTTTTGAAAACATCTACTTACATTTTGTCTAATTCTGCATTTAATTTTTTAATTTAGTTTTATCTACTTGATTTGCATCATATTTTCATCCAACATTCAGCTCCTTAGCAAAATTTAATTTAGAGTGTAGTATCTGTTTGAAGAATAGACCCTGTTGTCATTAGAAGAGCCAAGACCATAAATCTGCTTCCTGACTTTAAAGCAACTCACACCTTTATAGATTATAATCTAGACCTTACAGCAATTTACAATTTAATGGATTATCATCCACACATTAAAACCTAATATGGAGGCAATAATACATGCCAACACAAGAAAAAAGAAGAAATTCATCAAAGCCCATATTACATGGAGTGTTCCTAAATGTTCAAACCTTGCCTTTTGAATTCTGTTTGTTTGTTTGCTTGTTTGGTTCTGTTTGTTTTTAAAGTATATTGAATATTCTTTAAAAATTGTTACAACTCTAGAAATATTCAATATTTCTGGAACTAGCAGTTCCTTGGACCACCAACAGATATTTTGTACAGTCTAGTCCGATTTAAGAAGAAATAGAGTTGGTAGGAGAATTGTTTTCTCAGAGGAGTTGTGAAGATCTAATTTACATGTTTTGAGTGAATGAAATTATTAACTAATAAATAAAAATATAGTTGTCTTAGGCACTATGTGGAACTCAAGCAATTCATTTTACAGTGTTTGTAAAAAAGCATAGCCATAGAAGATGAGGAGGGTAAGGAAGAGGGGTTTAAAATGACTCACCTGGCATCAATATAAGAAGAGACCTTTGGTCCAATGAGGGCATGTTTTCCCAAAGTAGGGCAATGAAAAGGCACTGAAGTGGAGAGGGTGATTGGGGGAGAGAGCACCTTCATGAAGATTAGTAGATGGGGAGAGGGTGGGGGAGCTGGTTGGGAAAATGGGATAACATTTCAAATGTAAATACAGAGAATGCCTCTATTTGAGGACCTTGTCAAAGTAATGAGGTCCTTAGTTTCTGCCTTCAGCTACAGGTGAATTTAAGCCACAGTGGTTATAAGCCAATAGTGGGAGAGCTGAATGTATGCCGAGTTGCTGTTGTCTCATGGGAGTGAACAGCCGGATTGGGAAATTCCAGCGAAAGTTGAATTGTAATTTATAAGACATGCTAATGCATAGATAATGTTTTGTTTTGATGTAATAAAATCTACAATTAATGCCTCCCAGGTCCGCATAGGTGAATGGATAGGGTGAGCTAGTCACTGTAGGATGGACAACTTACCAGGGTCTAGATGCCTTCCCCCTGACCCTGAGTAGAAATAAACTATCAATAACTCCTCAGTTAGGAGAAATGTCTTGTGAGTTTCTCCCTAGTAAATTCTGGAATATTGACTGATTTGATATTGTTACAGAAATTGTATATTTTGGTTATAGAGGAGTACAATTATTGGGGTGGAGTCGGGGTGGATCATATCTAATTGACACTGTTCCCAGGAAAATTTTGCTAACTTCTGCTTCTAGGAAGCTTCTTGGTTATTGTTAAGAAAGCATCAATAAACCTGGGTAAATACGTACTTCTGTAGTAAAATATAGAGACCCACTGGGATATATGCCCAATATTAAAACTATCCCTAGTCTTTTTAGAAACTTCATTCATTTGACAGTAGCTATGCCAATTTACACCCCTTACAACAGTGAATGAATGTTTCTCTCTGTCCACATCCAGGACAGCATTTATTATTTTGGAGCAGAGTCCTTCTTAGTGGAATAGAATAGAAAGTCGAAGTGGCTTCAAGTGAGCTTTGTATTAGGGAATAAGAAGGGATCAATTTGCATATTTCTGCATGCTGACAGTTGAGCCAGCACCATTTGTTGAAGACACTGTACTTTTTCCATTGAATTTTTTAAGCTCCTTGGTCAAAGGTCTAGTGACCATATGTGAATAGGTTCATTTCTGGATCTTTGATCCTATTCCATTTGTCTACCTGCCTGTCTCTGTACCAATATCACGCAGTTTTTATCACAATTGATCAGTAATACAGCTTGAGGCCACAGATGGTGATTTCCCCAGAAATTTTTGTTTTTATTTTTGTTTATGTTTTTATTGTTGAGAATGGGTTTTGTTATCCTGTTATTTTCCTTTTTTTCTTTATTATTAGATACTCTGTATTTACATTTGAGATGTTAACCCTTTACCCTGCACCACTCCCTTCCATCCTCCCCCTCCATTTGCCTTCACAAAGGTGCACTCCTTTCTGATCTCCCTCTCCACCCCATTGCCTTGTCATTCCCCTACATTGGGAAAATGTGCCCTCTCTGGAACAAAAGCCAAGTTTGACTAGGTCTCTCAAAAGGAATGGATGCATCTAGAGAATATCATTCTGAGTGAGATAACCCAGTCACAAAAGAATAGACATAACATGCAGTCACTGATAATGGGATACTAACCCCAGAAAGCCCTGAACACCCCAGAAACAACCCACAGACTGTGTGAAGATCAAGAAAAAAGGGAAAAAAGAATATATTTTAATTAAAATAGAACTGTATCACATCCCCCTTTTTTCCCTACAGCCCCTCCCATTTTCTCTCCTATCTCCTCAAATTAATAACCCCTTCCTATACTATTGTTACATATATACATATGTGTATGTATAGGTACCCACAAATACTTAATTACAACCTTATAAAAATGTGTTTGTATACTTTTATGCAAAAATGCTTAAAAATCTGTACATTTATCTTTGTTTTTTAAAATGAAGTTTAAAAAAAGAAAATGTGTTACATTTACACATTGGAGTAGTACTCAACTATTAAAACAATGACTCTATGAAAAAAAAAAAAAAAGATGGCACAGCCTTTAAAGGCTAGGCTCACAACCAAAAATATCCTGGATTATTTTAATACTCTAAATGAATTTGCAAATTGCTTTTTGTAACTTTATGAAGAATTGAGTTGGAATTTTGTTGGGGATTGCATTAAATTTGTAGATTGCCTTAGGCTAGATGGCCATTTTTATTATGTTGATTCTTCCAATCCATAAGCATGGGCTTTTGATTTTCATTATTATTTTCTTCTCAAATTATTTCTGTTTGCCTTAGATTATAACTGATACATTGCAGTTAATTTTCCAAAATACAAAATATAACTCAATATACCAAATAAAATGAAGCAGAAAATATGTCATTCTTCTAAGGGCTTACATTATAACACCTTCTTTTCTATTTATATGACTTCATAATTCATGAATCAACGGTTTGCCTTTTGCATGAGGAGTTTCAGCTGTAGTTTTAACTAAGCCTCTTTGTTGTTATTTGAATAATTGAATCTGAAATAAATTAGTACTTTAAATTCAATTATATGATAAAACCTAGAGTTATAAGCTGAACAACATCAGAAGAGTAATAAATAACAAAGTAAGCTGAAGACATTTGTTTTAGCAATTGCAGCAACTATTATTAGAATGTAAAAAAAGGAGAGAGAGATAAGAAAAGAAGAAAGCCAAAAATCAAAGAGCAAAAAAAAAAAAAAAAAAAAAAAAACAAAAACAAAAACAAAAAAAAAACAAACAAAAAAAAAAACAAAACAAAAAAACGAACAAAAACTAACATTATCTAAAACTCAGTCTTTAAAAAGCCTTTCTTATATTGAACAATGTCATCTCTAGTTAATAATATCCTTGTACTTGGCTTCCTGTTCTGGAATTATGAGTGTATGCAAATTCCAAGCTGACCGTTGACATATAAAAATATTAACGTATTCTATGAATATCTTATAACTCTTTCTAATTATCTCAATAAAGTCATTATTGAGTCTATTGGGGATATATAATTATAGTTTAGCTATTAAGTATTATTTATTTCTTCTTAGTTGGATAAGTATTCCTCCAGGTTAGTATTAGTTAATACTGGTTTTAAAATTATATTTGTAGTATGAGGTTATAATTTGAACTTATATAAAGCTTTATATAGTGATTCATATGGTTGCATCTAGAAGAATATATGATTATACTACCTATGATACAGAAAAATTGAAAATATGTTGTGGATAAACTAAAAATCAATGATTCTCTTAGGGGATTATAAGATTAGTAATGAAAAAAATATGTACAGTATTTAGCCATTGTTTCTGACATGTAAGATTAATTTTCAGTAAGGTAACTAATAATTACTAAATTATTTTATGTACACCTCTGCAAGTTAAGGCTGACTGCATATTTATAATTATAACTCCCAATAGTTTGACTAAAATTGAACTACCTTTTGACATATCTGGTTGTATAAGCTGTTCAAAAGTAGCTATTACTATGTATTCATTTCTATTCTCTATCTCAAAAGTTATAGTAATTGTGAATTTTTTTTGTTTCATAAAATCTTCCCTTGAGAAATAAGAACATATAATCACAATATGGTCTTGATCACTCATTGTATTCACAAGTTCCTCTCTACGCACATGCCAAAGAATATTTCATAAACCTTTAGCTACTGGTACAGAACTTTACTTTATTCATAGTGAGTCACATGTTGTATAGACTTGAATAACAAATTCTCTACTCATAATTACCTGAAAAGAAGTTGTGGAACTTAATACAACATAGAAATTAAATTCAACTGCTCACACATCATGAAACATAATTTTGATCATTTGTAAAAATCATTTATAGTATCTCCAAGATCTTTTGAAATTTATAACTTTGTTGGTTCAACTGAGAATGGCTTCATAGATTGACATATTTGTCTGTGCTTGATCCCCAGTTGGTGGAACTGTTTTGACAGGATTGAAAGCTGTGACTTATTTTGAAGGAGCATCTGGTGTGGACTTTGAAAGGGTTCAAAAGCCTACACAATTCTTAGCTAGCTCTCCTTCTGTTTCCTGATTGTGGATTAGAATTTTAACCATCAGCTTCACTGCCATGTTTGCCTCATGCTACATACTTCCTGCTATGATAGCTATAAAGCCACACTTTGAAACTATCATTTCTAATGAACTATCGCCATCACAATGGGCATATTGTTTTATCACATAAATTGAAAAATAACTAAAACAACCTCTCTTGTAGAATAAGAGAGAGAGGAGATAGAGAACACCAGAACATGGTCTTCTGGATCAACAGAGCAAAGAGCATGTAAGCATAGGACCTCCATGGGTCATCACCAGGTCTTGCATACATATTATAGTAGCTTATTATTTATTCAATTTAGCAAGTTTATAGGATTCCTGGGTGTGTGAACAAGTAGGTTTCTGGTTCTCCCTCCAAATCTTGGAGCTTTTATCTTCTGTTGATTTGGCTTATAGAACTTAAATATTATGTTTTATTTGTTTCAGCTTCTAATATTTTATTTTGTTATATTTTTGTTACCTCTTAGAAACTATTTATTTTCTAATGAGAGGCAGAAAGAGAGTGGATCGAGGTACCAGGGCAAGGTGATGGAACTAGGAGGAATGGAGGAAAGTGAAACAATACTCAGGATGTATTATTTGAGAAAATAATCTATTGTCAAAAAAAAGGAAAATAAAAGTAGTAAAGAGATTTGAAAGTTACTGTCTCAATTAATTTATAACAGCATAAGAAATTTATGCGAACAATTTGAAAGCATTGTAATTACAATTTTCAAATCAGTTATTAGGATAGACTAAGAAAGGTATGAATAAAATTAAAAAAAAAACACACCCAATGAATGAAAAGTTCAACTATGTTTCAGATCCAATATTTATAATATATATAGGTTTTTTTTCTGAATTTTCATTTTCTTTATAATTACCAAAATTTCTGAAACCTTAATGAATTATTTTTTAAATCAAATTGAAAAAGCCTCAGTTAGGTTTACAAATTAACGCCATAAATATTAACATTTTCTCAGAAGTGACTAATATACCCAACTTAAAAATTCACATTCTTTTGACTCCAATTATATTCTGGTATAATCATGTAACTTAAATACCACATGATAATTTTTACATTTATTTTATAATTATTTTTAGATGCCAAAATATCTTTATCTGTTTTTATTGTTTTGTTGACTTATGAGGAGTTTTATGCTTTTGGATTTGAATGGGTGATTATGCAGCTCATAGTGACATTAAATAGAAGATGCTCTCCTGCTTCCACTTCCCCACTGGTGCTATTACAAGCTTAAAGCCTCTTTGCTTACCATAGAATTTTAAATCTTTAAAAGATAATTTATTATTCACTCAGATATATAATATATTCTTTTCACATTCATCTTTCAAACCTGTCTAATTTTCTCTCACTACTACATCCAATTTCTACTTTCTTCTTATTTATTAGACACTCTGTATTTATATTTGAGATGTTATTCTTTTACCACACCCTGCTCCTATCCCCCTCCTCAATTTCTGTTCACAATTACTACTTTCTATCACCATGTTCCCTTATTCCATTGCCCCCATGTATCCAATATGCTTTCAGGATATTCTAGTCTATTCTTTTTTATCTTCTTGCTTTTGATTTATCTTCCACTGAGCTAAAACAGAGTCATTGCTCCCATGAATTATGAATATCTAACTAAGGGCTTCACAACTGAAGGGAAGGGCACATAGTGTCTTCTGTGATAACAAAAATGAATGGTATCAAAAGGTCAAAGACTACAGTGTAATCCATCGTCTTGAAAGACATTGCATTTTAGCTAGTCACACCGCTGCCCAGTTTCTGTTTCTTTAATATAAGTTGGAATTTTAGAGAATATTTGATTTGAAACTTGTAGCTTATACAAGCAGAATCTGAAATACATCGACTAAGTTAATTACGTATTCCTTTCATTAATTTGAGGACCTGAATTATAAATTTTGGTATCCTTTTTCTCAAATCATTAAATTTTACATTCATATTAATTCAGCATACCTTGCTTTCATAATCTTATATATTTAACAAAGCTTTAAATGTACAAACCATTATATTAAAACAAGAATACTTACACATAAATCTTATGAGATACCATCCCTTACTTCTTGTTCAGAATCATCTGAAATAAATGACAACACTATAACAAAATAATAAATGCATTTACTATTATAGGGTAAATAAATAAGTTAAATATAATACTAAATAATGATCAGAAACATGCTTGCTAGAAAGGAAATAAATCTTGAATTTCTTTATCCATTTTTACCTTGAAGCTGATTTCTAACAAGCACAGAAAGAACAAGGAAAAAAAAGAAAAGAAATCCAATCATTATAAGGAAATTTAAAACTAAATCAAACCCTGTTCAATACCAACTGTTCGTATTCCATGACCAAGGAAAATATCCTTTGTGCCAACTCATAAAAAGGATAAAGTGGTATGCTCTAAAAAATGCCCTTCAAAACATCACTATATTCAATTTAATGACAAGTTTCATTAAGTGTTTTTTTAAAGAACCCTTCAAATAAGCAAGAGACATAATGTATTATGAGAGTTTAATAATTGTAATTCTGCGTTGAACTAGTCTTTGACCTTAGGTAAATTACTTTCTCCTATGTGGTTCATTCTTATATCAATAAAATAAAGAAGCTGGAATAGATAATTTCTTTGGCCTTTTCATCTCAAAGTATATTTAATACCTTTTATATAATTAACTTTCCCAAACTATGAGCAGGTATTCTATATCAACATGTATTCAGTCCTAAGGGGCTGAAGCAGAGGTGCACTGTGGAACATTTCCAAGCCATTTTTATTTGCAGAGAATCATTTTTTCTAAAAAATTTCACTGAAATGAAAGGGAAACAGAGAATACATATGAGATGCACACAAAAATAAAGGCATATATACAAAAAGACATACATACATACATACATACATACAGACAGACAGACAGACACACACACACACACACACACACATCAGAGAGAAAGGTGGACACAGAGAAATAGAATAGCTATAATTGTGGTATTTTCTCGAGAAAGACATAGAACTTTAACCGACTTATCTGTACCCAATATCTTTCATGGGAGAGACAAGTTGGGGGGGTGACAGAGAAAGGGAGAGGAGAGACAAACACATACATGCATTTAATCAGAGTGGTACTTCACTGTAGTTTCCCTAATCCCCCAAATAGTAAACAATTACTCTAGACCAATTCTCCTAAAGTATAGGTTTTCCCAGATGGGAAAATAGAAAAGTATTCAAACTAAATAGAACACATTGTTGTCATATGCAAACTCTCATCAAGTACATGAAGGCAGATCCATATTATGTAATGTATTAAGCAAAACATAGAGATTTTTTTAAACAAATAACTCAAGACCATACATATAAAAATAGGTACCCATCTCACAAGTGTTGGATAAGAGAGGGCACTGTACTTATCTGACTCTAATAATCTTTGACTGAACATGCTACAATACCACTCACTCAGTTAGCAATGGAGTTAGAACATCGGTTGGAGTGTGTGATAACTATGCTCTAATTGTTAACATGATTAGCACTATTAAAGAAAAGTCTTCTGTTTTGATTAGGAAGGATAGAAATGGCATCCTCAAGATAGGAACCCACTCATTTATAGCCTCGATTTTTGAAAATAAAAACCCGTAAAGAGTCTTTTCCTCCTAAAATTCAACTGCAAATAAAAGTTGCTGTTCTTGTGCTTGAGGGGGACAAGAAAGATTCAATATTTCAATAGTTTCAAGAAGTCATCAAGGGTATAGTAACATTTCAGTGTTACTGTACCTGTAAAAAGTTGTAAGACAACTGAAATAATCAAAGAGCCTAGTTAATTTTAACGAAACCTAACTGAAGATTAAGCTATATTTCTTCTTGTTTTCTAGATGTTCTCTGTTAAATGAATAAACTGGGGGTTGAAGAAACAGTTCTGTGGGTTCACTTGCCAGCCCTAACATGATGGCCCATCACTGTGATACATTCCTTCAGTTCCAAGTCCTCCACAGTGGTTGTATGGCTTGGTGGGCATCAAGTAAATGTGCACTGCACATAGAGTCATGCAAGCAAACCAAGAAACACAAAATGTAAAGAAAGAAAGAAAGAAAGAAAGAAAGAAAGAAAGAAAGAAAGAAAGAAAGAAAGAAAGAAAGAAAGTAATGCTTTAAATTTCTTAGAAAATTTGAGACCCAATTTTTTCTTAACTTGGACTTAGATTTAAGGCTCAAAAAGTAGAAATTCAAATATTTAAAATATTTTGGAACTAACCTAAAAAGGTGTCTAAAGGTTAAAATACTTTTATCCAAATATTTTAACCAAAGTAGTTGTACAAAATTATTGAAAGTAGATCAATTATCTAAGAAAAAAGTCTATCATATTAATAGCCTGCAAACACAAATAAACTGCTCCGCGAAGGAGGTCATTTGAAAGGTAAATAAATAAAATGAGCAATTTAAAAATTAAGAGATCTCATACTAGCACTTAACAAGACACATGAATTCTTAATTCATATAATTAATATGAATTAATTATTCAATATTATATATATATATCCAAGAAGACTAATTCATGTTAATCAGAAAATTTACATTTTAATTGAGTTACTCTGAAAGCATGGTTGTATACATGCATCTTTCTATTATTCTGCTATTAAAAGTAGATCAATTATCCAAGAAAAAATCTAGCATATTAATAACTCCAAAACACAAATAAATTTCTCCAGTGAGTTAACAGACTATTAAGGTACAGAGATCATCAGATGAGGAAGGAATGGAAGAATTTATAGAAATTTTTAAAGGGATTTTATGATAGAGTAAGTGACCAGCTCCAACTGATTTCTACCAACATTAGAGTACTGAAAATATTACTGTATAACAGCCATATTCATTAATGATTGTTTTCAATCCTTGTTGTATATTTTAAAATTTTACTTTTAAAAAGTTACCTCAGTACTTGCTGCTTTTAACAAATGATGTCGTTTTCTGGTCAGGGGCATAGAAGAGTATATAATTTAGGTTTACAAATATCCAACAGTGAAGACTGTAAAAGCTGATTGCATGGAATATTGAAGAGAAGTAATGTCTGTTAACGGTGGGTTAAATAAATAGGCCGAAAACACAATAAGATATCACTCTTAATCCTATGTAACCTCAAGGTGCATTAATATTCCTGGGTATGAGGTTGAGCACAACGTCCAATATCTTATAATATAAGGTATATTTTCATAGTACTACGTAACCACAGAAATCAAAAAGACAACAAAAATAAATCATACAATAAACATAATGATACAGCTATTTTTATGACAGTGGCAACATAAAATTAGTCTAATTTGACAATATTCATTTATAAAATCTTGACTTCTTAAACTTTTTGAGGATGTTACAATATTATTTTTAATATTATGTTAGAAATATTAAATATTTAGCAGAAGAGAGTGAGGGATGAGTTTACACAGAATCCTTAATTTACATGTGACTTCTATTGTTTTACATATTAATTATATAGATTCATCCCAATGCAGAAAGCTATCTAAAATAATAAATAATATAATTTCCAGTGAGAATAAATTAGACTCCTTTTTGTACCATTCCCATGTACAGTGGCATACAGCCCTCTATTGGGATCCAGAATACCACAATTTCTTGAATCCATCAGATTTTTGGGAAGAAGTAAGCTTTATGGAAATTTATTGGAGACTCAAGAGATTTTGTTGAATTCAGGCTTAAATGGCAGAATAAGAAATCTTAACCTGAATCAGCAAACGCCAATACAGAGATTGAAATAGAAGAAAGAGATAGAACTTGCCTGATAAAAATATTTCTTACACATGACTTTGCAAGGGTCAGGATGCGTGTTGCTAGAGAACATGTCTGCTTCCCTTATTGCTAAATGGATCATGTTGCAGTTATATTTCTATATTAGTTGGGGTCTTGTTATTATGAATATACATCATGTCCAAGGAAACTCTTATAAAGGAAAACATTTAATTTGGGTTGGCTTACTTTCAGTGGCTCAGTCCATTATCATCATTGCAAGAAGCATGGCAGCATGTAAGCAGAGAGTTCACTACATTTTTCTCTGCAGGCAGCAGGGGTCTGCAATCCATAGGCAGCCAGGAGAAATCTCTAATTTTACACTGGGCACAGGAGCCCTAGGAGACCACAAAGACAACCCACACAGTGACATACTTCCCCCAATAAGGCCATACCTACTTTAACAAAGTCACATCTCCTAATAGTGCCACATCTCATGAGCCAATAATTGAAACACAAGTCTATAGGTGCCAAATATATTCAAACTACCACAACTCTTTTGTGTCTCATAGAGAGAAGTGGAGCCAAAATGTGCCCTTAAATAATATTTAAAAAATAATTCTACCTCTTAAGAAAAGTTTCTTGGTTAAAAAACTGACAACAGTTTATGAAGAAATGAATATTTATTTCAATATACATTTAATAATCATAGAAATGATTTTAAGTATAAATTTTCGACTGTAAATTCTTTTAAAATAGAAAATGTATATATTCTATACATATTATGCTATATGTGTTCATATATAGAATTATCATTCCTATTCAACCTCCTTAACTGTTTTTGAAAATTTATTCATTTTTGTTAAATTATTCTTTATTGTTATTAATTTTGGCTTTTAAAAATTCCAAGAAACATTCATGAATATATTCATTTTCTTGCATTTATTTACCTATTGCTTTTCCATTCTCTAAAGAACTTGAGTAAAATAAGCACTTCATGATCCTAAATATTTTATTCCTTTTTTCCTAAGGGAAAATTAGTATTTATGTTATTGGCTCACAATTTCAAAGACACAAATTATGTGTCAAAGATCACTTATTAATGGTTTCCTTGAGAGAACTTCATATATACACAAATGATGTCACATATTGCATTTTGTTGATTACCTTTTATTATGGTGACATATGTTTAAAAGTTTAATGAGAATGATAAGAAAAAAAACTGATAGAATGTGATAGGCTCAGTTTTATTTGTGTCTAAGGCTCATAAAATATTTCTAGATTATGACTTTTTTAATATCAAGAAACTATGTCATCTGCTATGTATAAGTAATGAGTAGAGCTCATCTTGCCTTTGATATCTTTTGAAAATCTTAGAGAAAAACTTATAAGCTATCCTGTAACACAACATACCAAAATATGCCACAGACTTAAAAGCAGTAGGAAACTTTAGTGATCTGAAATTAATGATATGCAAAATTTGTCAAAAATGTCTTCAACTTACCAGCATTTAAATTTTTCGACTTTTTTTGTTAACATACAATAACCCCTGAAGAAACTCTGTAAATTATTATAAAAGTAACTAATGAAAAAAATTTATTCACAAGGAAAGGAGAACACTATTTTTTATTTCATTTTTCTCTTGCACCTTTATTTAAAGAGAGAGAGATACATGTACAAATTTTAAAATCATTTTGGAATAAAAGTATATGAATATATTTTTTCAGTACTTAATTTTATTAAAGGTTTGATAGTATGCACTGAAATCTTACTAGTTACCATAAGCATAAAGTACATATAGAATAGAACATAACATGGAAATAATCAGTTTTATTGGTGTGTATAGATTAAACATAATGACTTTTAAACATGTACAATGAAGTAATCTAACCCAAAAGTGGTAAAGTTCAGAATTTCTGTGGGAATATGTGACACTATTTAGGTTTTTAATTCAGAACACATTACTTCATAGCCTGAAAGCATTAAGAAAGGTTTTTTGATAAATATGAGTATACATTTCTAATGACTTTCTAACTTTATTCCTTTAAGTGTGGTATCTATATATTTGCTGTTGTGTAGACTAGCATGAATGTTCTTTCAAATTACCTTTGTTTGCATGATTTATGGATGAATATATATTTTTCATATAATTTGATGTTTTTTTTTTTTTTTTTTTTTTTTTTTTTTTTTTTTTTTTTTTTGCTTTAAATCATTGTTTCAGTTTGGTTTCTTTTCTCCCAGTATTATAATAGACTAAAAAATTTAACATAACAAGTTTTTTTGACAACCAGGTAAGACAACTAGGTGTATTATGCCAGACATTGTGAAAACAACCACTTGTTTCTTGGTCCTGCTTGAAAGCAATATATTGTTCGTCACTTTCTTTCAGAGAAGTAGTACCAATCTTTAAAAATAAGATGTAATTTTTGTAGTTTAAAGATGGACATAGCTTATATCTTGATCCATCGCTCCAGTCTGTGTGATTTATAAATAAAGGGTGTTAATACTGAAAGTTATCATTGAAATGTGCACGTTAGGGGCACATTAATGGCAATCATTTTTTTTTTTGATGTTTTTTGGTGAGGATATTGTGTTCTCTCTAGTAAGTTATGTTGTGTTTATTAAAGTTTCATATTTATTTCTACAGTTTCATGGCTATGCTCATAGCTCTTTCTAACATACGATATTGCATCATTTATTGTATTGAGGCATGATTTGTTAGATTTAAGTATATTAGATTCTTTATGTGAAGGTAAGTTTTTCTTTCTCTTTCAAATATGGCAGAGAGCTTTGCTGAATTTGTTAGTCTTCATTAGAAATCAAAATGCATTATTAAGTTTCCTCAGTATTTCATTTTCTACAAAGACATTGATGTTATTGAGACAGTTTCCTTGTTTGGTGCCTTGTGTTCACACTCTTTTAGATTTCATTACCCTTGCTTGGTTCTGTATAATTAACGTTTTAATTGTAATACAGCTTGGGAGCTCTATTTTGTTGTTGTCAGTTACTTGGTCTTTGCTCTATCTGTTCAGGAGTGATTTTAGTATTTTAATAATGTTCTCTTCTGTTATTACTGAGCATTTGCTTTACATCTTTTACTGCCATTCTTACCCGTTTCTCTAATTTTAAAGCTTGGTCTTTTGAAAAACCATTATGCTTAATCTTTACACACCAAGAACACTTTGACTATTTCCAGGTTACATCTTGTTTTACATGTATTTTCTGCTCATTGTAACTAGTAGGATTTTAATGCATACTATCAAACTTTTTTAAAAAAATAAAGTACTGACAAAAATGTATTCATATACTTTTATGCAAAAATGCTTAAAATCTGTACATTTATCTTTGTTTTTTATAATAAAGTTGTTCAATTAAAAAAAAAAAAACCTTGTCTTTCCCCTGAAATTACACATTTGCTTTATGTTGCTTTGACCTTTCTTGTTGGGTTACTAGACTTTTCATTTTGATTTCTACATCAGCTTGAAGTTTTTCTCTATGTTCCCGCCTCTGTACTGAATTATGTTTTCATAAAAGGGATTGTCTTAGTCATTTACATTAGTGTTATATTTGTCTTTAATTTTGTATCACCTACTCATTTTTTTTAAAGTTCTTTGAGCTTTTACTCTGTGCTTTCTTTGAACACTTTGGTTCATTGATAATGTGTTCATTTGTTCTTTTAAATAATGTGTTTATCTTAGTGGTTCTCTTTGGCCTTTACTTCTACAGGATTTTTTGTTTTTTAATTTTGTTTTGTTTTGTTTTGTTTTGTTTTTTTTTTTTTTTTTTTTTTTTTTTTTTTTTTTTTTTTTTTTTTTTTTTTAGTGGCTGGATACTGCCTTTGTCTTTCTGGTTGTAGTATTTTTCAGGTGAGGTCATTTTGTCTGATATGGATGGAAAGGTTAGATGTAGTTGAAAAGAGGATACAAGTGAGTGTCCAGATAAAAAAGGCAACCTGAGGATGCCTTGAGTATGGTGTTAGTGCAGGCAGGGGTGGCCTGTCTGCACTGAGTCAGTGCATTGGATTTAGGAACCAATCTGTTTATGTCACGGAGAGGTGGTATGGGGACCCTAGAGATGTTGCCTTCACTAAAAACTAGAATTAGTGCTTTTATTTATATTTTTTAATTTTGATAACAAATGCTTTTACAACATACTAGTGTCAACTGTCACATTTCAGGCTCAGTAAGCAGGTATGCATACATACTTTATGTTATCCTCTATCAGTCTGGATTGTATTTTTCCACTGTGCAATATTTAATTTGCATAAAGTTACCTTAAGACCAAGATAAGGTAGATGCTTCTATCTTATGAATATCAATGACACAGTAACTTACTTTCAATAATCTTTGACCTTTGAAATTTTGTCTTCTTCCAAGAACAGGTAACTCTTTGCTATTGACATAATGAAATAAATCAGCTGTACTATCAGGGCTGAGCATGCCCTGAAACTCAGAGATACTATCTTCTACTTTTATTTCAATTTAAATTCTATGTGTAAGAGTATAAGTGTCAGAGACAAACAGCTGTGCCTAATGATATTTTTGTGATTCGATGGTGTTATTGCTGTATCTTTAGTTTTACAGTATCAAATTAACATCTTACATCTTAAAAGACAGGTGATAGATCATACATGAACACATAATTCCTGAACATGATAGGAAACTGTATCTCCTATGGGTAAATAAAATAAATGAAAATGCACACTGACTTTGAAACAGCTACTCAATAATTTTTTTTTTTTTTTTTAGATTTTGCTTACAACTGCCATATAATGTTGGTGTAGACATTTATGGAATATCCCATAAATTTTCACCTCATCTTGATATAAGAAGTTACCAACAGCATCCCAAAAAAAATTATTTTAAATTTTAACCCTAATAAAGCATCCAGAATATTCCTGTATTGTATAGTTTCAATACTAGTTTTCTGTTAATATCACAGTGCTTGCTTGTTCAATTACAAAAGTTCTCTTTTAATATAGAAAATATTTTATTTCCCTAGATATTGGAATACAGAGGCATAAATAATTTCGACACTAATACAAAACATTTATTGAACCACACTATGGGCAATACTTATATGTGACAGGTACTTAACAGTGATGGATTTGATCCTACAGGAAGTTAATTAAGTTATTCAAGGCACTCACTTTCTATTTGGAAAGTTTCCCTAAAAGCTCTCTTGTAATAGATAATTGTGCTCCTATTTTATATTATTTGACAGCCATGGCTGATGTTTATTCCACACCTGGTTTTCCTCTGCATGTATCACAATGATAATTCTTCTGACTTACAGCAAATATATCTTTATAATTGCAACTAGACTGAGGGAAATTTCAAATGACAGAAACACATGCTTCTCAGAGAAATAAATCCCAATATTTCTACATTAATAGCTTTGGAAGTACAGAAAAGTGCCAAAGATATTTGGAAAAATTCTGAGTTATAGTAAGGAAAAATACAAACTCAAAATACAAGAATACAAAGAAACAACAACAATAACAACGCCCAATACCCACTATACAAGCAAACAAACTATTTCTGAGTGCTTTTCTTATATTTTAGATTTCAGTATCTACAGAATATACTGTCCTATTGTTTAGGCTTTCTAGGATACTGCACATATAGAATTAGTATAGTTAAATATTTGAGGAAAGTCACTGCTTCATAAAAAAATAAATAAATCTCTTCACTTAGTACTAGCACCCCCTGCAACACTAAGTTCTGCATTTATGAATACTCACTGAATTTCTCGTGAGCCGATGAAGCATGAAGAGTTCTGTACAGCGGTTCTCAATTGTCTCTTCAAACTTCTATTCAGAAAATGTACCCCGTGGCAATTGTGATTTAATGCCATCATTGTTCTGTAGTTTGATTTTCATAGCAGCTCTATTTATAATAGCCAAAAGCTGGAAAGAACCCAGATGTTCTTCAGTAGATGAATGGATACAAAAGTTGTGGTACATTTACACAATGGAGTACTACTCAGCTATTAGAAACAATGACCTTATGAAATTTTTAAGAAAATGGATGCATCTAGAGAATATCATCCTGAGTGAGACAACCCAGTCACAAAAGAATAGACATAATATGCAGTCATTGATAATTGGATACTAAACCCAGAAAGCTCTGAACACCCCTGAAACAACTCACAGACTGTGTGACGTTCAAGAAAATAAAAAGAAAAGAAAAAAAAACATTATGTTTACTCCTTACACACCAAGAAAACTTTTACTAATTCCAGGTACGTCCTGTTTTACATGTACTTTATGCTCATTGTAACTAGTACGATCTTAATGCACACTATCAAACCTTTAAAAAAATAAAAATCCAAGCAATGACAAAAATGTATTCGTATATTTTTTATGCAAAAATGCTTAAAATTTGTACATTTATCTTTGTTTTTTAAAATAAAGTTCTTCAATAAAAAATATATTCCATTTTCTATGTCTGTATTACTTTTAGTTATGTTGAGTTCTGGGACTGAATGTCACTTATATATTTCCAACTCCTAAATTTGTGAGTTTCAGTCTTGCACTCCAAATTCTTATATTTTTATAGACAACATACAATGTACACTTTATGCATGTGTTTATTACTACATGACAATGGATCCGGAATCCAAACTTTCTGCGTTAACTTATTCTCACCTATGATCCTAGTCATGTTTGGCCATGGCAAAAGTGCTGTTCTTCTACTGGAAAAAGAGTCAACTTGGTCTGTTTCATCTTAATTTGTACATCAGAGCTTAGGAAAGCTGGTGCATGGTGGCATCAACCTTGATCATTTTCAGCCTTGATGGCTTTGCCATAGCATGGTATGCATCATTTCTCCAGCATCAGATAAATACCAATTATTTATTCGTTTTGTGTCTCTGCTAACTGCCCCATGTCAAAAAAAAAAAAAAAAAGCAGGTAACCTGTGTCTGTACATGCCAATCTCATTCTAATTCCAGAAACTTCCAGGTGCCTTAACAAATACTTGGAAACCTAAGAGGAAATAGTGGATATTTGTTGAAATGAAATAATTTCAAATTCTCCACCAGTTGTGCCATTTGACTTCAACCTGTGAATATTTTGTGAAAATTTCTTCATGATAATAAATTGCTATTTTTTATTCATAGTTTGTACAAAGATTAAGAAAGACTTATATAATCTGGAAATTCATATTCTATATGTATCTAACACTTCACACAAATTGACCATTTTTCTTCTTTCCTGCACATGAAAACAATTAACTAATATATTTATTCTCTGTCTTAATTTACTTCATTCATATTTGGGTTCTTTTAAAAAGGGTTTTCTATCAAATCTTCAAATCATTGAATACATTACCTCAGATGATGCTTGTCTTAATTCCCCTGGTTAACTGTCCAGCTTAGTGCTGTTTTAATTGTCTGCATTTACATTCTACCTTAAATTTTCTCTTAGAATATATTTATATGTTCTTAAGTGTACCTATTTTATGTAGCTGTGCTAAATTACAATTCAACACAAACATATATTTTATAAATGTGAGTTGCATCTTTCGATAATTTTTTCTATATTATGACTGAAGGGGCATCAGAAAAAAACTCAAAAGGTATCAGTTTTCAGCATTATATTCTCTAAATCATGGGCTTGCTTTAAAAAAAAAAATCAGTCTGTCCCTGAGTGCAACTGAGGATAACAACATGGCAGTGTCAGTGCCACTGCTGTGGAATGTCCTTACAGGCAGCAGCCCTGGCACAGAGGAAGTGTATCTGGTAAAGAAAGCATCGGCCACATCAATTGCAGTTGAATGTAAAGCATTCCAGTAATAGCTGATAATTTGCAATGGAAGGTATTTAAGACATTGGAAGAGGAGATTCTTTAACTGACACACATATCAGAATGTTTTCAAACTTTGCATCTGTACATGGTCGTGCCTTAAATAATTTCTTCTTAAAAAGTAATGGATGCACTGAATGTTTACTAGTGGACCTTTGTTTGAGACATTGCAGATAACAGATGTGAAGTTTTCTAACAAATTTCTTAAACTAACATTTTATCTGTGGTGAATATTGTAACAAAAGCTGTAAGATATGATTCGCATAATCACATTGACTACATCTCAAAAAATAGCCAAACAAATTTATTTATAATAATCTGAAGACAAGTTTAATATCTCCAGGAAATTGAAGGTTATTTTATGTAGCAAAGGAAGTTTTGTTTCTTTGGTTTTTGTTTTGGTTGTTTTTTCTATAGAGTTTCATAACCTGAATCCAATATAACAGTATTGTAGACAATCAGTGCTTTGTCATCACAATAATTATAAAGAGACCTCATGTTATGCTAGGACCAAGCTTTCCAAGCTGGACTTGGATTTTTGAAAGTGAGTTAAGTATCAACACTAATTAAAAAACATTAAATGAAGCACGGTGCTGCGGCCCGGGAGAGGCTGGTGTGCCTGCATCCCGGAGAATCCTCTGGCATCCGCCCCGGCGGGCCGTCCCGGGCGCGCAAGGTTGAAGAATGGAGCTACGTGTAGGAAATAAGTATCGCTTGTGCCGAAAGATCGGCAGTGGGTCCTTTGGGGACATCTACCTGGGAGCCAACATTGCCTCCAGTGAGGAAGTAGCCATAAAGCTGGAATGCGTGAAGTTCTACAAGATGATGCAGGGAGGAGTGGGGATCCCGTCCATCAAATGGTGCAGGGCTGAGGGTGACTATAACGTGATGGTTATGGAGTTGCTGGGGCCCAGCCAGGAGGACCTCTTCAACTTCTGTTCCTGAAAGTTCAGCCTCAAGACGGTGCTGTTGCTGGCCGACCAGATGATCAGCTTTATCGAGTACATCCACTCTAAGAACTTTATCCACCGGGATGTGAAGCCTGACAACCTCCTCATGGGCCTGGGGAAGAAAGGCAACCTGTTGTACATCATTGACTTTGGCCTGGCCAAAAAGTACCACGATGCCTGCACACACCAGCATATTCCCTACCGGGAAAACAAGAACCTGACCGGCACTGTCTGCTATGCCTCTATTAAAACCCGTTTGGGCATTGAGCAAAGCCGTCGGGATGATCTGGAAAGCCTGAGGTTCCTTGCCCTGCCAGGGCCTCAAAGCATCAGAAGCACGAGCAGATCAGTGAGAAGAAGGTGTGCACACTGATCCAGGTCCTCTGCAAAGGCCACCCCTCCGAGTTCTCAACTTCTGCCGCTCCCTGCGGTTTAATGACAAGCCAGACTACTCCTACCTGGGCCAGCTCTTCCGAAATCTCTTTCACCGGCAGGATTTCTCCTAGGACTATGTCTTCGACTGGAACATGCTCAAATTCGGGGCTTCCTCCAGCCAGGCTCAGCTCAGACCACGGAGCTCTTGCATCACCCTGTCCCCGCCCTGTCCTTGAGCTGGGCCCGCATGCTCACCCACTTACAGGTGCCAGGCGCCCCTGGGCACCCAGGGATCCCCAGACAGGTAGGTGGAGCAGCTACCCCCTCAAAGATGGCCTGTGGTTTGGACTCCAGGGCGTCAGTTCTGATACCGCCAGGGTGAATCAGCCATATCTGCCATGCTTGAGGAAGTACCCTGCAGGATAGCGGGTGACACCCTGTTCCAAAGAGGTGGCTGTCCAATGGAAAGGTCATGACAGAGACCCTGCATAGGGTTCTGAAGAGTAAACAAGCTGCCTGAGAGCTAGGACAAACCTGGAGAAAGAATAGTGACTTCCTGGGAGGGGTTGATGGCGTATCACAGGACCTTACTCCATATAGACCCATTATTGGCCTGTGTGTTGAACCTGAGCTCATTAGAACACTTCCTTCTCTTTATCCACGTGTACCTCTCTTTTTCACAGAGCGGCCATTGGCCTGCTTCATCCAGTGTTGTCTTCTGGACACCAAGATGGGTACATTGTTTTGGGGCTTTTCTTCTCTTTGGGCTCAGTCAGTGGCCTGGGCCTGTTCTCTAAGGAAGCCTCATAGGCTGGGAACCTTGGGTACAAACCTGCAGCTTTTATCTCTGGGACTGGGCAGTGAGTGAGGCTCCTTCCAGTTCTAGTTGGCCAAGGGCTTGGTCGTGTACCTAGTTCTTCATCACCTGGGGCACCAGACACGCGCTACAGAAAATTACCCACGTCTAATTTTGAGATGGATTTTGGCCTTTTTCAGTGAAGCTCAAAGAAGAGACTTTGTATTCTCTTAGATCTGGGCATCCTTCTGTTGTAGCCCGTGGCCACACAGTGCTAACTTTCATTCACTAAAGTAATTGGGAACAGATGCCTAGTCCTCAGTCAGTCACAGGTTTCACTAGGAGAGGACATGTGCCTGCTACGTCCACCATGACAGATGGGAACATTTGTCCTCTGGGAGGTTGTATGGACAGCTGCGGGAGATACTTCTTTCACAGAACCCCTTGTGTGAATGGCCAGATGAAAGAATTTCACACCAGGCCCGATACACCCTTCTGGCCCAGTCACTAGTACCTTGATTCCCTCCCTGGGGGTCTCCTTGGAGGAAGTAGGCTTTAGCGCTGAAAGCCGGACAGCCATTGCCTCCACTTGTGTGGCCAGCTTCCTTGCATCCGTAGAACACCCAGCAGAAATATTCACAACCATCACCCCTCAACCAGGTCTTCCCATGTGCCCTGCAGTGAAGAACCCATCTGTGATACTCTGCGAACAGTACTCTGAGCAACAGACTGGAAGGATCCACTAGATCTTGCAAAGACCTCCGGAGTTCCACCCCAGAGGACTGAAATCCCCAGATGTTTCTCTCTGAAAACAGAACCACTATTCTAGCCAGGAGGGGACTATGTACAGCCAAGGACTGGGGTCCGTAAAATGGAGCTAGACATGACTTTGGCACTGATTCCTGTGGGGTTTTTATTTTATTTTATTTTATTTTGTGGGCAAATAAAGGCCATGAAAACTCAAAAAAAAAAAAAAAAAAAAACATTAACTTAGTGTATTGCTAAGTAAATAGCATTATCAATTTTTTTTTTTATTATTTTGCTTATATTAAGGTTGAAATAAATTTCAGTCCTCTCAAATATGGCAGGCTTTAGGTAATTCATCGTTTTGTACATTATATTGGTACGTTGTCAATTGGTACTTTGCACTGTTTGATTCTACCAATCAACTAGTTTTATAAGCAGGATTACCCACGCCTACAATTGTAGTCAAAAGAATGTTTAAAATAGGTTGAAGGAAAAGTGGTACAATGACCTGTCTAATTTGACATCCACCTCATGGGGCAGGGCACCTGACAATATTACTGGTGTTCTGATGTACTTATATGCAGGAGCATAACATGGCCTTTTTCTGAGAGGCACTCCCAGCTGCTGACTGAGACACCCAACCAATGGACTGAAGTCTGTGCCCCTATGGTTGAATGAGGTGAAGGATTAAAGAAGCTGAAGTGGAGAGCAATCCCATTGGATGGCTAGCATTGTCAACTAACCCAGAGATTAGGGAGCTCTTAGAGTTGGAGCTACAAAGAAGGAGCAGACAAGGACTGGTCCCAGGTCTTGGCAGAAATATAACAGCGGTCTGCCTGGACAGACTTTAGTGGTAGTGTATGTGTTTAATCCTCAAGAGACATGAAGCCCCAGAGAATGGGGGCACTTGAGGATTGGGGGAGCAACTTCTTGGATGCAAGGGGGAGGAAGAATGGCATGAAGAACTGTGGTAAGAGGCATGGGGAGCAAAACCTGGTATGTAAATAAATAAAATAATTTTAAAAAATGAAGGCATACCCAGGAGAAAATATAAGAGTGTTCTCCACGGCATCCTGTCAAGAATGATCTGTGTGCCTCCAGCTTTGTAACTTGGATAGAAGAGACTTACAAATGAGCACATAGGAAAAATGTTTTGCTCCTGTGGTCAGACAGAAGGTATACTAGTTCTCAGAGAAGTTACTAGAGTTAATCTCATAGTATAACTTGAAGAAATGGGAAGCTGGAGTTTTAGCTGTGAGCAAAAAATTAATAAACATATAAAGAAATAAATAAACAATATACTCAAGAAGTTAGACATCAAAAATCTAAGTACCCAGTTGAATTACATAGTTAAACAGAGAACTATCAACTGAGAAATCTTGACTGGCCTAGAAGCACTTAATAAAATGCTCAAAGACCTTAGTCATCAGAGAAATGCAAATCAAAATGACCATAAGAATTCATCCTACACCTTTTGTCCCACGCAACCGTCTCGCCTGCAAGAACGACGTGGCACACGAAATAGGATCCTTCTGCAGTAAACTTTAATACTCTCGAGAACCAGCACTTGCTACACGTGACGAAGAAGACGAAGAAGACGAAGAAGACGACGAGACCTACGAGACCAACGAGACGACCTGAACTATCTAGCCCGTCCCCTTATAAAGGGATCAGTCCTTGCTTTGGACGCGGAGCCCCCTGATTGGTTGAAACTCATCAGGCCCTATGACGCCATGGGAGAGGCAGAGCTCAAGGAGTGGAAAGTTACCCAGCACGTGCGCACATGACTTGTTTACTGCTAACTCCCTCTGGATGTCAGCGCCATCTTGTAATGGAGAATGTGCAGGCGGCGCCCCACAACCTTTCATAATGGCTAAGATTAAAGAGTCAAATGACAGCACATGCTGGCCAGCAAGGAGGATTGTTCCCCCAGTGCTGGTGAAAATGCAAACAAACATTTTAGAAATACAAGTATGATTTAATTTTTATATTGTAAATTAGTTACATCCCTTCTCAAGCCAAGCCTCCTCATATGTTTCTGTCAACTCTCCTTCAAGTGTATGACATCTTTTTTACTAAATGCTGATGCTTGCATGTAATATGCATATATGTATACAAATATTCAAATATTACCTGTTCAGTTGGAGTGATATAACATGTGTGTACATTTTCAGGATGGACAACCTACATTGAAAAACCTATTGCTATGCCTATTCCTGGGAAAGACTGCCTCTGCTGCTCCCTGAGGGTGTATAAATTTTCCTTCATTCCCGTAAGCATGTCCAATGGTATGATTGTTTTCCTTACTTCCTTGTTTTGTGCAGTCATGTAATTTTGACTTTACATATAGAGAGTCTACTGTATCATTTCCCATTACGTAGGCCTCTTAGAATATCCTCTCTGCACATAGCCTACTTCAACTCCAACTTCTCAGTCATCAGATGCTGAGTACTCTTTCATTCTTCCAAACCCTTTTACCTGTAAGTTAACCATTGCTGGTCTGTATTTGGGAGTTGGACTGCAGCATTCTCAGCATATCATTATCATAATTAGATATTTATATTTATATTTTGTTCTTCCGATTTACTCCTTGAGGATACAAATCCCATTTTAGCTATTATTTCAGTTGGTAAATGCTCAGTGGAGGATCAAAAAATTACAGACATAATATGCAGTCACTGATAATGGGATACTAACCCCAGAAAGCTCTGAACATCCCAGAAAGAACTCACAGACTGGGTGAAGTTCAAGAAAAAAAAATAAAACATTATGCTCAATCTTTACACACCAAGAAATCTTTGACTAATTCCGGGTTTCATCCTGTTTTACGTGTACTTTATGCTCATTGTAACTAGTAAGACCTTAATGCACACTATCAAAACTTTGAAAAAAAAAAAAAAAAGCCAAGCACTGACAAAAATGTATTCCTATACTTTTAAGCAAAAATGCTTAAAATTTGTTCATTTATCTTTTTTAAATAAATTTGTTCAAAAAATTATTCTTTCTTTGAAAATCATTTTACTTATTTTATGCCAAATGTTACCCCCTTCTGTTTCCCCCTCAAAGAGTTCTTCTCCCATCTTAGTTCCACTTAGCTTTGATTGGGTTTCCCTGACAGTTTATCTTTATACAGTGGGGCATCAAATTTCTAAAGAAGTGGATGTATGCCAGACAAGGCAGTCGTCTGCTACATATATGCCAGCGGCCTCAGACCAGCAGATCTTTGGTTTATGAGGAAGTCTCTGGGTGCTCCCAGGGGTCCAGAATAATTGACATTGTTGGGCTTCCCATGGGGTTGATACCCATTCCTTCAGTTCCACTAAGTTTTCTATTGAGGTCCACTGCCTATGTGAGTACTACCTAAGTGAGTATATACCATGTATATCCATTTGGTTCTGCATTACCTTATTCGGGATGATATTTTCTAATTCCATGAAATCGCTTGTAAAATTCAGAATGTCCTTATTTTTAATAGCTGAGTGGTATTCCATTGTGTAAATGAACCACATTTTCTGTACTCATTTTTAATTGCTGAACATCTGGGTTATTTTCAGTTTCTGGCTATTATGAATTAGGTTGCTGAACACAGTGAAGTACATTTCTAGTGAAATGGTAGAGTGCTTTTTAGTATATGCTCAGGAGCAATATAGCTGTGTTTTTAGCTAGATCCATTGCCAAACTGGTACAACCACCCTGGAAATCAATCTGTTGGCCCCTCAAAAAATTAGTTTTAAGTGAATAATATCATTATTTTTAATATTCTCCTTGTCCCACTTACTGCCTATAAGCATACAAAAATTGCTCTTTCACATAGTATGTTGTTCTAGTTATTGCAAACTTTATAGACATTACATAATGCTAAAATATGTCCAATATTTTTCTGTTTTTTACCTAGCTAAATCAAAGTATCACCTTGATTTTTCAAATTCTATACTATAAATTGAACTTGGGGTTTAACTTTGTTTAGTTTTTGAGTTTCAACTTCTGTAACTTTTATTTTAAAATATTAGTATTACCTTATACCTTCCTCCAAGTTGTTATGAGTGGCCATGGTATTGTGAACGACTGGACCAACTTACATTATTTATTCTGGATACTACTAAGAGCATAGTTTGACTTTTTGTCAGATATTTCTTGTGAATACCATGTTTGCTGAGCATGCATTAATCTCTTCTTTGCACATCAGAAATTAGGAATATAACATTATCTCTTGGGAGGTGACTTTGAGAATTCAGATGTTCAAGACCATGCTTGGCAACATAGGGAGTTTGAGAAAATCCTGTGTAACATAAATTCCTGTCTCTTATTAACAAAGAAAAGAAACTTGATTTAAACATGTGACTTGGGGTTTTACTGCTCTTAAAAGATATCATGAACTGACCAAGGCAACTCTTACAAAAAGAACATTCAGTTGAAGCTGGCTTGCTCCAGGTTTAGAGATTCAGTCCAGTATCATCAAGGCAAAAACATGGCAACATCCCAGCAGACATGATGCAGGTCAAGCTGAGAGTTCTACATCTTTATCTGAAGGCAGCTGAGATGAAGGTCTTAAAGCCCACACCTACCCCAACATAGGCATGCCTCCTAATAATGTCACTCCCTGGGCCAGGCATATGCAGATCATCACAACTTACTTCTTCCATGTACTTTTAACAGAAATAGTTGTCAGTCCTTTATAAATATTAGTTTCTGGTTTTATATAAATTTAAAAAATTTTATGCTTTTCTCACAATGGTGTCATGAACATTGGAACGAGAAATTTCTACATATCAGTTAGCCTGACACTTGAAAAATATAGTGATTATTGAATACATACATAATTATTATACAAAAATGATTGTAATTTATATATGCTTGTGGTAATGAATTAAGAAGTACAAGATCTTCCAGCACGTCTATACAGCCAATATTTACTGACTTCATCTCCATGACTCCTTTGCCAATAATCTTTGTATTTATTCATAAGCACAGTTAAAAATTAAATCTATTTAAAACTTTATGCCAGAAAAATAATGAATTATACTCTTTCATAAAAATAGATTTTAATTTCTTCAAAAAATCCATTAAATATGAATCATTGCTATGAATATCTATCAATTGATACATACATATATAATTATATATATATATGTATACATATATGTATATGTGTGTATAGATATATATATTTGCAAATCACATTTTCATTGGATATTTTTTCTTGGATATTCTCTGCATTTGCATTTCAAATAATATCCCTTTCTCACATTCCCATCACATCTCCCCCTCCCATGTACTCCATATAGGTATTCCTTCTCCCAACCAACCTTTCCACCTCAGCACCTTGTCTTTCCCCTACACTGGGAAAATGAGACTTCACTGGAACAAAGGTCTCTCCTCCCAGTGATTTCAGAAAATACTATCCTCTGCTGCATATGCACCTGGGCCCATGGGTTTTTCTGTGTGAACTCATTGATTAGTGTTTTAGTAACTAGGAGCTCTGGTGGATGTGGTTAGCTGATGAATTTGTCTTCCCATGGGTTTGCCAACTATGTCAGCATCTTCAGTCCTTTCTTTAGTTCCTTCATTGGGGTCCTCCTGTTCAGTGTGATGATTAGCTGCAAGCATTCTCCTCTAAACCCCTCTGGCTCCAGCAGAGCCTCTGAGGAGGCATCTGTATCAGGTTCCTGCCAGTAAGCCCTTCTTAGCATCAGAAATAGTGATTGGGGTAGTTCTACAGCTGAGGCAGTCTCTGGAAGATCTTTTCTTCACAATTTCCTCCTTTATTTGTCTCTTTCTTTTCTAAAAAGAAAGTTTTGTTCTTTCTTCTAAGAAAGACTGAGGCATCCATCTTCTGGAACTCCTTATCTTTGAGCTTCATAAGTTCTGTGGATGGTTCCTTGGATATTCTGAAATTTTTACACTAGTATTCACTTGTCAGTGAGTACATATCATGAGTGTTCTTTTGTGACTAGGTTATCTCACTCAGCATGGTAGCTGCAAGTTCCATTCATTAGCCTAGGAATTTCAAGAACTCATATTTAAATACCTGAGTAGTACTCCATTGTGTATATGTACCACAATTTTTGTATCCATTAATCTGTTGAAGGACATCTGGGTTCTTTTCAGCTTCTGGCTATTATAAATAAGGGTGGTATGAAATTGATTGAGCATGTGTCCTTGTTATAAGTTGGAGCATCTTTTGGGTATATGCCTAGGAGTGGTATAGCTGGATCCTCAGGTATTATTATGGCCAATTTTCTGAGGAATCATACTGATTTCCAGAGTGGTTAAACCAGCTTACAACCCCACCAGCAGTGGAGAATTGTTCCTCTTTTACAACATCCTCCCCAGCAACTACTGTTATCTGAAACTTTGATCTTAACAATTTTGTCCTGTGTGAGGTAGAATCTTAGGGTTGTTTTTATTTGCATTTTCCTGATGACTAGGGATGTCAAGCATATCTTTAGGTGCTTCTCAGCCATTCAATATTCCTTAGTTGAGAATTCTTTGTTTAGCTTTGTACCCCATTTTTAATAGGATTATTTGATTCTCTAGAGTCTAAGTTCTTGAGTTCTTTGTATATATTAGAATCTAGTCCTACATCAGATGTAAAATTGTTAAAGATCTTTTTTCCAATCTGTTATTTAACTTTTTTGTCCTCTGACAGTGTTCTTGGCCTTACAGAAGCTTTGCAATTTCATGAGGGACCATTTGTTGATTCTTGATTTTAGAGTATAAGCCACTGGTGTTCTGTTCAGGAAATTTTCCCCTGTGCCTCTGTGTTCTAATCTTTTCCCATTTTCTCTTCTATTAGTTTCATTGTACCTGGTTTTATGTGGAAGTCTTTAATGCACTTGTACTTGAGCTTTGTACAAGGAGATAAGTAATGATCGATTTGCATTCTTCTGCATGCTGACTGGCAGATGAACCAGCACCATTTGTTGAAGAGGCTGTCCTTTTTCAATTGAAAGTTTTCATATTTTTGTCAAATAACAAGTGGCCATAGGTGTCTGGGTTCATTTCCAGGGTTTCAATTTTATTCCATTGATCTACCTGCCTTTCTCGGTATCAATACCATATAGTTTTATCAGAGTCGATCTGTAATATAGCTTGATTTTAGGGATGGTGATTCAAGTGATTATTTTTATTGTTGAGAATGTTTTTTATTACCCTGGGTTACTTATTATTCTAAATGAATTTGTAAATTGCTCTTTCTAACTATATGAAGAATTAAATTGGAATTTTAATGAGGATTGCATTGAAATTGTAGGTTGCTTTAGGCAACATGGCAATTTTTATTGTGGTGATCCTTCCAATTTATGAGCATGGGAGATCTTCCATCTTCAGAGGTCTTCTTGAAATGTTATTCTTCAGAAACTTGAAGTTCTTGTCATACAGATGCTTCACTTGCTTGGTTAGCGACACATCAGCATATTTTATATTTTTGTTAATATTGTGACCAATGTTCATTCTCTAATTCCTTTCTCAACATGTTTGTCCTTTGAGTAGAAGAAGGCTACTGATTTGTTTGAGTTAATTTTATATCCATCCACTTTGTTGAAGTTGTTTACCAGTTGTAAAAGAACTTTGGTGGAATTTTTGGGGTCATTTAATTATACTATTATATCATCTGCAAATAGTGAAATTTTGACTTTTTTCTCTCCAATTTGTATCTACCCCTTTGACCTCTTTTTTCTGTCTGATTGCTCTGGCTAGTTCTTCCAATACTATATTTAATATGTGGGGAGAGAGTGAGATGCCTGATTGTAGTAGGATTGCTTCACGTTTCTCAACATTTAGTTTGATGTTGGCTACTGGTTTGCTGTATATTGCTTTTAATATGTTTAGGTTTGAGCCTTGAATTCATGACCTTTCCAAGACTTTTAACATGAAGGGGTACTGAATTTTGTCATATGCTTTTTCAGCATCTAGAAATATTAGCATGGGTATGTGTGCTTGTTTTTTTAATTTCCTGTGAGTTTGTTTATATATTTGGTGACATTATGGATTTTCATATATTGAACCATTCTTGGATCTCTGGGATGAAGCCTGCTTGATCACGGTTAATGATTGTTTTGATGTTTTCATCGCAAGAATTTTATTGAATATTTTTGCATCAATGTTCATGAGGGAAATTTCATCTAAAGTTCTCTTTGTTTTCAGGGTTGTTGTTTGGTTTAGGAATAATTTTGGCTTCAAAAAATGAGTCGGGTAGTGATCCCTCTAATTCTATTTTGTGAAATAGTTTGGAGAGTATTGAAATTAAGTATTCTATGAAGGTCTCATAGAATTCTCAACTAAACCAACTCAGACTTTGGCTTTTTGTTTTGTTTTGTTTCTTTGGAGAGATACCTGTACAGATTTTTAAAAGCATTTTGGCATAACACTATATGAACACATTTTTGTTAGTACTTAATTCTTTTATGGTTTGATAGTATGCAATGAAATCTCACTAGTTACTATAAGTATAAAGTACATGTAGAAGATAATATAACATGGAAACAGTCAGAGTTTTTTTTGGTGTGTATAAATTAAAAATAACATGTATCTCTCTTTTTTAAATAAAGTTGTAAAAAAAACAGAATAGCACAAGTCATAAAAATAAATAAATAAAACAAACACATTTAATTTATGAACCTATCCAAGTAGAAGTGATAATACAGTTTATTAATTGAATCTCATGAAAAGGAAATAATTTCTGGAGTAAGTGTTCATTAACTCAACCATATTCTAACAATTTGTCATCTCATCAGTAGATGTGCTAATCCTGACAAAAGAAACAAATAAACAGGTACACTGCTTGAAAATGAGTCATTTTGAATATCCAGTCTTTCTTCAGACTATTTTCTTTGCATCATCGTATGTATACTAAATACAATATTCAGCATAGCTTTAGGTGTCAATTTGAAATAGCCAAATGTTTCCTGAGAAAAGAGTCTTGTCTTGCTGAAGAAGTATGTCTCTGTGAGGTTGTGTTGATAGGAAATTTATGTATATAACAAAGAAACCTATAGGCTTCTCTCTCCCATGCACAGGTTTTTCTGGGATGTATCACAAATCTAGCTACACATGAGCCTGTGAGCAATCCAGCAAGTTGAATTTCTTCGTGGTCTTTGATCAGGTTCCTGCTAGAATTTTCCATATAGAGGCTATCTTCTCCCAACCATGGACTCCTGACCTCATTCCTAGTAGGAGACATGAGTTTCCTCCTGTGGAATGGGCTTTAATTTCTACCAGAAAGTGGCTGGTTACTCCGACAAGAGGCTCTAATTGATGGGCTTCTCTTGTAAGGCAAGTCATTAATATAGCTACAGATGTATAGAATAATTAATCAGACTTACATTTTCATCTATTTGTATATTCCATCAAAACTCTCTACTGTACCCCATGATTCTGTATCTATTCTTTAAGGCAGGCCAAAATGTCACAGGAAGACTACAGATGCCAAAACATGTCCTTAATTTGTGTACGCCATGTATAAGCATGTAATAGAAAAAACAATTTTCTTGTTATAGTTTTGATACTGTTCACTTAAAAAGATAAATTAATTAATTATATATGATTTTATGTCTTGTTATACCTATTTGTGACAAAATGACTATGAATTTTCTATTACACCTATGATTCAATCATCATAATAAAGTTCCACTTTAATAGATTGTCAGAATGTTCATAGTTTTCAAAGAATGTGTTAAAGAGATTTTACTAAGCAATTTTTTTCCTAAATAAGATGTTTGCTATTATACTAAAATCCTTATACTCAATAAATATTTATAGAAGCAAAATAAGTTTTCTTTTTATATGAAAACATGAATCATTTCATGCTTAAGTAAAACAGAAAATATATATGTAATGTATTTCTTGCAAAATGGATAATATATCCTTGTCCTTGCACAACATAAAGCTGACTATATAAAAGGAGAAGATACAGAACATAAAACTAACTCATTTTATTTATTGAATGAAATAAATAATTTTTCATAAGCACATTCTGATATTGAATAGAACATCCCTGAAATCACTCCTCCTTATGTGGGAGTCTGAGCTGCGGTAAAAGACTGTTTTATTTCCAATATTTGCTGTCATTCAAGATTCACACAAAACACATTGCGATATGAAGCTTGTAATGCCTCTTTGCTACCTTGAGCTTGTTGATGAATTCCATGTCTCTATTTCTAGTATCTTATCACCAGGAAAAAAAGTCTTTGGTAATTCCAAGTTTCTTCCATTTCCTTTACAAAAAGGGACACTTGCTGAGTGCTAAGGGATATTTATCATGCTTTGAATAACTTCAACATAATCAGTCACACTATAACTTGATATACGTCAGTGGGTCTTTAGGAAAGCAAAAAATCACAAGAACAAATACAGCATAGCCTGTACCCTGAAAAGATACATTTCAAAAATACAGCATCACATTTTCTGAGTTTTGGCCAAAATCCAAATCTCAGATGACAGCAGATGCTGGCGAGGTTGGGGAGAAAGAGGAACACTTCTCTACTGTTGGTGGGGTTGTAAACGGATACAGCCACTCTGGAAATCAGTCTGGCGATTCCTCAGAAAATTGGACATAGTACTACCTGAAGATCAAGCAATTCCAATTCTGGGTATATACCCCAGAGACACTTTAATATACAACAAAGATACATGCACCACAATGTTATTAGCAGCTCTATTTATAATAGCCAGAAGCTGGAAAGAACCCAGATGTCCTTCAGTAGATGAATGGATACAAAAATTGTGGTACATTTACACCATAGAGTACTACTCAGCTATCAGAAACAATGACTTAACCAAATTCTTAAGACAATAGCTGCATCTAGAGAATATCATCCTGAGTGAGATAACCCAGTCACAAAAGAACAGACATAATATGCAGTCACTGAGAGTGGGATGCTAACCGCAGATGCTTGGACTGCCCCAGAAACAACTCACAGACTGTGTGAAGTTCAAGAAAAAAAAACAAAACAAAACAAAAAAAAAAGTCATGCTCAATCCTTACACACCAAGAAAACTTTGACTAATTCCGGGTAACACCCTGTTTTACGTGTACTTTTTGCTCATTGTAACTAGTAAGACCTTAATGCAGAGTATCAAACCTTAGAAAAAAGAAAAAAAAAAAAATAAAGCCAAGCACTGACACAATTGTATTTGTATACATTTATGGAAAAATGTTTAAAATTTTTTTCTTTTATCTTTGTTTTTTAAAATAAAGTTTAAAAAATACATTGTATTGTTTCAATAAAATTCTCTAGTAAGATAAATGGAAAATAGCATGGACATGAGGTAAAAGGAAAAATTCATGCAGTGTAAAAAATACATATGTGAAATATCTATAAATAAAGTTGTTATTTCTATACTTTAAAAAAAAAAGAAAGTTTAGGTCTTTAGACACTCATTATGAAGGCATTCTTGATTATCTTTAAATTTCATTTGCTTATTTATTATATTCAATCACACTGGAGGAGGGAATTGGATCTCATTACAGATGGTTGTGTGGTTGCTGGAATTTGAACTCAGGACCTCTGGAAGAGCAGTCAGTGCTCTTAACCGCTGAGCAGTCTCTTCAGCAATATCTTTACATTTTAGCCAGTCATTCTTCAGTATTTGATTAGACATTTTCTTTTTGTATCCTATATAATTCTATATTACAACCATGTAGTGTTTCTATTCTGCGTATAAAAGATTAAATCATGTTTTAACAGTTTCAAAAAATTCTTAGAAATTACATTGGTTTTAATCAGAGTCTAACTTTCTTTTTAAAGGAATATCAAAATAAGCTTATTTGTCTGGTACCTGAGAAGCAACTATTAAATGAAAGAATTAAAAAAACATGCAGCTCAGTAACAAAAATCCAAAAATACAGCATCACATTTTCTGTCCTCTACCCAGTCTCTTGATATTTCTGTGCATCCTGGAACATTTTTATTATATGTGATTATATTTCCAATATAAAAATAGTATATTTCTGTAGGAATTGATTTTCTTATTAACCTTTAGCAGACATTCAATAGTCAGTGCTTTAGTTGTGTAGTTCATGTTTTCCTAATATAAACATGGCTCAGAATGTTGCCTATGAAGGAAGTTTAAAAGTGCAGCACTTAAATATAAAATGGTGTAATTCTTACTAATGTATTCATGTTGCTTTCAAAATTACACAATCTGCTTTTTTATCATACCATAGAGGTTTATTTTCTCTTTGGAATTCTGATGTTTTTATTTACTGAAGAAGGAAGCCATTTTAAACTTTAATGAATCATTAATTTGAAGGGCTTGAGAAACAGCCCCATTTTAAACAGCTCATCTTTCTTTGAGAGCTATTTAGGGTGCTCTTAGATAGATTTTGTGTTCATAATGATGGAGGTAGAGAGGCATACACACACACACACACACACACACACACACACACACACACACACACACACTTATTTAGTTTCCCTTAGCAATCTAAGAATACATTCTTCAATACTTATTTCTTGTACTAGCCCCTTACAATTAGACTAGCACTACTGTAATCAACAGAGAATATTATTATATTATAAACTAAATTATAGCAACTATAAATAATAGTAATTATTTTAAATACTGTTAGATATTTTCTTTAGGTAAAAAGTAGTTCAAATGTTAAAATCCTACTATTTTAGGCATAACACATAAAATAATAGAATAAATGAAAAACTGAATTCTACAATGAAGCTGATAAATGATTTACGGCTTTGTAATTTTTGTGTGGCCCTAAGCATGTTACTTTAAAGAAAGTAACAGTGGCCATGATGAATATACTTGGATACTTGCATGAGAAAAAGATAGGAGTTTTTTCTTTTATTTTCTGTGTGGTACACATCTTGTATTCTCAGAGATATTTTTACCATACCTCGCTTTCAGAACCTACCATAAGTTCTGCTATGCAATGATCCAGACTCTTACTATATAGCTCAACTGTCTAACACTGCTTACTCCCATCTTACACACAGTATTTAGTACTTTTTTTCAGCTGTTATATAAAACCAGAAGGTAATATATAGGGAATAAAAGTTCCCTTGGGCTTAAGGATATAAGCTATGGTATCAGAGCACAGGAATGATGGTTGGTAATCATAGTAGCCCAAACAGCATGCTGAGGATCTGCATCTCCAATGACAAATACAAAATAGACAGAACAAACAAGCAGGAGCAAGGCATTTCATTCCCAAAGTCTGATGTACTCAACTCACAGTGACATACTTTTTCCACTAAAGACACATCTACTAAATATACTCAAACAGTGCCCCCAGCTGGGAGCTAAATCTTCAAAGGTCCAAGGTTATGGGGCCATTTCTGTCAAACCAGCATACAGTTAACCTTCCAATAATACATGTCCTCCCTATGGAGGCCTCATATAAGCTGTTACATTAACACTCAGATGAAGTTCTGGTTTATCAAAAAGATCACCAAAACTCAGAAATGTAGAAGAATTAAAGGGTGGTAGTAGATAGTAGAGGAGGAAGGCAGCAGGTAAACCCATTTCATTTTTTTTCTGGGTAGTCTTTTTTAACTGAGTTTTCTAAGTTCCCTCTGCAAAAATTTCTCATGGACGAAACGACTGTTCAGTACTTCTTCATGAACAACTGTTAATTTATTTTTATATGGTACTGCTGAAGGAGAAAAATATAGATTCAAAAAAAAGCAAATTTTCATACAGGTTCAGAATAATTACTGATTCAATCCATTCCCAATTTATTGCAACATTGTTTGTATGTACATTGTGTTTGGGATTAGCAATTCAAAAACAAAACAAACAAACAAACCAACAAAAAACCCAAATCAACAGCATAGTTTGCAGTTTCAAAGTTATCTCAGAAGCACAAGTCCCTAGAATAGCAAATTTTATGAGAGAAACTTTAGCAGACAAAAGAGAGCATGCAAAATTCAAAAAGAAAAAAAAGGCAAAAAAAAAAAAAAAACTGATTATTGGCCAAAGGCAGCACTATTCCACCTTGAGTAGGCAAACAAAGACAACATCGCACAATGAAGTGCATTTGACGTGTGCTTTAATATCTTTATTATAACTCAAAGCATATAGATATCATCATGTTAACAGTTGAGTTATATTTTAAACTCAACTTTGTACCTTGTGTGGATGATTTATCTTTATTCTTTTAATTTCTTTTTGGCTTTAATTTTAGTTCTAATTTTAGTTCTAGAAAGTGGTAAAATATGTATCTGATATTCAGAATACTTTGTTGTGAAACAGTTTTCTATATGGTTACACTTTGTACATTATATAAAATCCTGATTTTTACAATAAGTCATATTTATTTTATGTAAATTAAAATACATGGCAATTTTAAATGGGATGATGTAAAGAAATGTGTTGGTGCATCATCTCTCTGCCCAGTTTCTATGATGCAATCTAAAGAACATACACCAGAAAAGGACAATATAATCTTCCTTTTAGTTTTCCTGTCTTACAAATTGTGAATACTTAAAAGCAGTGCATAACAATGGGAATGAGAAAGTTCAAGAACATATAGATTGCCATAGACTTTCTGCTACTTATATATATATAGATTTGTAGAATAATAAAAGTTGCCCAACTTGAAAATGCTCCTTGTTTCCTGCTTGCTGTTCCTGTGATTACTGTTATTGTTATCATTGTTACTAGTTAAATTGTTCAGGATGGTTAGCTGCAAACATTCCTGTCTCGACCATTTATCTTCGAAAGAACAAGTTTACCCATCTAGAATAAGCATTCAAATCACTCTTGGTATGTTCGTGTCTGATTTTTGAAATGGTAAAATGAGTCTTAGATATTCAGAATCAATACTATCAGTGTGCAAACAAGTCATTACTCCTAGAAAATATAAGCTACACACTAAGTTATGTTAGGAACAAGAAAGTAAAAAAAAAATGACAACAACAGACAAACACAAGAAGTGTTTTTGACAACAGCTCTATGTCTATGAATGTTCAAGTAAGTGAAAAGAAGTCTCCACTCTGGTGTGGGCATTTGGAAACTACTGTAAATGGGCACCATGCTTCACCTTAGGGGCATGGCTTGCTATATGATGCTATGCTCTCATTTCAGGGCATATATCCAGGAATATGCTGTCATCACAGGTCAGACTTGACTGGTTTTGAAACAAGCATGAGGGAACAAATTTGTGTGAATGCAAAAGTCAGGAATGCTTGAAGGAGTTGGATGTGGGAAATTGAATACCTTTGAAAGACCTTTTTTATGAAATTTGAAAAGTATTAATAAAATGTAATGGGAGAATTAAAGATAACCATCTAAATCAACCAAAATATGAATCTAAATAAAGACTAACATTTCTGTAGTAGGGATGAAGCAACTCACCCAACACAACGCAGTATTTACAAGGAAAAAAGATCTAAACACAGAGAAACAATCATAGAGAATCTGGGTAATGTGTACCTGAGAGCTCTAAAGTACTTTGTATGTCTATACCAAAGGAGGCAGGGGAACATAATAAAGTTTTATATTAGGAATGAGAATATGAAAGTGTAGAATTAGAAACAATAAAGTTAGTATGGATCTGGAGTTTTCTAATCTAAATGTCTTTTGGTTTTTTTTTTTTTTTCTAATTTATTACAATTTTATGTACATTTTAATTTTATCTCCTTCCTGGTTTCCCCTCCACAAATTCCCTATCCAATTCCCCTCTCTCCCTGCTTCTATGAAGGTGCTCTACACCCACCCAGTCACCCACTCATGCATTCTCCCACTCCACCCTCCCACCTCACTCCCTAGCATCCTATTACTTTGGATATCAAGCCTTTCATACGACCAAGGCACTCCCCACTTCCAGTGATGCCAGATAAGGCCATTCTGTGCTGTGTATTCAGCTGGAGCCATGTGTTTCTCCATGTGTACACTTTATTTGGCGGTTTAGTACCTGGGAGCTCTGGGAGGCCTGGTTAGTTGATATTAGTGTTCTTCCTATGGGGTTGCAAACCTCTTTCAGTCCTTCCCCTAGTTCCTCCAGTGAGGTTCACATGCTCAGTTCAACGATTGACTGCAAGAATCCACATCTGTATTGGTAAGGCTCTGGCACAACCTCTCAAGAGACAGCTATATCAGGACCCTGTCAGCAAGCACTTCTTGGCATTAGCAATAGTGTCTTGGTTTGGTGGCTGCATATGGAATGTGCCATTTCTACACTGAGTAGGTGAAGCCAGATCATTTTAGTTATTTTATCAAAATTAAATCATTCCTTGGGAGTTTGTGTATTTTTCAGTACTGGCTTTATTCCTGTATCTATTGTCAAACCTCCTTCTGTTGCTCTATGCCTTCCTTTTGTTTTTTCTCTTCCATTTTAAAGACAATTATGCCGGAAGATTCAGTCTTATTTATATATGAAATGCAATATTATGAAATAAACGTGAACTGATATTCTTAATATTGATACCCAGAGTAATTTTCACATATTACAAGATACTTCATATTATATATAAAGATATACCTAAAGAATGTGTCAGTAAGAATACTTTCTACAGATTGTGCAGATAGTAATTGGAAATTATATTGAGTGGGACTTTTCTCCAGTTTCCTATAGTGTTATTTTCAAGATGTTTCTTGCATTATTACACCTCATCTAATCTATGAGAATTTGAACTGGCTTATAATTTTAGAATCAAGCAGGATTTCATATAAGCAGAAACTAGAAATTTTAACTCAGGAAAACACAAACATTTGGGTATACTAATGACTGATGTTCTTTGTACTAATAGGTGTATTCTGTTAGCCATTTCTGATACTTTTCTTTTCAGATTCACACCATTTCTCTTCAGCTACCTTCCAATTACACCAACAACATCATTCCTCTAATCTCCATGTTCATACTTAAGCCTACATTTTGCTTCTGATACCAACAGTTAGAAATATAAAATTGTTTCAGATGGCATTTTTAAAACAGTCCTGTGAGTTCTATTTAGGGAAAGTTTAGACTATTTAGAAGAAAAAGCTTCCCAGTGACTGTATGCTTTCAAATGTATTCTTCTGTGAATACCTGCATGGAAAACTTTGCCATACAATTTAATGATTTTTTCCCCTCAGTTAAAAGATATCTAAGGCTTATAAATGTCCTTTGGTTATTACAAAAAGACCATATCTTTTGTACTGGTATCATCCTTACCTTAAGATTCTTCAATTCTGGAAGCATTTATTCATATCCTGAAACACATTTTATGTAAATAAGAATCTGTAATATATGCAAATATAGAAAACAATATATAACCACATTAAAATATGTTCTTTTTGGCTTTGTTTCTGCAAATGAAATGCATTCAACTTTACTGACCAGTGAATGAAAACCTAGGTTGTGGTTTGAAAGGTCTGAGAGATTATGGCATTATTCACAGAGAACCATGTGAAAAGTACTCTCTGCTTCTCAAGGTAGCATCACCTCATTGCAGAGATCCCAACTTACTGTGGGTAAATTTTTAGAGAAGAACCCATCAAGCAAAATAGAAAAGTTTACTTTGGCCATGGTTGATCTACTAGTAAGACAACAAAAGGTGAACTAATTGAGAAAATGTAAGCATTTTGGTAAATCACACGTAGTACAGCAAACAGAACATGCAGAAGTCAAGGTACCTGGAGCATTGTATGCATAGAAACAGAAAGAAAATATGCATTGTGAAGCACCCCAGGGCATGGTATACTGATAGTGGAGTAACATCACAGACAATGGCAGCTGTAAGAGAATGCATAATAATATTTAATATTACAAAATAATATACATTTATATCGAAACGAATACAAAGAGAGAAAATGACCACTCATATATGAAGTTTAAGTAACTGGCCAAAAAATAATCTATACATATAGAGACTAGAATTAAGAACCAATAAAACAAAATTAACATAAATTTCTTAGAAAATCAGTTTTCAGTTGTAATTTATATGTGTATGTAAAACTGTCTGGGATAATAGATTTCAAACATTTCAAAAATCAGTCCTAGTTGATAAAACTAAGTAGTCATCTTGAAATATATTTCTATTGGGGAACATTAAATAAGAGTTGATTACAGGAAAAGGAGAGGTATATATGATCTAAATGTATTGCATATAAAATTCTCAAAAATAAATGATAAAAGCAGAAACCATAAACATTTAATAATATCTAATTCTGAACATTAAAAGTGAAAACCCTTATACTGGCTATATTTCACATATCTTTGTAATGGGTAGGCCTTCTATCTGGAGAACTTGGAGGAAAATTAGATCCATTATGTGCTCTGGCTACTAGAGAAATATATAAACACCATGGCTTTGATCTTTAAAGAAAGAGATACCCAGTTGAGTGTCCCACATTGTTGATATGAAATATTGTCTTATGCCTTTTTTTCCACATTTAATGAAGCTATATTTACAGTAGGAACACCCACTATGCTGACTTTTCTCCTTCAGTAGAATATGCTACCTTATTTGTAGTTCATTCTTCTTTAGGAATTATATTTAAACATTTTTGGAGACATCTTGTTCTCTTTACCACCAGAACCATTATACTTCTGTTAAATTTGAGAATATAGATAGGTAACTCTTAATTTGATTCCAGGAAATCTTCATTTAACCATATATGATACTGAAATTCCATATGAGTAGGAAGCCACCTGCTAATAGTCTGTCCAGGCATGTCTACATCAACCTGTTATTCGACAACAGTGGCACATTATACCACAAAAACTGATCAATATCGTCTCACACACATTCCCTGAAAATGCAGTACATCAGTCACTCTACAGGCTGTGAATATACAGTAAATGGTGTTTTCAAGGCCTTGTTGTGAGTAATGAATTTAATGATGCTTTATTTGTAGTATTCAAACTGATTTTATCAAGAGACTTTACTCATTGTCACGACTTCAGAATCCTGTTTCAGCATCATTCCTCAGGATCTGTCTCATTATGTCCCTGTGTTTGTGCTGTTTCCAGTATCTGTGCATGTTCCACATCCTGCTGATTTCCTATACAGTCTCAAAGCTCCAGTTTATACTAAGAATGCATTTCTACCTGCCAATTCTGAACATAATCTTCTGCACCAGATGCCAGCTTTTATCACCATTTGCCTTTTATTCTGCTCCACAGATTTACCAAGCACATAACAACTTCAAAACTATTTATACTTACTACTTTGTCTGTCTAGACTATTCATTTCTCAGTAGGAGTGTGTGCCTGTGTGCATGTGTTTGTGTATGTGTGTGTGTGTGTGTGTGTGTGTGTTCATCCTATAATTCCTTATATATTTCGTGCAAAGTTCACCTTTTACAATACAGTGAAAAATAAGATATTAAACAAGAAATTCCAGAAATTCTGCACTGCTTCTTGGTAACAAGTGTTCAACATCACCCCTGGCCATTTCAACGTTATGTGTGTAGAGAAGAACCACAATGCTTTTTCTAAAATACATTTAAAATGAATTGTTTTCTAATAGATTATACAAAAAAGATTTATGTCATCTAAAACAAGGACACCTGTATAATCTAACATGTCTTTAAAGTTTTAAATCCAGTCTTTTATCCATGTGCTTTTAAGAAAATAAGTTTAATTTTTTTTACATGGTTCTAACTAGCATATATGAAACCATTTATCTGAGATGCTTTCATATGTGCATTAGGATTCAGTGTTTATTGCTATTGTAGACACATTTTCTTCATTTTAAATTTTTTGTGTATCACAGACACATATTCTGCACTCCTTTTGTATCTTTATTAGTTGTATTTTGTCAAGTTAAAAGGAATATGTGTGGGTTGCAATATAGTTGTATATCCTTAAATTTCTTATGTTGAATTCATAGCTTCTCATATTACTGTGTTTTGAGGAAAATATTTTTTAAAATAATCGGGGTTAATTGAACTTATAAGTCAAGACTGTAATTTAACCAGATCTGTAGTTTATTGGAGGAATGTCAATTGATATGTAGGTACACAGGCATAAATACACATGAACATACATATATACTATGTGTACAGTAGAAAAAAAGATCAGGTAAATTTGGAGAAAATAAAACAGACATAGCCCAAAAAGCATTATACCATGGGCATTCTGAGATATCATTCCTGTTTTTTCCATATGCAAACATATGAAGAGGCAAAATATTTTCCAGAGCAGTCATCCACTTTCTGGCATTATGCTAAGGCAGATCACTTAGTGTAAGGCAGCATTGTTAATTAAATTTTAAGGTAATGAATGTTAAGGATACTGGGAAACTTTTAATAAGCCCTCTTCATATCTGTTCTGAAATGCCTTCTGTCTTTAAAGACCCATACCAATGGAAATGGGTCACTTAAATGTGAGAAAAGTAGATAGCTTCTGTTTCATACTATTATTATAAAATAATAATAAACTCTATACCCAAAAGTATTTGTGAAAATGTGGAAGATTTATTGCTGCACTTCCTTAAGATCTTTCATAATGACTATGAAAGCTGACAACCAAAGCAGTTTAGCTTAAAATCTGGTCATAAGATCACAAAAGGTAACTTATTCACAGTGTCTCTGCTATTTCTCCTTCAAAACTTAAACTGATCACATATTTTCATTTCACAAGCATGAAACAAGAAATAGCTATGATTATATTTAGAAAAGGTCCTGTGGTCAAGAACATATTCTACCCCTGTGAAAAGTTACAGCTGATGGAATTATACCTAAGGCAAGTCTTAAACAATTTGCCAATTACAAAAGTTTCCAAAAAGCAGTTTCTCTAGCATACACAGGAAATGGCAGATTTACTTTGAGGAAAGAAAACATTTGCAGTTAAAATGGTTAGTCTAATAATTTGTGTTAAATTTGTAGACTACTTTCAGAGGCTGTTTATAAAACATATAAAATGGAGATCTTGTTACATATATAATTTAAAAATGTCTATCTTTAATTTCTGAGAAGAGAATATTCATTTTGACTCAAATCTCCAATATATGGTACCTATTGGCTTCATTTGATCTTGTTAGTTATAAGATAATTTTTCACTCTCTAAATTAATGTGTTTTCAATACTTAATACCCACACTTGTGATTCCAACACTTACTCCATTTCTGAAATATTGAATAAGTTGACATCATAGTTGCCTTCCTGATGTAGTAAGTTTTAAAATATACTACATAGTGTAATGTACATTTTCAGGAGGACTTTATTCTTTAGAAGAAATTTCACATTCGAATATAATAAATGCATCACAACATTACTGTAAAATATCTGTAATGTAGAATATATTTCTCGATGCTTAGAAGAAACCCATGACACATTTCCCAAAACTCCCTTGGTTAAATTGCCTTTATGTGCCCAGCTTTATTCAAGTACAGTTTCTCAATAATGCAGTGCAGCGATTCACCAAGGTCTCCATAAATAAACACAGGGGGAAATCATTACAAAACGTCCCTAGAGTCTAAGATGAGCTGAGATGAGGTAGCTCTTTGAAATATGGTTCACACAAAGGATGCTGGCATGTTCGTTATCTCTCTGAACCCTTTCCCCTTGTTCCTTTCTGTAGCTTTCTTCTGACTCATTCCTTTATGTTCTGTGAATGAGACAGGCTTGAAAAGTCACTTTTACTTTAGTTAGGAATATGTTTTCTCAAATTGACTTAATCAACACTTCTGGATAGTTAGATGAAACTGTCACTCCATTCACTTCCCTTCTTGCTATGTGTGATATTAATGTAAAAAATGCAAACAAAACTGGAGAGAAAGCTGATATTTGTAAAATAAATAAACCAATAAACACATATACAAAGGGTAACAGTTCCAGGGAGACTTTCTGAGAAATACACATGATCGCTTCTGCAAAAATCAATCAGATCAGCAAGCCTCTAATTAATAAAGTTTCTAAGCAAATTGATTCAAAGATATTAGTTTCAGAACATACTTCTGCTGTAACTTCCAGGACTAAAGATATACATATCACCTATAAAGAAAATTTCTTGATATCTGGAAAAATCAGTACTTAGAATATGTTTGACCCAGATACATACTACCAGACTTGCATGCATACACGTGTGTTGTGTTCAGTTTAGATATAGATTTCTATTTGGAGGAAGGATATTGATGCTGCCCTTTCTTTTCAGCTACAATGCCAAGTAAAAAAAATTATGAGGTAATTTTGAAAATAATCAAACCAACTTAATTTGATGTGATAGAACCCAGTTTCTATTTTTTTATGATACATTACTTTTGGCTAGTTTTCTCTCTTCAGTTAGAATCAATCACTTGAGAAAACATTGGCCATTTAGACTTACACTATACTGTCCACTTCCTCTGTTTGAATATAAAGGACAAGAGTTTATTAAGTTATGAGATATTGTCTAGACAAGTACTTTTAAAAAGTGTTTTGAAATCACTCAGGGTATTTTCAAAATTAGTGGGTCAGGATAGACACCAGGATCCCAATTTTCAGGGAAGTTAATATAGCAGAGGAATGTAATAAACAGATATTGTTCCAATGTCCATAGAATAAAAGTAGAATTTATTTTAAAAGTCATACATAGAAAACTGTGTTGTTATATCTAGTGTAGGCCATCATCTGCTGCAGAATTCTTTCACAAACAACTTTGTGAGTGTAGCCAGAAAACATTTTCTTACCTCAGAATACCCCATGTCCCCACTATATAAAAATATAGTTATTTAAGCAAGAGTTAGCCTGTCCAGATTTCCTCTCTGATATGTGTTTTTCTATAAGGAAATTCTATTGTTTTAGAAGTCATAATCATTCTTAAATCCAAACCAATACCTAGGTTAGGAAGAGCAAATAAATCCCAGGGTACTGTGAAGCAGAGGAGGGCTCTGAAGTTTTATGTCTGGCCAGATGTTTTCACTTATTCTTAAAAACAACATGATATGAAAGAGTTAAAGGTAAAAATAATTTTGTATATATTTTATTTCTGCGTGACAACTTTAATAAAATCAAGAACAACAAAAATAGTTACAGAATGGGTTGAAGAAGCCTTAGGACTTTTTTGTCAAAGTTCTGGAGACACAAAGACAAGTTCCAAGATGATAGACATGTAGGATTGATTAGGAAACTGCTTCACCTGTGTTGTACCAGACTATTTCTGTGGACATGAACCAACACAGTTATGCCCATATTCCACTGTTCCTGGAAAAACTAAAAGATGAATATGGTGGTATATAAGGGATATACACAATACAATGCCTGAGACGGTAAAGACTTGTTGAGATAAACAGGACTCTGTTCTACTTTCTTTGTAAAAATACATGATTGATCAGTTTGGCCTAGAATTTTCTCTGCTGTACAGAATTCAGGAGAAGCTGCTTTTCATAATATATTACATATGATATGCATATTTATATCCATTGTTGGCAGCTGGCCTAAACCTTAGAAGGACAACTTTTCTTATCATGTTTAGTACTCTGCATTTCCTTGGTATCTTTCTGTAAATTGTAAACAAAAGATGTGTAGTTTATTCCATACATGAATTTTCCCACTACATTCTATCAAGTTAGTAATAAGATGAGAATGAGTGCCAAGATCAATTAATTTGGATACATCAGCTCCTTCTAATGGTTACTTACACAAAACTTCAGCTGCAATGACTTTCCTAACAAAATAACTACTGCTAAATTATTCAAGTGAATTAATAAACTGCAGAGCCTGTTATGAGGAAATAAATGAGAATGAACTTCACTGGAAGCTTACATGTGGACACTATTTTCCTCTGTCTTTAGAAGACCTCCTTGCTGTGTATGGTCAAAAATGGAGAGTAAGAAAAGAGGGAAAGAAAAAAGACAGGGATAAACAAACACACTTATAGGGAACAAAAGCGAAAGAGAGAAAGGAGAGGGAGGGGTAAAGGAAGTGAGCAACTAGCTAGAATCACAAAGACAGAAGGTCAGGTATGTAATTACTTAATATCAATTTTCTCAAAGAAGATAACGAATTAAATATTCTGAAAACTTGTACCTCTCATAATAATTCTCCTTTTCTTAATGAGGCTTGTGCAGGATGCAAGACTAAGTTTGAGGCTTAGATGATTTGACACATTGATGATGATACTTCAAAGTCTTCTCACACTTGTCATTGATGATACTGAAGTCATTTTTCTAATACAACCTTAATTGTTTTGTTGGTAAACTTATTTTTCCACATATATTCCAGAATTTTTTTATTTCTTTGATGTTTAAAATTAAGTATCAATTAAGTATATTCATTTAATTTCACTATTTAAGCTCTTTTATATGTGCTAACTTTTTAAGGTTCATTTATCTTTCTTTAACTATAGAACATCATCTATATTTGTACAACTATTTTCTCTTTGATGCTAATGATGTTGAGCAGTTCCTTAGATGCTTCTCAGCCATTTGCTATTTCTCAAATGAAAACTTTTTGTTTAGCTCTGTACCCCATTTTTTAATAGGGTTGATTGATTCTCTGGTCTCTACCTTCTTCAGTTCTTTCTATACCTTGGATAATAGGCCTCTATCTGATGTGGAGTTGGTAAAGATCTTTTCCCACTCTGTTGGCTGCCATTGTGTTTTCTTGACAGTGTCCTTAGACTTACGGAATCTTTGCAATCTCTTTAAGTCCTATTTGTCAATTTTTGACCTTATAGCACGGTCCATTGGTTTTCTGTTCAGAAAATTTTTTCCTGTGACTAAATGTTCTAGGGTTTTTTCTATTTTCTCATCTAATAGTTTTAGTGTGCCTGGTTTAATGTGATGATCTTTGATCCACTTGCACTTGAACTTTGTACAAGGAGATAAGAAAGAGTCTATTTTCATTCTTCTGCATGCTGAGTGCCAGTTGGACCAGTACCATTTGTTGAAGGGGCTGTCCTTTTCCCATTGAATGTTTATAGCTCCTTTGTGAAAAATCAAGTGACCATACATGTGAGGGCTCATTTCTGGATCTTCTATTCTACTCCATTGATCCTTGTGCCTATCTCTGTACCAGTACCATGCAGTTTTTAGCACAATTGCCTTGTAATATAGCTTGAGGTCAGGGATGGTGATTCCCCCAGATGTTTTCTTATTACTGAGGGTGGATTTCACTAAAGACCTAGAAGAAAGGTGATACTTTTTCACCCAATGTATATCTATCTGCATGGATAATTTTTTCAATGGCTGTTTGGCTTTCTCTTATGACTGTGCAATTCTGCTCCCTTTCCCCTGCAAAAAAATAAGATTCAATTTTAAAAATTTCAGTTAAGTGAATTAGACCATAGTGTTGAAAATATGGTCATGGTTTCAAAATTGGTCATCCTGACTGCTCTTCAATGATACCAAGAAACCAAAACATAAATCTTTGGCTATGTGTTACATATATAACCATATATGATTAGAATACATATATTTCTGTTTGTTTTTTTTTTTTGTGGATTTAAACCTGGTCATTCAACAATACTATAATTGAATAATGTATCACATGCATAAATGATAAATTTATATATGTTTTACATCTGTGATGCTAATCATCAAAGAATTCCTGTAGCTCTTAAAAATACACTGAAATGTTGAGTTTTCATTTTCTAAGGAAATGGACTCCTTTACAAGATCTCAAAGATTAGTTATGGCAATGATCATTTTTTCTTGTAGAAAGTAAAAGTATAATAACTAGCATACATATGGCTTCTGGCTTTTGTTGTTATTGCTGTTCTTCTTATTGATGTTCTTTTATTGTTGTGTTAAGATACAATTTATATCAGCTTTGTCACAAACTCTCTAGATAGGGTGGAATTGAATTTATAATTCACCTACATGTATATTACCAGTTCTTAAATCACATCCATGTCTCAGCGTGATCAAATTTTACTGTATTGGAAAAGAACCCATGGCATGAACCAGGTTAGCAGTCTTTGGCTCGGGCAAGCTCAGGTCTTATGAAGGTGGCTGCTATTTTTATGAAATAAACATGCTGCCAAACTACACTTTAAAAACTTGAGTGTATTGAAGCTTGTACTTATATTTGTGAGACTCACAACTTTGATCGGAAACGTTTATTGGAGAAGATTTGTGGAAATGTGAGAGCCAGCAGAAAGGGAAGAGTTGTGAGTTGTAAACGTAGAAACATGAAATGGCGATGGTACACATATTCACAGAAACTCTGTTCATCTCCAGAAAACAGTCATAAGATCAAGGCCCACAGAATCCCCTAAGCAGAGCTCACAGAGTCTGGAGCAGCAGTCATGGAGCCTGCATAGGTACCAGCGAGCTCCTCAGCTGGTTCTCTTTGGTTTTCGGGAAAGTGAAAGTGGGGATGTTTCTGACTCTTTTGCCAGTCTTTGGGACTCTTTGCAGCTCCTGGGCTGCCTTGCCCAGCCTTGATATTAAGATTTGATTCTAGCCTTGTAACATCTTGCTATGCCATCTTTGGTTAATATCACTGTGACACCCTGTTCTTTTCTGAAGTGAAATGGAGGAGCATCTTGAGGAGATGAAAGTTGGAGGGAGAACTGGGAGTAGTGGAGGGAAAAAAGGCTTTAGGTGAGATGTATAGCATGAGAGAATAATAAATAAAAAGAAAAATGAATAAAGCAGAGAGAAAGAAGAAAGAAAGAATGAAGGAGGAAGTAAAGAATGAGAAAGGATGGAAAGAAGGAAGAAAGAAATTAAGAGAAAATGATGAATGTTATAATATTTGATGTCAAAACTTCATCAATTATGGGAGAAAAATAAATTAAAAAGTATCTGTGTTACTACAATAACCAGTTTAGCCTGGGCTACAACTCAGGAACTTGGAACCTTAGCTGCCTGCAGAGCGTGTAGACAGTGGCATAGGTCAGGAGAATGTTTCCTGGTACAGAATGTAACCTGTCATTGTCTCCCTTCCATAGTCACTTATTGATTCCCTATGCTCATGGAGGAGTCCTCATAAACCATGCAAATGCCAGGCTTCACACACACTCAGTTTGTGTAATGCTTGAGTTTCAAGAATTTTTTTTTTTGCATAAGGTATCAGCAAAGGTACTACAGTATGCTACTGCCATGACTTTTACTTTTTATTTTGTGTTGAAATTTCCTTATATTTATGTACATTCATCACCATATTTTGAGAAGTCAGGCTTGATTCTAGACCAGATGCAGTTTTTTCTGGCTTTTCTTGATGTCAGTTATTAATAATAATTTTGTTATTAATTTTATAAAAATAATTATGCTCGCATTATAACAATGGTATATTCTTTCAGCTGTTATTAAAACTCCCAAGGTTAAGCTTAATTTTCTTGATCTAGGACATTCTAGGCTTTTCTACCTTAAAATAACATTTACATACTTCATCATATCAAAAGCTTTATAGTGTCCTGTTTAAAAATTGAAGTCTGAGATCTCCCATTGATCATAAAATGGGTGTACTTAGAAATAGTTCTTACAGAGGTCTGTCAGCACCAAGTACAACCATGTCTCTAAAGGTCCCCTAACAGTACACCCAGCGACTTCGAATTGTACCCTGAACCCTGTACTTTATTTTCTACCCCACAACTCTGTCTGCATTCTTGGAGGCCTGCTGGCACGAGGAGAAAAAATACCTGTAACAAATCCCACCTCCTTAAGGCACAATCAAGAGTAGAATTATCAGCTCCTGCCATATAAGTTTGCTCAAGGCTCATACAAAGTTGGTAAACTGTAGCCTGTCCATTTTCCAGCCCACAACTCTGTCTCCTGTCCCAGACACCACTCTGGTAGCACAGGCTATAGGCTGTCCAAAGGCTGACCCTGTACCAGGGTTCCTAGAGGCAATTTAGTGCTCAAAGTTTTAGAGGCTAGGCAGGCCAAACTCTAAGACTTTGCTAGTCATCAGAACCCTAGGCCACATAGGCCATAAAACAGAGAAAAAAACAGTAGCAACGGGGAGGGGAGATATTTTTTAAAAAGTAAAAAAAAAAAAAAAAAAAGTAAAAACAAAGCAAATCTAAATTCATAAATGAGCACTTATATAACAAAAAATATCAGATGCCTGAAGAACAGCATAAGAAATGAATAAGAGCCCAGGCAATACTAGAGCCCAAATATTTCACTATAATAAGCCCTGGCTATCCAAACACAGCTGAAGCACAAGAAAATGACCTTAAATCCAATCTTATGAAGATGATAGAACCCTTTAAGTGGAAATTAGTATGTTCCTTAAAAAAAGCCAAAAAAAAAAAAAAAAAAAAACAGAAACAAAAAACAAGGAGTTGAATGAAGTGAATAAAATTGTTCAATACCTGAAAGTAGAAATAGAAGCAATAAATAAAACAGAAAGTGCCAACTGTAGGAATATCGGGGATGGAATGAGAACAGAAACTACAGGAGCAAGTGTCACCAACAGAAGACAAGAGATCAGGGGGAGCATCAAAAGCCTAGAAGTCACAGTGGTAGAAACTAACTCATTGGTCAAAGAAAACTGTTAAATCTGAAAAGTTTCTGACATGAAAAGATTGAGATGATTTTGGAAGAAAAAGTCCAATTCAAGGGAGTTAACTACTTACAAGATAATAGAAGGAAGCAGTAATTTCACATCAGAGAAACTAGCTTCTATACCTTTCTACAACATGAATCTTAATTTGGCAATAAAATGACCCAGGCTATCAGAATGGATGCAAAAATGAAACTCATAATTCTGTTGTAGAGAAGAAACACATGTCAACATCAACTCTACCCACTACCTTAACGTATGGGATGTAAAAGATTTCAAGGCAAACAGACCCAAAAAGCAATCTGGAGTATCCATTCTTGTATCTAACAAAATAGATTCCAACCAAGATTAATTAAAACAGATGGAGAAGGACACTTCTTACTAAACAAAGGAAAAACATACCAAACTTTCCAATTATGAACATCTATGCCTCAAAAGCAAGAGCACCCACATTTTTAAAATAACAATATTAAGCACTAAGTCACAGATTGAATTTCACACATTAATGGTAGGAGACACGAATATATCATTTCCAAAAACAAACTGGTCATTCAGACAAAAATTAAACAGATAATGGAACCCACGAATGTTATGCCTCAAAAGGACCTAAAAGATATCTATAGAATATTTTACCTAAACAAAACTAACATACTTCCTTCTCAGCAGCTCATGGAAGTTTATCTGAATTTGAGCATATACTCTGCCACAAAGTTATTACCAACATATACAAGAAATTGAAATAATTCCCCATTTTTCTATTTGGTATAAATGATTAAAGCTGGACTTCAACAACAACAGGAACAACAAAAGCCTACAAGATAATGAAGACTGTACAACTCTCTTCTCAATGACCACAGGGTAAAGGGAGGGAGGGAGGGAGGCAAGAAGGGAGAATGAAAGAAAGAAAGAAAGAAAGAGAGAGAGAGAGAGAGAGAGAGAGAGAGAGAGAGAGAGAGAGAGAGAGCGCATTTCAACAAATGGTGCTGGTCTAATTCAATATCTACATGAAGAAAAAATGCATATAGACCCATATCTATCACTGTGCACAAAAGTCCAAGTAGATCAAAAGCCTCAGTATAAAACTGGCTCCACTACATCTAGTAGAAGAGAAAGTAGAGACTATTCTTGAACACATTAGCACAGGAGACAAGTTCCTTAACAAAATATCAACAGCTTAGGTGCTGTGATCAACTGTTAATAAGTGGTATCTCATGAAACTGAAAATCTTTTGTAAAGCAAAAATGGTAATCAAATGAATTGGTTATTTCAGACGTCAGCCCCTGTCATATATGGAGCTGGTGAAATTCGTTCTCCATTTTGTATGCTTCCATTTTATTCATTTGATGATATATATGGATATATTTGCATTTTTTCTACTAGACACAACCTAGATTTCTCTCAACTGAAGATTAGATAAAGAAAATGATATACATTGGCACAATAGATTATTATGCAGCTATTATTTTATGACATCATGAAATTTGCTGGCAAATGGATGGAACTAAAAACAATCACCATAAGTGAAATAACCTAGACCCGTAAAGACAAATATGATATGTACTCATGTGTAAATGGATATTAGTCATAAAGTACAAAAAAAACTGTGTAACAAATCATGGTACATGGAAGCTAAGTAACAAAAACTGACCACAGGGGTAATGCTTGACTCTCTATAAAGAGAAATAGATTAAACATTGGTGGTGGCTTTAGGGAAAGGTGTTGTGGGGAAAGAATGGAGAAGAAAACAGGAGGGATGAAGTAGAGGAGGACTAAGGAAAAATTGTGTAGAAGAAACAGCTAGATTGGTGTGCGGGCAACTTTGGCATGAGCTAGAAAGCTAGGATTGGAAATTCTCCAGGACCTATGAGGATAACCGTAGCTAGGACTCCTAGAATTGGAGCCCATCATCTCCTATAACTAGAAGAGCTTCCAATGCAGAGACTGGGATATCAATCCAGCCACAAAACCTTAGACAATAATTGGTTCTGCCTATAATAAGATGTGCAAAGGTAAAAGATAGAACAGGATTTGAGGGAAGGGATAACCCATGCCATTAGTGGAAGCTCACCCTTTATACTATTTACGATATTCTTGCAGACAGTAGTATAGCATAACTGTCATCAGAGAGATAGACAGAATCTGATAGACACTACAGCCAAACTAGTTAAGTGAACTTGAAGAATCCTGTGGAAGAAGGAGAAAAAGGACTAAAGGAACCAGTGGGGGCAAGAACACAGCAAGAATAACACCTATAGGATCAACCAACTTGGCTCCTAAAGACTGAACCAGAAAACAGAGTTGATGAATTATAGGAACTTAGTCGTACACATATGACAGCTGTGCAGCTGAGTCTTTCTGTGGTACTCCTAAAGCAGGAGCAGAGGCTGACTCTGACCATGTTGTCTGCCTTTGGATCATTTTGTCTAACTGGAACTTGATATGTCAAGGCTCTTGATATCCAAGTCAGGTCTCCCCTTTTCTGAGGAGAAGGGCCAAAGTTTTGGGGGGGGGCAGAGACTGTGAGTAGAGCAGAGAAGGGAATCTTCCATGCAGATGTAAATAAATAACTTCATCAAAAATAGATAAACAAATACATAGAAAAATCTTTTCAGCCAAAAATGTGTTCTTTCATTTCCTCTAAATATTTATAAGACCTCATCAATAACCTATGTCAGATTCAGTAATATAAAATTATATTTTAAGTATAATAAAATATAATTGATATTCTTGATTATTTTTCATTGTAGCTTTGTTTTGTTTTGTCTTGTTTTGTTTTTGTTTTAGATTTATCAGTTGGATTACAAGTCATTTTGATATAATTTTGTAACTTGTGCTTTAAATTAAGTATTAATTTTTCATGCTATAATATTCATCTGTGCTGCATTTTTTCTACTTTTCCTACACTCATATTTTTTAAACACATTTATTTTTAGAAACTCAGAACCAAATAACCTGTTTATTATTACTGAATACTGGTATTGCTATATAATTTTGGTTATTAGAAAGTAGTAAGCTTAATTTGCATAAATAATATTTAAATATGAGGCTTATTATATTTCTATATGTAACTAATTTGTATGTAATCTATACATGCTCAAGATCCAACATGATCAACTGTAACTGTAATACCATGGAACTTGCCTTTTCCCTTTGATGACCTGAAATTTCCTGTTCCCTTACTGCAATTCAACTCCTTTCCCATCCTTCCCTCCCTTTACCTGCATAGTTTCAGTAAACACATACAGAACTGTCAGGATGATGTTACCTTAGTTTCACTGTGACAAGTCATCAACCAGCCATAATGCTTCAGGGATTTTTAATCCTGTAGTCTTTCCTCAGTTTCCAAACGAGTGTGTGGCTTTACTTCCCAGTTCTTTCATTTCAGAGAATTCATATAATTAAATGAGCTCAATTATTTTTTCACTTTTGTTGGGAGGAACCAGGGACACATGAAAGCATTAATATTGCTTTTGTGTTGGCCTATGTTTTTTAAATTAGTATGTTATCTCTAATATTATAGATTTACTCTTCCATTTTTTTCTCAGTATTTTATTGTGCAAGTCACCATGAGCCAAATGTCAGACATTATTTAGAACCCAACTGTCATGATGAAAGGAGTGCCACATAATCCAGTAAATGTCTGTATCATAAATATAAATGTATTTAATAATCAATTACATAGACCTTATGAAAACATTTTTCAATATTATACAAACTTATTTAAAATAATATGCATCATATAGGTTGGAAGTAATTGACTCTGGAAAGCCAAGCATTGTAAAGATTATCCTCATGGATTTGGAAGCTTCTAAGTAAGATTAGAGTGCAAAGCCTTTACTGTATACAGATTCCTGTCCCCAAGTATAAAAAGACGCTGACTCACTCTTACCATGCAATTAAATACTCCCAGAAATCTGTAGTCATATCACTTTCTAAAAAAGATGAGAATGAGTCATTCATTCTCCAGTGAGCTTCTAAAATTTGTAATTCTGTGTAGATAAATATCGCCCTTTTCTGATGTTTTCATTTTAAAAATCTGTCAATTAGCATTGCTCTAAAATGCACTAAGTACTCTCCAAGAAACCTGGAAGAGTCACAGTCTCCCAAAACACCTAATTTGCTAGCAGGATTGACAGAGACACAGAAAGAAACACATGCGAAGGCATTCAGCAGCTTAGAAATGAAATAGGATCTAAGCATTTCCCCTCATCTCTTCAGGGCATTATTTCCGTCTACTGTTCACCTGCTCTAATTATCCTGGCAGCTCACTTAAATTACATTATTTCTGCTCCTAACAAGATGAGCCCAGATTTTCCCCAGTGCTAAAGACACAACATCATCAACAAAAAAAGTCTTTATGATACCCTAGTGGTTTCAAAGTGTTAATCCATCTCACTGGATGTTTATCTGGTTCTAAGGAATGACAAGCTCAAGGGAGAATTTGGCTCAATGTGAAATAGCTTCAGTACACAAGCAACAGTGCTGTTGAATTTGTTTTTCCTATATTTACATTAGGTAGGCTTTGGCAGCAGCGCTTAGATTTTTTGAAGCAAACAGAGCACCAGGCCTGCTGCTCAACTTGGGCTGTTTTCAGGTCAATTAATGCCTATGAAGTTTTTTTTAAGCAGGTGTTAATCTGGTATTTAAACTACCTTGGCATTGGCATATTTTCCCATAAAATGATGTTGAAAGTAGATTGTGTAACTCTCTCAAAGGAAAATAAACATAATGCTCACATATTTACCCTGATAAACTTGCTCTTTATATTAACATATTTAAGATTAATTTTTGTTGTTGATCCAGATTAAGCAGTTATTCTCTCTTTTTCCCCTCATTCGTTCTTTTTTAATTGGATATTTTCTATATTTACATTTCAGGTGTTATCCCCTTTCCACCAATCCCATTCCCTCTCCCCCTCCCATTGCCTCCATGAAGGTGCCCCTTCTCCCAAACTCCCTCTCCCACCTCAGTACCTTTCCCTACACTGGGAAAAAAGCCTTCACTGGGCGAGAGGCCTCTCCTGCCATTGATGCCAGAGAATGCCATTCTCTGCTACATATGGGACTGGAGCCATGGGTCTCTCCTTTCGAACTCATTGGTTGGTGTTTTAGTCCCTGGGAACTCTGCTGAGTTTGGTTAGTTGATAATTTTACTCTTCCCGTGGGGTTGCAGACCCTTTCAACTTCTTCAGTCCTTTCTCTAGGTCCTTTATTAGGGTTCCCATGTTCACTCTGGTAGTTAAAGCATCCTCCTTTGTGTCACTATGGCTCTAGCCTCTGAAGAGGCATCCATATTAGGTTGCTGCCAGTAAGCACTACTTGGAATCAGCAGTAGTGAGTGGGTTTAGTGGCTGCATATGGGATGGATTCCTAAGGGAATATGTCTTTGGATGATCTTTTCTCCAATTCCTGCTCTTCTATTTGTCCCATTATTTCCTCCTATGAGTTATTCTTTTAAATATCTTATTATCTTTATTTTATTTGCTTTTCTATATTATTTCTTTATTTCGATTTTGATGCTATCAAAGAATTACCAGGTAAAACATAGTATCTTCTCTATGGGTACTTATTTATAATGGTAACATGTCATTTATAAAAGGGTAAGAGGAAGAGCATGAAAAAAATTTAAACAAAATGAAAAAGAAAAAAAAAAAGAAATCTATACTGCAAGAAAAATCAAAATCCATTGTAGTCAACCATCAATTTTACATACAAAGTCAACTAGAGTCCTAGATAGGCTGGAAATTTGGGGAAAACAGACTAATGCAGACCCTGGATTTAGGGCATGCAAAGTCTAGGAAGAAAGACAGAAATGAATTGCATTGCCTTTTGAGCGCTCAAGCATGAGATGTAAGGGACAATAACAATCATAATTTCTATTTGACTCATGTATTCCACTATATGTGCTGTTTGAAAGAGATAACAGTTTATTTGGATTTAACTACCCAAAGATTAAATTTTTAACAGTTATAAGAGAGGAAAGTCAGCCTTACCAATCAAAGACAAACAAGTGCAACTCAACAGCACAAAGGAGTGGTTTGCTTATAGAAAATAATAGATCAAAGTTCTATGAGTATATAATGGGCAAAGCAGGTCCATAGTGTAGGAGTTGAGATTGGAAATTTAAAGATCAAACAATGGCATGACTCACATAGCATGTTCACCAGCTAAAAATGTTCCTGTGAGTCAGTGGTTCCCAGAATTCAGAATGCAAAGAGAGCCTTGTTTTCTGCAGAATCCTTTTAAATGAAAACATTGGGGTTCCAATCTAAGATTTTCATTGAGCAGCTTTTGTTTCAGTATAAAATCTTGTAATTCTTCAAATTTCATGCACCACACAAGAAATAGAGTATGATGGAGAAGCTCGTTATTAACAGTTTCAGACATGAAAGCAACAAAACTGATACTTTACATTGAGGATAGAAGTCAGATGAAATCAGACACTTACAGTAGTTTATTGGTTCACTGTAAAGTTGGTTAAGTATTGAATCAACCATTTTTCTTGCAAGAACTTATTCCACATGGAGCATATAGAATTTTGAATTTTTTAAAACACATAATTTAAAAATCTATTGATGTGTTCATTCTCCTCAGATGGACATATTTGTGACACTATTTCATGTATGACTTTTAGTGCTTATAGAAAAACATGAACAGGAGAAAAATACCTGAGCTCTACTAAAGAAAATAGAACCTTGTATTCCTTTACATGAAAAGAGGAATAGCATTTGTCTGGAATCTCTGTAAGGATTCGAGCACAGCTGAGATGCTCATGCCCACATGGCTATATAAGAACACATTTGGATTCTGCAATATTATCACTTGATTGTTTTATATGAATGGGGAATCATTACCTTGAAAATTAGAAAAGTATCTGCTACTATCAAACAATTAAATACACACCATAAATGGCCTGTGTGTGTGTGTTTGTGTGTGTGTGTGTGTGTGTGTGTGTGTGTGTGTGTGTGTGATATCATCTTTCTGGATCTTTCATTTTATCCTCAAAATTACATAATGTAATGTTGATATTTTATAACAAAATATTGAAAATGTATGTAATTGGGAAAATGATTAACAAAGATTGTTTTACCATGATAAGGTAAACACATAAAAGGAAGTATGGTAAAATGCACAGAGACAATAAAAGAATTCATTTACTTAAATGGAAATCATAGACTTGCCTTTTCAGTACTTAAAACATTGCCCCTTGAAATCCTAAGTATCTATAGTGTTGTATACATACATTGATTTTCTAAATGGCAAAAAGAAACATTTTTATTTTCCAAATTTTACTTCTTTGGATACCGTTCGTCAGTATCTATATTAAGAGATTCTGAAAAATCTAAAATACCACATAAATGGAATTCAGCTCCAATTTTTAACCAAATTATAAGGGAACTGAGCCAACTTGCTTATTTGTTCTCACTTACAGCTTATTTTCTGGTTCATTTGTATCACAATAAAATATATGGTCTCCATAAATTGATGGCCCTTTCATTAAATAAAGGAGAGTCAAATTAGTTCTTTTTATAAACTGAAATTGCTTGCTTTTCAGGTTTATTAATTTATTGTTAATTTTTTCTCCCTAAAATACTGCAAGTTCTTTGCCAATGTTCATGTTCTGTCTATAAAGAGGCAATCTCAGTGTTAGTCAAAGGTACTACAATTTCTGCTGGGTCTATTCCTGCTGATTGACAAAGTTTCATTTTTTTCTTTTCAGAATCAATTCAGAAATATCTTCTGTAAATTGGTCATAATTATTTACTATGTGTGTTTAAAAATATTTATCTAGAATATTATATTTCTCTCTGCATATGAAGCCATAATAATCAAAATGAAAGCCTATCTTTGGATCAAAACAGTCCACTCGTGCGTGTTTTCTTCCAGGGTCAATTCTTTCTCATGTTCAGCTGATAATTTTCCTGAACTATTTAAGTCCTATTACCCTGTAAAGTATGAAATAAATTACTCAACTCTTAAGGAGCTAATTTAATTGTGGACCTTAGCCACTTAATAGTTTCCAACAATTTTTGAACATTACTAAAAATTCTTGTATTGGATATTTTATGTATTTACATTTCAAATGCTATTGTCTTTCCAGGATTTCCCCCCCTCCCATCCCCTTCTTTCTATGCGGATGCTTCCCCTCCCACAAATCCACTTACATTAAAGAATTTTTATGAATAACTTTGGATGACCTACATTCATGAGCCTTATCTCCACTGCTTCCATGTCTTCTAAATTTTTCATAAAACTTTCTCATGAATTATTATTAGAAAGTTTGTTAGGATCTGTTTGTCTAGAGTCTTTTAGGAGATGAACTGATTGTTTACAGCAATAGGCATTTTGTGTTCTCACATCTGTATCTGTTCATCCAACCACAACTGAACTATAAGCATTAGATTTTATACCTGAAATAGTTTTGATCCAATCATACAGAGGTATATATTTCATATGTAAAGACCTAAAGATAAACCTGGGTTATCTTTGTAAATGATTCACCTCATCTCTGTTCTTCAACTTCGTCCCAAGCACTTTAGATTATTGTACAGAATGTTTTACAATGTTATAACGATGGGTATTCTGTACTAGTAATTAAGAATATGGACCTTCGCCTAGTAACGGATCCTTGATCTTACCATTGCTTCTAGTCTTTTTTGTTGTTTTATGATTGAAGCCTTGTATTTCTACTCTGTCAAACCTTGTAACTGAGGGCCAGGCATAAGAAGGCTGTCATAAAATCTTTCAAATCTTTTGAAGATATATGATTTATTTATGCTTCAATTATGAAGTATCTCTTTTACATATGGCAAGTGTAAGCCATAGGCTCTCACTGTTTTCCTGAAATCTTTTAAATCTTATTTCTCTATTGGATGTCATCTAAATCCTTGAAAACACTGTAGATTATTTTATCCATCTAATTCCTTTAACAGAGCTGCAAAGACCATTTTATATTTTGTAATAGATATAGACCATTTTTTAATATTCTAGTTACATGGTTTTGCTTTAGGGTTTAGATCAGATTCAGCTAAAATTTCTTCATAATTTAAAAGATTATCTATATTTTGTTCTGTTGTTTGTAAGCTAGAAAGAATTCTTTTCAGTACCTTCCTTACTGAAGTCTTTTTTCTTTCAATGCCTTAAAATGGATATATAAAACTGTAATCATCCTGAAAAATTATCATTTATATACTTATAAGCAAAAGAAATCATATGGGATTCAAATGCAAAATGTCATTATGTTTCTCTCCATTTTTAACAGAAAATATATTTTAATTTCTAATTTTTTTCTTCCTTCAGGTAGTTTCTCCCTTTGCATTTCTATATTCAATTTCTTTCTTTTTTGAACATTTAACTTGATTTTAAAGATACTTACCTGGTCATAGGCTTGTGTCTAGGCTTGTGTTTTTTCTGTGGGTTTTTCTCTTGGTCTCTTTATCTTTATACATAATTATAAATATACATTTAAATTAAGAAATTATTGCAAATCATTAAGTATTTGGAAAGGATAAAGAAGAAATTATACTCTAGCAGTGTAGTCAAGTGAATATGTGTTATTTAGTATTTATTGACTATGACTATGGGCATTTTTAATAATATCAACACATCATTCTTGAATGCATTAGATATCTGGATACACATTATCTGGTATGTTTCACTGGATGTCTTTGATAAGTCAAAGTTCTCTGTTCCATGTATTAACTGTTATGCTGTAAAATGACTAAAAATGATACTTTGTAGCAATACATGCTGAGGCATGGTTTAGAGTATTCACTCATGCCTTTGTACACAATAGAAAATGCCTCTTCAAATATAATTTAAGATTGGAACTACAGCTTCCCATAAGAAAACTATTATATTTTTCAAAATCTTCTAGCTTTCAACATGTCAAACCAGTCATCTCTACTTTGATAACAGGATTTTTATACTATGTAGGTTTATAGACAAATAACATGATTATTTTAGTTTGATGGCTTTATTTTGTTTCTCATGTTAAAAACTGTTATTTATTTTTAAATGCAAGCAGTGATAGCACAACAGAAACGGAATCATTTTGAAGGTCAAAGCAGCTTTTAGGTTATTTGTTGTACCAATTCTTACTTGTAATGTTAGTGATTAGACTTAGAATATTTACTCGTTTTTATAGTGAAGGTAAGCAAGCCAGCAGTTCTGGAGCTGAATTTATGCTATCAATCTTAACAGCAAGGGTCTAGAAAGAAAAATTAAAAAAAAAAACAAAAACAAAAACATTAAAACCACACAACTGTTTTAGTTTGAGGTAAATACTTTAATTCTCAGTGTTTTGTTCTTCTCATTTAAAATAAAAGATGAATGAATATATTTTGTTCTATTTTACTATTTATCATTATTATTAGTAAGCAAACACATTTGATAGTGTCAACTAAGAAAATGCCTCCTAAGACACTGCCCCAAATTAATTTATTGACAGAACAATATCTCTGCAACAAAATTCAAGTCAGATAAAAAGTTCTGAGTGTTATTCCCCACTGAATATTATTATTCAGTTATTCTAAGTGTTGTGAGGTCCCCACAGACAACAATAGACCAATATAAATTCAACATGTATGCAAAATAAATGAATTATAAAAAGTCTTTATTCAAGCTAAAGCTCAAACCTTCACAATGCACTAGATGGTTGTGGAAGGTTCTGATCTGGTAAAGCCATGAGTTTTTATCACAGGTACAGCAGGGTATGGCTCAGAATCTTAGAAGTTACCTGATTGCTTAACTTGAGTAATCTATTTCAAAACATCTGGAGCATTACATACTTTGCTCTTAGGGGCTGAATGACTGTTACTAATATTGGAGTGGCTGTTAAGAAAGTTATTGCTGTTGCTAGGGATCTCTTGGTTCCTGGAACAAGTTGTGTTTGTTCCAATAACTGAGTTCATTCTGTAGAAAAACTTAACATAAAATGGAGTATAAATACAAAATGGAGTTTGTAATGATAGGTTAGCTCCGTTACTAAGACATGTGAAGTAAAGATAGATTGTGCTTTTGACTCTACCATTATTAGTTTTTGTTTATTTGTTTGCTTTCATAGGCAACAGCTAAATTGTAGCAGAAATATGGTTTCAAAATCTACAAATACTTAATCTGAGTGTTCTGTCAAACTGAACCACTAGGGTAGGAATAATTGTGACTTTTGAGCATATGTATTATCATCTTTAGACATTTCTTCAATTCATTTTCTGTTTTACAATTATGCTTGTATGTACTACTCTTCCTCAAATAGCCACTAAGATGATTTTGTGCCAACACAGAGGCATGAAGAGCTTCAAATTCTTTTTGACTCCAACTTTTCAGATTTAGATGAAAGTTTGACAATTATTTTAAGTGGTATAAAATTCTTTCCTTTCACAAAAGCATACAATTTATTTTTACAAAAACATTTTTTAAAGAAAATAAAATTAAAAGGTAATTTCTGTAAAAAACATAATTCTAAAGCTTTGTGGAGATTAAATAATTTTGTAAATCCCTCTTTTACTTTTTTATTGGGTATTTTATTAATTACACTTCAAATGCTATCCCCCTTTCCAGATTCCCCTCCACAAACCCATATCCCCTTCTGCTTTCTCCTGTTTCTTTGAGGTTTCTCTCCCACCTGCCCATCTATGCCTTCCTCAGCACCCTAACTTTTTGTACAATGTGTCATCAAGCCTCCATAGGACCAAGAGGCTCCCTTCCCGTTGATGCCAGAGGAGACAATCCTCTTCTATACACCCAGCTCGAGTACTGTTTGAGTAGTGCTTTAGTCACTCTGAGATCTAGGGGTCTGGTTGTTTGTCTTAATGTGAATAAAAATTGGGTGTCAAACAAGAACATATTTTTACCTGATGATTAAATTACTCTATTTAAAAATGGGTATCTTTGAAGATGACATCACGTGAGAGAAATGTTTTTATTTTATGTTTTCTTTTTTAATTTTAATTTTTAATTGGATATTTTCTGTATTTATATTTCAAATGTTATTTCCTTTGACAAAAACTTCAAGTCTCTGAAAAAAGGAAATTGAAGAAGGATCCAGAAGACTGGAAAGATCTCTCATGCTCAAGGATTGGAAGATTCAACATAGCAAAACTGGCCATCTTGCCAAAAGCAATCTACAGAATGCAATCCCTATCAAAATTCCAACTCAATTCTTCAAAGAGTTGAAAAGAGCAAGTTGTAATTTCATTTGGAATAACAAAAAATTGAGAATATGAAAAACTATTCTCAGCAATAAAAGAACTTCCAGAGGAATCATCATACGTCAAGCTATATTACAGATCAATCGTGATGAATAACATCATGGTATTGGTACAGAGACAGGCAAGTAGATCAATAGAACTGAACTGAAGACCCAGAAATGAACCCACACACCTATGGTCACTTGATCTTTGACAAAAAACAAACAAACAAACAAACAAAAACAACAACAACAACAACAACAAAAAAAAAACGAGAGCTAAAATATTTAATGGAAAAAGGACAGCCTCTTCAACAAATGGTGTTGGTTCAATTGTCAGTCACCATGCAGAAGAATGTAAATCAATCCTTTGTATCTTTTTGTTCGAACTCAAGTCCAAGTGGATCAAAAGCCTTCACACAAAACCAGGCACAATGAAACTATTAGAAGAAAAAGTGGGAAAGAGCCTAGAACACATAGACACAGGGGGGAAATTTTATGAACATAACACCAATGACTTATGCTCTAAGATCAAAAATAGACAAATGAGACCTCATGAAATTGTTAATTTCTGTAAGGCTAAGGACACTGTCAAGAAAACAAAATGGCAACCAACAAATTTGGAAAAGATCTTTACCAATCCCACATCTGATGGAAGGCTAATATCTAATATAAACAAAGAACTCAAGAAGTTAGACTCCATAGAAACAAGTAATCCTATTAAAAATGCCATACAGACCAAACAGAATTCTCATCTGAGGAATTCTGAATGGCCGAGAAGCACTTTGTTCTCCCTTCTAAGAAGGACTGAGGCATGCACATTCTGGTTTTCCTTCTTTTTGAGTTTCATAATGTTTGTAAATTGTTTTTTTTTTTTTATGGGGGGCGTTTAGAGCTTTGTGTGACTTGTATATTCTTATCACTGTGTGCAAAACATGTATTTTCTTTTGTGACTGGGTTATCTCATATTCACTAAAAACATCCATTTTTCTAGGAATTTCATAAAGTCATAGGTTCTAATAGCTCAGTAGTACTCTATTGTGTTAATATACCACAAATACTGTATCCATTCCTCTGTTGAAGGGCATATGAGTTCTTTCCAGTTTCTGACTCTTATAAGAAATGCTACTATGAACATAGTTGAGTATGTCTCCTGGTTATATGTTGGAGCATCTTCAGGTGTATGTCTGGGAGTGGAATAGCTGGGTCTTCATGTAGTACTATATCCAGTCTTCTGAGTAACAGCCAGACAGATTTCCAGAGTGGTTGTAGCTTTTTAAGAGATAACAAAGAATCACATATAGCACATAGATTTAGAATATCTACAGCTCCACAAGCACAACATTAATATGAGTTGTGTGTGTGTGTGTGTGTGTGTTTGTGTGTGTGTGTGTGTGTGTGTGTGTGTGTGTGTGTGTTTGTGTGTGTGTGTGTACCAGGAATTTCTGTCTTTGGAATTTCTTACATTCTTAAACTCTCAGCTCAGCAATATAAAAAGTCTTCTTAAAATTTTATGTAATTTTTTTTTTGGAAATTATACCTTGTGTGATTAATTCTGTTAAGCTGATAAATATAAATACTAGATTCCTCTAGACCATTTCTGGATGTAGGAATTTTTATTTTTTGTAAAAACTCCTGTGTAAACTTTTGAAGCACATGCAGCCACCCTAAATTTACTAAATAAGAATGATATGTCCTAAATTTGACTTGATAGTGCAGGTAAGAAGACATATATAAGAAGAAAGTTTCCAGTTTCTTTCATGTGATACCAATTCTTCCAAATATATCAATGATTATTTCATACTCATTATTTCATTTCACTAAACTTCATTTGCATATTTATTTAGAGAATTATTCAAGAACTACAGTTACTGAGGAAGTAGTCAGGTATTTAGCAATCACCAGGAAGCTCTGCTGATTCATCTCCATATTGTAACACTGTGGAACTTTAAAACTCCAGTAATTGCACTGCGTGTTCGATGATTCAACCCCCAACTGCATTGATGCAGCTGTGCTCTTTGATGTGACAATTGCTGAGTTTTATACTGCACCACAGGTTGTGTTGCTTGCTTTTTTGATTTAGTTGCCTGCTTTAATAACTAGATGTTAAATGTAGTAAAACTTATTAACCATTCTTAGTCATTATTGACAGCACTATACTACTAACATTGTGTGCTTTTATTGATGCCATGGTTTTATAGCTTAGTTTGCATTTTAATATTATTGAGAATTCATAGTGGAAAATTAATGAGCTACCTTATGGTCATTTAGTCCATGATAGGCATCTATTTCTTCAAAACCATTGATATTTACTTATTTTTTGATATTTAACAAATATCTTTTTTGCTTTGAGTATTCCATATATGTGCACACGTACGTACTCAGAGGTAGATAGGTAGATAAATATATAGGTAGATGGATAAACAGATAATAGATGATAGATAGATACATCAATAAATACATAAATACATAGACACATAGATAACTGTGTTGTGTCCTTAATCACAGGAGCATAAACAATCTACAAAGGATGGGCAGCACTAAAGAAATTCTACTTTCCTTCCCAAATCTATGACCTTTCAAACATTCCTCAGCTGGGCATAGTCCCTGGTGAGAACTTCCCATATTCTAGGAATGTTGATTGGATTTATTTTGTTCTGGCATTATTTAGGCAGTCACAAGCACCATGAGTTCATGAGAGCACCAAGTTTGTAAATTTGAAGGGACATTGTTTTATATTATTCTTTCCAAAATCTGTCTTATAAATATTTCTGTTTCTATGTCTCTAAGGTTCACTACATCTTAGGGGAAAGAGGTGTAATTGTGTGTGTGTGTGGGGTGTGTGTGTGTGTGTGTGTGTGTGTGTGTGTGTGTAGAAGAGATATGTGAGTATGTGTGTATGATTGGTCTCATTTGATTCTTTATATGAGTGTAGAATCAACTTTCACCAATGGAGTGAGACAGGGCCTATATAGTGTTACATAAGCCAAACTAATTATACCCAAATCTTCTAGGGATCCTCCTGTCTCCATCTTTCTTCTCTCATTATATTAGTCCTGGGATTATTAATGCCTGACAGGTTTCTAGAGAACATTCCAAAGGTCATCCAGCTTAACAGTAAAGTGGTTTTCTTCTCTGTTTGTTTGATTGTTTGTTTTTATTAAGTAAGCCATCTTCTGTTTCAAGAGATTTTCCTTAATGTAACTTTTTATCTTTAAATAATCAAGCACACCACCCCCCAAAAATAATAATAAAAAGAGAAGATTAGCAAAGCAACACTTTTTCAAAACAACCAGTTAGGTCTTTGAAATGAATAACTTAGGAATTTTTCATGATGGTAGCCAAAGAGGAAACAGAAACAAGAAACACTACAAATGTTCATAGTTGGTACAATCTGGTCATAAGCTGTAAATCTCTTTATTAGCAGCAAGTACTTAGAGAAAATTTTGTGCTTCGAAACATACACAGGATCACAGTATTCAGAGCAATCAGTCTAAATGCAAATTTAGTTACTAATATATTCACTTCAATCAATAAAGTATGCAGAAACTTACCCATTGGAACTTAGATCACAGGGAGTAAACAGAACACAGCTGGATTATAAAAATAGACCATCCATATGATACAAGTGAACACATAAATGTTTACACCACAAACTACTGTTCACTCCTATTAATACATTGTATTATCTTACAACTATTTTAACCAGAAATAATTCAGAACAATTAATAGGTCTTGAGTTTCACTCTTAAAATTGTCAGAGACTTCTCTTACAAATGATAGAATATACATTTGTAAATCAAACCCAATGGACAACAGCAAAGGAAAGTAAAAGATAATGGCTAATTGTCAAATAATTAAATTTAGAATAGTCCTCATTCTGTACCACCTTCCTAATATTTTCATCCTAACATCATGTTATTTGCCCAATAGTAAATCCTATAAAAAAACCTATTGGCTTTTAGCATATTACCTTTCCATATAAGTTGGTTTGTGATAGTTTTTTTAATAATATTTTTGTCAACAATGTGCTATCATAGACCAAAGCAGTTAACCTGGGGTCAGTTACTAGTTGCAATTCCTTCTCTGGAATATTGTGATTTCTGTCCTCTTTATTTTGAATTTATATACAAATGGGTATTTTCTTTCATGCTAAAATTTACTTGTTACTACTTTTACAGCAGTTCACCAAATATTATATCTTTTTTCTTGAAACACTCCTACATTATTTTCTCTTGTTTTCATCATTTAAATAGTTTTGTGTTATCATTCACCTCCTGGAAAACTTGATTATGTTAAGTGTGTATGCCCTATCTATCCTCTAGTATGAAGACAGTAGGAGAAAAAATATTTACATTGTCTATATTTAGTTTGTATTTTCTTTGAAAACAGTGCCGTATATTGAGGAGCATGAGTGTTTAGGATCTATCAGACAAACTTTCTGGGAACTTGGATTCATGATTAATAAAGGTACATGTTCTCATCCAAATGTTTTAGCATGGCAGTGCTCACATGGCCTGAGAATGCAATTAGAGAGAAAAAAGCCTATCATTTGGTTGCCAAAATCCAAGAAAAGTTGAGCTCCTGGGTTGGTGGAACCCCCAGTCTCTCCTTACTTTCCCTCTCACCCTCTGCATCTGATGTGACTGACTTTCAGCTTGGGGTAGGTCACCATTTCCCAGGAACAACCTAAGAGGTACTGGGTGCCTCTTCTAGATCCAGGCTCGCCAGGATCCCCTGCCAACCCAGAGCAAGCCTTTCTACATACAAAAGCAGCGTACATTCCTGGGAGCCTTAGGAATATCAAGATCTCCTTTCCAAGTCAGCCTTAGCCCCAGCTGTTCAATCCCAGCCTAATCAGAATGATGGCATGAAATGGTCTTCTGTAGTTGGCATGGTTCAGAGCTGGACAACTCAAAGTCTAAAGCATATCCTCAGTCGCCGCTGGGTACCTGCTATGAAATTTATGTAAATTGGTTTTTCTCAGACCATAGTCCAAACTAGATTCTCTTTTGTTACTTGGCCTGGATTCATTAACTCTGGAGTAACCACCAGAGGCACTCAAGACTTTGACATCCTCCCTGATGTCTTCTGCCAGCACATGGACCAGCATTGAGCTCACTTCTGTTCAGTTTATTTGGGGGGGGTGCTGGGGAATAAGACCTGCTTTTGTACCCCGACTCTCACACCTCTCTTCTATAGCCAGTATTTTCCGGGTCGGGACCCCCTTTATTCCTAAGCCTCAGACCCCAAACCCAAGCCACCTTCTGTGACTGAGCCCTGCCTATCCCTGTTCCAGCAGCCTCATGTCCTCCTGGTAAACACCCTTTCACCTTGTTCACTCCCAGGTCAGTGTTGCCCTCTCTACACACTCCTGCCTAGTCTGGTAAGAATGCCACATTGCTCATGTATAGAACACTTTAGCCTTTCCAGCACTCCTTAATGACTGGTCACACCTATTCCTCCAGGAACTGCAGCTTCCTTAGGCTCATGCCTGGAACACAGCAACACAAATCCTGGTAGGCTCATGTATGGCTAATGCAACCACACCACCCATCCCACATCCCCAAGACCCAGGATTCCAAACCTTGCTCCAGCCACATCACTTCAACAATGCCATCTCCTCCTCAGTTCCCGGGCTCAGAAGAGCCCCTGCGCCATTCAGCCCAACCATCCTTACCCTATCCCTTCCTAAAACTACATTCTCCACTGTTGATGAACAAATATGGTCTTGTGATAACAGCTTCCTCAGTCAAAGCCCTTGCCATTTTCCCAACTTATTAACACTTTCCTGTCCTGAAACTACCTTCATCTTAAACCTTATGATACAGACACTTATTCAAAACTCTTAAACATAACATTAAAAAATACAAGTTAATTATCAGCTATATCATAAATAACCATATTCATTAATATGTTCATAACAATATTTATAGTGATGATTAATTACCAAAATAAGCTTTATTTGGCACCATATGTCTGTGCAGGGGACATCAAATCACTACAGAACTAGGCACATCTTCTCCAAATGAAGCCAGACAAGCAGTCTTCTGCAACTTATGTGCCAGGGGCCACAGACCACCACATGTGTGCTCTTTGTTTGGTGGCTTAGTCTCTGGAAGCTCTGAGGAGTCCAGGTTACCTGATGCTGTTGTTCTTTCTCTGTGGTTGCTAGCCCCTTCAGCTCCCTCAGTCATACACATAATTCTTCCACACAGGTCTCTAATCTCAGTCCAATGGGTGGCTGTGAGTATCTGCATCTACCTCAGTCAGCTGCTGGTAGATTCTCTCAGAGCACAGCCATGCTAGCCTCCTGTCTGCAAACACAACATGACATCAGTAACAATGTCAGGGTTTGGTGCCTGCCCATGTTCAGGATCCAAGTTTGGGGCAGTCATTGGATGGCCTTTCCTTCACTCACTGTCCATTTTTGTGTCTTCATTTCTATTAGAAAGGAAAAATGTTGGTTAAAATCTTTTGAAGGAGAATGGATAGCCCCATTCTACATCTCCTCACTTCATGGCATTCCAGCTAGTGCCATGGCCGCTGAGCCTTGGGAGCATCTGATATCCCAGATCTCTGGAAATTTCTAAAGGTTCCCAATATCCATTCATTTTACTGCCCCACCAAGCTTCTCCCCTGTTTGCCATCCTTTCCTGATCCTGCTCCCATCCCCCCTCCCCAACCCTCCCACATATCAATGAGTACATACCATGCACATTCTTTTTGGTCTGGGTTACCTAACTTCCATCCATTAGCCTACAAAACATATGATGTCCTAGATTTCAAAAGCTGAATAGTGTAAATTGTTTAATGAACCACATTTTATGTATCTACTCTTCAGTTGAGGGACATCTGTGTTCTTTCGAGCTTTTGGCTATTACAAAAAAGAATGGTATGAACATATGAATCATGTGTCTTTGTGCTATGGTGGAACATTATTTTTCCCCCAGGAGTAGTATAACTCTGTCTTAATATTTAAGTCTTTCTGATTTTCATAGGAACTGCCAGATTAATTTTTAGAGTGGATGTATTAGTTTATAAAACCACAAGCAATGTAGCAGTGTTCATCTTTCTAGACATCCTTGACAAAATGTGCTGTCACTTCAGTTTTTGATCTTAGCCATTACTATTGATATAAGGTAGAATCTCATGGTCATTCTGAGTTGCATTTCCCTGGTCACTAATGATGTAAAACATTTCTGTATGTGCTTCCTGGCCATTCGAAATCTTGGTACTGAGAAATTTCTGTTTATCTCTGTACCCCATTTTAATTGAATTATTTGGTTTTCTGAATGTAACTTCTTGATTTCTTTATATAATTTGAAAATTAGCCCTCTATCTCTGCATCTCTGTCTCTGTCTGTCTGTCTGTCTGTCTGTCTGTCTCTCTCTCTCTCTCTCTCTCTCTCTCTCTCTCTATGTGTGTGTGTGTGTGTGTGTGTATATATATATATATATATATATATATATATATATATATATAGATAAAAGATTTATCAGATGTAAATATACATACATACATGTAGCACTGATCATACTCTCATTTAATGAAATATATATCAACTAGAAGCATAGATGTTTTTAAACAACCATGTGGCTCTACTTTATCTTGGCTTGTGACCTCACCAGGATGTAAATAGTCATATAGCTTGCAAGGTGCCATGTTATATCAACATCTTAAAATTATCACATGATATAAAGCAATAATCATAAGACTTTTTACTCTAATAAGATTTGTAATTATTATCATATTTCCTCTTATACTAAAAAAGCAAAAAGTCTAAGTACTTCAAATTTGTCTGGGATTTTTATATCATGCTGATATAAATGTAAAGTTTCTACAGTGTACTATGCATGTGAGTCAACATTAATTTAAAATACATTATATATGATGGTGGAATTTTAAGGTTATAAAGGTCTATTAAGATTAATAAAAGTTATTTGTGTCCTTAAAGTTTTCTCAACACTGAGTTGCTAAAAATACAAATGAGTAACAGCGCATGTTTGCAAAATAATTTATACTTAATAACAATATTTATAAATTCCTCAGTTCTACTCAAGTTCACAGTAATGTCTGTCTAGCTGCCTTGCCTTTTAAACTTTAGCTATTTGATTAATAAGAAAAATGGGCCTCCTACATGCAACTTTAAAGTAAATAATTTACAACAAGGAAAGTTTTTCTATTCAGAGATGCTCTAGATTAATAGGTGATTCTCAAATGCTTCAGATATTTAAAACTTTAATTGCAAAAATGTTTCTTGCGATGGTCAGTCATCAGTTCCTGGCACCATCTTTATTTTTTTTTATAGAAGAGAGGCACAGAAAAAAAGCAACAAAAAAAAAAAAAAAGAAAAAACACCTGAAGCATGTTTAAATATGGCAGAGATGGCCACTGGGATACAGCCTACTCTTTGCCTATACTGGTAACAGTATTCTGTCCAGACTTGCACAAATCAGACACTGAGGATTTGATCACCCTTCCTTACTTGGACAATTCAACCCCAAGTCCCTACTCCAAAGGAAAGTCTGTCAAGTCATATGAGTCTGGTGGCCAAAGACTAATGCTACCCTCCCTTAGCCATGGGAGAACTGAAGATGGTTGCCTAGGAAGTTGATAAGTGTGCCATTTTGTTTCAGAAGCTGATTACACTGTACTTCCAGCTTACTCTGGGTAATATCTATCCTGTTTGGTCTCTGAAGGCTTTGACTTCTGAATTAGTAAAAGATTTATCAGATTAGTAGCAACTGCCAAGGTTTCAGATGCCTTCTCAGAGATCTTCATGTGTAAAAATCAGGCTTTAAGTCTCACTCTGCCAGAGCTGCTGGCACTAGGTTTAGACACAGGCTACCTTGTTATCTGACTCAGGAATAGAGACTTCAAAGAAACTTTTACAATTCTTTTATCTAATAAAACTCACTTTAAACTGACTGCTCTCAATAATCACCCACCTGTGTCTCACAGTAAATAATTGGATTTAAAAAAATTGTAAAGCTTAATACGGTCTGAGGATCTAGAAGCTGTATGAAGATGTAAGAACATGGTTTAGAGGCTAAGAAGATGTTTTTAACTTGTTAAATGCAAGTAATTAAGGTTTGAGCATCTAAGGAGATGTTTTGAGATTGATAAATGTACCTTGTAATGGTCACATAATGTGAAAGCTTAAAAAGTGTTTTAAAAAGTTATTTAAAGTTTATAAAAGAAATGAAAATACTTCAGATTTCCTCCCATCTCTATACTACTATTGTAGTAGGACTTCAAAATGGAATTCTGATATGCTATTAGTTAACTGTTAGAAAGTCTTCCACTAAATGTCCCATTATTATATAGTCATAAGCTCAAAATTTTAAATTTCCTTTGGTTTACTTTTAAGTATAGACATAAAAGTGTCTCTCATTGTGCTGAATCTATATACATTCAGATTTCTGGATAAGGAATAAAAGCCCTTCTTTCCCAGTCCTTATTCATTGTAAAAATTAACATCAAGTGAGCTTTTTCTGTTTCCACTCCATGGAATGTCTCTGTCTTCTCTGAGCTCACCTTAAAGAGTATTCATGCTTTTAAACCAGAATCATTTTCCAAGCTTCTACTGTGTCACAAAGGTGTGAAACTCCTGCCTTGTCTCCAATGTGGATCTTTACAGTACAGATTACAAGCAATGGTAATGATAACATATCTAAAACTTATCTCTTTGTAAACATAAAATAATTTTTATAAGCTTCAATGGCCCACAAAACTTGAGGTCTCTTAACCTCCTCATAGATAATAAGTGTGCCACATGCAGGATCCTGGGAAAGAAATCCTGTTACTACATCAAGGAGTCTGGCCAGGTGGAGACACAGATTTACTCACTCCAGAAACTGGAGGAAGTCTTTATATTGTGAAAACAACATACTTCTACAATACTCTAAGGGTAGTCCTCTGTTTTGTCTGGCTCATTGTTATTATGGGATGGGTAATTCCAATTTGTCTATTCTTTCTTTCTTTCTTTCTTTCTTTCTTTCTTTCTTTATTCCTTCCTTCCTTTCTTTCTTTCTTTCTTTTCAGAATAGAGTTTATTCAGGTCATGGAGGTGTTAAGGGGTTAGTAGAAGCAGAGAGAGAGAGAAGAGTAGAGAGATGGAGAAGTAGAGACTGGCCATGAGCACATGGAGTGGGGGGGTGCGGAAGACAAGGGGTGGAGAGGAAGAGCAAGAGAACAAGAGAGGCAAGAGAGAGTGAGAGGAGGGTCAGAGCTGTCATCTACTTTGTCTTATGGCTCCTTGCCTTCTCCTTATCTCCCAGGAATAGATTTGTGATGTCTGTATGGCAGTTAAATAAACAACGGTACCTACCACTGAACACCAACCCAGCAGTTCCTGACTCCTCCTCCCCACAATGTCCCATGACAGCAGAAAGTAGCCAAATCTGAACGGATAAACCAATACCCAAAGTGGTTGAGATTTACAGCTGAACCCTACTACTTCTGCACAAGTTGGGAAACACCATGTGCCCTAATTCTTTCCAACCCAGACCATACTGAGTATCTCAGAACAAGAGCCCAATTCTGTGCTTTTGGTGGCTTTCGAAACCTTCCTCAATGCTGCCAGCCACCCAAGTTCCCACATAAGCACTCAGCCCTTGACCATACTTGGACACAAACACACCTTTTGTTTGATACATCCTTACCCTTCGACTATAGTCTATAAAACTTCCCTGCTTAGCCCAAGTGCAAAATTTGCTCAGCCCCAATCTTTGGGACTGATAGGCAGTGCCTAATAAAAGTGCCTTTATCTATTTTATTCTGGTATAATCTGGTTTATATCTGCATCTCTAAGGGATCTAAGAAGACCAACAGTATGCAGTGTCAAAATAAGAGTCTAAATAATTCCCTGTTATATTTTGGAAGCCAGACCACGAGCTTAGAGTTTTATGGAAATAGGAAAATAAATCACATTTTTTTTGCTTAAGAAACCTTTTCAACCTTTCAGAAATATTATAAAGAAAGGAATATTCCTGATGGGTATTTATTTCTCAGTGGATTATTTAAAGTAAATGACAAAAGATATTTTGAGTCATGAAAACTAATTTTCTCCAAATTATGTGATTTGTCATTTCACAGGGATGAAACTCAAATGCAGCCATGTTGCATGCTAAAAAGGAAGTAGTGAGTATTAGAAGTTAAGATTGTGGTCAGAGGATTTTCTTTTGCATGATGTATTTTTGCATGTATTCTATTATTATTATTATTATTATTATTATTATTATTATTATTATTATTATTAAAATTTCTGAAATCCAAAGCAATCTAAGCCTTAGACCAAAAAAAAAAAAAAATCAGATTATTTCTACTCACCCGCAACGTATGGAAACTGACATTCATTTGAAGAGACGGGGTAAAGTCAGACAGTCTCAAAGCAACTAAAGAATTGGAGCTTTATGTCTTCTTAATCATGATAATGTTTGAACAGCTTTAAGAGAAAGCTGACAGACTGTGTTCTGTATTTGAAGGAAGAAGGCATCGCAGACAAAGGAAGATGAGATGGAATGAGGGCATGTCAGCAATGTCTCTCACATCTATAACACCGGGTAGGACAAAGTGTCAACAATGGAAGGTGAACAGTGAAGAAAACAGTTTCCAGAAAATAAAGCCAGGAATGGAAGAAAAGACAACAGCAAGAGACCCAATGTTAGGGGCCTTCATAAATCACTGATGAGTATCTCACTCCGCTATGGTGTCTCTTCATCAGTCTTGTTGGACACCTACGGGCTGGTTCTGGAACCCTGAAGATGAGAGGAAATGGAAAGAAAAGAAAGACACTTTAAAAATTATGGCAGATTAATCTATACAGAAAAGCTGGATTCAGGCCGGTTATGTGCTCAGGTAAACAGCAAACCAGCATCTCAGCATGCGTTTTAGGTGGTGGGGCTGGGACACTTCGTAGTATAGCTCTGAGGGCAAATATCATTCAGCTGTAAACAACCTGCAGGAGGAAGCTGCCATTGCTACTTCTTGAACACATATCTTTATACACTAGAAGTGGGACCACTGGAAGTACACTTTACCAGTTCCAGGCCTGATCTAACTGGGGCAAAGATCTCCCAGGCTTCCAAGGGTCAGATTTCTCTGGTCCTTGATATTTATGTCCCCATATCAACAATACAAATTCATTCAGAACATCATTCTCCCAAAACCCCTACAGTTCCAACAGATTCTAAGCATTATTATACATGGTTATTATTAAACACTAACAGCTCCTAGGTTAAACCTTTTTTGTAGCCAAACATTTAATACAGTTCAGAAAGTTTATCCATGTTATTTTATACTTGCTCTTTCCTTCTTTCTTTCCTTTTATTTTTTTTTAAAATTGATTTAACTGTTATAGATGACAATAAACATGACTCTATCTACATTCAATGGCTTGAAAAATATCAACCAGATTTTAAGCCCTGTTTTAATTGCATGTAGGTGGTGTTCTCCAGCATCAGTACCACATGACTAATGTGTGATGATGTGGTACTACAGCAGCTAAATCACTATGAAAAGAAATTTTTCAGTTCAGTTATAACCTTACAGCAGTTGCTGACTCAAACATCAGTCAGTGAATCAGAGCTTGGGGTAGATGTATCCTCATTGTATTAAGATTTTAAATAGTTTGTTAAAAAAAAAAACAAAGGATATCAATGACTCAGATATTACACACATTCTTGAATGAAAACATTATGTAATGAAGTACTTGAAAGAATGATTGTTCTGTACATAAAATATGAATATCCCTAAAGTATCTTTTATTTACAAAATCCTTTGGATTTATGTCTACATTTGCTAATATTTATAATTTTTCACTGTAGGCTTGGAAATCAACGGTATTTGCAGTTACTTTTAGGTTCATATACAGGTTAATGAGACTGCTATAAAAATCTTAAATTCAGAAAAATGTAGCATTTAAAGGTATACTTTGGAAATGAATATATTTGCAAAATCGAGGTCATCCTATGGTACAGAATTATGTCTTCTGTAAATTGTTCTTATTTATGAATAAAAGTTGAGTTTCAGCTATATTAAAGCTTTGAAGATTTTATGTGTGCATTATTTTAACTGCCATGTTTTTCCATTTTTCCATAGCTATTTTTAAAATTTTAGATCCACTAACATCAGCCTCCCAAATAAATGAAAACATAAGCCATTTCTTACTATGCAAAAGTGAATTTGACTTTATGTCACGTTTATCTCCATCCACTTTTCAGAGTCAATGGCCAATATATTTTGTGGTATAACAAGGGGCATAATATTTCAATGAAATCATATAGTTTTGAGTAAATTCAGTGACATTTTCACAAGGTTGCTGTATCAGAGATTATTGCAAATTATCAACACAATATCACATTACTATGAAGTACCCGTGTAGCTATGTGTACAAATGTGACAGGTGAATCTTTTAGTTTTTAAAGATTATGCATTTATTTATTTGCTTGCTTGTTTGTTTTATGTGCTTGGTATTTTGTATATATATATATGTTCATATGAGTGTGTAATACCCTCAGTAACTGGAAGATTCTCTGGAACTGGAGTTATGGTTATATATGTGTATGTAGTTCCAGACATGACTATTGTGTACTGCATAAAGCATTAAGGTCCTCAAGCCCAAGAGTAACTGTTTCCCTCTATTGGCAATCAATAACTGACTGCAATTCCTAAGTTGAGTGATGAAACATTTAGATTTTCTAAATTCTGTGTTAGCAGGTTGACATTTATTAAACAACACAATTCTTGTACCATTGTCTCAGAAACATCACAGAAAAAGAAATAGAAATATCATAAGAAATAAATGTTCAAAAAGTCTGCTTGTGAGACTGTATCTCTTAAATGGTTCCTAAACAATGCATGATTTCCAAGCTCTGATATTCTGATTTAGAAGGTAAGTGAAATATGTAAGTAATCTTCTTTTTTGAAAAGTTAGTCACATTTTCTTCCAGTTAGCATAAATTTAAATAGCAGATATTCTGGGTTTTAGGTATCTTAAACAAGTTAATTCCTTGAGAAGCTATAAATAAGCTTTAGTTGTAAGTGGTCAATGAATGTGTTAGGAAAAAAAAAAACATTCACTTTTGGAGATTTTATATATTCTAGAGAACCCCATTATCACTACATTTTTCATCATTTCAATCATTTTGAATATTAGATATTATTTTTCTGTTAATTTGTAGATGTATTTATTATGTCTAGTATTTTCATAGGTAAGATGCATAATTAGAACACAGATAGTTACATATTGCTACAACACGGTGTTAGAAGCGAGTTTTGCTTGTTACTCTGTCAGTTGCTGAGCTCATAATTCTAGCAATGGTGTGGACAATCTACTAAGAAAACAATCGCAAAATGTTTTTGTTCCTTTCATGTAAAATTGTGTGTGCGAATGTATATGGGTTATGTGTCTGTGTGTGTGTCTGTGTATGACTGTGTGTGTCTGTGTGTGTGGTTGTGAGTGAGTGTGTATGTGTGAGTGTGTATATGTGTGTCTGTGTGTGAGTGTGTATGCTTGTGTTTGTGAGTGAGTGAGTGAGTGAGTGAGTGTGTGTGTGTATGTTTGTGTGTATGGAGTTTAGGGATCAACTGGCACAACTCCATCTTCTCTTTACACCATGTTGTTTTCAAAGCTTAAGTCCTCAAAGTTGCTGGCAAATAATTTAACTTACTAAAACATTTCAGCAACACACATTTACATTTTCCAGCTAAATGTATTATATTATATGAAATAAAAAAAAAACTATTATTGTTCAAAATTTTCCATTCTGTGGGCTGGAAGATGTCACATCAGGTAAGAGTGCACACTGCTCTCAGAATGATTCCAAGTTCTGTTCACTGAGGACATTAGACAATTTACAACTGCATGAACCACAAACTGATGCCTCTGGCTCCTCCTGGTGCTGTAATCAAATTCACACTCACTCATACACAAAGACATACAAATAAGTAACTAAATATATTTGAAAATAACTCATATTATTTCTTCACTTTGAACAAGAATTTGTAGTTTCTATTCAAAATTGCTCTTAAATAATCTTTATATATATATATATATATGAATAATGATGGAACATTCTAATTTTACTCATTAGCTTGTTTAATATGCTTTAAAGCTTAAAACTATCTATTATTTAAACCACAGTTGTCTTGTGAGATGGCTCAGTAATTAAGAGCACAGACTGCTCTTCCAGACACATCCTCAGTTCAAATCCCAGGAACCACATAGTGGCTCAAAGACATCTGTAATGGGATCTGATACCCTCTTGCTGTGTCTGAAGACAGCTACTCAGATGACAGTGTACTCAGATACATAAAATAAAGAAATGTAAAAGACAATAAAAAACACTTGTCATAAAATATTTGAGGTATTTCATTTAAAATAAATTACACATTTTATTTTCCTTCCATGAACAGATAGCTATAAAATTAAATAAGATCCAGGGCTGAGATAATCAATGTTACAAGCCTATAATCTCAGGACATGGGAATCCAAGGTAGAAAAATAAAAATTCAAATCAGGCTTGAGATATACAGGCAGACCCCTTAAAACGTGTCCCAGAAAAACAAGAGAAGAGCTGTGCTCACCTACATAGTAGAATTTCTGAATTCCAGAAACCCGATGTTATATGATAAGAAAGAATGAGAACTACAAATGCTGTGACTCCCAGCTTCAGGTACTGCACACCATGCTTCATATCAGAAGATAGTATTGAGCACTATGACCATACTATTGAACACTATTATTCCCTGTGACTGAACAAGGAAATTCACGGGGATCTCACAGAGGAGTTGAAACTTCACTGGAATAAGACATATCCACACACTTGTCTTTTGTTACAGTAAATATTAAAAAATAACAAACGTTTATTTTCTCTTTGCCAGCTCTGTGGCCTCACTCCACAGCCATGATCTTAGTTCTAAGCTGTGTGCTCCTCTGGAGCCCAGTCTGAGCTGTCACCTCATCCCAACTTGTCCCCACAACTCCCTTTTTTGGTAGTTTTCTAGCTCCTGTTCTCCACCTCTGTCCCTGGGTATTTCTGTGCCCCAAAATTCCAGAAACACAACTCTACAGCCCAATAGCTTTCCTACCAGGCTTACATGTTCAACTCTCAATCCAAAAACCGTCTACACAAAAAGATTACATCAAATAGTCATAAATAAAAAACTGCCCTTCATATAAGATGCTAGACCTATAAAATCTTATGTTTATAAATATTTAACACCAATTAATATCACTTGGGTCCAGCTGGTCCTTGGGAACCTCCATGTTGCCACGACTTCTAACCCCCATCCTTTCAATTCCTCAGCCTCTTCAACCTTCAATTTCTGACCTCTCTCATCCTCTGACCTCTTAGACCTTCTCTCTACCCCTTCTCTCCACCTGCTTCTCTCCACCCCCTTCGCTTAGCCCAGTCACTAGCTTTCCTTTATTTTACTAATTAAAATGGAAAGGTTCAGTTAGAGTATGACTTGGCAATCCTTCTTGTGGAAGTGGAATTAACATTAAAATACAAACAAATTCAGGACAATCTACAGTCTTTTTCATCTTAATCCAGATTTTCTTAAAACTGAAAGTGGCACAGACATACTTTGAAAAGAAATAGCTCAATAAACTGAGGTTAACAAAATAATGAAAATTAGAAATGTGTTATAAAAATAAAGATAGGAGAGGAAAACACATTGGTACTAGCCTGAGGATTAGACAATCTTAAGTTTACACAATCTCAGTAGTGGTATAGTATCATGAAAAAACAAAATTATAGGACAGAGTGAAAGATTAGTCATGCAGAGTTCCAGGATGTAGATGACCTGATGAGCAGAAACAACTTTAAGGCATTGAGAATAATTTATATAATAACTGAATGCGGAATGCATATCACAGCATTTGGCTAAACATGTAATTTGACCACAGTGTGAGTTATCTAAGCCATGGGAATAGGCGATAATTGTTGTAACAGTACTTATCAGCTTTTGCAATTGCAGTATACTGTAGACAGCACTGATTATGGAACCAGTGTTGCGGGCAGTAGGTGGATAAAAAAAGCCATAGTTTCTCAACATGTCTAGAATGAATGATGATATAAAATCTAGAGTCTATACTTTTTAACATCTCAAGGAGGAAAAAAGGTGCTTGAAAATACATTATATCAACAGAATGACTCTACTTGCATATTAAAGAGTCTTCTAAATACACTACTGTGAAATGTTATCTTCAAACTCCGAAAGACTTATTAAACTGAACTCATACAATTACAATTCTAGTTTCTATGTCAAGTCTTAGACAACCTTCAGCTGCTGTCATCATGCTGTTAATTGAATGGTTGTGTGAAAATGATGCATTTGCAACAGCGAGAGCAAATAGATTGTTCCAAAGTCTTTGATTTTGGTGTCTTGTATCGGAGTTAGTAAAAAAAAAAAAAAAGAAAGTGTTATAACTCTCCTTTGCAGTGTCTATTAATCTGTGCTTTTAACTTCCTACCTGGCAACTTCACTGTGATGTGTCACCGCTTGTCCTTGTCCTTCAATATTCTTTTCAATAGCTTCAAACACGGTAGCACTTTTGTTATCATTATGAGTAACATATTAATTTTTATATGTAGTTACAAGGAAAATGCATCTACAAGATGAGCTCTTCAGAATGGAGTTCTCTAATTAGGCATTTATCATTCAATAAAACAAAAATAGTATAGCAGAGAGTAAAATCTTTAATAAGCAATAAGACAAATAGAAGCAGCCAATTAGACATTTCCAGTACTGTTAAAATATTTAGTAACATTATAAATACATCTTGAAATCAAGACTAAATCTTTCGCAGATTTTGTCTGATGGGACTATTTTGGACTTTGGAATAATTGATGACTGATAACTTACACAAGATCATATGTGCATGAATATATATTAACTCAAAACCATTTCTGTGGCCAAATAAAATGAAGACTAAGAGGAAAATTATTATGTAAAATTATCATTAAATGATTTAATAATAAATCAGTAAATAAATAAATTAGAAAGTGTTAAGTCTTTTAAAATTGACCAATAAATTTGAATGAAAACATAAAATTTACATATATTCTGTATGCAACTACTTGTTAATACATTTAATTATATATGATGTTTATTCTATGGTACACTGTTGCAAACATTCTAGGCAAAATATTAGCTATGATAGTATGACACTTGGACTATAACTTTGCACAAGAAGATTAGAATGGAATGATTTACATTCTGACCACAAGTTGAACCAGCATCATTTCTTGAAAATGCTATCATTTATCCATAACTGAATGGTTTTAGTTCCTTTGTCAAAAATGAAGTGACCATAGGTGTATGGGTTTATTTGGGGTCTACAATTCTATTCCATTGAGCTACCTGACTATCTTTGTACCAATACTATGCAGTTTTCATCATGATTTCTCTGTAAAACAGTTTGAAGACAGGAAAGGTGGTTTCTCTGATGATTTTTTTTTTTGTTGAGAAAATTTTTCATTTTTCTCTATTTTTGGTTATTCGAAATGAATTTGCAAATTGCTATGTTTAACTCTATGAAGAATTGAGTTGGAATTTAGATGGATATTCCATTAAACCTATAGTGTTCTGCAAGATGGCCAGAGAAAGTGTGGAAGAACCTCAAATACCTAAGCATAGGAGAAAATTTCCTGAACAGAATACCAATGGCTTATGCTCTAAGATCAAGAACAAACAAACAAGAACTCATAAAATTGAAAGCTTCTTTAAGGAAAAGGACATTGTCAATAGGACAACAACAATAACCAAAAAATTGGGAAATAATCTTTGCCATTCATCTGATAGAGGGTTAATTTTGACAAGAACAATGAACTCAAGAAGTTAGATTACAGAGAGCCAAATAAACTTATTAAAAATGAGGTACAGAGCCTGACAGAGAATTCTTTTTTTTGTCCATTATTTTATTTTATTTTTGAGATTATAGTTACAGCCTTTCTCCATTCTCTTTTCTACCTCCAAACACTTCCTTATAACCCTTGCTTTCTTTTAAACTCACAATCTTTTTTTTTCACTAACTTTATTGCATACATATGCATGTTATATGCCTAAATATAACCTGCTGAGTCCATATGCTACTTGTATGTATGTTTTCAGGGTTGACCATTTGACACTTGACAACCAGTTGGTGTGATCTTCCCTGGGAAAGACCACCTCTCTCACTCCTAGTTGTCCTCAGCTGCCTATTTTTTTCTATAAGGTTGTGACCTTATAGGCTTCTCTCTCACCTACTTTGATGTGTCCACTGGTGTCATTTTGTTTAGTTCACATTTGGGAACACATTCGTTAACACATGCTCTCTTCCCCTAGTGACTATTGCAATGGTCAAATTGGAATGAGGCCAGTGGAAAGAAGTCTTTGAGAACCAAGCGCCAGATTCCAAGCAGTCTCCAAGCTCTGACACAGAAGGATGAGGAATGGAAGACAACCCAGGACAACAAGTGCTAAACATGCGGGCATTGTCCCTACCACTATGTTGGATTCTAAATTATGAATGAGACCTGTCTTGTGGTCTCAAACCTAATATCTCAAGCAATTTTATAAGAGATTAAACATTTGGGATCTGAATATTTTGAAATCCTATCCTGTTCTAGTCTACAGTTTAAACAGGGTCTTGCTGCATGACTCAGGCTGGCCTCGAACTGGTGGTCTTCATGTCTCCACCTCCTGAAGCCTGGGGTTATTGGTATTTTCTGTCTTACTCAGACACTACTATTTTATTTTATTTTATTTTATTTTTCAGTTCTGCTTTGCTTTTATTTTATTTTTTTATTTTTTTTAAACGACTTTATTTTGCAAAACAAAGATAAATGTACAGATTTTAAACATTTTTTGCTTAAAATTATACATTTTTGTCTTTACTGTTTTTTCAGACATTAAAATAAATTTTACATAAAACCATGTGAATATTTTTTTTAGTCAGTACTTGACTTTTTTCAAGGGCTTGACAGTATGCATTGAAAACCTACTAGTTGCAATAAGCATAAAGTACATGCAAAACAAAACGCAACATGGAAATAGTCAAAGTCTTCTTGTTTTGTGAATATATGTATATATTTTTTGACAGAGAATTTATAACTGAGGTATAATGAATGGCCAAGAAGCACCTAAAGAAATTCTCAATAATCTTAGAAGGGAAATGCAAATTAAAAAAATAAACCCTGAGATTACACCTCACAGCAGTCAGAATGGCTAAGATAAAAAACTTGGGGTGACAGCAGATGCTAGCAAGGATGTGGAGAAAAAGGAACACTCCTCACATGATGGTTGGATTACAAGCTGAAACAACCACTGTGGAAATCAATCTGGCAGTTTTTCAAAATATTAGACATAGTGCTACCTGAGGACCAAGCTATACCACTCCTTGGCATAGACAAAAAAAAAAAAAAGTGCCAACATATGACAAGGACACATGTTCCACTATGTTTATTGCAGCCTTATTTATAATAGCTAGAAACTGGAAGTAACCCATATACTCTTCAACAGAGGAGTGGACACAGGAAATGTGGTACAATTAAACAATGTAGTACTACTCAGCTATTAAAAACAATAAATTCATTTAATCGGCAGGCAAATGGATGCAACTTGAAAATATCATCCTGAGTAAGATAACCCAGTAATAAAGGAACACATATGGCACATACTCACTAATAAGTGAATATTCAGCAAAAGGCCACAAAACCTACCATACAGCTCAGACCATAAGAAGTGCAAGAAGAAGGAAGACCAAAATGTGGATGTTTCATTTCTACTTAGAAGGGGGAAGAAAATACTCAGAGGAAGTAGAATACAGTGGGAGGGATTGGGAGGAAGAGAGGAGGGAAGGGAACAGGGGAGGGCACAATCAGTCATGGGTGGAGTCTTGGATGATACAGAGAAGGTCAAAACATAAACAGTGGTGTGTAGCAATAGGGATGAGAAACTGGGAGTAGTCACCAGAAAGCCTCAGAGGCAAAGAAAGCAAGAGTCTTCCAATACAATGAGTTTAAAATTCGCTTAAAGGCATAAAAAAGAAGAGAGAGAACATGTAGAGACCATATTAAGAGGTTAGGCAAGGCCACATTTGGGAATGGGGCAACCTACTCAGCTCCAAAATTTTAAACCAGGATTTCTCTTATTTAAAAAAATACAAAAACAAAGTATAGAGCAGAGACTGAAGGAAAAGACATCCAGAGAATATGTTGCCTAGGATCTATTCCACACACAGAAACTAAACCCAGAAACTACTGTAGATACGAAGAAGTGCTTGCTGACAGGAACCTGATATAGCTGTCCCCTGAGAGGCTCTGCCAGAGCCTGACCAATAAAGATGCAAATGCTCACTGTCAACCATTGGACTGAGGAAGAGGACCCCAATGAAAGAGTTAGGTGAAGGACTGAAGTAACTGAATGAGTTGCAACTCCATAGGAAGAACAATAATATCAACCAAGCAGATCTTCCAGACATGGCAGTGAATAACCACCAACCAAAGAGTAGTTGTCAAGAGACCCATAGTTCCAGTGCATATGTAGCAGAGGATGCCTTATCTGATATCAATGGAAGGGATGCCCTTGGTCCTGTGAAGGCTTGATGCCTGAGTAAATGCTAGGGCAGGGAGGCAGGAGTGTATGAGTGGGAGAGTACCATCATAGAAGCAGTAGGAGGAGGGATGGAATAGAGGCTTGTGGAGGAGAAAAGTGGGAAGGGGAGAGTATTTGAAATATAAATAAATAAAATATTCAATACAAAAGATATTATAAGATGTCTTGTCTTTCTACTGGAGATGGACTTTATAAGTGGGGTAATTGGATTGCTATCCCACAATCAAAAACTCTGACTCAGAATTGTTCCTGTCTAAAAGGACTACAGGGACCAAAATGGAGAAGAGCATTAAAAAAGTGGGTTCAGTGACAGGCCCTAAATGAGATTCATTTTAAGGAGAGGGTCCAATGTCTTACTCTATTACTGCTGCTATGGTGTTATTATAATCAGAAGCCTGACATGACTAACCTCCAAGTGGCCCAAAAAGCACCTGAGTCAGGTACTTACATCCAAACAATAGATAGACACCAGTAACCCCTGTGGTTGAATTAGGGAAAGTCTGGAAGAAGGTGAGGAGGACGGTGACCCTTTAGGAAGACCAGCAGTCTCAACTTACTTGGATTCCTGGGATTTCTTAGACATTGAGTCACCAACAAGGCAGCATACAATAACTGATATGATGCCTGCAACAGAGGACTGTGTGGCCTGGTCTCACTTAACCCTAAGGAGACTTGAGCCCCCTTGTAGTGTGAAGATCTGGTGAGTTGGGCATGGGGGTGGAAATATTCTCTTGGAATTGGGAAAGGGGTATCAGATGAGGAACAGTAGGAAAACAGACGATGAGGGGGTTGAAGACTTTATTCTAAAAGAGGATTAAAAAAATAAAATCAATACTTTACAAGATTATATATCTGGGAAACATGGTTTATTAAATTATATAAAAGTTGTTTAACATAAAAAAGCTGGTCAGTAATAAGGTACCTTAATAGTATAGAGGACAAAATCACATTATTGAATCAATAGACAAATCAAAAACAAAGGATATGTTCCAATAGTCTTGCATGATGAAAATATTAACTCAATTAGGAAAAGAAAAAAGCTACCTCAACATATCAGAGAACGTACAATAAATTTCAATAAATTCTGAGCTAATCTTTGCTTCTATCCCAATTCTTGTACTGAGTAACCCATGCTTGCATTCGAATGAGATTATCAGGCATAACAATCTGCTTAGGTTTCTGATATATGGAATGAGTCCCTAATCAGTGGCAACTGTCATCCACATTTCCACCAGTTTATATTGCTCCAATATATAAGTTTCTCAGAGCTTCCTATGCCCTCCTTTAATGTACAGGTCAACAATTTTCATGTCAGAATCGGTAGGATATCTGTTCTTACTTTGTAGTGAAGAATTTATTTAAAAGATATTTGTTCTTTTATAAACTATTAAGATGCTCACAGACAACCATCTTACTGAACATGGGGATCACAATGAAGGAGTTATGAGACCCACTGAAAGAGTTGAAGGGGTTTGTAGCCTCATGAGAAGAACAACAATATAAACCAAGCAGAATCCCCAAAGCCACCAGGGACTAAAGTACCAATCAAAGAGTTCACTTGGAGGAATCCTGGCTCCAGCTGCATATGTAGCAGATAATGGCCTTATCTGGCATCAATGGGAGGGGAGGCCCTTAGTCCTATGGAGGCTTTGATGCTCCAGCATAGGGAAATGTTAGGGCAGTGAGGCTGGAGTGAGTGGGTGGGTAGGGGAGCTCCCTCAGAGAAGCAAAGGAGAGGGGTGTTGGATAGGAGGTTTCTGGGGGTAAACTGGTAAGGGGTATATCATTTAAAATGTAAATAAATAAAATAACCAATAAAATTAAAAAATAATTAAAAATAGATTATACTATCAATGTTTTATAAGAAATTTTGATATATCAAGACAGGATTGTTATGTACATGTGAACAGAAACATGTTCCTTTAGCCTTGTTTCTCCTAGAATCCTCATGCTACCAAAAATATAAAACAAGTTCTAGAGAGGGAGAGGTACCAGGACATAGGTGATAAAAGGGTGATGACTAAAACCTTGAAGAGTGCTTTATTTGGTAGCAAAAATTACAACACTTATGGGATACAATGAAAGCAGTGCTAAGAGCAAAACTCATAGAATTGAGCACCTCCAAAAAAAACTGGAGAAAGCATACACTAACAACTTGACAGCACAGTTGGAGCTCTAGAACAAAAAGAAGGAAGACCAAAATGTGGAAGTCTCAGTCCTTTTTAGAATAAATAAATAAATAAGTGTGTAGCACCCTCTCAGAGTGAGTGCATATTTAGACCCCAAATCATTAATAATTTAAGAACTACAAATGCAGCCTTGTGACAATCCTTGGTATTAAAATTCATTATGTTTAATTTTTACACACCAAGAGAACTTTGACTATTTCCATGTTATGTGTTGTGTTATATGTACTTTATGCTCATTGAAATTAGTAATATTTCAATTAATACTATCAACCTTCTTAAAAAATCAAGTACTGACAAAATATATTCATATAGTTTCATGAAAAAATGTTTTTAAAATCTTTACACTTATTTCTGTTTTTTAAAATAAAGTTGTTTAAAAAAGATATAGATGCAAGGCTGGGGTGGATGTCAGTCCATTGTTTGCCATGCAGGCCTGAAACCTCAAAGTGGATCTCCCGTTATGAACTATGAGACTTGTTTTTCAAAATAGCATTGAGTAAGAAATAAATATTGAACAAGAAAGCCATAAATAAATAAATAAATAAATAAATAAATAAATAAATAAAGCAGAACACCCAAAAGAAGTAGTGGCAAGAAAGAATCAAACTCAGCTGAAACCAACAAATTAGAAACAAAAATAACAATACAAAGAAGCAACAAAACCAAGAACTGCTTCTGTGAGAAAATCAAGATTGATACCCTTAACCAGACTAACTAACTGAAAAATATGTGCAAATGAATGAATAAAACACTGTAGGAATTTACCTTAATATTAAAGTCATAGATGCTGATGTAGATTGGCAGCACATCATCACTCTTCAGGCATAAATGTAAAAAGGATTGGCTGCATCTGTGGCTATCCATTGGGGCAGCACACCAATCAGCTCACACATGTTCTTGTTAGAATTTATACTTATCACATTCACTTTTCTTCTGCATTCTTTTACTGTGATCATTTATAAGTATGATGACAGCATTGTTTTGAGCCCAAAGATTTTAAACAATTCATCAAGCCTTAGGGCATGGTCTGAGAGATGCATCAGATAGCAGGATCTGCATATTGATTGATGCTTTATGTCACTATTAAAATAACATAAACTCTCCACTCAATCTTAAATGCAAAATTCATCATAACCCCATTATTCTCCTCTCTTGTACTTTCAACTTATTCTATTACATGATATGGAAAGTGATTTATGCAGGTCTAGATAACTCAATAATTTCTCTTAATAAAGTAGGGGACATATATAATTCTGAAGACTTCCTATCACTTCAGAAATTTCTATTTTTGGCAAATTTATCTCTTGTGACTATGTTGAGGTTAGCTTTATTATTGACTTAACAGACTGTGGAAGAGGGTACTACAATTAAAAAATGAACACAATTTTGTTGGCCTGTTGGCATATCTGTAGAGCCATTTCCTGTATTGTATTTATCACAGGAGGACCTTTCTAATATTTAACCATGCTCTACGTGAACTATATAAGAAAGGAGCTGAATAACTCATGGGATGATACCTGTAAGCAGCACTCCTTCATAGTCTGTGCTTCAGGCTACTATCTTGAGCTTCTGCCACAACTTCATTCCATAATGGGATATAACTTTTAATTTGGAATAAATTCTTTCCTCCCCAAATTTTTTCTGAGTCATGGTGTTTATCTCAGCCACTGAAAGCAAACTAGGAAAGACAACTTTTATATTTGTATATAGACAATATGTTCATCTTAGGTTAAAATGTTAAGCATATATAAGAGTTGGAGTATTACTACCCAATCTGTCTCTTTGAAGATAAACATTGGATAATAGATAATAAAGGATTATATTTATTGCATTCTATCATTTTCTCTTTTAGTGGTAATCCTAAGAATGGAAACAGTATGGTGCAGGGGAATATTATGTCCTGAAATTTCTGGACTAATTGATCAAATAATACCTAGTCCTAAATAATTTTCTAAGTGTCAAAACTTTTAAAGGTGTCTTGAGTTCTTGCAAAGTAGAAGAATAGTTAATTATATCTAATTACTTGAAATAGATATATCAACCTGAAGATGGAGTCAGTTCTTCCTATTTCTTGTTTTCTTGGCTGGGTAATCACTAAGTAAGTTTGTCATGATCTTTCTTCTTCAACGATGACTGTAAGTACACAGACACTTAACATTCTTCTACTGCATGTTTTTATACATTGTATTAATTCTGACTGCAGTGGAAAACCATGGCAGATATTGTCATCATTTATGAATATTTTCTTTCTCTTAGTCTCACTTTATTACTGATAAATTTCATGACAAATATCCCTAGAAAAGAGAGTATGAAAAGCTAGAAAAAAATATGTGTAGGTAGGAGTAGTGGATAGAACAATCTTCAATATTATCATTAGTTATTTATATTAAGGGGCAGGCTCCACGGTCATATATATAAACAGCAAATGTAATAACTCAAGAGCCATGCATGTGTCTTCTGCTCTAATGCTTCAGACACTTTAATTTATGCTATTTTTTTCTGGAATCAGTGATCAGCATGTGGTTAATAATTCTTTCCTTATAAACATTAGCTTTTCTAGAAGGAAAAAAATCATAGCACAATATTCAATACTATTTTCTGAAAATTGTGTCTAAAAATGCTCATATAAAGTCCCCGAAACTCATAATACTCAATCAAATATTCATATTTGAAGAATCTATATTTAGTTCACTATTATTTCTTTCATTGTCATTTTGATTAACTTATTGAGTCATTCAGCAGATGATTTTCCTAATTTATTGTCAAATTTATGACAAAAGATTCAGTTCAAAGAATAGATTTCATAGAACAAATGAGTCTCTCTAATAACTTCCTTTCAAAAATCAAATTACCTTAGTTAAATTTATCTAGGTAAACAGGATATCTTAATAAATATTATGTACTTCATTGAAGCATTGTCTTTTTCAGCACAGTATACATTAACTTTAGCAACACTATAAACAAATGATCTTAATCTATTTAGGTGAAGTACTATTTTTATTGCCTTAACTATAGTGAATCTTTCTGTAAGCAGCTAAGAAATCAAAAGCATTATTTTAACAAATCAATCTAAAAATGGTTATCTCCAAGATGGGTGTACCAGGAACAGAGGGGCCACCTCTATGTAACTGTATTTTCAAAAGCAGGAGGACCTAATTGAGTACTGCCTGCGAGACCAACCAAGCATTGCTATTGTAGTCAATGTCAACTAATCAGAAACTATTGTTTAGAAGAGACCAGTGGAGTATGAGTGAAGGGTACTAAAGGAGCTGATAGCAGAGTACTATGAGCTTGCTGCAGTTTCTCACCTACACCCAAAGTCTATGTCTTTTACTCTGTGCCACATGATCTCCAACCCCCAATGACAGATAGTGCAGCGTGGCTGGTATTCCAGGACACAGGCAACAGATGTGAATTCCACTAAAACAGCAACTGCCTTAGAAAACAAAAGAATAAATTTGTGCTTACTCTTAATTCACACATATATGCATAATATGCAGGTAATCTACTCATTCCTTGTTATTTTATTCAAGGATTCAATTTCTATGCTTTTTTTGAATGAAAAACCCATGACCAAACCAACTTGAGGAAGAAAGATTCACAGTGCATCACGGTGTGAGATTAAAACAGAACTCAAATAGAATAGTAACCTGTAGAGTGCAACTGATGAAGAGACCGCCGTGCAGTGTGATAGGTTTGTTATTCCCATATCAATTATCAATTTAATAAAATAACCAGTGAGTACACATGGAGAGAACCATGGCTCCAGTTGCATAAGTAACAGAGAGAGGATAGCCTTGTCTGGGATCAATAGAAGAGGCCTTTGGTCCAGTGAAGGTGCATTTTCCCAGAGTAGGGGAATGCCAAGGCACTGAGGTGGAAAGGGTGGTTGGGAGAGGGAGCATATTTATGGAAACAAGTGGAGGGTGAAGGGATTGGGAGTGTAGGGAAAGGTGATAACATTTAAAATGTAAATTCAGAGAATATCCAAGTTTTTTAAAAGGGGGAGGGAAGAAGAAAAAATATATTTATACCACAGACTTGCCAAAAGGCCAATCCAATAGAGACAATTTAATTTCCCTCCTTTAAATTACTCAAAATTGTGTCTAGTTAATAGAAACCTAGCCATCATGAGGGTTGAACTATCAAAGAATTAAGTCTACAAACCCAAGTTACTGATAGCAATAGGATGGCTAACCTTACCCATTTAGGTGAAGAGGGGTTACATAAACATACTATACCTTTATCAATTGTTTCAATGTATTTTACTTATGCTTTACTCTTTGCTAAATGAGAGTTGGCTTTCATAAATATGACATGTATTTTAAATATACAGTATTATAACAAAATGATCACATATTCTAAGTGTAGGATATTAGCAGTCTTTAGGACTCATAAGAAATGGATATATATATATATATATATATATATATATATATATATATATATATTAATAATTTGTTGCAAAACTATGTCAAAGCTGTTGTTTCTAAAATTAGTAAACATATTGTGTATTATTTTGTTTTATGCTCCATTTTTGTGAAAAATACAATGAAATACAAATATTAATTGTAGAATTGAATTATATGGAAAGTATATAGTGTATGTTAGCTAAACTCATTCCATTACAAGGCATGTTAGTAAAAAATATTGTTCAACAAATTTGAGAGAAGATTATAGTGAATAAAAAAGATATGTATAAAATTTTTACAGGGCAATAAATTAAAGATTTTATGATCATATCTAGAACATGTTATTGTAAGTACTATCTTCCAAATGTTCATAAAGATAAACATACAAAGAAAATAAAAATAAGATGAAAAATATGAAAAAGGAGTTTTAATGGGATACAAAATAATCTCATAAAGCATATTATGTATTCTGTTAGTGGAAAGAAGCAATTGATCTAATAACTCATTTAAATTAGTTAAAATTTTATGTCAATGATACAATATTAAATTCATACAAATATAATTTCTAAAACTACTTCATTATGTTTAAAATTGTGAATGCACTAATGAAACTTAATGTATGGAAATAAAAAGCATCTGGAAACTTCCTGAAAGCCTACAGTTATTCCTGAACTTTTATTTGCTGCTGCAGTTAAAAATGCAGCTTTATGAATAATTGAAGTTATTTATGAGAACCAAATTATTAACTTTTCATAATTCTGAAAAATTTGCAAAGAATATACTAGAATTTTAAATGTAAATTTTGGAACAATGGAACTAATTATTTCCCATTGACAATGGATTAGTCCATTACATTTTCTTTGTATATTTTATTTGGAGCCAAGATAGACACAAAAGAGAAGCTAAACCATAAAATTATCTCAAAAAAAATGACATATTCCAATTTCATACTTATTGTCTGTCAGCTCAAATACTGGATTATGATTTAAAATTTTGATATCTCTTTTGCATAATAAAGAACATTAAATAAATTCCTGTTAGCTCTTTCATCTTGCAGTGGTTTCTTTCTTGCATATTTTTGGATAAAATGTGAGTAATGCAGCATTTGATTTTTATTTATAATAATACTAAAGGTCAAGAGAAAACACTCCAGATATAATGTTTAATTACATTTGTTTTTATTATAGAGATTGACTAAATTCTCATTAACATTATAAATGGCTGCAGATAATTAAAATAATAATTTATTGATTTTTATATAAAATAGGCATGTGGATCAATGGAATAGAATAGAAGATCCAGAAATGAGCCCTCATGTATATGGTCACCTGATTTTTGACAAAGGAGAAGTAAAAATTCAATGGAAAAAGGACAGCCTATTCAACAAATGGTGCTGGTCCAACTGGCACTCAGCATGCAAAAGAATGAAAATAGACCCTTTCTTATCTCCTTGTACAAAGCTCAAGTGTAAGTGGATCAAAGATCTCCACATTAAACCAGATACACTGAAACTATTAGATGATAAAGTAGGGAAAACCTTAGAACACATAGGCACAGGAGAAAATTTCCTGAACAAAACACCAATGGCTCAAGCTCTAAGGTCAAAGATTAACAAATGGGACTTAATGAGATTGCCAAGTTTCTGTAAGGCTAAGGACATCGTCAAGAAAACAAAACGGCAACCAACAGAATGGGAAAAAATCTTTACCAACACCACATCAGATAGAGGCCTAATAACCAAGGTATACAAGGAACTCAAAAAGCTAGACACCAGAGAATCAAATAACCCTATTAAAAAATGGGGTACAGAGCTAAACAAAACGTTCTCAACTGAGGAATATCGAATGGCTGAGAAACATCTAAGGAAGTGGTTGACATCCTTAGCCATCAGGGAAATGCACATCAAAACGACCCTGAGATTCCACCTCACACCAGTCAGATTGGCCAAGATCCAAAACTCAAATGACAGCAGATGCTGGCAAGGTTGCAGAGAAAGAGGAACACTTCTCCACTGTTGGTGGGGTTGCAAGCTAATACAACCGCTCTGGAAATCTGTCTGGCGATACCTCAGAAAATTGGATATAGTACTACCTGAAGACCCAGCTATTCCACTTCTGGGCATATACCCCAGAGACACTTTAATACACAACAAAGATATATGCACCACAATGTTCATAGCAGCTCTATTTATAATAGCCAGAAGCTGGAAGGAACCTAGATATCCTTCAGGAGATGAATGGATACAAAAATTGTGGTACATATACACAATGGAATACTACTCAGCCACCAGAAACAATGACTTAACCAAATTCTTAAGAAAATGGATGCATCTAGAGAATATCATCCTTAGTGAGATATCCCAGTCACAAAAGAACAGACATAATATGCAGTCACTGATAGTGGGATGCTAACCCCAGAGGCTTGCACTCCCCCAGAAACAACTCACAGACTGTATGAAGTCCAAGAAATAAAGAAAACAAAACAAAACAAAAAAGTATTTACAAAACAAGAAAACTTTAACTATTTCCATGTTACATTTTGTTTTACATGTACTTTATGCTCATTGTAACTATTAAGTTTTCAAGGCATACTATCAAACCTTGAAAAAAATCAAGTACTGACTAAAAAATATATTCATATAGTTTTATGTAAAAATTATGTTAAAATCTGAAAAAAAGTACTGACAAAAATGTATAATTTTAAGCAAAAAATGTTTGAAATCTGTACATTTATCTTTGTTTTGTAAAATAAAGTTGTTTCAAATAAAAAGATAAAAGAAAAATGATGTAAACACAAAATAACATTTTCTTCTTTTAAAATATTTTAAATTTCTTATTACATTTCTTTATTTCATGTGTAAAGATGGTGTTATGATTCTCATATGCATACATTCTGCCTGAAGTTTCTCTTTCCTGTGTTTCTACAATAACCTTTTATCCCCATGTCCCCTTCCCCCAGATCCACTGCTCAACCAATTTCCTTTAGTAAAGTATAGGGTTCCCAGAGACATCACCAAACATGGTGTAAGATCAAGAACCAAAAAATAAGACCACGTAGAATTGCAAAGCTTCTGTAAGGCAAAGAATACTGTCATGAGGACAAAAATGGCAGCCAACAGATTGAAAAAATCTCTACCAATCCTATATCTGATAGAGGGCTAATACATACTATATATGCAGAACTCAAGAAATCAAAAGAATCAAATAATTTTATTAAAAATGTAGTAAAAAGCTTAACAAAGAATTCTAAACTGAGAAATACTAAATGGTTGAGAAGTGCCTATAGACATGTTCAACATCCTTAGTCATCAGGGAAATGCAAATCAAAACAACCCTGAGATTTCACCTCACACCAGTTAGAATTGCCAGGATAAAACACTCAGGTGACAGCAGATGCTGGCAAGAATGTGAAGAAAGAGAAACACTGTTAGTGGAATTGCAAGCTGGTATGACCGCTCTGGAAATCAGTCTGGCAGTTCCTCAGAAAATTGGAAACAGTACTGAGGACCTAGCTATACCACTCCTGAATATATTCCCAAAAGATGCTCCAACATATAACAAGGAAACATGTTCAACCATATTTATAGCAGCCTTACTTACAATAGCCAGAAGATGAAAAGGACTCAGATGTCCTTCAAAAGAGGAGTGGATACAGAAATTGTGGTACATTTACATAATGTAGTACTACTCCGCAATTGAAACAGTGACTTCATGAAATTCTTACACAATTGGATGGAAATAGAAGATATTATCCTTAGTTGGGTAACAGTCACAAAAGAACACACATCCTGTGCACCTACAGTCCCCCCCCCCCGCCGCTTCCTTGGGGTTCAATGAGCTCTGCCTAATCTTTGGTTATAAGTCTTTGTATTGCCTATGGCATCTTACAGAGGAAACCTCTCTGATGAAATTATTCTATGCACTTTTCTAGATCTATGTGTATAACAATCATTTCAATGCCTTGTTTTGTTTTATTTGATCTTTACCAGTTGTGTTTGGTTCTATCCTAGGTCTCTGCTGTCCCACCTACTACCTCCTTCTAATTCTATGAGGGTGCTTAACCACTCACCCATCCACTCCTGCCTAGCTGCACTGACATTCCTCTGCACCAAGATATTGTGCCTTCACAGGACCAAGGGCCTCTCCTCCCACTGATATCTAACCAGGGCATCTTTTGCTACATATGTTGCTGGAGCCATCTTTATTTTGTAGCTCATTAAGGATATCATATAATGAGCTTTAATCATATTGACCATCTTCTCAACTCCTTACTGATCACTTTGCCCCTTCCCAGTATCGAAATCTGCTGCATTTTCCTTCATTCATCAAAATCCACTTGGATTGCTTATGTAAACATGTGACCTCCTATTGATTTATGGTTGACTATCCAGTGTCAATATAAAAGAAAACTGCCTATCTACCAACAAATATTTGTTACCGAAATGTTTTCATCTAAGCAAGTGACTTCATGTTTGCTTATCATTTCCATTCTGTGGTTGATTTGGCTTGAAATCATACTTGGGTTCTCTATTTTGTTGTAGCTTGTGTGAGCTCAATTAGCAGCTGTACTATGTATAAAAGTTTTAATCCACCAACATGGCTACTCTGGTAAAAGATCACAAACAAACAAATTTATGTCAGTGTGATATCACTGGAAAGTACACACAACATGCACTTTTAATCCCTCTGCCTAGAATCTCTTAGTACACATGTTTAGCACCAAACCATGAAGGCAGAGATAGTTCTTAGAATGAAGCAGCAATGTTTGAAACTGTTATCTCATTGAGCAGAAGACAAAGTAATGAGTCAGAGAAAGATTTGACAGTATGAACCCAAGATCAGATATGCCCATCTCTCAGGAGAAGAGACATAAAAGAGAGACTACTAACTACAAAGTGAGTTAGGGTTCAACAAATGCAGCTTCAGTAGAATTCAGTCAATGCACTAACTAAGTTCAGTTGAGTTAAGTTAAATAGAGTTTAGCTCAGTTGAGTTCCTTGAAGTTCCCCTTAGTTCATTTACTCAATTTAATTCAGTGGAGTTCAATTTGTAGAGGTCAGATTCAGTTTTCCTTGGGTGGTATTACAGAGATAGTTTGCAGGTGGAGACAGAACAAGCTGGAGAATGAGAAGGAGCCACAAGATTAGAATATATAGTAGAGCTCAATCCTTACACACCAAGAAAATGTCGACTAATTCTGGGTTACATCCTGTTTTACATGTACTTTTTGCTCATTGTAACTAGTAAGACCTTAATGCAGAGTATCAAACCTTAAAAAAAAGAAAAAAAAAAAAAAAAAAAGCCAAGCACTGAAAAAAAAAAAAAAAGAAGATATAGTACAGTTATTTGAAGTCAAGCAAAAAATTCATTCTAAAGCCTAAATAATCCAGTTTGAATTAGTCAGCTGAGTTGGACCAGAAGCCAGAGATTAAAAAAAAAAATTAGAAAGAGTGAGCTTATTTAGCAGAAAGTCTCCAAGATGACAATTACATCTGTTGAGTAAAAGTTACTTTTACAACTCTGTGTGTTTAGAAAAAAAATATCATTCCTGTATATTTTCTCCACCGACTCTTCTGTAATGATCTCCTGGTTTTGGAAGGAGAGAGAACAGAATAGATGTACTGTTTAGGACCGACTCTGTAGTTACTTATTGTCCGCAACTTATCCAGTTGTAGGTCTTAGTGGTGATCATCATCTATTTCAAGTAAAAGCTTCTCTGTTGATGTCTGAGAGATGTATGAATATATGTGCATAACAAGAAGTAATAACATTTAAGAGGCAATTTAATAAAATGTCCATTTCACACAATAATAGTAGTAACTTCACCCTTAGGGACTATGATCTTTATAATCAGAAGTTCTTAGCCCCAAAATGGAATAAATATGGCTTTTAATCTGTGAATAGGAGCATATATACTGTAAGAAATTGGTTGTTTAATCCCATGATGATCAAATAACTGTTATATAATAGATGATATTTTTTAAGGCTAGTTGTGATTGTAGCTCACAAGTTTCACAGCTAAAAAAGACTGATATTTTTTTTCTACAGTAATGTTCATAGATCATTTGAACAATACTCATGCTATATAATTGGAGTAAAATTCGAGCTCAGTCCAGCTTATTATCTATAAATTATATCTCTTAGATATGTGGAATCTTCAACAATATAATTTTCTATCATGTTTTTCAAAGAACATTAGCAATAAATAGTTTGTAGTGTTTGGGATCTCACTGGCCAATAACCATGAAAGGGTAGATCAATTGAAAAGTCTTGCACTGCATTTGTAAGCTTGTGGTGTTTAACAGCTGTATTTTTATTTAATCCTAGGGTATAGAGGAGACAGGCATTTTACAGTAAGATTCTAAATGACATTTTGGAAAGGTTTCTAGAGCTACATCTCTTCCAGTATTTCCTATACCCTGCTCTCTATCTCCCACCAAATTTCAACTCATATTTTTCATAAATCTTATATAAACTTCTATATTACTACATATTGTCTTCCCTCTATTAAAAGTACTCTATTCTGGCTTCTCAATTTTCTGCCCATCATTGCCCTTCCAAATGAAAGGTATCTACTCAACAGTTCAAAGCTATCATCAACAAATGAGGAAAAATGGGTAATATTTATTTATCTGGGTACCTCATTCAGAATAATTATTTCTAGCTCTGTCCATTAACCTGCAAGTTTCATAACTTCATTTGCCATAATTACTGAAGGATATTTTATCTTACTATGTAAATATCTCACATTTTCCTTATCTGTTCAACAACTGATGAATATCCAGGATGTTTTCAATGCAGATATGAAAATTTATGAGCAGGTATTTCTGTTGAAGAATATCAACTCTTTGTATTTCGTACCTAAGATATTTATAGCTGAATCACATGGCAGATCCACTTTCTTTTGTTCTTTTAATATCTTGTAAACATATATTATCATGTGTCAGTGAGAGTTAATAAAAATGATAAGACTACAAGTTCTTGATTATTTATTTTTCATATTCATTTCCCTTTTTTGATTTTCCTAAGTTCAATCAGAATTTTCTGTGTATTCGTAGATTTCAAATTATCTGTTGTAGCCTGTGGAGCTCCTCAGTGAGTATAAAACTGAAAGCAATGTTTTCCTTTTTCCCAAATCTGTCATAGGCAGTAGTTCTGAAAAAAGGTCTATGGACTCTTGATTGTTTTGCTGTGATGTTACTATTGATATGCATTTTTTAATTTTGGGTGCTTTGTTCCTTTACAAGTCTCAGTAGTGGACAGGAAACAATCAATAAATAAAGATTAATTTGATTTATGTGAAATATTTTCCAAGCATATAATATAGAAAGAGACTGATAAAGTCTTCAGAACAATTTCTACCTACATGTGATAAATTACAAGAACACACATGTGCGTTTTTAAACAAAGCCTTAACTGATATTAAGAAATATTGCAGATGCTATAAAATAGTAGAAGCATTTCTTTAAAAGTTCTGAAAAATACAACATAGAAAAGATTTTCATTGAAAGTAGAGCTACACAGAAATAGCTTATCTTAATTACTTCTTTACAAACCAAAAACATTGAACTGAAGCTCAGCAAACAACAGTAGACAGAGTATTTACCAGTCAAATATCACAGAAAAATTTATCCTGAATCTATATGTGAATGATTTAACATATTATTACAAATATCTACTTAAAATGGATGGGCTTTACACAGACATTTATTCTTCATATAATAAGTACCCAAGACAATCAGAGAATTACATATTAAAACTATATTAAAATATATAGTTTAGGCATATGTATTTCATAGTATGGATGACTGAATAAAAAAAATTCCAAAGAATAATCAAATCTTGCTAGTCAAAATTTCAACCAATAACATATTCTGCATGCTGTGGGACTGACTCTCTTCAAGTATTTCTAGAAAATAAGACATTGCGGTAAGTTTGTAAAACACATATTTTATACACAAACTAACAACATAAACAAGCAAATATATTCCAGGTATGACTAGAAAGATCTGAAATGTGTGTCTACCAAAAGCACCATGACAGTTCATAACAACAGTTAAAAAAAACACAGAAACAATCCTTATATCCATGGGTGACTAGATTAAATGTGTTATATCTCTGTTATAGTATATTTATTGGCAATACAAGGGGTTGATATATGAATATCTACTCTGAAATACAAGAAACATCCAGTTTGCACATGTTATAATATTAAATATATGCAGTTTTCTTTTTTTTTTTGTTTTCATTGCCTATTCTCTGTATGTACATTCCAAATGTTATCCTCTTTCCCCCTACTCCTATCTTCTTAATACAAAAATGCTTAGAAAAGAAAAAAAAAGTATATTAATGATTGTATGTATTAGATGTAGTGAATTGGTCAGGTTTATTCTCAAAATTGTTTTCATAGTTTCATAATCATTGAATTATAAAACTGCAGGATAATTTTATGGAATACAATTAAATTATGGTGGGATTTCAAGAGCAGATAAGAAGGGAAGAACAAATGAATTATTCACTGGATAGTAAACCTTATGCTTATATTTATAACAATAATAGCTTTAAAATATAAGGATCTTTCATGAACTGTAGCCTAACCTTGGTCCCATATCAAATGTTATTTGAAGTTTCTTCAATTACGTGAGGATAATTTACAATGTGATACCTATATATCTATACATGTTTATGTATGCATACATTTACAAGTGTATCCATGTAGTTATGAACATGTGGACTGTGTATAGGAGGTGTGGTCTATGGGCAGGAGATAACATCATATGTCTTTTTAAATCATCTCTATAATTTTTGAGATAGCCTCTTACCCTAAATCTGGAGCTCATCATTGTTTAATTAAGCTGGAAAATGAGGGTATGAGTTTTTTACATCTTGTTTGCCCTCAACTCCAGGAATTAAATTGGAGGTACACACTATGATAGTTGGCTTTCACATTTATGCAGAGAATCTAAGCTCATGGCCTTGGGCATGTTACTCAAGCACTTTAAAACTAAGCGTTTTGCTGATCATCTCAACCATATATTAATTGATTATAACAACATAAATACCACCAAAAACTGAAAATATAGAATTTACTATAGTATGTACTAAAATAGGTATTTGCATTTACTTATTATTTATATAGTGGTGATTTTGGTTATATTGATCTATAATATATAAGCTGTATTCTTATGCTAGCTAACTTTTCTAATAACTAGACTCTTATGACAGGATTAATAAATGGTATCTTTTGAAGTTCTTTGGATTCTAATACTCTACAGAAGAAGTTTATTTTAAGCATCTTTAGGTAAACGTACATATATAATGAATATGAATATAACTTAACACAATGCAGGCTTAAATATACTCAAAACTGAAAGAGTCCATGAATAGAAAATTAAAAAAAAAACTATTAGCATTAAATAAACGATAAATGAAAAAAGTAACAGAGCAAAATTACCCAGTGAATGATGCTTATAAATTATTGATATTTTCATAATAAGGCAAAATGAATAGCAAAGGTAATGTTTTCATGTAGAACAATAATTTTGTTTCTGCTGGTATTCAGAATGATGAATATTGAAAGGACAAAACAGTCTGGGCTAAGAGAACAGATCACACTATTAAATTAGTCACACATAAGATAGCTCTTCTGCAATGTCAGCATTCCCAGTAATTTCAAAGATACAATCCTTGAAGAGTCATAGACCAAACAAGGAAACTGTTTGACAGACAAAGCTTTGGGAGTCATGACTTTCATATTGACAAACTGTAATGCAACAGTAATGAAGGACTTGAAACAGCTTCATGATGTATCTTATGTAACAGGAGGCACATGGATTAAGAGATAGTTTCATTTGATGCTATAGTATCAGTGATAGTTCTTATAGTCTCAAAAGTCCTTAGCTTCTAAGTTTGTTTAAACAAAATATTCCCACACAAGTGATTTTCTTCTAATAACATTGTAAAACAAGGGATAGTCTTTCTGGCAAACATTATTATTCATGCATCAAGAAGTTCAATATTAACATATATAGCTGGAAATCAAACTAAATTACTTGCCTCTTATTTTTCCCGGGAGTGCGCTCTAGAAAATTGGAGAAAAATGTATTGCAGAACAGTTGCTTTACTTCTTGTTTCTTAATACAAAGTTCTTTACAAACTAACTGCTCATTCAAGCATACAGTGACAACTCTGAAACAAACATTACTAATTTTATCACAACACTGATAACATTGTAAGTTTGTAATATCAATAGAAAGACATTAAGTTTTAAAGAATTGAAAAGATGAAAGATTTTGCCTCTTTGATAAAGAAATACTTTATATAAAATACATAGACAGCTCTTCCTCTGTGTGCCTCACTGTTCACCTCTGTCTCTGAGAATCCGATGCCATCTGCCACCATGGTGAACTTGACAGTAGAGAAGATCCGAACCATCATGGACAAGAAGCCAACACCTGGAACATGTCAGTCATCGCTCACGTGGGCTATAGCAAGTTCACACTAACCAACTCCCTTATTTACAAGGCGGGCATCACAGCCTCTGCTTGAGCTGGTGAGATACGCTTCACTGACACTTGAAGGCTGAGCAGGAGCGCTGCATCACAATCAAGTCCACCACCGTCTCCCTCTTCTATGAGCTCTCTGAGAATGACCTGGACTTCCTCAGGCCGAACAAGGATGGCTCGTGCTTCCTCATCAACCTCATGGACTCTCCAGGCCACGTGGACTTCTCTTCAGAGGTCACTGCTGCTTTGTGTCTCACTGATGAAGCTCTGGTGGTGGTGGACAGTGTGTCTGGCGTGTGTGTACAGACAGAAACAGTGCTGTGACAAGCCATCACTGCGTGGGTAAAGCCTGTACTGATGATGAATAAGATGGACCGGGTCCTGATTTACCTGCAGCTGGAGCCTGAGGAGCTCTACCAAACCTTCCAGCTCATCGTGGAGAATATCAATGTCATCCTCTCTACCTCGGGCGAGGGTGAGAGTAGGCTCATAGGCAATATCCTGTCCTGGGCATTGTAGGCTTTGGCTCTGACCTGCATGTCTGAGCCTTCACTTTGAAGCAATTTGCAGAGAAGTATGTGGCCAAGTTTGCAGCCAAAGATGAGGGCCAGCTGAGTGCAGCTCAGCATGCCAAAATAATAGAAGATGAGATGGAGATGCTGTGGAGAGACCAGTACTTTGACACTGCCAATGGCAAGTTCAGCAAGTCAGCAAATAGCCCAGATGGGAAGAAACTTCCCCGTACCTTCTCTCAGCTCATCCTGGACCTCATCTTTAAGGTGTCCAACACCATCATGAACTTCAGCAAGGAGGAGACAGCCAAGCTGACTAAGAAGCTGGATATGAAACTGGACAGCGAGGACAAGGACAAGGAAGGCCAACCACTGCTTAAGGGTATCATGCACAGCTCAATGACTGCCAGGGACGCCCTGCTAGAGGTGATCACCACACAGTTGCTATCTCCTGTCACTGCACAGAAGTACAGCTGTGAGCTGCTATATGAGGGGCCACCTGATGATGAGGCCACCATAGGAATTAAGAACTATGATTCCAAAGACCCCCTTATGACATACATTTCCAAGATGGTGCCAACCTCTGACAAAGGCAGCTTCTATGCCTTGGTAGAGTGTTCTCTGGGGTGGTGTCCACAGGCCTGAAGGTCCAGATCATAGGCCCCAACTATACACCTGGGAAAAAAGAGGACTGGTACTTGAAGCCTACCCAGAGAACTACTCTGGTGATGGGCTGCTATGTGGAGCCTATTGAGGATGTCCCTTGTGGAAACATTGGGGATTGGTCGAAGTGGACTAGTTTTTTGTGAAGAATAGGACCATCACCACCTTTGCGCATGATCACAATATGCACGTAAAGTTCAGTGTCAGCCCTGTTGTCCCGCTAATAACTGGGCTGACCTCCCTAAGCTGGTGGAGGGGCTGAAGGGGCTAGCTAAGTCTGACCCTATGGTGCAATGCATCATTAAGGAATCTGGAGAGCACATCACTGCTGGAGCTGGTGAGCAGCACCTGGAAATATGCCTACATCACCAAGGATGTGTAGTACCTGAATGAGATAAAAGACAGTGTGGTGGCTGGCTTCCAGTGGGACAATGAGGAAGGGCACTCTTTGTGAGAAGGACATACATGGTGTTCATGATGTGACCCTGCATGCTGATGTCATCGAAGGGGGATTTTGCCAAAACATATCCACAGCATTCCATTGCCAATGTGTTGACTGCATAGCCCTGCCTCATAGACCCAATATTTCTGGTGGAGATCCAGAATCCTGAGCAAGTGGTGAGTAGCATCCACTGTGTCCTGAACAATAAGCATGACAGTGTATTTGGGGAGTCCCAGGTAGCTGGTACCCCCATGTTGGTGCTCAAGGCCTGCCCGCTGGTCAAGGAATCCTTCAACTCAGTGCTGACCTTTGATCCAGCAGAACTGGTGGCCAGGCCTTCCCCCAGTGCATGCTTGACCACTGACAGATTCTGCCTAGGGACCCCTTTGACGACAGCAAGCTTCCCTGACAAATGGTAGCTGATACCTGCAATTGTAAATTCCTGAAGAAGGGCATCCCAGTGCTAGACAACTTCGTTGACAAACTGTAGATAGTCTGATACTGCTACACGTTGCATAGTGTCTGCCTGCCCATGAGAAAACATCTTGAGACTGTCCCCACTTTGTCTCTCTGGAGGCTGCTGACATGACTTAGCACTCACACTTGCTACCAATTCTATTTATTTCAGGATTACAGAGCAATGGCAATCACCCTCTGCAGGCCATGAGGTGGGCAGGACATGGCTGTTAACATTTTCAGAGGGAAACAGACAGGTATCCAAAAGTCTAAATAAATGCATTCAGAGGCTTATAGGGTCCATGGCCAAGTGGAGTTCCCCGAGAGTGGAAAGTTGGATAAGTGCCTCCAGGAAGGAGGGCAACCTGCCTTAAACTTGCAACTTTGAATCACTAACTTCAAACCATGGGATTAGACTTTGAATCATTGGAGTAATAAGATATGTTGTGGTTGATCTGAAAAAAAGAATACATAGACAAATCACAAACATTCTTAGCACTTTGCTAATTTTTTATTTTCTTAATTTATTCATTTACATCCCAAATGCTGCCCTCCTCCTAGTCCACCTTACAACGTTCCTCTCTCCATTCCCCCCTCCCCTTATATTCTAAGAGGGTGCTCCACCCCATATCCTATAACTCTGGCACATCAAGTCTCTGAAGGATTAGGTATATTCCCTCCCACTGAGACCAGAGAAGGCAGCCCAATTGGGGAACAGATTCCACAGTCTGGCAACAACTCTAGAGACAGTTACAGGCTCAGTTGTTCGGGGACCCAAATAGATACTTAACTGCCCATCTGCTACATGTGTTCCTAGGGTTCTTGTATGCTTTAGGCAGAGAAGCATCTAAGGAAGTGTTAGAAACCTTAGCTATCAGGGAAATGCAAATCAAAACAACCCTGAGATTTTACCTCAGACCAACCAGAATAGCTAAGATAAAAAATTCAGATGACAGCAGATGCTGGCGAGGACACTGAGAAAGAGGAACACTTCTCCACTGTTGGTGGGGTTCTAAACTGGTACAATCACTCTGGAAATCAGTCTGACAGTTCCTCAGAAAATTGGACACAGTACTATCTGAAGACCCAGCTATTCCATTTCTGAGCATATGCCCCAGAGACACTCCAATATACAACAAAGACACATGCATCACAATGTTCATAGCAGCCTTATTTATAATAGCCAGAAGCTGGAAAGAACCCAGATATCTTTCAGTAGATGAATGGATACAAAAATTGTGGCATATTTATACAATGGAGTACTACTCAGCTATCAGAAACAATGACCTTATGAAATTCTTAAGAAAATGGATGCATCTAGAGAATATCATCCTGAGTGAGGTTACCCAGTCACAAAAGAACAGACTTAATATGCAGTAACTGGTAATTGGATACTAACCTCAGAAAGCTCTGAACACCACAGAAACAACTTACAGAGTATATAAAGTACAAGAAAAACAAAAGCCAAAAATAAAAAAAAGAAAAATCATTATGCTTAATCTTTACACACCAAGAAATCTTTGACTATTTCCAGGTTACATCTTGTTTTACATGGACTTTATGCTCATTGTAACTAGTAAGATTTTAAGGCATACTAATCAAACCTTTAAAAAAATCAAGTACTGACAAAAATGTATTCATATACTTTTATGCAAAAGTGCTTTTAAAATCTTTACATTTCTCTTTGTTTTTTAAAAATAAAGTTGTTCAATTATAAAAGAAAGAAAAAAGAAAACATACCAGCAAATATGAAATAATTTATTAGTATCAGTAAAATACAACCTTTAAGTTCACAAATTGATATTCCCACATTGCCTAATATAATTCAATTCTGGAGAGTTATATGACCTATAAGACAAGGAATGTTAATGTTAAGATTCCATCACCCACTTAATCATCATTGCTTAAAAAATATATGCTATTCCATAGAAATATTAATAAAATTATCCTTCTCCACTTAAATCACATTAGACTATAAATTATATATTTTCTCTTTTCCTGTTATCTCATAAACATTAATGTATGTTAAGACATTTATAAAAAACAAGTTTCTGTCAAGTTTAAAGAATATTTCCATTGATGGATAGCAAGAAAGGAACATTTTAGAGGCAAAATGAGGGAGGGGTAAATAATGTATTATAATATATATACATGTATATTAATATATTAAATATAATGTATGTTAAAAATATGTATTTAATTATATGTGTTGGTGGGGGGTGCAAGAACAACTAATGGAAAATAAGACCTTCAATATAAAAGCAAAACCCTTGGGATGATTTGAAGGGAGGAAAGGGAGAAGGAAAATATTTTCTATAGAGTTATCATCTTCTTTCATCCAAGGAGGTATAATTTACTACGCTAATGATTTGATTTGAGTGAGAAATGTCCCCCATAGACTCAAATGTTTGAACACATGGTGTCTATTTGGTGGTGATGTTTTATAGAATGTTATAGAGCCTTTAGTATATGACCTTACAGGCAGAAGCACAAAACTAAAGGCACATTTTGACAATGTATTACATTGTCCTCCTTCCATTTTTCTCTCTCTGGTTTATATTAGTCAGGAATGTAATTCAGGGTTGCCTTTATCTGTTACATTGTCTGTCACTTGCTGCCAGTCCTGACAGCCATAAGTGACACTTAGATTTCTGAAATAAAGCAAAAGAAAGAAGAAAAGAATCTAGCTTCTTTATGTTCTTTAAGTTGTCTTTGGTCGTGGTGTTATATCACAGCAACAGAGGGGTGCTTATTGAATTCTATAGCCTCACTTCCATTCATGATTGGAACAGGACATGTATAGTACAGAGACTTGTATTATGAAGCATTGCTACCCTATGAAACACAGTTCATCATTGTGTAATGCTATGTGAAAACATGATTTAAAATGTGGTAGAGTATATATCACAGAGGTAAATTAGTGACTTTCATAGGTTATTTATGACAATTAAGTTATTTGTTTGAACAGAAATGCTAATTTAAAGGTAAATATCTATATTTAGAAAATGTATGCTATTCATTGGCATTAAAGTAAATCACATCATGAAAAGGACATTATTTTTGCCAAGAAAGGATTTTATTTGAACTAATATATAACATGTAGAAGAGAAAGATAAATCTGTATCACAATAGATATGTCATATAAATTGAAAGGTAAATGCTGACAAAGGAGTTAAAATTATTCAATGGAAAAAGGACAGCATCTTCAACAAATGGTGCTGGTTCAACTGGCAATCAACATGCAGAAGAATGCAAATCCATGCTTATTTCCTTGTATAAAACTCAAGTCCATGTGAATCAAAGACCTTCACACTCACACTATTAGAAGAGAAAGTGGGAAAGACTTTACTAGACATAGGAACAAGGAAAATTTTTCTAAATGAACAACAGTGGCTTATGCTCTAAGATCAAGAATCAATAAATTGGACTTCATAAAATTGCAAACCTTGTGTTGGGAAAAAGAAACTGTCAATAGGACAAAACAGCAAGAAACATATTGGGAAAGAATCTTTATCAATCCTGCATCTGATAGAACACTAATATTCAATAAATACAAAAATCTCAAGAAGTTGGATTCCAGAGAAGCAAAACAGACATTTCAAATGTATGCATGTCAGAGTATAAATATAATTTTTACCAGTATCATATGCATTTTCCACATCTTTTTACTTAACTTAATACATATGCATAGTGCTGAAGGTGAAAACCTTTCTGAGTTCACTGGGAACATAACTAGTAGTGATTGTAGTAGTAATGAAACCAGGTTATATATATTCATGTATTGTACTCTGGCTCAGTTACTATGAGGTCAAGAATCATATGAAATTTCCTATCCATTTGTATTCATTTGCTGAATCCTGGTATTGCTTGTATATGGTTGGTATATGTGGTGCTGGAGATCAAATTCAGGATGTGATGTTTATTAGGCAACAACTATGCAAATAGAGCTATAAACCCAGAATGTAAGAATGTGTATTTGTGTGTGTGTGTGTGTGTGTGTGTGTGTGTGTGTGCAGGATATCAGAATGTGTGTGTGTGTGTGTGTGTGTGTTGGAGAGAGAGAGAGAGAGAGAGAGAGAGAGAGAGAGAGAGAGAGAGAGAGAGAGAGAGAGAGAGAGAGAGATGACTAAAGAAGTACATTTGTACATGCCATGGCCCCCGAGTCTTTTATTATGTCATTGCTATGTCTTTTATTATGAGAATTAATTCTTGTCTTTTTCCAATTCAGCATCATTTGAGGCTTTTTTCTTCTTCTTCCATTTGTTTATATAATAAATCAATGCCTTGAGAGCCTCTCCTTTCATCATAGCTGATGTGTAATTTATTTGGGTTTTGTTGCTCAGGCTAGCACTTGCTGCTAGCACTCATTTTATACTCATTTACCTTTTAGTTTTGTTCTATTTTCTTTGTTACATTTCTCCTTCAATACAATAGTTTTCCACATGAAATGAAATTTGAAAGATAACATTCTGATGAAGTCATTTGACACTATTATTTTTCAGGATGACATGTGAATGTACCTTTTCATTTGGTGACATTAATTGTACACTATGAGAATAGGAGTGAATAGAGGCTTAAGGATGGCATGAGGTTCAGAGTAAGAATAAAAAGTGTGGTAACTCATAGCACCTGAAGGGAAAACTGACTGTAGGTCGATAGTTTGCTTTTTTTTTTTTTTTATTAACGACTTTATTTTGCAAAACAAAGATAAATGTAAAGATTTTAAACATTTTTTGCTTAAAATTATACATTTTTGTCAGTACTGTTTTTTCAGACATTTAAATAAATTTTACATAAAACCATGTGAATATGTTTTTTAGTCAGTACTTGATTTTTTTCAAGGGCTTGACAGTATGCATTGAAAACGTACTAGTTGCAATAAGCGTAAAGTACATGCAAAACAAAACGCAACATGGAAATAGTCAAAGTCTTCTTGTTTTGTGAACATATGTATATTTTTTGTTTTCTTTATTTCTTGGACTTCATACAGTCTGTGAGTTGTTTCTGGGGGAGTGCAAGCCTCTGGGGTTAGCATCCCACTATCAGTGACTGCATATTATGTCTGTTCTTTTGTGACTGGGTTATCTCACTCAGGATGATCTTCTCTAGATGCAGCCATTTTCTTAAGAATTTGGTTAAGTCATTGTTTCTGGTGACTGAGTAGTATTCCATTGTGTATATGTACCACAATTTTTGTATCCATTCGTTTTCTGAAGGACATCTGGGTTTCTTCCAGCGTCTGGCTATTATAAATAGAGCCGCTATGAACATTGTGGTGCATATATCTTTGTTGTGTATTAAAGTGTCTCTGGGGTATATGCCCAGAAGTGGAATAGCTGGGTCTTCAGGTAGTACTATATCCAATTTTCTGAGGTATCGCCAGACAGATTTCCAGAGTGGTTGTATTAGCTTGCAACCCCACCAACAGTGGAGAAGTGTTCCTCTTTCTCCGCAGCCTCACCAGCATCTGCTGTCATCTTAGTTTTGGATCTTGGCCAATCTGACTGGTGTGAGGTGGAATCTTAGGGTTGTTTTGATTTGCATTTCCCTGATGGCTAAGGATGTTGAGCACTTCCTCAGATGTTTTTCGGCCATTCAGTGTTCCTCAACTGAAAATGATTTGTTTAGCTCTGTACCCCATTTTTTAATAGTTTGCTTTTAAGTCAAGAGGTACATATGAAACTGTTCAAAATATTGTAAGAGAAGCCATGTAAAATTAATTGTTTAGAAGCAACCACCTGTCACCTTCTCGATAATACTCCTCACGATGTAATACATTCTTCTCTGATATGTAACAGAATTCTTGTTACCCATACCATATCCACAAATGTTAAGAATGCATATTTATGATGATAGTCTGGTTCCTGTGAAGATCACCTTTCCCCTACTCTGAGGGGCAAGAAAGATAGTATCAAGCACTTACTCCTTTCCCTCTTTTGATGTTTGCATCCACTGCAGAGAGATCTGCCATAGATAAGAATAACGATTTGTCAGGACAGAGTGCTTCCTGAAGCTGTCTATACTTGTGGGACACATCTTCTAGGTGTGATTCAGTATGTTTCTAGAGAAGAAATGATCAAAGCAGACACTTTTTTTTTCTATTTCTATTGATTCTTGAATAATGGTACTACAATCATTCAGCATGGCAAATTCTTTAATTTTTAATCCTTTATATATCTGTTAATATAAAAGATGTTCAATGACTCTAATTATTATTTTTATTTTTACTTATCTTTATTGTTGTTTTTATCTTTATATATCTTTATTCCACCGAATAAAAATATCATAGTTCCTTCATTTTGATAATATGTGATGTTTTCTTAAAAGAAACATGTTTTTTAATTTCTCTTTTTTTGAAAAAAGGTAATTTTCTCATATTCTAATTAAAATTTTCCCTGTTCCTTTCTACTTCCTCCTTCCTCCAGTCCACTTTCTTTTTGTCTCACTTTAAAATCAATGAGAATCTAAGAGATAAGAAACTAACTTGAGGAAATAAAACAGACCTGGCAACAAAACAGAAGCCAAAGAGTTCTCAAGAGCAGGAACAGGCAGACTGGAACTAGAAACAGCCTCTGAGCAGCCATTCTATGCACAAACTTATCCATGAAAGAGTTATGCAAGTAGGATGGGGCTGTTGGAAAATGTTTAGAAAGTGATAGGGAAAAATAAATAAATTAGAGTGAATGTTGATCCTCTTGATATTGCAATCCATTGGTCCCAACTTTATATATACACAAGGTGTTTTCTTTTTAATTAAATGCCACACACTTTTGGAAGAAAACATAACTAAAATCATTCACTGAAAATCAAGGAATGCTAAATAACAAAGTGTCATCTTAATGTAAAAAAAAGAGTCAGAGACCCACTTATTCACACAATTAGGAGCAAAATAAAATATTAAACAAATGATATATACAGAGAAAAGCTGATGCAGACCAACATAAGCCCAGTGCTTGCTTAGTTAGTCTCTGCAAGCTCATATGTGCCTTGCTTAGTAGATTAAGAGGGTCTTGTTATCCTGAAATCCTTTCTTGCCTGTGGTTCTTACATTCATCCTACCTCTTCCTTTATGGGTTTCCCTAAACTCTGATGGGAGAGCAAAAAATGAAACACTCAAGAGAGTGAAAACAATTCTTAACAATCAAAGAACTTCTGTGGGAATCACCAATACGGACCTCAAGATGTACTACAGAACAATAGTGATAAAAACTTTATGGTAGGTACCTGAACCTGCAGTGTTGGCTCCATACCCACTACTGAAAGACCGAGAGGCTTTCAAATCCCAAGTGCTCTGAAAAACGCAGGATCACAGTTGAGGCCACAGCATCTTGCCCATGATCCTGTGTAACTGGGACCACCAGAATCTAGGGACACAGGAAGTCCCTGCTAGTCAGTAGCATAGGTATTTTTCCCAATCTGAACATGAACCCAGAGCAGACCTGAGTCACTGGTTTTGCACTCACTCCTACAACACCTACAGGTTGCCCAACATAAAGGTGCTCTGAAACGCACAGGAGCACAGGAACACAGGATTACGGGATCACAGGATCACAGAGGAAGCTCAACTCCTAAGAGGTCGGACACACCCAGGATCACTAGAGCTCTGACAATCTCAAGATCACAGTTGAAGTCACTTTCTTTCTTAATACTTGGCTTAAGGGAACCTACAAGAATTAGGGAAACAAACCCCTGCCAAGTCAGAGGCATGGGTTTTTTCCATCTTGCATCTGTATCCAGTGAAGAACCAGGGCTCTGACTCCTCACTCACTCCTGTAATACCCAGAGAAAGCTTGATTCCCAGAAGCTCTGACACAGCCAGAATATCAGGATCACAAGATCAAAAAATCACAGGATCACAATGACAGCTGGACTCTGAAGAGTCCTAACACAACCAGGATCACAAGAGAGATAGGTTCCAGTCATCTACAACAAGGGTGGTTAGCACTAGAGATACCAGATGGCAAGTAGCAAGGGCAAGAACCTAAACAATAAAACCATTGCTACTTGGTTTCAGAACCCGTTTATCTCAACACACCAAACACTGGATACTTTAAGACACCTAAGAAGTTAGATTCACATTTAAAATCCCATCTTGTGAATATAATAGGAGAATTTAAGAAAGGTATAAAAATATCTCACTTAAAGAAATACAGGAGAACACAATTAAACAAGTTGGAACCCTTAAAAGGAAAAAAATAAATTTATTAAAGAAAAAAGAAAAAGAAAAAGAAAAAAGGAACCACAGTAGCAAAATTTAGAAAGCATTGCTGGGAGAACTTAAATAGGAATTAAATAAATGCAATGATGTACTGGGTTAATGGACCAGAAATGAAAGACTCAATATTGTTACAGAAGCCAGTTATTCTCAATAATGTGTTGATTCATGAAATCCCAATAAACAGACTGCAGTGTTTGTGAAAAAAAAGAAATATGAGAAAATACAAATAGATAAAGAAATTGAACAAAGCCATCCAGGATCTAAACATTGAAATAGAAACATTAAAGAAAACATAAAGGAACACAGCCCAAAAGATTGAAATACTAGGAAAGAGATAAGTAGTCAAGATGCAAGCATCACCAACAGAATACAAGAGATGGAAAAAAGAATCTCAGGTCTAGAAAATACCCAAGACTACATTAACACAGTGGTTAAAGAAAACACAAACAGCAAAAAAGGGTCATAACTAAAAACATTCAAGAAATCCAATTGTTGGACCTTCTTTTGGGTTTATGCACAAAACAGATGACCCAGATGACCTTCAACAGAAGAATGGATACAGAAATTGTGGTATATATAAAAAATGGAGTACTACTCAGCTATTAAAAACAATGACTTCATGAAATTCCTAGGCTTGACACTATCATCCTGAGTGAGATAAACCAGTCATAAAGGAACACTCATGGTATGCACTCATAAACTCAGAATACCCAAGAAAAAATTCACAGAGCTTATGAAGCTCAAAGAGAAGAAAGGTCAGAAGGTGGATGCCTCATTTCTTCTTAGAAGAGAGAACAAAACACTCATGGGAGGAAATACAGAGACAAATAGTGGAGCAGGGATTGGACAAAAGATCACCCAGAGACTGCCTCACATGGGGCTCCATCCCATATGCAGACACTAATGCTATGCACTATTGTTGATGCCAAGTAGTGCTTTCTGGAAGGAACCTGATATGGATGCTTCCCAAGAGGCTCTGCCAGAGCCATACTGATACAGATAAGGATGCTTGGAGCTAAACGGCAGATTGAATATGGGGACACCAATGAAGGAGTTAGAGAAAGTCTGCAAGGGTCTAAAAGGACCTGCAACCCTGTGGGAAGAACAAAATTATCAATTAACCAAACCTATCACAGCTTTTAGAGACTAAATTACCAACCAATGAATTAGCATGCAGAGACCCATGTCTCCAGATGCATATGCAGTAGAGGATAGCATTGTCTGGCATCTAAGGGAGGAGAGGTCTTTGGTCCAGTGAAGGCTCATTTTCCCAGTGTAGGGGAACACCAAGGCACTGAGATATGAGCGGTAATTTGGAGGAGAGACATCTCTTCATGAACTGAAGAAATCAGGAGGGAGATGGAAGTAGGAGGAAAGGGGATAACATGCAATTATGTAAATGTATGATAAAATGTAAATACAGAGAACATCCAGTAAAAATGATAAAATAAAATAAAATACCAATTAATAAAATAAACGAGTTCTCCCATCATACCTAAAATTAGTCACGCCATTCCCTTTACTTTTTTTCCCCTATCATTTATTTCTTAAAGTGGACCCTTATTTTTCCCTTTGCATCACATGTATTCTACTGGTCCCCTCTCTGGGAGAAAAACCTTCCTGCTGTCTCTTTTATTTTATTCTGAGCTGCAAATCTTCAGATCTGAGTTCATCACATAAAATAATACAAAAATTAACAAAGTCATAAGGGACTGTACATGCTGGGGACAACGAACTCTCTGGGAGCCCATTTTATAACCTCCAGGAAAAGATGAGTTTGGATTGTCCTCTATCTACTTGGTCTCTTCTGTCTACAGAAGATGCATTTAACAGAGGGCTTTCATGAAATGGTACCTTTGAAGTTTTAAGGAGAAGAGCCCTGGTCAGTGCTATATAACAAGCAAGGTTTATTTTAGAGCCATTGAAAAAATGTTTTTGTTTTCTTCCTAAATGAAGCAATGAAGCCATGTTAGGTTTAAAAATGAGAAGATTTTTTTTTTTTAACCTCAAATAAGAGCACTTCCATTGTTTACTTTTCTCAAGGAATTCAGCCTGTTCTAACTCTATTCTTGCCTTTTGTTGTTGTTATAGTCAAGGATAATGATTAATGGGATTGTGCACTTGAAGCATAGAACCTGTTACAGTCTATTTTAGCTCTGGTTGGGATGAACGGAGTGAAACACCACACTTGAAGAGTACAAAATGACAAAAACATGGCCAGTTTTCTCCCTCTCTGTTCATTTTTTTATAATTACAATTAATCTCTTTGAGACTTCTCTGTTAATTCATAAGGTTCTTTCGAAACAACTATGTGGAAATAGGCTCAATAGCATAGTTTTGTCTCTGTATACTTTAAACAAGTTATGTGTTAAGGCATAGGGTTTTCTCTGCATAAAACATGTCAATAATTGTGCTAATGTTCTAACTTATAGAACATTATTTATCATTAATATTAAGAGTAGGAAAATTTAATATGTACCATATAGTGACCTTCTCAGAATATTTTGAAATGCAAGATTTTAAATTCTATTCTTAATCAGAATGCATAAGACAGGGCACACTTTGGAGAAATGAGTACCCACGTTCAATAATTTTTACCCAGAATTTTTCCTTTCTAAAAGAAATGCAGGGTCAAAGATGGAGCAGAAACTGAATGAATGGCCATCCAGTGACTGGACCCATTTGGGCTCCATCTCATGGGCTGGAACCCAGCCCTGACACTAATATTGTTACAATGTTGTGCTTGCAAAAAGGAACATAATTAATTAACATTACAAAACATCCTGATATCCATACTAACTGTGAAATAACTTCATATTCTGTCTGAAATCAGAATGATTCCTAAGCTGAATTATCCCTAATATAAGTAAGGTTTGAAGACTATTTAAAGCTATTTTCATTTTAATCTTATCTTCTGTGATGGGTTTCTGTGGATAATTTATTTTGAGGCCACTTGCTTAGATTGTGAGCAAATGGGGCTCTCTAGATAAATTCTGACTACAGTCACAATAAAACTAAAGTAGCTGTCAATGCTTTGTCTAGATTTTACCTTTCACACTTTCCTTCTTGCCTCTACATTTCATTCATTCATTTTTTATCTTACAACTAGAGAAGGTAAACAGTAAATTAACAATACCAGCCAGGAAGTTAGTCCTATGCATATATTTAGCAAAATATGAACATAATTAAATCACAATCAAATGATGTATAACCTTAATGCATATATCTGAATTTACTGATGTTTCCTAAACAAGTATATCAAATTTTATTTTAGTCTATTCAATATTTTCAACATGTTTACACTTTACAAGAAACTAATACAAGTATTGCAGAATGCTTGTGTCGAAAAGCATTTCCTTTCTTTTCTGTCCTATTTTGTTGTTGTTTTTCTCATGTTATTGCATTTATTAGTCAGTCATTTTGCCAAATATAAGTACTTCTTGTTCTCACAAACAACAACAACAATAACAACAAGAGTCTACTGTTGAAGTGTGTCTCTTTTATTTCATACTTGACTGCTGGAAAAACTTTCCAGTTTGATGAATTAGAGGAGAATTTTCACCTTCGTTTGATTGCAGGAGGCCCATTCCAGTTCATTATACTTGGAGGAGGATGGGTTACCAGAACTATCGTATTGGTAGATCAATCAGTAGCAAGAGAAAACAAGAGAAAGGATAATCTATTTTTTCAGCTTTCACAAATTTACTGTAATAATGTATAAATCTATAGAAGAACAAAGCATAAAGTTTCAAATAGAACTTAAAAGAGAACCCAAGACTGATCTTCCTGTCATTTCTGTCTTACACTGTTCTTTTATCTGTGAGGTGCATATATATATATATATATATATATATATATATATATATATATATATATATATATATATATAGAGAGAGAGAGAGAGAGAGAGAGAGAGAGAGAGAGATATGTAGAAGATCTAGTAACTAGTAATTGTTGAGAAAATTACACAAATTATATCAATCCAATTTTATTATTTTCCATTTTATCATTATGTGACTGACTTTTAAACATACATGCATACAAACACATCAGTGAACCAGAATAGCTTAAGAGAAATTTCTGAGAAAAAGTTGGATTGAAATTATATAGAATTTTAGCCTAAATCCTGTGTATTTATTCAGCTTATACATATTTAGAAACAAAAATATTTCTCTCAAGATAATAACAAGTCACAATTTTATAATCTGATATGATTTCAACTAAATATATATATCTATTTTCATGTACAATGTCTTTGTGTTTCTATTTTTATTAAGATATTTTCATAAAATACATTTTGATTATGTTCCTCATCCCCAACTCCTCCCAAATTCCCTCCATCTCTTAATCTGATCAACCTTCATTTTTATGTCTTTTTCATTCCAAAAGTAAAAGTAACAATAAACAAAAACTAAAAGCACAGAAGAAAGCTCTCACCCATGTCCTAAAAATAGCAAACAAAAGGCTAATAAAAGGTAAACTGTCAGAATGAAACAAAATGTGCATTCAAAATATCATTGAATTTGTTTTGCTTTGGTCAACTACTTCTGGTGTGGCATTAGGTAAAACTGACTTTTTTTCTTTGTTATCAGGTAGCAATTGAAAATAGATTCTTAAGAGTGAAAAATTTATGGCCAGTTATGTCTCTTAATGTTTGGACCTGTCTGGCTTAAACCTCAGTAGGTCTCATACATGCAGTCATTATCACAAAGTACAAAGTTCACATGTACTTTGGTGATGCTGTATCATGAAGACATTGTTTACCTGGTGTCATTCATCTTAGGAACACATAGGAGACAGGTCCCACCATTGAGAGAGTAAATTAGACATAGTGAAGGCTTTAAGGAAGACATCTCATTTAGGACTAAATGCTTCAAAGTCTCTCATTCCCTCTGCATTGTGCAGTTGTGGGTATCTGTTTCATTTTGTATCTACCGCAGGAAGAAACCTTGATGACTTGAGTTTCCTGAGGAATCGATGTCTTGTTGTCTTTCTTTATGAGAATAATATACTATGTCTTTTCTTATGGGCATTACATACTTAGTCTCATGTATTGGCCACTTAATCAGTGTCAAGTATGTGTCCAATCTCATGAAGTGAACTTGAAGATCAGTCAAAAAGTGATTGATTTTACACTTTATATCTGTGCTACTATTTCACAGGCATATCTTGGAGGCAGATTGCTAGTTCACAATGTGGGGCTTTAGGTAATAGTGATGATGATGTTACTGTTCCTACCATGCAGAGTATCGCCCAGTGGAATAAATGTTAGTCAGTAGGGTGTGAGGCTCCAGCTTGCCTTCTCTGTGTCTTATGAACTAAATAAGTGTTTTCTTCATGAAAGAAAGCTTACCGTCAGATTATGAAGGACAACCAATAACCACAGCTATTAGAACTCACCTAGTGGAATTCCTTTTGGATCCTGGATTAGGCACAAACCATACCCAAAGACTGGTTTTACAAAGAGATCCAAAATTAATCTGGAAAGAAAATTTTAAAGTGGGTATTTTCTGATTCTGGCAGAAAAGAATAGCAAAAGGTGATCTTGCAGGTGTAACTTTTAAGAAGAGAGAAGGGGGGGGTCTAACTTTTTAGCAAGGGCCAGGATGCAGTGTTATATTTTGATTGAGCATGTTAATTAAGTGTATCAAATGGGCCTTTGGATTGCTGGATTTCAATACTTTGATAGCTGGATCTTGGTAGTTAGCCTTGGAAGAATGTACTGGACAAACAATGGAATAGACCTTGGTGGGTAGCTGTACAGGCTGGGTTGTGTTAACTTGATAAAAGCTGGAGTTATCACAAAGAAAGGAGCCTCACTTGAGATAATGCCTTTATGAGATCTAGCTGTAAGGCATTTTCTCAACTAGTGATCAAGGGGGGAGGGCCCAGCCCATTGTGGGTGGTGCCATACCTGGGCTGGTAGACCTGAGTTCTATAAGAGAGCAAGCTGAGCAAGCCAGGGAAAATAAGCCAGTAACATCCCGCCATGGGCTCTGCATCAGCTCCTGCTTCCTGACCTGCTTGAGTTCCAGTTCTGACTTCCTTTGGTGATAAACAGCAATGTGTAAGCTGAATAAACGTTTTGCTCCCCAACTTGCTTCTTGGTCATGATATTTTGTGCAGGAATAGAAACCCTGACTAAAACAATAACTTTAAGAATATAAACTACAATAGAACAGACATAATGTGCAGTCACTGATAGTGGGATGCTAACCCCAGAGGCTCAGACTGCCCCAGAAACAGCTCACAGACTGTGTGAAGTTCAAGAAAAAAAAAAAAAAAAGAAAAGAAAACCAAACAACAACAACAAAAAAAAAAAGTCATGCTAAATCCTTACACACCAAGAACACATTGACTAATTCTGGGTTACACCCTGTTTTACATGAACTTTTTGCTCATTGTAAATAGTAAGACCTTAATGCAGAGTATCAAACCTTTAAAAAAAAAAAAAGGAAAAAAAAAGTTAAGCACTGACACAATTGTATTTGTATACATTTATGCAAAAATGTTTAAATTTTTTTCTTTTACCTTTGTTTTTAAAATAAAGTAAAAAAAAAAAAAAACAGGCATAGAACTTATTTTTCTGAAAATGAAAGGTAACACACACATCAAGGGTGCATATCATAAAGAGCTGGAAACTTATATATGCCTATCCTGTACTTACATTGAATTAGAAATGTATCTAAAGGTTTTAATTTACCCTTTTACTCCATTTTTAAAATTTTTGCTTTATGGTTTTGTTATCTAATTTTATTCTGAGATTATAATTACATCATTCCTTTCTTTTCATTACTCTGTGTAAACACTTTTTACATTCTCCTACTTTTTTCCATGACTTAATTTTTTTTAACTTTTCCATACTTATATATGATATGTTGTGTGTGTGTGCTCTTAAATACATAAGCATAGACATCTGAAAAAAAAAAAAGAATATAATCTGAAAACTTTTAACAAGGTAGAGAGAATGAGGAAGAAGGACAAAGCTTGCCAGAGTCATGCTGTCTAGAGTCTTTTCAATAACAATAGCCTGTGATGTTTTATTTTGTTTCCTGGGACCTCTTTAGCCAGTGAATCTCCTAGATGGAACCAGTTCCTGGCAGTATCGGTTTTATTTGCTGGCATAAGATATTTTGTTGGGGCTTTGTCTCCTACATTAGCTGATGACTCCATGTAGGTTACTTTTTAAAAAATGTAGTTCCTGTGTAACAAAAATATACCTAAGGAGACAGAATGCTCACATCTAATCACCCCAGATAGGAAACCCATGATAGTCTAAAGGGTAGATACCACTTGAGAGGTCCACAAACCTTAAGAATAAATTTTTTCAATTCCCTGGGAAGTAACCTAGGTTCCTCAGGGGAAGCTAATGACAATGTGCCATTGATCACAGACAACCTTGACTCAGGATAAGTGTGGAGTCCAGTCCTGGGACACTGAGCTGGATGTGATAACAAAGGTGAAACTGAGCTGGTTTCCAAAATTCTTCAAGGTGTCACCAAACATAAGGAATCTTAGTTGCCAATCAAAATTTTACCAATGTCCCTGGTTTGCCCCTACCAATCATATTAGATCTTACCTAATCCTCCTGGAAAATTCCCCTAACTCTGCATCAAAGGGGCCTTATGATCTCCTTGATTGGTCTTCATTTTGTTGAATAGTTGACATTGGCATGCTTGTGATTTCTAGGGAAAAAAAGGTCTTTTGCCTTTGCATACTATTTGGGTCTGGCGTTTTCCTTCAGTAAGTCTTGGACCCTAACACACTGAACTTGGTAAAACTATGTGTTTTTTAGTGTAACTTACAGAAATGTAGGTGAGGGATTTCTTACAGTAGCAGAAATGACTCAAAGCCAGTTATACAAAGCCCAGCACCGCACAGGAGACAGGAACACAGCTGGGAACTTGGTGCACAGTGAATAACCTACAGGCAGTTGTGGAGTTAGTTCCTTTCCCAGGTGCCTTAGCTGATATCAACCCATTCCAGCTAACTTACCTGGTTTGTGCTTTCCTCAGACGGCTGGTCTTCTCTCAGTGTCTTTTCATTTTTCATATTAAGAATCATTTAGGCAGCTCCTCTTCCTTTAGTTTGACATGTCCCTCAGTTTTTAGGGTTTTCAGTTTTAGTTGAGAGGAGGCAAGAGGAGGTGGTTTGTTCAGTTTCATGGACATCCTAAGGCTATTTTGAGTTGTCTTGCATGCCTGCTAAAGGAACATTCCCTTCCTGATAGACTTGTCATTCCCTGATGAAGCTATTAGAAAATAGTAGTTTGAGGAATCTTCTAGTATATACTGGCATACAGTTTTTCAAATGGCCTGTTCTATTTTGCTTTCCCTCTCCATGTTCCGGGTTTTACCTTTGTTCTCTCTATTTACATTGCACTCTCTATTTCATCCTTCTATGCTAAGTTTCCCATTATACATTGTTATGGTTATGAAACCATAAATTTATTTTTTTATTTGTTATTTTTCTTTTTTTAAACTTTATTTTTAAAAACATAGATAAAAGAAAAAAAATTAAACAGTTTTGCATAAATGTATACAAATACAATTGTGTCAGTGCTTGTTTTTTTTTTTTTTTTTTTTTACTTTTTTTTTAAGGTTTGATACTCTGCATTAAGGTCTTACTAGTTACAATGAGCAAAATGTACATGTAAAACAGGGTGTAACCCGGAATTAGTCAACGTTTTCTTGGTGTGTAAGGATTGAGCATGACTTTTTGTTTGTTTGTTTGTTTGTTTTGTTTTGTTTTGTTTTTTTCTTGAACTTCACACAGTCTGTGAGTTGTTTCTGGGGCAGTCCGAGCCTCTGGGGTTAGCATCCCACTATCAGTGACTTCATATTTTTATTTTTTTAAATTATAAAAAATACATTGTTTTATTTTTTTTCATTTTAACTTAGTCTCCACGACTTTGACATAAGAACACATTGCATCTTGATCATATTTACCTATTTTCCCATTCAAACACCCTCCACTTTGCCTTCAAGACATATTCCCTTTCCAACTTAATTCCCTTTCATTTTGTGAAATGCTAAATTCAATTAGTGATGCATATAAGTATGATGGGATTCAGCTGACCAGGAGAGCAGGGCTATTCTACCAGAGGTCATACTGTAAAGCAGTGTTTTTCTCTAATACAAATGTTATCAATTGTATGGCTTCTTAGCTAATGGTATAGCCTTAAGGTAGCTCTTTTATTGATGTTGGAATGTTAACTAGATTGATACAGTGCAGTTAATGTATAGGTGATCACTGCTGTTATAAATTCATAAGTGAAATAATCAAGTCAAGCAAATAAGACAACATTTTACAGCACTCCTCTAAATCATCTGTTTCTTTCATTATATCTGCCTAATCTTTCGAAATTTTCCTAAACCTTGGAGAATCAAAGGCTACAGCTGACTATGTCTGAGTATTCAAAGTCATTAATGTATGGCATGCTTATCTTTCTTTGTGTATGCATGAATCATTGTCCATTTACAAAGAAACTTCTCTAACCAAGATTGAAAGTCGTACAAATCTATGGATGTTAAATATTTAGAAGGCAGAGTAATAACTTGACATTTAACAGGACAGTTTTACACTACAAATTTTGACCAATAAAACCATGAGTTACAGTATGGCAGGGTAACACTAAAAGGTATGAATTTCTTTATATGCTCAAGACCTCCAATCCTCTCAGTAATCAGTTTTTCCCTTAATGGTCATACTACTAATGCTTAGTGGGAACAGATTGCCTGCCAAATCCCCATTATACCACTGCAGTTGCTGTGCTAAGTATTCTAAATATGTTGCATTATATATGATACATGTCAATCTATCATTACCTGGCCATTGGAGTAGATACTATTTACCCAAATGATACTACTTCAAACTGATCCCAAATCCTTCTTTAATTTCATTTTCTTTTATTTTGTGAATTTGCATGTAGCAATTTTCTTGCTAGCATATCTATTCATACCTAAGACCCTTCTGTCCTAGGACTTATTCAATAATTTATACCTTTTCGTTTTATTGTGTTTTAAAATTATGGTACTCAGCAGGGATATGCTAGAATCTTTTAAATGATTAATAAAGGGTTTTTCATCAAGCAATTGTCTGTTAGCACACCAGTTTTATCTTAACTATGCACGCTGGAGTAATATAGGCCCAAGCACTGTTCTCAGCATTAGATTCAAGTTTTAGCTAGTATATCCTTGTTTTGTCTTTTTCTTTGTCACCTCTTTTCTTCCATCAAAATCAGTAATACTGTTTTCTTTTAGGAGCTTAAAATGCATACATGAAAGAATAAGACCCTTTACATAAAATGTCTTTTTTAATATAACTAGCAATGTAGAAAATTCTTTACAAGCTGGTGTAAGCAAGTCAACTCTACATGATCTTCTTAGTTTAATCTTGATAAATTCATTCTTACCTATATTTCCATGAGAATATATATTTTATATAAATTTGTTTTATGTGTTGAAGATTTCTATCATCAAACATTTCATAAATATTCAGCAACCTGCTTCAAATATATAAAATAGAAATAATGTTCTTATGTGAATATCACTATTATTTGTGTACTAGCAAATTATAAATGGAATTTTGCTGAAAAAACACATTTGTTTGCTTTAAATGTTTTTTTTTTTTTGTATTTTAGTTACATTTATTCTTTTTATTTCTCCCTCCAAACCTCTTTCTGTTTTAAATTGTGAGTTTTTCTTTAGTTGTTATACACGCCAAGTATGTGTCTGCATGTGTTCCTAAGTATGTAGCTATACCTCTTTAACCTGTATAATACTACTTTCATGTTTGTTTTCATGGCTAACAGTTTGGTATTGGAAAATGAATTAAGGTACCATTCTCTGGGAAAGATGATTTCTTCAGCTCTCAGCATCTCTTTTGTTATCTGTAGCTCATTGTGTTGTATTAAGTTGTCTCACTGGCTTCCACATTAGGATGCCCATTCCTATTCTTGTTCAGGTCATGTTTATATGCAGTTTTTGCCTTTCCTTAAGGAAACTTCTCTTTGTAACAGAAGGATCTACTTACAGAAGTTCACAACCAAATAAATACAGTATTGTGGAGTCCTGTGTATAATAAGCCCTATCTACAACATATTCTCAGATCTAAGATCCATAGATTATTGCAGGAGATGTGAGGAAAAACTTTGTAAATTTCACAGTAAAGGAAATATCTGTGAAATTGTCTTAGAATGGTCAGATATAACGCCCATGAATTGTCCACAATATGGCTACCTAAATATACTATTTTTCACTGTTATTTTAAAGCATTTTGAAATGTTTAGAATACAGTTTTATTTCTACTTTTTCTTCAGACACTATGTATTGTTAATTAATAAATAAGGTATTATTTCAATTTTCTCTTTTTTATGCGAATGCAGTCAATTCTCTTCATTAAAGTACTATTGCAAGAATTACATAATTTACTCAGATAAGGACAGTTTGTGGTGAGTAGATATAAACAGTTATAATTTTATAGACCAATATTAATAATAATGTCTTAACTTATGTATTATTATGTTTTGATACTAAAATTACCATTTGAAACACAGCTAGGCATAGTTGTTTCTACATAAGTCTTTCACTTAAGCAGAGTAAGGTTTTGTTTATAACTTTTATATTCAATTATAATTTTAGTTTTTCTGTGACATTCTGTTGGAATCTCTCCAAAAGAAAAATGTTGGCTAAGGTTTTTTGTAAATATGCTTTATGCAGAATTAAAGTCATAAAAGAAAGATTTGATTTCCAGGTATAGAGTCACAGACTTATAATTTCATCCTGTAAGAAATAGAAAAAAATTAATGAAAGTTCATATAATATATTGTGATAATGGTTTCTCTTCTTCATCTCCTTCAAGATCTCTCACACAGAGACACATCTTGTTAAGACAAAGAATCAGAAAATGCCAAAGATTGCAAAACTTAAAAAAATAAAGCATTTAAAATCCCAGTCTTTTTTTTCTAACAAAATCATTAAAAAAAAAAAAAAAAACAAATATATGCACAGATTTTTAAAAGCTCTTTGGCATTAAAGTATATAAATATATTTTTGTCAGTACTTATTTTTTTCTATTTTTTATTTTTAACAACCTTATTTTAAAGAAGAAAGATGAATGTACAGATTTTAAGCATTTTTTGTATAAAAGTATATAATACATTTGTGTCAATACTTTTTTTTTTTAAAGGTTTGATAGTGTGATCAAGATCCCACCAGTTACAATGAGCAAAAAGTACATGTAAAACAAGATGCAGCCTGGAAATAGTCAAAGTTTTCTTGGTGTGTAAAGATTTTTTTTTTCAACAATGAGCAGACAGTACATGTAATACAGAGTCCAACACAGAATTTGTCAATGTATTCTTGGAGGGTAAGGATTGAGCATGACTATTTTTTTGTTGTTTTGTTTTCTTATTTTCTTGGACTTCATACAGTTTGTGAGTTGTTTCTGGGGCAGTGGAAGCCTCTGGAATTAGCTTCTCACTATCAGTGACTGCATATTATGTCTGTTCTTTTGTGACTGGGTTATCTCACTCAGGATGATATTTTCTAGATGCAGCCATTTTCTTGAGAATTTGGTTAAGTCACTGTGTAAATGTACCACAATTTTTGTATCCATTCATCTTCTGAAAGACATCTGAGTTCTTTCCATCTTCGGGCTATTATAAATAGAGCTGCTAAGAACATTGTGTTGCCTATATCTTTGTTGTGTACTAAGGTGTCTCTGGGGTATATGCCCAGAAGTGGAATAGCTGGGTCTTCAGGTGGTACTATATCCAATTTTCTGAGGTATCGCCAGACAGATTTCCAGAGTGGTTGTATTAGCTTGCAACACCACCAACAGTGGAGAAGTGTTCCTCTTTCTCCGCAGCCTTGCCAGCATCTGTTGTCATCTGAGTTTTGGATCTTGGCCAATCTGACTGGTGTGAGGTGGAGTCTCAGGGTTCTTTTGATTTGCATTTCACTGATGGCTAAGGATGTCGAGCACTTCCTCAGATGTTTCTCAGCCATTAGATATTCTTCAGCTGAGAATGTTTTGTTTAGCTCTGTACCCCATTTTTAATGGGGTTGTTTGATTCTTTGGTGTCTACCTTTATGAGTTCTTTGTATACCTTGGATATTAGGCCTCTATCTGATGTGGAGTTGGTAAAGATCTTTTCCCATTGTGTTGGCTGCCATTTTGTTTTCTTGACAATGTCCTTAGCCTTACAGAAACTTTGCAATCTCATTAAGTCCCATTTGTTAATCTTTGACCTTAGAGCTTGAGCCCTTGGTGTTGTGTTCAGAAAATTTTCTCCTGTGCCTATGTGTTCTAAGGTTTTCCCTACTTTCTCATCTAATAGTTTCAGTGTATCTGGTTTAATGTGGAGATCTTTGATCCACTTACACTTGAGCTTTGTACAAGGAGATAAGAAAGGGTCTATTTTCATTCTTTGGCATGCTGAGTGCCAGTTGGACCAGCACAATTTGTTGAATAGGCTGTCCTTTTTCCATTGAGTGTTTACGGCTTTTTTGTCAAAAATCAGGTGACCATATACCTTTCCTTTCTGATTCTGTTAATTTGTATACTCTCTCTTTTCCCTCTAGTTAGTCTGGCTAGAGGTTTATCAATCTTGTTGGTTTTCTCAAAGAACCAACTCTTAGTTTTGTTGATTTTTTTCAGTGGTTTTTTTTGTTTCTATTTGGTCTATTTATGACCTAATTTTGATTATTTCTTGCCATCTACTCTTCTTGGGTATATCTGTTTCATTTTGTTCTAGGGCTTTTAGCTGTGCTGTCAGGTTGTTGATGTAAGCTCTCTCCAGTTTTTTGGATGCACTTAGGGCTATGAGTTTTCCTCTCAGTACTGCTTACATTGCATCCCATAGGTTTGGGTATGTTGTGTTTTCATTTTCGTTGAATTCTAGAAAATCCTTAATTTCTTTCTTTATTTCTTCTTTGACCCTGCTATTCTTTAATAGCACATTGTATGGTTTCCATGTGTATGTGGGCTTTTTGTTGTCTTTGTTGTTGTTAAAGACCACCCATAGACCATGGTGATCTGAGAGGATGCATGGGAGTATTTCAATCTTCTTATATCGATTGAGGCTCGTTCTGTGTCCAATTATGTGGTCAATTTTCGAGAATGTGCCATGGGGTGATGAGAAGAAAGTGTATTCTTTTACTTTAGGATAATATGTTCTAGAGATATCTGTTAATTCTAGTTGGTTCAAAGTCTCTGCTAGTTTTGCAATGTCTTTGTTCAATTTCTGTTTCCATGATCTGTCCATTGGTGAGAGTGTGGTATTAAAGTCTCCCACTATTATTTTGTGGTGTGAAATGTATGTATTGAGCTTTAGTAGGGTTTCTTTTATGAATGTGGGTGCTTTTTTATTTGAAGCATATATGTTAAGGATTGAGAGTTCCTCCTGACAGATTTCCCCTGTATGAGTAAAAAGTGTCCTTCCTTATATTTTTTGATAACTTTTGGTTGGAAATTTACTTTATTCGATATTAGAATAGCCACTCCAGCTTGCTTCTTGGGACTGTTTGCTTGGAAGTTTTTTTTTTTTTCCCACCTTTTTACTCTGAGATAGTGTCTGTCTTTGTCTCTGAGATGAGTTTCCTGTATACAGCAAAATGCTGTATTTTGTTTATGTATCCAGTCTGATAGCCTATATGTCTTTATTGGGGAGTTTAGTTCATTTAAGTTAAGAGATATCAAGGACTAGTGGTTTCTGTTTCCTGCCATTATTGCTTTTTTGGGTTGAGTTGTGTCTGTGTTTTTTTCTTCTTTTAGTTTTCTTGTTTAGGAGTTTTCTTGTTTTTACTAGGCTGTAGTTCCCCTCATTTTATTGGGTTTTCCACCTCTAATTAGTTGTAGTGCTGGGTTTGTGGTCAGATATTGTGTAAATTTAGATTTGTCTTGAAATATCTTCATCTCTACATCTATGGTTATTGATAGTTTTGCTGGGTATAGCAGCTTGGGCTGGCACTTGTGTTCTCTTAGGGTGTACATGATGTCTGTCCAGGCTCTTCTAACTTTCATAGTCTCCATTGGGAAATCGGTGTGATTCTGATTGGTCTGCCTTTATATGTTACCTGACTTTTTTCCCTTACTACTTTTAGTATTCTTTCTTTGTTTTGGGCATTTGGTGTTTTGAAAATTATGTGTCGGGAGGTATTTCTTTTCTGGTCCAACCTATTTGAAGTTCTGAAGGCTTCTTTTATGCTTCTGGTCATCTCATTCTTGAGGGTAGGGAAGTTTTATTCTACGATTTTGTTGAAGATATTTACTGTGCCTCTTAGTTGATATTCTTCTCACACTTCTATTCCTATTATCCTTAGGTTCGGTCTTCTCATTGTGTCCTAAATTTCCTGGACATTTTGAGTTAGGAGCTTTTTGTTTTTTGCATCTTCTCTGGCTGTTTTGTCTATATTTACAATGTTGTCTTCTGCCCCCAAGATTCTCTCTTCCATCTCTTGTAGTCTATTGGAAACGCTTGCTTCTGTGACTCCTGATTTCTTTTTTAGGTGTTCTACCTCTGGAGTTATCTCTTTTAGTGTTTTTTTTTTTTTTTTTATTGTGTCAATTTTCGTTTTAAATTCCCTTTTCCATTCCTTCATCTCTTTGTTTCTGTTTTCCTCTAGTTCTTTGAGTTCTTTGAGTGTTTTTCTTGTTTCCTCTTTAAAAGCTTCTGAATCTTTTTGCTTTTCTTCCAGTTCTTGTTTAAGTATCTCTATCAGCATCTTGAGGTATTATTTCAGGTCTGTGTCTTCTTTTTCTGGAGTTTTTGGCATTCCAATGTTTGCTGTTATGGGAGAGCTGGGTTCTAGTATTGTCAGGTTGTCTTGGTTTCCTTGGGATATACTCTTTTGCTTTCCTCTTGCCATCTTGTTGTCAGTGATATGTTCTTGCCTTTCCCTTGTATCTGGTATGTGTCCCTGGACCTCCACTGGTCCAGGTGTCAGATTGGCCAAGCCCTGTTCTGCGCCCTGAAATCGCCCTAAAATTCCAGTCTTGGCAAGCAGAAAACAAAACAAAACAAAACAAAACAAAAACAAAACAACAAAAAACACTGATTTCACTTGTCTTGGAGATCTACTATTGGGAATGTGTCCTAACTATTGAGGCTATACTTTAAAACAAACAAAACATAAAACTATTTTTTACATTGTAATTATTTGTCAACTGGAGATCGGGTTTTAGTTATCAGAAGCTCCTCTCTACTTCTCCCTCTCAGTCCCCATCTTGCTTGACAGGCCTTTTGCTTGATGCTCCAGACTCTGAGTTCCTCTGTGTGTCAGTGCATTTTTTTTGTCCTGGAAGACACTAATGCCTTGGTACCATTCATTCTCTCCTGCTTTTCCAATCTTTGGAGCTCCTCTTCCTGACATCTCCCCGAGCCAGTATAATCTAGTTTGATAGCCATATCCCGTTTAGGATGGGGTAAATTACAACATCTTTTACTTTCTATACATTCTCCAATCATGGCTTGCTCTCTCTATGGATACAAGAGAATGAAACAAAACATTTGTATATTCAAGTACTGCCTATATTATATAAGGTTACCTTGTCTCAAAACAAAACAAACAGATGTTAAAAAGTTACACATGTATTATATAATAAATTGTTTCCTTTGATCAATCAAGAACACCCCATAATTTTCACTTTCATTGCTGTTTATACATCTCTACTATTGTTTTGCAGGGGGTAATTCATGCTTGTCTTTGACCAGAAAATGATATGTCTACTCTTAATCTTTTTCTTGGTCCTAATTCACTTTTATTTTCATTTTTATTTTAGTCTTCTTGTTGCTCTAACTATAGATCTCATCATATGTTTCTAAAATCTAATCAATATATCGGTTTCTTTTTAATAATTTTTAAATATGCCACATGCAGAAAACCTTTGCATTAAGTACACAAATAAAATTGACTCAAGGAACACTAAATAAAAATTAAATCTTCTGCTTGCCATATTTTGTTTTACTCACAGTAATCAATGTCATCTATGTTTATAGCGTTTAGAACTTTTCTTGCTGTGCATAATACATCCCACTCTCTCTTTATCGCAACTTACGAACTCGAACATGGACTATATTATATTAAGTACTCTATAGCTATGCGCCTTCTATTTTAAATGACCATCTCCAAGGATGGTTCTCAGATGTCCTTGTCCTTTAACTGAGAGTAAAGTGGAAATGAACAGACTTTCTATTTCTATCTCTCTCCCTTTCTATTTTCCAGCTCTAACTTGTGGAAGATGAAGATGGAATGAATTAGGCTGGCACTTAGAGCTCTGAAGAATAATATTTTAGTAGGTGAAATGCCACCATCAGTGTGTGAGCCACTAGCCTATGAAGTTGGGGAAGTCAAAATATTAGAAGACAAGGTAATATCAATGACCCAAAGAGAAAATTTTCTCAATCTAATATCCTTAAAAATTAAGAACTATACTTTTATATTTCATTTTTTACCACTAATTTAAAGAGGGGGGAAAGTACTTCTTATCCCTGCTTTCCAGAGCTTTCTCAAAGGAAATGTGTAGCAATAAAGAACTTCTCATCAGCTGTGTCAGTTCACAGCCAGAGAATTAACCTGGTCCCCAGGAATGAGATTAAAAAGAGAACACATACTGACAAAAATGTATAATTTTAAGCAAAAAAGGTTTAAAATCTGTACATTTGTCTTTGTTTTGTAAAATAAAGTTGTTTAAAAAAAAGAGAACACATTAATTTTTGTCATGACTTCTTCCTTGTCTATACACTTTGCTAAGAAGTCAAGATACCTAAGAGTAAGTTACAGTTTTTATCCTCCCCAAAATATGAAGTACTTGTACAGACTTACAAACTCATCTTGGGTTTATTATTTTTATTATAGGGTAACATTATATTTTTTTATTACATGTTACTTTATGTTCTGTTTCCTTTGTGGTTTTTCTCTTTTGCTCTTTTACACAATTTATTGAGGAAAATATATACATTAATTATCAATCTGGTTTTTCTAAACCTTTCACTGCATTTGTCTTTGTTTTAATCATCTACCTAATAGATATTTTTCTATTTGTCAATTATTTAATTATTTACATACAGGTTGCTGAAAATTAAATTTATATTTTATAAAATTAAAATTATTGTTATTTAATAAAAATACTTGCTCTCAAAGGCTTTCATAGCTTCTAAAAATTCTGCTAAGTACCAGAAGACTATTAGTGTATAACTTTAATCCCAGTACTTAGAAGCAGATCTCTGAGTTCCAGGTCACTCCAGTCTACAGAGTGAGTTCCAGTGTAGCCAGGGCTACACAGAGAACCATGTCCTGAAAACAAGTAAAACCAGAATAAAATAAAAAAGAAAGAAAGAAAGTGGAAAAACAGAAAAAAACAAAAATCTTTCAAAAAAAAAAAAAAAAACCTCAAAAATTTTCCAATAATATGATGGTATACATTGGCTTAAAATAATTCTAACACTTATGCCACCATATTAGAGAAATTAGTTATCTTTTAAAATATATTTTCACATATGCATAAAATAGCTGATCCATGGATATGAATTGATTATTAATGAAACATAATTTGTAATGTTTTTAAGGATTTTCAAGGCATTGTGATATTTTAAATTAAAATGTAATTTTAGCAAATTCCAGTAACTGTAAAGTTTATGAACTGCCTGGTCATATGATTAACTGGAAAGGGAAGTCACTGAGTAATTGAAGCAAGTTATTTTAGAGCACAACATGCATGAATTATTTTCTTACAATGATACTTGGAGCATAGCCTATAGTTAAAGGTATACTTAAATTTATTTGTAGAATTATAACTTGTGTTTCATTAACATCAAGTTTTTAAATGATTTAGTGGGGACCTAATCACAATAAATGTAGCTCACTTTCTGGGAACTAATATTACATTGTTCACTGAACACATTACAGACTTTCCTATATTAGATGAAGTAACACCGGTATTTTACCTTATATTTCTTACTTAAATGAGATACTTAAATCATAAAATAAAATGTAATAAAAATTTTATGATAACTAACCCATATGCCACACATTATTTTAGGTATGACCAAGAAAGAATAATGGATGAAATATTGTTTTGACCTCCAAGAAAGGGACTGAGAGTCTTGCAGGAGATAAACTCACATAAGTGACTACAGCAGAAGAGCCTGTGATAAATAGTGTAATAGAATCTCATATGAAAAATGACTTTTTTCCTCAAACTCTCAAACACAGGGAAAGCAAGGAAGGAAAATTTATTTCATCCTGACAGGAGACCCAGATTTTACCCAAGAACAAAGTTAAGTGCCAAGTCTGACTCTAAACTGCAACTAAGCGAATATGGAAGAAACAAGCAAGAGTGAGCATTCTGATGAACAGAACCAACCAGAAAGGAAGTTGAGCAAGCTCAAGTCTTAAGAGAAATTTGTTGTAAAAGCATTTCTCGGGATTTAATAAGGTCTCAAATTAAAGACTCGTGGGTCAACATGTCAATAATTTATTATCTCGAGTGGTTTGAATATTTTTCTTTTTTCTTTTATTTCATTCATTGGTTATTCTATTTACTTACATTTCAAATGTTTTCCCCCCTTCCCAGTTTCCCTGTTAATGAAACCCCTATTCCCATATCCCCTATCTTTGCTTCTACTAGGATGTTCCTCCAGTCCCCCACTGATACCCTGCTTCACTGCCCTAGCATTTCTCTCCTCTGGGGCATCAAGGCATCACAGGACCAAGGGCCTCCTCCCTTTCCCATTAATGCCAGATAAGGCCATCCTCTGCAACATACGCAGCTTGAGACATGGGTCCCTCCATGTGTACTGTCATTCTTCCTTTGAGGTTGCAAACCCCTTCGGGTCCTTCAGTCCTTCCTCTAACTCCTTCCCTGTTGGGGTCCCAGTGCTCAGTCCAATGGTTGACTGTGAGCATCTGTATCTGGATTTGTCAGGTCTGGCATAGCCTCTGAAGAGACACTTATATCAGGCTCCTGCTAGTAAGCATTTCTTGGCATAAGCAATATTGTCCAAATGTGGAGTCTGCAGATGGGATGGATGCCCAGGTAGGGCAGTCTCTGGATGGCCTTTCTTTCAGTCTCTTCTCCACTCTTTGCTCTGTCAGGAGCAATTCTGGTTAATATTTTTGAGATGAGAGTGTGGCTTCATCCATCACCCACGGGCCGAGCCTAACCTCTGGATATGGTCTCTACAGGCTTTCTTTCCCCCTCTCCCACCCTTTGTTGGGTGTTTCAGCTAATGTAATCCTTGTTGGGTCCTGGAAGCCTCTTGCTTTCCTGGAATCTGGAACTTTCTGGTGGTTAGCCCCGGTTCCCTGTCCCCCACTGCTGCAAATCTCTGTTCAGGAGACTCTGAGGGCTATATACTGGATTTTATATATAAAGTATAGTCACTGATTTTTAAAATTATCCAGATGTTTTCACTCAATGGATATAAAACTCTGTTAGTGTTGAATATTAAATAGATCTGTTACTTTAAAAGGAAATGTGGCCAAGGCTCTTTAACTGAGAGGGAAGCAATGTTGGGGTTAGATATTGAGGGAAAAACTAAAGGTACAAAATTGTCTCAAGTGTGGGATATGATTATACTGGAAAGACATATTAGATCTCTAGGCAGTGCTGAGTTCCTATTTGCAGTCTGTGCTCATGAATTTTAAGTGAAACCAGTAGGGAGGAAAATCAAACTTTGCCTTGGGTTTGATTTTGCTCTGTCAGAGACGATTTTATTTCATTTATCTAATGCTTCCACAGGAGAGAGTAAGGCAAAATGCCCCTATTCGAGAACATATTCAACATGATATGTTCACTCACAGATTAAATAAGCAAATTTGTATACTAAGATTTTATATCTTAAATTATATTTCCTATGAAAAATAATCTTTACAACTTTTATGGTCATTACATGCCCCATAGCTAAGGATTAAATTCAGAGCCTATTAAATATGAATTTTACATGCAAAATTATGTTTTGTGATTCATAATTATGAACTTTAATTTCTTGATTTAAATATGGATATGTAAGTTACAACTTTAATACGTGAGAAGCCTTGAGAGAGCTGTAACCTTGTTGGCATGATTACTCTGCTGTTGTTATAAAATTGTTCTTTTCAGAAAGAGAAGGCTAAAAATTGTTTACATTTCAGTAACACTACAAATAAAGTCATTTCAAGAAAGCTTACAATAAAAAAATGATGTGATGAATGCATAATTTTGTCCTCCAGTGCCAACTCTGTTAAATAGAAACATGCTTCCCAGTTACTCTCTTCCCAGTGATTCCAAAGTAGAAATAGCCTAACATGTCTATGAATGAAAGGAAGTTGGCCTTGCTGTGAAGGACACAGTATTCTAAGTTGGGAACAGAAGCACAGGTAAATTCCTGTCATTTTGTGTTCCATATTTAATCTGCTTCCAAGTTTGCTGATACCTTATTGTGAACAGTGGAGTCATGTGAGCCCCCGGGACTGACTGTGAGCCAACAGAGGACAGAGCAACACAGCATATCTACTCCCATGCTTCTTCATCAGGATCCTTATTAATGTCAACATGTGTGAATATTTTGTTTTGTTTTGTGTTGTTTTAATTGTCTTGGATCACTGTCTTGTTACCTACAAACCCCTCCAGCAGACTATTTAGGAGCTACTACTCTTGCATTCCAATTTCTGATTACCTTTGAAAATCATGATTGATTGTATTTTTCATCGGATATATTCATTGCTCACAATATTTACATTTCTAATGATATTTGCAGATAAGTATATCATTCATTTGACCAGTTTTCTCATGTTTCTTTTTTTACATTTCTATACATTCCCAACTTCACTTATATTCATTATATATGTACAAAATGTTAATCCAGCAACATGACTGCTCTCTCAGATACCACATTCAAAGACTCTAGGTCTGTATGGACAGAATGCAGAGGTACCTGGTATTACAGGATGATTTGCCTGGAATTTGGACCTGTCCTTACTACTCACTTTGAATCCCTAACAATGAAGGTAAAGTTAGTTTGTAGAAGGAAGCAGTCATGTTTGAAATTGATGTCCAACTGACAGGCAAACTGTGATGAATCAGAGAAAGATTTACCAGATTGAATCAGGGGTAGGATATACCCAACTCACAAAAGAACAGCAAGAGAAAAAGAGGCTACTTAAGAGCAGCAAGATAGAGAAAAGTGGTATGTATGTTGTGTATGTTGTCTGTGTATAGCAGTTCGACAGGGTGGATTTACAGACAGGTTGCAGAGAGCACAATCTAGGCAAAGGTAATGACAAAATGAGCCAGATAATAAGAAGGAATCAAAAGATTAGAAAAGTGGAGGGGGTTGGGGGATGGGAACAGTGTAGGGAAAGGGGATAATATTTCAAATGTAAATAAAGAGAGTATGAAGAAGAAAAGAAGAAGGAGAAGGAGAAGGAGAAGGAGAAAAAGGAGAAGGAGAAGGAGAAGGAGAAGGAGAAGGAGAAGGAGAAGGAGAAGAAATTGTCAGTGTTAGTATGAGGCCAAGCAGTGGTATTCAGTCAGAATCTAAGAGAAGCTGAACTAAAAGATTAGAGTGTCTGAGTTTAGAAGCTTCCAGTGGTAAACCTAGGAATATTTAGGACAGAGAAAGAAATGTTCTGAGCTCAGCCCAAGCAGTGTAGTCACTGAGGATAGGTACAGTTTTCATCTCATGTATATTAATTATGCATGTATATATATATATATATATATATATATATATATGAATGGATTTACACATATATGAATATATGTCTGCATTATGTACATAATCATTTTATATAATCAACCTTTTATATTTAACTTGTGCTATTAGTCTGTGTTTAATTTATAAATCTTAAAATAGTAATTTGTGTCTGCATTCATTTTGTACCAAATGATATAATTTTGTTCTTTATAGCTGAAGAAAATTCTATCAGTGTGGATCAAAGTCTGTTTGCTTTTCATAGTTCATTTGTTGATGAACAGTAATACTCAGTTGAGTTCATAACTCAGGAAACATGAAGAGTCTTACTCATACACAAGTAGCTCTATTCTATGTCAACTTTGATTTCTTTGGAGTTATATAGCTTCTTTTTTTGAGGCTGTAAAAAAAGGGCCCTGACAAACTCAATTAAAAAAAAAAGAGGAGAGCGAGCCAATTTAAGATACAGAGCATTATGGAAAGTCATGATAGAAGGAGTTTGGGGCAGCCACTTGTAGCTGAAGTTGGGAATCAAAGGAAGATAAATGATAATGCTCAGTTACTTTTATTATTTTTCCTTTTCATTGTTTTTTTTGTTGTTATTGTTTTTTTTTTTTTTTATTCAAGGGCACTAGGCCATAAAATAGTCACCCAAATACACTTACAATCAGTCTTTCCATCACAACTAACATAATCAAGAAGTCTCTCAGAAATATGAAAAGACATTTGTTTCTGTCGTAATTTAAAACCCTTCACATTGACAGTCAAATTTAGCTATCACAGCAGTAATAGTTGTGATGTTATGTGCATGTTACAACATATTAAAATAATTATTTCATGTAAATATTATGACATAAAAGTATAACTTTTTATCAAACAAATGCAGAGGTATTTGATTTTTTTTCAGTCATTTTACACTGTTTTTTGAAATACTAGATATTTTCTATACTTGCTTCCTGCTAATAATTTTCCTAAATGGCTTTTTCTGGTTAAATTTTAAAATTTGATAACATTAATTTAATTGAAAATTTATATTAATAATATTCTACAGTGTCTAAGCATTGCTAATTTGATTCTACTACTTATCACACTGAACAATATTAATCAGTGAGGTTACAAAATAGAATTATTAAAGATATTATCTAAGTCAAATAATAAAATGACTAATGAAAGGGAAATAAAAGTATAAATTACTTAAACAAAGAAATATGTGTATTTGTGGTTGTGGTAAGCACACATTGGCATGGGGTGATAGATAAGAAACTCTTTAATTAAGATAATAATTGATCATCAAGGTGACACACTTTCTAAAATGGGAAATCAAACCTAAATATTAGAAAATCTAAAGTCTATGCTTAATGCTCTGAATGGGAATATAAGAAGATCATCTCTAGGAATGCATGCAGCAAACTGTAGAACTTAGAACCTAGTTCTTTCTCAGAGACCCAGCCTCCGAGAAATGAGACTTGGAGTAAACATATATTTACAAATACCTTAGCCATATATCTAGGCTCTTGTCTGACTAGACATAACTAAACATATCCCACATATTTTAGCTACATTCAGACATTAACCTGGTTATCTGTGCTTACATACCATGTCTGCATTTCATCACATCTTCCCAGTGAATCTTCTACCTGCGCTATCCTAGAATTCTTTCTCTTATCAGATATCCCACCTTCAATTTTCTGCTTAAGCCTTAGTACTTTTAATTGACAGGTGATTCATCCATATAATATACACGCTATGGGCTCTTTACAGCATACAGAAATTAAGTGCAGAGTATGGATTTTGTGGACAATAGAAAAGAGTATGCAAGCATTGTGGTGGGTCAGAGATAATTATTGAATAGCTAATAAGAACATTGAATATATTTATATAAATGGATACTTAACTTTGAGAAAAGATTCAGGTGAGAAGACTTGCTATTGTGAGGATAAGTTAATTTTTCAATGAGAAAATAGAACTTATTTACATTCAAGAAATGAGAAAAACTAAAATATTAAATCTGAACTCAGAATTTTACTTATTTATTTTTTATTTTTTGGATATTCTCTATATTTACATTTCAGATGTTATTCCCTTTCAAAAGCCCCATGTCCCTCCCCCTTCCATTGTCTCCATAAAGGTGTTCCCTCTCCCACATCAGCAATTTGGCATTCCCATACACTGGGAAAATAAGCCTTCGATGGGCCAAAGGTCTCTTATCACACTGATGACAGACAATGCTATCCTCTGCTGTATATGTACCTGGAAACATGGGTCTCTCCATTCAAACTCATAGATTGGTGTTTTATTCCCTGGGAGTTGTGGTGGGTGTGGTTAATTGATAATTTTGTTCTTTCCATGGGGTTGCAGAACCTTTCAGCTCCTTCATTCCTTTCTTTAGATCCTTCATTAGGGACCCTCTGTTCGGTCCTATGGTTAGCTGCAAGCATCCGACTCTGTATCAGTATGGCTCTGGCAGAACTTCTGAGACGCATCCATATCTGGTTCCTGCCAATAAGTACTTTTTGGCATCAGCAATAGTGGGTGGGTTTAGTGTTTGCATATGGGATGGATCCCTAGGAGAGGCAGTCTTTGGATGATGTTTTTTTTTCCAATCCCTGCTCCTGTATTTGTCCCATTATTTCCTCACATGAGTGTTTTGTTCTCTTTTTAAAGAAGGACTGAGGCATCCACCTTCTGGCCTTCCTTCTCATAAGTTCAATGAATTGTTTCTTGTGTATTTGGAGCTTTGGGGGCCAATATCCACATATCAGTAAGTACATATCAGGAGTGTACTTTTGTGACTGGCTTACCTCACTCAGAATGATAGCTTCAAGTTCCATCTACTTGTCTAGGATTTTCATGACATCAATGTTTTTAATAGGTGAGTAGTACTCCATTGTATAAATATGCCACAATTTCTGTATCCATTTTTCTGATGAAGCATCCGTGTTCTTTGCAGCTTCTGGCTATTATAAATAGGGTTGCTATGAATATGTTGGAACATGTGTCCTTGTTATGTGTTAGAAAATCTTTTAAGTATATGCCCAGGAGTGGTATAGTGGGTCCTCAGACAGTATATACAATTTTCTGCAAATTTTCTAAAAGCTTAAATGTGAACTCAGAATTTTTTAAATTTATTTTTCTCTTCCATGTGTTAGATGCTGACTGCAGATCAGCCTCCTTTTTTACTCTTAGTCCCTTGCACTCTTTTCTCCTCAGCCCCCCCGCCCCCTTCCACTCTGCCTAAGATTCCCTTCAGAAAAAGGCATGACTCTCATGGATATCAACCAAGCATACATACCATTTTACAATAAGACTAGGCACCTCCTTTCATGGAAAAGATAGAAAAGAATACCTAGTAGGAGGAAAAAAGTGATCCCTAAAGCAGGCTAAAGTATAAATGACAGCATCTTCTCTCACTATTAGGAGTTCTACAAAAAACACAAGCTATACAAACACAGCATAGTAGAAGGCCATGCAGACTCCCTAATTGTCAGTTCTGTCTTTGTGAGCCTCGATAAGCCCAAAGTACATGACTCTGTGAATTTACTTTGGTGAACTTGACTCCTCTGGCTCCTGAACTCCTTCCTCTTCCACTTTTACAAGATTTTCTAATGCTTAGCTGGGGGTCTGTATACCTGCTCCTACCAGTGGCTGATTGAAGTCTCTATGATGACAATTAGGGTTGTCTCCAGTATGAAAGAATAACATAAAATCATTAGGAATAATGTTAATGTTTTCTTCTTCATCTTTTTTTTTGCATGTCCTGTACTTCTATCCTGTGTGTCTGAGCTACCTAGCTTCTGGTTCTTGTTCCTCCAGGCAGTGTTGTGGAGGGCTCCTTTGTGTTGCATGGTTCTCAAGTTGTATCTGCCATTGGCTGAACACTTCCACAATTCCCATGCCACCTTCACCTCAACATTTGTACAGAAGGCAGGACAAAGTGTATGTCAAAGGTGTTGTGTGTGTATCTGGCTTAGCGTCTAAGGCCCTTCACTAGAAATCTTTCCTGGGTACAGAACAGAGACAGTTCAGGGTCCATATCTACCATTATTTGAAGTCTTAGCTACCAACACACTCATGGATTCCTTCGAGTTTCCATTGCACTGGACTTCTAACTTGCTTCCCAAATAACCTTAAAACCTGTTTTTTTTTTTTCCTCTTCTCTCAATACTCCATACATCTCTCCCCATCTTGATCTCTCCACCTACCCCCAGGATACCTGGACCTGCCATTCTACTTCCTGTTCACAGAGCAATTAATGCATCCACCTTGTGCTCTCCTTGTCATTTAGCCTCTCTGGATTGTAGGTTATAGCATGATTGCTCTTTATTTTACAGATAATAACAACTTAATGGAGTACAGAAAATGTCTATCTTTCTGTAAACATGTTATCTCACTCAGGATGATTTTTCTTAATTCCATTCATTTGCCTGATAATTTCATGATCTTTTATAAATCTTTTATACACTTTTTGTGTAATTTGCTATTGTGTAATATATAACATATTTTCTTTAGCCATTCTTCAATTGACAGACATCTAGTTTGTTTCCAGTTTAGGGCAATTACCAAGCTTTAATGAACACAGTTGAAAAAGTATCCTCATGGTAGGGCAGAGTATTCTTTGGGTATATACTCAGCAGTGATAATGCTAGAATTGGAGGTTGACTTTATTTTTGAATATATGAAAAACTACTGTATTGATTTACAAAATGTCTATAGAACTTTGCAATAACACCAGCATCCTCAGCAGCATAAGTTGTCTTCTCTGTTTTTGATGTTAGCCATTCTGACAGGACTGAGTCTCAGAGTCATTTTAATCACATTTTCAGGATGGCAAAGAATGTTAACCATTTCCTTACATGTTTCTCACCAATTTTGGATTCCTCTGTTGACAATTTTATATTTTAGATCAGTAACCCCTATTTTAATTGGATTAATTGGTCTGTTGTTGGATTTTGTGTTTATTATATGTTTCAGATAGAAGCCAACATTTCTCAGAGACAGAGTTAGTGGAATTTTTTTCATTATATTGTTTCCAATTTTGTCCTATTGATGCTATCATTTGCTTTCCAGAAGGTCCTCAGTTTCATAAGGTCTCATTTGTTAATTGTCAGTCTTAGCATCTGAGTTAATGGTGTTATGTTCAGAATGTTGTTTCCTAAGGTAGTATGGTTAAGACTAGTCCCCATTTTCTTTCCTATCAGATTCAGGGTTTCTGATTTTATGATTTCATGGTCGTTTGTCTACTTGAACTAGAGTTTTTTGTAGGGTGAGAGATATGGAACTAATTGTATTATTCTAAATGTTGACACTCATATAAACCAGCAACATGTATTAAAGATGTTTTACGTTTTATTATTTATGCTTGGATTCTTTATCATACTCGTGTATCATGGTATATGAAATTATATTTTTGGTATGATTCTATTGATCAACTTGTCAGTTTTTATGCCAATACCAAACTTGTATATTTTGAGATCAGTCATGGTGATACATCTGGATGTTCTTTTATTTTATAGAATTGTTTGAGCTATCCTAACTTTGTATTCTCATATGATCTGTGATGAGTACATGGTCAGTTTTAGAGCAAGTTCTTTGAGTTGCTGAAAAGAAGGTATATTATTTTGTGTTTGATGAAATGGTCTATAGATATGTTAGTTTCATTTGAGTCAGAACCTATCAGCTCCATTATTTCTCTGTTTAAGTTCTGTGTGAATGACCTCCTCATTTGTGAGAGTAGGATGTTGAAGTCTCCACTCCTTTGCCCTAGGGTTCAATATGTCATTAAAATTGGAATGTCTCTATTAAAAATGTGGGTGTGTTTGCATTTAGAATATAGATGTTCAAAATAGGGACATCATCTTGGTGTAGTTTTCCTTAGATGAGTATGAGGAGCTTTTCCCCATCTCTTATGATTAATTTTGGATTTTGGTTGGAAATATGTTGTTAGGTACTTGAATGGATATACCAGCTTGCTTCACAGGTCCATTTGCTTGGAAAATATTTTTCCATTTGCTTGGAAAATATTTTTTCTAAGCTTCTATAGGAAGTTAATATCTATCTTTGATGTTGAGGTACATTTTTTGTTCATGGAAGAAGGATGATTTTTGCATCCATTCCTTTTGCCTGTGTATTTTCAACTGAATCCATTGAAATTAAGAGATAATAGTAAACCATAATTGTTAACTCCTGTTGTTTTGTTGTAGATGGTAGTAAAATTAATGGAAGAGGGGGGGGAGGGAGAGGGAGAGGGAGAGGGGAGAGAGAGAGAGAGAGAGAGAGAGAGAGAGAGAGAGAGAGAGAGAGAGAGAGAGAGTTTCTATGCATATACATGTTTCCCTTCTTTTGATATTGCTGGTATAATATTATTTCCTGAAATTTTATTCATATAGTCAGCCTCCTTGAGTTGGAAATTTTTTCCCTCTTGTTTGTTGGGTAAATTTATGTATAGATAATATTGAAACTTTACTTTTTCATGCAGTATTTTGTTTTCTCTATCAATGGTGATAGAATGTTTTGATGTGTGTAGTAGTCTAGTCTGGCATCAGAGGACTTTACTGGTCCAAGACTTTCTGGCTTTTAGAGTCTTCCTTGAAAGCAAGGTGCAATTCTAATACCCAGCCTTTAAAAGTTACATAGTCCTTTGCACCTTTTCATATCCATTCCTTTCACTGTATGTTTATCTTTTTAATTATTATGTGGTAGGTTTTAATCTCTACTCTGATCTCATTATTTACTGTTCTTCAAACTTCTTTTCTACTTTTGGAATTTCCTTTGTAATATTTGGAAAAATTTCTTCTACTATTTTGTTAAAAATATTTTCAAGGTTTTTGAGCTGGTATTATCCTCCTTCCTTTATTGCTATTATTTATAGGAATTTTTGGGTTCATTTACATACACTTTAATGTCATCTGCAAACAGTGATGTTTTTACTTCTTCCTTTCCAATTTATGTCCCGTTGATTTCCTTTTGCTATAATTGCTCCAGCCAGGACTTCCACTATTATGTTGAATAGGTAGAGGGAGACTGGGCAGCCTTGTCTAGTCCCTGATTTTAGTGGGATTGCTTCAAATTTCTAACCAATAAATTTGATGTTGGCTATTGGTTTGCTGTATATTGCTTTTATTATGTTTAGGTATGGGCCTTGAATTCCTGTTCTTTCCAAGACTTTTAACATGAAGGGGTATTGAATTTTGTCAAATTCTTTCTCAGCATCTAGTGTGATGACCATGTAGTTTTTTCTTTAAGTTTGTTTATAAGGTGGATTACGTTGATGGATTTCTGTACATTAATCCATCCCTGTGTCCCAGGGATGAAGCTTACTTGATAATGGTGAATGATTGTTTTGATGTGTTCTTGGATTTGGTTTGCAACAATTGTTTTTAGTATTTTTGCATCAATGTCCATAAGTGAGATTGGTCTGAAGTTCTCTTTCCTTGTAAGGTCCTTGTTTGGTTTAGGAACAAAAGTTATTGTGTGCTCAAAAAAAATTAGTTAGGTAATTTTCCATCTGACTCTATTTTCTGGAATAGTGTGGAACATATTCGTATTAGGTTGTCAATAAATTTCTGATATACTTCTGAACTGAATCCATCTAGACCTGGCTTTTATTTGGATGGGATACTTTTGATGACTGCTTCTATTTCTTTAGGTGTTACAGGATTATTTAGTTGGTGTACCAGGTCCTGGTTTAACTTTCGTATCTGGTATCTGTCTAGGAATTCATTCATTTCCTCCAGATTTTCCATCTTTGTTGAGTATAGGTTTTTGCAGTAGGATTTGAGGATTACTTGACTTTCCTCAGTTTCAGTTGTTATGTCTCCACTTTCATTTCTGATTTTGTTAATTGGGTACTCTCTCTTTGCCCTCTCTTTAGCCTGGCTAAGGATTTATCAATCTTGCTAATTTTCTCAAAGAACCAGTTCTTGGTTTTGCTGATTATTTGAATGTCTCTTTTTGTTTCTATTTGGTCAATTTCTGCACTGAGTTTGATTATTTCGTGCCAACTACTCCTCTTGGGTATATCTGCTTCCTTTTATTCTAGATCTTTCAACTGTGCTATCAAGTTGCTAGTTTATACTCTCTCCAGTTTCTTTTTGGAAGTACTCAGAGATACGAGTTTTCCTCTCACTGCTGCTTTCATTGCATCCCATAGGTTTGGGTATGATGTTTTTTCATATTTGTTAAATTCCTGAAAATCCTTGATTTCTTTCTTTCTTTCTGTTTTAACCATGCTATCGTTTAATAAAGCATTGTTTAGTTTACATGTGTATATGGGCTTTTTGTTGTCTTTTCTGTTATTTAAGACCAGCCTTAGACCATGGTGATATGATAGGATTCTTCTGAGTAGTTCATCTTCTTATATCTACTGAAGCATATTTCGTGACCTATTATATGGACAATTTTGGAGAAGGCGCCCTGAGGTGCTGAGAAGAAGGTGTTTTATTTTTTTATGGATGAAATTATCTGTAGATATCTATTAATTCTAATTGGTTCATGACCTCTGGTAGTTTCACTGCATCCTTGTTCAGATTTTGTTTCCATGATCTGTCTATTGATGAGGGTGGGGTGTTGGGTTCTCCCACTATTATTGTGTGGGGTGCATTGTATTTTTTGTGGTTTAGTAGGTTTTCTTTTATGAATATGGGAGCTCTTGTATTTGGAGCATATATGTTAAGGATTGAGAATTCCTCCTGACAAATTTTCCCTGTAATGAGTAAAAAGTGTCCTTCCTTATCTTTTTTGATAACTTTTAGTTGAAAATCTACTTTACTCTATATTACAATTGTTACTCCAGCTTGCTTCTTGGGGCCCTTTGCTTGAAAGTTTTTTCCCAAACTTTTACTCTGAGATAGTGTCTGTCTTTGTCTCCTAGATGAGTTTCCTGAATGCAGCAAAATGCTGGATTTTATTTATGTATACAGTCTGATAGCCTATGTCTTTTTATTGGGGAATTGAGTTCATTTATGTTAACAGATATTAAGGAATAGTGGTTGCTTTTTCCTGCTATTTTTGTTTTAGAGGTAGAATTTTCCCTGTGTGTCTTTCTTGTTTTGATTTTCTTGCCTAGGTCTTTTCTTGTTTTTACTAGGATGTAGTTGTAGTTTCCCTCATTTTATTTGGTTTTCTACCTATAATTTGTTGTAGTGCTGTGTTTGCCGTGAGGTATTGTGTAAATTTAGGTGTATTCTGTAATATCTTGGTCTCTCCATCTCTGGTGATTGGGAGTTTTGCTTAGCATATCAGCTTGGGCTGACACTTATGTTCTCTTAGGGTCTGCGTGATGTCTGTCTAGTTTTCATAAGTCTCTGTTGAGAAGTTGGGTGTGATTCTGATTGGTTTGCCTTTATATGTAACAACATGACCTTTTCCCCTTACTGCTTTTAGAATTCTTCCTTTGCTTTGGCACTTGCGTTTTGACTATTATGTGTTGGGAGGAATTTCATTTCTCGTCCACTCTTTTTGAAGTTCTGTATGCTTCTTTTAGTCTAATGGTCATCTCCTTCTTAAGGGTAGGGAAGTTTTCTTCTATGATTTTGTTGAAGATATTTACTATTCCTCTTAGTTGATATTCTTCACTCTCTTCTATTCCTATTATCCTTAGGTTTGGTCTTCTCATTGTGTCCTGAATCTCCTGGACATTTAGGTTAGTAGATTTTAGGCTTTTGTAACTTTTCTGACTGTTTTGTCTATGTTTCCAATGTTGTCTTCAGCCCTTGAGGTTCTCTCCTCCATCTCTTGTAATCTGTACGAGATGCTTGCTTCTGTGACTTTTTTAGGTTTCATTTTTAGGTTTTCTACCTCCAGCATTGTCTCTTTTAGTGATTTTTAAATTCTTTTCATTTCCATTTTAAATCCTTCTTCAATTCCTTCATCTCTTTGTTTCTGTTTTCCTCTAGTTCTTTGATTTCTTTGAGTGTTTTTCGTGTTTCCTTTTTAAAAGCTTCTATTTCTTTAAGCTTTTCCTCCCATTCTTGTTTAAAGATCTCCATCATTATCTTTAGGTATGAGGTATGTTTCAGGTCTGAGTCTTCTTTCTCTGGATTGTTTATCATTCTGCTGTTTGCTGTGATGGGAGAGCTGGGTTCTGATGTTGCCAGGTTGTCTTGGTTTCCATTGAATAATTTTTTTCTCTTTTCTCTTGCCAGCAAGTTGTCTGTGATTATATGTGTTCTTGTTGTCAGTGATTGGTTCCCGTCTCTCCTGTATACCTGGCTTGTGTCCCTGAATCTCCACTGTTTTATGTGGCAATTGGTTTGAGTGTTTTTTCCTCTTGCAAGGGCCTTCTGGATGGACCTGTGTCTCTAAGGCAGTGTTCCTGCTCCCCTCACCAACCAGAGGGCTGCACCTACCAGGTGCTAGGCCTAGCCCTCTCTGCACCCCCGCTACTTGCAGCACAGTCTCACCAGGCCTGTGTCCCTGAGTCTCTGCTGTTCCTGGTCGCAAATGGCTTGAGTGTTTGGTCTACACGCAAGGGCCTTCTGGGTATAAACCTAGTCCCTATTGCAGAGTTCCTGCTTTCCTGAACCAATCGGAAGGCCGTGCTTGCTGCATGTGAGGCCTAGCTCTCTCTGCGCCCCGACTACTCACAGCATTGTTTCACCAGGCCTGCATCCCTGGATCTCCACTGTTCCTGGTGGCAAATGGCTGAGAGTTTGGTCCACACGCAGGAGAGTTCCTGTTCCCTTAACCTTTCGGAGGACCATGCTTTCGGCGTGCTAGGCCTAGCACTCTCTGCAACCTGGCTACTAGTGGAGCAGTCTGACCAGGCATTAGTCCCTGGATCTTTGCTGTTCCCGGTGGCCTACCCCTCCTATTCTTGTCTGAGTTGGTGGGAGCCCTGCTTATCCTCGCTCCCTACTAGGTACTTCAAGTCTCTAAGCCTAGGCACTTCCTCTCCCACTAAGTCCAGAAAATCTACTAAGCCCCCTAGTAGAATTTTTGGGAGGATAGCCCCCACTCCAAATGTTCAGGACCAACATAAAGGTCAAGCTGCTATATATGAGCAGGGAAGCCTATGTCCACCCATGCACGTTTATTTTTTGTTTGTAGTACAGACTCTGAGATCCCCAAGGGTATACGTTAGTTGGATCTCTTGGACTTCCTATAAAGTTTCTATCTTGTTTTGGGCCTGCAATTCTTCCTCCTATTCTTTCATTATAGTCACCTAGGTCCATTCACTGTTTGGGTGTGGGTGTCTGTATCTATCTGAGTTAATTCCTAGGTGAAGTGTCTCAGAGAACAGCAAGTTCCTGTCTTCAAGCACAACATTAAAAGTGTTAGGCATTGATACTTGACTATGAGATGGGTCTCAAGTTGGACCAGTTATTTGTTCATAAAATGCCTCAGCCTCTGCTATGTCCCTTATGCCTGCATTACTTGTAGACAAGATGAATTTTGTGTTGAAAGTTTTGTGGGTGAGTTGGTGTTCCTCTCATTCCACTGGGGATCCTGTATAACTACTGGAGGTAGCCTCTCCAGTTTCTATGTCCCCAATAAAGTAAGTCACAGTTAAGGTCACCCACATTGTTTATCTTATCCCAAGTCTATGGCTAGTCCTGGAGTTGCTTTTTCCACATCCTCACTCCTGGCAGTTGCATATTTCCATTCATTTTCATGGCCATCTATCTTTCCTGTCCTTCCCCATACATAATTCTGAACCCCTTATTACCATCCACTCATTTGAGATCCTTCCCTTCATCTGCTTCTTATAACTATTTTATTCCTTTTTCTAAGAGAACTTTAAGCTTACTTGCTTGAGCCTTCCTACCTTTTTTTTTTTTTTTTTTTTTTTTTTTTTTACTTTTATTTTTAAACTTCTTTGGGTATGTTGAAGGCAACATGGAATCTGCATTTTATGGCTAAAATCCACTTAAAAATATATATATATATACCATGCATATCCTTTGGGACTGGGTTTCCTCAATGAAGCTCAATGAAGATGACATTCTCAAATTTCATACATTTGCCTGCACAATTCATGATATTCTTGTTTGTAATAGCTGAATAATATTACATTGTATCATTGTACCTCATTTTCTTTATCCATTCTTCAGTTGAGGGACACCTAGGTTGTTTCCATATTCTAATTATTAAAAATAAACCTGCTTTGAACATAGCTGAACCTGTATCTTTGGCAGATGTTGGAACATTTTTGGTAAATCACTAGGAGTGGAATAGCTGGGTCTTCATGTAGAATTATTCCCAGTTTTCTGAGAAAATCTCAAATTGATTTCCAAAGTGGTTGTACAAATTTGCACTCTGACCAGCAATGCAAAAGTGTTCCCCTTGCTCCACATCCTTACCAACATGTGTGATCTCTTGAGTTTTTTATCTTTTCCATTCTGGTGAATGTAATATGGAATCTCTGAGTTGCTTTGATTTGCCTGTTTTTTATGACTAAAAACTTTAAACATTTCTTTAAGTTATTCTTGGCCACTGAGGATTACATTTTAAAGAATTTTTCTTTAATTCTTTAGCCTATGTTTAATTGTGTTATTAGGGTTGTTGGTGTCTAACTTTTACCAGTGGATCGAATCATCAATTGATAAATGAGATATGAAATTTCAAAGCTGTAAGGCTCTTTGTGTCTTCTTTGTGGAGCAAATGAAGCTCTGAGCATTTGCTCCTTGTGCCTGATTGCAAGCTGCCATGTATCCTAACACAATAATCCTAAACTCACCGTTGGAAAGTGTAATCAAGCCCACATTAAGTGCTATCTTTTATATAACAAATTAGCTATCACTCTATAATTATTTGATATCTATATATTCGAGTTTTATTTGTTTGCTTGTTTTTTTTAAAGCTTAACTATAGATTTTTCTATAGTGAATATACACATTTGACATGCTCAGCATCATTGTATAAAACAACATCTTTCCCTGCATTTGCTGTTCCTGTTGTTAATGATAGCCACTCTGACTATAGTAAAAAAAAAAGTCAATACTATTTAAAATTTTATTTCCCTGGTGGACAAAGATACACAGTCTTTCTGCCATATTCTATCATATGAGGTATTTACAAGTGTATTGTCTTAATTTAAGTTTTATTGCTATGAAGTAACACCATGAGCAAGCCAACTCTTATAAAAGCCATTTAATTAGTGCTGGTGTACATGTTCTCAGGTACAGTCCATTATCATCATGACATATTTAATAATATATAGTATGTAAGTAGATAAATATATTATAGTTAATATATGTTTTATCTACTTACTCAATGTATTCATAAAGGAGACATTATAAGTACATGGGTTTGCAGGCATGAACAGAGGCTTGAAAATTACCTCAAACATTTCCTTCTATTTCTTTCCACCATATTTATTTCATTTATTTATTTATTCATTTATTTGACACAAGAGTTCTCATTAAATCTGGAGAGTTCTCACAAATTCAGCAAGATCAGCTGGCTATTGGACCTCCAGGCCAGTGTCAACATGATTTCCAAAACAACAGGACTGGTTTTTAAGTTGATGCTGCAGATCAAACTCAGATCCTCAGTGTCCTTCAGCAAGTACTTAACCCACTGGAAAAATCTCAGCAGACAAGGTACTAAGTTTTCATTCATTTATGTATTTATATTTCTTGAAACAGAATTTCAAATATGTATCCCTTACCCTGACCAATATAGGATTTACTTATTAGACCATGCAAGACTCAAACTCACAGGTCTGCCTTATGAATTCTGAAATTCTCGGGTAAAGGCTTGGCAGCACTCAATATTTTTATACTTATTCTGTATGTTGCTACTTTAGAGATTATATATATATATATATATATATATATATAGTGTTCTATATATTTGTGTTTTAAAGATTTTTGTATCTCTTAATAAAATATTTTAATTACAAATATGTGTTATTTTACTACCTCCTTTTCTATAGTTTTTTTTTTAGTTTTACTGCTTCAGTTGTCTTATTACAAGCTAAATCTTAGCTTTCTTGTTTCTCATTTAGGTGAAAGTGGTTGAGTTTTCTCACTTTTGTACAATACAATTCATATGCTGGTCACAAAGTGCCTTTAATGTATAGTAGTGTTTTCTCTTTCATCATAAAAATGTTAACCCTTGTCAATGATGGACCCAGTTTTGTTTCTTCCTCAGTTACAATAATTTGAATTATAGGTTTTTCTTTGATTTCTAGGTATATGTATATACCTATATATATATATATATATATATATATATATATATATATATATATACATATATATATATATATATATGTGTGTGTGTGTGTGTGTGTGTGTGTGTGTGTGTGTGTGTGTGTGTGTGTATTCTATTATTGAAGATACAGAATACTGATGAAAGATGTAACTAGAAAATATCATCCTGAGTGAGGTAAGTCAGACCCAAAAGGACATGAACAGTATGTACTCACTAATATGTGTATATTAGCTAAACGCTTCCCCTACTACAAAAGTTCAGAATATCCAAGATACAATCCACAGAACTCAAAAAGGTCAACAAGCTGAAAGGCCTAAGGGAGGATTTCTCAGTCCCACATGGGAAAGAGAAGAAAACAACCACAAGGGGAGTGGGAGGGGGTACCTATGAGGGAAAGGTGACAAGGGAGGACAGGAACATGATCTGATATTGGGTGGGGGAAAAGGACTGAAGCTCTGTGGTCCAACAGAAAGAATGGAAACCAGTGACCTTGGGAGGTAGGTTGATTCAAAACTTTTATTCAATGAGGCTGTGGCTCTTTTTTGTGGTTGTTTTTGATGACTAATGACATAGACAGAACATATACACCGCATAATTATGTGCTGGAATTAGAGTGTTGCATCTTTAGCATCCATCATTGTTTGCTTCTTTTGCATACTTCCAATATACATGACTTTAAATGGTTATAGATATATCAGAATAAACTGAAAATTAATGACAGTGAACATTGGGTGTTTTCAATGAACAGACAGAAGCATTTCAGTCAAATCTCTTCTCTCATGTCATATTAATATACAGAAAGCTCATCACCCTGACAGTAGCAAATGTACAAAATGTTCTGCTCTCATTGATTTATGGTTATGTACCTAAAACATTTATTGAAAACAGTGAAGTGATAAAACATGAAGGATTTTGCCATCACAAAATAATGTCACTGGAGTTTTAAATGAAACAAAAAATTCTTGCAAAGACTGCAATTTCAGTTTATATATTCATAAATTCTCTTGCAATCTTCACTTAATATTTCTTTCAAATTTTGATTTCTTCCTTTGAATTTTAAAAATATGGAATTATTGTGTGCATATATATATATATATATATATATATATATATATATATATATATATTCATTCAGGTGTGTATTGTGTAGGTGTGTGTGTGTGTGTGTGTATACAAGAGGGGGCTCTATGTGGTAGGTGTGTTTGTATATTTGTAGGTATGGGTGTAGGTGTATGTGTGTGTGAGTGGGGGCATGTGTGTGTGTTGTGGAAAGGGCCTATGAGTTCCTTTCTCTGGACATTCATTTAGATGTAGAAAGATAAATTTCAATAATTTCATTTCATTCTTTACCACATGAATTCTAGGAACTTTCTCAGGCTTAACAGCAAATACACTTACCAGCTGTGCTTCTTCTAGAACACCCCAGAAAAATTAATGTACCTAATGGATTGGCATTTACATTTACTAACTTCTCTACTCCTGGATCTGGGGGTGGGGGGCAGCCTCAATGACAAATATTACATCACAGTATGTGACTTTGTACAGTCATTTATACTTCATGTGATGTCTCATTTGACACCAACCAAATAAACTACCTTAAATAAAAACACTTACATGTATACATAATTATTAAACTACTTTTTATAAATCATTTACCATTTAACAATACATTATGTTACTTCTAAGCCAACTCAATGTTTGGGATGATATGTTTTATGGAGGAATATAAAAATGAATAAGTTAATACATGTTGTTCACTGTTCTGCCCTTAGTAAATACAGAATTGAGCAAGGTTCTTACCCATTACCATGTCACATTTTTCTCTCTTATAATGCTAGATATGAATAAGTCCATCACACACTATATAGAGAAAATGAATGTGTTAGTGGAAAAAAAAAACTCTCAAGGACTCTCTTGAATTAATAATAAGATTTATTTTTATATAGTATGATTAGCAAATGTAATGTCTACTGATATTAATCACTATAGAACTGAAAGGAAAGAATTAGTATTTCTCTCTGGAATAAGAATTATTAGATGAATTATTTTAGAGATGATTTCAGAAGAATTAATGGACAGAATTTTGATAGGTGGAACATAGGAGAAGTAACACCAGAAAACACTGAAGATGCCTCAAAGTAGATTTGCCAGACTCTACCACATTTTGAAAATTGCAAACATGGGTTGCATGATTTAGATTAAAGTGTTTACCTAAAAGTTCCTAAAAATTGTGCTAGTAAATTTGTTTTATTGTTTTATCGTAACATACTGTTCCATATCTATTATTGGACCACCACTTTGATTACTTACCTATAAGCATAAGTAGGTGAGTTTTGTAGAATAAAATTCTATACTGCTTTACATGAATATCAAGGACAGCTGTATAAAAATATCTATCAAAAATATTATATGAAGTCTTATGGCAATGTAGAATTGAAAGGAATCTTATTAAGAGTAGAATGGGGAGAAGAGTTAGCAGGAGAGGTAATGCTATGATCTGAATCTGAAAAGAGTCCATAAAGCTTATGATATTCATAGTGGTCCCAAGTTGGTGACAATATTCTGAAGTCCATGGACACTATAGAGACTTTACAAAGTAGAATCTGGCTCGAGAAAAATAACTCACTCTGGGTAATCACTAGGTGATTATAGCAATTATGGTTTTCAGTTCAAGTTTCTTGACAAGGGCCAAGCAAATAAACTGCCACCAAATTGTTTCAGAAAATATACTCAGCCACTGTATCATACCCGACTAGGTGGAATCCTAGGCTCTGAAATTCTAGAGCAACAATAACCTTTCCTCAATTTGGATATTTCTGTCAGATAACATAGTCATAGCAACATACCCAAACAACAACACACACACACACACACACACACACACACACACACACACACACACACACACACACACACTGCACAATACTTTACAGATATAGTAGAAAAAGTCATTGCTTTACTCATACCTTTAGGAAATTCAAAGAAAGAAAAAAAAAAGGGTCTTGTGAGATGAGGCTAAGAACAGGAAACAGAGAGTCTAAAGAATAAAAGCATTCACAATATAAACCAGTGTTAGGAAAAGTGTATAAGACAAATGGACTCCAGTTTGGCTTTATTTTTGTTATATTTATTTTTTCATTTGTGTCTGGGTTCCATTATGCAGTCTGGATTGGGTTCAAATTCAAATTGCTCTAGATTAGATTGAGATTTACAAGTACTGGGATTATAGAAATGGGTTGTCATACTTAGCTCACTCTCTGCATAGATATGAATCCTGATGAGACTTGACCACTGATATATTTTTTTTCAGAACATTTCAAAATAAAATGTAAGTAAAGGCTGAGCAATGGTACTCTAGACAATATTAAAACAAATAAACAAACCATAACCGAGCTGCTGTTCAGAACAAGAAAGATTGTTTTTAAGAGAGAAATGTAGGCAATAAATCTTATTGTGTCAGAGAAAGAATGTGCACATAAACGACTAAAATTTAGCGTCTGGGAAGAATTGGAATTACTTGGCACAATGAGACTCTTAGGATCATAAACAGAAACTGGGAACAGAATACTCAGAGAGATATTACATCTTCCACTGAATGTGGAGTAAAACAAGCTGATATGAGAAGGGATGTACAGTCAGGTCAGTGAAATACAGAAATCATAGTTACATATATTTTTTTTTCTATGAAAAGCAAGAGAAAATAATTAGTAGAAATTCACAGATACAGACAAATGTCTTAGAACTTCACAATGGTGGGAAGATCTGAATACCTCTGACCTGAGCTAGTACCAGCAGAAAAATCCACAACAAACCTTACAAATATTTCTATTGGCTTTTCTAAAAGGCCATGAAATAGAACTGTATGGTTTACACACTGATTGTTAGTTTTTTTTTCTTTTCTATAAATATTTTATTGGATGAAACAATAGATTAATGGGATCAAATGTTATCTACTGTCCCAACAAAGCAATGGTAAATCTAGTGATCAAGAAATGACAATTTGTAATGATTGTGAAGGGTACGTTTGCTCATGGATTGGAAAAATCAACATCTTAAAAATGGCCATCCTACCAAAAGCAATCTACAGATTCAATGCAATCCCCATCAAAATTCCAACCCAGTTCTTCATGGAATTGGAAAGATCAAAGTGCAATTTCATATGGAATAACAAAAGACCTAGAATAGCGAAATCCATCCTCAACAACAAAAAAACACCTGCGGGAATCACTATCCCTGACCTCAAGCTATATTACAAGGCAATTGTGCTGAAAACTGCATGGTACTGGTACAGAAATAGGCATGTGGATCAATGGAATAGAATAGAAGATCCAGAAATGAGCCCTCATTTATATGGTCACCTGATTTTTGACAAAGGAGCAGTAAAAATTCAATGGAAAAAGGACAGCCTATTCAACAAATGGTGCTGGTCCAACTGGCACTCATCATGCAAAAGAATGAAAATAGACCCATTCTCATCTTCTTGTACAAAGCTAAAGTGTAAGTGGATCAAAGATCTCCACATTAAACCAGATACACTGAAACTATTAAATGAGAAAGTAGGGAAAACCTTAGAACACATAGGTACAGGAGAAAATTTTCTGAACAAAACACCAATGGCTCAAGCTCTAAGGTCAAAGATTAACAAATGGGACTTAATGAGATTGCAAAGTTTCTGTAAGGCTAAAGACATCCTCAAGAAAACAGAACGGCAACCAAGAGAATGGGAAAAGATCTTTACCAACACCACATCAGATAGAGGCCTAATATCCAAGATGTACAAGGAACTCAAAAAGCTAGACACCAGAGAATCAAATAACCCTATTAAAAAATGGGGTACAGAGCTAAACAAAACGTTTTCAGTTGAGGAACACCGAATGGCTGAGAAACACCTGAGGAAGTGCTCGACATCCTTAGCCATCAATGAAATGCAAATCAAAACAACCCTGAGATTCCACCTCACACCAGTCAGATTGGCCAAGATCCAAAACTCAGATGACAGCAGATGCTGGCGAGGCTGCGGAGAAAGAGGAACACTTCTCCACTGGTGGTGGGGTTGCAAGCTAATACAACCACTCTGGAAATCAGTCTGGCGATACCTCAGAAAATTTGATATAGTACTACCTGAAGACCCAGCTATTCCACTTCTGGGCATATACCCCAGAGACACTTTAATACACAACAAAGATATATGCACCACAATGTTCATAGTGGCTTTATTTATAATAGCCAGAAGCTGGAAGGAACCCAGATGTCCTTCAGAAGATGAATGGATACAAAAATTGTGGTACATATACACAATGGAATACTACTCAGCCACCAGAAACAATGACTTAACCAAATTCTTAAGAAAATGGCTGCATCTAGAGAAGATCATCCTGAGTGAGATAACCCAGTCACAAAAGAACAGACATAATATGCAGTCACCGATAGTGGGATGCTAACCCCAAAGGCTTGCACTCTCCCAGAAACAACTCACAGACTGTATGAAGTCCAAGAAATAAAGAAAACAAAAAAATATACCTATATTTACAAAAAAGAAGACTTTGACTGTTTCCATGTTTCGTTGTTTTGCATGTACTTTACGCTTATTGTAACTATTAGGTTTTCAATGCATACTGTCAAGCCCTTGAAAAAAATCAAGTACTGACTAAAAAAATATATTCACATGGTTTTATGTAAAAATTATTTCAATGTCTGAAAAAACAGTACTGACAAAAATGTATAATTTTAAGCAAAAAAATGTTTAAAATCTGTACATTTATCTTTGTTTTGTACAATAAAGTCGTTTAAAAAAAAGAAATGACAATTTGTTTTCAAGAACAAATTTATGAAGCTAAGCATATTTGGCTATAAAAAATAAGTGAATACAAGAGGTATCTGAATAATTGCCTGGATTAAAACTAGTTTGCTTGTAGGGTGGAAATTTCAAGGAGGACTGTGAACATGCTCCTAACCAACAGCTGCATAAGAGCTCAGAAGACAAGCATTAGGGGATGCTTTTCTGGAAGATACATTTTCAGAGATGGCAAGGTCCACTAAGCTGACACCGAGGTTTGGATATAACATAATCAACAAAAGGGAATGTGAAATCTCTAAGCACAACAAGTTTGATTATGTCTCCTAGTAGTGGCTTCTTAGGTAATACAACTTCAGCCCATTTGCACGATCCACTCTTTCAAAACTTGTCTAGAAACTTAACAGATATAATGAGATTATATTGATATATGAACTGGAATCAATGTGTAGTTTGAAGGTGTAAATCAATTTTGGTTCTTCTCAATACATGAGCGATACTTAGCAAATCATTGACTTTCTTTTGATTTAATTTTAAAGTTGTGCCAATAAATAAATTTACAATTTAATCTATTAGAGTAGGTGTACCTTGCTTGAAAACAATACATGTGATACATAGCTGTTCAATATTGTTTGTGATTTTATTCATTACCATCCACCATCATTATCATTGCCAGTGCTGTTCAGAGTTTGGTTCTCCATGAAAATCAATACAGTCCTTTAAATTTACAATGAAAATGCGGCCATTCCCGTTGTCTCATTTCTACTTCATGCAAGAATGGTTAACTTTCTAAAATATGTTAACTGAGGATCAAGGGAAATGAAATGTAATTATTGGCCTTAGGACATTATCTTCCAACCACTATCTTTTTTACTCTCACAGAAAATTAAAGGGATTAATATTTAGGATTATTTTATTGAATATATTCTCTGGTGTTTAATTATTAGTTTTGACATATTGTCTGGCTGTTTGTATTAGAGGCATTTTTCCCCATGACACTTCATATAAACAACTAAAAATCAAGAGCCATAAGATGTAGAACAGGTTTTAAAAGATTTAGAATGTGCTATGCTCTATTCACCTTTGCCATGCTTACTACCAGACTTTACATTTTTCTCAAGGTTAAAACAATTTATATATAGAAATACAATTTAAATAATGAATTTGTAATATAATAATATTTTTATAGTTTAAAAGAGAAAAATAGGAAAATATATCATTACAGAAGATGGAAAATACCTTGGGGTTTAAGAAATTTTACTGTTTTTTTCAAAAGGAGTGTGTTCATATTCAGACTACTATAAGGTTGCACACAATTACTATCATCTCTAATTCTAGAGCATCATATGGTCTGGATTCTATAGACTACTATATGCACATGGTACTCATGAACACCTGCACATACACATAAAAAAAATTAAAAAAATAATAGCATCAATAGCATCAATGGCATACTTTTAAATAGGTTACGTATCTTCTGCTGCCATTTTATATTTAGCACCATACAGTCTCACCACGCTGTGTGCCAACTCCTCTTTGCCAATGGGTCTAAACCTATGCAGTATTATAATGAATACACCTATGCAGAGGAATTTGCAGAGTGTTCCAAAGTCAGTGCTATCAAGCACCAGCTAGATAGTGAGAAAATATTTATTGGAGGATCATGCTGGATACAAGCAAAAAAATATTGAATATTTTTCTCGATTAGGAAAAGTGGTAGACTGTACAACTAAAGAAAACCCAGCCCCAGGAAGAGCAAGCAGATTTACATTTGTGCTTTTTAAAGATCTTGTGAGTTTGAATAAGATTTTGGAATTGAAATAATACAAAGTGAAAGGCTAACTTATAGATCACAAATGGGCTAAGGCTTTGAGAGGAATGAATCCCCTAAAAATACTTTTTTTTTTTTTTTTGTGGAATGATTGAGTCCAGATAGTTCAAAAGAAAAATTTAAAGAATATTTTTGAGCCTTTTGTGAAATACGAAATAATGAGTTTTCCATGGACACATAAACAAATGAAAAAATATTCTACTTTATCACATATGTAGACGTGATGCAGATACAGTTTCATTAAAAACAAATCCTTAGAAAGCAAATACCGTCAAATTGATTCTAGGAAGTACAAAGTCAAAGTTATACAAAGATTTTTAAAAACAGAAAAGGCAACCAGAAAACAATGTAAAAGTGTTATGGAAGATTTAAGATGTTGTACTAGTGTACATGGATGAATTCAAAGCCAAAACTGGAACCGAGGATTTAATAACTACTGTGATCAAGTAATGGAAATTATAACAGGGCCTATGGTAGTGATAAAAACTGTACTGCCTAATGAAAGTATGATTAAACAGGGTATAAGTATGAGAATTATGGATGGGGATGAGGTTATAGATGCAGACTACAGTGGTCAACAAAGCATTTACAGCAAAACATTCAATGGGTGTTTTAATCATGAGTGTAGTCACCAGTCCTGCTAAAGAAGGATGCCGAAAGAAAGCAGAAGGGTAAAGAAAGCATCTTACAGAAAGACATCAAGATTGCTTAATCTTCTGTTGACCTAAGATAATTAATATGAAAATACATTCTAATGTACATAACACAATTGTATACAGCTGTATATATCTGTGTTTTTTTTTTTTTTCTTTTTTTTTTCTTTGTAATTAGTGTTTTATTTTTCAGTTTGGATGTGAGTATGTGGTTGTAAGCATTTATAGTTATAATTATATGAAGTCATCAAAATGATGTTTATTATAGTGATAACAGATTAGAACATATTAAACTGTTATTAAATTATTCTTACAAATATTATACTATCAAAGTCATAAAACCTAAAATATAAACAGAAAAACAAAAAAAAATTACTCTTGGGAGTTCCATATTCTTCTGTCTTCTTGAATCTTCAAATAACTTTGTACATTATAATCTGTGTTTGGTTTTATTTTGTCCTTTAAACCTGTGTTATGGCTTAGTGTGGATTTGAGTTTATACAAAATTTTACTTGTATGATTTTATGTTAAACCTCAAATAAATGCTTCTTTATTTGAATAAAATAAAATAAAGCCATGCCTCTCCCCCAAAAAAATACACTTTTTAAATCTTCTTTCCAAATGACTACTGGACAACTATATTCAGTGATTACTTTTATCTATTTCATTTTGCAGAAATGATCACTAACTAAGAAGAAATATTAAAGTACTACTCCCCAGTTTAGAGGAGAAAACATGTTGGTTTCCATTGGAATAAAAAAAAATGTTCTTGTCAATAGAAAAAGATTAAACTTACATTTTCAGTAACTTTAAAATACACAATTCTGAGCCCTTCTCTGTATAGATTTTCAACCCATGACCAAATCTATTAGCAATATAGTAGAGCAAATTTATGTAGGCTTGCAGTAGAGAAAAACAGTACATTCTAGGGATATTTATTGAGGAAAAATCTTCTTCAGCCAGCTATGTTGATTGACATTGTTTTAATGTATCATGATTCTAAAATAAAATGAAGAAGAAGCTGGTCATATGATATAGGTTTGCTGTAATGGGACAAGAATCAGAAATTCATACATCTTCTATTACATATTTCACTGCAAGTCATCTAGACTTCTTACAGCCTTGTCTCAGAAAGACACCTATGTGCCCCCCAAATTGAAAATATTAAGAATATTTAAAAAGTATTAATAAACACACACATAATCACTACTATACATGTCTACTAACAAATTTTAGTCTATAAAGCATAATTATCAATAAACAAGTTTATACACATTGATTTTCTGTTTAAATTTCTCATTATGTTAATAAAGCTTTGGTTTCATAAAAATACCATATATTGTTTCTAAATTTATGGCTTATAATTCATGCAAGCACTTACCATGTACTGTTTGTATTTGAATATATGCTGCACATGTTCCCAGTAATAATAAATACAAAATAAATGGTTCCCTGATTTGTTCATAAAATTTTCAGTGATAGGCATGTTACTGACAATTAAAACAGTTGCTGGGTATTGAACTAAGCAATGTTTGCAGTCAAGAATTGTCAGGTTTGTGAAGTAAATATTGGCTGTATCTGATTACTAGAGACAGATGGTAGATATATAAAATACTTGTGTAGCCTTGCTGCCTTCAAATATATCACTATGAAAGTAGGACCCAGAATAGATTCTGGAACCATCAGAGGTTTTATTAGCAAGCACACACAAACACAATCCCATAATATATGCTATGACATTGTTCTTTATGTTCTTTTAGTTTTATCAGCTTAATGTAAGATGCATACAATGATATACTGATGAGTAGGTCAGCCATCCTACCTCTTGTTTTGAAAAAAAAGAGGTGGGTGATGTAAATGTATTCTGTACAATTTTGAAGCAGTATTTAATAATGAACATAAGTTATTTCTTCTCAAAAACATTTTTAGTATGTATAATGTTAATCATGAGCCTTCTGTTATATATTTACTTAATGATGTATAATGAGCTCATACGGGAGCTCTGAAAATATAAATTCTTGATCAAGGGCCTTATGATACTAATCAGTCAACTCTGAGTTATGAATTCCTAATTAGAGACCAACAAATGCCTTCTAACTATTCCTCCTGTAAAAGGGAAATGAGTTTAAAACACACATTCAGAAAGAAAATGCAAACTGAAAGCTTTATATATGAGGCATTATACATTTCTGCAATAACAAATATGTTGAATATAAGAGTGAAATTGTCCATCATGTTGGTCAGGTATTGGGCAATAAATGCAGAACTTTGCAAGATTCTTAAGCACTAAACACATACCATACCGGGAAAGATGACCTTTAAAAACCCTGAAGATAACACAGAGTGAAGAGAAGAAAGAATGGCAGGCCAAAACTTTTCCCACGCCACCTATGAGTATACTTCCACCACTGTGGCCACAAGAAACATGTCTCTGTTTAACTATTGCGGGTATAGCTTTCTTGCTTTAAGTGTAAATTGCCAACAATTATTATCAGAACCTTTTCTGCTCAGTTTTGAGCCGCAAAAGAAGTACGATTTCAATGCATACTATCAAGCCTTTAAAAAAAATCAAGTACTGACAAAATATATTTATATATATTTACAATAAAATGCTTTTAATAATCTGTACATGTATCTCTGTTCTTTTAAAATAAAGTTATAAAAAAAAAGAAATCCGATATCCTGTGGTTTTACCTTGTATAGATTTCCAGGTTTCCTGTGAATTAAGAAAATTGTGTTTTTTAAAAGGGAAGATAAAGAGTATGTTACAAAATATGTAAATTTAAATTTTTCTTTCACATTTCAGTTATATAATTGATATAATTATTTCATATCTGAGTTTTAAATGCTCTAAACTGAACATTGTGATAATAAATTTAATTGAATCATAATCATTTAAATGTACCACAAATCTTGAAAAGGAAGACAAGTACTATACACATTTTACATAAACACTTTAGTTGTTTCTTCCTGTTTATGTCCAATAAAAGTATAATTGTCATCCAGACAGCAACTTACAGAGTGCTGTGAGCTGGTGCCATAAATCTGTTTTCACTAAATTGAAAGCAAACTACATGCTATGTTGTAATTTTCATAGACAATAGAAAGTCAACATATTTCATAATAATTATCCATCCATTACATTTCTGTATGACTATGTGTAGCATATTTAAATGTGTTTGATGCAGATATTCTCTACAAACATTTGATATTAGAGTAACTATATAATAAAATAATATTTTGGTGATTTCTAACATTTTGATGTTTACATTTGCTTGAGTTATGGCTATAAAATTACAAATTCATGTTTTATATTCACAGTCCTGTTTTTTGTAGTTAAAATAAACGTTTGTTACAAAACTATAGGGAAAGGCATGCATGATTTCTCTCTCTATCTCTCTCTGTTTCTGTCTATGTCTTTGTCTATGTCTCTGTCTCTCTGCCTCTCTGTCTCTCTCTCTCTGTCTCTCTCTCTGTCTCTCTCTCTCTCTCTCTCTCTCTCTCTCTCTCTCTCTCTCTCTCTCTCTCTCTCTCTTTCTCTCTCTCTCACTCTCTCTCTCTTAATCAAAGACTCCAATATTTTAGATACACAGAATTGTAGGAAATTCCCCAGTCTGGATCTAGAGAAATGTGAAAGCTGGTCCAACTATAGATGTCAACAATGCATACAAAAAATTTAACCACAGCTTCCTCCCTGTATATGACTAAAACCTGAGACTGCTCTGCTATAGAGATTTGCTCCTGAGGTTAACTACACTACTACCTTTCTTCTCATGTGTGTGTTCACAATTAGCACACTCAGTTTCAAAGCTTTCTACTAAAATATGTCCATCAGAGTGCATGCCTCACAATAACTTTTTGACATTTGTGTCTGTCTTGTCTCTTTCAGTCCCATCTCTGCTGTTATACAAACCTCTAAATTGCTAAGGTTTAAAAATAAACCATTTAGTTCAACAAAATTTTTATGTTTTACAAGCTTATGTTTAAAAGTCATGGCATCTAGAGTTATTATTTTTCCAAATATGAAATGCAGAGAATTTGCTCCTATGACATGGTTTCTCATAAATGGATAATCAAAACTGCATGTGTAGATTATTGAGCTTATAAATGACATTATTCTAGAAAATATTGGAATTCTAAATATTTTACAATCCATGATAATTGTATCACATGAAAGTGAAAGAAGTATGTTAACTATAGTAATAAAATACAGATACATCATTGAACGGTGTGTAGGTTGAAATATTAAAAACCAATCCACACTACACCAGCAGGGCACTTGTAGGCCTGACCTGTTCCCATCTCATCAGGCTCTCTGACATGGAACTTTGAAATTTCTCTTCCCACTAATTTCCAATGACAGGTCACTGCAAAACCAGCCCCACAATCCAAATTCACAAGGCTAGCTTGGGTGCACTTCTTGCAAACCCACTCTTGGCTGCTATACCTGTGTCTCTGGAACCCGGCTGAGTTTCCCTGTGAAGGAAAACACCACACAATCTTAGTTTAGAATCAACAGGTAACACAATCTCTGGGTTCAGCCACTAGCATATTTTTCTTTTTTAAAAAATATTCTCTGTATTTACATTCAAATGTTATTCCATTTACCCTCACTCCCATCACCCGTCATTCTCTCCTTGCAACCATGAAGATGCTTCTTCTCACAACCACCCTCTCAACCTCAGCAAGTTGGCATTCCCCTATACTGGGAAAATGAGCTTTCACTGGACCAAAGGCACCAATTCCTATTGATGACAGAAAGTGCTATCCTCTGCTACATATGCAACTGTAGCCATAGGTCTCTTCATGTGTGCTCATTGGTTGGTGTTTTAGTCTTTCGGAGCTCTGGGGGGTTTGGTGCGTTGATAATGTTGCTTTTCCCATGTAGTTACAAACCCTTTCAGCTCCTTCAATCCTTACTCTAACTTAATCATTGGGGTCCCCATGTTCAGTCCAATGGTTAACTGCAAACATCCTCTTCTACATAAGTATGGCTCTGGCAGGACCTCTGAGGATGCATTCATATCAGGCTCCTGCCAACACTTCCTGGCATCAGAAATAGTGACCGGGTTTGGTGGATGCACATGGGATGAATCCATAGCTGAGCATGAAATGATCTTTTCTTCATTCCATGTTCCTCTATTTGTCCCTGTATTTTCTCCCATGAGTGTTTTCCCTTCTAAGAAGGACCGAGGAAGACACATTCTGGCCTTCTTTCTTGTTGAGTTCACAAGGTCTGAGGTTCATAAGGTCTTGTTGAGTTTCATAAGGTCTTGGGTATTCTGAGCTTTGGGGGCTACTATCTGCTTATCAGTGAGTGCATACTATGTTTATGTTTTTGTTACTGGGTTAGCTCACTCAGGATGATAACTTCTATTTTCATGTATTTCCCTAGGAATTTCATTAAGACATTGTTTTTAAAAGCTGAGTAATACTCCATTATGTTGAAGGAAACCTGAATTCTTTCCAGCTTCTGGCTATTATAAATAAGACTGGCATGAACATAGTAGAATATGTGTCTTTGTTATAGGTTAGAACATCTTTTGGGCATCTGCCTAGGAATGATATAGCTGGATCCTAGATAATACTATGTCCAATTTTCTGAGTAATGGTCAGACTGATTTCCTGAATGGTTATGCTAGCCTGCAATCCGACCAACATTGGAGGAGTGTTCCCATTTTTCTACATCTTCTCCAGTATCTTCTGTCACCTGACTATTTGATCTTAGCCATTCTGACTGGTATGAGGTGATATCTCAGGGTTGTTTTGATTTGCATTTCCTGATGACTAGGGATGTTGAACATTTCTTTAGGTACTTCTCAGCCAGTTGCTATTCCTCAGTTGATAATTCTTTTTTTTCTTCATACTCCATTTTTAATAGGAATATTTGATTCTCTGGAGACTAACTTCGTGAGTTCTTTGTATATATTGGATATTAGAACTCTATCAGAAGTCTTATGAGAAGTCCTGTTACAAAAGCAACTAAAGTTAAATTTTGGCAAGTATATAGTGAAAAGGAAGCCTTGCAAAGTGCTCATGAGAATGAAAATCATACCTATTGTAAAAGAACACAGGGATTTCCATACAACTAAGAACAAATTGACTAAAATATGATTCAACAATCCTATACCTGGGTATAAATCCTAAGTAAATGGAATTATTATGTCAATTGTATAATTTAAAGCAAGGTTTCTATACAAGATGAATAGATTAGAAATTTATGCTTTAAAAATATTTACATACTTACTTACTTGCAATCCAAATGATACCCACTCCTGATCAACCCACACAGTGTGCAGATTGTCCTAAAACTGTTTGTATTTTAATGTTAATTCCATTTCCCTAAGAAGGGTTGGCTAGTCATGTAACTCCAACTGACCTTTCCCATTTCAATTAGTAAAATAAAGGAAAGCCAGTGACTAGGCTACTGGGTCTAGGGAAGTAGAGAAGGCTGAGAGGTCAGAGAGGTCAGAGGATGGAGTTAGAGTTCATGGCCACATGGAACTTCTCAAGAACCAGCTGGACCCAGGTGGGATTTATTGGTGATAAAAAGCTATGAACATTAAGGATTTCACAGGTCTAATACCTCATTTAGAAGGGCAGTTTGTATCTTTGTATTTTTGATGTAATCTTGTAGTGTAGAGGATTTGTGGTTTGAGAATTGAATATATAAACCTGTATAAAAAGCTATTGGGTTGTAGAGTTGTGTTTGTGTGGGATTTTGGGGTACAGAAATACCCCTGGACAGAGGCTGAGAACAGGCAGCAGAAAACCGCCCGGGGAAGGGAGTTGCGCAGATGTGTTGGACCGTGTTGGCGGCTCAGACCAGGCTCCAGAGGTATGTGGGGCTCCGCACTAAAACAGGGCCTGGAGATTGAGACTTCAGGGCCGGTAAAGAGATAAACCGGTTTATACATTTTAATATATACTGTAACAACAGAGTCTTCCACCATTCCTCACTCCTTTTACCTCTGAGTAGGTAGGGTACCCTGGGACTCCCTCCTACTGCCTGATTCTTCAAGGGATTCTTCAAGAATTAGAATCATCCTCTCCCATTATTGCAAGACAAGGCAGCATTTTCTAACAATTGTGGCTGGGACCTTGGTCCAGCTCCTGTGTTGAGTTGGTGGCTCAGTCTCTTAGAGTTTTTAGGGGTCCAGGTTACTTGACACTGTTGGTCTTCCTATGGAGTCCTTAACCTCAACAGTTACTTCAGTCCTTCCCCCAACTTCCATTATGGTTCCCGACTTCTGACGAGTGATTGGCTGTGGGTCTCTGGATGTTCTAGAAGGTCTTTTCAGCTTATAAGTTGCTAGTATGAGATCTCTCCAATTTCTTTATAAATTTTCTCTCATCACTGATTTCATCATGTCATATATGTTTGGGTATGTTGTATTCTCATCTTCATTAAATTTTAGAATGGCTTTAAGTTTGTTCATTTCTGCTATAACTAATTGATTATTGAGTAGAGATAGTTGTTCATTTCTCATGAGTATGTGGGCTTTCTGTTGTTTCAGTGGTTGCTGAATTCCCGCCTTAATCACTGGTGATCTGAAAGAACACCTTGAATTCTCTCAAACTTTTTGCTTCTGTTGAGAATTGTTTTGTTCCTGATTGTATAGGAAATTTTTGGGAAAGTTCTGTGAGTTTCTAAGAAGGAAGTGTTTTGTTTTGTTTTGTTTTGTTTTGTTTTGGCATAGAAGGTTCTGTAAATAAATGTTAAATCCATTTGGTCCATAATATCTGTTAGGTTCATTGTTTCTATTTAGTTTGAATTAATGGCCTGTCTGTTTGTGAGAGTAGCTGTTGAGGTCTCCCACCATTATGTGGGGTTCAATGTATCCTTTGAGTTCTAGTAAAGTTTATTTTAGGAATGTGGTGAACTTGCATTTGGGGCATAGATGTTCAGAATTGAGATGTCCCCTTGGTGCATTTTTACTTTGATGAGTATGAAGTATTTTCCCAACATTTTTTATGACTTTTGACTGGAATTCAATTTCAATTTCAGTAGCTATTAGAATTTGGCTTGAGCTGGTAGTTTTTTTTTGTTGTTGTTGTTTGTTTGATTGTTTTGTTTTTGTTTTTTGTTGTTTGTTTGTTTGTTTTTTTCTTCTCTATGCTTCGGAAACCTTTTTCATCCTTTCACTCTGAGGTAATATTTATGTCTGTTGTAAAGGTACATTTCTTGTATGCAGCCGAATGAGGGTTCCTGTTTATATATCGAGTAGGTTAAACTGTCTTTTTTTGTAAACTGAGTTCCTATATGTTGAAAGATATTAATTACCTATGATCGTTATTTATGAGAATTATTTCTATCTTCTTTAAAGGCTTCTATCATCTTTGTGAGACAGTATTTTAGGTCATAGTCTTGCTTTTTGAGTGTGTTTAGATATCTAAGGCTTGCTATAGTAGGAGAGCTGGGTTATAATGGTGTCATTATGCATTTGCTTCTGTTGACTATGGTCTTGTTCTTGCCTTTCACCATGTAGTTGTCTCTGGTGTTTGTTCATCTGGTTGTCCCCAGTTGGAGCAACCCTCCTGGAAGGGAGGTAGAGTTATAGGGTTGGGGTTGAGAGTGGATCCATAGTTGCAGGGTGAGGTGCAGACAGGTAGGAAAATGAATCTTCAACTGAGTGAAAATATTTACTGAATTTATACATATGTATGACATTGTAAATACCTTATATTTTAATGTAAAATAGGTTTGTAAAATTAGTTTTAAAAACGCCAGACAATAGAAGAAGAAGCAGCAATCAGGGTATCTTTTGATTAAAACATATCATACATTGTTAAATAAACACTAATTTTATAGACTTAAACTGTTTATTTTGAAAATAACTGTATGTAAGAACATTACTCGAATGAGATATGAGGAGATTAAGTAAAGTAGAGTCTTTCCTTAAGTGGCAGTTTTATTAAAACAAATTGGAAATAATAATATAATTCACATAGTTATATTATATGCTAGTTAAACAATATGTAGAGCAAGGAATAGGTGGAACTCAGGGAGATTAAACATGAAACATTCAATCCACAACGATAAAGAAAGAAAAGTCCTGCCACTCAAATCATTAAAGTTACATAAAATTTAAAAAGTAGTAAGTGACATTTAGGAAAAGTAAATTTTAGAGGAACATGCTTCATGAAAAGCCTTCCTATTGTTTCCATCTGAGGTAGAATGCAAATGTTTCTCTTATTTTCTCTGATGATGAGATGAAAGTCATACAGAAGCTGTGTGAATACACAGCTAGGACAGATTACAAAGAACGTGTTTCTCTGTTCTAACTAATCTTTATTTTATTAGAAAATTTTTGAATTTACATTTCAGATGTTATTCCTTTCCCACAATCCCATCCCTCTTTCTCCTCCCATTGCCTCCATATATGTGCTCCCTCTCCCAACCACCCTCGCCCAACTAGGCTTGAAACATCTTGCTCCCCCCCCAATCAAATTATCCAGGCTGACTGAATCAATCCAGCTTTTGTTGGCTTCTGCCTGAGCTGCTCTGTTTGACTTTATAGTAACATTGACAATGTGTTTTAATCTTCTGGATCATTCTCCTTTTCTGCTGTTTTCTGTCTTCACCTGTTTCTACTGTCTTCTCTCTGCAGTGTGTTCTATAAAATTGTTTCTAGAAACTGCCATATATGAATATCTCCCTTCTCTCCTCTTCTCTCCTCTTCCCCTTTTCCTTCCCTTTTTCCTTCTTCTTCTTCTTCTTCTTCTTCTTCTTCTTCTTCTTCTTCTTCTTCTTCTTCTTCTTCTTCTTCTTCTTCTTCTTCCTCTTCTTCTTCTTCTTCTTTCTCGCTCCCTTTCTCTATCCTGTTAAATAACCTGTCTTTCATGTGCTGCTGATCTCCTGTGAGTTAGGTGTATACAATCACTGACTCATTCTTTCAGATTTTTCTCTGAGTCATCACATTGCTTGTCCCTCCATTAGATGTTACTTTTAAACATGGCTGCTTCCTTCTAAATACTAACCTTATCTTTATTATTAGAAATTAATGGTGTATATTATGGGCATGTCTGCATTCTACCCAGATCATACTGTAATATAGGGTATGTTGTTTCTTGATTCTGGCTAGATCTTAGAGATGTAGAATGTCTTTGGGTGTGATCCCTTTCCAGACCAGCTATGTTGTTGGATTAAAATTCCTCTACAGTGGAAGTCCTACATTATTAGACACTAAGCTAAGAAATTTCTTGTTAAGCATGGCTCTTAGCACAATATTGTTCAGCTATCCCATGTTACCCTTTACTCTTGAGTTACTTTCTAGGGTTGTTAGTTTGATTTTGGTACGTGCAGTGGCTTTGGAAGCATATATTACAACAAAGCTTCTGCACTTTGTAGCCCTTTCATAGATGTATAACTATTTCTGTTCATAGTTTTTCTCAACTGTTAACTTTGTAAAACATTCAAGTTTGGGTGAACAATGGTGAGACACGTGATTTTTTTTTCTTGCCACAAATTGTCAGAATAACTGTCATTTGAGATAGTTTTGGATTATACTATGGGTAGAAGGTAAAGTTTCAGCTGTTTATAAGTTCTATATAACTAGGCAAAGTTTCTGGATTACCAAATCTATGGTTCATTAATTTATATTTAGAATAACACATAACTACTATGTATTATAGTATGTAGCTAAAAACTAAGTAAAATTCAAAATCAAAGAGTAGAAAATAGTGACACAAAGTAAGCCTAAAAAGTTGGAAAGAGTTTTGAGTAATCTATTTTCTCAATGAGAAGATAAGCTACAATAAAATGTTTTACTTATAACAAAGTGCCATTAGAAAACGCTGTTCATTTAATATTTAATAAAGAGTAATAGCAGAAGCTCGAATAATTTTTATTTATCAATGTTAAGGTTTCATCATGTATAAAATGCATACATTATGATCCTCCTTCTGATATTTACATAATAATATATGTGAGTCACAAACCCTGAGTCTGTTGCTGTTGGACAGTAACCTAGGACAACAGAGACACACTGCTAGTTGGGGAATCAGATGAACACAGGATACTGTTCTGAGAATTGCGTTTTTTCCCTTTTACCCTTTACACCATTTCATAAAGCAGGACAAAAATTAGAGAAGTAGTTTTAGAAATTATTTCATTTTGAAAACTGGAACAAATAAAATAATGGACTCTAAATTTATTTTCTGTACAAAGCACACACTTCTTTTATAACAAGCTTATAGTATCTTCTTTTTGTTCTTTTTTCAATTTTATTGGAAATTTTCTGTATTTATATTTCAAATGTTATACCCCCACTCCCCTCCCTCCTTGCCCTCCACTTGCTTCCATGAAGGTGCTCCCTCTCCCAATCACCATGTCCACCTCAGTGCCTTGGCTGATGATGATGTTTTTCCCATGAGGGTGCAAACCTTTCAGCTCTTTCAGTCCTTTCTCTAGTTCTTTCATTGGGGTCCATGTGTTCAGTCTGATGTTTATCTCTAAGCATCCTCATATGTATCTATATGACTCTGAAACAGCCTCTGAGGAGACGTCCATGTCTCATTCATGCCACTAAACACTTCTTGGCATCAACAACAGTGCTTGGTTTTGGTGGCTATACATGGGGTGGTTTTCAATGTGAGGCAGTATCTATAGATATTTTCTTCAATCCCTGCTCCTCTATTTGACTTGGTATTTCCTCCCCTGTTTTGTTTTCCCTTCTAAGAAGAACTGAGACATCCACACTTTGATCTTCCTCCTTTTTGAGCTTCATAAGTTCTGTGGATAGTTTCTTGGGTATTCTGAGCTTTTGGGGGTGGGGCTAGTATTCACTTATAAGTGAATGCACACCATGAGTGTTCTTTTGTGACTGGTTTACCTCACTCAGGATGATAGCTTCAAGTTCCATACATTTGTCTAGGTATTTCAAGAACTCATTGTTTTTAATAGCCGAGTAGAATTCCATTGTGTATATCATCTAAACATGTTATCCTTTAAGTTGAGTAATATTTTCAAATGAAAAAATAAAATGACAACTTAACTCTGAAGTAAAAATAGCAAATACTGGTGAAGAGGAGAACATAAAGAGCTTTATTTTAAGTGACTGTTGATACATATATATGCTTAAAGCGAGATTCAGAGAAATAATTATGCCAATTAATATATGAGGTACTCTCATTGAAATGAATTCATCTTTGTTTTTACTCTGGAAAATGTTGCCAGGAAAATGGTGTGGTGAAACATAAAGGCTGGGATAATATTTGAAGCAATGAACGTGCACAAACTCCAGTAAATGGCAAAAATGATTTATAGCTAAGCTAAATACTAATATGAATAAATGAACTATTTGCTTTAATTACTTAATGTCCACTTCCACTAACTGCATGGGTGATGTTCAAGCCAAAATATATGAATAATAAAAAGCCCATGGAGGGTTGAATAAAGTCTTTTCATGTTTATGTATCTTAATGCAAAAAGGATGTGTGAAATTAATATGTATTTATTTCCAAGTGTTTTTTTTTTTCACAAAACTTTTCATTTAAAACTGAAAACATCATTTTAAAAGGAAAGACTCAAAGCAGAATTATTTTTAGATAGATCAATTTTAGTGATACATTTATCATTTAACTATAACATTAGTGATGCTGTGATAATGCATATTATTACTTGGTTTTATACTTATTACACAAGGGATAATATGAATGACACTTTAAGCATGAATTAAATGCAATTATCTTTTGGGAAGTGTTTTCTGGGAGCACAAGGAAACCATGGTTCAAAGATAGAGCTCATGCTGGCAGGTGATAATGGTTTTGAGGGCATGAAGGGTCATAGAGTGCAGCTGAAGGTTGGCACTATGAGAGGCCAGGAAAGGACATTGATGCAGCCTCAGTAGCAGTTGATGGCCCAGGACTGAAGGGGTCAAACAAAGTAGTTTGAGGTATTACACCATGAAGATAGCCTATGGGCAGATACTGGTGAAAGTGAATCCTATTTGCAGAGGGTAAGCCAGTAACATAGGATGACCACCAAGAACAGCAGCAGCAGTGAAGTCATTCACAGCCTCATCCTGGCTGCTCAAAGAAGACAAGTCTTCTCTTGCCTGCCTTCTGACCAATATGTAGAAATATTGGCTCCTCCAGCACCTAGTCATATTGTACACTGCCATGCTTTCGATCATGATAATGGATTAAATCTCTGAAACTGCAAGTCAGGCCTAATTAAATGTTTTTCTTTATGAGAATTGCCTAGGTCATGTTTGTCCAGTTATATCAATAAAACTCTAAGACAGTGACCACATATTGAAACTGAAATTAATGTCAGAAAATAGAAAATAACACTAAGATGTAAAAATTCACCAATTTTTGTAAACTGTAAAAATGAGTCTAATCTAATTATTTTGATGAACTAACAGGTTGCTAACTATTTTTGTAATAAATATGCATTAAATTATAATCTGTATCAACTTACAACACAAATGTTATGACATTAAATTCTAAGAAACAACAAATTACCTTTTCACAAATATGAAAATCCATTTGTCAATAGGCAAAAAGAAAATAACGACAAAGAGAAGTAATAGTGAGGAATCATGTAGATATGATTCCAATTTCAGAAACTGAGCTGTACTGGAAAATATTTCACCTATTTGTGTCATTTCAGAGAAAATTGACCACCAGCATAGCCTGTCAAAACAGAATATTAAAAAGCATGAGACATAAAATGTGAGGCTATTCAAGTGCTTTGTGAGCTTGTGCAGAAATCAGAATTTTAAGAATTTTCCATAGGAGTTTGTTGTGCCTGTACTGTTTCTCTAGTCACCTACAGGAAGATGAGAATATCCCTGTAGTAACACAGTGCTCACCATCTATTTCCATGCAGTGATGTAAGCAATGAAAATATTCTTTCCAAAAATTAGTATACTGAATTAGACTTATTTGTTCTTAAAGTCAGTATTTGGGGGATCCTGAGAGATTATTGACAAATTTTCAGTTTACAGTGTTTAGGTATGCTGACCATGTTTTAACACTTATTTTACTTGTTTGATAAAATATTCCAACATAATTCCACTAAAGAATAAAGGATCTTCTTTGGCTTGCAGTTCTAAGGTATATCTCTATACCCTATAGACCTAGGAAAGACCTGGCAGAATGACCTTGGGACAGCTTTCTCTGTCCCATCCACTACCAGAGCGGGTCAAAGAATGAGTGATGGACTCTGAACTCTTCAGTCTGTAAGAGTGAGTCTGTCCCACTCAGTTATCCTAATAGAAATAGTTAATCTCATCCATACTAAGAAACAAACTTAATCAAATAATCATTTTTAGAGGTTTCTATTCAAGTGACTCTACACCCTGCCAAATTAAAAAAAAATAACCAGAAAATAAAAAAACTATTATTAATTATTAAAAACCTGCTTTTTGTTTACTTGTCTTTAATCCACATCTATCACCTCTTGTCCCGTTCTCTCAGGGACCTCTCATCGACCAAAATCTCTTCAACTGTCTTCAAATTCTTTAACAATTCCAAAATTATTTGAAAGTTTAAGTCTCAAGGGAAACACTGAACAGTGTTTAACTGTTTCTAAGAAACCAAATAAAATCCCTTACTTCTAGAAGAATAAGGACCCCAAAAGATTAATTGTTATACATCAAGGAAAAGTTAGACCAAAGTTTAACTGAAGTCCAACAGGCAAAACACAAAATACTTCATCTTCATATCCAGCATTGGGGGCACATGATGTAATCATCTGGATTTTCAATGCCTTAGGCAGCTAAGCACAGATGTATGATAACTACAACAGACATAAACTATCCCTGGGCTGCATCCATTTTTACTTTCTTTATTGGATGCTCATAGTCTTGGCATTTACAATTCCTGGGTTATCCATCAGAACCTAAATTTTATAGTTACAGCTTCAAGGCAATGACTTCTGGAGATTTCTTACAGAGATTCTATCACACACACATACACACACACACACACACACACACACACACACACACACACATTGCCTAATATTAAATCATTCTGAAACTATGAAGCAAAAACATATGACACCCTCAATATTGTATCCTTCATGGTTTTAGAATTAGATATATGTGAACAACTCTGCAAAACTCTGTTACTAGACCAGAATGGACCCATGTCCCCTTCATCCACAGTCACATCAGCTTCTGCATGCTGATACTGAAGTAATTGTGTCCCTACAGAGTTATTTTCAAGAAGCATAGGTCGATTTAAGCAGCATTCTCAATTTAGGCTTTGTTCTTTAAAACAAATCTGCATTTTTCACAAGATTGGAACTGTGTTCCAGGAGCTGTTGTTCTGATGGAATCTTTCCATTCTATTAGAGAAGTGTACCAAGCTTCGTTTAAAGCAATATTGTGGTTTCTGATCTGCCTTATCTAAAACCCTTACATTTGCTGGCACACACACATCCTTAGCAATCTTGACCTTTTTCTAATCTCCTCTTTGTTCTTTTGTGTTGTATACTGGCTCACTGTTCAGGAGCCATGGAAAAGACTGAGTGCTGTTTTGACTTCAAATTAGTTCATTATTTCTGTGAGAATCTGCATTCCAGTTCTCAAGACATGAAGAAAACAAAGCCAGATTCTGTGCCGGATTGTAGAAATGATAGCCTGAAGCTCAGCTCACAATACATTGCTGGTTCAGCTCTGAAATCTAATGAACTGGACATTACGGTCACCGTCCGCATTTCTTTTTCCATTCTCTCATCTTCCAAACTACCTCCAAAATGAACTGTCAAGCACTGCTTGCAGCATGAAGTGGTTTTATAAAACTATTTGTGGTCTTTTTACAAAACAGGTCCAGAGGGGTAAGTACCACATAGTTAAGTTATTTTCCATTTTCTCCTCAATAATTTATGTATTCACTTCATAATGCAAGTATTATGTATTCACTGATTGCAAGCCCCCTCCATTTTTCCTCCTGTCTTTAGCTTAAACCCACTACCTTACCCCTTGCTTCATCCTCAGTAAAGGGGTGTTTCCCTACATGGGTACCCACCCACCTTGATATAGCAGAGCAGAATTAAGTGCATCCTCTTCTGCTAAGGCTACAAAGACAATGTGGCCCAGATATAGAAAAATAAAAATTCAAAGGGCCATAAAAGAGTCAGAGAAAAACTCGGCTCCAATATTTAGGAGCAATCCACATGAAGACCAAACTGCTTAACTACTACATAAACGTAAGGGGCTTACATACAACCCATACATACTTTTTGGGTGTTGATCCCTTGGGCCCAAGTTATTTTACTCTTTATGACTTTGACCATCCTAGCTACTCTAATCCTTCCCCCTAATCTTTCATAAGGGCCCCTGAGCTCTGCATATTATTTGGTTGTGGGACTCTGCCTCTGTTTCTATCATTTACTGCATGAAGCCTCTCAGGAGACATTTATGGTAGCCTTCTCTTGGTAAGCATAGCAAAATATCATTAATAGTGTCAGGGACTAGCTCTCTCCCATGGGACTCAAATTTGGCCAGTCCACTGGATGGTTATTCCCTCAATCTCTACTCCATCTTTATCCCTTACCTTCTTATAGGCAGAACAAATTTGTGTTAAAGGGTTTGTGAATATGTAGAAGTTGCCCTTTCTCCATGAAAGTCCAGCCTGGCTATAGGATGTGATCTTTCTAGATTTTATATTCCCTGCTGGTAGAGATCGCACCTATGGTCATCTCCCATCTTCCCACTCTCTCTAAGCTATTGTTCTTATATATTTGAGAAACATAACTTGACAACAATATAGGGAGGGAGAAAATACTATTTTCAAATTTATTCTTAAAGGTTTTAGTCCATCACTAAGGAAATCCTGAAGAACAAGAAATTGAGGTAGCTATTTAAGTTCTACCCACAAAGTAAAACATTTTGCTCTTTGTTCTTTTTCCCCTTAATTTCAGTCCACAAGTTATGCTGGATCTACCCATCTTAACTAAGCCTAGATAATATCTAGTCCTCGTCCTAGTTACAGTCTTAACTCCTATTAGATTCTAGATTCTGTCCATTCAATAATCTGTATTAACCATCCCATCACATAACAAAAGCATTTATTTATGTTCAATATAATGTGCTAAACAAAGAATGTTTGTAAATATAAAGTTTAGAATCACATGATAACATGAACTGATGATATATGTAATTATTTCAAAAACACTACTAGCACATAACCTGTGGATTTTTTGTCTCTATTAAAATATTTGAAACATCAGAGTTAAGTTTATATTCATCTCTTAAGTCTTTTTCATAACATATTTTCCAACTACTCTTTATTGCTATTATAAAAATGTTTTTCTCCTAATAAATGATATGTTTATCTGAAAAATATGCCTACAAGTGGCAGCAACTTACCAGCGTAACAGTCAAATGAATTTTTTTTTCAAAAATGGAATATTTAAACAGAAGCTGTTTAGTTCTTTTCTTTTTTCTGAAACTACAGATTAAGCCAAAATATTTCTCCCAGATTAACTGAAAGTCCAAAAAGCATTGCCATACTGAAAATGTTTGCTAAATTTGGCATAATTCAGTAGGGAATTATATGAATAGAACTGGTCCATTACATTGTAAACAGCTATTAAATTAGTATAAAAAATATCAGATCATTTTTGTTATAAGACATGAATATGAAATTAAAGGGATGGTCTGAAATTGTCCTTGCTTTTAGTACCATGGCTCAATAAGAAGAGAAAACAAAATTTGAGGATGCTGGGTTGACTAACACCTGGGTATACTGGAAAATAATTTATAAGTAAAGCAGGAAGTAGTTAAATATGATTTTGAAAACAGCAGTACAAACTGTATTTGGATTAACCTCAGGGAGAACCGGAATTTGCCAAAGCAAACCAAAGCCAAAGAGCTCATTCCAGGAAAAGAGAGTTTCAAGTAAAAACACAACATTGTCTGGATACTGACACTTTATTAGTGCTTAGTAAATACATGCTTCACCAAGATGAAGTAATTTGTTCTTACCTTATAGATTTATTGGGCTCAAAGGAAGTTGTTAAGAATGGAAACAAAGACAGATGTTTTGACAAAGCATACACCTAAAATAAAATTACTTTTGGCAATCCTTTAGATTTACTGATGGTGTATTTGAAAGTGGTTCATAGGAGACTAAAAAATGGCAATGTTTATCTTTGTGTCTTTATGGCTCAAGAGCAAATATGTCCAGCTTGGATAATATGACAAAACAATGGAGCTTTTTGCAATGAGTTTAGGTGACTTTGTGAAATTATTTTTTATGCTGAATACTTTCGAGATTTTATTTTCAGTGCACAGATCCTTCCTTATATTACCCTATTCTGCTATTGAGCTTTATCTTATGACTCTTTCTAAGTAGATATGAACAAACATCTGTTCATTTCGATAGGACAATGGCGCCAAACTTATGAAACAATTCAGTCTAAATCAGGCTTAATGAATCATTGAATTTATTTGTGCAATTAAATTAACCTGTATCCTCTTATATAATTTTCATCACCTAATAAGTTTAATTATTTCTGGTTGCATCAATTCCTACATGAATATCACTGAGGGACAATTTATAATATATGGATAACACCACTAACTATAAATCTGAATAAAATCTCTTTCCTCCACCGATAAGCATTAATTACTTGCAGTTCCTCTGGGATGAAACTTCACAAGTTTCTACTTCAGACATGATAAAATTTTGAGTGCCCAATCTAACACAGGTCTTATACAAATAGTGACAGATGTGGGTTTTTAATGAGTACAATGTCCATGTGAAGCCCAAAGATTGCAATTTCTAACACTCTCTCCTTCAGTGGTATTTTCATTACACAATACCCCTTCTGCAATGTCTCAAGGGATTCAAAGGAGTCATATAGAAGTCTTAGTTAGTACTCAGAATCGTCAGCAATTCTTCCAACACTGTGCAATTAAGAGTTTCTGTATAATTCTTACTGTAATAAAAGATTCTCTGACTAATTCTCAGAGCTACACCAATCTTTGGGCAAAATAACACACATATTTAGAAGGCAAATTTTCAGGACTAACATTCCAATTCAGCAGAAAATATAGCAGCTTTACCTATAAGGCTCACAGCTTCCCTAGATGCCAAGATTTTGACCAGATTTGCAGTACCATGAATGAATTCCCTCCTATATAGTCACCCTCTCATCTAAGCAGAAATGAAGTTGAATAATGTAGTTACTGTCATACTATTTTAGCACCAGTAGGCAAGTCTTTCTGAGCATGTCAGTAGTGTGACCCTCTTAGTGACAGTGCTACAGAAGCTTGGGTTTCACTTCACAGAAAGATAAAAATTTGTCAGCAAAGAAGATGGCTCTATCTAAGCTCCACACTGAATTCTCTAAAAACTATAATCAAAGTATGGGTTATCTCATCTTGTTTATGTAGTTAATTCTGATCAATGATCAATTTCATTTGTCTGTAGTGTTAGGGAAATTAGTGTCTTCCAGAATAAATGCTCATAGGAAGGCACCCATCTCTGTACTGTAGATCTCATATGAATGCCAGTGGATTGTAGAAGTAAAGTTATCTCCTTATTCAGGTTCTTTCTATTTTTTTTTTAAACAAGAACAAAAATTTGATGAGCTTACAAATTTAACAGTTTACTTTTTCATACATTTTTAGAATTTGCTTTTGTAATCTGAAACTATTACTTTTTTCGAGTTTATTTTGTAATTGTGGTCATAACTGAGGAGGGATATATGTTTAGCTTACATTTTTTGAGAAATTTATAGTGTTTTGATCATGTTAAAACCCTTCTACAATTCCTGCCATATCTGGGTGCCTTGCACTTAATTTCCTTCTCTTTCAGATTTTTATATTTTCTAAGCCATAGAAAACCAATTGTACTGCTTACTTATTCTTTGACGTGAATCCTTCCACTGAAGTGTAGTTGACATACATGGGGAATATTCTCTTATAGAAAACAGAATATTTTCTAGTACCTGTCAGCTGTCAATAGTTCCTCAGATTTACATGGAACTTAAAATGGATATAGTTATGGAAAGTTGGTATAAATAAAGAAATACATAGAGAAATAATTAACTCTAAAGGTCTTTCAAAACAGCTTATATTTAATCTACCTGCATTATAAGAATATACTGATACACACATATTGAAGCATTTTTATCGTGGTTCATTTAAAATCAACACCAAAAAATTATAGCATTTATGTTACATCAGAACTGACATTTATTTTTGCTTTTATTTATTCAGAATGAGATCATATAGATTATTGCTATTATTGAAATTATTGATGGACCTATGGGTAATTTCATAGTATGTCATAGGACTCCATGTCATATTCAAACCATTTGTTTTATCGGCTCTCTTTAGCTAGGTGAAGTATAAGACAGTTCATTGATCAACTTTAATCTAGCTTCCTTTCCTGGTATTGTGACTCACCCCTTTAATCCTGGCATTTGGAAGAAAAATAAAAGTGTATCTCTTTGAGTTTGAAGCCAGCAGGGTCTACATAGTGAGGTCCAGGACAGCTTGAGCTATATAGGAAGGTAATGTCAAAAAACAAGTAAAACAAAGAGGTCAAAGCACTTAACTTCCGCACTGTCTTCCATAGATAATGAACAGCAACTGAGATTTCTTTAGAAAACCAAGTCATAAAAAAATACAGCCTAGTAAGAAGAAGAAAACTCCTAAAGAAGAAAACTAAAAGAAGAAAAAAACACAGATACAACTCAACCCAAAAAAGCAATAATAGCAGGAAACAGAAACAACTATTCCTTGATATCTATTAACATAAATGGTCTCAACTCCCCAATAAAGAGACATAGACTATCAGACTGGATACATAAACAATATCCAGCCTTTTGCTGCATACAGGAAACTCATCTCAGAGACAAAGACAGACACTATCACAGAGTAAAAGGGTGGGAAAAAAACTTCCAAGCAAACAGCTCCAAGAAGCAAGCTGGAGTGGCTATACTAATATTGAATAAAGTAAATTTCCAACCAGAACTTATCAAAAAAGATAAGGAAGGACATTTTTTACTCATTTCTGGGGAAATCTGTCAGGAGGAAATCTCAATCCTTAACATATATGCTCAAAATAAAAAATCACCCACATTCACCAGAGAAACCCTACTAAAGCTCAAGAAATAAATTTCACCCCACACAATAATAGTGGGAGACTTTAATACCCCACTCTCACCAATGGACAGATCAGGGAAACAGAAACTGAACAAGGACACTGCAAAACTAGCAGAGACTTTGAACCAACTAGAATTAATAGATATATACAGAACATACTATCCCAAAGTAAAAGAATACACCTTCTTCTCACCACCCCATGGCACCTTCTTGAAAATTGACCACATAATTGGACACAGAACGAGCCTCCATCAATATAAGAAGATTGAAATACTCCCATGCATCCTCTCAGATCACCATGGTCTATGGCTGGTCTTTAACAACAACAAAGACAACAAAAAGCCCACATACACATGGAAACTAAACAATGCTCTGTTAAAGGATAGCAGGGTCAAAGAAGAAATAAAGAAAGAAATTAAGGATTTTCTAGAATTCAACAAAAACGAAAACACAACATACACAAACCTATTGGATGCAATGAAAGCAGTATTGAGAGGAAAACTCATAGCCCTAAGTGCTTCCAAAAAGAAACTGGAGAGAGCTCACATCAGCAACCTGACAGCACAGCTAAAAGCCCTAGAACAAAAGGAAGCAGATATACTCAAAAAAGTAGATGGCAAGAAATAATCAAAATTAAGGCAGAAATAGACCAAATAGAAACAAAAAGAACCATTGAAAAAATCAACAAAACCAAGAGTTGGTTCTTTGATAAAATCAACAAGATTGATAAAGCCCTAGCCAGACTAACTAGAGGCCAAAGAGAGAGTATTCAAATTAAAAAAATCAGAAAGGAAAGTGGGGAAATAACAACTGAAACTGAGGAAATTTAAGAAATCATCAGATCCTACTACAAAAACTTATACTCCACAAAATTGGAAAATCTGGAGGAAATGGATAAATTCCTAGACAGATACAAGGTACCAAAGTTAAACCAGGACCAAGTAAACCATCTAAATAACCCTATAACACCTAAAGAAATAGAAGAAGTCATCAAAAGCCTCCCAACCAAAAAAAGCCCAGGTCCAGACGGGTTTAGTGCAGAATTTTATCAGACTTCTATTGAGGATATAAGACCAATACTCGCCAAATTATTCCAAAAGATAGAATCAAATGGAATATTACCCAACTCATATTTTGAGGCTACAATAACCCTCGACCTAAACTACACCAAGACCCTACAAGAAAAGAGAAATTCAGACCAATCACACTTATGATCATTAATGCAAAAATATTCAACAAAATCCTCGCAAACCGAATCCAAGAACACATCAAAACGATCATTCATCATGACCAAGTAGGCTTCATCCCTAGGATGCAGGGATGGTTTAATATAAGGAAATTCATCAACGTAATCCACCATATAAACAAACTCAAAAACCAAAATCACATGGCCATCTCACTAGATGCTGAGAAAGCATTCCACAAAATCCAACACCCCTTCATGTTAAAAGTCCTGGAAAGAACAGGAATCCAAGGCCCATATTTAAACATAATAAAAGCAATATACAGAAAACCAACAGCCAACATCAAACTTAATGGCGAGAAACTTGAAGCAATCCCACTAAAATCAGGGACTCGACAAGGCTGCCCACTCTCCTCCTACCTATTCAACATAGTACTGGAAGTCCTGGCTGGAGCAATTAGACAGCAAAAGGAGATCAAAAGGATACAAATCGGAAAGAAAGAGATAAAAACATCACTCTTTGCCGATGACATGATAGTGTACTTGAGTGACCCCAAAAATTCCACCAGAGAACTCCTACAGCTGATAAACAAGTTCAGCAAAGTGGCTGGATACAAAATTAACTCAAACAAATCAGTAGCCTTCCTGTACTCAAAGGACAAACATGTGGAGAAAGAAATTAGGGAAAACGTACCCTTCACAATCGTTACAAAAACTATGAAATACCTTGGTGTGACTCAAACTAAGCAAGTGAAGGACCTGTATGACAAGAACTTCAAACCACTAAAGAAAGAAATTGAGGAGGATCTCAGAAAATGGAAAGATCTCCCCTGCTCATGGATTGGAAAAATCAACATCTTAAAAATGGCCAACCTACCAAAAGCAATCTACAGATTCAATGCAATCCCCATCAAAATTCCAACCCAATTCTTCATGGAATTGGAAAGATCAATGTGCAATTTCATATGGAATAACAAAAGACCTAGAATAGCGAAATCCATCCTCAACAACAAAAAAACATCTGCGGGAATCACAATCCCTGACCTCAAGCTATATTACAAGGCAATTGTGCTGAAAACTGCATGGTACTGGTACAGAAATAGGCATGTGGATCAATGGAATAGAATAGAAGACCCAGAAATGAGCCCTCATGTATATGGTCACCTGATTTTTGACAAAGGATCAGTAAACATTAAATGGAAAAAGGACAGCCTATTCAACAATTGGTGCTGGTCCAACTGGCACTCAGCATGCAAAAGAATGAAAATAGACCCTTTCTTATCTCCTTGTACAAAGTTCAAGTGTAAGTGGATCAAAGATCTCCACATTAAACCAGATACACTGCAACTATTAGATGAGAAAGTAGGTAAACCTTAGAACACATAGGCACAGGAGAAAATTTCCTGAACAAAACACCGATGGCTCAAGCTCTAAGGTCAAAGATTCACAAATGGGACTTAATGAGATTGCAAAGTTTCTGTAAGGCTAAAGACATCGTCAAGAAAAGAAAACGGCAAACAACAGAATGGGAAAAGATCTTTACCAACACCACATCAAATAGAGGCCTAATATCCAAGGTGTACAAGGAACTCAAAAAGCTAGACACCAGAGAATCAAATAACCCTATTAAAAAATGGGGTACAGAGCTAAACAAAACGTTTTCAGTTGAGGAACACCGAATGGCCGAGAAACATCTGAGGAAGTGCTCAACATCCTTAGCCATCAGGGAAATGCAAATCAAAACAACCCTGAGATTCTACCTCACACCAGTCAGATTGGCCAAGATCCAAAACTCAGAAGACAGCAGATGCTGGCGAGGCTGCGTAGAAAGAGGAACACTTCTCCACTGGTGGTGGGGTTGCAAGCTAATACAACCATTCTTGAAATCTGTCTGGCGATACCTCAGAAAATTGGATATAGTACTACCTGAAGACCCAGCTATTCCACTTCTGGGCATATACCCCAGAGACACTTTAATACACAACAAAGATATATGCACCACAATGCTCATAGCGGCCCTATTTATAATAGCCAGAAGCTGGAAGGAACCCAGATGTCCTTCAGAAGATGAATGGATACAAAAATTGTGGTACATATACACAATGGAATACTACTCAGCCACCAGAAACAATGACTTAACCAAATTCTTAAGAAAATGGCTGCATCTAGAGAATATCATCCTGAGTGAGATAACCCAGTCACAAAAGAACAGACATAGTATGCAGTCACTGATAGTGGGATGCTAACCCCAGAGGCTTGCACTCCCCCAGAAACAACTCACAGACTGTATGAAGTCCAAGAAATAAAGAAAACAAAAAAATATATATACATATATTTACAAACAAGAAGACTTTGACTGTTTCCATGTTTCGTTTTGTTTTGCATGTACTTTACGCTTATTGAAACTATTGGGTTTTCAATGTGTACTGTCCGGCCCTTGAAAAATTCAAGTACTGACTAAAAAAATTATATACACATGGTTTTATGTGAAAAATTATTTAATGTCAGAAAAAACAGTACTGACAAAAAAGTATAATTTTAAGCAAAAAATGTTTAAAATCTGTACATTTATCTTTGTTTTGTAAAATAAAGTCGTTTAAATAAAAAAAAAGAAAGTTATCTGTGGTCCTCTCTACAGAGTTGTGTGTGAAAATACACATTCACAATAACACAAACACACATATGTGCTCAAGCAAACACGCACACATACACAATTTTACCATATGAGTATAAAAGTGAGTACAATTTGCCTTCTTTGTATATACATTTTAAAAATGCTCAAAGTGTTTGTAATACATCAAAAGATATCTTGTTCAATTAAGTAATCTTTGCAAAGGTTTCAGAAAATAGTGTGCACACACACAAATGCATATGCTCTAGTAATTGAAACTTTATTATTTAAAATATATTCATTGAACTTTGATTGGAATAGTATCCTAGTCTAAACCTATATACTTTGTTAGTATTTTAATGGATTTAGGTGAAATCCTCATGGATTAAGGATCGAATGAATTCAGCAAATTTTAAATAAATAAACTGTCAAATTGTACTACCTGTTGATTAGATTCTTTGACTACAGTTAATTATCATTTAACAATTATCACTCAAAAATATTATAGAATTGTTTATTAAAATCAATTTAAGTTCAATATTTCAAATAAAAGTGCAGTATGAATGTGTACGGATCATAGCCTGAAGCTTTTTGAATGCACAGATCTCTAGAGAAGCCAGGAATGTTAAGCACAGGATTGTCTTTCCAATATGAAAGATGAGAAACCTATTCCTCCACCCAGAAATCTGAGAGTTGAAGGGATTAACAGCTTGGTGATCTGTGCTATCTGTTGAGCCAGGCCATATCAATTTCCTACATCCAGGACCAGAGGTGGTTAATAATCCAAATTACTCTTATAGCCGGAGGCTTCCCAAACTCCCACACACCAAACTAGAGGTAGCTAATAGCCTAATTGAGCTCTATGTTATTTGTATGACAGCGACAAGGCCAGACCCTTAGTTCTTTAAGCTAGTATAGATAACATCTCTATATTTCCTCTTCATAGAAGAAACACAGTTTGAATGAATTTCAATGGGATTATGCTTTATTGTGCACTCGGGATGCATTACATTATGAAACTTTTTGTTCCCCAAATATACTATGTTTACATTTGTTGGGAATAAACTGCTTGGCATTAGACTCCCTGAAGCCTTGATCCAGGTTGACAAGGTCAAGGTTTTTTTTTTTTTTATTATTATTATTTTTTTTCCTTTCTTTTTTTATTGTCCCTTCTTTGTGTGACCCATGCAGGAACCCTTCAGTGAGGAGGATGGATGGAACAGAAGCTTGTTACTTATTTTTTAATTGGGCATTTTTCTGGGTTAAATGTAAAGTCACATTTTTTTCCACAATGACCCCTTATTGTATGGAAATCATTCACAGCAATTTGCATTCAAAGTGGAGAATAGTAGTTGAAATGTTAATTCCAAAGTTTCTTCCAGAAAATGAAAGCAGATAATAAATGACATTTCACTCATTTAAACTGAAGTTATAGCCAGAGATTAGTAGTTCATTCTTTCATAAAAAATCAAAGAATATTAACATTCATGAATGTTTAAATACAGAAAAATTGATTTACCAGAGGAAATAGGCTGTTTTTACTTTTAATTAATAAATATCTTGTTATTGGTTTGTAGTAATAAAAACCTACTTTGTCATAAAAATGCTAAGGATATTTAGAAAATAGTGTTTCCACCTACCATATACTTAGCTGTTAGAGGTTTGGGAGCATGGAAGAGAAGAACAATATGCTTCCCCTCAGCACTGTCTTTCTAACTGTCAGGCCTAAAAATAACAAGTTGTGGGCTAGAGTTCTCCCAGGAATCATGATTTATTGAAGGCTAGCTTACATAAAATACTTCCTTCAGTCATAAGATAGGAGATCAGAAGACAGCTTCATTCACATATCTCCTGTCAATGGGCTTCTATATTCTCAATATATTTAGAGAAGGAATAGAAAAGTTAAATTCTATGACCTAAATATTTTATTCTAATTTTATAATCCATTTTATTACAAAATTTACATAAATTATAATATATAATTATATTTTTAATATTTATCCTGGTTTTATAATATTTTATCATAGTATAATATTTGTTATAATATTGATTATTTTAATTAAAAAAGCTAAAACATTCTAGGAATTTTATGGAAATTGTTAATATACATTCTATCCCCATTATGTGGGTCAATCTTAATGCCTTTTTTGACAAATACTAGAATAATATATGTAAAAAAAAAAACACCAGAAACAAAACATTTCCATATGTGTTACTGAATTAAAAATATTGGAATCTCTGACACAACAATGAACATAGTTTATGTTTAAGGAAAACAAAACTTTCTGATAAATTACCAACATTTTCATAGCAATTGTTATGACAATGACAATTTATGAAATGAGTCTCGCTAGTGGAATTGGTGTAAGGAATGTCATCAGAACTGAAACTTCCACTGCAGAATGGTGTGCTCTCCTGTGGCCATTTCCCTTCTTACCTACATTTCCCTAAAGACCTGTTTCTGGATATGAATTTAAAGTTTGTTTATTACATACATTTTACCTGAGTGTCTGCTACTCTTTTGTGTATTAAGACAAAGTTCAGAAGCCAGCTATAAGAGTACATATATCCTGTTATCGTTCAGACTTTACCTAACCTAAGGTCTAGTTTTATCTATTTTATCACTAATGGCACAGTAGTTTTCCATAGAATGTTAATGCTTTGCATCTATACACTTAGTAGCTCTTATTGATATTCTCCATTATTTTCTGTCTTTGGGATATGCTTATTGAGTCACTCACATAAAAATCAACATTATTTAAGCTTAAGTATGTCTAAGGAAACTTAAATTATCAAAATATTACTAACATTTCCTTTTTATTTTCATAATTTTATTTGCTATTTTACTTATTTACATTTCAAATGTTATTGCTCTTCCCAGTTTCCCCTCCATAAACCCCCTATCCCATTCTATGAGAGTGCCCTGGCATACACACCTCCCCATTCCTGCCTGACCACCCTAGCATTCCTGTCCTGGGGCATCAAGGCTTCACAGAACCAAGGGACTCCCCTTCCATTGATTCCAGACAAGCCCTATGTAGCTGGAGTACTGGGTCCCTCAATGTGTATTTCTTGGTTGGTGGTTTAGTCCCTGGAGCTCTGGAGGTTGGGTTAGTTGATATTGTTGTTCTTCCCATGGATTGCAAACCCCATTAGCTCCATCTGTCCTTTCTCTAACTCCTCCATAGGGGACCTAGTTCTCAGTCCAGTGGGTGGCAGTGAGCCACCTCCTCTGTATGTGTAAGGCTCTGGAAGTGTCTCTCAGGAGACAGCTATATCAGACCCCTGTCAGCAAGCACATTTTGGCATCCACAATAGTGGTTTGGTTTCTGTATATGGAATGAATGCCCAGGTGAAGCAGTTTCTGTATAGCTTTTCCTTCAGACTCTGCTCCACACTTTGTCCCTTCAATTCCTTCAGACAGGAGCAATTCTATGTTAATAGTTTTGAGATGGGTCAGTGGCCCCATCACATGCCTTGGAGCCATGCCAAATGCCTGTATATGGTCTCTATAGGTTCTCTTTTCCCTTTGTTGGATATTTCAGCTAATATTATACCAGTTAATGTCCTTAGAGCTCCTGCTTAGTTACTATTTCTATTATGTATATATGTGTATGTGCACATGAGTGGTTTTCATGGAGGTCAGTGGTGTGGCTTTTTGCCTTCTTCAGACAAAATTACAGGCAGTTTTGAGTCATCTAACATTAGTTCTTGGGGTCCAAACTTGGGTCTGCAGTAGTGTGTGCCCCTAACCACTGAGACACCTTCCTGTCCCCAGTTATATTTCACTACTTTGTCATTGTTACATTATCATCAGAATCTATCCTTCACATTATTTCTGCTTTGATTTTTTCCCAGTGTGCTTTGTGACAATCTTTCTTCCAATTTGTTTGCCTCACAAGTCTACATAAAAGAATGCATTCTGTGGTAAACAAACAAACAAATATTTCTTAAGTTTAATAAATAAACTTTCCTATTAAGAGCTGATAAATTAGTACTAGTGACATCCAGAATATAATGGACAATACATTTTAATAGACAGGAATTTCAATGATGACTTAATACTTGTAAAACTGAAACTAATTAACACACTATTTATACTGTTTGCATAACTTTCTACATATTCTTTATGTAATTTAATAATTGCTCTTCATTCCTGAAATTATTATGAATGTGAATTTATTTTATTTATACTTTAAAAATTATATATAAACTTATAACATACTTTAATTAAGATTAATATTGTAGCAATTATTAGAGAAGACAAAGACAAAATTAATGTTGCTCATATTAAGTATAACTATCATCTCTAACTAGAGATTCAAATAAAATAAAATGTAGTTTAATTATTATTATCATTTTTCAATATGTTTGAAGTTCTGAGCTATGAAATTGTTTTCTCAAGGTGACATTGCTCATATGCATCTATTTCAAATACTGACACAGATGCATTGCTTAAGTTGCTTTTAATTCTAAGTCTTAGAATTGTGTTACACTAGGGATTACATTAAGAATAATTATGTTTATATGTATCACCCACATCCTACTTTTTATGTGATGATACTTGTACTATGCATGTTATTATTCAATAGTTCTGAACACACCAGACAACAAACCTTATTTATAAAGTGCCTTTGAAGCAAAACGTGCATCAGTAGTTTTGTTGCAGTGTATATATTCCCAAGGTAACTACATGGAGGGGATGGAGTAGGGGGCTGACTCCAGGCTTGCAAGTACAGCATATTGTCGGGATTTCTATTCTCTACTTCTCTCCCGTGGGCCCTCAAGAAACAAAGTTTGGGACTGAAGGATTAGCCTCGGCAGATCCACTTATTTGATTAGTGTCCTGCCTGCTCTGCTTTTCCTCGGGTTCATTGATCAAGATGATTGCATCCCTGTCCTTTGCTGGACCAGTCAGGCAGATGAGAGGGATCATTTGCTGAGAAGTGAGTCCTCCGGGCAGGTCCATGTCTGCGAATGCACAGTCCACTGGCTAGTTTTTCTATGGTGTCCAGTAATAAAAATAATAAAATGAGGGAAATGGCCCCTCTGTTGGAAGGAAATACCATTCTACTCTGATTCGCAGCCAGTAAACTTGGACTTTGACACAGCTAGTGAACTGTGTTTGATGGTAAAATAGTCTCACTGAGATGAGGCAGATGATCCATAACTTGAAGAATTTTAGAGTGCTGTGATCATAATCTGACACTGGAGAAAATAAGACAAAATGCTTTCCAAAGATAGCCAGTTGTGAATGTGTGGCTCGAATTTTAACACCTCTAACTCAAATTGAGAGCATATAAACTCGAAAGAATTCATGTCTCATGAGAATCCAAATAAAAATTTCAGTTACAGCTTAGTAGAATTATTTTGGAAATATATCTTTCAATAGAATGAATGATCTCAAAGCTTTTGCCATTTAAAATTATGATAAAAACAGGCCTTATAATAAAGAATATTTTTATTGCTCTTGGAGATGGCCTTGGGGCTAGATTCCAAGCAAACACTTCTGGTGGATTACAATTGGATGTACTTTCAGTTACAGAAGAATCAGTGGCCTTTCCTCATCTCTGCTGCATAAAAAATATGGCTAAAAAATCAACCAGTATTTAGTTTATTTGAGAGAATAATTAATGAATCTTATGTTTATTTCTACAAGGAAAAAGTATTTCCAGCTTAGACTAACAGGAAAATCAAAACCCAGCAAACACAAGACAGAGTGTCTTCCTTTTTTAAGTTTTTATGTGTCTTTGCAGATTAACATAATGATTATGTCACTGATTCGTTTTGGTTTTTACAAGTGAAAATGTGCTTTTAATGGACCATATAATTGAATATGTAAAATTTAAATAAAACTACTGTATCCTAACAGGAATAATAATTAGTTCTAATGCAAAATTTTATTAATCTTTATTTTTTTCATGTTTTTAGAATAAAACATATTACTTGAAAATTTTATAGAGCCCATTGTATTAGCATCTCCATGCAAAGCATAATTTCAAATGTCCATAACATGTCATCTCTCAGTCTTCTGCTTTATAATGTGCTTATGCTATAGATGCTCCATTCATGATAGTGAATTAGCATATGTTTCAATATACAATTTTTCCTCAAGAACATCCATTGCATAAATGACTTTTTATTTGAGACCTAATTTCAAATGAAATGGTATTCTTTGAAGTCTTCATCGCATATGAACTACCATCTTAGTCTTATTCTATCCTTTCATACTGTTATCTCATTTCATACATCTACAATAGTACAAGGCAAATAAAGCTTTAACACACATAGAACCTAGATTAGTAAAATATGGCTACAGAACAAATTAAAGAGATGCAGACACAGGGTAGAGCTCAACTACTTAACTCATAGTGGCAGTCATTGACTCTTTATAATCTTACACCCTTTCTTATTAGGGATCGGTGATATACATGGTAAGTCTCCAAAATCCTTACTTCCATTAAGTTTCCCACTTTTCCCAAAAGACATTAATGTATTAAAAATGTAATTGAATTAAGTGACTGATATGATCAGAGACCTAGGAATTCATTCACAAGGACTCCATTGAATAACTGGTTTGTTTTGTCATTCACTCTTAGCATGAATGCTCAGAACCTAATTACACCAGATACTTTATCCATGTCACAGGGAAATGAACAGAGAGCTATGAAACTTAAATGCATGGGCCCTAAGAACATTAATGGACCTATAGCACTCATACAGTGAGAATGCTAAGGTAATCTTCTATTCTGAAAAACTGTGAAACTTTTGTTTAGAAAACTCTTCAAAGCAGTCAATCACGGTACTTGGTTAATATTTTTAATGTATTGAATATTCTTTAGCATGAGTTAAACAAAAAGTAGATGAGCAGAAAGAATGAACATTCAACATTGTTTGATGGTAGGATGTAAAACTGAAAAGCAATTTGAAAACTGTCTCTTTGATCAACTATATATATATATATATATATATGAATTCATAAAAATTAATAGTTTTGTCCTCTTTCTAATCCTACATATGATATCCACATAGGATCAAGTTTCAAGGTTCTACATTTCTCTGACTTCAGTATTCTATTTCACATTGATAGACACAAGAACACAATGTTAATGCAAGAACAAAATTATTCACTAAGTAGTTGTAATGTACATCTGGATGTTCATTATATACAGGAGTGCATTTTATACATTAGCATATATCAGGATATACATTGTGTAATAATATGGTATCTAGAAGAAACTCGATTTAAACATAATAGGCACTCTTTATTTATTGTCAGTCCTGAGCATCTGTTAGAATAAGATATATAGAATGGCTTCCTAAAGGCATATTTACATATGCATGTTCATGTTTGTGTGTGTGTGTACATGTGTATGCATGTATGTGTGTGTGTGTTCATAGGTGGAAATATATCTTACATACCATATATACTATGTGATTGAAAGATCTCCGAACTGGAGAAGCACATCACTCTAGTACCTGAAGAACTCGAACCCAAGAACTCACAGAGAGACTATCCTGTTGCAATCAGGAAAGTGGTTTATTTGGGGAGGGGTACACCAGAGCTCTGGGGATGACACATATCTCACGAAGGAGACAGAGGAGTTGACTCTGAACTCAAATTGGGAGAAGTATTTATAGGGAAAATCACATAAGCAGTTAGCAACAGGCATAGCAATTTTGTTGGTTCATTCAAATTGGCACACTCTGCCTACTTTGAACAGGATTCAACTCTAGGCAACTCTATTTTGGGTCACACTGAACTTGTACTTGTTTTGCTCAGAACCATGGAGCCAGACCTTATCAAGTCTAGTTGGTCTGGGGTTGGCCCATTTCTTTGAACATGTTACTTTGTTCTTAGCCTTGAGACATACTTGTCCTCAAGGCAGGGTTAGTGGGGCTAGCATAAAATTTTAACTCTTGATTCCATTTTCCTAAAAATAATTCTAAAATCATAATTGTATTTATAATTCAGCTCTTGAATATTTAATTTAAGGAAACTTTAAACTGAAAATAAAGGTTTTAATATATTTACAGCATGATTCTATATCATTATTTAATATTTTTTTCTTCTTTTGCAGTTACATTTTTTTTTCATTTTTGTTACCTATTGCATTTCAAATGTTGTCCCCCTTTCTGATCCCAGCGCCACAAGCTCCCCAGCCTATTTCCCCTCCTGTTGACCTTTAAGGTGGTACTCCTACACCCAACCTACCTCACCCTTCTAGAATGCTCCTTCTCTGCGGCATCAAGCTTCCATAGGACCAACCACTTGTCCTCCCACTGATTCCAGAAAATGTCGTTCTCTGCTACATATGTATCTGGAGCCATGGACCCCTTCATGTGTGGTCTTCAATGAAAATTTAGTCATAGGGAACTCTGGCCATGGGAGTTGGGGGAGGAGATCTGGTTGGTTCACTTCCTTCAATCCTTCTCCCAAATCACCCATAGGGATCCCCAGGCTCAGTCTGATGGTTGTCTGCAAGTTTCTGCATCTGCCTTAGTCAGATGCAGAGAAGGGGTTGGTCTCTGGATGGCTTTTCTTTGAGTCTCTGCTCCATTTTTTAAATCCTGTATTTGTTTAAACAGAAACCATTCTGGGTTAAAATTTTTGAGATAAGTGGGTGGCCCTATCCCTTAACTGGGGGACCTTGTCTCTCTACTGGAGGCAGTCTTTTTAGGTTGTATCTCTCTATTGTTGGGCATTTCTGTTAATGATATCCCCACTGGTTCCAGGGAGATTCTTGCATCCCTGGTGTCTAGCACTTTCTAATGGCCCCCACCCCATTCCCCACCACCCACTAATGTACAGTTATAATCATTCTCATTGTCACTCTGAGCTTCTTTCCTACACCCCCTCCTGTTACCAGATCCTACCCTCCTTATTTCATTGCCCCCCTCTCCCATCTAGGTCCTTCTCTCCCTCAGATTCCCATTATTATTTTGTTTTCCCTTCTAAGTTGGATTGAAATATCCAAAGTTTTTCTTTCTTGTTAGTTTCCTATTTTCTGTGAGTTATATGGAAATTTTTCTAAGCTTTTGATCTAATATCTACTTATCAGCGTATACATAGCAGGTCTCTAATTTTGGGTTGAGCTATCTCACACAGGTTGATGTTTTCTAGGTCCACCCATTTGCCTGCAAAATTCATGAAGAAGACATTTTTAATAGCTAAGTGATATTTTACTGTGTTAATGCATCACATTTTCTGTATTCATTATTCTTTTGGTAGACATCTGGGTTGTTTCCAGCTTCTGGAATATTATAAGTAAGCTTGCTATGAAAATAGTGGAACACATGTCCTTGTGATATGATAGACTCTCAACTTGTGTGCTTTATGAGCCTTTGAAATCAACAACAGCATAATTTTCTCTTTAGTCTATCAATTATTTTTGTCTTTACGTATATGACACCATCTATTCAAATGATCCTAAGTCTTTTCAAAAGAAATTACCAGAATATTTCATTCAATAAAGTATATAAATGATCCAGGCTATTATGCACAATGTTTATTGAAACAAAACATTAATTAATAAAAATATTATGTGTTTATTGCTTCAATAAGCTTTACTAAAAGTTTTCAAATTAAATTAAAGTAACATACATAATTTCTAAAACATGACAAGTCTTATGCCAACTTTAATACAAATTTCCATACTTCATACAAAATTGGCTAATCTAATATAACTAATTCGCATCTTAAATGTTTTAAATAAATGTAATATCTTAACATAATGTTAGCTCATACAGTAAACAAATAATCAGTTCACATTAATCACCATGATTCTCATTATGCAAACTATATTTTCAGTTTCTAAGTGAGTTTATGCAAAAGCATGTAACTGTAATCAGATTATAGTAATGCTAAATGAATAAAATAATCTCACAGCACATAATAAATCAGAAGTATTTTCTTGACAAATTTAAGTTGTTGTTTCTTAATGTAAAAATGATTTTCATTTGAAGATATAACTTAGGGGGTATGTCTGGTTGTTAATGATAAATCTGAAGAGGTCACTTAAAAATTCTGTAATCCTAGCTTAATCCCAGTGGTTAGAGCATGGGGACTTTTGTGGGAGACTAGGAGGGAGGACTGCAGACTCTGAAAGGGATAGAAACCCCACAGGAAGACCCACACAGTGAACTAACCTGGACCCTTAGTGTTGCATGAAATATAAATAAGAATCCCAAGCTACTGACAGCAAGTCACTGGCTTATAGGCCAATGTGTTCTCATCCAGGAGATTCTCTGCTCACGCCCCAAACCATCCACTCCCTGTGGTTATCTGTCACAAATTCCCATAACTCATTAAATCAAAACCCTAGAGGTTTATAATTTATTAATCAGATTTCTGTTAGTAAATTCTCAACCCCCAAATACTCGCACAATGAACTCAAAGCTCAATTGATATAACCACAAGCTACACACTTAGATGGGGCAAACATACACTACTTATTACTTAATAATCTTTGTAAAAAAAGTCTTTAATACTTATGGCTTCCAGGATTGTGTGGCTCTGGCATATTTTCCTCTACTATAGTTTCTATCTTGTCTCCTCTCCTTCCATTCCTCTGTCTCTGTATTCATCTCTAAAATTCACAGCCTGCCTTACTTTTCCACTGACTAACCACAGGCTCTGGACCTATCTTCAGCCTGCCCTCACCTGCATATAGACAGCAATCCACACCCTTGAAGCTCACAATCTGAACCACCAGCCAAAGATCATGCATGGGCTGAACCTAGGTATCCTCATTCCTATGTAGCAAATGTGCAGCTTGGCCTTCACGTGGGTCCTGAACAACTGAAATGGGTGTCACTCAAATGCCTGTTCTTGAAATATGTTCTTCTATGTGCATTGCCTTGTCTGGCCACAGTAGGAGAGGAAGCATCTAACCTCACAAAGATTCCCTCTTACCCAAGATTAGGGAAATACCCAGAGAGGACCCATCTGCTCAGAGGAGAAGGGGATAAGGATGGGGATGGGATATGGGATGTGGGAAGGACTGTGGGAGGAGATTGTGGGTGACTGAGAATGGGACAGTTATCCAGATGTAAAGGGAATAAGTAAAAAAGGAAAATAAATTAAACTAAAAATATCCAGAGTCACGGTGCAAATTGTCCTGTGATTCCTGAAGCAGTGACATGTATATACACTCATTCTCCAGACAATATAAAAATATAAAAGTCAACTGTTAAGTGTAATTTAAAATCTAAAACCTCTGAAAAATTAAAGATTAAAAATCTGTCTAAAGTTAAGTAATTTTTCTTTCAATGCAAACAGAAATTTCCCCTTTCAGTATGTGCATTATGCTATATGTCAGCAGAAATTGAATGTGGTAATTCATTAGAACATATATAAATGAAACTCAGACAGTTATTTCTTAATATGGTTATTTGTAGAACAACTGAACATAATAAAATTAACATAGTTGGACTAAGTGAAACTATCAACGTTGAATATGATTGGATGCATGTGCACAGAATATAAAAGTTTAACAAGATTGTTCACAAAAAATCCTTACCAATTCTGAGTCTGCAGTAAGAATGTATCTCATAAAATAAAAATCTCAATAACCTTTCTGAACCAAGGAAAGCAAGGTCCTGAACCATAGAGGAGAAACATTTTTTTCCACTTTCTTAATCTAGTGTAATGTCTTTACTGCATCTAGCATACTTATGCATAAATCATCAGATTCATGTTTTTACCATACACTAAAGAATCTTGCGTTGGTATAGACATAGATGATTAGAAAGTATCTTAGCTAATCAAGTCCAATGAATAACTGACCTTGAGGTGCTTAAGCCATACAGATATATCTATACTATATATATTTTTGACACAGGAAAATAGAATAATGAGTAGCAGTAATATTAAACAGTGACCCATATACCTGCTCCTTGATGGCATCTTTCCCATAAGAGTTGAGCTGAACACATTAATTCTCAACAGATGTTTCTCTAAGGAAAACATTAATAAGGTACATAAAAGTTAATTCACCAACTTGTACAAGGCACAATTTCATAAGTCCCTACCCCACAATGTAAAACTACAGAGAGAGGAAAAATCTATCTTCTTCAAGAGAATACCTACTGCTAGTTTATCCAATATTATTTAGTCATCCATAAACACATATAAAGATACACAAGCCATTTTTATTACTATACTATTACATATGTACTCATAGGAATGCCAATGTCATTAATACACAAGTAAAAAAGACATACTACCCAAATTGTTACATCATTGCAATATTCAAAATGGCAATCAATGATATATTTTATATAAATACCTAATGATCAACCAATAAACTGAAAATTGAAAAATTAAATTATTTTTGTAAGACTTCTATTAAACTGTGTGTGAAGTTCAAAGGAAATTTCCATGTTAACATGATCAAAAGAGAAGAAAAAGTATTAGGATTGAATATAGCTGTGATAGAAGCTGGTATTATCTTCCACATTTTTTAAATTATTTTATTGGATATTTTCTGTATTTAGATTTCAGATGTTATCTCTTTTCCCCCACTCCCATCCTCCTCTCTCTCCCCTTACCTCCATGAAGGTCCTCCCTCTTTTGATCACCTCTTCTGCCTCAGTATCTTGGCATTCCCCTCCATTTGGAAAACGAGCCTTCACTGGACCAAAGACCTCTCCACCCATTGATGTCAGACAATGTTATCCTCTGCTATAGATGCAACTGGAGCCATGGGTTTCTCCTTGTGTACTCATTGGTTGGTATTTCAGTCCTTGCAAGTTCTGGAGGGTTGGATGGTTGATAATGTTGTTCTTCCAACAAGGTTGCAAACCCTTTCAGCTCCATCATTCCTTTCTCTAGCTCTTTCCTTGGAGTTCCCATATTCAGTCTGATGGTTAACTGCAAGCATCCTCAACTGTATCCGTATGACACTGTCAGAGCCTCTGAAGAGGCATACATATCTGGTTACTGTCAGTAAACACTTCATGGCCTCACCAATAGTGTATGGGTTGCTGGCTGCATATGGGGTGGATCCCCACCCAGGTGAGGTGGTCTCTGAGTGACCCCTCTTTAATCCCTGCTCTTTTATTGATGCTGTACTTCCTCCTGTGCATGTTTTGTTCCCCCTTCTAAGGTCTGAGGCTTCGACATTTTGCCCTTCCTTTGTTTTGAGCTTCAGAAGGTCTGTGAATTGTTTCTTGAAGAGATACTCTTATAGTTTGAGTTTGTAATGACCCTCACAGTCTCATACATTTTAACACTGAGCCCTCAGCAGGCAGTACTCTCTTCAGAGACTATGGAAAATCTGGTACTTGGAACCGAAGTGGCAAATTTGTAAAAGAGAACTTTAACTCCTCTCCTCTAAATCCGTGATAAAGAGAAACAGGCCTTTACTATTAGTGGTATCTTCTGTAAAGTACTTTAAACCCAAAATCGATCAAGTAGAGATGCTTACTCTTTCTCATGTGTTATAATTAAGAGTCCTTCACTTTTCAGTTCAATTCACTACATGATCATTACTGAAATGATGCAGTATTTCATCTATAGTTTCTCCATAGAAATGACCAGATCCACTCATACCATTTTTGTGCTCTTTTTACATGTTTTTTTACTGATTTTAAGCATTTATGCATAAAAGTATGCAAATACATTTTTGTCAGTACTTGATTTTTTAAAGGTTTGATAGTATGCATTAAAATCTTACTAGTTACAATGAGCATAAAGTACATGTAAAACAAGATGTAACCTGGAAATAGTCAAAGTTTTCTTGGTGTGTAAAGGTTAAGCATAACACTAAGTGATACTGGTTTTAAAATACAATTGTATTATTTAGAAGACAGATTGCAATTTACATGTGTTGTTTCAAGTGTACATTCGTAATAGAGTAGTAGTGATATTTTCTTATTTGTGTTTAACATGTGTTATATAATTGTGTCTGGAGACCATAGGTTGACTTTGGTTATCTTCAGTAGTCACCTCTTTATCTCTGGAGCCTATAATATTTTTGCTACACATGAAGGTTACTGATTGGTGGGAAAGACTAGCCAGTGAACTCTGAGAAACACTTGTTTCTCTTGCCCCAACCTAAGATTTCAGACAGGCTTTTATTTCAAAGCTGAGCCAATGAGTCGAGGTCCTCAACAAGTTTAACAAGGCTTTTACTCATTGAGCAATTCCTCACTCTAGTACTTAATTAGGTCTTTAAACACAATAAAGATGGTCTATCAAGAAAATTATTTTAATACACTTTTAGAATTTCAATCAAGGAGGAATAGTCCGTCATTAAGGCAATGTCTTCTATTCTGAGGCTCCTTCAGAGGTGTTCTATGGACATATTTAAAAATTTGCCAGTCTTGCATTCTTTGAAACATTTTATCCAAATTCTACATGTAGACAATTGTTGACATCATAAATATCTAGGTTAAGATATTTTATCCCCTATAATAAAACTTCACACTTATTTGAAAAGATTAAATAGCAACATAAAAGATTATCTCATTAAATTTTAACAGTGCCAAATTAATTAATCAGCTTAATGTTGGACTGAAATAATGAAAGCATGCAATTAGCAAGATAAAAATTAAGATTCAAACTATATAAATAGACATATCTGTATGTTTTATAATTCTTGGGTCTTGGTGTATTTGTCTGCAAAAATCTTCACATTCTAACTGTTGTGCATGGTAAACTCATTAGGCTAGATCATTCTCTGTAATATATTCGCTATATGGATACAATATCTGTCTCTTAATGTCATTTATTCGATCAAATAAAGTATATATTAAAATCTGATAAAAACTGACTTGTATCATACCAAGACAACTGAAGATTTTCACTGTAACTATCCCTCTTAAAAACAAGGAGTGTGAACTTACTTGTAGTAGACGACTTTATTATATACTCTAAAGTAAAAGGAAGATTTATTTCTAGAAATAATCTTTACATTGCAAACAAGTTTTTAAAATGTGCATAAGTATAGTTGTCCCCTGACTTTCATATATATGTGATATACTGGATGTATGGTGCTGTGTGCCGGTCTTTTCACAGATTGAAACACATCATTCTGTAAAAGGAACCCTACATATGATTAATATAATAACTACAATTATATATGTGTATATTTCTAAGAATACATGTTGGGAGCCGTTGGTGCCTCACCAATAGATGGCGGCAGCTTCCCGTTTATGATTCAGCTAACAGAGCTGTTGAACAGCCCAAGAGACATAGTGCTCATATATCATAGACGTCACAGCCCGCTCTTGGGGCATACTAATGAGCTACTGGAGGACACACCAATCAGGTAGCAACACAAGTCTCCTGGGCATATATAAGCAGTGCATTTTTCTTCCACGTGGGTCCTCTACTCAGAGTGCTCTACAATAAAGGTTGTTCGCAGAAGAATCCTGTTGTTGCACACCTTTCCGGCCGGTGGGAAGTAGGGCGCGTGACAAATACATAGGCTATGGCCATTATGACAACAAAGATGGAAAAACGTCGAATTGGTCACTAAACAGAACTGCAGCCACATGGCAATATTATATAACAGTAGAATTTGAACTCTTATACTAGGCAGAGAATATAGAAATGACTGAAGAAGTTAGTAGCATGGTCTTTATAGAAAAGCAAAATTTTCTCAGATCTTATCACAAACTTATGACAACTTTAAAATATACAACAAACAAATAAAACATATAGTAGAATAATTTTGATCCATTGTCATGCTTTTAAACTACTTTTTGCATGCTCACAAGATGTGTTTTTCGATTTAGAAACAATTTAGAGGAAATATATCAAGGATTTCTTAATTCAAGAGATAATTACAGTTGTAAAATATGATATAATTTTTCCAAACTTTAAAGATTTTGTAATGAAATTTGTTATTCTTACAAAAATTTATGTATACAAAAGTCATTAATTAAAATTTTTCATTTGAAATTCATCAATTAGAAATCTAAACTTGAGAGTAGCATATACAGTTTGAAATTCTCATTCATAGTTTTCTAGCACTCACTCCAAAATATGTTTTGAATAGCAATGGTATTACTATCTTCTTTAAAAACAGATCAGAATTAACAACAGCCTATTAATCACACTGAGAACAGCGTCAGTAAAGATAATAAATACCTTATGTTAGGTAATAGCATCAATAGAGAGCCCTACTGTTGGTTTGTAAAGTAACCTCCAGTGAGGTTCCTTAATCCTTGGTCAAACTCACTGCAACTTCCAGGCAAATACAACCACCTTTCTGTGTGAAAACTGTGCTAATTTTTTTTTTGTACAAGTCCACCATAACCACTTAGCCTCTGGCCTCAGTACAATATGCAAGACTCCCTTCATTAGTGGGTCTTCTTCTCTGATCTTGCTCAGGGAATTCTACTGTCAGGAATGTCACATAGCCTCAATTACATGACAGGGTCAATTTCCCTCCCAATGTCAGCACCTTAGATTCTTGAAATGCTTCCCTATGCTAATGAGGTATACCAGGTACCCTAAGCCTGAAGCTAGTAACCTTAGCACCAACCCTGGAAGTTTCGATTCTCAGTCCTCCAAAACTTTATAAGGTTTAAATCACCTTAAGTAAAGTTGATTTGTCTACTGATTGCTGGTTCTGGGAATGGGTGTGTTCATATACTCTACATAATCACAGGGGTTCTGAACCCTAAGCTGGACATCGTGGATTGAATTTGCTGATGATCCAGAAAAAGCAGGGAGCTCCCCATCTTTCTGACAGAAAATACTGAGTGATTCTGAACAAAAAGTAAAGCTTTCTGATTTTCTGATTCACAAAAGCAGGGATTAAGTAGCAAGCTTTAAAAGAATATGTTGTTTATACTATATGATTAGATAATAAGTGATAGAAAATGGAAAATGCACATAACTGAGGCAGAATCAATTTCTGAAACTTCAAAGCCAGGCTGAATTATTGAGGGTACAAGATGACAGAGAAAAATGAGAACCATATTTGGGAAAAATAATACTCTTGATAAATAGTTCATAAGAAAGAGATGTGAAACTTACTGACTCCATGATGACACCTTAACAATTTTAGATGAACTGACATGCTTGTGTTTTAGTATTGAGGCTGGAACGGGACTTGAGTTTAATAGTTTAATCATAGTTTATCTTAGATATGTCAGGAAATAATGAACAAAATGGTACACTTTGAGTTATGTGTTAATTTCGTATGAACTCCAATTTACCTTGTGAACCAGGGTAAGAAAGTAACTAAGCATACTTCAGTATTAAGTAACAAAAGAGGATCATTAAGTAGTTCTTAATCATGCAGAAGCTACCTAGCAGCAGAATAAGAGTGCAGTTAGGAGATGGTGAGACACTGCCTGAGAAGAGTCTTGACAGGAGCATCAAGTTTTCTATTGAGGACGAGAAAAAAAATACCACATTTAAATGCGTGCAGATCTCAGAGCGGATGTTCAGCTGCAGAAATGTATTAAAACATACAGATGTGTTAATTACACTGCAAGGAAGTGATATAAATGTGGATGCAGTGTAAAGAAAGAGCTAACAAGACAAAAAGTCTGAGGAAAAGGGAAAAAATACTGCAACCACTTCTCTCTGAATGTGTTCACAACACATTAAGAAAATTTAATGTTGTTTTACTGGTGTTTGGAAAAGAACTAAAGACAGGAACAATGAAACCATTATTTTATTTACAGAGTCTGGCAGGGGATTTTTTGGCTCTATGGTTTAAGGAAATGAAAAAAAAATCACTGAAGAGGTAAATGAGGTAAACTCGGTCCCTATGTCTCACTGAAGAAGAGATTAGAGGTGTGGCCTCTGAAAATCCAACTGGCCTTAGTCTTATACACAGTGAGATGTGAATTACTATATTATGCCCTATGCCAGTAATATTCTGATTCATCCCAAATTAAAAAAAAATATTTCTAACAGTTGATACCATGTCAGTGCTTTGAACATTTTCTGACTATTTGTATATGCTTTGTGTTTGCATGTTTGTATAAATACTCATATTTTAATTTAAGTAGAGAAAAATGTTTTGTAGATTTACCTAGGTATTGTGAATAAGAAGCAATATGTCTGAATTCACACAGCCAACTTTTTGAATGGGAACAAATTTGGTGCCTCGTTGTTTTCTCTACCTTAATATAAAGATATACTCAGTTTTACAAATGGATCTTTAAATTTCTTACAGGCTTTCATGTATACTTATATGACTGTAATATCCCTCCAATGAGTTCACATGTATCCACAGTGTTTATACGGGAACTTCAGATCTATCTAATCTAAATTGTCATTATTGTAGCAAATAAAACATACAAACAGGCACAAAATACATAGGTTGAGTTTAATAAATTAAAACTTTTGGGTGGATAGGGAAGGAGGGGAAAAAGACTAAGAAGAGAGGAGGGAAGGCTGAAACTTTTTTTGGGATGTAATATATGAGAAAATACATTTTAAAAAATTTGGAAGGAAATCTCATTAAAAAATAAGATAATTTATAATGTAGGCTGTAATGAAGTTGAAACTTGTAAAGCATAAAAATATGCAGAATTTTCCCAATTAATAGTGAAAATAGTCACCAAAGTTCTTTGAAACATTTGGATTATCACTTGTCCTAGAATTTATAGATTGGAATATAATTTTAATGCTGGCATATTTCTTATAAAAATTTCCTTGCATCAAGTCAGTTTTTCAGGCTGCAGTTGCTATCTTATTTTTGATGCTACTATTGTTATGTGTCCTCTCTCTCTCTCTCTCTCTCTCTCTCTCTCTCTCTCTCTCTCAACTTCTCTCTAAACTTCTCTTCACAGTTTCCTATTTGTGTAATATGTGCATGTATCAACAAATACCTTCATGCATTTGGGATGCTTATATTTTGAAGGAGGGGCAAGATTCCACTACTAACTATTTTAACATATACTTGAACAGTTTTTTCTTAATGATAATAATATAGCTATTTTCCTAGAACTTTTAAATGATCATTCTTCATGATGAATCATGGTAAAAAAAATTCTTGGCCCGAGTTTTTAACAAATTGCCACATTATCTAAAACATCATCAATTTTTATGAATCTAGCAGACAAATCAAGGCTTACAAATATGGTATAATTTCTCTACTTTAAAAGCAAATAAAAATAATTTTGATTTGTCTTGAAATATCTTTGTCTCTCCATCGATGGTGATTGATAGTTTTGCTGGGTATAGCAGCTTGGCCTGGCACTTGTGCTCTCTTAAAGAGTGCATGATGTCTGTCCAGGCTCTTCTAGTTTTCATAGTCTCTGTTGAGAAATTGGGTGTGAGTCTGATTGGCCTGCCTTTATATGTGACCTGACCTTTTTCCTTGCAAACCGAATCCAAGAACACATCAAAACGATCATTCATCATGACCAAGTAGGCTTCATCCCTGGGATGCAGGGATGGTTTAACAAAAGGAAATCCATCAACGTAATCCACCATATAAACAAACTCAAAGGCCAAAATCACATGGTCATCTCACTAGACACTGAGAAAGCATTCCACAAAATCCAACACACCTTCATGTTAAAAGTCCTGGAAAGAACAGGAATCCATGGCCCATACTTAAACATAATAAAAGCTATATACAGCAAACCAACAGCCAACATCAAACTTAATGGCGAGAAACTTGAAGCAATCCCACTAAAATCAGGGACTCAACAAGGCTGCCCACTCTCCCCCTACCTATTCAACATAGTACTGGAAGTCCTGGCTTGAGCAATTAGACAGCAAAAGGAGATCAAGGGGATACAAATCAGAAAGGAAGAGATAAAAATATCACTCTTTGCCAATGACATGATAGTGTACTTGAGTGACCCCAAAAATTCCACCAGAGAACTCCTACAGATGATAAACAAGTTCAGCAAAGTGGCTGGATACAAAATTAACTCAAACAAATCAGTAGCCTTCCTGTACGCAAAGGACAAACATGTGGAGAAAGAAATTAGGGAAAACGTACCCTTCACAATCTTTACAAAAACTATGAAATACCTTGGTGTGACTCTAACTAAGGAAGTGAAGGACCTGTATGACAAGAACTTCAAACCTCTAAAGAAAGAAATTGAGGAGGATCTCAGAAAATGGAAAGATCTCCCATGCTCATGGATTGGAAAAATCAACATCTTAAAAATGGCCACCCTACCAAAAGCAATCTACAGATTCAATGCAATCCCCATCAAAATTCCAACCCAGTTCTTCATGGAATTGGAAAGATCAATGTGCAATTTCATATGGAATAACAAAATACCTAGAATAGCGAAATCCATCCTCAACAACAAGAAAACCTCTGAGGGAATCACTATCCCTGACCTCAAGCTATATTACAAGGCAATTGTGATGAAAACCGCATGGTACTGGTACAGAAATAGGCATGTGGATCAATGGAATAGAATAGAAGATCCAGAAATGAGCCCTCATGTATATGGTCACCTGATCTTTGGCAAAGGAGCAGTAAACATTCAATGGAAAAAGGACAGCCTATTCAACAAATTGTGCTGGTCCAACTGGCACTCAGCATGCAAAAGAATGAAAATAGACCCATTCTTATCTCCTTGTACAAAGCTCAAGTGTAAGTGGATCAAAGATCTCCACATTAAACCAGATACACTGAAACTATTAGATGAGAAAGTAGGGAAAACCTTAGAACACATAGGTACAGGAGAAAATTTCCTGAACAAAACACCAATGGCTCAAGCTCTAAGATCAATGATTAACAAATGGGACTTAATGAGATTGAAAAGTTTCTGTAAGGGTAAAGACATCATCAAGAAAACAAAACTGCAACCAACAGAATGGGAAAAGATCTTTACCAACACCACATCAGATAGAGGCCTAATAACCAAGGTGTACAAGGAACTCAAAAAGCTAGACACCAGAGAATCAAATAACCCTATTAAAAAATGGTGTACAGAGCTAAACAAAACGTTTTCAGTTGAGGAACACAGAATGGCCGAGAAACACCTGAGGAAGTGCTCGACATCCTTAGCCATCAGGGAAATGAAAATCAAAACAACCCTGAGATACCACCTCACACCAGTCAGATTGGCCAAGATCCAAAACTCAGATGACAGCAGATGCTGGCGAGGCTGGGGAGAAAGAGGAACACTTCTCCACTGTTGGTGGGGTTGCAAGGTAATACAACCACTCTAGAAGTCTGTCTGGCGATACCTCAGAAAATTGGATATAGTACTACCTGAAGACCCAGCTATTCCACTTCTGGGCATATACCCCAGAGACACTTCAATACACAACAAAGATATATGCACCACAATGTTCATAGCGGCTCTATTTATAATAACCAGAAGCTGGAAGGAACCCAGATGTCCTTCAGAAGATGAATGGATACAAAAATTGTGGTACATATACACAATGGAATACTACTCAGCCACCAGAAAATATGACTTAACCTAATTCTTAAGAAAATGGCTGCATCTAGAGATATGAGTGAGATAACCCAGTCACAGAGGAGCAGACATAATATGCAGTCACTGATAGTGGGATGCTAACCTCAGAGGCTTGCACTCCCCCAGAAACAACTCACAGACTGTATGAAGTCCAAGAAATAAAGAAAACAAAAAATATATACATATATTTACAAAACAAGAAGACTTTGACTATTTTCATGTTCCGTTTTGTTTTGCATGTACTTTATGCTTATTGTAACTATTAGGTTTTCAATGCATACTGTCAAGCCCTTGAAAAAAATCAAGTTCTGATGAAAAAAATATATTCAAATGGTAAAAAAAAAAAAAAAAAAAAAAAAAAAAAAAAAAAAAAACGAATAAAGCTGCTGCAATCCTTATCACTTACAGTGAACAAAACACTTTGGTATGTCTCTTTGATGACCCTGATCTCTTCTTTTACTGTCTGTCACCACCTCAGCAGACTACTTACACATCAAGGTCATTAAAACAACCCAAGATTTCAGTCATAGTCGGACATAAATGGAAGCCAGGGCAGGAGCTCATGTTAGGAAAGTAAAGGCAGGAACTGATGTAGAGGTAATGAAAGATGCTATTGATTGGCTTGTTTCCCGAGGCTCAGTTGATTGCTCTCTTACATAGCATAGGACCAGATGGTAGGGATGGCAGAGTACACAGTGATCCCACTCCTCCCAGATCAATGACTAATTGAGACAATACTTCACCAACTTTTCTGCTGTCCAATCTGATGAAGACATTTTATTGATTGCAGTTAATTTTTTCCCTATGAATCTAGTCTATTCAATTTGGTAAAAATATCCAGCACATGCATCCATCTATGTATATAGATTTTTATGAATAGTCTCTTTATGTATAATACAAATAACTTGGACTTATTAGGCATGTACACTAATGTGGCCAAGAATGACCTCAAACCCATGATATTGTAGGTTGAAACCTGAGCCCTGGGGCTACTACCCTTAATCGGCATAAACAGAAAAATGTTTTATTTCTTCTGGTTGTTTCTCCAGGTTTTATGAATTTAAAATATGCATCTCTTATGAAAGAATTTAATATGTAATATTTAAATTAATTGTCTCATTAACTATTTTTGCTTGGTTATTTTACACGATACAAACTAATTTGTGTTTTACATCATAACACCCTAAACCGACAATTTCATAATTTGAGAAGTCTTTCCTATGATGCATAACCACATAAATTCATCCTAGTAAATCCGTCTACGGGTGTTGTCATGTATATGTTTCAAGGGGTGAATACTTGGTACTGGATAATCATTTAGGTTCTGTTCTCTAGGAAAGACTAGCATTTCTTCTCTCAGAAGCTCTTCGGTGGAGCTCTGTGAGAATAACTTCATACTCAGTTTGATGTAGCTGGTGTTGTCATAGTTTGGGTCTAGTTTTAAAAGTCATGCTCCTGGGATTTTCTGAGTGTAGCCCTTCTGTGATTTCTCAGAAACACATTCTTATATCAGACTTCCTGTTCATCTGAACTTACAATCTTTTCACACACTCTTCCATGATTTTCCTTGAGTCTCATATTGGGGGGATTGTGTTGTTGATGTATCAATAGAGGCAGGACACCTACCATTAGATGTTCTCTGCATTTTGACAAGTAATGATGTCTGTCATGGTCTCCATCTGCAGCAGCATAAACATTATTGATGAGGGAACAGTTCTACACATATCTATGGGTAAAGGGATTCATAGTACAAAAGCAGTTAGGAATTAATGTAGTTTAAGAAAGCAACAGTAGATCCATTTCCTTACTAAAAACTAGTGATTAAGTTTAGAGTACCAGGCATGACTGGCCTAAATTTGAAAAAATCTTATTTAAATGCAAAGTGATGAATTTTTCAAGTAGTAAAAATTGTTACTGAACATGTAACAAATTTTACAGACAGCAGCTCAATCCTGAGGAAAGGATATAGGGGAAAATGATATATAATTAATGTTACCCATAGTGCATTTTACCAGGTACATAAAAATGAATTATGGAGAGTAGAAAACAGTGAAGAAAGAAGGATGACTCAATTGTTAAAGGATTTTGTTGTCGAGTAATGAAACCATGTATTTATTTACCTTGCAGCTGCCACATAAAATGTCAGTTATACTGCAAATGCTATAAATTCATCTCAGCAATACTATAACTTCTTTTGTCTTTCAAGTATGCACATGCACATGCCCACATTAAAATTGCACATATATATAATATTCAATATATTATAGGATATAATATATATATATATATATATATATATATATATATAGAGAGAGAGAGAGAGAGAGAGAGAGAGAGAGAGAGAGAGAGAGAGATTGAATAAATAAAAGTATCCAATTTTGACAGAAATTAAAAAAAATTATCCAAAAATTTTTATGTATAGATATTGCTTAAAAATATTTTAGATAGTTAACTAAGATGTAACAAGGGGAGAGAAGAAAGCATTTAATGTTTAGGTATTATATTAACAAATAAAATGAAATATTTAAAGTTTTTCTTTAAATTTTAACTATACCAAACATAAATCAGGAGAAATTGCATATTACATCCTTTTAGTGCATCTAATTAAGGCAAATCTAAAAACAAAATTAATGAGAAGTTTTCAATTACTTTTACCATTACAAATTTTGCATGTGGATACATTATCTTTTGACCATATTTATATCTCGGCTACTTTCTAACTCCTCATAGGCAAAGCCATGAATTAATGTCCCCCATAACTTCAAATCCTCTACTGTTATTAAACAGCTGAGTCCAATGATTGCTGTCTATATGCACATGGCCTAGGATCCAATGATACAAAGGCCATTTCTTTGTAAAAAACATGATTCTCCCTCTCCCTCTAGCTTTCAGCTGCCAACAGCTCCTCCTACACTCATTACCAATGCTTAAATTTTACTGGCATAATATTTAGTAGATTCCAGGAATGCAGCCACAGCTGCTGGCTTTGTCATGTGTAGCAGAAGACGCTGATGCTCACTTGTCCTTTTCAACCTCTGGCTCCTATAAGCATTCCTATACATCATACATAAAACTCCCTAACTTTTTTCCATATTCTTTGGTGAAAGGGTTTCAGGGATGGATATACGTGTCCACTTAGAGCTAAGCATTTTATACTGGTTTAGTGTCTACATTTAACTATTGACAGTTTCGTAATGAATGGCCACCCACTGTAAGCTGTAACTAAACTTCAAATCCTAATAAGCAAGCAATAGATGGACTAGATGTTTGTGTTTGCAGATATACAATGTCAGTTTTTAGAAAATTAGTCATCCAAAGTTGTAAAATTTCTTCAGCTATAAACAACTTGAAAGAGGTGATATCTTAAGTGGACCTTCCAGTTCATTTAACAGTTTACTTCCTTATTTAAATCTCTTTAAACTTTAAAACAGTAACTTAAAAATATTAAGTGTTTTTGATGTTGTATACAAGTAAAATTAAGTCCTGCTCAGAAAGTGCCATTTGGCTGAACTGCTCAGCAGCTGTCGGGTGAATGAGCAGTAAATGCTAGCCTTTGCTGGTAGGAGAGGTAAAAATCCTTGTACATCTATTTTTTACTGCAGGCCTCATGTGTTCTTCTTCCTTCTACCTGATGCTGTTGTGCTATTTCTCCCATGGGAGACAACCTTGCTTTGTACATGCCTGAGTGGGTAATAAAAATAATTTCTAGTGACTGTTTGCTTTTAAGTGCTTTATTTTTACAATTCTGTACCTTAACAGGGTGAATGGATGGATCAGCAAGCAAGCTAGCTGGTGATCCAGAAGAAAGCGAAATGACAGTATCAAACATTTTAGTGACATTCTTCTTAAATTTCATTTTCTCTTTGTTCTGTAAGACTGCTGGTTTAAGAATGGCTCCTGACTCTCATATACTTGTATGCTTCTCCTCAGTTGGTAAACTGATTAGGAAGGGTTAGCTGGTGTACCTTTGTTGAAGAGATGTGACCTTGTTGGAGATGTGTTACTAGGAGTGATCTTTGAAATTTTAAAAACCACAGCAGGCCTAGTCTCTCACTTGGCCTGCTGACTATTTTATCGATCAGGATGTAGGGTCTCAGCTCCATCCCAGTATGCCTGCTGCCATGTTTCCTATCATAAACATAGACTAATATTCTGACATTATAAGCAAGCCCTCAATTAAATATTTTCCTGTAAAAGAGTTACCTTAGTCATGTTGTCATTTACAGTACTAGAACAATAATTAAGACAATGTCTATGGGGGTTTATAATATTACTAAATTTGTAGATTAGTATCACACAGTTTTCAAGATTGTTTAAAAAGTTCTCTGATAAATAGTTGTCTGTTATGAGTGGTTGAGATGGTGTACCAGATAAAGGTATATGCCAGCATGTTTGAAAGGTCCTGGAAAACCAACTTACACAAGCTGTCCCATCACTGTCAGACATAAATACACAAATAAATAATTGTAGTAAAAAGACTAGTGTTCTTTGGGACTAAAGAGAGTTCATGTTTTAAAATTTACATTGATTCTTTTCCTGCTTAGTGTCCATTTTTCTGTGTTAAGCTCTTTATAGATTTTTCATTTAAAAACTCGTTGTTGATTATGATATTTATTGTTTCCTCTCCTGTTGCTGCATCATGTGGATTATCTCCTTGGAGACAGTTTTGTCATTGTCCTTGTGCAGTTCATAATGTTTTCCTGCCCTCATGAACACATTGGAATTTTACTTAACAAGTCCCTGTGGACTTTCTTACTACCATTTATTCCTATATATTTATTCCGATATTATTGTTGTTATTATTATTATTATTATTATTATTATGTTGATGAGGATATTCTTATAATATGATTTTACTGTAAACCTAAAAATCCTAAATTTTCATATACTGGTTTCCTAACTGAGAAAATTGTCTGGCATATATTTATTTTTCATTTACATTCAGTTATCTGAATATCTATTCATAGGCCTAAAATATACTTTATTTTATTAATACAATTAATTATTATATCTATTTCATTTCAATCAGCCTATGAGAATGATTAACTTTTGGTTTTTGTTTTGTTTTGTTTTTAGTTTTAAAACATTGTCTTTCATTTTCTTATTCTTTAGTCTTTTTATTTTTACACTCCACTCTTCATTCTCCTCCTGATCCAGCCCCCAAAAGCTCTTCATCCCACACTTACTCTCCAAACCCACCCCTGTTTCCAAAAGATGCACCCACCCCTGCACACACACACCATCAGACCTCCACACTCCCTGGAACCTCAAGTCTCTGGAGAGTGAGGTGCATTTTCTCTCTTTGAGGCCGGACCAGGCAGTCCTATGTTGTACATGTGTCAGGAGCCTCATACCAGCTGGTGTATGCTGCCTGGTCGGTGGCTCAATATCTGAGAGATCGCTGGGGTACAGGTCATTTGAAGCTGCTGGTCTTCCCATGGGCCGCCCTCCTCCTCAGCTTCTTCCAACTTTTCCCCACTTCAACCTCAGAGGACTTCTGTCCATTGGTTGGTTATAGATATCTGCATCTAATTCTTTCAGCTGCTTATTGGGTCTCTCAGAAGGCAGTCATCCTCTCAAGCACACCATAGTATCAGTAACAGTGTCAGGGCCCAAGGCCACCCTTTGAGCTGTATCCCAATTTGGGCCTGTCACTCGACTTTCTTTTTTGCAGTGTTTGCTCCAGTTTTTGTTCCGTAAGTTTCTTTACACAGGAGCAATTATGGGTCAGAGCTATTGACTGAGGGATGGCCACCCCATCCCTCCACTTTCTGCCCTGTGCCTCCACTGGAGGTCAACTCTATAAGTTCCTCATCCCCACTTTAAACATTTCATCCAAGGTCCCTCTCTCTGAGTCCCGACAGTCTTTGGCTCCCAAAGTCTCCAGTGCATTCTATGGGGTCCCATACCCCCATCTCCTACCTCTGCAGGTTACCCATTTCCGTTCCTTTGACTGAACGTCAGGGTCTCAGTCCTGCCTACCCCCAATACATAATCCTCTTCTTCTTTTCCACTCCCTGTTTCATCTCCCACTCAGGACCCTCCCTCTGGCCCCATTCTTGCGTGATTACTTTCTTTTGCCTCCCAAGTGGGACTGAGACATGCTAATTGGGCTCCTCTGTTAGTTAATATTCTTGAGTTCTGTGGATTGTAACTGGAACCAGAAAATAACCTGAGTGAGGTAACTCAGACCTAAAAGGACATGCATAGTATGTACTCACTAATAACTGGATATTAGCCCAAAAATTACAGAATACCCTAAGGAATAATTTTTTGCTTTATTTTTCTGTATCTTTTGTTCTCCCTGCAGGATGTATCTTTTAGAAATATAATGTTCAAGGTATCATGCAGTCACATACTAGGACTTGATGTCACTTCCAGTTGACACAGATCTCAACTCCTGCTAGTAGCATGATTTCCTGATGGCTCCATAAATGTTCTTTTTGCATAAAACTGATCATGCAGCAGTTCTCATTATGTAGGAAATGCTTTGTTCTGAGAACAAGTTTGGGATAGATTACTAGATAGTGATGAAAATGTGCAGATTCTTAACCCGTGAATCTGTAGCATTTATATGTCATTGTGATGTTAAGGGAAAGAAACTTATCACTGAATAAAAGATAGTACCATTTAAAGAGTTTCTAAGTTATTGGCAGCCGAAAGACTTGAAATATTTTACTTGATCTTAGCCAAAAGGAAGAGAAGAGATTGAAAATATCAGATTTTATGTTAAAAACTTGAACTAGTTAAAGAAGCTAAAGATAAACTTAATGATTCTATATCAGTTTTTTTTTTCCAAAAGTGAATACAATTCTGTGAAATGTTAACAGGTTAATATGTGTGTTTCTTGTGGTATATTCAAATTCTCAGTGTCTTGGTTAAATAGTTTCTCACTGTTAAATATTGCTTACTTTTATTGACTTTTTATAAACTTTCCATTAATCAATTTCTATATGTAAGTTTTATTAAAATATATTTTATATCACAAAGCACTAAAATTCAGAAATAATCATATTCCTTTAAATCGAGATTTGCAAAAGTCTATCATTTATTTCTGAGAAAATTGTATTTTATATTTCTCCAAATTAGTAAAAATAGATTTTCTATATTTGACTCAAAGTGTAGCTAGTTTCTATAGGGGTATTAGTAACATCTGTCTTTCTATAGAGATATTTCCCAGAGAAGCATATACAGATTATTTTCAGCACTAAAAGCGTAACCTAGTACATTAAAAAAAAAATCACACCAGCTGATAGCTCAAATTTTATTTTGCCAGTTTTGCACCTTTTTGGACTGAAATGCAATGTGTCAGCACTCTACCTGGGTTATTTTACAGTTTACTGCACAATCTTGAATTTACCCTATTATACCATTACATCACCTCTACCTCTTCAAAAACATTTATTTTTATTACTAAACAGTAAAGCTTTTCAAGTGTAGAGGATATCTTGAGATTTGCTGGATAAATTAACTGCCTTGCATGCGGCATGAGAAATGTCACATTTTATGAATCGTAGTTAACTAGATCTAACAAATGATGTGTCATGTATTTCATAGTGCATTACAGGCACGGTCCATCCAAGTGCAGTGCGAGGATTTATTATTAAATTTCAAAGCATCAGCAAAGAATCTATCTAGCCAGTTTTGGAAGTTATGTTTCCACATTTCCTTCAAATACTATTAGTATCTAAGATGCTTCTTACATGATATGAATAAATAGATGGTTTCCTGAAGTATGACAATTTTGCAGTTTTATGTGTCTTTTACCTTCTCCCCATTTTCAGGCATGTATTACATTGCAGTTAATTCTAAGTAGCTGTGAAAATCAGCCAAGGAATTTGGAATATATTATATTTAAAACATTTTATAAATATAAACTAATTTATAAATGTGAGGCTCTTAAAGTATAAGTGTTTAAATGAATTAACTTTGAAAATTATTTTTTTATCAATTAGTTTTGCTATATGACAATTTTTATCCAAGTATATTATAGTCTGATTATTCTTCTCCTTATACTTTTTTTCATTTTTACTAGTCTGCTAATCTCTTCTGATGTAGACTAAAAACTTCCCTGGGTTCTTTATCTTTGTTTAGTTGTTTCTTTCTTTCCTTCCTTCCTTCCTTACTTCCTTCCTTCCTTCCCTCATTTCTTTTTTCTTTTGTTTGTTCTTTCTTTGTTTCTTTCTTTATTTTTTCTCTCTCTCTTTATCTCTTTCTGTCTTTCGGCTTAATTTTTTTAATACCTATAGGTAAAACAGGAGCATCTGCTGGATCAGTAGAGTGGAACTATACTTTGTAGGTTTGTAGGGTCATCATTGAGCATTCAAGTGAAAACAGTTATTCTTTCTCTCCTTGAAACAATCTGTTATAAATAACTCTGAAGTATAGGGCCATGTGAAGCCCTACTCATGCCCTAGCAATTCTTATACAATATAGTACAGGTGTTTGGTGCAATGAATTGCTCATGGCAATGCCTAGGTCTTTCCTAAAAGATTCATAGACCCTATACTTGCCCGCTACTTCCTATGTTGTTTTAGCCATGGTTTCTTCATTCTTTCTGGAATCTTTAGTTGAATTAATATGGATATCTTATGTATGGTGGAGCACTCATCTCTGGCTTATCCACAAAACTTTGTAGAGTCATGAATGTCTGTATTCACAATGTTCAACTGTAGGGGGGTCTCTCTCTCTTCATATATATATATATATATATATATATATATATATATATATATATATATACTGACATGGAAGCTTTATGCTGTGTCTATTTGCATAAAGTTATTGAATCCTTCATATGCATCCACTAATGTATTCTACTATATGCTTTAGAATATGTTTAGTGTTCCAGGAATAGATTTTCCTCTTCAGAATTTGGTCACAATTAAATCAGAGACAATTTGGTTGCTCCCATAAAAGTAATGTCATATTTACAATGAAAAAATGCATTATTTATTACTTATTACAACAGAGATCCAGGGACGCAGGCCTGGTGAGAATGCACTGCAAGTAGCCTGGGTGCAGAGAGGTCTGGGCCAAGTACCTGAGAAGTGCCCATCCCATTGAAGCAGGGGAGCAGGAACTCTGCCATAGGGACTCAGTTTCCACCCAGCGGGTCTCAACATGCAGAACAGGCACTCAGGCAATTTGCCAAAAGGAACGAAAGAGATCAAGGGACACAGGCCAGGTACACGGGAGAGACAGGAACCAATCACTGACAACAAGACCACTTATAATCACAGACAGCAAGATGGAAAGAAGAAAGTGAAAGAACTTACCAAAGGGAAACCAAGACAGCCTGGCAACACCAGAACCCTGCTCTCCCATCACAGCAAACAGTAGATGCCAAACACTCAACAAAAAGAAGACTCAGACCCAAAATCATACCTCAAGATAATTATAAAGATCCTTAAACATGAATGGGAGGAAAAGCATAAAGAAATAGAAGCTTTTATAGAAGAAACAAGAAAAACACTCAAAGAAATCAAAGAACTAGACGACAAAAGAACCAAAGAGATGAAGGAATTGAAGGAGGAATTAAAAATGGAAATGGAAACAATAAATAAACACTAAAAGAGAAAACCCTAGAGGTAGAAAACCTAAAGAAATAATCAGGAGTCACAGATGCAATCATCTGCTACAGACAACAAGAGATGGAAGAGAGAATCTCAGGGGACAAAGACAATATTGAAAACATAGACAGAATAGTCAGAGAAGATGCAAAAGCCAAAAAGCTCCTAACCCAAAATGTCAGGAGAACCAGGACACAATGAAAAGAACAAACCTAAGGATAATTAGAAGAGGAAGAAGAATATCAATTAAGAGGCACATTAAATATCTTCCAAAAAATCGAAGAAGCAAACTTCCCTACCCATAAGAAATAGATGACCATGAGCATAAAAAAAGCCTACATAACTCAAGATAGAGTTGACCAGAAAAGAAATTCCTCTCAGCACATAATAGTGAAAATGCCGAAAACAAAGAAAGAATACTAAAAGTAGTAAGGGAAAAAGTTCATGTAGCATATAAAGCAGACCAATAAGAATTACACCCAACTTCTCAACAGAGACTATGAAAGCTAGAAGATTCTGGACAGACATCATGCTGACCCTAAGAGAACACAAGTGTCACCCCAAGATGCTACATCTAGCAAAACTCTCAATCACCATAGAGAGCAAGATATTCCAATACAAAACTAAATTTATACACTATCTGACCACAAACCCAGCACTACAACAAATCATAGGTGTAAAATCCAATACATGGAGGGAAACTACATCATAGTCAAAACAAGGAAATACCTAAGCAAGAAAACAAAAAGAACAACATACAGGCAAATTTTACCTCCAAAAGCAAAAATACCAGGAAATAGCAACAACTATTTTTTGATATCTGTTAATATAAATGGACTCAATTCCCCAATAAATAGATCAAACTATCAGACTGGATACATAAACAGAATCCAGCATTTTGCTGCATACAGTAAACTCATCTCAGAGACAAAGACAGATACTATCTCAGAGCAAAAGTTTGGAAAAAAACCTTCCAAGCAAACGGCCCCAAGAAGCAGGCTGGAGTGGCCATTCCAATATCAAATAAAGTAGATTTTCAACCAAAAGTTATCAAAAAAGATAAGGAAGGACACTCTTTCCTCATTACAGGGAAAATTTGTCAGGAGGAACTCTCAATTCGTAACATAAAAGCTCTAATTCAAGAGTACCCATATTCATAAGAGAAAACATACTAAAGCTCAAAAAATATATTGCTCCTTACACAAAATAGTGGGAGACCTGAACAAGCCACTGACATCAATGGACTAATCATGGAAACAGAAACTGAACAAGGACACAGTGAAACTAGCAGAGGTTATGAACCAATTGCAATTAATAGACATCTAGAGAACATATCATCTTAATGCAAAAGAATACACCTTCTTCTCAGCACCTTACAGCACCTTCTCCAAAATTGACCATAGAATCACTCACAAAACAAGCCTCAGTAGATGTAAGAAGATTGAAATACTCTCATGCATCCTATTAGATCACTATGGTCTAAAGCTGGTCTTTAGTAACAATAAAGGCAACAAGAAGATCATATATGCAAAGAAACTATATTAAATGTTAGAATGGTCAAAAAAAGAAATAAAAAATGAAATTAAGGATTTTCTAGAATTTAAGAAAAAAAAAAAAAAAAAAAAACACAACATACCCAAACCTATGGGATGTAATGAAAGCAGCACTGAGAATAAAATTCATAGCTCTGTGTGCTTCCAAGAAGATATTGGAGAGACCATACACTAGCAACCTGACAGCACAGTGGAAACCTCTAGAACAAAAGGAAGCAGATGCACCCAAGAGGAGTAGATGGCAAGAAATAATCAAACTTAGGCCAGAAATAGACCAAATAGAAACAAAAAGAACCATGCAAAGAATCAACAAAACCAAGAGCTGGTTCTTTGAGAAAATTAACAAGATTGATAAACTCTTAGCAAGACTAACTTGAGGGCAAAGAGAGAGTATACAAACTAAGAAATAAAAAAAATAATGTGGATACATAACAACTGAAACTGAGGAAATTCAAGAAATTATCAGATCCTACTACAAAAGTCTATATTCAGCAAAGGTGAAAATCTGTAGGAAATGAATGAATTTTGAGACAAGATACCAGATACTACAGTTAAACAAGAACCAGGTAAACCATCTAAATAATCCCTTAACAAGTAAAGAAATAGAAGCAGTCATCAAAAGCCTCCCAACAAAAATAACCCAGGTCCAGATGGGTTCAGTACAGAACTCTTATTAGATTTTTTATCACGACCTTATACAAATACTCTCCAAACTATTCCACTGAATGGAGTCAGATAGAACACTACCTAACTCATTTTTTGAGGCCACAATAATCCTCATTCATAAACCACACAAAGACCCTACAAGGAAAGAACTTCCGACCAATGTCACTTGTGGACATTAATGCAAAAATACTCAACAAAATCCTTACAAACTGAATCCAAGAATACATCAAAAAATAATTCACCATGATCAAGTAGGATTCATCCCTGGGATACAGGGATGGTTTAATATATGGAAATCCATCATCTTAATCCACCATATAAACAAACTCAAAGAAAAAAAACCACATGATCATTTCACTAGAAGCTGAGGAAGTTTGACAAAATTCAACATCCCTTCATGTTAAAAGTCGTGGAAATAACAGCAATCCAAATGCCATACCTAAATATAACAAAAGCAATAGACAGCAAACCAATAGCCAACATCAAAGTTAATGGTGGGAAATGTATAGCAATCCCACTAAAATCAGGGACTGGACAAGGCTGCCCACTCTCCCCCTACCTCCTCAACACAATACTGGAAGTCCTGGCCCTACCAATTAAACAACAAAAGGAAAACAAAGGCATACAAATTGGAAAGGAAGAAGTAAAAAAATAATCACTGTTTGTAGATACCATGATAGTTTATGTAAGTGACCCCAAAAATTACACCAGAGAACTTCTACAGCTGATAAAAAAACTTCAGCAAAGTGGCTGGATATAAAATTTACTCAATGTGCTCACCTCAGCAGCACATATACTAAAATTGGAACAATATAAAATTTACTCAAACAAATCAGTAGCCTTCCTGTACAAAGTACAAACATGCAGAGAAAGAAATTTAAAAAAAGATACCCTTCACAATAGTCGCAAACAATATGAAATGGCTTGTTGTGACTCTAACTTAGCAAGTGAAGGACCTGTATGACAAGAACTTCAAATCTCTAATGAAGAAAATCAAGGAAAATCTCAGAACATGGAAAGAACTCCCATGCTCATGGACTGGAAGGACCAACACTGTAAAAATGGCCATCTTAAGAAAAGTAATCTACACATTCAATGCAATATCCATCATATTTACAACCCAGTTCTTCATAGAGTTGGAAAGAGCAATGTGCAATTTCATCTAGATTAACAAAAACCTAGAATATAGAAGTCCATCCTCAAAAACAAGAGAACAACTTCGGGAATCACCATCCCTGACCTCAAGCTATATTACAAGGAAATTTTGCTTAAAACTGCATGGTACTGGTACAGAGATAGGCATGTGGACCAATGGAATACAAGAGAAGATCCAGAAATTAACTCTTACATATATGGTCACTTGATATTTGACAAAGGAGCTGTAAACATTCAATGGAAAAAGGACATCCTATTCAACAAATGGTGTTCGATGCAGAACACTCAGCAGGCAGAAGAATGAAAATAAACCTGTACTTATCTCCTTGTACACACCTCAAGTGTAAGAGGACCAAAGATATCCACATTAAATTAGGTACACTGAAACTATTAGAAGAGAATATAGGGAAAACCCTAGAACACGTAGGCCCAGGAGAAAATTTCGTGAACAAAACACCAAAGGTTCATGCTCTAAGGTCACATATCAACAAATAGGACTTAATGAGATTGCAAAGTTTCTTTAAAGCTAAGGACACTGTCAAGAAAACAAAATAGCAGCCAACAGATTGGGAAAAATATCTTTACCACCCCACATCTAATAGAGGCCTAATATCCAAGGTATACAAAGAACACAAGAAGTTCGACACAAGAGAATCAAACAACCCTATTAACAAATGGGGTACAGAGCTAAACAAAAAAGTTCTCAATTGAGGAAGATCAAATGAAAAGCATCTAAGGAAGTGCTCAACATCATTAGCCATCAGGGAAATGCAAATCAAAACAACCCTGAGATTCCAATTCACACCAACCAGAATGGCTAAGATCAAATTTCAGATGACAGCAGATGCTGGGAAGATTCATAGAAAGAGGAACACTTCTCCACTGTTGGTGGGGTTGTAAACTGGTACAACCACTCTGGAAATCAGTCTGGCGATTCCTCAAAAAATTGGACATTGTACTACCTGAAGACCCAGTTATTCCACTTCTGGGCATATACCCCAGCCAAGCTCCAACATACAACAAAGACATATGCACCACAATGTTCTTAGCATCCCTATTTATAATAGCAAGAAGCTGGAAAGAACCCAGATGTCCTTCAGTAGATGAATGCATACAAAAATTGTGGTATATTTACTGGAGTACTACTCAGCTATCAAAAACAATGACTTTATGAAATTCTTAAGAAAATGGATGTATCTCGAGAATATTGTCCTGAATGAAGTAACCCAATCACCAAAGAACAGATTAACATGCAGTCACTGATACTTGGATACTAATCCCAGAAAGCTATGAACACCCAGAAACAACTCACAAAATACATGAAGTTCAAGAAAATACCCAAGCAAAAAAAAAAAAAAAAAAAGAGGAAAATAAAAAACCATTATGCTTAATCTTTACACACCGTGTAATCTTTGACTATTTCCATGTTATATCTTGTTTTATATGTACTTTATCCTTATTGTAACTAGTAAGATTTTAATGCATGCTATCAAACTTTTAAAAAAATCAAGTAGTAACAAAAATGTATTCATATACTTTTATGCAAGTAGTACTCCAGTAAATATACCACAATTTTTGTTTAAAATCTATACATTTATCATTGTTTTTTAAAATAAAGTTTTTGAATTAAAAAAATAAAAAAGAAACTATCCATACATTTACACTTTTATTTAAAGCAATTTTTTTAATTAAAAGAAATTAATAATTTAAGAAAACTCTGTGTAGTAACACTTCTTTCTACGTGAGAAAATTAGGTATCTCTGCTAAATACTATACAACATTATTAAATTTCATATAATGCAAGTATAGTTTATTATAAAGTCACAATTTAAATTACTATTATCCATGTAAATATTTGGACCATACTTATATAATAACTTTTATGTTACCAACCCCCTTTATAGCAGAAATAAAATACAAATAATATATATAATCCATTTAATAATAAAATATCATTTTATAATATAAAAAAGAATATTATGATATATAATTCATATTATACTGATTAAATTATAGTGTTCTATGCCTACAGATATTTTATTATTTTTATATTACTTGCTAAGTGATACAGCTATTACATTTATATTTTTTACAGGGATAATCCTTGTTGAAATTTATATTCACTAATCTTCATCAGTGCATATGAATGATAGAAGTATGTTGAATCCAAGGTCAGAGAAGGTTCATATCCTGGACCTAGAAATACAAGCAGTCCCAGTGTTGGTGCTAGAAGAAAAATTCAGGTCATCTAGATGAGCAGTAAACATCCTAGTTTTTAATTACAGTTGTAAATTAAAATAAAATTACATTATTGTCTTAATTCTCTTTTTGCATTGTAATACTTCCTATATATATTCCCTTTGCTCTTAATCAAACTTATTTATTTATTTTTGTTAGACACACATACGTGTACCTTCATGAGTGTGTGCGTGAACATGTGTGAGCACATACACACACACACACACACACACACACACACACACACACACAATACTGCCTATTAATCTCCAGGGATTACCACTTGATACTGGATAAAAAAACCTTTTTCTTTGGGCAAAACTGTTTGTTCCTTTTAGCATTCTTTAACTCTTAGTCTAGCATTGAGATTCCATGAGAGTTCCCACTTCCCAGTTATGATCTATATTGCTGTTGTCTTTGTTCAGGTCTTGATTAGTCATGCTTGTTGACAAGACAACTGTGTAATTGTTTTGACATATTTAGTGGATAAAAATCTCATAACTTATTTTCTAATTCACTGACTCTTGGTATCTCTCAGGTACCTCTCTACAATGATTACTGAACCATATGTGTAGGAATAGTGCTATACATGTATCAGTTAGGGGTAGGGGTCTCACACATTCACTTGTTTGGCTAGCAAGATTTTAAACCAATAAACCATCTCTCTGCCTTCTATAGTTTCTTTAACATATATTCAAATGTGTATAATAATGAAACAGTACATTCTAGGAGCAATTATTGCCATGTTATTGCTTATGTCAGGAATGATGCTTGCCTTTAAAAATAAATGGAGCATAGGGTAGTGAGGCAGGAATGGGTGGATGGATGGGGAAGCACCCTCATAGAGGCAGGGGGAAAGTGATGGGAGGTTTGAGAACAGGAACCTGAAGGGGGAAAACATTGGAAATGTAAATAAATAAAAGAACCAACAAAAGAGAATGATAGGAAATTTAAAGTAATAACTAACAAACTAAATGTACTAAATAAATAAATAAATGAATGAATGAATAAATAAATAAATAAATAAATAAATAAATAAATAAATAGAAAGGGTGCATTTCTTCCAAACACCCTGGATTCTGTTTGTGAATAAAAATTCATTGTCAAAACTAAACAAATCATTTTACTTACTAGCTAGTAATGTAGAATAAGTCATTATACAAACTTCCAAGAGCTTAAACAACATTTAAGAGTTTAAGTTTTATCAGAGGATTACTTCAAATTTGTCGACGAAGCTGTACAGTTATTGTGTTGATTGGACTGTGGGTTGTCTATGCACATCCACTTGAAGAAAGAATCCTAGTCCCAGCAAAACAAACATACTAATTCCTTTTAGTTTTCTTATGACCTTTCTTAATATCTGCAGTATAACGTTCCTCCTGACAGTAAGACTTAGCACTAACAGAGTCTGCAGATCACAACTTTTTTTTTTTTTTGCTGAGCCTCTGAGCTGCAGTGTCTCATATGACATGAAAACACCTAGACTTTTTGTTTCTCTTGTTTATCTCTCAGAAGCAATGTTTTCACTTTCTGGAAAGTGACTTCTTTGGGGGTCAAACAACCATGAGTATTGTTGGTATCCTTACAGATTACATTCCCTTAATTCTTCTTTATTGTTTTATTTTCTCTCTCTTTTCTATGTTACTTTCATTCATTTTAAAACCTTTTCATTCCTCTATATACTCAATTCAGAAAAACAGCAATTTCCCGGTGACTTCTATCATAGAAAATCTTTTTTTACTTGAATTAATTCTAATCAGATCATTTTCAACAGACCTATTTTGAAAAATGCATGTTAGTTAAGGGTGAAATATATGAATGACATCTCAAAAATAGCTATCAATTCATAAAGATGTCATATGGGAAGAAATGCTGGAAGAGATAGGGTGTTAGAAGGAGGGAGGGAGAGACTGGGTGGCTGAACAGAAGTAGAGACTATGGGTTGAGTTAGAAAATTTAATGATTCAACTCATTAGAGACTGTACTAGTCACGGATCACACTAGTTATGTAATGCGTTTATGTATTAAGGGAATTTATTGGAATAACTTTCATTCTGCAGTCCAACTATCCCAACAATAGGCATTTGTGAGGGGGGATGTTTAAGAATCTATTAGTTGCTCATTCCCATTAGTCTAGGTGTTTCAAATGATACTCTGTAAATGCTGGAATCCTGAAGCAGTAGATCTGAACAAATGGGCTGGTGAGTAAGTGCAAGGATGCAAAGAAGAATGAACCCTTTCCTTTCCCGTTGTCTTTATGTAGGCCTCCAGCAGAAAGTATGGTCCAGATGACAGGTGTTTACCACAATGCCTGGGTTTGGAATATTTTCTCTCCAAGGCTCACCCTGATTGAACTCAGCCATCTGCTCTTCTTTGACTCCTGTGATTAAAGGGATATGATAGATTGCCCAGGCTTAGCTTTTCATGATCGATATCTCTCAAGATCCACATTAAAAGCATGTGTCATTCCATATTAAGATCTAGGTCATAAGCCTTTGCCTTCAAGACTTAAGATCTGGATCATAGGATTCTCTTCCATTTCTGGATTATAGTTCATTTCAGCTGTCATCAACTTGATGGGAATGACCTTCGCAAATACCATAAAGCTGGTTTTCTGATATGTATTTGATACTGATTGTGAATTGACATTGATTACAAAAATATTGTAGCCCTACTGTTAAAGTTGGAACTTTGGAGTTCAGGTGATTAACAGAGATTTGGGTGATTTTTGATCATAATGCATCTATTGGTTCCATGAATTCATTCTTTAATCATTTTGTTAGGCTAAAGTGATGAGGGTTAGGGTACTTTTGGCAGCCTTGCAGCAAGATGTGCTGTTAAGAGATACACCATAGAACAGATCAAAAGGTTTTTTTTTTGTGGAAGTGGGGTATGGAAGCCCTCGGGGACATGAGCGAGAGATAGAGACAGAAAATGACAGAATGAAGAAGACCCAGATTGCGAATGAGAGAGAGGTAGACACAGAGAGATGGTGGAGATGGTTGGTAGCTGTGATGTACAGAGGATCTTTTAAAGAATGCACATGTTGCTAGCACCTCCTAGTGACAGTGGAAATTCATGCCCATGATGGTAGCAGGAGATGACATAAGCTGCTCAAGTTGCAGCCCCTTAGTTGCTAAAAGGCCTTTACCAAAAAACCACCATATTTACAACAATGTTCCCAATTCTAGAATGCTTAATTGTAATTTTTATACATAGAATTTGGCAGAATACTTATGTTGGTTTTTGTTTACTTCCAGGAAGAAAGAGATGGGAAACCATGACTGAAAATGAAGAAAAGCAGTTTATTGTTTCCTTAATTGGAGTTAAAGCATATAAGCCACTAAGTGTGTAAGAGAGATTATATTAAAGTTGAACTTTTTATCATAGAGGAGGTAAAAAGGTGGTGGGGAAGGACAGGGACAAACAAGCAAGGAAATGTGATAGAGGTGTTTGAAGCAAAACCCCAAAGAATCAACGAAAATGTTATGTTGGAAAAATAAATAAATACAGAATGACAGAAGTGCTTAATAAAATTAGGATGGAAAAAGACATTGTGACTGTGCCTACTAGAAAGACTAGATAACAAATAGGTAATAAAATTCTGATAAATCTGAAGAATGATGCTGGCATAGAAAATATTCTGTAGAGAATATTCACAATGGGTAGAAAATATTTTTCTGGGAATGAGAGAAGAAAAAGACATTTTTAGAATATATGCAATTCATGCATGCAAATATAATCTATCAAATGTTTGCACACACATTCTCATAAGCACAGGTTCTACTTCACAATGTAGTAGCAGTTCACTAGCCATCTCATGTGTTAATCAGTGAAACAGAACACAGATCGAAACAGGTACACAAGAGGATTCACTGAACACTGCAATTCCTAAGGCCATGACTTCTCCTAAAACACAAATGAAGCAGAGACTGTAGCATGCATCTCTAATCCCACTACTCCCACTCTGAGGTATGCAATGAAGATAGGAGAATCTCTGTTCATTGCAAGGTCTGTTAAACAAGAGCATTCAGATGTAAAAGACCTTGGAAAACAAGAGAGAACTGAGAACTGACATCAAAACTTGACCTTTGATTTCTACATCTGTGTTATGGCGGCATGTGAGTACAAATATTCACTCAAGCACACGTTCATATACATCAGACATAAAATGTCCAGATATATACAGGCAAACAAACACACACACTCACACAAAAACACATGCACACATATGGTCAGAGGAAATAAACAGTATAATGTAAACTGTGAGATTCCTTCACAATTTAGTATATGGACTGTTGCTACAAAGGGTGATCGAGAATGTATTAAAAAACTAGAATTGTTTCCTAAGAACTGAAAAAAATGGAGATTATTTAGAAAATAACTCCCAATATCTGTAAATGTGGGCCTAGTCAGACAACAAATGAGAAAGACAGAAATAACTATTCTGCAGCAGCTATTACAGAATCTAACTGCTTATGATATTTTCTTATCTATGAAACTATCACAGTCCTTCCAATGGCATAAACTTAGAGACAGGCTGTACAAATGTTTGAATTATTTCTTCTTGGGCTCATAAAATGTCAAGAACAGCAATTGTTATATTTGTCTCCTTATGAATTGTTGCTCTTTTTTCTGCCATAACTTCCTTTTAAATATATTTATTATAATGTAGATTGCTTAAAACGTGCATAGCATTAAAGAAAGGCAATGGAGTATTGCAGAATGAGATTTTCATCTTTTCTGCCCTCTGCTGATAAGATGTTTTTCCTTTAAAGTCCATAGCCTAATGTCTCTTTTATCAACAATTTAGTTTAGAAAGGAAGATGTATATATTATCAAACATAAATGATACAATTCTATTTGATATTTCTGAATAATAAAAAAAAATATGTGAGATTTAGTTCAGAGAATCACAATTTTCATAACCTATTAGGTTACATATATTTTCTGCTTTTCTTTCCTGTAAACAGAAACACAGAGAATGAGATCACAGTGATGATATTGAATCTTTTTCATAATTTGGTACTCAAATGTAAAGCCTGGGTACAATAATAAAATAATAGCATAAATAATTTGGACAACCTCACTGTTTGTCATATCTCTGTTATAAATTATAATCTGTAATATACTAAATTTCACATATCTAAACATGAGCTTAAAACAAATAGGAATTGAGAAATGATGTGGTGTATGCACATTGTTTTAGGCACATAGCAATACTCTCAATGTGTTTCAAAAGTATACATATTTGTTCTCTATGGACAATGCTTTCTCATGACCAGTTTTATATCAGTTCTGGATCTTTGTTAGTATTCCTTTTCAGCAGAAGAAACAAAATAGAAACACTTAATCCTATAACTTTTATGAGAATACTGAATCCATAAACAAAATAGGTCAAACTGTATGCCTGTGAGATAAAGTGAACATGCACAAGCCTGTGTGCACATGTGCACAAATATGTTTTAGTGTAAGACAAAATTATTGTATGTACCCATCATTGTGAGGTGTCATTATCTTCTATTTAAACCTGAAAATAAAACTAAGTGTGTAAAGCATTCTAACCAAAGTATTAGTAATAGACGTTTGCAAGCAAACAGCATTTTGAGGACACATCCTGAAAGTGCACAGCCTGTACTCACGGAAGACTCTTTTTTTTTTTTTTTTTTTTTTTTTTAATGCTTCAGTGCCTTTCCTAATGAGATAAATTAAGATTCTTAGTCCTTCAGATTGCCATAAATGTGTGTGTGTTTGTGTGTGTGTGTGTGTGTGTGTGTGTGTGTTAATAGAAATTACAAGTGACATTTTATCCTTCTAATTGAATGTTTTGGAAATATAACCATTTTGTTAACAGCAGTAATGAAAGTATTAATAATGACACAAATCAGTATATTCCTATGATGTCATGAAAGGATTAGATGGATATAACATGTAGTTTGTTTGAAATTGAATACTCTCTGTATTTACATTTCAAATGTTATGCCCTTGCCTCCCAATTTCAACCCCCCTATTCTTGCATAAAGGTGCTCCTTCTGCAAACAACTCTCTCCCACTTCAGCACATTGATATTCCCCTACACTGGGAAAATGGACCTTTACTGGACCAAAGGTCTCTCCTCCCATTGATGCCAGAGAATGCTATCCTATGCTGCATGTGCACCTGGACACATGAATCTCTCCATAAGAACTCATTGGTTGGTATCTTAGTCCCTGGGAGTGGTGGTAGGTTTTATTGACAATTTTTTTCTTCCAGTGGTGATGCAGCACCTTTCAGCTCCACAAAACCTTTCTCTAACATCTTCCATTTTCCTAGGAATTTTATAAATTCATTGTTTTTAATAGCTGAGTAGTACTCCATTGTTTAAATGTACCACAGTTTCTGCATTCATTTCTCTGTTGAAGGACATATAGGTTCTTTCCAGCTCCTGGCTATTATAAATAAAGATGCTATGAACATGGTGGAGCATGTTTACTTGTTAGATGTTGGAGCTTCTCTTGGGTATATGCCCAGTAGTAGTACAACTTCATTCTTAAGAGAAAGAAAGGCTCTATCTGATGTGGGGTTGGTAAAGATATTCTCCCAATCTGTTGGCTTGACAGTGTCTTTAGGCTTACAGAAACTTTGCAATCTCATTAAGTCCCATTTGTCAATCTTTGACCTTAGAACATAAGCCATTATTGTTCTGTTCAGGAAATTTTCTCCTGTACCTATATGTTCGAAGGGTTTCCCTACTTTCTCATCTAATAGTTTCAGTGTATCTGGTTTAATGTGGAGATCTTTGATCCACTTGCACTTGAGCTTTGTACAAGGAGATATGAAAGGGTCTATTTTCATTCTTCTGCATGCTGTGTGTCAGTTCGACCAACATCAGATAGAGGCCTATAATATAAGATATACAAAGAACTCAAGAAGCTAGACACCAGAGAATCAAACATCCCTATTAAAAAATGGGGTACAGAGCTAAACAGAAAGTTCTCAATTGAGGAATATTGAATGGCTGAGAAGCATCTAAGGACATGCTCAACATGATTAGCAATCAGGGAAATGCAAATCAAAACAACCCTGAGATTCCAAGTCACACCAGTCAAATTGGCCAAGGTCAAAAATTCAGATGACTGCAGATGCTGGCGAGGATGCGGATAAAGAGAAACACTTCTCCACTGTTGGTGGGGTTGTAAACTGGTACAACCACTCTGGAAATCAGTCTGGTGATTTCTCAGAAAATTGGCCATATCTATCTACTATCTACACACACACACACATATATATATATTATCTGAAGAACCAGTTATTCCACTTCTGGGCATTTACCCCAGAGACTCTCAAATATACAGCAAAGATACATGCACCACAATGTTCACAGCAGCTCTATATATAATAGCCAGAAGTTGGAAAGAACCTAGTTGTCCTTCAGAAGATGAATGGATACAAAAATTGTGGTACATTTTCACAATGGAGCACTACTCAGCTATCAGAAACAATGGCCTAACAAAATTCTCAAGAAAATGGATGCATCTAGAGAATATCATCCTGAGTGAGATAACCCAGTCACAAGAGCACAGACATAATATGCAATCACTGATAATTGGATACTAACCCCAGAAATCTCTGTACACCCCAGAAACAACTCACAGACTGTGTGAAGTTCAAGAGAAAAAAAAGAAAAGAAAAAGTCATTATGTTTACTCCTTATACACCAAAAAAAAAACCTTGATTAATACCAAGTTACATCCTGTTTTACCTATACTTTGTGCTCATTTTAACTAGTAAGATCTTAATGCACACTATCAAACCTTATTTTAAAAAAAGCCAAGCAATGACAAAAATGTATTCCTATACTTTTATGCGAAAATGCTGAAAATTTTTACATTTATTTTTGTTTTTTTAAATAAAGTTCTTTAATTAAAAAAAGAGAAAGAAAGTCTCTCACATTATCTGAAAAGTAGTATTTTGTTCTTTCTGCTGTTTAATTACCATTAGAATATATACCCTCCTTTATGACTGTGTTTTAAATAAAATATTTATATGAATGGCTGATATGAAGCATCTTATGTGCTAAATTGAAATATAAGCATGAATGTATGTGATAAATATTGCTTTGATCCCTTAAGAGTTTTATTTCAACCCAAAGTTCATTATGTAAAATTTCAATAACATTATGAAACAGTTAATAGGCACAGGGATAATTTTCCTGAACAGAGTATCAATGGCTTATGCTGTAAGAGCAGGAATCGAGAAATGGGACCTCATGAAATTCCAAAGTTTCTGTAAAGCAAAGAACACTATCAAAGACAAAATGGCAACCAAGTATTGGAAAAAGATCTCTACTAATTCTACATCTGATAGAGGGCTAGTATCCAATATATACAAAGAAAACAAGAAGTTAGACTCTAGAGAAACAAGTAGTACTATTTAAAAATGGGGTAGAGTGTTAAGGATTTGCCAAGTAAGGAATATCGAATGGCTGAGAAGCACCTAAAGAAATGCTCAACATCCTTAGCCATCAGGGAAATGCAAATCAAACAACCCTGAGATTCCACCTCACACCAGTTAGAATGGCTATGATAAAAACCTCAGTTGACAGCAGATGCTGGCAAGGATTTGGAGAAAGAAGAACACTCCTCCACTGTTGGTGGGGTTGTAAGCTTCTACAATGACTCTGGAAAACAGTCTGGAGGTTCCTTAGAAAATTAAACATAGTACTACTGGAAGACTTAGATATACAACTCTGAAAAAGTTGGGTATATACCCTGAAAAAGCTCCACCATCTAACAATGACACATGTCCCACCATGTTCATAGCAGCCTTGTTGATAAAAGCCAGAAGCTGGAAAGAACCCAGATGTCTTTCAAAAGAGGAATGAATACACAAATTCTGGTACATATACAATATAGTACTCCTCAGCTACTGAAAACAATGACTTTATGAAATTCCTAGGCAAATGGAGGGAACTAGAGACTATCATCCTGAGTGAGGTAACTCAGTCACAAAAGAATACACATGGTATGCACTCACTGATAAGGGGATACTATCCCTAGAAAGCTCTGAATACACAAGAAAGAATACACAGACCTTATGAACCTCAAAAAAAAAAAAAAAAGACCAAAATGTGCATGTCTCAGTCCTTCCTAGAAGTGAGAACAAAACACTCATTGAAGGAAATACAATGCCAGATTGTGGAACAGGAATTGAAGAAAAGATCATTCAGAGGCTGACTTAACTGATTATCCATCCATATTCATTGACCAAACAGGAGCATTATTACTGCTGCCAAGAAGTACTTACTGGCAGGAACCAGATATAGATGCCTCCTCAGGGGCTTTGCCGGAGTCATACAGATACAGCTGAGAGACCTATTGCTCTTGTTGTATATGTAGCTGAAAATAGCAGTATCTGCGTTCAATGTGAGAAGAGCTCTTTGGTCCAGGGAAGGCATGTTTTCTGAATGTAGGGGTACGGCAAGGCTCTGAGGTGGGGAGAGTGATTAGGAGGGTATGCATCTTTGTTCAGAGAAGTCAAATATGACAGGGGATAGCAGCAGGGTGGAGGAAGGGGAAAACATTTCAAATGTAAATATAGAGAGTATCTAATAAAAAATAATTAACTTACTGACACAATAAATGCCTTCGAGTCACAGGCCAAACCTTTGCTTTACAAAAGTTATTTGATTTACAATTACATTATGCTTCAAAGAATAATAAGCCTAGAATTTGATGGTTTGTCACTAGATATAATGATGCCATTTGCTATCTTTCTTCACTCAATGAATATATTAAAACTACCCAATTTATTAAGTAACATACTAGACAGCTAGGGAAAAATACTAGATAAAATTCTCAAAATACTGAAGTTCCTCTTAAGGAAACAAAATTTTTTTTTTAAATAGAACTAAGAATTGTCAGGTAATCTTAAAGTCTATGAACCTAATAAAGCTTTACCCTGTCTTAGAAAATACGCTGTTGGGCAAACATCTTCTGTAAGTTGACATTAGAAAAGATCGTCAAATGGGATAACTTCACTAATGAAGGAACTACTAAAATGGATAGTAACATGTCAGGATTTTAATACCCTGAAATTGGAATATTCTTAGTACCTAATGTAGAATTAAACTTGCTGGGCAATGGGAATTCATTTAGACGTGTTTTCCTGGGAAATATGTGGTTCTTTGTATGGGACAAAAGGATTTTTCAACTTTCAATTAATTTATGACTATGAAGGAATAATTTGACCCCTTATTGCCACCATTGTAATCTGTGCCATGAGTTCCATGAAAATATAAACATGTTTCCTGATTTATTTTTCTTGAAGATGATTGATTTTTATTTATTTATTTTTTTCCTTATTCCTGTAGCCTGTCTCCAGTGAGAGTGTAGCTGAGAGCTTCCCTTGTTGAATATGTATGAGGATGTATGGTAGTTTTGGAGAAAGAACTCAAGTATTTAAGGCACCATTGCTATGGTAATTTTCTTTTGTATGTAATGAGAAAAAAAAACTAAAGGGTTTGCTTTAAAATAACTATTTTTATTTTGTGTGTGTGACAATTGTGTGTTTCCATCTGTGTATCCAGGTGTCAACTGAAACCAAAATGTGCTGAATTCCGTGGTACTAGCATTAAAGCAACCCAAAGCCACTGAATTGGGTGATGCAAGCCAACATTTCACCCTCTGAAACACTGCAAAGCATAATGTCACCAGCATAGCTCATTGAAAAATATTATAAATATTATCATAATCAAAATTATTAGAAGCTGATAAAGAAAATCTAAGAAAAAATATGAAGATATTAGCCACTATCACAAACAATTTCATTCTATTTTGTCTACCATGTAAACACTTGCTAAAGGAATCAATTTTTTTTTATAAAAGGACTATAATTTACTTCTATTACAAAAGGCTGAGGTATTTTATTTTGTCACTACCTTAATTTACCTGTTACTTATTGAAATTTTTGTTTCTTTTGTTGCTTTTGTTGTTCTTGGAGAGTAAAGAGCATCAATTTTAGGAACATAGACTTAACCTTTATGTTGTATGAGTGTGTGAAGTAGCTGAAAGAGAAACTACTAAACATGAGTCCCAAGTAAGAGGGTAGAAGTTCCTTCCCATTCTGAGATTGATTCAGTACTGTACTGTCACCACCACAATAACATTTTAGACAGTATTCTTAATGGGAGGAGGATACAAGTTCCATTTGTGTTTCTCACAACAGGATTAGTGCCTAGTGTATCTAGCATATTTCAAGCATTGAAACAACTCTGCTGAGTGTTAAAGAAGGAAACATGGTAAACAATAGTATCATCTTCCTGGTATAGTACATAAAATGGGTCATTATTTGCATGTGCATATAAATGACTTCTGCCTTTTGTTTCCCTTCATGTTGAAATTTTAAATACAACATTAATATTTATATGTATTTTATATGTGAGTTGATTGGTGTATTAATTATTAATTCACACTAATTGGCATCCAAGTCTACAGTATGAATTTAGAAATAACGGGTCCCTTAGTAATAATTTAGATCTCTTCACTTGGTGACGTTTGTCAGGGACATGTCCAATTGTAAAATTTTGCAAGGAGAATTCTGAGAGTTTGTGAGAAACTCTCAGAAAGTGAGAAAAAAGTATAGTTACAGACTTCTGCTGAAACATGAGAAAGTAAAGACGCTTTAATATTGTGGATGTTTCTACAAGTTAAAGGACTGCAGTTGCAATTTGTCAATTCAGGAAAAAAGGAGTGCCCATACTCTGCAAAAGATTTACACTTCACTGTTCATAGAAATGTTAATTTTAGGCAATTTTCCAGCGGTAAAATCATTGGTGTTTGTTAGATCATATTTATTTTTTATTTTGTGGGAGAGAAATAATATATGAAGATCAAATTGAGGTGTCAAATTATAAACATGTTACATTTTCAATGGAAAGATTTAATAATATAGAAATTTGATAAAATAACAAATATTATTGAGGATAGTAAGTAACATGTATAAAATACACTAGAAACTATAGACCCGTGGTTCTGACTTTTAACTATACTTTGTACAATAGAGTTTGTCTGTGCTTATACTTTCTCTTACACTGTTCAAAATGATACACAAAAATTATAAAATCTTTGTAAGACATAAAAACCATATGCTTTTCAAAGTTACTTAGATACGATATTAAAATATGTTCCTTATTTTTCTAATATTTTATCATGAGACAAATTGAATTTTCCTGTAACCTAAACTGATGTTTTGTAGTTTCCTTTTTATGACAAGGTAAATCACCAGGTGTAAGATACTTTAGATAGTGACTTACTTGATTCTAACATCCACATATTGTTATATTTTTTCTTATGTTTATGTGAGTTAACCTGGTCACTCTCAGTCTGGGTTCATGCATATTTGCACACTCAAGTATAACTTATAGCAAGTGATACAAACAATGGCCTATTTAACTAGAAAAGCCAATTGCTTGATTGCACCATTCCAAGCAAGTAAAATTTAAATCAGTTCATTTTAGGAAAGCTTAATGAAGTAGATATACAGAATTTGATAGGTTATAAAACTTTGTTCATTTAGAAGTTTTTCCTTTGCCCATTACAAATAAATCTTTATGCTTGGGAACTATTCTCAAAAATTATGTATGTCCCTCAGTATTATGAATTTTAGGTTTTAAGTCTCTCCAAGCCAGTAGACATTTTAGGCATAAGAGATATATTAAAAGAGATGCTTATATTTATATTAATACTGGCATTTGATAGATGCTGTTCCACACAAACATGGCCACATAAATTATTTGAGAGTGATGCCATCAGCATAATAAATCATGACATAAATCAGCATTTTCTAGGCAGCATTTGAAATGTTGTTGCCATGGGAGATAATTCATGATATCTCGTCTCTGTTGAAAGAGTCGTCATTGATACTGGGATGACTTTAAATGTTTCATCCTAGGGATTTTGACATAAGTACATTCAGATATAAATGTAAGTGTAAACCTAGTAATATTAATTCAGAAAGACCTTAAGTGTTGAGATATTTCTAATTCCCTCTCTTTGAACAAGGCATGAGTACAGGTGATAGTTTGCCATTCTCTGGTCTCCTTTATTTTAAGCATAATTTTCTGTCTTCCTTTCTTTCTTTCTCTCTTTCTTTCTTTCTTTCTTTCTTTCTTTCTTTCTTTCTTTTTCTTTCTTTTTCACCCCTAATGCTGCATCTCTATAAGTGTCTCCTCTCATGGTTCCTCCACCCACCCCACATTCCCTTCACCTCTGGGAGGGTTACCTTCCTGGGTTTCCTTACACTCTGGTACATCAAGTCTTACATGAATCAAAGCAGGCCTTTCTAAGAAACTATAATATTAATCAAGTTTTCCACCTTTGCACAGTGTGAATATCAAGAGTTGTGCCTTTCATATTCCTACTATTGTAATTATAATACAGTCATGGCATGTTCTATTTTTCTTTGAAAATCTTCATGGAAAATTCTACGAGTTAAGAAGGTTAAAAACCAATAATTTCCAAAGATTTTTTTGTATAAGCTATTTGCAATAAATGTCATTTTTAGCCATTTGTACCAGAAGAACTGAAAAACAGTGCTGCCTTCTTCAGAAATGAATTCCTCAGAAAATTGGACATAGTACTACCTGAAGACCCAGTTGTTCCACTTCTGGGCATATATCCCAGAGAAGCTCCAACATACAACAAAGACACATGCTCCACAGTGTTCATAGCAGCTCTATTTATAATAGCCACAAGCTGGAAAGAACCAAGGTGTCCTTCAGTAGATGAATGGATACAAAAATTGTAGTACATTTACACAATGGAATACTACTCAGCCACCAGAAACAATGACTTGACCAAATTCTTAAACAATGGCCTAACGAAATTCTCAAGAAAATGGATGCATCTAGAGAATATCATCCTGAGTGAGATAACCAAATCACAAAAGAATAGACATAATATGAAGTCACTGATAATTGTATACTAACCCCGAGAAAGTTCTGAACACTCCAGAAATAAATCACAGACTATATGAAGTTCAAGATAAGAAAAAAAAATTATGCTTAATCCTTACACAGCAAGAAAACTTTGACTAATTCCAGGTTACATCCTGTTTTACATGTACTTTATGCTCATCAACTGAAAAATGCTTAAAATTTGTACATTTATCTTTTTTGAAATAAAGCAATTAAAATAAAAAAGAAAACAAACAAAAACCACAAACAAAAAACAATCAAACTAACAACTACTGTTATCACAGTAATTTGTGCTGGAAAAAAGAAAATGCATAAGATCTCATTAAAAAGATGGAATACAAACAGAAACAGAACGTTGGAACTTCTGCTCACACCCGACAACTCTGAGGCATAAAACAGGGCTCGACCCATCTGACACCTCAACCAGTGGAGAACCAGGGACACAGTCCAGATACAAGGGAAAGGTAAGAACATATCACTGACAACAAAATGGCAAGAGGAAAGAGAAAGAGTATATCCCAAGAGAACCAAGACAATCTAGCAACACCAGAGCCCAGCTCTCCCATAACAGCAAACATCAGAACTCCAAACACTCCAGAAAAAGAAGACACAGACCTGAAATCATGCCTCAAGACGCCGAAAGTGTTACTTAAACAAGAAAAGGAGGAAAAGCAAAAAGATTCAGAAGCTTTTAAAGAAGAAACAAGAAAAACACTCAAAGAACTCAAAGAACGAGAGGAAAACAGAACAAAAGAAATAAAGGAATGGAAGAGGGAAATTAAAACAGAGATTGACACAATAAAGAAAACACTAAAAGAGATAACCCTAGAGTCAGAACACCAAAAAAAGAAATCAGGAGTCACAGAAGCAAACATTTCCAATAGATTACAAGAGATCGAAGAGAGAATCTCGGGGGCAGAAGACAACATTGCAAAGATAGAAAAAACAGCCAGAGAAGATGCAAAAAACAAAAAGCTCCTAACTCAAAATGTCCAGGAAATCCAAGACACAATGAGAAGACCGAAACTAAAGATAATAGGAATAGAAGAGGGAGAAGGGTATCAACTAAGGGGCACAGTAAATATCTTTAACAAAATCATAGAAGAAAACTTCCCTACCCTCAAGAATGAGATGACCACGAGCATAAAAGAAGCCTTCAGAAGTCCAAATAGGTTGGACCAGAAAATAAATACCTCCCGACACATAATAGTAAAAACATCAAGCGCCCAAAGTAAAGAAAGAATACTAAAAGCAGTAAAGGAAAAAGGTCAGGTAACATATAAAGGCACACCAATCAGACTCACACCCGATTTCTCAACAGAGACTATGAAAGCTTGAAGAGTCTGGAGAGACATCATGCACTCCTTAAGAGAGCACAAGTGCCAGCCCAAGCTGCTATACCCAGCAAAACTATCAATCACCATCGATGGAGAGACGAAGGTATTTCAAGACAAATCAAAATTCACACAATATCTGACCACAAACCAAGCACTACAACGAATTATAGGTAGAAAACCAAATACAATGAGGGAAAATACAGCCTAGTAAGAACAAGAAAACTCCTAAACAAGAAAACTAAAAGAAGAAAAAAAAACACAGACACAACTCAATCCAAAAAAGCAATAATGGCAGGAAACAAAAACAACTATTCCTTGATATCTATTAACATAAATGGTCTCAACTCCCCAATAAAAAGACATAGACTATCAGACTCGATATATAAACAAAATCCAGCCTTTTGCTGCATACAGGAAACTCATTTCAGTGACAAAGACAGACACTATCTCAGAGTAAAAGGGTGGGAAAAAAACTTCCAAGCAAACAGCTCCAAGAAGCAAGCTGGAGTGGCTATTCTGATATCGAATAAAGTAAATTTCCAACCAAAAGTTATGAAAAAAGATAAGGAAGGACACTTTTTACTCATTACCGGGGAAACTGGTCAGGAGAAACTCTCAATCCTTAACATATATGCTCCAAATAAAAAATCACCCACATTCATAAAAGAAACCCTACTAAAGCTCAAAAAATACATTTCACCTGAAACAATAATAGTGGGAGACTTTAATACCCCACTCTCACCAATGGACAGATCAGGGAAACAGAAACTGAACAAGGACACTGCAAAACTAGCAGAGACTTTGAACCAACTAGAATTAATAGATATATACAGAACATACTATCCTAAATTAAAAGAATACACCTTCTTCTCACCACCCCATGGCACCTTCTCGAAAATTGACCACATAATTGGACACAGAACGAGCCTCCATCGATATAAGAAGATTGAAATACTCCCATGCATCCTCTCAGATCACCATGGTCTACGGCTGGTCTTTAACAACAACAAAGACAACAAAAAGCCCACATACACATGGAAACTAAACAATGCTCTGTTAAAGGAGAGCAGGGTCAAATAAGAAATAAAGAAAGAAATTAAGGATTTTCTAGAATTCAACGAAAACGAAAACACAACATATCCAAATCTATGGGATGAAATGAAAGCAGTATTGAGAGGAAAACTCATAGCCCTAAGTGCTTCCAAAAAGAAACTGGAGAGAGCTCATATCAGCAACCTGAAAGCACAGCTAAAAGCCCTAGAATAAAAGGAAGCAGATATACCCAAAAAGAGTAGACGGCAAGAAATAATCAAAATTAGGGCAGAAATAGACCAAATAGAAACAAAAAGAACCATTAAAAAAATCAACAAAACCAAGAGTTGGTTCTTTGAGAAAATAAACAAGATTGATAAACCCCAAGCCAGACTAACTAGAGGGCAAAGAGAGAGTATCCAAATTAACAAAATCAGAAAGGAAAGTGGGGACATAACAACTGAAATTGAGGAAATTCAAGAAATCATCAGATCCTACTACAAAAACTTATACTCCACAAAATTGGAAAATCTGGAGGAAATGGATGAATTCCTAGACAGATACAAGGTCCCAAAGTTAAACCAAGACCAAGTAAACCATCTAAATAACCCTATAACACCTAAAGAAATAGAAGAAGTCATCAAAAGCCTCCCAACCAAAAAAAGCCCAGGTCCAGACGGGTTCAGTGCAGAATTTTATCAGACTTTTATTCAGGATATAACACCAATACTCGCCAAACTATTCCAAAAAAATGGAATCAGATGAAATATTACCCAACTCAATTTTTGAGGCTACAATAACCTTCGTACCTAAACCACACAAAGACCCTACAAGGAAAGAGAACTTAAAACCAATCTCACTTATTAAAATTGATGCAAAAATACTCAACTAAATTCTTGCAAACCGAATCCAAGAACACATCAAAACGATCTTTCATCATGACCAAGTAGGCTTCATCCTTGGGATGCAGGGATGGTTTAACATTAGAAAATCCATCAACGTAATCCACCATATAAACAAACTCAAAGACCAAAATCACATGGTCATCTCACTAGACACTGAGAAAGCATTCCACAAAATCCAACACCCCTTCATGTTAAAAGTCCTGGAAAGAACAGGAATCCAAGGCCCATACTTAAACATAATAAAAGCACTATACAGCAAACCAACAGCCAACATCAAACTTAATGGCTAGAAACTTGAAGCAATCCTACTAAAATCAGGGACTCGACAAGGCTGCCCACTCTCCCCCTACCTATTCAACGTAGTACTGGAAGTCCTGGCTTGAGCAATTAGACAGCAAAGGAGATCAAGGGGATATAAATCAGAAAGGAAGAGATAAAAACATCACTCTTTGCCGATGACATGATATTGTACTTGAGTGACTTCAAAAATTCCACCAGAGAACTCAAACAGCTGATAAACAAGTTCAGCAAAGTGGCTGGATACAAAATTAACTCAAACAAATCAGTAGCCTTCCTGTACTCAAAGGACAAACATGTGGAGAAAGAAATTAGGGAAAACGTACCCTTCACAATCGTTTCTAAAACTATGAAAAACCTTGGTTTGACTCTCACTAAGCAAGTAAAAAACTTGTATGACAAGAACTTCAAACCTCTAAAGAAAGAAATTGAGGAGGATCTCAGAAAATGGAAAGATCTCCCATGCTCATGGATTGGAAAAATCAACATCTTAAAAATGGCCATCCTACCAAAAGCAATCTACAGATTCAATGCAATCCCCATCAAAATTCCAACCCAGTTCTTCATGGAATTGGAAAGATCAATGTGCAATTTCATATGGAATAACAAAAGACCTAGAATAGTGAAATCCATCCTCAACAACAAAAAAAATCTGCGGGAATCACTATCCCTGACCTCAAGCTATATTACAAGGCAATTGTGCTGAAAACTGCATGGTACTTGTACAGAAATAGGCATGTGGATCAATGGAATAGAATAGAAGATCCAGAAATGAGCCCTCATGTATATGGTAACCTGATTTTTGACAAAGGAGCAGTAAACATTCAATGGAAAAAGGACAGCCTATTCAACAAATGGTGGTGGTCCAACTGGCACTCAGCATGCAAAAGAATGAAAATAGACCCGTTCTTATCTCCTTGTACAAAGCTAAAGTGTAAGTGGATCAAAGATCTCCACATTAAACCAGATACACTGAAACTATTAGATGAGAAAGTAGGGAAAACCTTAGAACACATAGACACAGGAGAAAATTTCCTGAACAAAACACCAATGGCTCAAGCTCTAAGGTCAAAGATTAACAAATGGGACTTAATGAGATTGCAAAGTTTCTGTAAGGCTAAAGACATTGTCAAGAAAACAAAACGGCAACCAAAAGAATGGGAAAAGATCTTTACCAACACCACATCATATAGAGGCCTAATATCCAAGGTGTACAAGGAACTCAAAAAGCTAGACACCAGAGAATCAAATAACCCTATTAAAAATCGGGTACAGAGCTAACCAAAACGTTTTCAGTTGAGGAACAACGAATGGCCGAGAAACATCTGAGGAAGTGCTCAACATCCTTAGCCATCAGGGAAATGCAAATCAAAACAACCCTGAGATTCTACCTCACACCAGTCAGATTGGCCAAGATCCAAAACTCAGATGACAGCAGATGCTGGCGAGGCTTCGGAGAAAGAGGAACACTTCTCCACTGTTGGTGGGGTTGCAAGCTAATACAACCACTCTCGAAATCTGTCTGGCGATACCTCAGATAATTGGATATAGTACTACCTGAAGACCCAGCTATTCCACTTCTGGGCATATACCCCAGAGACACTTTAATACACAACAAAGATATATGCACCACAATGTTCATAGCGGCTCTATTTATAATAGCCAGAAGCTGGAAGGAACCCAGATGTTTTTCTGAAGATGAATGGATACAAAAATTGTGGTACATATACACAATGGAATACTACCCAGCCACCAGAAACAATGACTTAACCAAATTCTTAAGAAAATGGCTTCATCTAGAGAATATCATCCTGAGTGAGATAACCCAGTCACCAAAGAATAGACATAATATGCAGTCACTGATAGTGGGATGCGAACCCCAGAGGCTTGCACTCCCCCAGAAACAACTCACAGACTGTATGAAGTCCAAGAAATAAAGAAAACAAAAAAATATACATATATTTACAAAACAAGAAGACTTTGACTATTTCCATGTTGCAGTTTGTTTTGCATGTACTTCATGCTTATTGTAACTATTAGGTTTTCAGTGTATACTGTCAAGCCCTTGAAAAAAATCAAGTACTGTCTAAAAAAATATATTCACATGGTTTTATGTAAAACTTATTTTAATGTCTAAAAAACAGTACTGACAAAAATGTATAATTTTAAGCAAAAAATGTTTAAAATCTGTACATTTATCTTTGTTTTGTAAAAATAAAATCTTTTTTTTTTTAAAAAATAAAGATGGAATACAGTTTTTTCTATAGGACCATCAGAATATCTGTTTTAATAGGATTACAGAAGACAGTGAGAGAGAGAGAGAGAGAGAGAGAGAGAGAGAGAGAGAGAGAGAGAGAGAGAGAGAGAGAGAACAAGGAAGAAACAACTAAGCACACACAGACACACACACACACACACACACACACACACACACACACACACACACACACACACAGACACACACACACATAGATTGTCCTGAAGATGTTTGTATTTTAATGTTAATTCCATTTCTCCAAGAAGGACTGCCTAGTCTCATGACTCCAACTGAACCTTCCCATTTTAATTAATGAAATAAAAGAAAGCTAGTGCCTAATGAGGTTGAGGGAGGTAGAGAGGGCTGAGAGATGTGAGGAGGTCAGAGGATGGAGGGGAAGGTCGGGAATGTAGTGGCAACATGGAGCTTCCCAAGGACTAGATAGACCCAGGTGATACTGATTGACATTAAAAAGCTATGAACATCAAGTATTGTTATAAGTCTAATATTTCATATAGAAGGGCACTTTATATCTTTGTCTATTTGATGAAATCTTCTGTAGAGGGTTTGTAGCTTGAGAGTTGGTTATAGAAACCTGTATGGAAAGCTATCAAGCTGTAGAGTTTTGAATGTGTTGAGGTTTGGGGTAAATGAACACCTTTGTTGGAGGTAAAAGGCAGGTGGAGGAAGACCACCAAGTGAAGGGAGTTGCATGGTCATGGTTGGGTCAAGCAATGGAGGTGAGCATGGCTCTTTATCAGGGTGGGGCCTGAGGAGTGTGACTTCAGGGCTGATAAAGAGATAAAGTTATTTTATTTTGTTAGTAAGACCAGGCATCAAGGCAGAAGGAAGCAAAAGTGACAGAGAGAGTCCTTTGCTTGCTACTACTAGTTTTCCCACAAGGACATCAAGTTACTTAGCAGAAACATTATAACAAGTATGTCAAAGACTTATGCCAAACCCCAAATGTTCACTGATCTCCAACGTCCTCATGAGTCTTGGTCAGTGGATTCTGTGGGGCATGCTTTTTGATGTATCCCATATCCTTCCTTCTGGTCCTCAGAATCTTTCCTCATCCTCTTCTGAGGGACTACCTGAGCTGCACCTAATGTTTGGCTGTGGTATTCTGCAACTGGTCCTATCAGATGCTGAATGAAGTCTCTCTGGTTTCATTTATAACGCCTTTGCTAGGTTCATGTCCAAGACAGTCTATAAACAGGACATATGGTATGACAAAGTTCTTGTGGCTAGCTTGGAAGCTCTTAGGGATCTGGTTTCTTGATATTCTTGTTCTTACTATGGGGTTGCAAATCCCTTCATCTCCTTCAGTAAGATGCTGATGATTGCAGCCAACCATCAGACTGAGCATGGGGGCCCCTATATAACACATTTTATATTTAGTTTATGAGATAAATAGCATATCCAATGAACTATTTTGTAGAAGCACTCTATATATTAAAATATATAGTACATTACCAACCATCAGACAATAGTGGAATGGAAGCTGGAAGACTGTAATGGTCAGATGTGTAGAAGAAACAGAGCCATACAGTGTCCTGTGTACATTAATGGTCCATGAACTCATAGAAACTATTATTACCCACCCAGGATCGGCAGACATCAAGGCAATCAATATATAGCATGGTGTCAAAATATAGATGAGTCAGTTGTCTCAAATTCAAAATTTAACTGACCATACTATAATTTAAATACTAAGAATTTATCATGGCTCCATTTAAAAAAAAAAAATGGGGCAGTAACTTAGGTTCCAGTTTTTTTTTTTTTTTTTTGAAGTGTCACTAATTGTTTTAAAATGAATTTAGAGGTGGATTCCCATAGATTGGCTAATAAATAAATAAATAAATAAATAAATAAATAAATAAATAAACAAATAAATAAATAAATAAGAAAAATAAGGAAGATAATTCATTTTTTTCTTTAATTTAGGTGCCATCATAAACATTGAAATAATTAATTTCCATCATGCAAATATTTTGTTGCAAGTGTGTACATACTCTTTACTTACAACCTAGTGCACCACTGGACAAAATTAAAAAGTGCCTAAGTCAAGGTTTATTCCTGAACAAAACATCATGGCCAAGGAGCAAGCTGGAGAGGAAAGAGTTTATTCAGCTTACACATCCATGTCACTGTTCATCATCAAATGAATTCAAGATTGGAATCCAAGCACTTAAGGAAGCAGGAGCTGATGCAGGGGCCATGGAGGGATGTTACTTACTGGCTTGCTCAGCTTGCTCATAGAACCCAGGTCTACCAGCCCAGGGATGGCACCACCCACAATGGTCTGGGCCCTTCTCCTTGATCACTAGTTGACAAAATGACCTACAGCTCAGTCTCATGGAAGTATTTCCTCATCTGAGTCCCTTTCTCTGTGATAACTCCAGCTTGTGTCAAGTTGACACAAAACTAGCCAGTACAACATGGCTTCCCATACGGTTGTTAAATCAATAGTCTTCTTATTGTTCAGATTCATTGCAATCTCTGTTATGAATGAGCCAACAAGCACACTGGTCTGGCAACGGGAGAGGTTACCTAGAACCTTTTTTTAAACAGAAAATCTGTTTTGAAAAATGGCAGCTACATGTTTTTGAATGTCTTCTTCATTTTGCTTTTTTTTTTTCTCTGTTTTACAGGTTGCTTAACTACTAACTAGAACAATGACACCATAGGAAGTACAGCTTAAGTGATAGAGCTCGATTGCTTTCTCAACCAAAATGAATACAAAATGAAAACACTTTAAATGAAACATCTCAAATAAACATTTCATTTAGGATGAAACTGAAGCTGCATCTATACCACCATATTAAATATTGAAAGAACATTTATTGAAGAGCTGGAGGACTCATTTGCAGGAAAATAAATGTAATTCTGCAAGTAAGCTGCTGAGAGTAAATATGTAAAACCACATTTGAACAGCGTGCAATTAACATGAATTCAGCCTGGAAAATAGAAAAGGATGACAAGTCTGAGATTTTTGGTGAAAAAAGCATTTGCATAGCAGATTGTCTTATTTATCATCAAACATGTACATGGATGCTCTTTTGTGACCTGAAAGTATCAAACAGAAAGTTATAAATTTGTACATCATAAAAAGTCAGTACTGTTTTCTCAATTTGATTTTTTTTTAAATTTAGTAACGTACTTTATTATTTTAAAATATATATTTATCTATTTTATTATTGGAACTTTATTGCATTTATATTTCAAATGTTATCCCCTTCCTCGGTTCCTGCTTTCCCCATCTCTCCTTTCTGTTTCTATGAGGGTGATTCCCTCCCTCCCACCCACTCCCACCTCAACACCCTACACTGGGGAATGGAGTCTTCACAGGACCAAAGGCCTCTTCTCCCGTTGATGCTCAACAATGTGACTGGCCCCTCCCTGTGTACACTTTGTTTGGTGGTTTAGTCCTTGGGAGCTCTGGGGTATCTGGTTGGTTGATATTGTTGTTCTTCCTATGGGGTCACAAACCCCTTCACCTCCTTCAGTTCTTCCCCTAACTTCTCCATTGGGGTCCAAGTGCTCACTCTGATGGTTAACTGCAAGCTTCTTAACTGTGTGTGTGTGTGTGTGTTTGTGTGTGTGTGTGTGTGTGTGTGTGTGTGTGTGTGTGTGTGCATGTGCACTCATATATGATTGCAAGAGCACATACCTGGCACATGTGTGAAGAGGCAGTGAAGAGAAGAAAGTAGCATTTTTGCCTTGCAATTGGAGTTACATGTGTGTGTGTTGAACAACCTGAAGTGCCTGACAGAAACAAGCTTTGTTGGGCCCCATTTTGGCCTTAGCTTGGGCCTTGAGGGCAAGAGGTCCATGTTTGGCCTAAGTCCCTGAGGCCTTGTCATTTGCTTCTGCTTGAGAATGACTCAGGATGACCTGCAGATATGAGCAAGATCACCTCTGCCTAGCTGCTGCTGACATATAAATGCCCTATAGACCTGCCTATCATCTCACCCCATTCCATTTTTACCTTTCTATATAAACAGATTGCTGCCATAATAAAGTGAGTTCCTATTTCCATAAGACTCCTGGCTCTGTGTGTTTCTTTTGGGCCATCGACACTCACCATAGAGCTCAGCCTCTGAAAGACCAGGCCTTACCACGTTTTTCTTTCCCTTTGCCTGGGCCTGTTGGCTAGAGGCCAAGCACTGACAGAGCTTGTATACTCTGGATGAACAAGTTTTTTTTTATTTACATCTCCTTATTGTTTGCCACATTACACACTTACTTTTGCCTCTCTGCATGGCTGATTCTTGCACTATTCTTTCAAATGTTGCAATTTATTAATTCCCCCATGCAGTTTTGCTTTCTGGTAATAATAATTGTTTCTGAAACTTGTTTATCATATTGCATCCATTTTACCTCAACAAGAAACATGTTTGTTTGTAGCTCCATAATTTATTTTTTACATAATTTCTGGAAATTACAAATACTCATAAAATACTAAAAACTGTAACCCTAGTTGAGGGACACATAATATTGCAATTTAAAATAGTGATTTCTTTAGAACACTTGTGAAAAAGAATTCCTATGGAATTCTACAATACTAATCATTATTTGTATTATATTATTGATATTGGTCCTACACCAAAAAAAATTATAATCTTTCTAAGTTGTAGTATATAACTATAGATACATGACAGATGTATAATAGATAAATCTTAAATTACTCTTATTACATTGCTATCAGATGTATAAGACTCAAAATGGACATATTTGGTTTCCAATTACATAGATACAAAACACAAATGATAGAGATATCCAAAATTAAAGTCGATGCATCTCTATTTTAAAAGAATTATTTTGATCAAATTGGTAGGAGGTGAAACCAAGGAAATGAGATATGGAATAGAAATTGGCATGGTTAGGAGTGTTTTAAATCCAAAATACATTAGCAAAATGGGAATTTCACATGGTTTGCATTCACTGCCAACTATTTTTTTGACTAATAAAAGTTTGACATTTTTCTGATGTCTCAGCACTGAGAAGATCAATTAAAGTTAAAGAAATTGAAATAAGAAATGACAAAATGACTTTAGCTTTTTGACTTGATGTTATAGAGGTCATGGATTACATTTTGTCGTTTTCATACTCAAGGGATTCCATACATGAAATGATTTGTTTGACTTTTATATCTCCCTTCCTAAATAGGCATTTAAATATATGTAATTAAATTTTATATATTTTAGCATGTACAGTTAAAATACTCTGCTTATAGAAAAACATATTACCCTTCAAATAATTCTTATCAATAATGTGAAATAATTAAAGAATGCTTTGTAAATGAACTCACTGAATAGTTGCTCATAATAAAAAAGTTATAATTATGTTTATATTGTGATAAAAGGTAGGTGGTGAAAACGTACTTAGATTATATTATTGCTAGATATAATGAACAAAGATATATGCACCACAATGTTCATAGCAGCTCTATTTATAATAACCAGAAGCTGGAAAGAACCCAGATGTCTTTCAGAAGATGAATGGATACAAAAATTGTGGTACATTTACAAAATGGAATACTACTCAGCCACCAGAAACAATGACTTAACCAAATTCTTAAGAAAATGGCTGCATCTAGAGAATATCATCCTGAGTGAGATAACCCAGTCACAAAAGAACAGACATAATATGCAGTCACTGATAGTGGGATTCTAACCCCAGAGGCTTGCACTCCCCCAGAAACAACTCACAGACTGTATGAAGTCCAAGAAATAAAGACAAAAAAAAATATTTACAAAACAAGACTTTGACTATTTCCATGTTGTGCTTTGTTTTGCATGTACTTCACGCTCATTGTTACTATTAGGTTTTCAATGCATACTGTCAAGCCCTTGAAAAAATCAAGTACTGACTAAAAAATATATTCACATAGTTTTATGTAAAAATTATTTTAATATCTGAAAAAACAGGACTGACAAAAATGTATAATTTTAAGCAAAAAATGTTTAAAATCTGTACATTTATCTTTGTTTTGTAAAATAAAGTCGTTTTAAAAAAAGAAATTGTTCTAACAATCATTGTAAAATATTATGAATGTATGAATAAATTATATATATATGAGTAAAAAAAAAACATTCCCCATTTGTTTCTTAATTTGGCCACATCCTACCCATTATTTAATTAGACCAAAATTATTGTAGTTTAAATGTACTATATTATTGGAGTTTATTTATAATCTTTGTCAGTTGACCAAACAATTCTCCTCTAATCTCATATATATTTCATCGTGTTTGAATTGTTCTTTATACATCTTTTTAAACCATCAAACATATGTGTTTAAAAAAAAACTACATAAGACTGATTTCCTAATTTAAAGAAATAACTATTTTTTGACTGAAATGAACATTAACATAGGGAAAATACATTCCCCATCTTACAACAGAAATATTTTTGAACAAATTATATTACTCATATGGAAAATCACTCTATTATCTTTAGAAAAAATAGGTTTGGAAGTCCCTAAAACCCCTTCATAGTTTTGCATAGTAATAAAATTAACTCAGATGATATCATGTTTTGAAATTTATTGGGTGAGGTATATATTCTGTAACCTTGAAAACAATCTATTTAACAATATGCTATAAAGATTGTCAATAATACATACTTTTCATCTTGAAATTTCTTAGAGAGTGCAAGATTGCAATTTTATTGCACAATATTCTTCTTCTTTTACTGTCCTAACATTTGTACTACTGAAACTTTCTTATAGCAGGTAGGAAAGTTTCTATTTCCCTTAATATAAATGTTAAGTTATACTTAATAATGTTATCTGGCAGGCATGTTCTTCTTCTAAAACAAGCATACCTTACTTAAGAATGTGTGACTACCTGAAAGGTTTAGACACAATATACACAGAATCTCCTCCTTCCCCCAGCTCCTCCAGACCTTCTACTGCTCCATGTATACACAAACACACACACACACACACACACACACACACCTCACATATACAAGGACACACACACACCTCATATACACACACACATACACACTTACACACTCACATACATACACACACATACACACACATACACACACACAAAACTGCACACACACTCACAGACACACGTGTGTGTGTGTGAGTGTGTGTGTGAGTGTGTGTGTGTGTGTGTGCGTGTGTGTGAGTGTACTTTCTGTGACATTGTCCCAGATTATGAGCTACATCAAGTTGTCTGCTTGTTTACTAGAACACAGCTGGGTGAAAGTATCAGACAACATTGGAAAGTTTAAACAGAAGCCTTTCAGAGTCTCGCAGTTTGCTATTCTCTATGTTCTCTTGTTAATACAGGTACCATATGCCAGTTTTCCCTTGTGTTCACTGTTTGCTATAATCAGCAACTGGAACTGAAAACATCTCTTTGCAAGGAAAATGAAAACTTTTTTTTTATCATAATGTACCAATTCCAGATGTCAAATAGTATAAATATAACACTCGGATTTGACTAAAGAAGCCTTCTCTTTAACACTGGCTCACAGAAGTATTGCCTTCATATTGTATTTTATTTTCTATATGATGATATTTGAGTCATACTTGGTTTAAGCTAGTGGCATTATTCTGTATATTCAACAAAATTGACACAGGTATCATAAAATAAAACTGTGACTTAGAGCTTTGCACTTCTGTAGGAATGGGTAAAACTGTACTGTTCTAATCTAACAGTGGGCACTATCAGTTGAATTACTAGTGGAAAGTCAGGAAGTGATTTTTCAGGAGTCTTACATGGAAATTTTTACAATACCATTGTTCCTATAATTATCATGATGTTCACACACAACTGGATCATATGTCCATCTGAAAATTCTGATAAATTTCCTATTTGGAACAAGAAATAAACCTTTAAATCAAAGATTATAAATAGAATAAGAATAGGTAGCACATAAGATGATTAGATTCTAATCAGCAGAATCCTTGAAGCTATCTTGGTGTAACTCCAAACCACTCTGAAATGACATCTGTTTATCCTAATCCTGCTAAACCTCACGAGGCGGGCTTCTGCAGTACACAAACAGCGAATGAGTATCAAGTGATACAATTTTAAGGTACTTTGAGGACACTGAACACATTACTCAATTCTTGGCCAAAATAAACATATTAGAAATGTTTTCGTGTGTGTAGATGTTAGTGTCCCTTAAGATAAATTATGGCATATATACAGTTTGTGACTAGTCGAACATTTCCTATCTGTAAATTCAATTTTCCACTAGATCATAGTGATTTCTAATACAATCTTGAGCCCTTATATATACTGTTACATATTTCTTTTACAGAGTATTGGATTAGTGACTGGGTCTGGGAACTACTAAAATCAAATTGTTCGAACAATGATAGGACAATGCTATAATCAATTTAATCATCCATTTTCTTCACTGTTGAATTATCTCTAGAAAGTTGATTTGTACATCCTTCAGGAGCACTATCTTCAAAATATATCTGCAATCTCTACACTTCCTTTCACCTCCAAGCGTGTCAGAAATGCCTACCTGTTACCAAGGTAAGAAATTGTTTACCCTTAGCTGAATCATTTTAATACAAAATTAGAGTCTCTTGTACTTTTGAGGTTTACTCTCATCATGTTTCATCATGGCTATTAAAGAGTTAGTATTTTTAAAACTTAAATTAGATTACAACATTTGTATATATCAATTCACCAATGAGAAACCAATTTCACTTGAAATTCAATAAGGGTTTATAACTAAATGTGAAAATTGATGAAGTCTTGGACCTGATCTCATTCTCTATCACCTATGCCTGCCTGTCCCATCCTCAGTCTCTTTAAACAATATTTCTTCATATTTCTTTAAGGTGTTTGTATTGACAATATTTTGCTCAGAGTCTTTTTAATATTTGATTAATTTTATGTCTTTAAAATTTTTCAAATTGTTATCTGAATTTATATCCCAGAGTGACTTGTGGTAAAGTTCTTGTCTGTGTCTTGCAGCAGAGCTTTTGGACATAAACACACTGCAACAACTTTATATTTATAGTAACCTAATATGGAAAGAATACTAACACTGGGAGAGTTGATCCTATCCTGATAATCTTAGAATTCCCACATCCCATATAGTGAGAAAAAGTTCTTAAAAGGTTCAATCTGTTGCATTCTACTGCAGATTTTCTGCTGGGCTCACATAACCAATTATGGAGACTGTGCATTTGATAGCATGATCGAGTCTTCTCATAATTTTAGGCACTAACATAACAAAATAATTACATTCAGACCATACATAATTAAAATAAGAAATTTTAATTTTCTCAGGGAAAAGTTTAGATTTCTTAAGGGTAATAATAAAAGTAGTATATGTGATAAATATGCGACAATTATTCAAATATTACTTTCATTTATTTATTTCTGATACAAAAGCCTTGTAGCTGGATTTCCTCAAAAGGGACTCTTCAATTGCTAAACTGATTTTGTAAAAAGAAAAAAGAATTGTCTTGTAGTGTTTCTTGTTACAACTATGGAAAACATAAATAAAGAAATAAAAAAATAAAATAAATCTTTCCTTTTAATGTTTTAAACACTCAAAAACACATGGCTTCTTCCCAATTCCTCATGTCAAAGGTCGGATCTATTAACAAAAAGTTGAGTGAATGATTTGTTCGTATTGTGCTTCTTCCTGCTTTATTTCCTCAGTCTTTTTCTCTACTACCAACATTCCGAGTTTTCTTGCACATCATTTTTTATAAGAGGTAGTAAACTATGTAAAATAGAATGAAAAAGAAAATTAGATATTAGTTCGGCTCAGGTGACATCAAGTCTCTACCTGCATATTAGCTAAAATCTATTCTTCTCCTTTTTATGTATTTTTAGTTTGGCCAATTTATAGAGGGTTAATTATAAATAGTATTGATCATTTAATTGAAATGATCAAAAAATCAAATATAGATTAATAATATAAAATTTAATTTCTTGCTCATAAAGATTTCAGTAAAGATTTTCTTGGTTTGTCCTCAAGAAGCAAAGCTTTTTTGTATTTAAAATTTCATAATGACTATGGGTCTAAATGACTCAAAGAAAGAGGAATAAATGCGAGAATGGTGAATTAGTATGGTTACCCTGGTAAAAAACTGCCATCTTAACAAGTCTTCAACAGATTCTAGGGAATGGACTGTGGATGATGGGGTTGGGAACAGGAAGGAGCAGATGGCAGGACCAGGGAAAGGGAGAGACATTGCATGGGACCTATGGCAGTAGTCTTAGCAAAGAAATTAATGGGGACACAGATATTGAATTGGTCATCTCCTGTAATCAAGAAAGACCACAAAAGGAGGGAATTAAGACATCGACCTAGCCACAAAACCTTTCTCCTATCTCTTGTTATGCCAGCAGTGTGTTTAAAAATCAAATGTAGCTGAATTGTCATCTAAGAGACCAGAGAGATTTTTTCAGCAACCCTTGAGAATAGTTGCTGATTCCTATAGGCAAACATTATTCAGATTTCAGGGAGTCCTGTGACATTATTGATTAGTCTAGCCATGGAGGACAGGGACACAAGGAGGAGAGTAAAACAGTCCCCACAGAATCAACTGATCAGGACTCATGGTGTCTCTTAGAGATCAGGTAGCCTGCAAGGTTCAGACCTAACTACTCTGCATGCAAGTTATGGCTGAGTAGCTTTTTGTTCTTGTGGAATTCATGGCAGTGAGATCAGGGGCTGAATCTACAACCCATTCTTGGGTGGCTGAACATAGTCAAAGCTGGTCTTCAACATAAGATCTTCATATGTGTGCAATAGTAAAATTTTTTTCTGTCATAATGAATAGTTTTCTAATTGGACAAGAGAGTCCCATTTAACAGGAGAGAAAGCATAGCTGGATCTATGTAAAATCTAGCCAGCTTCCTAAGGCCAGTGTGGTCATAAACTTTGGTCCATGTGTACATGGGTTTTGTCCACTGAAAAACTTAATGATGTAACTTAGGTAAAATTTTAGGTACTCATTCCAATATCTGGGCTGATATTAGATTCTGTCTTAGTCAGAGTTTCTATTCCTGCACAAAAAATCATGATTAAGAAGCAAATTCAGGAGGAAAGGGTTTATTCAGCTTACATTTTCATATCACTGTTCATGACCAAAGAAGTCAAGGCTGGAACTTAAGCATGTCAAGAAGCAGGAGCTGATACAGAAGCCATGGAGGGATGTTACTTACTGGCTTGCTTCCCGTGGCTTGCTCAGCGTGCTTTATTATAAAACCTAGGTCTACCAACCCAGGGATGGCACCATCCACAATGGGATGAGCCCTCCCTCCTTAATCCCTAGTTGAGAAAATGCCTTACAGCTGGATCTCATGGAGGCATTTCCTCAACTGAGTCTCCTTTCTCCGTGATAACTCCAGCTTGTGTCAAGTTGACACAAAATCAGCCACTACAGATTCTATACCTTTAATGTTAATTTCCCCAAACCATTTAAAGTCATATAAACCTAAAATAAGGATAAAATAACATTTTATAACTAATAAGCTTAAATATGCTAACATATGACTGACACTAAATAAGAAGTTTGTAAGTATCTGTTATTTTCGAGATGTACTATATTTTATTATGTGTACATCTTTGAAGAACAGAGATTGGATCGGTATTTTATAAATAGTTAATATTTTTCACTACCTAAAATTTCATTTTCAAGTTAGAGCAAAATTAAAGATTTTCTAAAAAAATTGTACTGACAAGATACTTCTGTTGCCAGGTTTAATGAGCTCTTAGACCATTTGAGATGTGAAGACTCTTTTGTTTATCTCTACCTTCTGGGTCTTATTATTAATATTAAAATCAGCATTCCTAAAGGTAAAGCCATACCATTGCTTAAACCTTCTAACTTCCCATATATTTTAGGCTAATTTTTCAAAAGACAAAAGGAAATGGAGAAGTAATAAGCAGGTCCCAAAATTTTTAATGCAATACTATTTTTTGATTACACAGGATGAAACTTTTCCTATGAGTAGCACACCCTTATTTGCTACTTCTGATCATTAATGATTAACCATTTAAAAAATGACAAAAAATCACCAGCCAAATATAATATACTAAACATGTTTATAATAGATGGGAAATCATTAATTCATAGAAAGACTTGAGTTAAGACACCAGGCTTGTTGGTTTTACACTTTCCACACTGAATTAGTCTCTGAATAATATATGAGGGGAAAATGAAGACCCAAATTCCAGCCCAATGCCATCTGGCTTTAGAGGATAAATGTCAGAAGCAATTGGCATACTCTTGCTTAAGATAAATCTCTACCCTTTTTGTAAATTCTAAACCATGTTGTGTTCATAAGCACAGTGGGTAGAATGATCTTCAAAAGATATTTTTAGAATAGATAATGCCAGAGTAGATAAATCACCAGAGTTTGGCCAAGTGACACAGGACATATTCCCATGATACAGGGTAAGAGGTGAAGATTTAGTGTTCTCACTACAGAAACTAAGAAAATGCTAAGCACACTTCCTGTAAGGTTTGTTTTCTGTAAGGAAAGCTCCAAATATTAAAGGAGCAAAATTCATGTTGAGATTAGTTTTGCCTTACTATCACTGTATTATATTAGCATTATTAAAGAAATATGCAGATAAAATTTAGAGGTACTTAACTTAAACTTTTCTTTTTTAAAAATATTTTTATCTCAAAAAGAGAATGCAGTGGATTTTTCATAATATATATTTTACTCAGTATTTTAATATTTATAACTGACATACACAATTTACAAATATGGAGACTAGAATTTGTTTGATTTGATTTACTTCATTTGTCTTTATTAGATAAATTAATTTTTCATTGTCACATACCAGAATGTGTTATATGCATAAATATTTCCTGAAATATATATGAAATAGTTTAAAATTTTAAATGCTAGATGTACCCACATTTACACTACTGAGCTCTCCTGTTTCTTTCTTTAATTTTATTGGATATTTTACTTATTTACATTTCAATTATTATCTCTTTTTATGGTTTTCCTTCTGCAAACTCCCTATACCATTCTCCTCACCCTGCTTCTATATCAGTACACCCCCCCACACACATACCTACACACACCTTAACTCCCTGGCATTTACCTACAATGGGGCATAGAGCCTTCACAGTACCAATGGCCTCTCCTCCCTTTGATGTTAAATAAGGAGCCATGAGTCCCTCCTTGTACTCTTTAAAAAGTGGTTTAATCCCTGAAAGCTCTGGGTGTGGTGTTTGATTGTTTGATATTATTTTTTTCCTGTGGTATTCCAAAAACTTTCAGCTCCTTCAGACCTTTCTCTAACTCCTTCCTTGGGGTCCCCATACTAATTCTAATTCGAGCACCAGCATCTTCAGGATCTGGAGAAACCTTCAGGAGACACTATGTCAGGATCCTGTCAGCAAGCACTTTTTGGTATCAGCAATAGTCTGAGTTTGGTGTTTGTATATGGGAAGGATCCCCAGGTAGGGCAGTCTCTGGATGTCCTTTCCTCAGTCTCTGCTCCACATTTTGTCCCCTTAATTCCCTGACACAGGAACAATTCTGGGTTAAGAATTTGCAGATTGGGGGTGGCACCATCCTTCAAACAAGGGCCTTGCCTAACCTCTGGATATGGTCTCTAAAGGTTGTCTCTCCCATTTGTGGGGCATTTCAGCTAATCCCAGCCACTTTGGGTCCTGGGAGCTTCTTGATTTTTTTAAAAGTTGGATAGTATGCACTAAAATCTTACTAGTTAAAATGAGCAAAAAGTACCTGTAAAACCAGATGCAAACTGCAAATAGTCAAAGTGTTCTTGGAGTGTAAAGATTAAGCATAATGATTTTTTTTTCCTTTTTTGCCTTTGTTTGTTCTTGAACTCCATATAGTCTGAGAGTTGTTTCTGGAGTGTTCTAAGGTTAGTATCCTATTATCAGTGACTGGATATTATGTCTGTTATTCTGTGACTGTGTTACCTCACTCAGAATGATATTCTCTAGATCCATTTTCTTAAGAATTTCATTAAGCCATTGTTTCTGATAGGTGAGTAGTACTCCATTGTGTAAATATACCACAATTTTTGTATCCATTCATCTACTGAAGGACATCTGGGCTCTTCCCAGCTTCTGGCTATTATAAAAAGTCTGCTATGAATATTGTGGTACATGTGTCTTTGTTTTATGTTGGAGCGTCTCTGGGGTATATGCCCAGAAGTGGAATAGCTGGATCTTCAGGTAGTAGTATTAAGTCACATTTTCTGAGGAATTACCAGACTAATTACCAGAGTGGCTGTACCAGTTTACAACCCTGTCAACAGTGGAGAAGTGTTCCTCTTTTTCAGCCTCCTGGCCAGCATCTACGGTCATCTAAATATTTGAATATGATACTCTTATGATACTATTACTAATGCTTTGTAATTTTAAAAATGTATTTTAAAATTAAATTTTAAACTATATTTGAATTACAGTTTTGGTATAATGTAACATATGACTTATTTTTAAAGCATTGCTTTTACTGACTTAAGATTTTTTCTAATATTTGTATGATTTTCAAGTTTAATCTTAATGTCAATGTGAATTATTCTGTTTATCCTCTTGCTTATAAGTTAAAGGAAGTGAAATAAGTTGTCTTACAATATCTTCACTTTCATAATCCCTATTCCTTATTTCTATACATTCATTAATAATGTGTCATTAAATTACCACTTTGTTAAATTTTATCTTCTTTATATAAACTATTTGTTCTTTAACATTTTTTAGTGAATGTATATATCTAGTCCATCACCCCAAATATTATCTCGACCTTCTCAATGTCTTGAATAGTGTTAAATATCATAGTTTTGACAGCCCACTGGTGCCTTCTCTTCTTAGCTGATTCTGAGGAACACCAAAGGGATTCAGAATCCTTGTAAGTGTAGCTTTTGTTTATGTGGGAAGTTTTGTAGACTTTGTGATTATCTTCATGGGAAGAAATAGTCACAATGTCATGAGATTATGATATTTAATTCTTTAGGAATGCTGATCACAGTCGTGGCACAGTCAGTAAGTACTAAGAATTAAGGATCAAATAAATTCTCATTAATCTCTCCATTTTCATGGTAGATTATTACTCTAATAGTGTTTAGTAGGAAAGGTAGTATACTCAATGTTAAATTTTCTATAAGAAAACCTATACACAGTAAGAAAATTGTATATGTGCTTCAACACATTCAAAATTCCATGAAATAGAATTGGATAAAAGAATTATTGCCGTATAGACTAGATTGCTCCTTAACATTTTTTCTAGAGTAAGCTTCAACATTTATCACTTATTTGAGAAATGAATTTTAATTTAGGTACTAATCATTACCAATTCCACATGATGACTTTTATCACACATTTTTTTCTGTCTTTTTAATGTTGAGAATTTGTGTAACCTTTTCTTTTAATATGTGTTGGTATTAGAACTTCATGATCAGATAGAGGCAGTGTTTTACCATAACATTAGGTGCTTATAAATAAAACAGTACATGGTGGAGCTCATACATCTTCCTCTTCTGTTAACTTTAGGCATTCCAGAACAGAGTTGGCCCACTAATTATTTTATCTAATTTCAATGCTATGATAACCTTAATTCCAGCTATTGAAAATAACTTATAGGCATGACAAAAATAATTACATTTTCACCCAATTTAAAAAGGAGTGGTCATATCAAAGACTACTATATGGGGCATAATTGTGCTCTGATTGAGGAGACAAACATATTAACTTGTGTTTAAACAACACAGGATTATCTCTCATAGCCCCAGGTTCAGAGAAGGCTAAAACCAACATGAATGACAATTTCATGACACCTGAGAAATTCTTTCTAGTCTCTAGACATCACCTGGAGTCCTAACATGGTAGAGTTCATACATCTTCCTCTTCTGTTAACATTAGCAATTACAGAACATACTCATGATTTTATCTAATTTCAATGGTATGGTAACCTTAATTCCAGCTACTAAATTCTGAGGTAGTAGTGGTTCTTTATATAAAAACTACAGTGGACACAATATTATATATGACTGTCTTTGAGTTAATTGAAAATTAAAATTTATAATATGAATTAAAGAATTTAAATTAGTATTGAAATATATAATTTATACAAGAGAAAATAACTTTGATCTATTTTCAGACATTATTGTCAATGTATTTATGTACTTAATTATAATTAGACAACAAAAAGTGTAACAACAATCACTAAAACTTACAAACCTGCCTGAGCTACTACTAAGAATGTAATTTAAAAAAAATTCTAACATTTCAAATTGTGAAAATAATTATCCATAAATATTCATTATCATTTTTTATGTAATAAAGTCCTTCTAACAAGGTAAAAATTAAACTCAAATTTATCACATAATCTACTGATGTAGTGCCTTAATTTGTTTATCTACACACTGGCTCCTATTCTACGACATAATTGTATAATGTGCTAGTGAGTCAGCAGAAAGGGACATATTCCCAATGCCAAATGATTTTATTATGTCAAAATATAAAGTAACAAATAATTTTCTGCAAAAACTAAAAGTATTTTAAAATTACATATTGTCCCTAAGATAATTACACAAATTTGAATGTTAATGCTGGTGATGAAAGCAAGTCTTTTATAGAATTATTAGCCAGAGTTGTATTTGATGCATTAATATGAGTTTATGCATAACTAAGTGATAATTTAACCAACAAATATGTGAGGATAGAATAGAGTGGAGGCATGTCAAAGGAAGAAATGTTTCTCCATGCCTTTCCTTAGAAAGTCACATTTCACAGTGAAATAGTCTGAAATCATGTTAACATGAATTTGAAGCTGTAGTTGGTAGACTAGAATATGCCCATTTTTTTGTCTTTTTTCTTTCTTTTGTTAATTGGATACTTTGTGTATTGCAAATGTCATCCCCTTTTTCAGTTCCCCCATTTACCATCCTTCCACCTCTACACCTTAACACTCTGGCATTCCCCTACACTGGGAAAAACCTTGACAGGATCAAGAGTTTCTCCTCCTGTTGATTCCAGACAGTGGCATCTTTTGCTACATATGTGGCTGGAGTCTTGTGCCCCGGTATGTGTCCTCTTTGCTTGGTTTTTTAGTCCCTACGAATTCTGATTGGTTGATATTGTTACTCTTCCTATAAGGTTGCAAATTCCTTCAGCTCCTTCAGTTCTTTCTCCAACTCCCCCATTGGGCTCCCTGTGCTCAATCCAATGGTTAGCTGCAAACATCTTAATCTATAATAGTAAGGCTCTAGCAAAACCTCACAGAAGATATCCATTTCAGGTTCCAGCAAGCACTTCTTGGCATCAGCAATGGTGTCTGGAATTGGTGACTGAATATGGAATGGATCCCCAGGTGGGGCAGTCTCTGGATAGCCTTTGCTCCTGTCTCTCCTCCACTCTTTGTCCCTGTATTTCCGTCAGTGAGATTTTTGTTACCTCTTCCCATTTTTTTTATAAAATGCTACATTTTAGTTCTTAAAAGTGAATTTTTAAGGCCCTTCATGGGTCTGCATTAGAACCTGTGCTCATGATGAAGTTGTTAGTATGGTGATGGGAGGGTACTCTTAACTGTAGTGGTAGATGTATATCTGATTCTTTTACTACTTTTAAGAACTCTTTTTATCCTATTGAGTTGCCATCGCCTGTCTCAATATAAGAGCATTTGCCCTGTCTTACTGTATCTTGTTTTGTCCTATTTCACTTGTTCTGTCTTAGAGGTCTGTTATGTTTCTGAAGAGGAAAGACAGGGGAATATGTCTGTGGGAAGGAGAATAGAGGAAAGAAAAACTGTGTAAATTGTATAAGAAAAGAATCCATTTTTAATACAAATAAAACACAGTAAGCTCAGTTGTTTGTTTTTTGCTTACTACTATTTTAGTCACTGACATATCAAAAGTTTATACACCATTGGCATTTTTGTTATAAAACAGAAAGGATAATTCTGATAGGTATCAAAATTCTTTTGATCATGAACACACACCCTCACATACAGACACACACACACACATACACACACACACACACACACACACACACACACACAAACACATTTTTTGGCAGCCATTCCCAGGCTCAAGTACAGTTGCCAGCTTCATAACATTATATGCTGGAAAAAAAAAAAAAGCTGACTTTGAAAGGTCTTTTAAAAATCACTGTGCATTCTGACTTCTGCAGATTTTCCTACTAAGAAGACCCTCTGCCCAACAACAGCTGAGATAAAGTTTGGAGAATATAGAGAATATTTTTAAACATAATACTTGACATTCCTACCTAGACTAGAGGTTCTGAAAAGGATTTTACATGGCAAACCAGATGCAACTTGAAAAAGAGCATCAAGGACTGGAACTGCTATAATATGGAAATCTTTGCTTGCAGAGTAACACTTTCAGAGAAGTGTTTTGAAGGAAGACAGAGAATAGTAAAGGAATAAAATCAAACCAAGATTCAACAACAAAAGACAAAAAAAAAAAAAAGCAAAGCCAGTAAACATAAAAAGAGACAATCAAAAAACAACTATATATTTTCCATATGCTGTTCCAAATTATCTTCTTTATGAGTAATTGAAGAATTTTATATTTGGGATTTACAACAACAACAACAACAAAAAAAGACCACCCACATACTCTACACTCATGGCTTTTCTTTTCTTTGTTTCTGTCACAGTTATCCCTTTGTTGTCATGTGTGTGATGCTTGGAATTGGCAGCAAAAGCCCTTCATGTCTGCTCCCTTCACTTAAATCAAACAAAACAAAACAAAACAACAACAACAACAAAAAAAAAAAACCCTGAAGCTATTGTACTTCATTGGCATAAGAAAATCTCTGCTTTTGTTTTTACATTTTTGAAATTAAATAGAAATTATCTTAAATTAAGACTGGTGCTAGATAAAATTATAATACATTCTTTAAATGTGACTTTTTATGATATAAATATTACATATTAAAATATTTATAAACTTGTTTTTTCTTTATGTAACTTATGTAACTTTATGCAGTGCTCCCTTAAATAATGAGAATATTGTTATATTTAAAATTTTAGTTTGCTCTTTATATTTTTAAAAACCTTTAAACAATTCAGATTACTAATATATACTAATCTGAATTTTAAATGCCTATATTGTTTTATTGGCTAATAATAGAGTGAAATGTTTGTGGTAAAATTTTTATTGTTTAGAAACCTATTTTTGTTTCCTACTATGTTTGTCAAATATTCCAATAGATTCTTCAAATTTATTTCATTTTGTAATATGTCCCTGATTACAGTACCAAGTATGTTGAAGCTTAAGACTTTTACACTGTGTAAAATAATCATTCTTTATTTCTTTTTTGATTTTCAGTGAAACATAATCTACAATCTGAGGCATTTAGATAATGTCAAGTAAAGATTCGACACTCATGGAAATTCACTCCTTAAACCACTACTTTTGGAAAAATTGAGTAGAAAACAACAGGATTTTCTTTCTTTATGTTTATTCTCAAGAGGAGTAAGTCATTTTTTAAAGTTTATAACCTTTAAAAGTAACACATTATACTCCTTGGTGAAATGGTATGTTATACCACCATTTCACAAATATACATTTGTTACAAAAAAGTAGAGAAGAGATTTCTTTCTTGCTTATACTGTAGTCAGAAATATGTACTTGGTAAAATAATTCATTTTATTAACTCTCAGGAAATACTATACTTTATCAAATAGTATTAATGATTAAAATTATCTGTATAAGCCATTTATTTAAAATAAATTTATAATAAATTTTTAGCTTAATTTATTATTTTATAATTTATTATTATCATTATTATTATGTAGCAACTAATCTGTAACAGACCTGAAATATTAGAATTTTTAATTTGCCATGCTCCATTGCCTGAGAACCTATGATCTATGACAGAGAGATATAATGTGAAACCATCTATTATTATTAAATATTTAGAAGGCTTCTTGATATATTTGTAGGTAAATATATTTTTGCTGCCAAACATTGTGTTATGATTTTGATATCCTAATATGATAAGAAAAACAGATACTAAATTATATCCTTCCATGTAAACAAGTGCAACAGATAACACAGGATACTTGTCCTGACAGGTTATAACTACATAAATACATAGATGGATACATAGATAAATAGGTAGTCAGATAGGTGATAGATGATAGATAGAAAGAAAGATAGATAGAAAGATAGATAGATAGATAGATAGATAGATGGACAGATAGATAGATGAATAGATTGAGAGACAGACAATAGATTGATTGATGGATACAGATAGATAGATAGATAGATAGATAGATAGATAGATAGATAGATAGATAGATAGATACATAGATAGATACATAGATAGATACATAGATACATAGATTAATTGATTGATTGATTGATTGATAGAAGATAGATAGATGGATGGATATAGATAGATAGATAGACAGATAGATATTGTATTGTGTTTTTTACTTTTTTTACATTGAACAACTTTATTTTTAAAAACAAAGATAAATGTACAGATTTTAAGCATTTTTGCATAAAAGTATATGAATACATTTTTGTCAGTACTTGATTTTTTAAAGGTTTGATAGTATGCATTAAAATAATACTAGTTACAATAAGCATAAAGTACATGTAAAACAAGATGTAACCAGGAAATAGTCAGTTTTCTTTTTTTTTTAACAACTTTATTTAAAAAGCAAAGATAAATGAACAAATTTTAATCAATTTTGCTTAAAAGTATATGAATACATTTTTGTCAGTGCTTGATTTTTTCCCCCAAAGGTTTCATAGTGTGCATTAAGATCTTGTTAGATACAATGAGCATAAAGTACATGTAAAACACAATGTAACCTGGAATTAAGAATTAGTCAAAGTTTTTTTTAGTGTGTAATGATGGAGCATAATGGTTTTTCTTTTCTTTTCTTTTTTGTTTCTTTAACTTCACACAGTCTGTGAGTTGTTTCTGAGCTGTTTAGAGCTTTCTGGAGTTAGTATCCCATTATCAATGACTGCATATTTTGTCTGTTCTTTTGTGACTGGGTTATCTCACTCATTATGATATTCTCTAAATGCATCCATTTTCTTATGAATTTCGTTAAGTCATTGTTTCTGGTGGCTGAGTAGTACTCCATTGTGTAAGTGTACCACAATTTTTGTATTCATTCATCTACTGAAGGACATATGGGTTCTTTCCAGCTTCTGGCTATTATAAAGTGATCTGCTGTTAAAATTTTGGTGCATGTGTCTTTGCTGTATATTGGAGTGTCTCTGGGGTATATGCCCAGAAGTGGAATAGCTGGATCTTCATGTAGTACTACGACCAAATTTCTGAGAAATCCCCAGACTGATTTCCAGAGTGGTTGTTTTAGTTTTCTTGGTGTGTAAAAATTATCATAATGGTTTTTCATTTTCTTTATCTTTTTTTAATTGGCCTTTGTTTATCTTGAACATCATATAGTCTGTGAGTTGTTTCTGGGGTGTTCAGAGCTTTCTGAGGTTAGTATCTAATTATCAGTGACTGCATATTATGTCTGTTTTTCTGTACCTGGGTTACTTCACTCAGGATGATATTCTCTAGGTGCATCCATTTTCTTAAGAATTTCATAAAGTCATAGTTTCTGAGAGCTGAGTAATATTGCATTGTGTAAATGTACCACAATTTTTGTATCCGTTCATCTACTGAAGAACATCTGTGTTCTTTCTAGCTTCTGGCTATTATAAATAGGTCTTCTATGAACATTGTGGTGTATGTGTCTTTGTTGTATGTTGAAGCTTCTCTTGGGTATATGCCCAGATGTGGATTAACTGGGTATTCAGGCAGTACTATGTCCAATTTTCTGAAAAATCGCCAGACTTATTTCAGAGTGGTTGTACCAGTTTACAACCCCACCAACAGTGGAGAAGTGTTCCTCTTTCTCTGCATCCTCACCAGCATCTGGTGTCATATGAATTTTTGACCTTAGACATTCTTGTTGGTGTGATGTGGAATCTCAGGGTTGTTTTATTTGCATTTCCCTGATGGCTAAGGATTTTGAGCACTTCCTTAGATGCTTCTCAGCCATTTAATATTCCTCAGTTGAGAACTTTCTTTCAGCTCTATACCCCATTTATTAATAGTTTTGTTTGATTCTCTGGTGTCTAATTTCTTGAGTTCTTTGTGTACCTTGGATATTAGGCCTCTATCAGACGTGGAGTTGGTAAAGATCTTTTCCCACTCTGTTGGTTGCCATTTTGCTTCCTTAGCCTTACAGAAATTTGCAATCTCATTAGGTCCCATTTGTCAATCTTTGACCTTAGGGCAGGAGCCATTGATGTTTTGTTCAGAAAGTTTTCTTCTGTGCCCATGTGTTCTAAGGTTTTCCCTAATTTCTCATTTAATACAGTGTGCCTGGTTTAATGTGGAGATCTTTGATCTACTTGCAGTTGAACTTTGTTCAAGGATAAAAGAAAGTGTCTATTTTCATTTTTCTGCATGCTGAGTCCCAGTTGTTAAATAAGCTGTCCTTTTTCCATTGAATGTTCACAGCTCCTTTGTCAAAAATCAGGGGTTAATATATGTGAGGGCTCATTTCTGGATCTTCTATTTGATTCCATTGATTGAAGTGCCTATCTCCATACCAGTACCATGCAGTTTTTATCACAATTACCTTGTATTATAGCTTGATGTCAGGAACGGTGATTCACACAGATATTTTCATGTATTTGAGGGTGGATTTCCCTATCCTAGGTCTTTTGTTATTCTAGATAAAATTGCACATTGCTCTTTCCAACTCTATGAAGAATTGTCTTGGACTTTTGATGGAGATTGCATTGAATCTTTAGATTACTTTTCGTAAGATGTCCATTTTTACAATGTTGATCCTTCCAATCCATGAGCATGGGTGATCTTTCCATTTTCTGAGATCTTCCTTGATTTTCTTCTTTAGAGATTTGAAGTTCTTGTCTTACACGTCCTTTATTTCCTTAGTTAGAGTGATTCTAATGTATTTCACATTGTTTGTGACTATTGTGACAAATATATTTTCCCTAATTTCTTTCTCCATATGTTTGTCCTTTGAGTAGAAGAAGGCTACTCATTTGGTGAGAAACTTGAAGCAATCCCACTGAAATCAGGCACTAGACAATGCTGCCCACTTTCCCCAAACTTATTCAACATATTTGGAAGTCCTATCCAGAGCAATTAGACAGCAAAAGGAAATCAAAGAGATGCAAATTTGAAAGGAAGAAGTAAAACCATCACTGTTTGCAGATGACATGATAGTAGATGTAAGTGACCCCAAAAATTCCACTAGAGAACTTCTACATCTGATATACAAGTTTAGCAAAGTGGCTGGATATATGTGTGTGTGTTTGTGTGTGTGTGTGTGTGTGTGTGTGTGTGTGTATGTATGTATGTATGTATATGTATGTATGTATGTATGTATGTATATGTATATGTATATATATATATATATACTTTTAAAATTAATCATTTTATTCATTTACATTTCAGATGATATCTTTCTTTCTGGTTACCCCTCCACAGGACCCCCCCATCACATCCCTCCTCTTTTCCCTCTTCTTTTCCTCTATGAGGGTTCTCCTCCACCCACTCACTCACTTCTACTTCACCATTCAAGTCTCCCCAAAGGCCTCTCCTCTTATTGATATCAGGTAAGGCCATCCTCTGATACAAGTGTATCTGATGTTTAGTTCTTGTAATGTAAATTTACTAAGAACTGGAAATATGTTTTTTCAGTTAAGAGCACATACTGATATTCCAAACACTAGGCAGTTCACAACATTCTGTGATTTAATCTCAAGGGTAGTAAAAATTCTTCTGGCTTTTATGTGCACCCATATGCAGGTAGCATATAAGTGCATGACCACACTCACAACAACAACAGAAGCAGCAGAAATACTAATAAGAGTAATAATGGAACATTTTGAAAATCTTATTTAAACAATTCTTTATATACCATGTCACTTCAATGACCATGCACTGACAATCAGATTGACCGAAAAATGAGCAAAGAGAAAGTTTTATTGACAGAAAAGTTAAATTTTTGAAGTAGTCATTCTAAGGCTAATAGGAGATGCAATAGAGTGGACATACCTCTTTTATTAATTCTAGGAGTGTTACTTCTTCCTAAAATGTCTGCAGAGTCATTTAGGCAGTGCTTATAATACAGAAGAGGTTAATTTTGAGCCACACAAAATAATCCAAAGTTTTAATATTCATAACCTACTCTATAGCTTTGTCTCGTCTTCAATCTCTTACACACTTCTTATATTTTCTTCCAAAATGTTCTCTGAGGTTTATAGGAGATGGTCAAAATGACTTGGTTAGAGTTGATCCAACATTCATGGTTTACACATATCATCTTGGGATAGTCAATTTCTGCATTCACCACTAACGACCTTAAGAGGAAGCTTCTCTAGTTGAGGCTGGGAAGCATACATATTTAGGAGGTGGCTGTTGAATATGCCAGTTTTATTAACCATCAGTAATAAGGTCCTTGAATGGGCCTACCATTTCCTAATACCTTCACTGTTAGCTGGACGTAAAGTTCCAGGTATGGTTCATTCTTCTGCATCTATATGTAGTGGGATTCAAATATGATCAGAGCAATTTGTTTTCCCACAACACTCAATCCACTATTGCACAGGTGGCTACATCGTGCCTTTTGTTTGGTGTCTTTAGGCTATTTGTATCTAGTTTGTGTGTGCAACTCTGTGTGCAAATGTACTTGCACATCAATATATGGAAACAATCCTAGATAATTTCCACTTTTCCCTGAGGCAGATTGTGTTCACAGACAGGTTGAGACAAGAAAACGCTCTATTTTTATATCTTAGCCTTTATAACACAAATTGTTTGGTTGTTCCTGTACTGTCTAATTTTTTATGTCTTTTGTTAATCATTGAGTTGTTCAGGTTAATTGAGACTGCTTGTCCTCCTACAGGGTTGCCCTGCTCCTCAACTTTTTCAAGCTTTACCCTAATCCAATCACAGGGGTCAGCAGCTTCTGTTCATTAGCTGGATATAAATATCTACCTTGACTCTTTCAGCTGGGATCTTTCAGAGGACAGTCAGTGTTTCTCAGCCTTTAGGTCCCCTGTATTGATAATTATTTAATTTGATAATTTTTTATATCTAATTAATTGAGTATTCTTGATATGTTTTTTCCTGATAGCTAAGGTGTTGAACATTTCTTTCCTTTTTTTTTCAAAAAAAAGAGAAAATTTTTATTATGCAAAATATTTTCTAAGGGAAGGAAATACTCACTTGAATATCTGATAATTTTAAAATAGACCCGTTCTTATCTCCTTGTACAAAGCTCAAGTGTAAGTGGATCAAAGATCTCCACATTAAACCAGATACACCGAAACTATTAGATGAGAAAGTAGGGAAAACCTTAGAACACATAGATACAGGAGAAAATTTCCTGAACAAAACACCAATGGCTCAAGCTCTAAGATCAAAGATTAACAAATGGGACTTAATGAGATTGCAAAGTTTCTGTAAGGCTAAAGACATCGTCAAGAAAACAAAACAGCAACCAACAGAATGGGAAAAGATCTTTACCAACACCACATCAGATAGAGGCCTAATATCCAAGGTGTACAAGGAACTCAAAAAGCTTGACACCAGAGAATCAAATAACCCTATTAAAAATGGGGTACAGAGCTAACCAAAACGTTTTCAGTTGAGGAACACCGAATGGCTGAGAAACATCTGAGGAAGTGCTCCACATCCTTAGCCATCAGGGAAATGCACATCAAAACAACCCTGAGATTCTACCTCACACCAGTCAGATTGGCCAAGATCCAAAACTCAGATGACAGCAGATGCTGGCGAGGCTGAGGAGAAAGAGGAACAGTTCTCCACTGTTGGTGGGGTTGCAAGCTAATACAACCACTCTGGAAATCTGTCTGGCGATACCTCAGAAATTTGGATATAGTACTACCTGAAGACCCAGCTATTCCACTTCTGGGCATATACCCCAGAGACACTTCAATACACAACAAAGATATATGCACCACAATGTTCATAGCAGATATATTTATAATAGCCAGAAGCTGGTAGGAACCCAGATGTTTTTCAGAAGATGAATGGATACAAAAATTGTGGTACATATACACAATGGAATACTACTCAGCCACCAGAAACAATGACTTAACCAAATTCTTAAGAAAATGGCTGCATCTAGAGAAAATCATCCTGAGTGAGATAACCCAGTCACAAAAGAACAGACATAGTATGCAGTCACTGATAGTGGGATGCTAACCCCAGAGGCTTGCACTCCCCCAGAAACAACTCACAGACTGTATGAAGTCCAAGAAATAAAGAAAACAAAAAAATATACATATATTTACAAAACAAGAAGACTTTGACTATTTCCATGTTCTGTTTTGTTTTGCATGTACTTTACGCTTATTGTAACTATTAGGTTTTTCAATGCATACTGTCAAGCCCTTGAAAAAAATCAAGTTCTGACTAAAAAAATATATTCACATGGTTTTATGTAAAAATTATTTCAATGTCTGAAAAAACAGTACTGACAAAAATGTATAATTTTAAGCAAAAAATGTTTAAAATCTGTACATTTATCTTTGTTTTGTAAAATAAAGTCGTTAAAAAAAAGAAATTCTTTCTTAAATGTATTAAAAAAATTAAAAAAAAAATTGCCCTCTTTGTTCATCTTATAGAGGACTTCTCTTTGTTTACATTCCTTACTTGAATTTCTATGTTGATACCTTCATAAACATTCCCGAGAATCGTCTCCTATAAGATGAGACAGAATTGCTGATGAAGATTTATCATCAGCCAATCAACATCCCTGACAGTCTACTTTTATTTCTATGCAATTTCTATCTTCAACATTCTAGATAGAAGTGAAAAATCATATTTGTTATTGCAAATATGGATTATCTTCCATGTTGGCAAATTAGCAACATTCACAAAGAAGGCAGAATTTTATGACCATAAAAATGTTTGGAAATATTGTTGCATTTCTGCAATCTGGACCTGTTTTATTCTAATTAAAACAACCTAAAGAATCTGTGAGTTTTCATATTTATTCTTTTATTTCTTTTTGTTTTCATTTGTTATTGCTCTTTCAAAACTATTCTATTTTATGAAACATTTTTTTAAAGAAAAGCATGAGATAAAACTAAAACCTCACATTGAAGTTGGACTATGAAACTTGCCCAGACTCATTCATACAGCCAGAAGTCCTATGAAAATCTTACATTGAAAGCTCTAACATTATGCAGATGACCTGCTGTAGTTCCTCTGCACATTGCTTTTCTCTTGGAGAGTGAATAGAAGCATTTGTATAGTTGATTTAGAGGGCCTTGTTCTCCTGATGCCTTTCATAAACTCTGGCTCTTATATTCTTCTAATGAAAATCCTGATCACTGAAAGGAGGGTTTTTATGGAGACATCCTCTTATAGTTTGGGGGAAGAAATGATGGGATGAAGAGCTGTGGAGGTGTGGACAGGGATGAGAATAATGACTGGACTGTTAAAAATGAGAGTAATAAAATAAAATAAATGGAAAAATGAATCTTGAAGTATTTTTGATATGTGTTTCTCTGATTGCTAAGATGTTGAACATGTTTTCATTTTTTTTTTTATTTAGAAAAAAATGTTTTTATGATACAAAATATCCACCAAGGGAAGGAAATACTCACTTGAATATCTGATAATTTTACAAGTTGTTGTTTCCCTATTCATTCATCTTACAGAGGACTTCGACATGTTTACACATAACCATATGTCTTAGTTTGTCTTCCTTGTGCTTGTGAACTTTGCAAGGTAAGCATAGACTTATATAAGGGCACATACATCAAGGCAAAATGAATAAATTCTTTAAAGATTCATGATATACACATATTTCTAGAGAGCATTAAATACTAAGAAAGAACTTGTCTTGAGTACATTGTCACTGAAGTTTTTTCTTATCATTTAAATTAGTTACTCTTTTTATTTTTACACTCCAGATTTTATTCCCCTCCCAGTTCACCCTCTGACATTCCCACATCCCATACCTCCTCCCCTTATACAACTTCTCTTTCCCAGAAGATGTCCCCATACCCACACCTACCCAACAAGACCTCCCCACTCCCTGTGGCTTCCAGTCACTTGAGGGTCAAGTGCATTTTTTCTGACTGAACCCAGACTTAGCAGTATTCACTCTATATGCGTTGGGGGCCTCATATCAGTTAGTATGTTCTTCCTGGTTGGTGGTCCAGTGTCTGAGAGATCTCAGGGGTACAGGACAATTGAGACTACTGGTCCAGCTTCCTCCAGCTTTGCCTTAATTCAATCACAGGGGTCAGCAGCTTCTGTCCATTAGCAGGATATAAATATCTACCTTGACTCTTTCAGCTGGGCTCTTTCAGAGGACAGCCAGTGTTTCCCAGCTTTTGGGGCCCCTTTATTGATAATTATTTAATTTGATTATTTTTTATATCTACTTAATTGAGTTATTTATATATTATAGATAACAGCCCTGTGTCATTTGTGGAGTTGAGAAAGAACTGCTTCAATTACTTTGGTTTTAGTTTTGTTTAAATGTCAATGTCTTTTGCCTTACAAAGTGTTTCAGTTTCATGAGTACCTACTTATTAATTATTCTATCTTTGAGCCAGTGGTAACAATATTCTGTTCAGAAGTTCTTTTTTTTTTTGTGCCAAATAGTTCAAGGATATCATCTACTTCCTCTTCTGTCAGGTTCAGAATGTTTTCCTTAGGTTGACATCTCTGATGCATCTGAACTTGAGTTTTGTTCAAGGTGATAGATATGGGTCTGTTTGTACTCTTAATTTTCAAAATAATATTTTTATTTATTCTTTGAAGTTTATACATTATGTAGCCTGGCGACATTTTATTTCTACTCCTTCCCATTCCTCCCCCATATGTGCTGCCCTCCCTGCTCCACTCCCAACACAAAAGTCCAATTTGTGCAGGATTTGAGATAAGGGCACTGAATCTGTTCAGTGTTCAAATGGTGTGCTCCCTGGGAGTGCTTGCTGGTGTAGAAAGCTGGGATAATGGGATGCCTTGGGGAAAAGAAAGTTTGGAGGAGAAGATATTTGTGATGATTCCTTAGGGATGTGGTCAGAGGGAATAGGGAGGCCCTGCCAGATTTTCAGCCTCAGATCTGGGAATGAGAGTGGGGGAGAGCAGAGAGGAATTATCTGGAGTCAGTCTAACTAATTACCTGGCAGGAGTGGCTTGTGTGTTAGCAGGAAGAGATTACTGAAGTTTAGGGCTATGAAAAAGAAAGGAGTGTGGGAAGGGGGAGAGAAAGGAACCCAAGTGGAGACACAGGAATGCCAACCCAGCCAGAACATTTTCAACCCCAAATCTATCTTGTTTAGAAGGGGTTTAGGAATGGGTGACAGTGATGATACTGATGAATGGCTAAGCAATAAGAGGGCCAACTTGAGACCCATCCAAAGGCAGTTCCTGATACTATTAATAATTATAATATTAATAATGCTTTGCAAGGCTTGCAGACAAATGTCTAGCAAGGCTCTCTTTAGAGTCTTCACTTAGCAGCTGTTTCAGACAGATGTAGAGAACAACAGCCAAAGAGTAGATGGAGCTGAGGGACACTTATGGGAGAATAGGGGGAAGGAATGTGTGCCCAGAAATAGATAGAAACCCCACAGGAAGACCAACAGAGTCAATTAACCTGGACCCTTCAGGATCTCAGAGACTGAACCACACAGACTAGACCAACTCCTCCTTCTACCCTTGTACTTATGTAGTAGATGTCCAGTTTAGTCAACTGGAACAGGGACTATCCCAGTATCTCTTGCCTGTCTGTGGGATAGGTTCTCCTAGCTGAGCTGCCTTGTCTGGCCTCAGTGAGAAAGGACATGTCTAGATCTGTTGAGACTTTCTGTGCCATGGTTGGGAGATACCCAGTAGGGGTCCACACCCTCTTAGAGGGAAACAGAGGAAGAGAGGGGAAATAATTGTGCAGGGGTACGGGAATGAGTACAGTAATTGCAATGTAAAGTAAATGAAAGAAAAGATAGAAGAGAAGAGAAAATGAGAGAAGAGAAGAGGGGAGGGAAGAGGAGAAGAGAGGAGAGAAGAGAAGAGAAAAGGGGAGGGAAGGGGAGAGGATGAAAGGGGAGGAGAGTAGAGGAAGGTCATTGGGAATCACAGGAGACATGGCAATGGGCTGAAGGAAGGCAGCATGTATCGCATTGAAGAGCATGGGCTGAGAATTGAATGTAAGGATGGGCAGTGAAGATTTTCATTTGCCTAACGTGTTCTCCTCGCCTTCCCAGCTGTTGTGTTAGCATAGAATGTCTGCTAGTATTCGAGGAAGAAATAGTGGGAAGATATTAGAAAAGAAATGGTTAGTAGGGTCCCTTGTGGATAGAGTTAGAGGCAAAGGGAAACTGTAGGAGGTGTTACAGTTACAGAGCTAGGATGATACTGGAGGTGTTGTGAGTGGAGATCTTTAGTCAGCTTATATTTTTCCCTGTCAATATGTGTTTGATTTGGGTTCTTAATGCCCCTCCCCCCTTTTCAGTAGATTGCATTGCAAGTTTATATATGATGAGAATTTTCTCTCTCAACTACCTATTGGATTTAATTATTTTATATGTTGTTATGTTTCAAATCTATATAGCATTTCCTGTAAAATTGAATGTTAAACATCAGTACTTGACAAATTTTTTGATAAAAATTCACAATTGTACTGACTTTGAAACTAATACTTCCAAAATTTTGACAAATTATTGTCTGAATTTCTCAGCATATTTTTTGTTAAACTCCACTTCATGTACTTTTTGAAACATTAACTAAATACAATATATAATGCATAATTGTAAACATTAAATTGACCTGAGTTATTTTACTAATTAACTTATTTTATTGTTTTTAATATTTTAATATTATTATTATTTTAATAAAATTGCATTACCCTTTTCCCCTTCTCCCTCACAATTTCCTATATAATTTGTTTGCTACAAAACAGATGAATTATAAGTAAGAGGATTATTCTCAAAACACCATTGAAGTTTTGTTTTGACTCTTTCCTTGTAAGCTGTATTTGAAGTATTTTGAGAAAAATGATAAAAAAGTTTTCTACCACATCTGCAGAAGAAATAAGGCAAGATTAGAAGTCCACCATGAGAATCAAGTATGTAAAAGTTGAAAGTTTTAGACAAACTATTCATAATATATTCTGCAATCACATTATATTAACTAAGATTTTCATTCTATTTATATTAACTAAGATTATCATTCTATTTTTATTAACTAAAATTATTATTCTAGCTCATATTTATTCTCTTCATCTATTCACCTAAGCTCAAAAATAACTAAATAGGAGAATTACTTTGTTCCATATAAGTTCATGCTAAGGAATATAAATCTTGATAAAGCAAAATTCTTAAGAAATTGGATGCATCTAGAGAATATCATCCTGAGTGAGATAATCCAGTCACAAAAAAACAGACATTATATGCAGTCACTGATAATGGGATACTAACCCCAGAAAGCTCTGAACACCCCAGAAACAACTCACAGACTGTGTGAAGTTCAAGAAAAAAAAAGAATATATTTTAATTAAAATAGAACTGTACCACATTTCCCTTTCCTCCCTACAGCCCCTCCCGGTTTCTCTCCTATACCCTCAAATTAATACCCTCTTTTCCTATATTATAGTTATATATATATATGTGTGTATGTATATGTCCCACAAATACTTAATTATAACCTTAAAAAATGTATTCGTATACTTTTATGCAAAAATTCTTAAAAATTTGTACATATACATTTGTTTTTTTAAATAAACTTTTTTAATAAAAATATTAGATAATGATTAAAAGTAACCTCAAGTTATTTTACAAAATATACAAAAAACTTAGAATATCTGTATTTGCGGTGTATAATTTCTGTAGAGCATCCCCCAATAGTATGCTTTTGGACAAAAATTGAGAAATCGCAATTTATATTTTCTTGATCTTTTTTAACATATATGGAGATGAAAATAGATGTATTATATTCTTCATCATTTTAGAATATGGAATTCTCTAGTTTGCATAAAGGCAGCTAAAAGTTTAGATGGAACTATACAGTAGAGAAATATCATATATATATTTGTGTCATTTGTCCAGAGGATACTTTATTTGAAAGTTTCATTCAATGATATATAAGAATACAAGGTCCTTCCCACTCTACCTGACCCAAAGAATTAAAGTCAATCTTTAATTTTGGGTTAGAATAAAGAAAGGCCTGAGTTTATCAGCGATTCCACAATCTTTCACAGTAACCATTTTTACATAATAATTGGAATCATGACCTTACCAGAGAAGAAGAGAACAATATATTAACTTTTATCCATGAAAAATGATGGCTTCTTACACAGAACATTTAAAAGCACTTGCCATCTTTAAATGGTTCTTTGCTCAGGCAGTGGCATTTTCCTCTGCTCAACGTGCTCCTTAATGGAGTCTAATTGACAGACTGAGTGAGCGGCCCAGACACCACACTGCCCGTCATGCTAACTATCTGCGCTGAGGTCCCTGAAGGGAGAAAAGTTGATTGTATCAATTATTCTAGGTCATAGCATCATTGCTCTGAAACTTGTCAAGCGATTGAGATCACATTTCCAAAGCTTCATTTGAATCATCTTATATGAGATGTCATCACTTATAAGTAGAAGTCAGACAAGAAAATTCCTACTCTACTTAGAAACCTGAAAACCACCTTCAGAAATGAACAAATTGGAGAGCCTCTGGCCAGAGAGATTAGGAGTCATACAAGTTATCATCTCATATTTGAGGATGATTGCTCAATTGTATTTAACTTTAGAAAGAATCATACTTTAACAGAGGTGCATTTATTTTCGATGTCTACATAATTTTTCATGTTTGGTTCTGAATAAATCTTAATAAACAGGTACTTAGATAAAAACTGTGTAAATCTTTTATTTTCCAATCACAAGACTAAAAATGCTCTATAATGTTCTATGTTTTAAAATATAAAAAATATAAAATATTTTACAAATTAAAGCAAATTTTGAAATTTATACAGCAAACATTTGATAATAGCCATTGTGTTCTCTTTATATTCTTCTCTTTTAATTTCAATACTAAATCAGTGATTTACTTTTTATTAAAAATTGCATGCTTTCTTACCATTTGTTCACAGATAAAGAGGGTATTCTGATAATTGTATATAAAAGTGCTGCCATTCACCGCTTTCAGTGAATATTTTACACAACAAAAGGAATGGAGCTTGTGGTTGCAGAAATCCACATTACAGTTTAAATTTAGAGTGCCATCTAGTGATAAGTAAGTGTTTGGACAGTTTTGAAATAGAAAAAAAAATCTGTATATATGCCTATAATATTTCTTTCAAAATGCCTATTTCACAGTTCTTCTTTTTCTCTCCTCTCTTTCTCCCTCACTCACCATGCCTGTATATGTATCACTGTTATACAGACACACAAACAGAGAAGGGAGAGGGAGAGGGAGAGGGAGAGGGAGAGGGAGAGGGAGAGGGAGAGGGAGAGGGAGAGGGAAAGGGAGTGTGTGTGTGTGTGTGTGTGTGTGAGAGAGAGAGAGAGAGAGAGAGAGAGAGAGAGAGAGAGAGAGAGAGAGAGAGAGAGAGAGAGAGAGAGAGAGAGAGAGAGAGAGAGAGAGAAAGAGAGAGAGAGAGACTTGTGTATATTCTTCATGTGTATAACTGTGAGCAGATGTTGCACATGTCTGTAACTGAGGCCAAAGGTTATTGTCACAATTATTTTTAGATCACTCTTTAGCTTACTTACTTTGAGAAATGGCCTCTTACTGATCATGTAGTTATTGACTCTTCTAAGCATAACAGCCCATCAGACCCTGGTAGTAATCCATACTCTGTGGCTTCTGTGCCACAGTGCATACCTGTATCTGTACCAGCTCTTAATGGATGGAATATGTCTAAGCAGAGATTCTCTTGCTGCCATGGCAGTCAATTTACAAATTGACCCATTTCCATAGACCCTTAATGCAGATTTCCTTAACATAAAAAGAACAACATAATATTCTATCTGAATTTGTTTCAAAATTCACATGATATTTAAATAAGCTTGATTTAATTTCAAATTTAAAAACAGGCATTGTAAATAGACAATATGTAAAACTCTGTTAATCTGTGTCACCTTAGTAACAATAAAGACCTATATTGTCAAGGTCAGGATGCAGCGCTGTTTGCATTAGTATAGCTCAAGTTAATTGACAATTTCTGACACATGAAAGAAACTTGTAGTTCTCAATGTTTTGCACACATATGGTTTGAAAATAAGGGTAACATAGTTATTGTCAAAACATAGAGTATAAATATTTATAAAAAATTATTAATGATTTTTTTTATTCTCTTTATTTATTTTGGATACTTTTTGAAGGTTGTAATTAAGTATTTGTGGGTACATACATACACACACACACACACACACACACACACACACACACACACACATATATATATATATATATATATATGTTACAATAATATAGGAAAAGAGGTAATTAATTTGAGGGGATTGGAGAGAGCCTAGGAAGGGCTGTAGGGAGGAAAGGGGGATGTGATACAGTTCTATTTTAATTAAAAAAAAATATTTTTTTTTTGTTGAGCTTCACACAGTCTGTGAGTTGTTTCTGGGGTGTTCAGAACTTTCTGGGGTTAATATCCCATTGTCAGTTACTGCATATTATGTCTGTTCTTTTGTGACTGGGTTATCTCACTCAGGATGATATTCTCTAGATGCATCCATTTTCTTAAGAATTTCATTAAGTCATTGTTTCTGGTAGCTGAGTAGTACTCCATTGTGTAAATGTACCACAATTTTTTATCCGTTCATCTACTGAAGGACATCTGGGTTCTTTCCAGCTTCTGGCTATTATAAATAGAGCTGCAATGAACATTTTGGTGCATGTATCTTTGTTGTGTGTTGGAGTTTCTCTGGGGTAAATGCCCAGAAGTGGAATAACTGGATCTTCAGGTAGTACTATGTCCATTTAGCTTAGGGATTCAGTACTCTAGATTGGCTTTCTGAAGATTTGTACTCAGATATTAGGTTGATTATTTTATGTGTCAATAACTTTTCAAAATAGATAAAAACCAATTAAAAAAAAAAGAAATAAGAAAAAAAGAACTTGTTGACAATTTTTAGCCTTTCCTCTACTTCAGAGGCAGTTACACTGTTACTGGTTGGTTACACTGGTCAGATGAAAATCCTGACTTTATTTTTCATTAGGACATGTGTCCAAGCCTGCATCAGCAAACCATTTTGCTACACAGTAGCATCAATGAAGCAACAACTCAAATAGTAAAAACCAGCCAAGTCTCAAGAAAGTCAAAACTTTTTGAGTGAAATGATCCTATAAGAATCAGCACCTTTCCCTTAAAACTCATTGAAGTGAATGCACATAATTCTAATCAGCATATTTTAGGGGATTTTATGGACTATAGAGCTTCCATGGTCCCTTTCATACCAGTCAGAGGAAACCTCCTAAAATTGAAATTTCTGATTATTCTTACCTACTTGTTCTTGTTAATATATATACCATGCATATTCTTCAGTTGTCTCTTTAATAAGAAATGTGGGATCTCAGTTCACTTTTAAAAGCAAGAATCTGTCTCTCTTAAATTTTTAAACAATTCATTTTGTGGCACAGTTTATGAAATGATATTATTGATACTTTGGGGCATTTTCATTAAAGGTATTGGTATGAGATCTACTTTATGCCAGAAGAAAAAAAAAGACTTTGACTCCCATCAAACTTAATAGCATTGTTTTAATTTACTATTAGTCTCAATGCGATGATATTTCTGTGGAGATTTTCCAATAACCTGCTGTTATTGTAGGAAATGACTCTGTCTCAGGAATTTAGTCAGTGAGCAAGTCATAGGGGACATACCAAACTGAGCATGACAGTCTCTGCCTTGAAGGGTATGGAGAATTTCCTGTAGAATGTTTGCTTTGTTCATGTCATCTTTGACAAGTGGGAAGAAGAAAAAGGTCATACAGCATGCTTTTCCTGGACCCTGTTTAGTAAACTAATTACGGAACATTTTGTACCTGTCAAAAAATGTTGGCCTTGAACTAAGTTTATTTCTCTGCAACAGTGGTTATTTGGTGGTTTTCTTTACACATTTCTATATTTTACTTGGTTCATAACATTTTTGTTTCATGATTTGTTTAACCTTGAAAAAACTAAAAATGAATTTGTTGTCCTCACAAGGTAGAACTCTAAGTTGTTTCTATTGTAAGATGAATTTGGTCTATCTTTTTCTCTCCTATCAAGCTTTAACTAATTTATCAGCAATATGATGATTTTTAATTGTCACATATAATATATATATACATATAATCTCATATGACAAATAGATAGACAGATATGTGTGTACAGTATATGTATACTGTGAAGTAAAAGAGCATTCTTAATTATTATATTATATTTAAGGGGACAAGAAGTGAAAGCACTTGAGAACAAGACATTGAAATCAATCTGTGCATCCCAAATACACATCTCAAAATTGGAATCCGACAAGTCTTGCTAATTACTATCAATTATATAATGTTTAGAAATTAGGAAAATTCACCTTTACTAACAGGAGGAATTCATAGTATAGCAACCTCACTTTAACAAATACCAATTTTTGAATTGCCTTAGAAAAAAGTAGAGAAACATTCCCTAAATTGGACAAGACAAGAATATTTCAATTGCTGAACGTGAATGATATTAGGAAGATCCAGGAAGGCTTAGGTTTGCCAGTGGAGCACTTCCCATTTAACCAGATGATGAGTGAGAACCATTGGAGGTTCTTGACATCTGAGAAACAGGTGGGGTTCTCATGAACAGGACTGATTTAATGTGAAGGCCATTGTCACATGGCTAGTCTTAAGACTTGTGTGACACATAATGTGAATTCCCATATTCGAGAAACATGAAGTGATTTTACTCTTGGGCTCTGTTAGAATTTAACGAAGCCTCTGATTAGAACACTAATTAGTGTGAACAGAAAGAATGAGTGCCATGTCTGAGCCAGAGCAATTAATTTGTGTTTAATTGAATATAGAACCTTCTTAGTTTCTCACATTTAAAAGAAGGTGAGTGATTTGTATGAGAAGTGATAGGATTTTTGCGGTTCCACTGCTGAGATTTGGGGATTGTTCTTTAAATAGAGAAATATCAAAATATAGCATCTCAAATGTTAATACACACAGCTACAGTTGCCATTCATATATTCTCATGTGAACTTGATGAAAATGCCGAGCTGTTAGCAATCAATTTATATGACAGTAAAAATAATGGCCAAGAGCTTAGTTGTCTATATGACAGCATTAAATATATATCTCAGATGGAAAAAGCTGTGAATTCCATATGGCATTGTTCTACAGGCAAGGAAGGAGTACTGGCCCTGAGTAACATGAACCTACATATTCTCAGATGAGGGGTCCTTTGATCCATCCCAAAGGAACCCTTCCAAGATCCAAGTCAGAAACTTGTCTCTCCCAGCATCAAGATCAGAATCACAGGTGAGCCCTCCAGTTCTGGATTATAGTTCATTCCAGATATAGTCAAGGTGACAACAAGAAATAGCCACTGCACAGAAGCAAACTTCTGTCTCTTGAGACACCTCCTTCTAGGATTACAGATGGCAAGCCCAATGTCCTGCCCAACCTTTGTGTGACTTATGGTTGATAGAATTGATAGTCTCCTACTTGTATTACAAGTGCTTTATCCACTGATACACCCAGACTCCCACCAAATCTTTCCAGGGACTAAACTACCAACCAAAGGGTACACAGAGCAGACCCATGTTTCCAGCTAAGTATGTAGCAGTAGATTTCCTTATCTGTAATCACTGGGAGGTGAGCCCCTTGGTCCTGTGGAGGCTTGATGACCCAGAATAAAGAATGCTAAAATACTGAGACAGGAGTAGGTGGATAGTTGGGGAAGTAACCTCATAGAGGAATGGGGTAGGGTAGGGGGGTTCATGGAGGGGAAACTGGGAAGAGAAGTAATATTCGAAATATAAGTGATTAAAATAATAAAAAGCATTCCTCCTCCAAATATCACAGTAATGTCACAAAATATCAAAATATTTGAATATCATGTAGAAATGTCTAAAGATTGACTTGAGTTATTTTGATACAGCAAAGAGCTTGACACGTGAAAGCATTTTATTTACTGTTGTATGGAAATACATCATCAGATAAAATAATTTATTGTCAACGGTATGTAACAGTGACAATGAGCACTTAGAGTTTTGAGGGAGTGTCTTTCTTGAATTTCAATAGAATAAAATAATACCAAGTTTTAACAGTAAAATGCAGAATCAAAAAGAAAAACATGGAAACTCCAATTTGCTTTTTATCTGCACTGATAGGGAGACACACAAATCACTCAAACATATAAGACATCTAATGATTTTCTGTAGCTTGAGCATGTGGCTATTATTCAATTCATGGGACATTAGAGTTGGGAGGAAACTTAAACATTACATCATCTGAGCTTGTCTTTTTCTTGCCAAGGTCACAGCATGAAGGCAATTCAATTTGTCTCCCAAGTCCTGTTGGCTTTTCTCTAAAACTCTGTCTCTTCTATCTAAAAAACCCAGAAAGAATGTAACAAAAGCACATTTCTAAAATCCCCAGATCATTTTAGGGGATAATACGTTTTCTTCCTTTCATGTTCCAGAGGCTTGCAATCCGACTTCTGATCCCAAACATATTAAAGGCTTAGCTAACAGCTCCTTCCAGCACTGACCCATAGAAGCACTGCTTCTCTGTTTAGTGTATAAAAAGCCTCCACTGGGTGTGTAAACAATGGTGGATTTGATGACTGTAATGCTTGCTGGCTTAATACATTTATTATTTGGGAAAACACATGTATTAAATTTAGAAGATAATTTCAAAAGGTATGCATATTCTAAAAAATTGCAAACCAGGTGTACAGCAAAAGAAAACCATGGAAGTCAAACCCAGGCTCTCATTTTCCCAGTGGCATTTTACAAGCTCCCATATGCAAGTCCACAAAACACTTTAACTTGTCATGAATTATTTTGAAGTGAAGGAGCTTTCTTTACAGTTAGAAGAGTCTACTTTTATTGAAGCTACTTATTTCCCATTCATTAATCAGTTTAATTATCACATATTTTAGTCCCTTCTCAGTAGCACATACATCTCTGGAAAACTTGTACAAGCTCAAGTAACAGAAATAATTTCTGTAGTAGACTGAAAAGCTATGCCAGGGAAACTGGCAGTATGCATTAATTTAGGAGAGGGAGCATAAATCTACAAATGGGACATGCAATTATTCTATTAACTTCACCTTTTCAGATGCTTATTCTATTTAGTATAGAAAATTAAGTATTTAGAAGTATCTATCATTAACAGAAATTGAAGATGTGCATCTCCAAACAAAATTTTGGGGATAGTCTTTATATGTTAAAATTCTAGACCCATAACTTATTGTCAAACTGAATACAAAGATAATATTGAGTTAATTAATGTAAAATTTAGACACAAATCTGGCATGTGTTCAATATTATTGATCATGTTAATTGCTTTAGAGAAATAGAATTACAGTTACACCTAAAATTTGTCAGACAAGAGTGCATCACAGGTAACAAAGAAAAGGCCTGGTGACTTAGTATACAATAGGAAGGTTAGTTAACAATTAGAGATTATTGATGAAGACTTACAAAGAAATACATTTTTAATGTACTATATACAAAATTATGATACTAGCCAGTGTTGGTAGCAGGATCAGAAGAATAAATATATACCACAGAGATCTTATCATTAATAAAGATGATAGAGTTCTATTGTCTTGTGAAATTTATTGTATGACTGATCAGTATAAGATCTTCAAAACACAATTTGAATACACACATATATTATTTCAGGAAAGATGAAAACAGAATAAAAATCCATTTTAAAAAAAAAAGGTCATTTTTCACACCATAATAGTACCAGAAACTATTAAACTTTCAAAAGAGTGATTACCCATTTGTGAATTTCAGAAAAATGATATAATATATGTATTTATAACTTAGTATGCTTTTAAGATTAGTTCATGATTCGTATAATATTTATTTCATATTATGAATACCTGTACCACCTAAAATATTATGCTAGTGTATAACAATTAGTGTGTTTTCTATGTTGCTACATATTTCTTTTCAAAAAGAATTGAGGTAACTTTGATACCTAGTGAAATACATTATCTGGACTGATTTAAACTCTCCTTTTGCTCTTCTACAGTGTGTGTGTGTGTGTGTGTGTGTGTGTGTGTGTGTTTATATGTCTGTGTACATGTTCCTCATTTTTTTTCACAGAGAAATGCCTTCTGTATTTTGACTGGCATTTTCTCCTTACATAATTTAACTTGCACTTTAATAACCGTTAGAACTTTTTGTTAAATATGTATGATTTATAAATACTTGACCATGATAATCAATTTGCATTCAATACACATTTCTGAATTTTACTCAAAGGTTAAATGTCCCGTGCAACCGTCTCACCAGCAAGAACGACGCGGCACACAAAATAGGATTATTCTGCAGTAAAGCTTTAATGCTCTCGAGAGGCAGAGCATAAGCTTACATCAAGTAGAAGCGAAGACCACGAACTATCTAGCCCGTCCCCTTATATAGGAATCAGTCCTCGCCTTGGACGTGGAGCCCCCTGATTGGTTGAAACTCATCAGGCCCTATGACGCCACTGGAGAGGCAGGGATCAAGGAGTGGAAAGTTACCCAGCGCGTGCGCACATGACTTGTTTACTGCTAACTCTAGCCTGATGTCAATGCCATCTTGTAATGGAGAATGTGCAGGCGGCACCCCACAGTTAAAGAGAAGGAAACAATATGCTCCTTTGGTAATATTAGCAACAGCCAGAATTGAGAATGATATTTTATCACTGTAGAACTAGCTCTTATAAGCACTGAAAATTAAATGTCTCAATCCTGACTATGCCTGTAAGGAGCAGGGTATGGTAGAGGCTAAGCTATCATAACACAAGAAATTCCATTTTTTATCCACCATGGTTTGACACCTTCCTCCTCCTAATCCATACACATACCACTGAGTTTATCTTTGTTTTAGAAATATAGGCAAAACAATTTTAAAAAAGCTTTGAATTGAGAGCACAAAACTGGTATATGTGGAGATTCTGTGCAGGATTACCTGCCAAGCTTTTAATTCTTCAATGACTACCTTTCTACACATACATTTCTGTGGGCTGAATATAGTGGTGCTGTGGTTTTACTATGGCTTGTCTTCCTTTTGCAACATTCTCTATTTCATTTTCATCTTTGTTTTTTCTTCCTATTTCTTTTCTGACATTCTAATTCTGTCTAGGGTGAGCAACCATAAAATAAGAGGAAGGGTGTCGTCCGGAGGTTGTGTTGACTTTAATAGAACTACAACACACAATTCCACCACCCCCTGCATTGTATCTTTCAGTCAAATTTAGGATGAAAAGGAATGGAAAACAGTTCTGTGAAGATATTGATTCCACTCAATAACCTTGATTGCTGGTAGTAAATAACAGGACAATACCATTGTCTCCACTGTCAGTATATAAACGGAGAGGGGTGTTTAAGTAGAAGCAGGACCATTGTTGCCACATCCTCAATAGGACTCCAGTACTTTTAAAATCTTGAAGTTCCGACATTTAACAGCCAGCTCTCCATTTAGGTAATTTGGTTCTTGTGAAAGGAAGATTGGCAGAAAGGAAGGAGAGTGAAGCACTCTGTTTATCCAAAGCAAAATAGTTCCTGGATACTAAGTGCACAATCTTCTACCATGTTATTTTGCCAAGACACTTCAATCTAGATACAGAAAGACCTTGGCCTTCACACTGCTTGAGCTCAGGAACCCGCTTCCTTTCTGAGTGATGCTAGTGTTAACTCTTTTCCTTTTATTCAAGGAAATAAAAAGCAGTTCCTCTGGCTTTCAGAGACTGATTGCTTAATCAACATTAAATCTATCAACACATACTCAAGATATATTTTACCTAGTGTAATTGGCTTTTAACACATTTAATAAGGCATACATATGAAATAAAAGCAATAAGGAGCTGCAAATTCTAAGATGGGCAGATCACCATGAATTGATCTTGTGCTGACTTATTCACTCCATTCTTCCATCTCAATACATGGAAATTTATTCCCCTTTGCGAAAAGTGTGGAGAGTATTCTAAAGCCATATACAGTTTCATTCAACTACTGATTAAAGAAATAAAATTATTGAAAATTTATAGTGGATATCTTTTGTTCGTAAGTATCTATCAGTCACAAAAAAGAAAACCTTGGTATTTTGTATAAACATAAATTATATCTGACCACAAGCAACTTCAGAGATATAAATCCATGAGCTTCATTTGAACAGGATTTTGAGTTAGTGGAGTAGTAATAGATAGTTCTTTCTAAATATACCATTGGGAATCTTTGTGCACATATGCAGGTATTACTGTGTACTCTTTCAATTGCAGATGCCTGAGCTGAGCTTGTTTATCTCATTCTTGTTTATCAAGCATGCCAATGTACCATTGCAATCATATATTCATGTGGACTGCTTTCTTATGCATTAATAACTATGTAAATACTAGTTCATCTCTTAGAATTGGTATAAATAGTTCTTGCTGTTGTAAAAGTACCATAAGTTTTAATATGCTCTTTCTAAAACAGATATGGACTGTTTATGCTACATTCTAAGTCATGAAAAAAACTCTCACATAGAATTGTTATTTTAGTAAACCTTCACAGCAGAGAGCCAGGGAGTATTTCTTATCTGTGATTAAATAATTACATGTAATTGCACAGGTCAAAGATTACTGAAGTCCAAAGAAATATCTTCACTTGAGACTCTGTTCCATGCATCATTTTTCAATCGGTGTCAGTCACATCCTTGTACTGACATGTGGATAGATCATATTCCATATCAAATTAGTGAAAGAAAATCAATTGCATTTTAATGTCAAGATTTTACTACATGAATTTGGTAATAATTATCTTTGATATGACAATATAATGAATCTGTTAATGGTCATTAAAGTGATATTAAATATAAATGTAAATACCTATAAGTTTTAAAATGAACTGAAAGTGCAACAGTTTTTATTTTTATTTTGTAATTATATAAGTGTTATTATATACATCTTATAACATCTATATTTTCTTTATAAGGAAATGTGCGTACCTTACATGATGTAATTATTAAAGTAATTTTGAAAATATTTTACACATGAGAACAAATGCAAAGAAAGGTTTACTGAAAGAAGAAACATGTTACACAATGCTTAAAACTCAATTTTAAAATGGAATTCTTTTATGTATACCACTCCATGCTATAATGTGAATGTGAATAGAGAGAAAGGATGTTTAATCATTTTCCCAAGGTATCTGAATATTCCTAGGAGATATAATATTCCCTATGATTACACTTCCTTTCTAGTGAAGGTCTAAAATTACATTTTAAATTCCAGATTTTCAACAGTCGAAAACTGTATATATGTTAATACAAACTTTCCTTTTGTAAAAAATAAAACACTTTGTAATATAATGTAATGAAGGTTTCAAGAAGCCCTCACTTTCATTTATATTCCTTTGACTCAAATTTTATTAGATACCGACTACCCTGTTTTGTCTGTCAATGGTGTGACTATCTTGTGAAGATGTTTTAGCCAGATGGTAATGAAGACGACAGCATTAGCAATAATATATGTAAGAGAGTTTGAAATTCTTAATTTTCAATTACTTTATCAGCATAAAAATTTGGAGGTCAGTGTTTGAAATTAGATAAGAAAATTGTTTTAATGTGATTCTACAATGAACTGAACTAAATTTAGTATAAAGTTATATATTTCAATGTGAAGGAAAGCACATCAGTAAAAAACTGTACATCAGAACACAAAAATGAGGAAATAAATATATATACAAACAAATAAGCATATACATATGCTTACATGTATTTTTTATATTCTGTCATTAGACCCTACATGTGACTGTGTAAAGTAGCAAAGAATGTTTCATAAATAATAATTTTCTAAAAGTGGTATTGGCATATGTTTTGATTGAAGAAAATGAAATTGGATTCGTCAATATATACATATGCAAGGAAGATTAGAAATATACATATTGACAATCAGAAGAATTTATAAACTACCTTAATTAATTCTTCTAGGGTTATAAATAAGTAAATATTCATGAATTGTGCATATTTAATAAATTATGCAATTAATGTAAATTTATAAATGAAGCAAAGATCAATATTTGATATACAATGTATTGAAATCCCATGCCATTTTCTCCTACATATTCAAATTTATTCTGTAGATATTATATATGTTTCATATACATATATATTATATCTTAAATGTTCATATAGTGTTTCATATACAAATGATCAGAAAATAATTCAAAGTATAAAATTTATTCAATAAGTTAAGTTTTAGAGAGGAGATAGATAAAACAAATTTCCTTATGGGCTGCAACTTTTAAAGACCAAAAGTCTTGCTGTTCTGTTGAGCCCTTCTTAGCCAGTGAACTGAGATTATTTATAAACTATAAACATGAGTAAACATTCTGAAATGAATGAGTAACATCCCTTATAAAAATAATTCCGGTATTAAATAATTATGCTGTGCCTCAGAATGTATGTAGTTTTTAAAATGTATGTATGTACTAGTCTGTGACTCACTACAGAGCCCAAACTTCTCATGGCTGGGCACAATTCTAACCTAGCAAAGGGAGATTGAGTAAGAGAATTAAATGTTTACGATACCTCCTTACTAAATATAGAGTTTGAGGATAGAAATCAAAAAAAATTGCATTTTAAAATACTGTTTAAAAATTGTGGATAACTTCAAAATCCACACATTTAAAAAATCAGTATGTTCCTAGTATGCTGAAAACAATCATTTTCCTGTACCAAAGGCTATGCCAACATCAAGAAAATCATCCCCCAACTTTGGCAGAGACTTCTCATCAGTCAGAGACCATACTTGCCCACAGAACTTCATGTATGCAGCATATTGAGTAGCAGCCCATCTATGGGTCTCCTCTGTGTTCTCAGTGATGTCCCTTCCCACTCTCCTCAGTTCCCACTCCATTCCTCACCACTATGTCTCATCCACAAACTTGAGAAAAACCTCACCTGTTGGAAAAAATCCTATGCAGGCCTCCAGAAGTCCAGCCTCAAACTCCAACTGAAACGTGCCATAAGACCAGTTGTCTCAACAACTGCCAGAATTCAGACCATATAACCAAAATACCAAGAAGAAAACAGAAACTAAGAAACAAAGCATCCATCCAAGAAGGACAAATAGACCAAACACAAGATGCTTAGAAACCAATATAATAGTGCAACCAATGAGAGCATGTGTGAGATGTCACCATCAGAGGCCAGCAATCCTACTCTAGCAAGCTCTGAATTTTCCAACATGATGGAAACATAAGAAAATAACCTGGATGCTGGCTTTATGAAAATAATAGAAGTCCTTAGAGAATAAATAAATCAATTTGTTTAAAAATACAGGAAACTACATATAAACAATAGTAGAAAATGAATAAATCAACAAAAGTAAGGGAAACCATAAATAAACTCTTGGAGGACATGAATGAATTGGTTAAAGAAACCAAGAAAAAAAATGGTTTAAGGAAATGAAGGCGACTTTCCAGATATAATAATGTAGTAGAAGAAAGAAAAATAATACAAACTGAGGAAATTCTGGAAATGGGACATTTAGGTGAGCAAGCAAGTCTTACAGGCATATAAGTGTCACCAACAAAATACTGGAGATACTGGAGATGAAAGAGAGAATTCAGGGAATTGAAGAAACAGAAACGTTGGTCAAAATAAATGATAAATCTAAGAAGAAAAATTAGACACAAAACATCCAGGAAATCTGGGTCACTGTCAAAAGACCAACACTAAAAATAAAAGTAGTAGAAATAACAGCTCAAATGCCAAGAATGTATTTTTAACTAAATCATAGAAAAAAGTTCCTAAAATAAAAAGGAGCATGCCTATAAAAAACTTAATAGATTGGACCAGGAGAGAAAATCCTCTTGTCACACAATAATCAAAATGTTAAAGATACAGAAACAGAGAAAAATATTATTGTTTGTAAGAGGAAAAGGCCTAGTAACACATAAAGGCTGACTTTTTAGTATTATACATGATTTTTAATGAAGATTTTAAAAGCTATAGGGTCCCAGAGAGATATCCAGCAAATTCTAAGAGATGTCAGATGTTATGTATTTTGTTGTGTATAGTAGTCAGACCCCAGACTACTATACCCAACAAAACATATAATCATCATAGATAGAAATAATAAGATATTCCATGACAATTCAAGTTGTGTGTGTGCATATGTGTGCAAATGTAAATCTATAGTAGGCCTAGAGAAGTTAATAAAAGTAAAAGTCAAACCGAAATAGGTTTATTACACTCATATAAACAAAGAAAATAAACAATCTTGCATCAACAAAACCAAAATACACAGAATAGATGTGCACAAAGAAACATATGGACAATATCTCCCACACATATACACATGTTAGATAATCACCACCAATAACTACTATAACAAAATAATAAGAAGAACTGGTTATTAACATCTCTTAATATCAATGAGATCAATTCCTCAATTAAAGTACATAGTGTAACAGAACAAATATGAAAGCATTATCCATTCTTCCATTCTTCTGCTGTACACTTCAACAATGATAGATATTAATTCAGAGTAAAAGGGTAAAAAAATGATTCACCACACAAATGGACCCAAGAAGCAAGCTGCTGTAGCCATTCTAATATCTACTGAACTATATTTCAATTGATAATTAATAAAAAGACAGGGAAGAACAATTTATATTTGTCAAAGAAAATCCCATTAATTTTTAACATCTATGCCCCAAGCTCAAGAGCACCAACCTTTGTAAAAGAATCACTACTAAAGCTTAAATTATATATTGGGCTGCACTTATCAATAATGAGAAACTGCAATACCCAACTTTTACCAATACATAAACCATCCTGACAAAAACTAAACAGGGAAATAATGAAGATAACAAATCTTAGAAACCAAATAAATGACCATAAATCTTCAGAACATTTCACCTAAAAACAAAACAATGTACTTCTCCACAGCACCTCTCAGAACGTTCTCCAAAATTAACTACAGAATTGGCAACAAAGCACATCTCAAAAGATAAGAACATTAAAATAGCCACATATATCCTATCAGACCATGTAGATTCAAGCCAGATTTCAACAGCAGATATAACACAAAGACAAATTCATGAAAAGTGAACTATTCTCTACTGAATAACTACTGGTTCAAGATAGAAACAATAAAAATGCTAAAGTTTTTTTTTTTTAGAATTTAATGCAAATGAGCACACAGCATAGCCAACGTTATGGAACACAATAAACATGAAATCAATAGAGGAATATTTACAGCATTTAGTATCTAAATAAGGAAATAGTAGAGTTCTAATACTAGCACCTTAAGAGCATTCCTGCAAGCTCTAGAACAGAAAGCAACAAACATACTGAAGAGAAGTAGTCTGCAGGAGATAATCTAACTGAATGTTTGAACTAATAATAACAATGAAAGAAACAAAACAAAACAAAATAAAATAATACAAAGAATCAAAGAAAAAAAAAGGTTTTGTTCTTAGACAAACTTACCAAGATAGACAAATTTATAACCTACATAACCAAAAGACAGGTAGAGAATAGCCAAAACAATAAAATCTAAATATTAGATTAGAAAAGAATTGAAATGGGGATCACAACAAGATACACAAGAAAATTAAAAGAGTCATTAGGTCTTACTTGAAATACTTGCACTTGGTAAAATATGAAAATTTAAAAAATAGATAATTTTTCTGAATACATACCATTTAACAATGTTAAAGCAATATCAGATAAACAATTTAAACGAATTTATAAATCCTAAAAATGTAGGAGCATTGACTAAAATAACCCCAACTGCCAAATAGGCCAGGGTCAGATAGTTTTAGCACAGAATTGTAAGAAACTTTAAAAGAAGAGGTATTACTACTACATGGAAGAAAAGAAACACAGCCAAATTAATTTTATAAGGCTAGAGTCACCCTGATACCTGAACCACACAAAAATTCAACAAAGAAAAGGAATAGCATTCCAATATGCATCATAATCATTAATGTAAAAATACTCAATAATATACTTGCAAAGATTACAACAAAATTAACCATTTATCCATTATCAAGTAGATTTCATCCCGAAATGCAGAGATGGTTCAACCCATGAAAATTTCTTAATAATATTCAGCCTATAAATAAAGTGAAAGAAAATAAATCACAATGATCATCTCATTTGAAGCTAAAAAGTGCTTTGAAAAAATTTATCACCTCTTCATAATAAAAATCTTGTGGTCAGGAATGTAAGAGATATACCTAAAGATAATAAATACAGTTTATAATAAACCTATAGCCAATGTTCAATTATGGAGAGCAAAACTTCAAGCAAATCCATTGAAATCAGAAACTAGTCAAAAGTGGCAACTCTTTCCATATCTGTTCAGTACAGTAACTATGGTTCTCCTTAGAACAATAATACAACTAAAGAAGGTCAAAGATCTAAACCTTGGAAAAGATAAAAGTCAACAGATTGTTATTCATAGATGATAGGATCATATGCATAAACTATAGCAAAACATTCTACTTGGGAACACCTACAGTTGAAAAGCACCTTCAGCAGAGTGGATGAATACAAGATTAACAAAAGAATACTTAATACTCCTCTTATATACAAACACTCTTCAGAATAGCCACTAATGATATAAAATATCTTGGATTAAGTCTAACTAAGGAAGTAAAATACTCATGTGACCACAGCTTCAGGACATTGAAGAAAGAAATTTAGAACAAATATATAAAAATGATTAGGTTATAACTGTTCATAGATCAGTAGAATTAAAATGGGAAAAATGGTCATCTTATCCAAAGCAACCTACAGATTCAAAGCAATCCTGATCAAAATTATAAGAGAATCCTTTACATACCTTGAAAGAATAATATGCAACTTTATATAGAAAAGCAAGCAAACAATCAAATAGAAAAATTACAGATTAGTGAAACAATGCTGTACCATAAATGAATTCCCAAAGGTATTCCATTCCTTATTTATATCTGTAATATAGAGCTATATTAATAGAAACCACATTGTATTGGCATAAATATAGACAGTTTGATCACAGAAATCAAAATGAATACCAAGATGTAAATCAGCCCACTTACAGATAGTTAATTCTTGATAAAGTAGTCAGAAATAGATCAAGGAGAAAAGAGAGCATCCTTAACAAATGATGTGTTCTGACTGGATGCCATCATGTAGAAGAACGCCAAAAGATCCCTGTAAGCACTCCCCAAGCTCACATTAAAGGAGTTCAAAGACCTCAGCTTAAACCTACATACACAAAACTTGAGAGAGGAGAAATTGGGAAACAGCCTTTAACTCACTGGCAGAGAAGGCAAGTTCCTGAACACAACACTAAGACCCCAGGCATTAATAAACAAAACCTTGTGAAATTGAAAGGGTTAGTAAGGCAAAAGACACTGTCAGTAGTACAAAATGGTAGCCTTAAGTATGGGAAAAGACTTACCAATTCCATATCTGACAGGGGGGTAATGCCAAAAATACATAAAAAAAATATAGACATTGGAAATTAAGAAATCAGGTAATCCAATCAAAATTTGGGTACAGATCTAAACATAATTTTTGAAAAAAAGAATCTCAAATGGCTGTGAAGTACTTATAGATGTTCAACACACTTAGTTTTGGGGGAAATTTAAGTCAATATGATTCTGAGATTGCATCTTACATCAGTCAGAATGGCAAAATTAAATAAAGCCCAGAAGACAGCTCATGGTGGTGAGGATGTGGAACAAAGGAAATGCTCCTCCATTGCAGATGAGAACACAAACTTGTACAGCCAGTGTGGCAAAAAAAAATGGCAGTTTCTCAGAAAATTGGATATGGATCTACTCCAAAGCCAACTTTATTGTACCAAAAGGGCACTTGCTCAAATATGTTTGTAGCAAACTGGTTTAATAGGCATGAGTGGAAATGGCCTAGATGTCACTCAGCTAAAGAATGGATAAAGAAAATATGGTATATTTACACAATAAAGTGTTTATCTACTACTAAAAGAATAATATATTGTGAAACTTTCAGGCAAATTGACAGAACTCGAAGAAATCATCTCTAGTGCTATAGTACAGACAAAGACATATGTGACATATACTCACTTATAAGAACATATAAGCTGTAAAGTAACAGTGCTTAAATCCATGGACTCAAAGAGGTTAATTACAAAAAAGGCTCAAAATCAACACATGGATGTCCCTGGCAAGGAAAAATAGATTAGATTCTGTTGATGGACTGGCAGTGGATAAGAATGGTAACAAGAGATCACGTAGGGTGGGGCAGGGTGAAAAAACAGAGGACCAGGAAAGACAGTGGAAAACCTGGACATTTTCTGGGCTAGGTAGAAATCTAGTGCAATGGAAAATTTCCTGGAATCATACAAGGGTGACCCTAACAAAGAGTCCTGGTAATCAGAGATGCAGACACTGAACTGGCCATCTTCTGTAACCAGGCAAGTCTTCCAGTGGAGGGACTAAGACACCACCTCCCCCCCCCCCTCTCTGTCTCTCTTCCTCCCTCTCTCCCCCTCTCTCTCACACACACAAAGCAAGCAAGCAAGCAAACAAACAGAAAACGCTGACTTTCACTTTGTAGGAGCCAAATACGCCAAGATTTCCACAAGAATATTACTTAAAGAATCAACTAGACAGGGATCTCTGAGACACACAGAGACTGAAACAACTATCAGGAAGCCCTGTATAGGTCTGACCTGGGTTCTTTGCATATATGTAATGTTTGCCTAGCTCTTAGGGGTTATGTGGTAGCTCTTCCAGTGGGAGCAGAGGCTGTCTCCATAGCTTTTGTTTGCTTTTGGGACTCTTCTCCTCTTCCTACTAGGTTACCTAGTCCATCCAGACATTTTGAAATTAATTGCAAGTATACATACATATTATTGCTAGAGACTTATAATAAATAGTAATGCATGGAAAATGGTAAAACTCTTTTAAATGAAAAAAAAAAAAACAGTTGCCAACTATTATTCATAGTATAGGATTAAAGCCTTAAAATAGTTCAAACTTGTATAGCTATGGAATTAGGGGTTAAGCACTGTTTCAAGGTTAATTTAATCCTCATAACCTATTAACTCATTTCAACACTAGATTTATCTTCAGGCTTATGAAGCAATTATTACCAATAAAGTTTTAATAAATTTAGGTTATATTTCAATCTCAAGAGGTCAGTGTTATTTGAGTTCCCTGGAACCCAAATAATGATAATTAAAAAAAAAAAAACATTACAGTGCTACTGAAAGAAAAATTTGAGTCAGGGACAGGGTATGAATTCAATGGATCGAGGTCTATAACTGTTGACATTGAAACTTTTCTCTAGGCTTATGCATCATAATTTAACTTCCACTTCACGGGGGAAATTGTGGAACTGTTTATTTCTTTAATGACTAAGTTTTTTTTATATGATAAGAAATTCTAAGTATTTTTCTTTTGTTTTTGAGAAATGTTTTCTTAAACAAGACAGAAGAAAAGAACAAAAGGGATGAGATAGTATAGATATATTTGACACACAAGATAAACTAGATTAACTCTGTTGATGGTATTATTAGATAAGGCTTAAAGTAATTTGTGTGTCACAATGTAAAATATGAGGAAGGTAAGTGAGGAAGAATTGCTTTTGTGTTGGCAATATTTCTGTCTGTTGTTGATCTTTCAAGTCATATAGTCATATATATATATATATATATATATAACATATATATATATATAAACATATAAATATAGATATAGATAAATGTGTGTGTATAAATATGTTTATACTTAGCCCTGCATACTGGAGGCTTCACATGTTGATCTCTGGTTTGCCTAGGTGTACAGAATCAACTGCTTTTGCCACCTCTGCTGCTGATGCTGTTCCACCTTCATTTCTGCCACTACCAGGAGTAGACTAACTATCCAGCAAGGAGTTCAGGTAAGCATCTGGCAGCAATAATCGGAGAGTAGATCTCTTCCCCTAGCAGCAGTGCTACAGAAGCTCTCAGAAGATAGAGTGATTCTTGCACACCTTTAATCCTTCTGGATAGGATTCTTATATACATTTTTGGTAAAGGTCAGGGTCTAAGAACAGGTATTTCCTATTGTTTTGGCTTGAGAGCTTGGAAATTACTTATCTACATATTTGGGGGTTTAGTCCTGCTTCTATGGGCTGGCATATCTTAAGACTATGATACCTGTGGTCACTTCATTATCTTGGGGAAGAGCTTGGGGACCTACATGACTGAGCTGTCTCAAACATCTCTACAGTGGACTGTGGGGAGCTATAGCTATGTGAGAAGGGCCTGATTTCCTGGGAGAAAAATGTAAACAGATGCCAGAAGTTATTCCAAATATATAATAATTACTCTCTGTAAGAGCCAATATGAAAACACAGAAGGAGCTGTTTTTTATGTACACTTGGTTTGCATTTGTCTTTTCACATATTACTTGCAGTTTTCCAAATAGTTGCACTAAATTTCAGAGAGCATTTGTTCTGTAATAGACTGCTTCACCTCTTAAGAAAAGTGAGTTTATTAGAAACATTATTTTTAAAATTAGTGATGGAATGCTGGCCTGAAAGGGGGAACTTGACAACCTGTCTCTCAACCCACTGTTTCACCATTTAAGATCATACATGCTGGGAAAGATGAATCTGGCTCATGGGAACTAATTCAGGAACTGGGCCAATTGAAACCATGACAAAGACTATCTTCTGTTTGCTTTATGGGATACTGTAGATGTTATTCCTGGTGTGTTTTGAAAGAAGAATAGTTATTACTAGTACTGTTTCAGTTAAGTGTAATAGTATCTTTATGAGATATTAAATAAATAGTACTGTTTCAGCTAAAGTATAATAATATCAACCTGTTGGAATGTGCTCTGAGTAGGAAAAAATTCTGGTTACTATTTAAGAGCAATTAACTGTTCACACTTAGGAGAATGACAGAGTTCTGATTTTAGAGAATGCTAGGTTGACAGTTTTTTAAAGGTAAATGCAGTGAATCAATTACTAAAAGCTTAAACTCATTCTTTCATATAAATATATTTTTAACCTAGTGTTGAGGAAGTCACAGAATATCATATGGATATATCACAAATTAATTTTCAGGATAGAAAATAAAATCCTTGAACTCATGCCATTGATGGAAGTCTATCAAATGAAAACTTTGCAGACCAAATTAAGCAATATGCTTTCAAGGATACAACAAATGTTCCAACTGCTACTTTAGCTGATAACATGACCGAAATGCAATCTCATGTTCAGGATGGCACACTTACAAATCGATTTACAGATATTCATGTTTTGCTTGCTAACAATTCTTTTGATTTCAGGTAAGAATAATCTGAGTATCATTTAACAGACCTAAGTCAGCACCAGGATTTTTTAAATACTTGAAGTACATAACAATGTATATCTTTAGCACTAGTGTATTACCAAACAATTTTATCAGCACTTCCACTTGAAAGACCTAAAAGTCAGCATCTCTGAAATAATTAAGATGGGAGAGATGAGCCCTGGCGGCAAGGCATTTATGTTGCCTTGTGTAAAGACACTTGAGTAGGGGGCAGTATATATTGTCACAGGTTGAGATTATATCACATTGTAGAGACTATGACATCAGGTGCTCTTGGGAGCTGTTGACATCGTGCAGTGAGTAAAGAAAGAACAACTGAACAAGTTCCACATTTTCATTTTTATGCAATCTTGTATCCTTGATACACAGAATTGTTCTAGGATATGAATATGGGTCATCTTCAAGAGCAACATATACATACACCCACTGATTCCTAAAACAAAACATTATAATTAATTAGTATAATATAATTTAATATAAAAAATATAATTTCAATGTAAATAGCCTGCTTTATTAATTAAACTTTTTATTTGTTTATAAAAATCATAATTTTAATTACAAAATTTTCAAACTCCTCTTGATATTAAAAATTGATTATATTATATCTTGATTCTTTCCTTCCTTCATACTTCCCATGTAGAGTCCTTTGATGGTCCAAAATACATTTCCTATATTTCTTTAATTATTTTTAGTTATATATTTATGTACAAAAATATAAATACATATATTTATAAATATAAATACAACATGCTAAGTTTACATTTGTGTTTTATTTGAGGTCTTACTTTTTGGTATAGATAAAGACCTTGTAAACTGGTTTCCAAGAAAGACTATTTTTCTCACTTTCAGAATATCTTCTTAGGTTGTCCAGTTTCTAGGTTGCATATAAGATATATACCTCCATTTAATTTGAAGATTAATTTTTGTCTTGAAAAGTAACTGCTTTATTTTTTTATCTCAGGTCATTTTATTTATAATTAGAAAATGTACTACGTAGTTAAGAATGTTGGGTATAGGAAATATTGTGCTAATGAATTTTTAATTTTCTTTACAAATTATCTCAGTTAATTTACTATGATAAAAACGGACAAAAGTCAAGTGGGGTAATGAAAGGGATTATACTGTTTTACATTCATTTATTCAATCATTCTTTTTTCTTTCTTTCTTTCTTCCTTTTGTTTGTAAACCTAGAAGTATTTGATGGAACTGATAAATGGAAATATATATATATATATATATATATATATATATATATATCAAATGTTATCCCCTTTTCTGGTTACCCCTTTCCCATATACACTCTCCATGCCTTCAACATGTTTTTCTGGGGATGCCTCCCCTAACATCCACTCTCAACTCAATACCATGGCATTTACATAACTTGGGGAAGAAGCCTTGACAGGACGAAGGGCTTCTCCTACTATTGATGTCAGACAATGCCATCTTCTGCTACATACATGTTTGGATCCATGAGTCCACTCATGTGTACACTTTGGTAGTGGGTATATTTCCTGGGAGCTCTGGGGTTCTGGTTTGTTGATACTGCTGTTCTTCCTATGGGATAGAAAAGGACTTCAGGTCCTTCAGTATTTTAACTCCTCCATTGTGTTCTCTGATATATTCACTAAATAAAGAGAGAGTGAGAATTCTTGTCTAGTCCCTGATTTTAGTGTGATTATTTCAAGTTTCTCTCCATTTACTTTGATGGTGGCTACTGGTTTGCCTAATATTCAGAAATGAGATTTCATCTTGGTCGATTTTTCCTTTGATGAGTATGAAGTGTTCTTCCTTATCTTGTTTCATAACTTTTGTTAAAAAGTCGATTTTATTTGTATTCTGTTCCTGATGCTAGTGTCTAAGACTCCTAATTTCTCTTCTAGATTATCAATCTCCATGTTTGCCTCCCCTTGTGATCTCTTTATTGTGTCTATTTACATTTATATCATAAATGGTTTTGTTCAGTTCCTTCATGTTTGGTCATGTTTTTCTGTAATTCTCTAAGAGATTTTTATGGATTTTGTATTTCTTCTTTAAGGGGTTTTACTTATTTACCTGTGCCGTCCTGTATTTATTTAGAGTAATTGTTTATGATCATCTGAAATTCTGTTAACATCATCATGAGTTGTGATTTTAAATAAGAATCTTGTTTTTCCTTTATGTTGGGGTATCCAGGAGTTACTATAGTGAGAAAACTGTTTTCTGATGATGCAAAATCACCTTGGTTTCTGATGCTTAGGTTGTGAAACTTGCCTTTCAACATCTGCTTATCTCTGGTGTCAGTTGATTGCTGATTCTGATATTGGCTTGGCACTCATGTAAGCCTGAGTGTCAGCACTACTGAGGAACCACCTCTCTCCCAGCAGTGTGTCAGCACAGGGCTCAGACAGTAACCACAGATACTGTCCCAAACTTCTTGATTCTCATGTCTTGAAGCTTCTAGGATGGTCCCTTAGAGCAGAAATGATTGTCACACCAGTGATGTCAGGTGTGTCCACATGGCTGTGCAACCAGTGCACTCACACCTGGGTCTGATTATAGAGAGCAGTAGCACAGTCTGCTCCATGCACAGGTGGAAACTGGAAACATCCTGTCCCAGGCTGCTGCTCAGTTTATGTGTCCTAAGGGCTCCAGGTGGGTATCCCTTGGGCCAGGAATTTGAGCAGAAGTGGTGGTTTCAACTGTGCTCTCAGATGTCTCAGCATTCCTGGGAGACCAGCTTTATTTCTGGAGACATTTTCTTAAACAACAGTCCACATTTCCCTATTACTTTACGTGTATCAACAAACTCACTCAAATTGAAACCTAACATGTCACTATTAAACCATAACATTTCTCTATAGTTTGTCCCTGAGATCCATATTTAATATTAATATTTTAACTTCTAAATGTCAAAAAATTGAAAATTTCAGTACCTTAAGTAATTTAAAGATTCTTTCAATGTTCAAACTCTTCTAGAATATACAAAAATCTCTCAGCTATGGACTTGTGTAATCAAATGAAAATTTTAAACACATTATTACTACTGGGGACCTAAAAATGAATATATCACCTTCAACTGTAACTCCTGTTTCAGGGTAGGTGTGGTATCATGATTTAGACTGGTCTCTGATAAGTTCCAGAAGTTGAACAAGTCCCATAGTTGATTCATTCTTTCCTCCAAGGATAAATGTTCTTAAACTCAAAATCAATTTATTGCTTCTCTTCGTACATTTTCAAATCTGGAATTATTATTTTAAATGTGCCCTTAAATCAAACCATTCATTAAAGAATTATCATTTGCAACTTGGTATGAAAGAATTTTATATTTTCCGTTCTTGTTATTTGCTTTCCTTTCTCTCAGAAGTCAAGGTTTTCTGAATAGTTTGTTATATTTTATTAAATTACATGTACATACTTTAATATATGTTTATTAAATTCCACTATTGTCTCTCGAAAAGTGATTCCTTAAATTATACATATTGCAGCATAAAAATTAACGTGATTTTTGTTGTGGTTTGGTTCAGTGAATTGCACTATTACAAAGTATTGCCTTCTTGGAGTGGCTGTGGGCTTGTCTGAAGAAGTTTCTCACTGTGTTGTTGGTCAGTGAGACTTTCCTTCTAACAATGTGTAAGCCAGTCTTGTCTTAGTAGTCTTCTGATGAAGATGCATAATTTTCAGCTCCTCCTGTACCTTGATTGATTTGATATTGCCATGTTCCCACTCTTATGATAATGGACTGAACCTCTGAACCTGTACGCCAGCCTCAAATAAATGCCCTTATAAAAGTTTTCTTGGTCATGGTAACTGTTGACAGCAGTAAATCCCTAATAAAGACAGGGTTTTCACAAATAAAGTAATGAAAGTGGCAGTAAATAGAAATATTCAAAGTACAGTTAGAACTTGATATTGAGTCACAAAGCCTTGAATTTAAAAAGTGTCATTCTATTGTTTGTCACTAAATTGATATTATTTAACTTTGGTGAGAGCATTTTATCATCTATGTAAAGAATGCAGATTTTTTGTCTTCTTATACATGTAGGTTTATGTAGTACACATATATTTGTAGAAAACACAATTTCAGAAATAGGCACATGGATAAATGGAATGGAATAAAAGATCCAGAAATGAGGCCTCATGAATATGGTCACCTGATTTTTTTTTAATCAACTTTATTTTACAAAACAGAGATAAATGTACAGATTTTAAACATTTTTTGCTTAAAATTATACATTTTTTGTCAGTACTTTTTTCCAGATCTTAACATAATTTTTATATAAAACTATATGAATATATTTTTTAGTCAGTACTTGATTTTTTTCAAGGTTTGGTTATATGCCTTTAAAACTTAATAGTTACAATAAGCTAAAGTACATGTAAAACAAAATGTAACATGGAAATAGTTAAAGTTTTCTTGTTTTGTAAATATTTTTTTGTTTTGTTTTGCTTTCTTTATTTCTTGGACTTCATACAGTCTGTGAGTTGTTTCTGGGGGAGTGCAAGCCTCTGGGGTTAGCATCCATCTATCAGTGATTGCATATTATGTCTGTTCTTTTGTGACTGGGTTATCTCACACAGGATGATATTCTCTAGATGCAGCCATTTTCTTAAGACTTTGGTTAAGTCATTGTTACTGGTGGCTGAGTAGTATTCCATTGTGTATATGTACCACAATTTTTGTATCCATTCATCTTCTGAAGGACATCTGGGTTCCTTCCAGCTTCTGGCTATTATAAATAGAGCTGCTATGAACATTGTGGTGCATATATCTTTGTTGTGTATTAAAGTATCTCTGGGGTATATGCCCAGAAGTGGAATAGCTGGGTCTTCAGGTAGGACTATATCCAATTTTCTGAGGTATCGCCAGACAGATTTCCAGAGTGGTTGTATTAGTTTGCAACCTCACCAACAGTGGAGAAGTGTTCCTCTTTCTCCACAGCCTTGCCAGCATCTGCTGTCATCTGAGATTTGGATCTTGGCCAATCTGACTGGTGTGAGGTGGAATCTCAGTGTTATTTTGATTTGCATTTCCCTGATGGCTAAGGATGTGGAGCACTTCCTCAGATGATTCTCAGTCATTTGGGGTTCCTCAACAGAGAACGTTTTGTTTAGCTCTGTACCCCATTTTTTAATAGAGTTATTTGATTCTCTGGTGTCTAGCTTTTTGAGTTCCTTGTACACCTTGGATATTAGGCCTCTATCTGATGTGGTGTTGGTAAAGATCTTTTTCCATTCTGTTGGTTGCCATTTTGTTTTCTTGACGATGTCTTTAGCCGTACAGAAACTTTGCAATCACTTTAAGTCCCATTTGTTAATCTTTGACCTTAGAGTACAGCCATTGTTGTTTGGTTCAGGAAATTTTCTCCTGTGCCTATGTGTTCTAAGGTTTTCCCTACTTACTTATCTAATAGTTTCAGTGTATCTGGTTTACTGTGGAGATCTTTGGTCCACTTACACTTGAGCTTTGTACAAGGAGATAAGAAAGGGTCTATTTTCAATCTTTTGCATGCTGAGTGCCAGTTGGACCAGCACCAATTTTTGAATGGACTGTCCTTTTTCCATTGAATGTTTACTGCTCCTTTGTCAAAAATCAGGTGACCATATACACGAAGGCTCATTTCTGGATCTTCTATTCTATTCCATTGATCCACATGCCTATTTCTGTATCAGTACCATGCAGTTTTCAGCACAATTGCCTTGTAATATAGCTTGAGGTCAGGAATAGTGATTCCCGCAGATGTTTTTTTGTTGTTGAGGATGGATTTCGCTATTCTAGGTCTTTTGTTATTCCATATGAAATTGTACATTGATCTTTCCAATTCCATGAAGAACTGGGTTGGAATTTTGATGGGGATTGCATTGAATCTGTAGATTGCTTTTGGTAGGATGGCCATTTTTAAGATGTTGATTTTTCCAGTCCATGAGCATGGGAGATCTTTCCATTTTCTGAGATCCTCCTCAATTTATTTCTTTAGAGGTTTGAAGTTCTTGTCATACAGGTCCTTCACTTGCTTAGTTAGAGTCACACCAAGATATTTCAGAGTTTTTGTAATGATTGTGAAGGGTACCTTTTCCCTAATTTCTTTCTCCACATGTTTGTCTTTGAGTACAGGAAGGCTACTGATTTGTTTGAGTTAATTTTGTATCCAGCCACTTTGCTGAACTTGTTTATCAGCTGTAGGAGTTCTCTGGTGGAATTTTTGGGGTCATTCAAGTACACTGTCATGTCATCGGCAAAGAGTGATGTTTTTATCTCTTCCTTTCCGATTTGTATCCCCTTGATCTCCTTTTGCTGTATAATTGCTCCAGCCAGGACTTCCAGTTCTATGTTGAATAGGTAGGGGGAGAGTGGGCAGCCTTGTCAATTCTCTGATTTTAGTGGGATTGTTTCAAGTTTCTCGCCATTAAGTTTGATCTTGGCTGTTGGTTCGCTGTATATTGCTTTTATTATGTTTAAGTATGGGCCTTGGTTTTAGTTGCTTTTTTAAAAAATAGATATATGTTAAAATCAAGAAAAAATGTAATCCTGGCTCATAATTGCAAGTAAAGTCTGCATAATAAGAAATAAAATGAGCTCTCATAATCACACTAAAAAGAGAAATAGTCTTGGAAGAAATTTGTGTTTATGGTAAAACATTTAGGTCTAAAGATAAAGCCATAGGCAATCATTATGAAAAACTGTATGATGCAAAAACTGTTGCTTTGAACTTTTAATGATTATATAGAATGAAACATGGCTTTGAACTTATTGTCAAGTTCTTTCTGCTACTCTCATTTTATGCAAACATTTTAACTCTAATTTTCCCTAAAAAGGTATAAAAGCAGCCAGAGAAAACAAATAAAACTGCTGGTTGATTTGGTTTGAGGGAGCTCTGCCCCATCCATCCATCCAAATGTATATGTCTGTGTAGTAGGTTGGTTTGCCCAAAACTGCTTGTATTATTATGTGACTAAAGTCTCCTCAAGATCTGATTTTCCAGAGAAGAGAGACTTAGCACATAGACCCAAGTGAAACTATGTGACCTTGCTACCAGTTTATTTCTGATTGATGAATAAAGATTCCAACAACCAATAGCTGGGCAGTAGAGACACAGACAAAATTAAAAGTTTTCTGGTTTGGGCATCAGAGGAGAACCACAAGGAAAAGAAGAAGATAAATGGAGGAGAAAGATACCATGGCTAAGTTGAGTAATGAAAACATCACCATGAGGGCTGGCCAATTGAAATTAAGAGCAGCAAAAATGAAACACAGTAAGGAGTAACTTGGAGTTATCAATAGGGAAGTGCATTCTAATAGCATAGAGGATAGATGTCTTCCTAGCTTCTGTGCTATTTAAGGCTTATTGCAAATATAAACGTTGTTTATCCTCTATCCAGGAACTAAACTGTCAAAGTGAGGTTAGAAATCCCTGATTGGAATTACGTATTTCTTCAACATGTCTGCTTATTTATATGTACATGTGTAGGTATATGTGTATATCTAAGCATGAATACATACTTGTCCAGTATATGAGACAGGTGGCTGGCCCAACAAAAATGTGAATGCGGTAATGTGTAAATGAGAAAGTGAATTAAAATATAAATGTGTAATTGATGATATATGCTTCTGTGCATATCTGCCTGTGTAAAACATTTTAGTTCTTCTGCTTTTCTTTCTGGTTGACAGAGTTAACAACAATGGCCAGAGAGGTTTCTGGTTACATGAACAGAGAAGGAAACACTAGCAATAAATAGTTTACATAGTACCCCTTCCCCACAGTTTGCTATGAGTGTCAATACATCCAGAATCCTGAAGCTTCTGGCATCAGAGTCACTAAAAGTCAAGACAAGTATACATTATTATAGAGAGCAACCCTAATCTTGCCCAAGAAGAGGTGTTTTCCCAGTCAAAGTTTTTCCCCCTTGGCTACTTTCATGAGAAAACTATAGCTCCTTAGCTGATCTCCAGAATTTGAGAAGAGTATAGTTAGTATTTGTTTTCTTTTTTACTGACCCATTTCCTAGAACTTGAAATCTAAAAAATTTAGAGATGAAAGATCATGAAGCCTATAACCAACTTTCAAGCAGTTTGACAAAATCAAACACCTGTGTGTACACTCTTAGGTTGTATTTTTAAATTTTAAATTTTCTCTGCATTTACATTTCTGATGTTATCCATTTCACACAAACCCTCCTTCCTCCCCCTCCCATTGCCTCCAAGAAGGTGATTCCTCTCCCAATCACCCTCTGCCACCTACCCCTACACTGGGAAAATGAGCTTTCACTGGACCAAAAGCCTCTTCTCCCACTGAAGTCAGAAAAAAAGCCACTCTCTGCAGCTTATTCATTGAGGGCCATGGGTCTTTCCATGTTGAATCATTGATTGGTGTTTTAGTCACTGGGAGCTATGTTGCATTTGGTTAGTTGATAATTTTGTTCTTCCCATGGGGTTGCAGAACCTTTCAGCTCCTTCAGTCCTTTCTCTAGCTCCTTCATTGGGGTTTTTGCCTTAAGTCCAGTGGTTACCTGCAGGCATCCTCGTCTGTATCAGTATGGCTCTGGCAGAGCCTCTGAGGAGGCATGTAACTTGTCAGTAAGCACTACTTGGCATCAGCAATAGTGCTTGGGTTTATTGGGTATATATGGGGTGTATCCCCAGGTGAGGCAGTCTCTGGATGATCTTTTCTCCCATACCTTCTCCTCTATTTGTTCCTTTATTTCCTCACATTAACGTTATGTACTTCCCTCTAAGACAGAGGCATCTACTTTCAGACCTTCTCTTTGAGCTTCATAAGTTCTCTGGATGGTTTCTTAAGTATTCTGAGCTTCTTGGGCTAACTGGAACACAAGAAAAGATTGTTTATTATTTTTCTATAATTAGTTTTAATATTCTTCAACATATTTCCTTTAGATGAAAAAATAATCTGAAAATGGAAGAAAATTATCTTAGCAAGTCACCACTGGTTTATTGTAAATAGTAATTCTTAAAACAATAGTGTATGGTATACTCACACAACTGTAAATGAGTAAAGATATAGTAAACGAGTAAAGATGTATTTTGCTTACTTTATTTCTCTCAATTAATAGTTTCTATACATCTTTAAAATGAGAGAAGTTGTACTTGATATGAATTTTTTGCTATATGAATTAAATATATCAATAACTTATTGAATTTCATTGTTTCTAATAAGTACAGTAACTTTTTTGGTATTTTTACATTATTATTTATCAGTTTATCTATTTCAAATTCACTAAGAGTAACAATGCAGAAACTGTAACTGCAGTGTGCTTATAACCCAATTATGGTCAGGGAAAAGTGCAATCCCTTTACTTCTGGGGTAAAGACTGGAGGACTGGAAATTAAAGAAGAGATTTTATTACAGAAAAACTTATAGCAATTATCAGCACATTTCTGAAATAATAGCAACTGTTATGTGCATTATTAGAAGTTAAGTTTCTTACAAAACACATACAGAAACGTTCACACAATTACCTCACTTATGGCCATCTTTTAATAATTATTAGCTATGCCTGTTTTTTATTTATAATTAATGTTTATATTTTAATACACTTTGTTTATATCTTAAATGTATGTTATTGTAATTGGTTTTCTTTACCCTAAATATCTTGAAGAGAAAATCTTTATTGTTAAAGATAGCACATGTATTAAGTCAAGGGTACGGCAACTTCCTGAAATTTGATCCCCAATGCTGCAATTTTTAATGCAAGAAGCTCTAATGCATTCTACCTGAGGAGGATGTAATCATCTGTAATAGCCAGGTTTTAAAACTTAGAGTTAAAATAACCTTTACCCTATAAATATATATCCACTAGTACACAGGTGTTATGAGTGTTATGGGAATAACCAAAACCTATCTAATTTTTTTAAGTCCAATGTCTTATGGAACCTATATATGGTACCATTATAGCTATCAAAAAACTTTGGATACAGAGATCAAAACTCAAGAGTAAAACCTACCAGTATTTTTCTGATAGGTTTACATGGTTTGAATCTCATATGTAGTAACATTTCCTTATACCAATAGTTGAGTTTATGTTACACATTGTATCAGAAGCTTTTGTTTGCAATAGATAGAAATTCAACCCAACACTTAGTAAGTCCTAAGGGCAAAGAAGATAAGTTAATTCACAGTGGTTTTGCCTAGATGGCATGTTTATGTAAATTCCCAGCTTTGTAAGGATAATCTCAGAAGAAGGGACAAATATCTAAGAGCATCAGTGGCCACAGAAAGTCTGTTGAATGTATGGACTCACAGTGGTGTGGTAGCATAAACCGAATCTGTACAAGCTCAAGGCATACACAACTCCTGCCATGGATGGGGTTGGGTCTTATAAAATCCTGGCTGTGAACCTATTGACAGTCAATAACTTCTGGGAGAAGGAAAGTAATTTTCTTTCAGGGTGTAGCACTTAGTAGTTGGACCTATCTATGTCCAGTAGATATCTCCACACCCAAGTAGTTAGGCAAAACAAATTTGATCATTTTATTTATTTGGGGACTTTATGTTTTTGCTTTTATTATTTAATATTTATTTTTAAAGAGTACAACATTTGGATGACTAAAACCTGAAAAGGAGGCTGATATTATCAAAGCATATTTTTGGAAATTGTCAGAATATTAATAGCATAGTTTAAACAAAACTGTATGTGCCAATGGAAACTTTATATATTATTTTTGATTTGTGTGTATGATATAAACTACTAACAGCAAAATCATGTCAAAATTATGCACCCATAATTTCCTCCTTGGGAAAATATGAAATTTATAATATGTTAACAGCAGTACAACCATTTGCCTACTTATGGCAATAGGTTTTTGTGAAAGTGTGAAAACTTGAATGTTTGTACATCATTTCCATCCCAACTGATCCCATAAACACTTCAACAAACCTAATGAAGAAGAAAACATTTGACTGCATTGGAAAGAATACATATCCACATGGGGACAGAGTCAGAATTTTATAGTTACAAATATGTTTTCAGGTTGCATTTTCACCTGCTTAAAGCTCAGCCAAATTGTGGTAGTTGGACCAGTTCTGTTTCCCATTTTCTTTGTGAATTAAAGGAAAAATAAATGTGCAATGGAGCTTAGACAACAGATGGTCTGAAATAGGTGTAAACATATGGTACCATATGTCTGAATGGCACTTTCAGAAAGTACTTGGCACTAATAAAATATATCACATTCAATAGACATATAAATATACATACAGTACTACAATTAAAGGTAAAGAGGCAGACTCATGCCTTACACTCATAGAACTAAAGCTGGAGACATAGTTGTCTACACTGTCAGAGACAAAGCACAGTTTCCTTTTAGACATTTTAGGCACAGAAAATTGAAGTCCACATGAATGAAAGGGCCCATAGAGATTTTTTTTGACAGGCAGTTAAATATATTTGTAATGGATTCTCTACCTGGATTCCAAGCTGCATGGAGGATATTGAACTCATGTAAAGAATTCTGACTAAACCATAATTTTTTAAATTTCTTTTTTTTCATTTTTCCCTGTGTATATTCTTTTCCATTCTTTATTCATAGATGTTCAGTACTTTTATAATAACTTGATTATTATAAAAGTACTGAACATCTATGAACAAATTAAAGTGAAAGAAACATCATTATCACACTGTCAGGAACATCAGAGCCATGACATATGATGTACTAGAACAAACAGCAGGCAAGTGACACAATTTTTTCATCTTTTGTAAATATAAATCATTAATAATATTTGTGTAAGCCCTTGAAAGGAATAATCATTATACAAACAAAAAAGTACACAAAAATTAGGCTTTTTAGATAACAGAAATTATATCAAAATAAAAGATGTATATAACTATTATTATTATAGATTATATTATATTTTAATACAATCTTTATTAAGTATTAAAAATTGAAATATATTTCATCAGCATATCTGCACTATTAGACATGTATTAGGAATGTTTGTCTACTGAAGAGAAACTAAATATAAATAAAAAGATGTTTTTTAAGAGAAAACATTAAAATTGTAATAATAAGGTGTGTACATATCTGATGTTTTAACACACACACATACACACACACACACACACACACAAACATTATATACCAGAGATTTTTAGCTTCTGTTTGATTTCTTCAAGTTTTTGGGGAGATTGAAATTTATAATATGCTAGCAACATTACTACCATCCCTTTACCTATTGCCATAATTTTTTGTGAAAGTGTAACCATTATACCAAATTACTGTGTTGAGGTTAGTTGTTATCTTTATATATGCAGCAGCGTTTTTTTTATCTGAAATTAGTACATCAATTTTAAAAGTATGCATACTTACAATTGTGATGTTCTTTTCCCATCTATTCACATACCCACATATCCATTCATATATCCATCCATCCATATATCCATACATCCACACATCCATCCATCCATCAATTCATTCATCCATTCATCCATCCATCCATCCATCCATCCATCCATCCATCCATCCATCTATCTATTCATACATATGTGTGTGTGTGTGTGTGTGTGTTGGTGAGGCATTCTATATGTGTTTATAAAATGATAAAAAACAGTGTGGATATATGTTCTATGGAGGTATCTGAGGTATAGAGAAAGAGCGCACCTCAGAGAGCCTATGCTGAAGTATCTCTTCCCCCAAGAGACCAGCCACATGAAGATATACTATAGAATGGAGTATATTCAGAGCACGAAAAATGGAGATGAGAGAAAGGCACACACACACACACACACACACACACACACACTCACACACAGAGAGAGAGAGAGAGACAGACAGACAGAGAGACAGAGACAGAGACAGAGACAGAGAAATACAGAGAGAGACAGAGACATAGAGATGGAGAGAGAGACAGAGAGAGAAGGTAAGTTGAGGCTGGACATAAATGTTTGGAGAGAGCATGGGAAAGAGAAGACGGAATGAGTGGGGGCAAGAAAGGAAGAGCAAGAGAGCAAGAGTGTGAGGAAAAGGCAAGGAGCCCCTTTTTTAGTGTCAGACATACCTGGTTGTTGCCAGGGTGTGGTGGAGCTTAGATAGAATGCTAGCATTAAGTATGTAATTTGAACATATTAGAGACTGAACATTTATCCCATATTCTATATAACAAAAAGAAAACATTTGTTGGAATGACTATCTGTGACCTCAAGCTATATTACAAGGCAGCTGTGTTAAAATCACATGGTACTGGTACAGAGATAAGCACATGCATCAATGGAAGATTATAGAAGATCCAGAAATGAACCCTGACACATATGGTCACTTGATTTTTGACAAAGGATCTGAAAACATTCAATGGAAAAAAAAAAAAAAACAACAACAACAACAACAACCTCTTCAACAAATGGTGTTGACTCAACTGGCAGTGAGCATGCAGAAGAATGAAAATAGACCCTTTCTTATCTCCTTTTACAAAGCTCAAGTGCAAGTGGATCAAAGATATCCACATTAAATCAGGTACACTGAAACAATTAGAAGATATAGTATGTAAAACCTTAGAACACATAGGCACAAGAGAATATTTCCTGAACAGAACACCAATTGCTTGTTCTCTAAGAACAAGGATTAAGAAATGGGACTTAATGAGATTGCAAAGTTTCTATAAGGCTAAGGACACGGTCAGTCAAACAAAATGGCAACCAACAGATTGGGAAAAGATCTTTACAAACGCCAAATCTGATAGAGTCCGAATATTCAGTATATAGAAAGAACTCAAGAAGTTAGATGCCAGAGAATCAAACATCCTACTAAAAATTGAGGTAAATAGCTAAACAAAAAATTCTCAGTTGAGGAATATCTAATGGCTGAGAAGCATATAAGGAAGTGCTTGACATCCCTGGTAATTAGGGAAATGCAAATCAGAACAACCCTGAGATTCCACCTGACACCAGTCAGATTGGCTAAGTTCAAAAACTCAGATGATGACAGATGCTGGCGAAGAAGATGAAAAAGAGGAACACTCCTCCACTTTTGGTGGGGTTGTAAACTGGTACAACCACTCTGGAAATCAGTCTGGCGGTTCCTCAGAAAATTGGACATAGTTCTACCTGAAGACCCAGTTATTCCACTTCTGGGCAAATACCCCAGAGATGTTCTAACGTACAATAAGGACACATGCACAACAATGTTTATAGCAGCCCTATATATATAATAGCCAGAAGCTGGAAAGAACCCAGATGTCCTTCAGTACATGGATGGATACAAAAATTGTGGTATATTTACATAATGGAGTACTACTCAGCTATCACAAACAATGACTTCATGAAATTACTATGAAAATGGATGCATCTAGAGAATATCATCCTGAGTGAGGTAACCCAGTCACAAAAGAACAGACAAAATAGGCAGTCACTGATAATTGGATACTAGCCCCAGAAAGCTCTAAATACTTCAGAAACAACTCATAGGCCATATGAAGCTCAAGAAAAACAAAGGCCAAAAAGTGAATTTCTCAGTCCTTCGGAGTAAAAAAATAAGTGTATATCACCCTCCTAGAGTGTGGTACACCTGGATCTTAAATCAGTAATAATACAAGAGCAAAGAATATAGCCTTGTGGCAATTTTTGGTATTCAAAAATCAATACGTTTAATTTATATACTCCAAAAAACTTTGTTCCCATTGTATGTTATATTCTACATGTATTTTATGCTTATGGTAACTAGTAAGATTTCAATGCATACTATCAAACTTCTAAATTAATTAAATACTGATAAAAATATATGCATACAGTGTCATGCCAAAATGCCTTTAAAAGTCGGTACATATATTTCTCTCTTTTTTAAAAATAAAGTTGAAAGAGGAAAAAGAGATATTCTTGAAGTGCTGATTCTTTAGCTAACATATGTGGACTACTTTGTTCCTTCTGAATAATGTTTTTGTAAATTCTAATTTGTCAGGTATCAGTAAATCTACTCTGCATTGCTGGATAGCTCCATTCCATTTTCTCAGAAAGCTTTTTTTTTCCTATATTTTAATGCTGAAATAGTGTTTTCTTTTTTTTTTTTTTTTTTAACCTTTAAGGTGTATTACTTGAAGTACAAAAATGAATGGAACCTCATTTTATTAAAGTCTGCTTTTCTGTGTATGCTTTTGTGTTTAGAGCATTGGCATAGTCAAAATCAGACCAATTATTTGAAGTCATGTAATAATTTGTCATTTTATTATTTTGAGATATTTATTACTACCTTAGTTTTCTTTTAATCTTCAACTAAAAAACTTCCTACCCATGCTTGTTTTAAACCCAATAGAGTCAGCCAAAGGGACCACAGGGAAATTTCCCTAAGAAAAGAGAAATAGATTGTTTCCTAGAAAATAGATTGTTCCCCCAAAATTTACAGCAAACTCCCATTGTTGAAGAAAATAATGACACAGCTCATTAAACATGGAGGAGACAAGCTCATGATTACTTAGAACATTCCCTCTTACGTGTTAGTGTTAATAATATAGGGAAGTACACTGCAGCTAACAAAAGAGACACATAAAAAAATGAACCTAACAACAATGCCTTTGATCTACAATTTGTCCTGCCAACTAAATACAAGAAGGCAAAACTGGCACAAAGTTTGTGGGCATAATCCACCAAAGCTTGATTTGACTTAAAACCCACTCTATGAGATAGACTCAAATCTAGCTACTGCTTGAGAGACAAACAATGAGAGACTATATAACTTAGATACCAAGAGTAAGCTAAAGACTAAAAAGAAATGTAACAAGAAAATGACTCCTAAAACCATTGTGCTATTAGATCAGTACCGTTTTAACTATCACAGAGAAGATTCCTCCTGTAGCAGATAAGAACATATAAAGAGATACCTGGCTAGATATCAAACATACACACACACACACACACACACACACACACACACACACATACACATGAGAGAGAGAGAGATAGAGACAGAGAGAGAGAGAGAGAGAGAGAGAGAAAGAGAGAGAGAGAGAGAGAGAGAGAGGGAGGGAGGGAGGGAGGGAGGGAGGGAGGGAGGGAGGGAGGGAGGGAGAGAGAGAGAGAGAGAGATTGCAGTACACATCACTAAATGGGATATCTCAATTAAATCTCTAGTCTCAGGGAACTCTGTAGACAAGAAGGAAAGAGTGTGAGAGCCATTTTTTTTCCTGTTCTTAATTGGTGAGTCAAAAGACCCCATTAGAGGTCACATAGAAGATAAGATATGCTGCAATGTTTATATTATAAACGATATGATAACAAAATACAGTCAAGTAGTAGTAACTAAACAAATTTTTGGTTGTGTGCCATCACAACATAGACTGTATTAAAGAACTGTAGCATTAGAAAAGTTAAAAACTATTGATTTAGAGGCTCTTGGGGTTTTTCTATTTGATTATATATTTGTTTGTTTTGTTTGATTTGTTTTCCTCCTTTGCTTCTTCCTCTTATATCTCTCTGCCTGTCATTTCACACCGCATTCTGTGAGCTCTGAGGTGAGGGGTTTGTGTTTCAAGTTCTTTCACTATGAATGATGTCTGGCTATGGGTATCTACCCTTATTCACATCTGCTCAGGAGAAAGATTCTTTGAAGATAGCTGAGTAAAGCACTGATCTATTGTCCTGCGCTACCTTCTCGCCAGCAAGAACGCACAGGAAACACCAGGATCCTTCTGCAGCAATGCGTTTATTGCATCTTGAAGATGAAGACCACCAGGCCCGGCAAGCTGCCCCTTATATAGTCCCCAAAGCTGTGTGTACACGTCTAATTGGTCGCTTACTCATGATCTCACTGGCACGCCCCAGGGTGGGCAAAGACTTGGCGCAAACACACTCTTGCACATGCACACACAGTTTGTTCACAGGGAGGGGCCAGGCTGCCGCAAGGGAAGTCAGCGCCATCTTGTGATGGCGAATGCTATCGCGGATTTCCACAATCTATATGTATAAAAGAATTCCTTCAGAATTAGGAAAAGTGTTTACATTTCATTCTTTTCTAGATCAATGATTTTCCCTGGTCCCTGAGTTATCTAATCTCATGTTACTCATAATCCAACAGTGTTGGGTAGCTTTTTTATTTTTATGTCTTCTATTGTGCCTTAATTCAAATCAGTTATGGATTACTTACTCTCATAAGCATTGTGCCACCATGACTATAACATGCCTTGCAAGCAAAGCGTCTCTTTGCACAAACTGACAGTAAGTTCCTTGTTTTACTATCTCCATGTTGTTGAACATAGGGATGGAGCGCTGGTACCTTTCACCCTTATGTTCATATGAATCTTTTGTGCAGGAAGATACTTTTCTTGCTATCCAAAGACAAGTCAGTCAATTGAATGAATACTTAGTTCATGTAGATTTCATGAATGAAAATTAAAATCCATCACATAGAATGATATGAAGTAAAATTATCTCTTTAAAGAAAATAGAAATGGAATCCAATCATTATCTTGAAAATAACCTAATAATACAATTTAAAGGTGTAATCACAATTATAAATTTCTAATGTAAATAATTTCAGTTAATATTTTACACTACCCATAGCCTATTTTAAAAATTTTTATATTTGCAGAAATATAAAAATAGCAGTATAACTGCTAAATTACAATATTCCCAAAATCTACTTGATTGATTTCCACTTGAAATATCCACATCCTAGCCCACATCTGCTATCACATGAGTATTTGATCTTAGCCATTCTGACTGAAGTGATGTGAAATATCAGTGTTGTTTTGATTTGCATTTCCCTGATAAATAAGGATGTTGAATATTTCTTTAGGTGCTTCTCCACCATTCAATACTCCACAGGTTAGAATTTTTTGTTTAGCTCTGTTCCCTATTTCTTAATAGTGTTATTTGATTCTTTAGAGTCTAATTTCTTGAATTCTTTGTATATATTGAGTATAAGCCTTCTATCAACTGATAGGATTGATAAAGATCTTTTCCTAATTTGTTGGTTGCCATTTTATCCTATTGACAATGTCCTTTGCTTTCCAGAAGCTTTACAATTTTATGAGGCACTATTTGTTGATTCTTGATCTTAGGGTGTAAGCTATTAGTGTTCTGTTCAGGAAAATTTTTCCTGTCCCCTTTCTCACTGGCTCTTCTATTAGTTTCAGTGTATCTGGTTTTATGTGAAGGTCCTTGATCCATTTGAACTTGAGCTTTTTTACAAAGAGATAAGAGGGAATTAATTTGCATTCTTCTACATGCTGACCTCCAAAGTCCACTTCTTACAAGTATCTATTGTCATTTATGTATAACAATCATTTTTATCTTAATTTTTCCAAGTATATATTAAATACAAATATTTATATAAATATAAGTTTACAGTTGTTGGCCTGTATTATCACCTCTATAATTCGTTCTTTTTTGTAACAGTTTATTACCTATTTAAGTCTGTAAGAAGGACTCATACATGGTGACTTAATCCTACGTGAAGAAAGGAACAAGGTAATCATGGGAGGTTGAGGCTGGGAGAGAGTTGAAAAGAAGAGAGGAGGGGGAGAGGAAAAATAGACGGACATCATTAGGTATGGGAGGAGACAGGGAATATGTACAGAGCTTCAGTAAATTGAACAATCAAAATCTTAGATGCATAAGAGCAAAGAATTTTTCTTCTTGGATTTTAGCACCTATCAGTTATTACCATGAAATCTTTGTACTGAATAAGGTTTTCTGAATCATAATAGAAAGAATAAAATTCAAAGTTTCAGAAGTTATTTAAAACTTCAATAAAAAGTAGCATGTAAAATAATAAAATGAATGCTATTTCTAATTTAATATTAAATATGTACTTATTTTTTGTCTTATGGTCCTTGAAATAAAATCTATAAAATACCCTCAAATAAAAACAAAGGACACACACAGTGTATGTACTTTTTAATTGATAACAAGATTGCCTTTGCTAAAATAGAAAACTTTCCTATTAATATTTTAAAAAAATCAATATACTTATTTTGGGACATGTGTGCAGTGGGGAACATATGTGAAGGTCAGAGGACAAGTTTCACAATCAGGTCTTTTTCCATTTGAGTCCTAGACATAAAAGCTTTTCAGCAAGCATCCATATATCCTGAGCCTTTTCCAGCCCTCTTTCTTATGTTTAATACTGAGATGATTGCTGCATAACTGTATTGATCTTTATAGAAAGATATGTAGTTAAAGAAAATTGTAATTCAATGAAAGAACACATCTGTTTCTTAATTTTTGTAAACTTTCGAATTTATCCAAAATTACCTTATGGGCAAAGTACTGCTTTCGTTTTTATTAAATGCATAATACGTTTGATCTGTATAAATATGTTTATATGTTTTGTGACAATTTATTCACAAGTCTTCTCATGAAAGCTATAAAGCATATAATATCCAGAAAAGGTAAAATCAGTAACTCAAATTGTCAATAGAAATCCAGTTTCTGTCTTTTTGTTCACTTGGGCAGTCATGGGATTCATTGACACATCCACAGAATGCTCCCATCACAACCTAGAGCACGACACTTATTCATTCACATTCAGCACAACTAATTGCTCTATTGACTATGAATGTCTGTTCAGCAAGAACATATGCTCTACTTACAGTTACCTTTACATGAATTTTGATCTATCTTTTTGGTTTTTATTTCAGTCAGCTGTAGAGTTTCAAAATAGTTATAACAAGTATAAAATAATTGAAAACAAACAAACAGTAAAATTTGACTAATTCCAGGTTACATCTTATTTTAAATGTACTTTATGCTCATCGTAACTAGTAAGATCTTAATGCACACTACCAAACTTTTAAAAAAGCCAAGTACTGACAAAAATGTATTCTTATACTTTTATGCAAAAATGCTTAAAATCTGTACATTTATCTTTGTTTTTTTTTAAATAAACTTGTTAAAATTTTTAAAAAGTCATAACTCACCCTTAGCCAAGCCAAGTCCTCTAGCATGGAGCTTAGCTTTCTAGCTGAACCATAGAAGAAAAACAAACAAACAAACAAACCAACAAATGGACAAAAAAGCCTGTTGGTTTTAATCTTCTTTTTTTATAAACTTGTTAGCTTTATTCATGACAAATAAATATTTCTTAAAATGTTGAAATCATTCTGTGCCCCTTCATATGTTGAATGTATTTATCTTTCTAAAATATCTTGTTGTAATATTATCCTGTAAGATGCATAAAAGAAGGCTTAAGTATATGTTTCAAATTCAAATCAAATGATAGTAGCTTGAAATAAATCTTATACACATTCTCCTACACATCTTTTTTCACAAAGAAACACACACACACACACACACACACACATACACACACACACACACACACACACACACACACACACACACACATTAAGAGGACAGCTACATGGTCGTAATTTTGATAATAGATTTCTATAAGTATACTTAATTTAATATGTCTAGTCAATCATTATTAATTACTAGTTCCTTGACCTGAAAACCTTCTTCGTGAAGACTGACTCGCATAGTATTCAAAAGAGTTATGCTATCTCACAAGAATAAAGAGTTATTAGTAACCCTAACCTGCTGTAAAGCTTTCAAGATTCCACAGTAACATCAAGATACCCACAATGGTGCAAAGTAGCAGTTTTATCTTGGGTTAACCAATAGCTGTTTCATGAATTAAGGTTTACTATTCAAGAGAAGAATTATGCCTAATACTGAAAACTTAGCCAAATGCCCATGGCTAGAGAAGCTACAAACCTGACAACCTACCACTGCCATTTTCTAACTCAATATAGTTTTTATGTGTGTTTTAAATGCTTACCTTAGATCCACATGTAAGTATGTTTCTCAGTCTTCATCAAGGTTGCTTCTTTTTTATGTCAGCAGAAAGACTATTACAGAGATACACCATGTTCAAAAATGCAATGACTAAGTGACTTTGGCTTGGCTCATCCAACAGTTACATGTGTAATTAAACCTTTGAAGCTAAGAGGAAACAGAAAGATTATAAGAGACAGAATTCAGATTAACTATTCCTAGAAATTTTCTTCAAGCACAACATTGAATATGCATCCAAAACATGTCAACAATATGCTTGCTCAAATAGGCATAGTAAAACAAGAGTTGAAATGAACAGAAAAAATTGTACTACAAAAGTCTCAACTATAAAAGTCTATGTTTGCTAATAGGAAAAATATCAGTTTAATTCAGAGACATTTCCTGATACACTAACTAGTCTTACTTTCTTATAACAAGTAGAACTTAAAAGTATTATTGAAAACTAATAGTATAGAAATGTTTTAATTTATTGAGTGATTGCTTCAGATGTTTGTGCTTCAGTAAGCATTTTATCATTTAGGTATGACATAACTAAAACATTATGCATATAAATTTATGATTTTTGTCATTGCTCTTCTCTATTTTACACTGAGAAATTATTTTTTCAGATTGATGAGGGGTATAAATAGGCAATCTGCTACAATGACTGATAGAGATAATGTATTAGAACTTGTAGTTTTATTTATATAGGCAATAATTGATTTTCTTGATGAATATTTCAATGTTTATATATTCCGTTTATAACAACTTGACTGATAAATTACTCCTTAATATTAATGTAATATTAGATAACATGCAGATGTGTTTGATATGTTAGTAGTAAATTACATATCCAAAACTGCAATTGAACATGGGATCATAAACTCTTCCATGTTATGCATGTGACTGTGCTTAACATTCAAGTTTACAAACAAATAGAGAAAAAAACATGAAGGAAAATAATATTTACACTTTGATAAAAAATTTACTTGATTAGATATTTCTGTCCAATTTCAAATGTTATTTTTGATGCTGAAGATTTTCTTTTAACAAATTAGATTTCATAAATAAGTAAACATCAACCATGAGGCAGACCTCAGTCCTGAATCATGGTATCTTCAATATCTGAGCAAAATATCATTACAGTTCAAGATTTAAAGTAGAGGAACATCAGCAAGGGCTCTTACAAATGTTAGTTTTCAGAATGTTTAAGTATCCTCCAACACTCTTAGTCTATAGATAAATCTCTCATTGCTTGTCATTTGTTTCTTTCAGGAATAGATGAGCCAATACTTCATAATATTGAAGAAGAGGACTTCTCTCTACTATTGAGTTGCAGCTGGACAAGGCATACCAAACACACTTTATACTTGTTGACCTACCTTTTTCTTTTTTTAAAATTATTCCTTACCACTTTATTAAAAAAAATAGGGATACAATTACAGATTTTTTAAAGGCATTTTGGCATAACATTATATGAATAATTTTTTAGTACTTAATTCTTTTAGAGGTTTGATAGCATGCATAGAAAACTTTTTCTGTACTTAACCATATACACCATACACAAGACTAACTTTATCACTGATTATTTCTGGAAGTATTATGTGTCACACGGTCATGAATGTTGCTACTGAACTCTGGGCTGTTGGTACTGTCTGGAAATAAGAGAATCATTCTACCCAGCTATGTGCCAACTCCGGAGTCTATCTAAGAGTATTAGAAAGCCACAAGTTCATGGTCATTAGAAAACCCTGATGAATCTAATTAGGTCTCCAAACAATACATTAATGTAAGAAATACTTGCATGAAAGTGAAGACTGAATATATAAGGCAGTAGGAGAAAATATTTGGATGTATTACTCAGTGGTCAGTATATTTTACTTGCATATAAACTTGTCAAATAAATTCAATAATATAATATTAAAGCAATAGAGCAAATAAAACTCTATGGTAATGTTGAGACAAAATAAAACAATAAGGATAATAATGGTTATAATGATTATAATCCTTTGGCCTAAGTGTTCTATACATGTATTAATTAAATTAGACGTGATTATCTTAAAAAGAAGAATACCAATTTTTTTTTTGTGGGGAAACAAAAACGTTGATAGTTTCCTGATAGCTCATTTCCTTTTTGAATAGTCAGAAAATTGTTATCAATATATAACTACATGTTTGAAGGCAATTTTAATTAACAATTACAATTTAGTTTGTAATATAGAAAATTATACAACTGGAAAAAACATATGTATTCAATTGGAATTAGCGAGAGAGTTCCTTAGTATCAATGAAACACAATAGTTTCAGATAAACTTACATTTTAAGGTTTTAGTCAAGAAAAGGCGAAGCAATTTTCCACAAACGGATTTTATTGACTGCTCCAATGGTAGCATGTTTTAAAGAGAAATTTATAAGACTGCTTTAATTTTCTTGGCTTTCAGTTTATAGCCTAACACTTTTTGTATCTGATTTCTATTAAGGCAGGACATGAAGAGCTTTGTGGATTTTCAGATACCAATAAAAATGAGTTTAGACTTTATTGTTAATACAGACATGACAAATTGGAATACCTATATCATGCAAAGGGATTTATTCATGCTCATTGAACTTTATGCTTCTTACTTTTATTTCAAAAATTTACTTTTCTATTATATATTTTAATATGTCATTGTCATTCCAATGACACTGTAATGACAATGCATTAAAAATCCTAGGTGATACAAATCAGTGCAGTCAAACTATTATAAAATATGTAGATTGCATGAAATTTAATTATATATCTTTATATCTATAGATAAGTGTAGCTTTGACCTTTTGACAGAGGGGTACACACAGTTCAAGCTTTAGGCACCAATTGATCATTGGGTGCTGCCACAAAGTTGATAAATATATTACACATCTTCTATACCTAAGGCTCAGGGGATCTATCAGAATTGGATGGAGAGCATTTTAAGAACCATAGGAACAGAACATCTCCCAAAGGATAGTGTCTTCTAGATGGGAGTTTTAAGATGCACACATGAACTAGGAACAGCTTGACTGCATAAATAAAACAAATGAAACAGCAACATGTTCTGATAAAATGATATGTGTTCAAGAATTCCCAAGGCCTGGTGATTACATGAAGAACTCTTATGCAGTTAATAACTGTCAAGGTATAGAGAAGCTTTTTTTCCAGGAACTAAAACCTACAATGTTACTCAAGTATAGGAGATAAACCCTAGGGGGGAATATATATATATATATATATATATATATATATATATATATATATATATATATATATATATATATATATATATATACAGGAAGCATTAACCCTCAACATGTGTTTTATTTGTACATGTGTGCATGTACCTGTGTTATTGTGTTCTTGTCCATAGATGTTTCTGTGTACATGTTGATGCATGTGTGAATATTTATGTATGCATGTATACCTAATGATATAGCCATAATAAATTTAAAAGGTCATGAATTTGTAAGAGAGTTAGGGCTGAGGAGGAACTAGAGGGAGAAGTGGAATGGGTATACATTATCCAAACACAATGCTTATATTTAAAATTTGAAAAATTAAATTAAAAAATTTTAGTTAAGAAAAATGAACAATGAAAGATAATAATTATAATTTATAAAGGTTATGTTGCGGTAAATATTAAAAATAAATCTGCTGCTACCGATTTCTCGCTGTCTTGCTATACGGGATCTGCTCCCATATGAAGCCATTTGCTTGGGCTCTTTTCTCTGCCAAGTGGTACACTCCACCCACACTGGCTTCTTTTGATCAGGGTGGTCCATGTCTGCCCCCTTACTTTTCCTTGTCGAGTTGTTGCTAGGCCTGGTAGACACACATGCCAACTCTACTGTGGCTTTTGTGCATCCCAACACTACACCCAATTTTGAACTCAAAAAAGTCACCACATCAAAGAACACAACAAAACACTCTGATCCAATTGATAGGATATACTTTGCCCATCTAGAAAAGTCAGATCATCCTGTAGAATTCCATGCCTTATAAATTATTCATAACAACCTGTATCTATATAGAGATATACAGAGAGTTAACATCTAAGTCTGCCTCCATGTTCTTTTTCATCCTTCTTCCTCTCTCTCCTTTACAAAACTTTGCCCCTCCCCACTCTACTGTGGAATCATGAATCACCTTGACATCAACCAACACATCACCCTTTCTCTTTACTTAAAACAAAACACAACAAAACAAAAAAAAAATCCTTTTCTCTCAAATGTAAGCTGTGCACAGTTTTAAAAATTATGTAAATGACTATGACTATGTTTTATCAAAGTTATTTAACTAGGGTAGGCTATGAAATAATCTTCAACTCTGTCATAAATAAGAGAAGGACATATATCACCTGAAATAATGAGGACAAAACATAGCTTATAAAACCTAGCCAATCTACAGAGACCACTGATCTCATGGACAGTCCCTCATTCCTCAAAACGTTGGTGCATCAGTCTTTAGGTTTCTGGCCCAGGATCATCTGATAGGCAAGGTTATATTTTATTAATGTAGCTTTCTTATGAAAGATATATATTCAAATATATCTTGTTTGGTTAGATAATTTATATTATTTGTGAAACTACCTAAATGTAAATTTAATTATTAAAATTCAATTAAAGTGTAGGTTTTAGAGATTATAAATGTAGATGACAGTGAAATATATTATAAAACATTTAAATAACATTAAATGTCAAATCATCAAATGATTCTGAGTGACTGTAATACCAATTTTTTTATTTATATATTCTTTCAACTTTATTGATTTGGAGGAAATGCCTTGAATGGACTTTTTTTTTGTTTTGTTGTGTTGTTGTTGTTGTAAACAATCAATAATGATGTACTATGAAATACTTGATAGGAATTATGCTCTATCATATTTTGATGACTAACGGCTATATGCACTCTTTTTCTTACATCTAAACCCCTCACTCTCTCCCCAACACCCACTTTCTAAGAGCCTCTGCATTTTTTCCAAGAACAGACTCATCTGATTATTCCCTGAGTAATATTTGTTCTAAAGAACTTTAATTTATCTGCAAAAACTGACATTTCCTCAAAAGAAAGGAAAACATGAATATGTTTCAGTGTCCAGTGAAAATATAATATAAAGCAAACTATAATAAATTTCAGGTACTTTCTAAAATATGTTTAATATTACATCTTAAATGGTGAACCAGCAAATGATAAAATATAAATGTGACTTTTATTTCTAAGGATGAAGTGATGAGATGTGAGAGAGACATACCTTGCCAACTTGTGCAAATATATGACTTAGGCTAAACAAAGATCACTTCTTTGTCAGTTCTAAATATCTGTAGGCCAAGCCTGGATGCCGTGAACCTTGATACAATCCAGTCTTCCAGTGTGACTGGTTTAATTGGCTTCTCTCTGCTTCTCACTGAACTGCTCTGCTTGACCTCATACTAATGTTTACAATATATTCTAATCTTTTGACTTCTTCACATTTTGTGGCTTGTTCTGTCTTTACAGAACAAGTCTCTGGCTTGCTGTTTCTAGCTTGTTTTCTTTATAACTTGTTTCTGAAAAACTGTCTCAAAAAAATTGCCACACATGCACACACACACACAAACACATAAACACCTTTTTTCGTGTTCCTCTAAAGTAGCATCTCTTTCCTGCACTGTTCTCATATGAGCTGAGTATATCCAGATTCATATTCTGACTCATTCTGACAAATCTTTGTGGATTCATCACATTTTCTGCTCCACATTCAGATAGCACTTTCAAACATGGCTAGGTTATTCTACAAACTAACCTTACTTTTATTTTTAGGGATTAAAGCTAAAAACTTAGGTCATGTCTTTATTCCAGCCAGACCATACTATAATCCAAGTGTGTCTGCACTCCAGCCAGATCATATAGACCTGTTGATCCCTTGCCAGAAGAGCAATTTTTCTGGATCACAATTTTTCTACAACTAGTGTTCATTTTAGGATTACAAAATTATTTTTGTTGACTGTGATATATTTATTCTCATCTAGTTGATTGGTATTCACTGGAATTTGCTGCATGATATATATTAGTAAAATGCTATGAATACTTAATATAAAATTATTTAGTAACTTCTTCATGAATTATTTAGTCATTCAATAAGTTAGTTAGATAAATGTAACATAAATAATAGTGGCAGTGTCTTGAATTTGCATATCATTTCCAATGGGAGCATTTCTTTGGGACATATATCTCTTTACAAATTTAATCAACCCTATACTCTGATCATCAACTCAGAACCTAGCAAGTTCTTGATTTTACCTCCTATATAACTCCCAGGTATTTATTTTTACTTTGAAGTCTTTTGACATAAATGTAAATATCTTATAAATAGATTTATTAGTTTTAGTGTCTTTAATATTCCAAAACAATGATTTAGATTTTGAATCATATAGTTATTAGCATTATCAAAATTAGAGATAAAATTTTGAAACTTTGTGGTGGTTCTGGTGATTAAATGCCAAGTCCAAATTTTTTTTCAGGCTAAGATTATTCTATTTCTCTATTCTGAGAATGATTCCTTTGTCAGGTTCTGCTGGAAGTCCTTTAGAAAAGCTTCCAATCTTATGAAAGAAAAAATATAGACAGAAAATGCTATTATGGATATTCTCCATGTTAAGATAAGTAGTCTTTAATCTAGAGGTCCAACTCTGAAAGTAAGAACACATTAGGTCTAACCCCTTTCCTCAGAAATCAAATGCCATAGTTAGAGTGGAAAAGGAAGAAGGTAATTAAATCAGCATTTCTCCATTGTAAATAGGAAATAGATCAGGCATATCAGCCAATATTACAAATTCCCCGTAAGAGATCTCACTATATAAAATGATACATGTGTATGAGGTGGGACATGCATAAGTAGATAATAAGTCTTGGCCAAACCATCGGCCCAAACACCTGAAAATATTCTTTTCTCCTATGCCCTCATTTTTTAAACTTGTAAATCCTGCCCTAAATGTGTTGATGATAACCTAAGTTCTGTTGATGCCAGGTGGCTTTTGAGAAAACATGTTTGCTCTTACTTTAAAAGACAGTGTGTTCCCATACTGAAATAAATGCTTTGAATTTATGAGAAGATTTATCTTCATAGAATCTTTGTTCATGGGTTAAAATATGGCTACAAGTACTGGAGACAGTTGGCTGTTTGTTCTGGGGACAGTAAATTAAAATTATGACAATGAAAATTAAATATTGCTAAATATTCCAATGAATTTTATACTCTGTGTATAAGTCTTCACATAAACCAGGGACATATATAGGTCAATTGAGAGATCATCATCATGATATTACCAACTTTCAAAAATTCCAGTTATTAAATTACCAACATTACTGTATGAATAATTGATGTGCAGGATAAAAAGATGGCGAAGATTTTGAGGGAAGACCAACCAATGACTGGCCCATTTAAGACACACACCATGAGTGGGAGTCAAACCCTAACACTATTAATGACATTCTGCTGATACAGAGTCATAGAGCTAAACATTAGGCAAATCTTGGTGAATCCTATTAAAGAGGAGGAAAGAGGAGGAGGAAGGAACCAGAGTGATCAAGGACACCACACCAAAACATACAGATTCAACTAACCTGTGTCTACAGGGACCTCAAAAATACAGAACTGCCATAGAACACATAAGGGCCAATGAGGGTCCTCTGCACATATGTAACTTTTGTGCAACTGGGTCACTATCAAGGAGTCCTGATGTCAGAGTTTTGGCTGTCTCTGAGTACATTGCATAATTTTGGATCTCTTTTTCCTAACTGGGTTGCTTTATCTAGTCTCAGTAGAAAAAAAATTACAAGTAGTCTTACTGACATTTGACATTCCAAGATTGGTTGATATTCATAAGAGGTCCCTACTTTTCTGAGGAGAATAGGAAGAGGTATGGATTGGGGAGAGGGAGCTGTTACCTTGCTTATTGGGTCTACCATTTTTATGATAGCTTTCTGGGCTTGGCACAAAACATCCCTTGTTGTGCAGAGCTTCTCCTTCTCTGACCTTGTCTGAGGATCTTGAACCTCCCAGACCCTCTGCTTTTGGAATGTCTCTCAGCTTTAGTGAGATTATAGGTTCTGCTTCCTTACTTTCTTCTAATAAGAACCCATTCAGCTAGCACCAGAGGAACTTGGAATGCCTCCCCCATGCTAATGAGACATCTCCTTACCTTAGCCTTCAGCGAATGTCCTCTGTTCAACCTGTATATTCCTACCACATTTCCCCAAAATTATACATCCCTTGTAAAACCCAGTAAAGTTTATCTGTCTCCCTAAAGATTGTCCCAGCATGTCATTATCATAATATTGGGCCATCCAAAGCTCTATCCATCAACTCTGATCCCCTTGTCTTTATGGGGCAGTAGCCAGTGATAACCACAGAAAGGAGAGAGGGGAGACACATGGGGTTGGTGAAAGAGAGGGTCTGAGAGGACAAGAAAGAAAGAAGGTTGTGATTGGGATTTAAATGAATAATGAAATATGTTTGTATTTTCCACACTGGATTACCAACCTGCGCTGGCACCTCAAGTTTCATTTAGGACTAAGGACATCTTCTACCACTGAGGCCAGGCAAGGCAGCTCAGCTAGTAAAGAGATCTCAATGCAGACAACAGAGCCTGAGACATACTAAGTCATTTCTCCAGTTGTTGGGGAATCTCCATCTTCATCTATTTCATGTGCACGGAGCCTAGATCCAGTACATACATGCTTTTTAGTTGGTGTTTCAGTGTCTGTGACCCGCATAAGCCTGTGTTAGTTGGCTCTGCAAGTCTTCTTGTGGTTTCCTTGACCTTGATCCTTCTTACATCCTTCCTAAAGTTTTCAAGAGGGCTTCCTGAGATACTAACCCCAGAAAGCTCTGAGTACCCCAGAAACAACTCACAGACTGTGTGAAGTTCAAGGAAAAAAAAAAAAAGAAAAGAAAGAAACCACTATGTTTACTCCACAATGTTTACTCCTTACACACCCAGAAAACATTGACTAATTACAGGTTACATCCTGTTTTACATGTACTTTATGCTCATTGTAACTAGTAAGATCTAAATGCATACTATCAAAACTTATTAAAAAAAGCCAAGCAATGACAAAAATCTATTTGTATACTTTTATGCAAAAATGCTTAAAATTTGTACATTTATCTTTGTTTTTTTAAATAAACCTCTTCAACAAAAATAAATAAAATAAAAACATTCCTAAATTTAAAAAAAAAACATATTTCACATTTACACAAGAAATATCATTTGCTGGATACAATATTTCAGCTTGGAATTAGTGTTCCTTAATATTGTATATATTCTACTATACTTAAAGATTGTAGTTTCGAAACTAAAACCAATGTAATTGTGATTTTTGTTCCTATAAGTTCTTGTTTGTTAGCAAATTCCTCACTACCATAAAAATCCCTGCACGATGTAAAAAAAAATATATATCTCTAAGGAAGCCCACAATTTCTAAAATGTATAATTTTTCAACCTACACTTCTAATATCTTCGATCAGATATTATAGAGACATAAGTATTAATCTATGTGTATATTGCATATAGTGCATCTACTACACAAAAAGTGCAAAAGCTTATCTAATAAGAAGTGCGAGTTGCCATGGTATGTACTCACATATAAGCGGATACTAGTCCCAAAAGCTTGGAATACCCAAGAAAGAAGTCACAGGATTTATGAAGCTCAAAGAGCAAAAAAGACAGAATGTGTGCCTTAGTTTTTCTTAGAAGGAAAAACAAAACGCTCTTGGGAGGAAAGAAATGGACAAATAGAGGAGCAGGGATTGGAGAAAAGATTGTCCAAAGACTGCCTCATCTGTGGATTCTCCTCATATACAGCCACCAAGCCCAAGCACTATTGCTGATGGCAAGTAGTGCTTTCTGTCAGGAACCTGATAAGGATGCCTCGTCAGAGGCTCTGCCAGAGCCATACTGATGCAGAGGAGGATGGTTACATGTAAGCAACAGACTGAACACGAAGACTCCATATGGAGGAACTAGAGAAAGGATTGAAGGAGCTGAAAGAGTCTGAAAAGAACAAAAATGATCAACTAACTAAATCCACAACAACAGCAAGGAACTAAAACACCAACCAATCAGTTCACATAGAGAGACCCATGGCCCTAGGTGCATATACAACAGAGGATAGAATTTTCTGGTATCAATCGGAGGAGAAGCCTTTGGTCCAACAAAGGTTAATTTTCCCAGTGTATGAGAATACCAAGGCGTTGAGGTGAAGAGGGTGGTTGGGAGAGGGAGCTACTTCATTGAGGCAATAGGAGGGGTCAGAGAATGGGATTTGGTAAGGAATAACATCTGAACTGTAAATGCAGAGAATATCCAATAAAAATTAAAATAAAAAGTATGAGTTGCATTTATCTATAAATTTAAATATAACACACTAGGAGATACACACTCTAAGTGTTCACTAAGAAATTATAGAATTATTTTTATTCAGCTCCTATGACTTAACAAGCTATGTAGTTTTGGTCCAGTGAGCAATAAATAAGTGACATAAAGTCCATATTATAGAACTAGAGTTAAATGATATCAGAAATTTGTCAGTCATTCACTAAATATCTTGCCAATGTTGCCAGAATGGGCATACCTTGTATGGATGAATTTGCTGCAATTTTTATAGGAAATAATAATCACTTGATCTTACTGGATGGGAAAATTACTTTATGTTTTCTGACAGAAATCTGATGTATAGAATATAAAATTATTCAAAATTCCTAAATACAGCAAAAAGAAGAACCCAGGATAAATATCTAAAATAATTCATCAGAATTATGAAAAACACTGAGAGGGAGAGAACAGATCACTTGTTCAAAAATGTTTGGAGCCCAAAGCCACGAAGCTATAATGGAAAACAGGTCTGAGGCTCCTCAAGTGACTAGAAATATATCTACCACACAATCCAACTGTACCACTCCTGGGAATATTTCCAAAAGACTATATATATTAATGATACTTGCTCAGCTGTTCATTGCCATTCTGTTTAAAAGATCCAGAAAATTCAAAATAGTTTAAATTTTCAGCTATCAATGAATGAACAAGTAAAAAATGGTATATGTAGATGAGGCTATTATTTTTTGAGAAGTAAACAAAGTATGTAGTTTGGAAATAGAATAATAATTAAAAAAAGAATTAGATGAAGTGGGGATGGGAAGGTAGGATAGAGAAATAAAGCAGGGAGGGCTAGCTAACTCCAAAAGCCTTTGGATTTCCCATGGGAAGTCATCACCACAAGTCCATCTAAAATTATGTAAAAGCCAATGAAGCAGAATTATCCTATGGCAGAGGACAATATTTCTACCAGAAAATATAGGCTTTCAAATAACACTTGTTCAGTTCAAATGGTTGTTCAAATAGTAAAAATGACAACATTGTACTATTGTATGTATCTAAGATTTCTTTTTAAAATGCAATCATAATTTAGATATTTCTCTGTGATAATGATAATATTTTAAAAATATTAATGAGTAAAGTTCTAATTGGATTATTATCTCACACACATTAATGAACTGACATTTTAGTCTATTTTTATTGGATATTGTCTGTATTTATATTTTAGATGTTATCTCCTTTCCCCCAATCCCATCCTTCCTCCCCATACCATTGCCTCAGTGAGGGAGCTCTCTCTCCCAACCACTCTCTCCCACCAAAGCACCCTGGTGTTCACCTACACTGGGAAAATGAGCCTGCACTCGACCAAAGTCCTCTCCTCCCATTGATGCCAGACAATGCCATCTTCTGCTGAATATTTCATGGGACTCTCCATGTGAACACATTGGTGGGTGTTTTAGTCCCTGGGAGCTGTGGTACGTTTGGTTAGTTGATAATTTTGTTCTCCCCATGGAGTTCCAGACTATTTCAGCTTTTTCATTGGGGTCCCCATGTTCAGTCTGAAGTTTAGCTTCAAGTATTCTCCTCTGTATCAGTATGGCTCTGGAAGAGCCTCTGAGGAGTTATCCATATTAGATTCTTGACGAAGTGACAGTCTTATGAATTGTAAATGTTTTTGTAATTTTAAGTTTTATGAAAACTCTGTTGATATTTATCTGAATATCTGTAAGAGAACTGATATTCAAACAGAAATGAGTTGTACTGGACTAGAACTTAGCTTGTTAAAACATGTTTAGTTAACTTATTTTTATAAAATCCAGAAATCCTGATTGATTTTGTCAATCACTTAGTAGTTTACTGCTTATCATAACTACTATTCATAACTTAGAGTATAAAGCTTAATGCAAATACAGAATTACTATTTCAAACGTCATCCTTAAAAGTCATTTTCAGTATTACTTTCATCAGATTGCAATATAATTAAATAATTGCAGAATACCTACCTTTTTATGAAAACATTGTGTTTGAAGCAGATAATAATAGATATTAAGATAGTGGTCTAATCTGTGAAAATGTCTATATTTTTTAAAAATTAATGAATATTATTAAGTAAATAAAAATTTAAAAATTTCCATATTATTTCAAAAGTACACACCAAGTAAAGAGGTTGCTGTTACGAAACATTTTGCATAATTGAAAGTCACTGAAAAAAGGGGGCAAACGTATTCTCTACAGCTACTGATCTCAGAATCAATAAAGCATCAGGAAATCTAGCTTTATTGTATGCTGCTTCTAACTAACAAAAGCAATTCATAGACTGAGACAAAATTGTGGTGCATTTGCTGCCTAAATAGATTGCAGAGAAAATAATCCAAGGTTCACATTTGAAGATGTTGGCGCTTTGTCTGAAGTTAAATGCAGTGAAGCCTATTGCATTTGTGTCTTATTAAGTAGCTTCAAATGGGATGATAAGGCACTTTGTTCTCACTTTATGGGGTTCCCTGGAGACACTCTATTGTTGCAAAACGATCTGTCTAGTAACATTGTTCAGTAAATTTCCACTTACTTCAATGAGAGAAATAAGAGAGATTTTGGACTATGCTTAAGAAGAAAGGAAGCAATTATATTGCACTTGATTTCTGTAATAAGAAAATAAAAAAATGATCCATTACATAATTATTATATTCACTTATGTCCTTTGTCATTCGGGGATAAAAACTGGGTACCAGGAATTAAGATTGAAAAACCTAAACACTTTAAAAACATATTTGAGATTTTAAAATTGCTTTTACTATTCAAATGGTGATGTACTCACCAATACGTGGATATTAGCCAAAATAAAATAAACTAAAAGTATAGAACACCGAGATAGATATAGTACATAGAACTCAAAATGGTCAACAAGCTGAAGGGCCCAAGTGTGGATGCCTCAGTACTACTTGGTAGGGAGAAGAAAGCAATGAGGAGGAGGGAGGGATGGACCTGCAAGGAAAAGGGGACAGGAGGCTGGGGTGTGGGGGAGGATAACATAATCTGGTATTGGGTGGGGAAGAAGGACTGCAGCCCAGAGGGCCAGCAAAATGAATAGAAACACGAAACCTCTGGGTAGATGATTTGGAGGATTCTCCAGAACGTACAAGAAACCCGGGAGGTGAGAGACTCTCAAGTCTCAATAGGGAGGTACCCTAGATGAGGAAACTTGTAGAGCCCACCTAAAGCTGAAAGGCAGGGCATCAATTGTGGGATAGGGTTGCTATCCCACAATCAAAACTCTAACACATAATTGCTCCTTCGGGGATGGAAATATAGAAAAACCTCAGGAAGACAAGGTCCAATGACAAGCCCAAACTGGGATCCAGCTCATGGGGAAGACCCAAGGGCTGACATCTTTACTGAGGCTTTGGAGTGCTCACAAAAGTATCCCACCATAACTTCCCTCTGAAAGACTCAACAAGCAGGTAAAAGAATCATATGCAGATATTTGTAAACAACGTATAAACAGATGCTGCTGACTCCTGTGGTTGAATTAGGGAAAAGCTGGGAGAAGCTGAGGAGTAAAGTGACCTTGTAGGAGGGCCAGCAGTCTAAATTTAACCTGACCACTGGTATCTCTCAGGCACTGAACCACCAAACAAGCAACATAATACACCGGCTGACATGTGACCTTCCAAGGTCCTAACCCTCAAAACACTGGAGGTCCCAGGGAGTTTATAGGTCTGGCAGGGTGGGTGGGATGGAGACATCCTCATGGAGACAGGAGCAGTGGGGATATGGGATGTGGAACAGTCCGAGAGTGGACTGGGGTGGAAATAAAATTTGGAGGGTAAACTAAATAAATGAATAAATAAATAAATAGATGGATACATGAACTAAGAAAAAAATCCAGATTGATTATTTAAAGTAGGTATTTAAAGGCTTTATTTTCATTGTTATCAAGGACAGAACACAATGGAAAAGATGATGGAAATCTATTGGGAAACTAATGAAATAATTTAAATGCTCAAAACTAAAGTTTTGGAGGCAAAATAAACTCTGGTTATTCATTTTCAAAATAAGGATCAGATATTATTGAGATACTTTCCCCTATGTGGATAAAATTAGTTTCAAATTCACAGTATATTGCTTTTACCTTCTTCCTCCAGCTATGGTGTAAGAACTACATAAACTATTCTGCAACTATTGGTATGAATCTTCACACAACTTCAAGGTACAGAAAACAGAATAATAGTTTTCGCACATCCAGCAAAAATGCTCTACTGTTCAGCTATATGCCAGCCCTCAGATACTTTTCATGCATCCATAATCCTTTTATTGAATAATAAAGAGTGGTTACTTATATGAGGAAGTGTATCATAATAACACTTCCTGATCCCCTTTAACGAAAATGGACAAGATCATGCAATTCCTGTAAGCAGCATTCCAATTTAGGTATATTCTGCAAGATCACTTTGACAACTCTTTTTTTTTTTCCTGCTTAGTCTTACTAAAAAAATCCATTTATATTATATAATATAATATTATATTATCAATAAATAAATAAATAAATAAATATTTACAATTTCAGTCTCATTTACCCATGCTTACTGATAATCCTAAAAATAATATCTCAATTAAAGTACATATTGTAAAAGATTATAGTTCACTGAACTGGTTTATGACTTCACATGACTCCAGTTAAGGTAAGAAAAAAATAATAATCAGTAACTATCCTCTTTTTTGTTCCCTAAAAATACAGGGAAGCACTGACTTTGGTCAAGTCCTCTTCACAGTTTAGCTAAGTTACTAAAGACAAGAGGTTTGAATGTACTTTCCTTTGTTCATATCACTAAACAGTGGAACAACAGCCACACTTTCCTGGCCCCTGGAGTATAATTCTTTGCAATATTATTATTCTTGGAGTGCTTTACTACCCTGTTTGAACCATTTTTCTCAGAACGAACAAATACAAAAAGGAAGAATGAATTGGATTGAGAAATTTCAGAGAATAACCCAGGGACCAACGCTTTCATAATTGCTCCTGTGGATGTTCCCTTGAATTTAATGATATGTTATTTTGTTCTTTTATGAATTATTGGAATTCCAGCATACAAGGCTCAAGGGCTTAGTCTGAAAATCCTAATATAGTCATGATTATAATAAGAAGAAAATAAGGCAGGTGGCTGAATATGATTAGTTTATAAAGTAATGTAGAGAAAAATTAATACTGTTGAATTTTTATTTTTAACTTTCTAGTTATTATAAAAGAAAAATGGAGAAACACTTTCAAAAACAGAATAAAGAAAAATTCAAACAGTATTTTTTTGGAAATAAAATTGCAGAAAACATCCACAAGATCAAGGAGCTTAGAATCTACCTTATTTCTTGTAACATAGAAATAAGTATAATAGTTATCATAAAAAAGTGATAAATATTTAGAATTAAGTATTTCAAAATAGAGTGTTCAGAAAACGCAGTAATTTTTGATTGTCACAATAATTCAATCAAGTAGCCATTTTGTAACTCATTTTTTTTAACATGGGAAATCTCACTTGTTTAGAGATTAACTCAACTTCTAGTACATGATAGAAGGATCAAAGGTTTCAGTGTGACTCCAGTGACCCCTTGGTTGTTCTTTATGTAGGGTTTAGTCATTCTGAGCTTCTCTGGTACCTTCAGTTAGTAAGAATGCCAGAAAGATAGAAAATTGTGCAGAACATAAATTGCTTGGTGAAAGAGCACACAGAATGGCAAATTATCTCTAACTCAGTAGGAAAACCACAAGAGGAATGTACTATTCAAAATTTTCTGATAAAAGAAGTTAACAGGCTGATCCAAGGAAGAAAGTAAGCCAAAATTTTATAATTGAATGCATATATATTTCTATTTAAATTATTATATTGTATACTCATAAAGATCATATAAAATTATGTTCTAGATGTAGTATCTGCATATATAATTTCCTTATGAAACATATATTCAGTACAATGATTTTACCTTTAATTATATATTTAGAGTCAGCATTTAAAAATTCTGTGTACTGATTTTTATTCTTAGCAAATTAGAGAAAAGAAATGAAAGACTATAAGACAAGTATGTAGTTTTATGGGAGAAGCAGAAATAAAATTTACATGTAATTGACACATGATTTGTAAAAAGAAGTCAAATGTATTTAATTATTTTATGGGTTTTTTGTTGTTTATTTATTTATTGGGATATAGAATCTTAGTCCATAACCAAAATTGGCTTCTAACTAGCTGTGTAGCTAGTATGGACTTCAAATTCACATTTCTATTCAACAGAGTCTCACTACTCATAGAAAGCCTACTGCTTCAGCCAACCAGTTTTCAGGTTTGCATGGTGTTTTGCCTCTCTGGGCAAGGATTTTGTAATGTTAGAAATCTAAACATGTATCCAAGGTATCATAAAATCTTACATCAAAAGTCTTGGTGCCAAGTACTGAGGAGAAAGGATTCCAGGCAAGAGAAACAACCAGAAAGGATTAAGGATAAAACATATGATGCATATATGACCTGTCTACTAAAATATTTACAGAGATACACAACTAGACCATGTGTAAAGAGCAAAAGACATTGAAATTATCAGCAGTAAATGGAATGTCTTCATCAAAACCCTCCCCTCAGTGAACATTGTATTCTGTAGTAGGAGGAGAAGAAAGTGAAAAAGCCAAGGGGATACTAGGGAAACAAGGACTTCTAGATCAACATGACCAAAGCTCCTATTAACTGACAGAGACTAAGACAGCATGCAGTGTCTGAATTGATTCAAATAGATGGGGTTCCAGTGCTTAAAGGATAAGTAAACACATGTCTCCACAGCTAACCTAGAAGCAATCACCAATCAATAAACATTGGCAAGTGATAACCTAGGTTTATTCAACAGTCTCACTCTCTTAGTCAGGGTTTCTATTTCTGCACAAAATATCATGATCAGGTTGGGGAGCAAGTTGGGGAGGAAAGGGTTTATTCAGCTTATACTTCCACATTGTTGTTCATCAACCGAAGTCAGGACTGGAAACCAGGCAGGTCAGGAAGCATGAGCTGATGCAGAGGCCATGGGGGGATGTTGTTTACTGACTTGCTTCCACTGGCTTGCTTCCCCTGGCTTGCTCAGCTTGCTTTCTTATTGAACCCAGGTCTACCAGCCTATGGATGGCACCACCCACGGTGGGCTGGCCCTCCTCCCCTGATCACTAGTTGAGAAAATGCCTTACAGCTGGATCTCATGAAGGTATTTCCTCAACTGAGGCTTCCCTTTCTGTGAGAACTGTAGCTTTTATCGATTTAACACAAAAGGAGCCTGTACACACACTATACATAGAAACCACTCATAACATTGTAACTCATAGCCAACAGTATACAGCATATACAAAATGAGCCCTTCAAGGACCTTCCCATAAGGTTTTGTTTTTAGTTGTTCTTCCTGGTGGTTTTTTTGTTTGTTTGTTTTGTTTTGTTTTGGTTTTTTTTGGGGGGGTGTTGCTTATTTTGGTTTCATCTCATAATGGTTTATTAAAGACACTTCCCTTTTTCATAATTTTCCTTATTACATAAGTCTATATTATGATTTCCAGTTTTGTGGTTTTATGGTTTTTCTCTGAGCATGCTTTCATGTATATCACTGCATATGTATTTGTGTCCTGAAGTTTTTATTATTGGATCCTTATCTTTGGTTGGTTTCTTTGTTGGGTCATATTCTCTCTTTTTCCGTATATTGCAATTATTGCTGTTGCTGCTGCTGCTGCTGCTGCTGTTGGGTGCCTATTTGTAGTAGAATAAATAAGAGAAAGAAAGAATAATGATTTGAGGGTTAGGGTTGGAGAAGAAAAAATATGGAGAAATTTGGGTAAGAAAAAAAACATAAGGAGAATATATTTTATGAAAACAAATTCTATTTTCAATTCAAAGAAAAAGGAGAAAAGAAGGGATTCATCAGGGAGATATCTCAGTATTTGATGATATCCCTGTTCTTCTAAAGGAACTAAGGCCAGTTCCCATTCCTCATATACAAAGTTGCACATCACTTAACTACTCCAGAAATCTGATACCCTCTTCTCTCCACTGTATGAACCTACACTCTTCAACTCACATCTTTATACAAACAAACACAGAAAACCACAGAGCTCTTAAAAAGAATGCTACAAAGTCACCTGTTCAATTTTTTTCCTCACTGTGAATGAAGTTTTAATTCCGTTTTTACTTGTAAAAGTATTTTATACATAACTTTCATCATTTATTTAGATACTAAATTCTTGTTAACAGTGAAATCAACCCAGGGGGTATTTTAGCTTTGCTTGTAACCACATACTGTCTTCTTTTTCTCTTTGCTTAAAAAAAGGCTATCAGGGCCATTCCTATTCAAACCCACACAAAGTCTTTTACTTGCTTGGTTAGAGCTACCTCAAGATATATTTGAGGTTATTATGAAAGGTATCGGGTCCCTGATTTCCTTCTCCTTCTGACTGTCATCTCTCTAGAGAAAAGCTACTGTGGTTTGTTTGTTAGTTTAGTGAGTGTTACTTTGTTGAAAGTCTTCACCAGTTATACAAGTTTCCTGGTGTCATTTTTAGGATCTTTTATGTATATGCTCATATTATTTTCAAATAAAGATACCTTGACCTCTTCATTTTTATTAAAAAAAAGACAGTGCAAACTCTACTTATGCTGATTCAGTGTAGGTCTATTCTTTCCTTGGTTACTATACAGACTCATTTCTATAAACTTAATAATTGTTGAATATTTGGCATAGAGATGAATATATATTTATTGAAAATAGATTTTTCATAGAGTATATTTTGATTATCATTTATCTGCCCCCACCTCCTCCTAGATCACTTGTTTCTCCCCATCTCCCTTCCCTAAGTTCATACCATTTCCTTCTCTCTCTCATTAGAACACAAGTAGAGACCTAAAAATTATAGTAACAATGAAATAAAGTAAAATGAGGTAAATCCAAGCCGGAATAAGATACTACTAAAAAACCACACAGGAAAATTGTTGCAGCAAACGGGAAGGAACCCTTGCACAGACACAGTGACCTACCTGTTCTTATAGAGAGAAAAACCATAGAGAAAAATACATTTATATCCTTAGTATATAATTTAAAACACATGCAAGGTTAAGGGAGGAAAAGGCCCTGGCAAAACATTATAAGACAAATCCACTTTACAAATGTCATTGTTTGGTTTCTGTTGGTCATGAATGCTGAACACAGGGACTGGGCCTTAATGGCTTTTATATATATCAAGAATATTGGAGAAACTTGATTTTTTACTTTTGAATATTTATCACTTAGAGATAGGTTCTGGGTTAGGTATAGACATATTATTGCTTCACTAAGCACTGGGACCCTCAACTAGCTCAGACCTCTCTAGACCTGCGCATGCCACAAGTCACTGTGAGTTCATATGGCTATCAGTCCTGCTGGGTTTAGAAAGCTGTGTTTCCTTTCTGTTCTTTATTTCTCCTGACAATTATCATCTTTGCTTTACTTTAACTCAGATTCTTGTTAGCCATTGTCACACAAAATCTACTTATATCAAACAGTCACAGTATTTCAACTACATTTGTTATATACTTTTATATAAATTACTATTAATGTTTTTAGTATATTTTAATGTGCAGTTTTTTCATGTCTGTTTCTTTCATAACAGTATTGGTCGCATTCCATGATTTTCCATATGCTAATGGTTTGTTAGCTTAATAATTAATAAGATGACTTAATAAGTAGATTTTTGTAGTATATCTGTGGATATGTTATTTGTGTTATAGGGTAATACAAAGAGCTGATCCAATAGAACCCTGAATCAAACAGGGTTTGAATTATAAATTTCATTTTTATGAAATGGTATTATCTAAAATATATAAGTACTAGAAAAAGCTTAAAGGTAAGAAATAGTCAGGGAAATTTTGCCTGATGGTCTGAAGTCATTGTAATATTTCCTAAAGTGAAAAATTGCAAATTTTGCTATTTTAAACTTGTTTTATTTTATTCTGTGTGTATTTTGTCAGCACAGAGTTCAGTGCACCACTGAATGCCTTGAGACTAAATTGACAGAAAAGTATCCTTGTTTATCTGAAACTTAAATTATAGATGTTTATAAGCCTCTGTATGGGTTCTGAGAATTGAACTACCATTCTCAGGAAGAGCAGCCAGTACTCAAAAGAGCTGAATCATGTCTCCAGCCTATTTAGTGCTTTTATGAGAAACTCCAATAGATAGTACTTGATTGTTAGTATTAACTTTGTTTAAATATCGGGGCACATGGTATTTTCACTATTTTCATTTTATTTTGTGTTTATCCTGCCCTATTCTGATGGAAGAATCCATCAAGTTTCATATTTATAGATGTCACTGTGTAGCAGCTAAAGCATTTATTTTTCTCTGTGAAGCATTCCTGAGGCCTTTGAACTGAAAATATTAATATGATATTGTTTTGCAGCTAAGAATTGTGGCATTCATTGAACTCACTGCTCAGTTACAAATCTGTAGCATTGAACTTGTTTTTTATTGCATGTCTTTTACTTTTCGACTTATGTAAGGCATTTTGTGCAAATGAATGCCCTGTAGCTAGGGCTTAAGGCAGAGAAGGGACATAAGTACACTCTGCTTCCTCCTTCCACTGCCACTTGCTGTGAGAGGAGCTGCATTATTTGTTCCTCAAACTTGAAGCAACATTTAGCTCCATTTCCGAGGATCTGTGTGCACTCAAAACCAATCCTGGTTCACTTTCACAAAATCGTCATTATTAGACAGCTATTATTTTCTATCCTGAGTAATGGATGTACCTACATCACCAGTGATGAGCCACACTCAAGATAGGAATCAAGGAAATGTCTACCTTAGTCTCACTGAAACATCTATATCTCATGGTAATACTTTCACTTCCACTCTAGATATCCCTTTTAATTAATGGAACAGTCATTATCAATGTAAAACAATGCTCAATTTATAGCAAGTGTTTGGGTCAAGGTAAAGCTAACTTGTTTTGCATGTAACATTTGTAATAAGACCTGCAAAATACAAACTATTTTAAAAAAATTAGATACTCTGTATTTACATTTGAGATGTTATCCCTTTACCCCACCCCACTCCCATCCCCTACTCTATTTGCCTTCAAGAAGTTGCACTCCTTCCTAGTCACCCTTTCCACCCTTGGCATTCATTGGGAAAACATGCCCTCCCTGGACAAAAGGCCTCTTCTCACATTGATGCCAGACAATGATATAATCAGCTACATATGCATTGGGTCAATAGGTTCCTCAAGGTGTGCTGAAAGGTTGGTGTTTTAGTCCATGGGAGTTTTGGAGGATTTCGTTGGTTGATATTGTTGTGAGAGTATGCAAATAAGTTATTGATAGAATTAAAATTGTGTAGTTGAAATAACAATCAGAGAAACAGACTGCTTCAATACAAGACTATTAAGAACCTTCAATTTTTCTCATTATTTAGGACTATAGGAAAGAATTTATCATATCATACAAAGAGTGATTTTAACAATTCTAAAATTATAGTATGTAGTAAGTTCCTCACTTTATTAAGCATATTTGTGAAACCATCAGACTTCGAAGGGTTACCACTGAAATATTATAAACACATAGACAAAATTAGATGAACCAAGGAACACTGATTTTTCAAATGTTAATGGCTTTTCTGGCAGAAAAATTTCTTTTATATCTTCAATCTGTATGCATTTTGTAATAATAAAAATTTAAGTTAAAACTTAATTCTTAAAATAATTTGTCTGTAACATATACAATAAATAAATTTTCATAAAATTGGCCAATTTTAGAGTTTTACTCTTTCCAGACTGAGCAAAAAAGCAGGTGATGGCAACCTCACAGGAAGACCAACAGCACCTACTAAGCATGTACTCTAGGAGCTCCCACAGACTGACCTACCAACCTATTCACCAGGTGGTCTAAAGCTCTGAGACACAGAGAGCAGACGTGTACCTTGTTTGGCCTCAGCTGGAAAGGATGAGCCTGATCCTGCAGAGAAGTGATGCACCATGGTAGGGGGATACCCGAGTGAAGGTGCGTGGGAACACTCTCAGAGGCAAAAGGGAGACAGATGAACCCTGTGAAGGCCTATGTGGAAGGAATATAAATACCTAGATCAATTTGAAAAGAAAAGTATACCAAAAATGGTGTATCATAAATCTTTTTTGTCATTATGACATTGCAAGCATAAGGCCTGCAATGATCACCCCTCGGTTTCTTGGAAATGTTACAGCTATTAGTTTATTATTTTTGTAGGACTCCTAAAAATAGGAGTGAGTATGTTTCTGACTCTTTTGCCTAATCTTGGAACTCCTTTCATCCCGTTGGGTTACCTTGTCCAGAATGGATAGAAGGGGTTTTGTCTTGCCGAACTGTATCTTGTTTTGACCTGTTTTGCTGTTGTCTAGTGGGGGCTTATGATTTCCTGAAGGGAGAGAGAGAGGGAGTGGATCTTGGAGAGAAGGAAGGTAGTGGGCGAACCTGGGAAGAAACTAGAGAGGGAAAATTGTTGTCAGGATGCATCTTAAGAAGGAAGTCCAAAGTGTGGATTCTTCAGTCCTTCTTAGAAGGAGGAACAAAATATAGGAGACTTCTCCACCTCTGGATCCATTGCACAAACAGTCACCAAAACCAGACTCTGTTGCAGATGCCAATAAATGCTTGCTTACAGGAGCCTGATATAGCTGTCTCCTGAGACCTTCTGCCAGAGTCTGACAAATACAAAAGTGATTGCTCATAGCCAATGACTGGACTGAGAATGGAGTCCCCAGGGGAAGAGTTAGACAAAGGACTGAAGATGAAGTGGTTTGCAACATAAGAAGATGAACAATATCAACCAAACAGACCCCTCCCCCCAGAGCTCCCAGGGACTAAATCATCAACTAATAGGTACAAATAGAGTGACAGCTGCATATGTAGCAGAGAATGGCCTTGTTGGGCATCAATTAGAGGAGAGGCCCTTGGCGTTCTGAAGGCTCAAAATCCCAGTGTAGGAGAATGCCAGGGCACAGAGGGAGGAGTGGGTGTGTTGGTGGGGAAGGACCCTCAAAAAAGTAGGGCAAGTGGTAATTGGATGGGGTTTCTGGAGGGGAAACCAGGAAAGGAAACAGATTTGAAATGAGTTGGTGAAATGGCTGTAAAAGGTACATAATGTTTGGTGACAGCTTGTTATATAAAGTAGTTATTTTCTTTCTCAATGTTTCATAATACACAATGATAATATTGAATTCAGTTTAAGCAAAATTGACATGTATAACTTAAGTATGTATAAACATGAAGAGAAATACCTTAATAAGATCTTTCATCATTTTGCAAGTAAAATAATTAGGTAAGTGTACACTTATTATTATTAATTACCTACCTTATGCTTCTAAATATTCATTGTGTAAGTAGAAAAAATGTGTCTTCTTTTATATGGGTGCATATCATAATTAGAAAGGCATGGATGATGTAAAAATATTTGAAATTTATTCTGATGTGACGGTATATTCCTAACCATACTGAGGAAATGATAATTTGAGATTTATGTTCCACTATAACTTCTCACTTGAAATCATATTCTCTACTTTAGTTCATTATGGAGAAAGCAACTACTCAATATCAAATATTTTTTATGTCAAGTTGTAAAAATGCATTTTAAAAGACATTTAGGTAGTGTTCAAGCACATTAGAGTGCTAGTATTTTTAATCTGCCTTAGACTATAAATAATAGCATAATTTCCTAAAGCAGTACTAATGCCTGTCAGCCCTAAATGATATCTTTCTATAAACCTATATTTGAATAAATTTGCATTTTGCTGGCCATTGGACATTTCCTGACTAAGAAGCCTAGCAGCCATACTTTAATAATTTGTGTTATATTTGGTACATATTCAATTTTGTATCGTCTATTCTTTAGAATGAACACAGCTTTTCCCCTGAAGTCATTTGAATTAATGATGCACTGAGAGCTCTTAACACAGGTGTTTGTTTTCATAATTTAAATTTTCCAAAGGAGGGAAGCATACAGATCAAGGCAATATAACAACCTGCAATTGTGTGGTGCAGCTGCATTCCTACCATATCCGTGGGCTTTGGGAGTCGTTCTTCTATTTCTGACCATCTGCAAAACCTACTTGGGGTCATAAGCAGGTGTTGTACATCTCCTGGAATAATTCTTTTCTTGCCAGGAATACAGTATCTATATGTATTAAGGAGTGAAGAACAACACAGCTTGCCCTTAAATGTGGGTGATTTTTACAATATATTTTTAACCATTTGGAAAAATATTCCTTCCCCAAGTATGGGTGAATGTATTTCAAATTCAACTCCATAAAAATTTTTCTATCATGTTTTGTTTTCCTGGACGTTAGTTACCCTAAGCTTCTATTCAGAATGAAAATACAGGACCACACTGACGAAGAATAGGAAAGGCCACTCGGTCTGCAATATCTATTATTTATCACATGGCAACTCTCTAAAGTTCAAGAATACTGTTAGGGCTGTGGATTTCCTGCCTGCTGTGAAATTTCTTTGACTAGCTTGAGGTGACCTATATCCTCTTTTTCATTGGAATGGCCATGGTTTGTTTGTTGGATTTAATTCAATTTATTTGAAATATATTATATTACTTGTATTATATGGTCTTATTTTAAATTAGTGCACTTAACAAAATAGAAATTTTTTATCATTTATTGAAGTAAACCTAACTAGCCATATAAAAGTAATTGAATCGCTTTATGTAAATAAAATTTATATTAAGTTTACAATAAAACTGAAATCTTCCTTTAATGAGGAGCATGATTTATTTTTTAAATCAGTATTTTTGAATTGAAATGGTTGTTGATAAACTATAATTTTATTTTAGCTTTATGATATTTTTAAATTAGATTTACTTAATTTTAAAAGTCATCAGTTTACCTAGATGTATGTATATGTAGCACATGTGTGCTTGGTGGACGCGGAGATCAGAAGGTGGCATCAAGTCTCCAGAGATTAGAATTACAACTGGCAGTAAGATATTGTGTGGGTGCTGGGAATTGAAGAGCGTTCTCTGTGAGAACAAAAGTGATTGCAACCTCTGAGACATCTTTTTAACACAAGTAAATTTTAGCTTCTAACAGAGAATAAAATGTACTTTGGAAAGATAAATATTTGTTATAATAATAAAATGAATTATGGATAACAGAAAATGGTTTAAAAACTCATTAAGTGAGTATATTCTATGTATTATATAATGAATAGAATTTAGTATATTCCAGTTTATATATTCAATTCTGATCATTTTGTGAGCCTATATTTAAATATGTACCCTCTAGGATATTTGATGTTATATGATCTTGAGGATTTTTCACCCAGCAATGATATATATGGAGCTCATGAAATTACATTAGAGCATTAACAAAACAGAAATCACCCAGTCATATCAAAGAGACTTTACCATATGACTGTCTATATATGGGGAGTTCAGTTGTATTTTTGTAACCCTCCAAGCTAAACACATTACACATTCTATGTTTGGAATAATGTCTTCTGAGATTATCTTTAAGTACGGAATGTTTTCTTTAGCCACATTCAGAGTTTCATTTAGACCACACAATCACTTTTCATTTTCTTAACAACTTGTAAAACACAAAAAAAAAAAAAAACCAACAAAAACAACAACAACAAAAACTCCTCTGGTTTCACACTTAATATTTCCTATCTGGTTGTTCATGTTGCCTGTTTTATCTCCCACAGCATTAACATTAAATTAGGTATTTTATATTACCAGTTTAATAATTCTACCTTCCTTGTTATGTATATCTCATTAATATTTTGACTAAGTTATAGATTCACTTTATATTCTGGCCTCAGCTACCCCTCCCTCCTTACTTCCCAGATTTTCCTCTTTCCTTCCCTCTCTGTCCTTTCTACATCTCCCGTACTCCCCAGAAAATGAAAGGTCTCCATCTGACATCAACCAGCTCCAGCATATCAATCCACAGTAAGAATGAGTGTATATTCTTCCACTGAGTTTAGACAAGGCAGCCAAGTCAGGGGAAAGTGATCCTGTAGAGAAATTTAATGCAGCATCAAAACTGCTCTGGTAAAGAATCCTATTAGATGGCCTTCTGTTCTATGTGATCCAGCATGAATGACACACCTTTAATTCTTTTGGCTGGAATACATACAGGCTTTTATTACATACTTTTAATCCTAAACAATGATATCCTATTGAGGGGCAGAGAAAGTCAAGAATAAGAGAAAGATTTGACAAAATGAATCAGAGATTGGATCCATTCAAATCTTATGAAAACTACTTAACAGTAGTGCAGGAAAAGAGAGCTTGGTTCAATTCAGTTCAGTCCAGGGCAGTACGGGATAGTGCAGTTCAGTTGAGTGCAGTTGAGTTTGTGCAGTTCCATGCCATTCTGTTGAGCTCTGTTCAGTTCCTGAAGTCAGTGCAGTACAGCCAGTGGAACTCAGGGGTTTCTCCAAGCATAACCATTCAGTCAGAAGCTGGGAGAGGCCAATTCCAATCAGTCTGCTAGGAGCAAGAACATCTGAGTTGAATCAGCTCTCCAGAGTTCTCAACAGATCCACAAAGTGTGAATTTATTCAGCATTATGTTTAAATAGCAAGAAAAAAAAAGAAAAGAATAAACCATTATGTTTAATCCTTACACACCAAGAAAACTTTGACTAATTCCAGGTTAAATCCTGTATTACATGTACTTTATGCTCATTGTAACTAGCAAGATCTTAATGCACACTATCAAACCTTAAAATAAAAGCACTGACAAAAATGTATTCGTATACTTTTATGCAAAAATGCTTAAAATCTGTACATTTATCTTTGTTTTTTAAAATAAAGTTGTTCAAAATAACCAAAATAAATAAATAAAGAAAGAAAGAAAGAAAGAAAGAAAGAAAGAAAGAAAGAAAGAAAGAAAGAAAAGAAAAGCCAGTCATTCTAGTCCTAGAGGAGTCTACAAAGTCTAGAAGCAGAAGGCTCCAAAATCCAGTTCCAGGCTTGGTAGAAGATTCTATTGATTAGACACTAGAAGCTTTCAGGCTAGCTTTGGGATAGTTAGAACAGAGGAAAATATGATCTGTGCTTAGTGCAAGTCATATATTTTGACAGCTTGCATATGGCTCTCATCCCCTGATCAGAGGAAATAAAACTATTGTTTACAGGATCCAAAGACAGGCAGTGTAATTGATATCTCCTGCTCCTGCTTTAGGAATCTCATATGAAGGCTCCTGTGTATCACAGCTACATATGTGCAGAGGGCCTATGTCTGTCATATTCCACTGTCTGATTGGCAGTTCAGTCTCACTGAGTCCCCATGGGCCCTAGATATTTGACACTGTATGTTTTCTTGTGATGTTGCTCCTTCAGTCCTTTATCCCCCAACCCTGCCAGCCCACTCCACAGGATTCCTCATCTCCACTCAATGTTTATCCATGGGTCTCTGCTCCAGCTTTGAAAGTTGCTGGTTAAAGCCTATCTGATGACAAATATGCTATGCTTGTATTTGCAAATATAGCAGAATATTGTCAATAGTGTCAAAAGTGGGTTCAATCCCATGGCATAGGTCTCAAACTGGGCCAGTCATTGACTGGTCCTTTCCTAAAATTTTACTTCATCCTCCACTCCTGCACACTCTGTGGCTGGATTGATGTCATAATCCTGTCATTGAAAGTCTTGTCTACCTATAAGAAACAGGCAGTTCAGGTTCCATATTCTCCACTGAGAAGCCATATGTAGGGTCACCCTCATAGATTGCATCCAGTTGTCTCTGTTAATACTCCTTCCCTCCATCCTCACTCTGCCTCATCTCTCCTGTTCCCCTCCACATCAAGTCCCCAACCCATTACCCTCTTTCCATCCACCTCTGATGTCTAATCTATTTACTCTTTTTATTGAGATTCAATGTATCCTCTCATTCTCTTTTGGTTACTTAGCTCTTTGCATATGGTAGAATGGCCAGCTACACTATGTCAATCCTAAAAATATATGAACATGGTAGATCTTTTCCTCTTCTGGTACCTTCTTAATTTTTTTCCTCAAAAATTTGAAGTTCCTGTTATACATGTTGTTCATTTGCTTGATTGGAGTTATGACAAAGTATTTTTATATTACTTGTGGCTTTATTTAATGGCATTCTTTTCATGATTTCTTTCTCAAACTGTTTATGGTGTGTAGAAAAGACTTCAACTGATTGATTTTTTTTTTTTTTTTTTTAGTTAACGTTGTACCAGCCACATGGCTGAAAGTGTTTATAAGCTGTAGGAAATCCTGGTAGAATTTTTGTTACATATCTATACTTTCATAGTATCTATGATTCAGTTTTTGAAAACTTATTGAGCATGTTTTCAACAATGTTCATAAAAGAGACTGTTCTGAAATTCTTTCTTAGTTAAGGTTTAGTGTGGTGTAGGTATCAGAATGACTGTGGCTCCATAAAAGTCAGCAGTATTCTGCTGCTTTTATTTTGTAGATGAATTTGAGGAGTATTGGTATTAGCTCTTCTTTAAAAATGTGGTAAAAATCTACTTTATAGTATTCTGGCACTGGGATTTTTGTTTGGGAAGTTTTAATGACTGCTTTATGTCCTAGGGATTATAGTTTTATTTAGATTGTTTATTTGGTCTTATTTTAGCTCTGGTGTTATCTATTAACAAATTTAACCATTTCGATTTTCCAATTTTGTGAAGTACAGGTTTGTGAAGTAAGACCTAATAATTGTTTTTTTTTTTTTCAATGTCTGTTGTTATTTACCTCTTTTTACTTCTAATTCTGTTAGTTTGGATATTCTCTGTGCCTTTTAGATAGTTCATTGATTTTCTCTAAGAACAAACATTTTGTGTCTTTGTTTCTTTTTGTTATTCTCTTTGTTACTATTTTATTGATGTAAGTTTAATTTGATTATGTCTTGCTTTCACTCCTCTTGTATGTGTTTGCTTCTTTTTGTTCTAGAGATTTTATGCTATTAAGTTTCTAGTATGAGTTCTCTAATTTTCTTAAGAAGGCACTTAATGCTATGAACTTTATTCTAAGCATTGCTTACATTGTATGCCATAATCTGGGTACATTGTATATTCAGTTCTAGAAAGTCTTTAAATTCATTATTTATTCCTATACCCAAGTATCATTGACTAGAATTAGTTGTTCATATTTCCATAATTACTATTATTATTCACTCTTTTTAGATACTGTTAGTATGGTTATAAATGACTAGAACAGTTATATCAATTTATGGTACATTGCATAAAGTTCACTTTGAACAGGCTAAAGTATGGGGGATAATGGATAGTTTAGAATTCATAATTTTCTTGAGCCTTTAGATTATGATTTTCATCAGTCCACCTGCATAGTACCAAAGGTTAGAAAGATAGTAAAAGTATCTAAATTATAACCTCCCTACTCCATTCCACTTTATCTTAGATAAAATTCCAACCTGTTACACATTGTCAGAATATGTTTTGCTCTTGGTCTTTCTATTTGATAAAGTGTCCTGGATTTTGTGAACTTCTTGATTTTACAGAAATAAGAAAAGTTGCTTCTTTTTACAGTTAGTTTATTTACTAATTTTTCACATCTGATGTCCTACATTCCAGCTTTTTTCTTCTCACACAGGAGGTTGGAATTGCAAACTATAAGCAAATTGCAAATCATAAGACTATTGCCTATTAGTCATTTTTATTTTTATATTTTTTTACATTTTCTTTTCTGTATTATATAACTGAATGCATTTAATAGCATACTGGATATATTTTATACTAGTTTTTCAGCTCAGGTAAAACATTGCATACCTTCTACATGCATTTAAAAATAGACATTTGCTTCTGCATATTTTATAATGCTGGCTCCCTGTTATAGAGCAGAAGTAGATGGAACTGCCATACTAACTTATCCAACACTTCATCTCTTGAAACTGTAAGATAATTGGATGCAAAAGGTTGTATTTTTAACCTTAAATTACATTTTCTTTATAAGGTAGAAAAAGAATATTTTCAAATTTGTACAATAGGAAATTATAAAAGATTTTATTTTTCTAACATATATTGTGTCCTGAAAATACTTCCTTCTCCTACATACACTCTTCTTATCTGCGCACATCCTTTCTTCTCTGTTTCGTTTTCCATAAAAGCAGGAGTCCTAAGGATATCATTCAAATGTGGGAGGGCAAGTTACAGCAAGTAAAGGCACACCATCTTATATCAAGGCTGGACAAGGCAACCCAATAGGAAGCAAAGAGTCCAAAAACCAGGCAAAAGATTTACAGGTATCTCCTTTCTCAAATGTTAATATCACATAAGAAAACAAAGCTGTGCAACAATAATGTATATGCTGAGGTCCTAATCAGACCCTGCAGGCTCCCTGATTTTCTCTGTGAGCCCCTATGAGCCCTGGTTTGTTGATTCTCTGACCTGTGTTCTGTAATATCCTAGAACTCTATGGTTTCTACAATCCTTCCTTCTTCCCTTAGAAGAGATTCCTTTAGCTCTGCCTTATGTTTGCCTATTGTTCTCTGGAACTGCTTCTATCAGCTGCTGTATGACATCTCTGTGATGACCATTATGCTAGGCTATGTATACATATACCAAAATACCATTAGGAATGATTTTAGAGATATTTTACAGTCACATTTAGTAATATCCTAGATCTCTGGGCTATGAAATTTCTTATTCCTAACGATCCAGGCACTACAAGGTGTGAGCCCATTTCATGGCATGCATCTAAAATTGGAGACCCTATGTCACCTTTACTAGAAGCACAACATGCAGAAAGAACAAATTTTGGGTCAAAGTTTTTGTTGTTGTTTCTTGTTTTTGGTTGTTGCTGCTGTTGTTTTTTTTTAAAATGTGGCTATTTTTTTGTTCAAGTCCTACCATTAGAAGGCATTCTGGTTAGAGAAAATGGCTTCATCTCAATTACTAGGAGTCTTCACCACAGTCACCAACATAGATTCCAGGGTGTTTCTACTATACTAGGTTTCTTCCTATCCCTTGAAATGATCCTCAACAAGTTCAGTTTGATCTTCTAGTACTCTCTTTCTTTCTCCATTCTCCACCCCCACCTCCACCTGCTCCCTGCTGTTCTCATCCCTACTGCCCTAAGGTCTATTTTCCCTTTCAGGGAAATCCATTCATCCCCCCCAGCCTCCCTTGTTACATAGGTTCTCTGTTTTTATGGACTGTAGCATGAGTATATTTGAGTCTAAAATCCACTGGTAAATGAGTACATACCATGGTTTTCTTCCTGGGTACAGGTTACCTCACTCAGAATAATTATTATAATAATAAATATTTTGCCTGAAAATTTCAAGATGTCATTTCTTAACAGCACAGTAATTCTCTATTGTATAAATTTACCAAATTTTATTTTCCATTGAAGCATCTAATTTTCTAAACTTAGTTCAATCTGGTTAAATGTGTTAACCTCCATTCTGGCTTAAATGCTTTAACCTCTATTCTAGGCCATCCCACACCAAATGTAGTAGAATGGAAGGATAAGTAGTCCAAAGGAGGATGTGGACCTATTTAGGAATAAGTCTTGTGGCAAATCCAATTGGTGTTCTCAAAATATCAACAGTTCAGTTCATAGGAAGAACATCAGTAGCTCGATCCACTCCCAAACACCACTCATGAATCAGCAACAAGTCAGTTCAAAATGTTTTCTGAGTTATTTCTATATTTTGGATATTAGCCCTCTGACTTGGTGACAAATTAATCACTAAAGGAACTGAGCATAGTAGGTGACTAGTGTTTGAAGAAAGGATAAAATAGAGTGAAATAAATGGGTGAAAACAATGAATTCAAAGATATTAGACTGTTACGGTTAAAGGTGGAATGTAAAGACAATGGAGCTAAATTCAATCCAATAATTTAAAGCAACTTGAGTAGTCAGGAGGCTGCTTATGGAGACCCTCAATATCAAGCTAACTTGGGTTATTTTAAAGAGGCAATGGATTAATATAAAGGAAAAGACTAGAGCAGAACTTTGTTCATCCAATAAACAGAAGTTAGATAATAAGTAAGGTAAGTTTTCAAATATAAAGTTACAACAGCAAAACAAGTATAGGTCATGTTCTCCTTAATCTGAGCCTAGGGATATGGCATATTTCTATATATTCACCTGTGTACAAAGCATAGGCCCTGAGTCTAGCAATATGTGGCTGCTTTCTAGAGATAGGATATTGGTGCCTGTCCTACTCCAATGTGGCTGGCTCATAATGGGGCACTGTAAGACTACTACCATTTCATTTCTATTTGAAGGGGAGAACATAAATCCTGAATGTACCTCTAAGTTTCCTCCTGTAAATGATTTGCCATTGACAAGCAAGCTGCTGTCCTGTGTATTGAAAGGGAGGACATAATTTTATGTCCTGTCTTTGTATTGCCTTTTACTGGGTCTGGACACAGGTAATAGGCATATACCTACCTCTGTGATACCCCATTTGAGCTGGCATTAATACCAGGCTATCTCTTGTCCATAGTCTGTTGAAGTCTATGCTTTATATTTCCATCTTGGAGAATCCCTGGTGGTTCATACTAAAGGTCCTTATCCTTCAGGATGGATCTGAATATAGGTTATTGGTATATGTTCTAGAGTCTCACATTGAGTTCATAAGAGCATTACATTGCCTCTAGAATCATCTACCTTCTGCCTAAGCACTTTGGAGTATGCTTGTTTGTTTTGTTGTTGTAGTTGTTGTTGCCATTTTTTAATGATTTTTTTTTTTTTTTTTTTTTTTTTTTTTTGCCTATGGCTCATTTGAATTGGAAGAAAATATTTTTTTCCTAACAACGGCCTTTTCTGTGGAGAAAATGAAGCATCTTTTCATAGATGTTACTGTCTATCCATTTCAACAATGCAATTTGTGTTTGTTACAAGTCTCTTAAAGAAATGGCACTTTTGATTTTCTCTACTTTTCTGGGAAAGGATGGTTTCATCCTTCTGTGGTTGTCTTGGCACTTTCAGAAGAGCTCTCCTAGGATAATATTGTTCCCCTAATAATACTCTCTGACATTCCTAGAGTTCTTTTTTCTCATTGTTATTGAAATAATGTTCTTTTACCATCACATTTGTAATGTGGTCTATATCTCTGGTTCACCACATTTTAAAAATTGACTTCCTTTCCCAGAAGCTATAGACTCCCAATTACTTCTTTGCTAAAGGTTTGAGTATAAGCCAATTATTGCTTCATGCTGCGATCTTATCTGAACTGAGATTTCCAAAGTGTTTTTCATGTGTTCACAATTACTGTAAGATTATATATCCATCTGTCTTATTTTCAATGGAATATAGTTTTTTGTTAGATTTTTATTTTATAAAATATTATTATTGCTTACAAATTTTGTTACATAATAATATATAATTTTTTTCTTTTTCTTTTTCTTTTTCTAAGAAGTGCTGAGGCTTTCACATTTTGGCATTTCTTCTTTTAAGCCTTGTAATGTCTGTTAGTTGTTTCTTGGGTACTCAGAGTTTCTGGGGCTAGTATCCAGTTATAAGTGACTGCATATCTTGTGTGTTCTTTTGTAATTGGGTAACCTCACTCAGAATGATATTCTCTAGTTCCATTCATTTGCCTAAGAATTTCTTAAAAGAATTGTTTTTAATAGCTGAATAGTACTCCATTGTGTAAATATCCTATAATTTCTGTATTCATTCCAATGTTGAAGGACATCTGGTTTTGTTGATTCTTTGAATGGTTCTTTTTGTTTATATTTGGTTAATTTCTGCTCTGAGTTTTATTATTTCCTGCTCTCCACTCCTCTTGGGTGTATATACTTTCTTTTATTCTAGAGCGTTCAGCTGTGCTGTCAAGCAGCTAGTGCATTCTCTGTCCAGTTTCTTTTTGAAGGTACTCATAGCTATTGATTTTCCTATTAGTACTGCTTTCATTGTATACCCATAGTTTTGGGTATGTTGTGCTTTCATTTTCATTAAATTGTAGAAAATCCTTTATTTCTGTCTTTATCACTTCCTTGACTATGTAATCATTGAGTAGGGCATTGTTCATCTTCCATGTATATGTGGGCTTTTTGTTATCATTGCTGTTTTTAAAGACCAGCCTTAGTCCATTGTGATCTGATAGGATTCATGGGAGTATTTCAACCTTCTTATATCTGCTTAGGCTTCTTTTGTAACCTACTATATGGTCAGTTTTGGAGAAGGTGCTGTGAGTTGCTGGGAAAAAGGTATATTCTTTTGTTTTAGGGTGAAATTTTCTGTAGGTGTCTGTTAATTCCAATTGGTTCATAACCTCTGCTAGTTTCTCTGTGTCTCTATTTAGTTTCTTCTTCCATGATCTGTCCATCGATGAGAGTGTGGTGTTGAAGTCTCCCACTTTTATTGTGTGTGGTGCAATATATGCCTTGAGCTTTAGGAGGGTTTCTTTTATGAATGTGGGTGCTCTTGTATTTGGGGCATAGATGTTCAGGATTGAGAATTCATCTTGATAGATTTATCCTGTGATGAGTAAAAATTGTCCTTCCTTGCCTTTTTTGATATTATTTGTTTAAAAAAATCTATTTTATTCAATTCATTTAATCTATTTATCCTTATTTAGAATGGATACTCCAGCTTGTTTCTTTGAACCATTAGGTTGGAAGTTTTTTCTTAGACTTTTACTCTAAGTTAGTATCTGTCTTTGTCTCTGAGATGAGTTTCCTGTATACAACAAAATGCCTGATCCTATTTATGAATGTAGTCTGATAATTTGTTTCTCATTATTGGGTAATTGATTCCATTGATATTAACAGATGTTAAGGAATAGTGATTGTTGTTTCTTGTTATTTTTGTTTTTACAGATAGAATTATGTTTTTGTGTCCTTCTTTTGTTTTTTTTGCATGATTTTACTATTATTATTATTATTACTATTACTATTATTTATTATTATTATTATTATTATTATTATTATTATTATTATTATTATTATTATTATTATTATTATTATTATTTAGCTTTTCCTAGGGTACACTTTTCCTTCTTATGTTTGATTTCCTATCTATTATCCTTTGTAGGGCTTGATTTGTGGTCAGATATTGGGTAAATTTGGATTTGTCCTGGAATATCTTGAACTCTCCATCTATGGTAATTGAGAGTTGTGCTGGATATAGTAACCTGTGCTAGCATTTGTGATCTCTCAGAGTCTGCATGATGTCTATCCAGGATATTCTAGTTTTAATAGTCTCTGTTGAGAAGTCTTGTATAATTTAGATTTGTCTGACTTTATATGTTACATGTCCTTTTCCCCTGAGTGCTTGTAGTATTCTTCCTTTGTTTTGAACATGGTATATTTTAATTATGTGTCAGGAAGAATTACTTTTCTGGTCCAATCTATTTGAAGTTCTGTATGCTTCTTGTATATTCATGTTCATTTCATTCTTAAGGTTAGGGAAGTTTTTTCTATAATTTTGTTAAGTATATTTACTGTGCTTTTTAGTTGATATTTGTACCCTCTTCTATACCTATTATCTTTAGGTTTGATCTTCTCATTGTGTCTTGGATCTCCTGGATATTTTGGATTACAATCTTTTTAGTTTTTACATCTTCACTGACTGTTTTGTCTATGTTTTATATGTTGTCCTCTGCCTCTGAGATTCTCTCTTCCATCTCTTATAATCTGTTGGTGATGCTTGCATCTATGATGCCTGATTTCTTTCTTAAGTTTTATATCTCCAGTGTTGTTACTTTTTGCAATTTCTTTATTGTATCTATTTCCAGTTTTAATTCCTTCACCTCTTTGGTTGTGCTTTCCTATAATTCTTTGAGTGATTTCTTCTGGTTCTTCTGTAATTATTTAAGGGAGTTATTCATGTCCTTCTTGAATATCTCCATTATCATTATAAAGTATGATTTTAAGTCTAAATCTTGTTTTTCTGGAGTGTTGGGAAGTCCACTACTTTCTGTGGTTGGGGAACTGGGTTCTGATGTTGCCAGGTTGTCTTGGTGTTCATTGCTTGGGTTCTTGTGCTTTTTTATTGCCCTCTTATTCTCAGTAACTGTAGGTGATCTTTTTCTTTCTGACTGTTGCTTGTCTCTCTTTTTGGTCAGAAGGCCTGGGAGCTCAGGAGGGAGATTGATCCTGGGTTTTTGTCTCTTTGTGAGCATGCATTGAGTTCTGATGGCAGTGATTCAGTTCTGTCTTTGTGGGCTCAAGTGGGAAAGCTCTTGTGAGGCTGTTCTGGGAGCATAGCCTTTTTTCCACAGGTCTTAAGTCCTAATGGTGGAGACCCAGGACTCTTTCTTGGCCAAAACGAATCCTTTTCTAGAAAGCACCAAGCTCCCAGATCTCTGAGAACTCTTGGCGTTCCCTTGCCGGACATCAGGTAGGAATGTGCATCAGGCTCACCCTTGGTCCAAGTGGAAAACTGCCTGTGCAGCTGATCTGGGAGCTCAGCCTCCTTTGGGCAGATCCTGAGTTCTATTGGCAGAGACCTGGCCCTCACTGTGTGCCAGAAAACACCCTTTTCCAGAGACAGGCTCCCTGTGCCCGAAGAACTCCCTGTGTTGGAACAGTTTTGTTATAAACATCCATTTAATCTGATTATTATAGTATTTTTCTTGAATCTTGATGCCTAAACCTTGAGGGGAGTGTGTATGGAACATATATTCAGGGCTGAACACTCTGATATCTTTTAATTTTGGTCCTTTGACCAACCATGTAGATCTGTATGTACATTACCATCTACTGTGAGACAAAACTCCTCTGATAAGTGTTAAAATAATTAGGAGTTTGTTACATTATCCTGTCAATTGTTTTGTCTTTGATCAGCTCAAGTTTTGGATGACCTCTTGGTAAGCCTATATTGGCACAGCTTCTGTCATTCATAGAGAAGACAGTGGTTTACAAATTCCTTAGCTATCTGGCTCTACCTTGTCTGAAGTTGTGTGTGTGTATATACACTATATATATATATATATACATATACCTCAACCTATCCTTTGGGACTGAGCGCTATGACCCTGTATTTTAGTTGGTTGTTGTTTATTGTAGTGGGCTCTGACTGTTAAAAGGAGATTTTCCTTGATCAAGAGTTAAGACTTCACTCCTCTGAGCTGTATAAACTTTAGCTACTTAACAAAATTAAAGCAAGAGGTATTTTTCTTAGGACCTGTGACCTGTTTCATCACACATTATTGCCCTTTTTGTTTTTGCCAGGTATGGGTTTAATCTCATGAAACAGACTTCAAATACAATCAAATATTGCTTGTCTACCTTCTTAATATTTTTGCTTCTACATTATGTATGAATATGCATCTACTTAAAATTTTAACTGATAGATTTTTTGAGATGTTATAAAATATCTTGGCAAAGTATAAATGTTGAATAGTATTTAAATAAGTTTAAATACACCTATTAATACCATTATGATTAATTTATATTATAATTATTGAAAGTTGTTTTTTCTGCATTGAGGAAATACACAGTTCATAACTGGTGTTACTGCATTGTCACTCAAAAGAGAAATTTCAACTATATATTTATCCTAACATACTTTGTGTTTATTTCTGATAGAAATTCAGTGTCTGTCAGAAAATAACAAACATAACCCAATGTCTCTAGATAGATGAGTTATTTTATGTTTATATTTGCTCTAGGGGTATTATGGCTAGTGAATTATTGTGCCATTAGAAATATTTTCTCACATAAACTTGATCATATTCTCCCGAGGCTGTTCTTTCTATTTGACTTTTGTAGAAAATGGGGAAAATGTAATAATAATTTTTACCTTGTAGTGGTAAAATAACTGTTTATAGAAGGAGCAACACATTTTCAGTATTGCCAATAGAAAGACTTATTGAGAAAAAAATTTAAGTGGCCTAGTAACTCATGCTTCACACTATAACCATGTCTTCTTTACTTACAATATGGTGCTGTAAAGAGTAACTGAGAAATATTTTTACGTGATGAAATGTTCCCTTCCCCAAGGAAGAGGCAGGCATTTTACATACTACTCTGAGTAATATATGACATTGTGACATCTACTTATTAAGTGGAGTTTTACCGTACAATAAAAAAACTTTACATTTAAGGAATTCACTGAGGTATGACAAACAATGACATGAACATGTAGCATATTTAATAACATTCATTCTCAAGAATTATACCATGCCATCTTTCACTATTCCTATCTCATGCTACAAAGTAAGTATTTTCACTTACTGCCTTGTCATAATATACAATGACTCAAGAAAAGATATGTAACAAATATATCCTGTGTTATTTTCAGCAATTTAAAATGTTAAAGAGTTAGAAAGAGCAATTTTCAAATTCATTTGGATAAACAAAAGACTGAGGATAGCAAAAAACTATTATCAACAATAAAAGAACCTCTGGGGGATTCGCCATCCCTGACCTCAACAGCTTGGGCTGAGCCCAAACACTTTTCCTCTGTTGTAAGTGCTGCTAGGCCTAGGCCTGTAAGCAACCAGGGTCAATAGAATCTAAACTTCTGAGATGACTAGATCAATATAACACATAGCCTGACTTACATTCTGACGATAAAAAAATCTTCAAACTATAAAGTTTTGTCTAATTCAGTGCATTTTATATAATAAAGAGTATTTTAGTAGATGCCATTCCATATATAAATTCCATTTTTGATCACATGCAATGGCTTAGGTCTGCATGATCCTACTATCATGTTGGCATACCACATACTTTAACCCATCTGGAATACAAACACATTATTGGTACAGAACAGTAAGGCAAAATTAGTTTGTCGAAGGAAGAAGCCATATTTAAAACTAATGTCTAAATTGAGGTACACATAAATCTATAAAACAGAGAAGGTTTGACAAAATGAGCCAGAGGAAAAACAAGTCAAACTCTATAAAGAATAGTATAGAAGTGAGAAACCACAATTTTTGAAACTTTGAAGCCAAAATTATGGTTATATCTGCATCACACAAAGACCCTACAAAGAAAGAGAACTTCAGACCAAATTCCCTTAATGAATATCAATGAAAACTAGTCAAAAAATACTCACAAACCAAAAGCAAAATCATATCAAAACAATTATTCACCATGATCAAGTAGGTTTCATTCCAGGGATGGAGGAATGTTACAATATGTGTAAAACCATCAAGGTAACCCACTATATAAACAAACTCAATGGGAAAAACAAAACAAAACAAAAACCTCATGATTATCTCAATAGATGCTGAGAAAGCATTTGACAAAATTCAACACCCCTTCATGATAAGACTCTTGGAAAGATCAGGAATTCAAGGTCCATGCCTAAATAGAGTAAAAGCAATATACAGCAATCCAGTATCCAACATAAAAATAAATGGAGAGGAACTTGAAACAATCCCAATAAAATCGGGGACTAGACAAGGCTGCTCACTCTCTCCCTACCTATTCAGTATAGTACTTGCCAGAGCAATCAGACAGCAAAATTAGGTCAAGAGGCTAAAAATTGGAAAGGAATCAGTCAAAATATTACTACTATTAACAGATGATAAGATAGTATGTTTAAGTGACCACAAAAGATCCACCAGAGAAATTTTACAGCTGATAAACAACTTCAGCAAAGTGGCTGGATATCACATTAACTGAAACAAATTAGTATCCTTCCTCTCCTCAAAGGATAAATGGACTGAAATAAAAATTAGGGAGATGACAGTCTACCCAACAGTCACAAACAATGCAAAATACCTTGCTGTGACTCTAACCAAGCAAATAAAAGATCTATATGACAGGAACTTTAAGGCTCTGGGAAAAAGTTATTAAAGAAGATCTCAGAAGGTGGTAAGCTCTCCCATGCTCATGGATTAACAGGATTAATATAGTAAAATGGCTATCTTGTCTAAATCAATCTACAAATTCAATGCAATCTCCATCAAAATTCCTACTCAATTCTTCATAGATTTAGAAAGACCATGACATGAGAGCAGGCCAGATGACACTAACCTATGAACTTCAGCCACACAACATGGACTCAGAAGGTGGAGTTGAGAGAGGATACAAGAGACTGCACTTTGGGACAGAGAGAGACAGAAAGATTTTCACTTGTATGCTGTAAGGTTCCTGAATAAACCACTTTGAGAAGAACACTGTTTCATTGCTCCTTTTCTGCTGGTTGGAGACAGTAATGACATACCTCCACTCTGGAAATTAGTCTGGCAGTTCCTCAGCAAATTGGATATAGTGCTACCTGTGAATCCGGCTATAGCACTTCTGGGCATAATAACCAAAAGATGCTCAAACACGTAAAAAGGGTACATACTTCATTATGTTCATAGCAGCCTTATTTATAATAGCTAGAAGGTGGAAAGAACCCAGAGGTCCTTCAAAGGGGAAATGGATACAGAAAATGGGGTACATTCACAAAATGGAGTACATTCACACAACGGAGTACTACTCAGCTATTAAATACAAAGACTTCATGAAATTTTTAGGAAAATGGATGTAACTAGAAAATATCATCCTGAGGGAGGTAACTGAGTCACAAAAATACACACATGATCTGGTCGCACTGATAAGTGGATATTAATCAAAAAGTTTGGAATACCCAAAACACAATTCACAGATAATACAAAGCCTAAGAAGAAGACCAAAATATAGATGTTGCTGTTGCTGTCCTTCATTTAAGTGGGTACAAAATATTCATGGGAGAAAATACCAGGACAAAGTGTGGAGTAGATACTGAAGGAAAGGCCATAAAAAGAGTGTTTCACCTGGGGATCCATCCCATATATAACCATAAAACATTATTACTAATGCCACGAAGCACTTGCTGTCAGGAGACTGATATAGCTATCTCCTGAAAGGCTCTGTCAGAGCCTAACTGATGCAGAAGAGGATGCGTACAGCTAATGATAGGACTAAACATGGGGGCACGATTGCAGTAGTTAGAGAAGGGATTGAAGGAGCTTAAGGGCTTTGCCACCTCATAGAAAGAACAACAGTATCAAATAACCAGACCCCCCCAGAGCTACCAGAGACTAAACAACCAATCAAAGAGCACACATGGAGGGACCCATTTCTCCAAACTATATATATATATATATATATATATATATATATATATATATATATATATATATATATGAGGATGGCATTGTCTGACATCAATAGGAGAAGAGGCCCCTGCCCCTGTGTATGCTGGTTTCCCCATTGTAGGTGAATGCCAGTTGTGTGAGATAGAATTGGGTGGGTGTGAGAAGGAGCACTCTTATGGAAGCAGGCAGAGGGGTATAGAAGAGGGAGGAACTGAGAAAGGGGATACCATTTGAAATATAAATACATAAAATATCCAATGAAAAGTGTAAAAAAAAAAGGACAGATGGCAGAGGGGGAAAAAGGCAATCAGTCGGTAGTCCGTGCTATGAGTTCAGTGCAGTGTTGTTGAATTTTTTCTTGCCTTCATGCTGTTCAGCTCAGGTCAAATCATCCAGGGCAGCTGGAAATAGAGACTAAACAGGAGCCAGGAGAATAAAACTGATCGCAGGAGTTAAGTTGAGGGTAAGCAGTGCAGTGCAGTGAAAAGTCACATTGACTCAGTCATCTTGTAGAGGAGTTTGAGCCGGAACAGTTTAGTTGAACCTTCTGTTAATGTTCAGACATTACCTTGTGAACCACATGTACACTGATCTTAGTCAAACAGGGAAAGTTTAGTGATCTATGCCAGGACTGATCGATCAGTACCATGCTGCAGATGTGGGAGCTAAATATGATATCAATGAAGATCCTATAAGGAGTTGTAAGCCTGAAATCTACAAACATCTGTGCCAAGTTATCCCAACAATCAGAATACAGGGAGAGAAGATTTTCTTAGAAACATGTCTTTGTTGTACACTTATCCTGTTCCTATTGCTTGGGGTACCCAACTGTGGTGGAGACACCTGAAACTATTTCTAACACTCTTGTCTTCACTTGCCAAAAAATATGTCAATTATCAATTTCTGTGCCTCTTTATGCAAAGTAGGATGTCAATTCCCAGGGAGTTCTTGGGAACTTAAACTTTAATTTTTAACATTTCACTCTCTTTTTTTCAACTTTATTTTGTTAAAAACAGAGATACATGTACAGCTTTTTAAAAGCATTTTTGAATAAAACCATATGGATTTTTTTAGTACTTGATTTTTTTAAAAGTTTGATTATATGCACTGAAATCATACTAGTAACAATGAGCATAAAGTACATGTAAAACAAAATGTAACATGGAAATAGTCAACGTTTTCTTGGTGTGTAAAGATTAAACATAATGATATTTAAATACCAAGAATGGCCACAAGGCTATATTCTTAGTTGTTGAATTATTTTTGATGATTTAAGGTCTAGGTGGACCCCACTCTCAGAGGGTGCTATACACTTAATTTTTTTTTCTAAAAAGCACTGAGGCTTCCACTCTCGGCCTTTTTTTCTTTTCTTTTTCTTATTTTTCTTATTTCTTTTCTTTCTTTTTTTTTTTTTTTGAGCTTTATATGGTCTGAGTTGTTTCTTGGGTATTTATAATTTTCTGGGGTTAGTATCCAATTATCAGTGACTGCATATTATGTCTGTTCTTTGGTGACTGGGTCACCTCACTCAGGATGATTTTCTCTAGATCCATCCATTTACCTAGGGATTTAATAAAGTCATTGCTTCTAATAGCTTAGTTGTATTCCATTGTGTAAATATACCACAATTTTTGTATCCATTTATCACAGAAGGACACCTGGGTTCTTTCCAGCTTCTGGCTATTATAAATGAGGCTGCTATAAACATGATGGAGCATGTGTCTTTATTATATGCTGAAGCATCTCTGGGATATATGCCCAGAAGTGGAATAACGGATACCCTAATCAAAACAGAAGTATTATTGTAAATAGTTTCAGGTGTCTCTCTTATGATGGGGTCCATTTAAGGTATAGATTGTAAAAAGAAATATGATAACATTTATGCACAGGTGCAGAAAGTACTGCTGGGTGGTTGGTTCAGGTCCAAGCTTATATAACTATACAAACCAGTTCTAAATGATGTCTGTTTTTATCGGTGTGCAAGGTCAAAGAATATAAGAGAATGTGCAATCAACTTGGGCATGAGAAAGTTTCCTAGTAACAGGAGTAAAAATCTATGTGAACATTTTCTTATGACATCAGTAACAGAAGAAAATGCCATGCTAGTCGGTGACAGTTACTTAGGCCTTAACATTTACCTAGGTCCTAACAAAAGCTAGCCAGAGTACAGAAGTAAGAGCAAAGGGTGGGCTTTTTCAGGAACAAGCCTCAGAGATGCAATTCTATCAGATTAATGTCACAAAATGTAGAAGTTCAGCATATTTTTAAAGAATACTAAAGCAGAAAAATGTTTATTATCAAAAACTATGATTTTACTGGAGGACTAATTTCAAGAAGATTAAATAACTACAAAATAATGTTTATAATTAAGGAGTTATGATTTATTGTATATTATGATATAAATTTTTCTAGTCCTTCAAGTTGGAAATACATAAATATCTTAATCAATGGCATTCATGTTAAAGTAAATACATATTATTAAATATATTTTATATGTTACTGAGGAATTCACATAAATTTCAAATGAAATGTATTTTCTGTTGATTAAACAAGTAAGTAATGAAAAAAATTCTAAACAGTGATTTAATAGTGTTCTATATTTTAGGTATACATGTAAATATACTTTTATATGAAATAATCTAACCACTTGAGACATATAGAAAAATCCAAACATTTGCCCATAAACTGATGAATTATGTGAGATTTCTTAGTAAAATTGTAGACTACATGAAGCTATGCTGTAGTACTTTGAAGTATTTATAGAGTCAAGATTTATGTAAGAATTTAGCTCTGAGAAATCATTATTTATTTTTATATTCTTCACCTGAAATAAAATGACTCATACTCTTGTATAAATTAATAAATGTGCCACACAGATAAATTATATATGTAATATATTTCAATCTTCAGGAGAAGAAGAAAGTACCTAATATTCCTCTTATATTAACTTGCCTGCAACTGAATGTGTATGCTGTCTTCAATAATATTCTGAAACATTTGTCATTGCTAACATTGTCCATATAAATTGATATGGAGTTAAAATGTATTATGAATGATTCTGGAGTAGGAAACAGAACTTCAAAACAAGAAAACCTTTATGAGTTATTTAAGTGAATTGAAGGAACAATTCATAAATATTGGAACAATTTCAGAAACAAATTAAATGATGTAAGGAAATATTTATTTTTTATGCCATTACAAATACGTGCAATTGCCCCCTTACCTTTGATTAGAGTATAGCACTAAATATAATAAATAATTTTTCAACCATAAAAATGACTGAGAAAGGAAAGGCTCATTCATCACACATAATTCATTGTTTATAGAAAATACACTTCCAAATATTATGTAAATTAATTTAATATAATGTATGAGCAAAACTTAATAGATTACAAATTATTTTTGATTGCTGCATTTATAAGCTGAGCATGCTACAGATATTTTCCAGTTTCTCTGCATATCCTACAAAAGCATGTTTTTTGACACAAATTATATAATTGATGATTGTCATTAGCCCTCTTGTAATTTAGGATAATTTATCCAATGATGAAAAAAATTAATCTTTCTAAGTATGATGAAAATTGAATCACTTAATTTATCTGAAATTGCATGGTCATAACATACAATTTTTATAGTTATATGGTGAAATTATCACCAAATTAGTCTTGAAATTTATTTTTTCTCATAAACGAAGTAGCATTTTACAAACTCAAGAATAGAAAATAAGTTTTTGATATATATATGTATATATATATATATATATATATATATATATATATATATATATATATATTATAACAAGTTATAGTTATAGCAAAATATACACATATACAACAAGATAGCAAATTAAAAAGCTATGGATTTCTAACACTGTGAGAGCCTGTATTATATTTTAACCCTTATTAAAATGTGCATTCAATTGAACTGGCTTATGATAGCTTATAATATGTGAGTTTATTTAAAGATTGTGATTATATATAATTGTATGTAATATGAAGTTTAATATTCAAAATTAATGACTGAAGAACATTGTTATATGAATATAATTTCTCTATTCAGGAGACAAAGAAACAATGGTTGTGAGTTTGAGGCCACCTCAACTACACAGTACGACCCTGTCTAAAGCCATCAAAAAATAAATGAATGAATGGATAAATAAATAAATAATTAAATAAATAAATAAATAAAATGAAAGAAAGGATGTCATTATGTGATTAGAGTTGCTAATTAAGTTTTCAAGAAAATGATTCAGAATAATGTCAAGTTAGGGATCCTAAGATATGATTAATTATTTACTTCCTAACCTACAATACTGTGCTTGACATAAAAGTTTTATGATTTTTAATTAAACATTATTTTAGTCTGCTTATAACAATGTCATAAGGACTTCTATGTAAGACAAGAACAATATACACATTTAGCATCTACAAATATTTAATATCAATATACAAATCCCAGCATATTTGCATACTAATAACCAATTCCCTGATTAAATAAAACAGGGGTGTTCTACTAATAGCAGATTCAAAAATAATATACTTAGGAAGAATTCTAAGGTATACAATGAGAACATTTAAGACATTGAAGAAATTTAACATGACATTCTAATGCAGGAAGATTCTCACCTTCATGGATAGATAAAACTGACAATGTAAAATGACTAAATGCCTGAAATCTATCGGTAGTTACTATCATCTTTTAAACATCTCAATACTGTTCTTAAAAGTTCAAATCAGCAATTTAACAAAGGTACGCTGAGTGGATGGACAATATTGCTCCCAATGAACATAAATTATTAAATTAACATTTCGGTTGGTTATCTGAGATACTGCCATATTGCTTTAGGAAGACCCAGAAGGAATAAAACAAGACTAATTTACATTTCTATACCTGAATTTTATCACCAACTTTCTGCATGCATTGCTTATTTTATACTAAGGATATATAAAAAAATTTAACTGAAACCACATCAAAAACACCCTTGCCTTGTATCCAAAGAAACATTGTTGGCTTCTGGATGAGAATACAACAGTGTTCTTTCCCAATAGCTAACCCTTCCCTTAAATCTAACCCCCTGGCATGATAGAGCCAATAGTGCAAATGAGAAATCATAAATATAGGGGTAATCAATAAATATTTTACTGCATATGAGGTATGTTCCATTGAAAGAATTTCATACCTGGTATGGTAATCTGATCAAAACCAGTGATCGGTGAGATACTATGCCCTAGGGGTTGAACACATTTCTATGGATTTGCTAAATGGTTGTGCTGCCAAACTCAACTTGAGTATCTGTTGTTTTAATCCAGCGATATGACTGCTCTGGCCATGAATTACATCCAAAGACCTAGGTCTATGTGATCTGACTAAAATGCACGGATACAGTCTACCTTTAATTTCAAACAATTATGTTGAATTGAGGGCAAAGTGATGAAGCAGAAAATTTCATCAGGATGAGTCAGTGATAGGATAAACCTAACACTCACAAGAAACTACTTAAGAATAGCCCAAGGAGAAAAACTTGAGTTGAGAAGATTGAGAACTGGGTTCCCAGTAGAGGAGTTAGAGTGAGAACTGAAGGAGCTGAAGAAATTTGCAACTCCCTGAGTACAGAACTACACATAATAAAGTCACATAATAAGAAGAAGCCAGAGGTTTAGGACAAATTGCAATAGAAAGTTGGAGGCCAAGAATAGCAATTCAGTGAGAAGATGAGAGAAGCCAGTTTGAGTTAATAAACTTGAAGAGTAGTTCTGAGCCATTACAGGAGTTGAACCAATCAGCCCAAGAATTAGAAAGAATGAGTTTACTAAGCAATAAGCCTCCTAGATGGCAATTACATCTGGTGAATAAGCATTGAATTTACAGTTTGTGCTTATTCACATACATCTGGAAAATTTTCAAATATTTTTTATAGTGAATAGTGATCAAAATGCCTAGGATAAAGAAATAAAGAGTATTTGGTTGCCTTTATTAAATTTCCATCATTGACGACTCAGGGAATCATGTGGAAGAGTTGGAGGAGACAATGTAAAGGCAGTATCATGGTACAGACTGGACAGTTTGCACTTAAATATTTAGGAATACATATATGTAAGAATAGATTTTTATATCGTAAACATCACATATATAATACCTTGTATATATAACACAATTACTGAATAAAATGCCTGTTCATTTTAAAAAGAGTGAGGATATTATATGAGGTTGGAAGAAGTAAAGAAAAAGGAGAATTGATGTAATTATGTAATAGCAAAAGGAAAGAGAAATAACTCAAAAATAAATAATAATTTCAAAGAATTAAAATTATTTAAAAATGTTTCTTATAATAATATTTTAGAGATATAAGTACACATAAAAACAAATATTTTTATCCATTTACTAAACTGCATTTATATTAAATTCTGAATAAAATACATGCTTCAAGAATCCTACACAACCACAGAAAAGGTAGATGGTACAAGAAATATAAGGTACAATTTTTGAAATTAGAAACATAAGATTTGCTTAATTTGTGAGTTTATCACTGTGCTGACAAATTTCTGTTTCCTATAGATTATTTTCATTATACAAGGCTAAAAATGGAAGAAAGAACATGTATACACTATGAGTTTACCACAAGAGGAAATAATATATTTTTTTTACTTATTTTATATTTGTTTACAAATAAACATATTTTCCAAAGCTATGTGACAACACTATATAATAAGATAGGAGCTGAAATACAAACAAATCTGAGTGTGGTGCCATAAGCATTAGAACTATAAGTCATGAGTACAATTAGATCCCATTTTTTCTTGTCTGATGTAGTTTCACATCACTGGACAACATAAAAAATTACATAAATTATTCTTATCACAGTGTGATTCTAATAGCAAACTTTCCATAAGCAATTTCTTCTAACAGTGTTAAGAGCAACGAGGGAATAACATGTCAGGTCACACAGATCTCTTCAACTTGAAGTTCATTAGTGAAACATTTGCTATGCTAACCCGGAAAGGTGAAGTCATTGATAAGGTAATTACAAAAACTCCTTCTTAAGAAGCAGCAAAGTTACTTTACAGGTAAATCAGTTCCGAAATTAAAAGCCAACTTAAAGTAAATGAAAGAGAAGCTTGAAAAATATAGCTAGTCTTTTTAACAGTACAGTTGGTATAGTAGAGTTTGGATAGAATGTTGTTGGAGGCAGTGCAAGAGAATCAGCAAATCGGCTTTAGAACTCATGAAGGCAGTCCATGAACTGGTCGGCACAGTCATAAAGAGTGTGCCTTGGGCTATGTTTCCTCAGGACTTTTTGTTGTGAAATTTGCTCTGGGGAAGTCATGGTATCCCTCATAAAGTATGAATTTTATGAACACTCTGAGGGGTTGTCCAGCCCTTCCCTCCACAGGATCACTGAAGCAACAATAATGATTGATCTTTTCAAGCCTTGCTGCTGGAGCAGATTAATGATTCATCAACCATTCCCAGAAAGGACTTAGAGATGTAGATTTGAAAGGACAACATGAACCCCATTTGTCTCCATTGAAGAAGTCCATTTGTCTCCATTTAAAGACCAGGCTTGATTTAAAAAAAAAAAAAAAAAAAAAAAGTCTTAAGGCACCAGCTCTGAGTACAGAACGTAAGTCACAGAATCTGAGTCATAGTCATCAGTTTCAAGGACAGACCATAAAATCCACAAGATCATAAAACCCCCTCACAAAGAACAGCCTGGGAATAATCACAAAAGTGGGGAAATATATCATCTCAGAATGGGCTATCTGTGCTGGGCTTCACTACTCCATCCTATGTTCATGACATAGGAATGCAGACCCATGAGCACCTGCGATGTCCTAGTACCCACCAATGACACGTTAGGTTTGACAGCAAATCTAGAAAGGCCCCATAGTTCCTTATAAGAAGGCCTGTGCACCTTTGGCTGGGATTGTTCTTTCAAAATAAATGATTGACACCCACCTGCTGGTAGTTTCTAGATAATGAAAGTTCTTTGTTTTTTGTATGCTATCCAAGCTTGAGGTCTACCATTAGCAATTTTCAGACCCTTATAAATTGTTGCTAACATCAACAAACCTTAGAAATAATTTAGTTAGAGTCACATCAAGATATTTTATATTATTTGCGACTATTGTAAAGGGTGTTCTTTCCCTGATTTTTTTTCTCAGCCCATCTATCCTTGAGTAGAGAAAGGCTACTGATTTGTTTGAGTTAATTTCATATCGAGCCACTGTAGAGACCATATCCAGAAGTTAAGCAAAGTACCAGGTTGAGGGATGGAGTCACCAATGCTCCTCAAAATTTTAATGCAGAATTGCTCCTGTCTAAAGAAAATACAGGGACAAAGAGTAAAGCAGAGACTGGAGGAAAGGCTATCTAGAGACAGTCCCACCTGGGGATACACCTAATATCAGCAACTAAACCTAGACACTTGCTGATGTCAGAAGTGCTTGCTGACAGGACCTGATATGAATGTTTCCTGAGAGACTGTCAGGGTCTTACTGATACAGATGAGGATGTTTGCATCTGCCTGAGAACAGGAACTCCAATGGAGGAGTTAGAAAATAGACTGAAGGTGGTGAACTGGTTTGCAACTTTATAGAAAATACAACAATATCTGCTAAACAGATCCCCCAGAGCTCCCAGGGACTAAACCACCAAGCAAGAATACATATAGAGGGATCCATGGCTTCTGCTGCATATGTAACAGAGAATGGCATTGTCTGTCATTAATGGCAGAGGAAGCCCTGGGTCCTGCGAGTGCTTGATGACCTAGTGTAGGGCATTGGTAGGGCAGTGGGGCAGGGGGAGGTGGGTGGGTGTGTGGGTAGATGAGCACCCTTGTGGAAGCAGGGGGAAGGGGATAACATTTGAAATGTACATATACAAAATAACCAAAAGATAAGATGTTAACCAAAAAAGAAAGAGTTTGGAAATATAGATTGTTATTAAAGTTAGAATAAGATGTTCTTACTATTAGCATTGATACAGACAGTGTTAGGAATGCATTAGAAGTTCAGAAAGGAATAATTACACTTAGTCATTGAGCAAGCTATTTTTTTTAGGTCAGAGAACAAGAACAGTGGCAGCCTGACTCATACTAGCTGCTGTGCCTCTTGAGCTACAGCTGAGCTGTTTGTAAAGGTAATGATTAAATATTTGCACCCATTCTTGTCCTCAGTTTCCTGATATTTCAGTAAATAAGCTATTGATTTTTGTTAATTAGTAGATATCCACCCTTAGGATTTAAAGTAAAAAAGAATTGGTTGTGGTTTACATGCATTTCCTGGAACTATAGATTTGTGATTGTTGAAAAAATTTAAGATACCATTTTAAGATAAATAATAAAACAATTCACTCTTCGTAACTGCAAATTGCATACTGTCAGTAAGAGAAACTGGCTGAGAAATTGCCTTTCTTGCTTTTACTATAATCTATAACAAATTGCTTTGTTACAAATGTATGTGGGCTATTGAGAATAATATGTATTTTATCCATAACACATAAAGCATTTTGCCAACCCTGACATGGCCCTGGTGGCGACAAAATAACATGGTTCCTGCCCGTGAGACAGGGCCCAAGTTTGAGGTACCATGAGTGTAAATGGCTGTTGTGTGCTTAAGGCTTCTTTGTGTAATAATGAGCATATTTTCACATTCTCTGGGGAATGCTTTCTTGGTTAAAGCTAATGACTCTGTGATAATCTCAGACAGCAAGAGTCCAGAAGGCAAAGGTGTGCCTAATGTCTCAGCAAAGAGAAAAATACAGGGCCCTTCAGGACAGCCCTTAAGTCTATGGGAAAGAATTCTAAATATATGAGTGTACAAATATATAATTTCTCAACTATGGAAAAGTAAAAAAAGTGCAATATGAATTATAAGGAACTCCAAGAATCTAAAGGAACAAATGCAGCTGCAGATACAAAGGCATGCAGATTCCCCAGTTCACAGCCAGCCTAGGGCACAGCAAGCTTAGACCCAGGTGTGGTAGAAACAGTAATTTCAGGACTAGGTCCCATCCAGGTAGCTTATCATCTGTGTGCATCTCATATCTCTGAATTCCTTGGTTATGTTATAAGAAAATGTGTGCTTGTTGTCTTCTAATAATCAAAGGGCAGGGGGTCAAAGGATTCTGATTCATAAGACAATTAAAAGGGTACCTGGAATAAATAACTGAATTGATATGTAAATATAAAAGCTGAGCTTTTGTTCTGCTTGAGATGAGAGAGTAGAAAGTGATAGCAGTTCTTCAGAATTTCCTCTAGAGATGTCTGGAGATCGCTGGAGAGCAAAAGTAGCTCTTAAGGTCACCAAAGCTAGGAACTATTGCTGATACCAAGAAGTACTTAATTGGCAGGAGCCTGATATGCATGCCTTCTCAGAGGCTCTGCCAGAGCCATGCTGATAAAGATGAGGATGCTTGCAGCTAACCATAGGAGTCAGCACAGGGACCCCAATGGAGAAGCTAGAGAAAAGACTGAAGAGGTGAAAGGGTTTGCAATCTCATGGGAAGAACAACATCACCAAACAGCCAAACCCTCCAGTGCTCCCATGGACTAAAATACCAACCATTGAGCACACATGGAGAGACCCATGGCTCCAGTTACATATGTAACAGACGATGGCACTGTCAGGCATCAACTGGAGGAAAGGCCTTTTGACCAGTGAAGTTGGGTTTTCTGAGTGTATGGGATTACCAAGGCACTGAGGTAGGAAAACGTGGTTGGCAGAGGAAGCACCTTCATGGAGGCAAGGGGAGAGAGAGAAGACATGGGAGTGCAGTAAAAGGGATAACATTTGAAATGTAAATACAGAAATTATCCAATAAAAAAGAAAAAAAATGGAAGTTAATTAGTTTGATGAACATGGACACAGATATTCTTAATGAAACTCTTGCAAATAAAAAAAAAGCTATTCTTCTCCAGATTTCTGACTTCAACAAAAGATCCAATAATTTGTTTATTATTATTTTATTGGATATTTTCTGTATTTATATTTCAAATGATATCTCCATCCCCCTACCTCCTGCTCTCAACCCCTTCCCTCTCCCCTTGCTTATATGAAGGTGTCCCTTCTCCCAATTACCCTCTCATCCTCAGGGCCTTGGCATTCCTCTACACTGGGAAAACAAGCCTTCACTGGACTAAGGGCCTCTTCACACACTGATGCCAGACAATGCCATTCTCTGCTGCATATGCAACTGGGACCATGGTTTCTCCATGTGTGCTCACTGATTCCTGTGTTATTCCCAGGGAGTTTTGGATGGTTTGGTTGGTTGATCATATTGTTCTTCCCATGGTGTTACAAACCTTTTCAGCTCCTTCTGTCCTTTCTCCAGACCCTTCATTGGGGTCCCTTGTTTCAGTCCAATTAAAGTAGCTTTTCTGACTTTGGTTAGAAGAGCCATGAGTGATCCAGATGGCTTTTAGAGTTTTTATTAGCAGAGAGATTTGTCTCAACTAGATAGCCTTTAGAATAGCAGGAAAAAGTTGTCTAGAGCAAAACAGAACACATATATACACACACTCACACACGGGGGGGGGGGGAGGGAGAGGGAGAGGGAGAGACAGAGAAACATGCATAATCAGTCTTAAAAACTGATTTTTCAATTTTCAGCAGAACCCAAGCTGCCAACTCAGACCTAAGATGTATGTATGTATGTATGTATATATAGTGGATGGAGCTTGTTGAAGTATGCTTTATCCACTAAGTGTATGTGCATAATTTCACCTGTCCCACTCCAACTTTTTGATAACATGCTCAGAGAGTATTTTTCCAGCCACAAAGAGTTTCACACTGGCCCCAGAGATCAATCTTTGTTCAATTTAAGAAAAGTCTGCTGAGTGATTAATTGCAAATTCTATCTACTGATTTAGTTTACCTATCCTGTCAAAACCAGTCTGAGAGTACTTTGGAAGCCTAGTCTAGTGTCTTAACATTCTTTAATTTATAGGTGTTGTAATTGTTTGGTATACCTAGAGAGTGACTTAAGTATAAACATGAAGAAGCTACCAGTTCTAACATGACAGAACTTCTAAATGTAACCTGGAAATTCTTTATACCACTTTGTACATAGGAAAGGATATTTTTATTCTTCTTAAGACATACCATCCTTCAACTAGTCATAAAATGACATCAGATCAAAAATAAATTACACTCTTCTCTTCTTCTTAGATGTATTCTTCCCTTTTTCTTATTTTAATCATTTTATTCAATTGCAAATCAAGTGATATCCCCCTTTCTAGTTACCCCTCAACAAACACCCATCCCATTATACTTTTCTCCTTTTCTTTATTTGGAAGTTTCAGCTTTGGTGAGAGTCCCAGCAATAAGTGTACATAATGGTTGCTTAGGAAACAGGGAATTTATTTTTGCTAAGAATGGTCATGTGTTTGAACAGGCAACACCCAAAAGAGCCTTCTATATGTGCACATATATACAAACAGACATGTGCAGCTCGTAAAGACAATGAAATAGAATATCCCACCTATCTACTAGGTAAACATGAAATAATTTACAGAACAAAAGGAAAGTAATGTGTTCGTTTTCAGTAGGAGTCTGAAGGATAAAATATTCATAATCCTGGGAAGCCTAAGACTGAGACAATTGACAGGTGGTAATGAAAGACATGAGGAGATCATCTCAATTCTCTCCTCTGACACCACTTCAATAAATACAAATATATAAATAAAAGGGGCCTTTCTGTTGTCCAATCATAAAACATAGTACAATATTTTTTTTCATTCAGACACTTTATGGTCTATGCTAGTGTAGTACTAGTTTCCAAAGATTTAACATTGGACTACCTCTTGTTCATATATAATGAAATCTTTTCTTCTAGTATTTAAGTCATAAACACTGTATGTAGCTACAAATTGACTTATTTCATCTCTGGGTTTCCCATAAAAATACTGGAACAATAAAATTCAGAGATAACTTCCATGCTCTTGCCTTTTTGCACATATTTCATAGCTTTCCTATTCTTCAGTTCAGTGTCATCACTGAAAAGGAACGTAATTGTCACTCACAAAAAATCAATCCCCTTTTCTCCTGTGGAATTGTCAAATTCATTTTGTTCTAATATTTTAAGCCTATTTACCTATAATCAAATTACTCTATCTGTCAATGAAATGCAAGTCAAAATGACCCTGAGACTCCACCTTATACCAATCAGAATGTCTAAGATTAAAACCTCAGGAGACAACACATGTTGGTGAAGATTTGGAGAAAGAGGAACACATCTCCATTGCTGGTAGGATTGCAAACTGGTACAACCACTCTAGAAATCAATCTGGAGTTCTCCCTGAAAATTGAAATTATATCTACCTGATTACCCCACTATATCACTCTGGGGCCTATACCCAAAAGATGCCCCACTATGCCACGGGGACACATGTTCCATTGTGTTCCTTGCTGCCTTATCTGTGATAGCCAGAAAATGAAAGAAACCCAGATGTCTCAGGAAAAAAGTATGCATACAGAAAATGTGGTTCATTTGCATAGTGGAATATTATTCATTTATTAAGAATGGGGGCATCATGAATTTTGCAGACAAATGGATGGAGCTAGAAAATATCATCCTGAGTGAAATAACTCAAACCCAAAAGAACATGCATTGTATGAACTTACTGATAACTGAATATTAGCCAAAAAAGTACATAATTCCACAAGAAGGTTAACAAGCCAAAGGGACTAAGTTAGGAGGCCTCAACCTCACTTGGGAAGGAAAAGAAAGCATTCATAGGAGGCAGAGGGAGGGAGGGACATGAGTGTAAGAGTGGAGGGAGATGGGAAATGGTGGTATTGGGGAGCAGGGACAGAAGAGAAATCCTGAGTACCAGAAAAATGAATAGAAGTATGCAAACTCAAGAGGTCTGAAGTTGAGGAACTCTGTAGAAAGAACAGTAGACCTGGGAGGTGAGAGAGTTCAGGACTCAAAGGCTTTAGATGAAATGCCCAACAGTGTGAAGAAGGAACTTACAGAGTCCACCTTTATTTGAAAGACAGGGCATCTGAGGGGTGGGGTTATCATCCAACAGTCAAAAACCATGACCCAGTATTGTTCCTCTCTAAAAGAGTTGCAGGAATAAAACTGGAAAAGAACCTGAGGGAAAGGAGGTCCAGTGATAAGCCATAGTTGAGATCCATCTCAAGAGGAGGCCCCAAGGCCTGACACAATTACTGATGCCATGATGTGTTTACAGACAGCAGCCTAGCATGATGACAGAAATTGAAGCAGATATTTAAACCCAACAACTGGACTGTAGTCAGGGAATTCTGTGGTTGAATTAGCAAAATTAACAACTCCATAGGAAGACAAGCAGTCTCAACTCTCCTGAGATCTTTTAGACACTAAGCCACCAATTGAGCAGCATACAGAAACTGGTCCAACAAGATAGTATACATGACCTGGACTGAAGCCATTGACACATATACAACAGAGGACTGCCTGGTGTGGCTTCAATGTGGATTGATGTACCTAACCCTCCGGAGAATTGAGGCCCCAGGGAGTGAAGAAGCCTGCAGTGGTGGGGCATTTATATGAAGACAAGGGCAGGACTGGGGGGATGATTGAATGAGGAGCTGGGGGAGGGCAGACTAGGAGGAGGCAGTGACTGTACTGTAAAATGTATGCATAATTTAGAAAATAGTCTGTTCTCAAATTTTTACTCATAAAAATAGTCTAGCTCTATGACCTTTATATTTTTCAATATTGCAGTTTCATTTTGTATATAATAGCCTTCTTGTTCTTAAATAGATTGCAAACATGCAGCTTTTATTAGGCATTCCTATCTCTCCACACAAACTGTCTTTTTATCTCTATTTAATCTTTTATAGCATACACATAACACAACTATATTTTATGTGAAACCTAACCATGCTTATTAGATTAGACACTACCTATCTGCTACACGTTTTCACTACAACTTCTCTGTGCTTGCAAACCCTCCTTGCCTATGCAATTGCAAGGTGATCTCATAGTCTGTGCCTGTTAGCATATAGAAAAAAACTACTCATTGGAAACACAGAGGAAGGAAATTGCTTTTATTTCTCTGCAGACTGAAAGGTCTGTCCCTCTCTTCAGGCCCCTGTCATGCTATGCATGACAACATTCTGTTTTTCCCCACTTCAAGCTGTCTCTTCACATGAATGTCTCTGAAGCCAAAGAAGGAAAGTATGCCAAGGAGTGCTTACTGGCAGGAACCACATATAGATGCCTACTGAGAGGCTCTGCCAGAGCTATACAGAAACAGTTGAGGATGCTTGCAGCTATCCATCGACCTGATAATGGGGACCCCAAGAGGGGTCTCCATCACAAACATTGTAGTTAATTAATTGCTTTTGCATAAACACACACACACACAACCACACACACACACACACACACACACACATATATATATATATATATGTATATATATATATATATATATATATATAATTTAATAGTTCTTTTTACTCATTGTTTAGTAGCACCTGCAAAAATGTTAAATTGAGCAAAAAAATGTTGGTAAAATAATGCAGTTTACTTGCTTATAAAACTAAGGTATGCATTAATAAGTATTTTACTACATAAAAGCATGGCACTTATAATTCTATAGTAATGGTAAAACAGTTTGGTGTTCTTAAAATATTTTATAAATTAGTTTTTAATATTTTTAACCTTTATTTGACCTTTTTTTTGCTCCTTTTTTTTCAGTGTCTAGGTGTAGCCCAGGCTTTTTTAGAATATCATATATATTGCAAAGGCCCATACAAACTAATGGAACACCTGCTGCTTTGACCTAACAAATAAATGTATGACAGATATAAGGACAACATCATTAAATAATAATAACAACAATATTATTATAACTAATAATCTCCTTATATATAATAGGCATCCATAAGCCGACATAATTATATACAATTATAGGATATATTGAATTTTTACATTGCTTATTATAAAGTAAATATATTAGCAATATAAAAATGACTTAAGAATAATATAATAGACAGTTTTATTATTTAATTAATCCACATGAAAACATAATTACCATTATTTTTGTATTTTTGTATTGAAAATAAAAATACACCATTTTGTAGCTCTCTATAGGATCATAAGAATGAGGAAAGTATTTCTTAAAATGAGTTGAAGACAATTGAGATGGTGCTAATTATATTTTATTTTAATTGCTACCAATCAAGGACTGACTAAAGCTCAGTGAGTTCATTTGGAAGGTTAATGGTAGGAGAAATGAATTGATTTATTTCCAAATTCATGCTCAGAAGTCACAGGAACTTTGTCTTGTCTTCCACTGATTGATGGTGAAAATGCTTCAGTGACAATTCTTTCAGCCTATTAATGAAAAAAATGAGTTGATGGTATTTTGTGTTATCTCAAAATTGCATCTATAATGTTGTCATTTTTAACAATCATTAATATTTCAAAATGAAGACATTTACATTCAGTTCACTCTCATTAGCTGTATTTTATTACAGTAGAGCTCTTCAAGTTGCCTTATAAAATAAAGGTAAGCTGCCTATTTCTTTCATATGTATTTTTCATATTATGTATGAACAACACCATTCTCAAGTAAGACTATATTATCAAGACATTTCTTAAATTGTCATCTCAGATGTATTTATATTATCCTATTGATAATCAGATTTTCTTTTTTACTTATTTACTACTCTGAACAAAGATCCTATTGAGACCATCTCGGTTTGGTAAATTCGATAGATAATTGTAATTCAAAGCTTGCTTTTAGACAACCTCTTGCAACAGACATCTGATCTACAATCTACTAACTGTATCACTGCTCTTGATGCTTCTAAAACACAAGCTTCTCCCAACTGACATCTGGACAGAGATTTCTTTACTGAAGGAATCACAAACCCTGACTAACATGTGAGTTTCAAAAAGATACTTCCCATCTTCTAGAATCATGTAAATATCTCATGTCCTGTTTCTAATGCTTTGTTACTATAGATGTGCTCAGAAAATTTTAAAGTGTTATAATCCTAAGAAATTTTAGATATAGATTACACCTAGATCTGGAAAACAAAGTATCAAGTTTATGACTAATAAAACTCAATTTTGGGAAGAGATTCCATCAGAATACGCAACTGATATACGTATCAGAAAACTGTGGGTATTTAAAACTGATCGAAGAAATCAAGAGGAAAATGAAGATTCAAAAGAAAGAAAAAAAATGGCTATTCTAGTTCTTAATGCTATGTAACAAAGTTTTACACACACCCTTAAAAATATGAACTCAAAATCTTGGGTTAAAATTATAGGTATTTTCTGAATTCTCAATTGGTTAATTTGTCCCAGAATTGTAATCAATATGCCAAAAATTTTAATTTCATGTCTAGAAACTTTGAGAAAAATTCTTATTTTGTGTTACTCATAATGTTGATATAATCCATGTACTGGTGTAATGCATAATGGTAACCGGTGTTTCCTTATTGTCTGTGAGCTGGGCACTATTTTCTGCTTTAGGACTTATGTAAATTAAATAGTATATAGTACCTTCAGTTTTACTGCCAACAATGTACTTTTCTTTCTGTGTAAAATGTTTTTCATGCTTTTATTTTTAAGGTTAAGATTATAGTATATTGCGAAGTCCATAGTACTGTTGAAGTGTCCATTATAGAGATGGGGTATTTGGTGTCACTGCAGAATTCTACCTACTTAATGTCTAAAGTAGAATAATGTGACATATGGACATATACAATATCTGACATTTAGCATAGGGATATATATATATATATATCACTATATCATACCCAGTCAAACAACTACACTGGTTCCAAGTGCTTTTAGAATATCTAGTATTTTAAGTAACATATTTTTATTGAAATCAATGGGGAAAAGATCTCAGAACACTGAGATGCATGAAGGTTAATAGCAAATAATACAGACTATGTGCATCATTTATATGATGCAGAAGATGCCTTAATATGTAGAAGGTTAATAGCAAATAATACAGACTATGTGCATCATTTATATGATGCAGAAGCTGCCTTAATATGTAGTAGGAACAGCAGGGTTGCCTCTAAATAAACAGTTGCGGCTATGCAATTATAGAAGCATCTGCAGTATGACCTAATTAAGGACTGCCTGTGACATAAGCATTCATGTAGCAGGACCTAATTTAGGACTGCCTGAGAAAACAAAGATGTCTGGTGCAAGCAGTGTTAGCCAATCAAGAGCTGCTGTTTAGAATAGATACTTGTTTGAGACCAATGTGGGCATGGCTGGAGGGCATTAGTGGAGCTTGCAGCAGTGCTGAGAAGATAATGCTGCACCTGCTCCCAGAGTTTGTGTTGTTGACTCTGTGGCTACTTGCCCCTAACCATCAAGAATATATAAGGTCCATTGGAGAGCTTTCCAGGGCACAGGCTACATTAATGAACACTTTTTAATGAAAGATGGTTATAATATAATATAATATATGTTCAGAAATGGTATGGAAAGATCATTTAAGGTGAAAGAAATCACAAAGATTTTAGGGAAGAAGTAAACAAATTAAGATACAGAAATGAAATAATATTGTGCCTGTTGGGTTACAATGCTCCCTCTAACATTCATAGACTAACAAAAGTATGACAGCCAAGGGGAACCTCCATGGAATAAGCTGGTAAAGAGATTCAATAGACTCCCAAAACAATGTAGCATACTGTCATTGCTCTTGGTTGTCTTTCTGAAGCTGAAGTTAAGCCCATATTGGAGAAGACAATGAACATATTGATCACATACTTTTAGGAGAAGTGATATCTGACAAGGAATTTTCCACCCTGGGTATTAGCTCTCACTGTAACATGAGGAGATATGCCAAGTGGTAAGGAGGTAGCATAGCCAACATTCCTACCAACATATAGTGCCTACAAACTGAAGAGAACAGCAAAGTATTCAGTGGGTAACCAACAGCTGTTTAATTGGACTCAAGACCAGATGGATTGGAAAAATAAATTCTGCCCAATAATGTAAACTACTACATTTGTTGTGTATTATAAGGCTATAGAAGCTTTAAGAAAACCTAATAGAGACACTTCCCTAAATTACTAAAAATTTTAATGACATTTTATATATTAATACCCTCAGATAAGTGTGGTTTTCATTCTTCATCAAAGCTTATTTTTATTGAAAAACACGTTTTTGTGCAATATATATCAAACACACTACTCCCAACAAGATCAAAGTAACAAGAATTAATAATTTTTGGTTATTAATATCTCTAAACATCAATGGACTCAATGCCCTAACAGAAATACACAAAATAAGAGAGTAGATATTTAAACAGGATCTATCCTGCTAGAGACAAGAAAAATACTTTAGCAACAAAATAGATATTACTTTAGAATAAAGGGCTGGAAATGTTTTGCAAAGTAAACAGACCCAAGAACCAAGCTGAGTAGCCATTCTAATATTTAAGAAAGTAGACTTTCAATGAAAATTAATCAAAGAGATGTAAAGGAACCTTTACATTTATCAAAGAAAATTTACCAAAATAATGTCTTAATTCTGAACATCTATGCCTCAAATATGAGGGCACTCACATTCATAAATGAAACACCATAAAATCACATATCAATCTCTTTACACTAATTCTCTGAGACCTCAACATTCCATTTTCACCAATGTACAGGTCATCAACAGAAACTAAACATAAAACAATATGAAGCTAACAAAAGTTATAAATGAAATGAACTTAAAACATATCAATAAAACAATTCACTCAAGTGTACAATGATATTCTTTCTTTCAGAATTTCACAGAATCTTCTGTGACCATAAAATAGATCACAAAGCAAACCTCAACAAATACAAGAAGATGTAAATAACCCTGTGCATCTTATCAGATCATCATGGATTAATGGTGGAAATCTACAATACCAGAAACAAAAGAAAGCCTACAAATTCACTGAAACTGAATGACTTCCACCTTGATAACCACTGGGACAGAGCATAAAGAAAGAAAGAAGTTAAAGACTTTCCAGAATAAAAAAAAAAAAAAAAAAAAAAAAAAAAAAAAAAAAAAAAAAAAAAAAAAGACACAATGAAAACAGCTCCCAGACTGAAGTTCATAGCACTCAGTGCCTTCCTAACAAAATTGGAGCAATCTCTTCCTAGCAACAAAACAAAATACCTGAAGTACCTCTACAATAAAAAGAATCAAACGCACCCAAGAGGAGTAGATATCAGAAAATAATCACACTCAGGTCTAAAATCGTTAAGAAAAAAGCTGGTTCTTTGAGAAAATTGACAAGTAGAAAAACCCTTAGCTGAACTAACTAAAATGCATAGAGACAATATACAAGTTGGCACAGTGATAAATGGAAAGGAGTGCTTAACAATAGATACTGAGAGAGGCCAAACAATCATCAGGCTTTACTTCAATAATATGTCCTTTATAAAATTAGAAGATCAAAATGAATTGGGTGATTTTCTGTATAGATACCACTTACTAAATTTAAATCAATATCAGGTAAACAGTTACATTGTCTTATATCCAGAAGGAAGCAGAAACAATCTTTAATATTCTATTTGAATATGATATGTTAGTATACATAAGTGTCCTCTAAATTTCTATCAGAAAACTCCTACAGCTGATAAACACCTTAGCAAAATGGGTGGATACAAAATTATCTGAAAACAAAATCAGTACCTCTTTTTTATATTATTGATAAATGGCCTTTGAAAGATCAGAGAAATAACAAACTTCGTAATATCCATAAATCATGTAAAACATCTTATGGTAAAACATATGACCAAATAAATAAGAGACCAGTGTGGCAAAAACTTCTGGACTCTAAAGAAATAAATATGAATATCACAGAAGATGGAAAGATGACCCATGCTGATGGATTACTAGAATTAAAATACTGAAAATACCATCTTACCAAAACCAATCTACAGATTTAATGCAATATCCATCAAAATTCAAATATAATTTCTTATACATCTTGAAAAACAATTCACAAATCTATATGGGAAAAAAATAGCAGGGTTTCTAAAACAATCCTGTAGAGTAACATAAATTCTGGATGTATAACAATCCCTGATTTCCTGATTTCAAGCTCTACAACAGAGCAGCAGTAATAAAAACTGTATAGCATGAATATTGAAATAGACATATTGACCACTAGGCAAAAGCTCATGCCTAATTGTACTGAAGACATCAAGATATTGTACTGGATAGCCTTGAATTCATTAATATAGGAGATAACTTCCTGAGCATCAATAGCTCTGACTCTAAGAACAGCATCCATTAAATGAAATTCATGAAACTGGATAGCTTCTGTAATGCAAAGGACACCATCAATACAACATAACAGCAGCTTACAGAATGGGAAACAGATCGCAATCAACCCTACATACAACACTGGGCTAATGCATAAGCTATATAAAGAACTCAAGAAGTTAGACACTGCCTAACCAAACAGCCACATTAAAAAATGGGATAAAGGGCTAAACACAGAATTCTCAAGAAAGGAATTTCTAGTTGATGAAAAACACTTTAAGAAATGTTCAAGATCCTTAGTAATGAGAGAAACAAAAATTAAAATGACTCAGAAATTCAATCCTACACTCATTAGAATGGCAAAGATAAAAATTCAAGGGGCAGTACATGCTGCAGAGGAACAAGGGGAACACTCCTCCATTGCTGAAAAGAGTGTCAACTTCTACTAACACTCTGGAAATCAATGTGGTAGATTTTTCAGAAGTTTGGGAATATTTCTACTGTAACAACCTGCTATACTAATTTTCAGTATATCGCCAAAATATGCTCCACCATACCATACTGTATTCATAAGAGCTTTATTTGGAAGGAATATCCAGAAACTATAACCAATGCACATAACCCTCAAAGGAAAATGGATAAAGAAATGTGGTTCATTTATCTAATGGAATATTAGTCAACTATTAAAAAACAAGGATATTATTAAATTTGCAGACAAATGGGTGAAGCTAAAAAAAAATCAACATGAGTTTTGTGACCCAGGCACATAAGCACATATGTGGTATGTAGATTTCAGCCATACAGTGCAAGATACCCACACTAGAGTCCACAGAGGCAAGAAGCTAATTATCAAGGAGGAACTGAGGATGGATGCTTGAATCTCATTCAGATGAGGAAGTAAACTATTCATCAGAGGTTCATAGATGGAGGGAGTTGGATCTGAGAGGGCATGGGGATGGGGACTGTGGAGGGTCAGGTATAATGAGAGCAAGCAGAGGAGTGGGGTCCAGCAGAGTAAACTGAAGTCAGACACAAGTGTTTGTAGGAGAAGGGGTGTGCATTTCTGCTGTCACAGACCTGGGATTTGTGATGCTCCAGGGAGCCTATAAGGGTGGCACTAGCTGAGATTCCTAGCAGTGAGGCCGGTGGATCATGAAGCAGCCATGTCCTATAGCTAGGCAGGTCTCTTGAGTGGAAAAAATAAGAACAGGAACTCACCCACAAAACATTCAACCCCAAATTTGCCCTGCATATGAGAAGTCCAGGAACAAGGATGGAGCAGAAACTGTGGGAATGGCCAACTAATGACTAGCCCATCTTGATATCTATCCCATGGGAAAGAACTAATCACTAACACTATAAACAATACTCTGTTATGCTTGCAGATAAGATCTTAGTGTAACTGGACATTGAGGGGATTCACGCAGCAGCTGACTGAAATAGTCAACCATTAGAAAAAGCTTGGGGCATCTTGTAAAAGGATTGGGGGAAGGACTGATGGACTTGAAGAAATAAGGGTTCCACAAGCACATGAACAGACTAACTTAGACACTTGTGGATTCCCAGGGACTGAACCACCAACCAAAGAACACTCATAGGCTGGACCAATGCCCCCATAATTATTAGCACATACATAGCTTGTACTTCATGTGGGTCCCTCAAAAACAGGAGCTAGGGTTGTTCTTGACTCTGTTGCCTGCCTGCAGATCCTGTCACTCTAACTGGCTTGCCTTTTCTGAGCTCAAGGGGAGAGAGTTGTCTATTTCTAGTGGCTTGGTATGTAGGGATGAGTTAGTAATGAGGGTTGGGGACACTTTTCCTCAGAGAAGAAGGGAGGAAGATGAGAGGAGAGACACTTTGTGGAAAGGGCTGGAATGAGAGGGGAAAGGTTCACCAGGATGTAAAATGTATACATAAATAAATTAATGTAAAAGTTGTTATAGCAATTGAAATCAGTTTCAGATATTAATGGAATTTAAAATATACTTTAAAATCAGTAACTTTTTTGGCTTTACATTTTTGTATGATAAATAGCATTCTAAGTTTTTATCCTGTCCTTTGGTAATGTGGGCAACAGCAGAAGCCATAATAAACTTTACATCAAGAATATTCTATATTAAACCTTCTGTCATATATTTAACTGGAAACACAGATAAAGAATTTGCATTTAAGCCCAGTAAGATGGTTCAATAAGTAAAATTGTTTGCAGCCAAGTCTGATAACTTCAGTTCATCTCCTGGATCCTACATTATGGGCAGCAGGATGGAAACTTGTATAGTTCACCACCTTCCACCAAAACACTCAGGTTGACATATTCACATGCCTAGATTCATACATTACAGAAACACAGTCAGTGACAACTTAGTTTTTAAACAAATTGTGTTCAGTAGGCTATTACATTTATGCAAGTGACAGGAAGCTGATTTAAGTTTCTCACTAATTCATTAGATACTAAGATATGAACTCAGTGACAAAACAGGACCTAAAGTAACATTTCACTTTTCGTGAAGCCTAAATCCTCTATTATTCGAGAAAACATCTACAAAAACGCAGAGTCATTCATTCCTGTTCTGTGAAAGTAGCTATAGAATACAGCCAATTCCACTTGCCTGGCAATAAAACTAACTGAGACCTACATGATCCCAAGGATGCTGTCAACCAAAAAACTCCACCCAAGCTTTCCAAACAGAATGAGGAAAATATATTAGATTTGAAAGAGAATGCATTTTCTGTAATAAAGAAAACCATGAAGGGCAGTGAGGCAGGAGAGGACCAAATTGAGTGTGTGCACAAACAGGGACCAGGGCAACAGGGATGCTCTGAAGAATAAGCAGAAAGAAGTCAGACCTTATACACACTGATTTTTTCCCTACTTTCTTTGTTCTTTTAATTTACAGTTACATGCACTTGGTGTATCTTAATGAAAGATTAATTATATAATCCTAATAAAATCTTGAAACATGGTAAAATATAGTGAGACACAGAGACAATGAAGACATTGTTAATTCTATTCTTTAAATAAATATAATTTTAATACTCTGTAGTTGCTAAAAATAATCTTTCTTTTCTTTTTGGAGCATTGTCAACAAGACACAGAAAAGCTTATGAAAGAAAATTTTCAAATCTTTCTTACCCTCATTAAGTATAGAGAATTAAAGACATCATTTGTGTCAGTGGATTTTAATGCTTTTAGATTATTTTAAATTGCAATAGATATAAATTAATTATATATGGCAGGCAGTGCACTAGATACTTACTTGTACTTCTTTGCAGATGTAAAATTATTGCCGCATTTTAAAATGTTTTCAATTTTTAAAGAAAAATTAGGATGTTGTCAGATACTTTGTATCAAATCTAATGTGGGCTCTAATTTGAAAGACTTGTCATCCTCTTGCCCAGGAGCAGGGAAAATAAGTGAGTCACCTTGTTTCAAAATGTGAAAAAGTGTCATCTGCGATATTATGAGTCTCCATACTGTGATAGGGAAGCTGATTTTATGTGCTGGAGCAAAACCCATGGCTCATAAACTCAACAGAGGTGAGTGAGTTATGATAGGCTGGAAACACATTAATGAAATTCTGCAAACATCAGTATGGTACATTAGTCTTCATCACGTTTGGCTTTATTAAATACACAGATAGATGAGTGCCTGTCACGTGTGTCAATTGTTTTTCATTTTTAAAATAACCCAAGGAAATACAAAGGCATTGAAGATTTTTAATCTATTTTAACACCATGTATAAATAACATTTCATAGTTTGATGGTTCAAAGAATATTTAGCATTTATCTTCATGGCAATTTAACTTTCAACAAGGGACAATGGCATGTAGTGTACCACAGGAACCAAAACCAGACACAGCCAAACATGTTCTTTGCCCTTAATTTATGCTTGCTCTTTTACATTAGAGCCAAGGGATATTGGCATGGTCACTTCCTTGTACATATTGTTGTTGGGGTTGTTCATTGTTTTTGAGATAGGTTCTTATTATGAAGCCCTGACCAGCCTGTACCTCACTTTGTAGACTAGATGGATTGAAACATACAGAAACGCTTCTGCATTTGCTTCCCAAGTGTTGGAATTAAATATATTTTCTACCTCATCAAGCCAAAGAGATATTATGAGACCTAGAGTGCCTATCAGACTATATCACTTAAGGAAGTACAAAGTTTACACTTTTATTGTATGACAAAATATGTGCCGAACCTGCGTTATATATGTGGCCCTGTACTGTGTAATGCAGATACAAAAGTTTTGTGAATAGAACCCCAGTGGAGAAAATAGCTCACTTGTGGTCAAATTTAAGTGACATCTAGTTGATATGTATGTGTTCTTGCTTCCTCCCTCCCTCCTTCTCTCTCTCTCTCTCTCTCTCTCTCTCTCTCTCTCTCTCTCTCTCTCTCTCTCTCTCTCTCTCTCTCTCTCTTTCTTCTTCTTCTTCTTCTTCTTCTTCTTCTCCCTCCTTCTCTCTCCCTCTCTCTCCCTCTCCCTCTCTCTCCCTTTATATCTCCCCTCTTCATCTATCTCCCACTACCCCTCTCCTTCTTCCTCTCCATACCCCTCCCCTCTCTCTTTCTCACTCTGTCTCTCTTTCTTTCTCTTTGATATCTGGTCTCAATGAAGTCTGCTTTCCTGCTCTCTGCTATTGTATACTATCTACTGGACTCAGTTTCAAAAATCTTTGTCTTAAAAACATTTGAAATGTAAATACAGAGAATATCCAACGAAATTATTTTAAAAGGGGAGAGTATCTCATCAAAATTCTAAAGAGTCATCCTGCTATGATGGAGAAGTAGGTCCAGTGGAAGTAGCTCCCTGCAGGTGCTTTGACTATGAGGCAGGTGTTTATCCACATCTCAGTCTAATGGAAGTTGAGAGCTCAAGAGGCAACTAGGATCAGAATAAACTTCAGAAGCTTTCTTACTGGGACTCACTTTAATAGATACATTCTGAATCCTAAAAGTTCATAAACCTTCAAAAACAGCTACCACCAAATACAGTTACCACTGAGAGGTGGAAATGGATTTCTCACATCAAACACCAAACATCTCATATAAGAGCAGTTCTGTTTCCTGAGGCTGGCCAGTTCCATGGGCGATACCTTCTTCTTACAAAACCGTTTTGTGTGTGTCCTGGGGAAATTTACGAAAAGCTTAAAAATTGTATTTACATTACTGTCCACCTCCACTTCTTTCATGATCTTGGTTCATATCCAAATGACTTCCAGATAGTTAATAAAGCACAGAACTGATAGTAAAAATAATGAATATTTTGAAAATAAATAAAGTAACTCAATCAAAGGATCTACTACTTTAATAACAAGTGAGCATTTAAATGCATAATAAAGGTACGAAAATGACATTTTAATAGCATAACACTTGTAGTTATCTATTCACTAGAAGATTTTAAAAGGTTTATGAAAGTATGTTACATCCTAAAAAAAAGAAAGTATTAACTTATGAAGAACACAACCATATCATGGTAATATGGAAATTAAAATCAAGCATGGCCCAATATTAAGCATTAATAAAATGAGAAGAAATTAAAAGTATGTATATGTTCCATTAACTAGCAGCAATATTTGAAATTATTAGTAAGTAAAACAAAGTAAATAAATAAATATTGCAGAGCTGGGAACACCTGGAATCAAGAAAATACAAATAACCCCAAAAAGCAAAAGTAAAACAAAATAATAAAAACACAAGAACTCCCTCAATAATATCACACAACCAAACAAAAGCAGCAATACTAAAGGGATTAAAATTCTAGATATTATGATATATCAGAAACCCATATATCATCTGTGGGAGAGGAGGCCTTAGGTCCAGTGAAGGCTCGTTTTCTCAGTGTAGAAGTATGTCAAGGCGCTGACTTGGAGAGGGTGATTGGGAGTGGGAGCACCTTCATGGAAATAAGTGGAGGGGGAGGAGGAATTGGAGTGAGGGGGGAGGGAATAATATGATAACATTTGAAATGTAAATACAAAGAATATACAATAAAAAAGGAGAAACCATGATTTTAAAAGTAGTATATTTCTGGCAATAAAAAAAAATGTATGCAAACCAGTCAAAGAAAATTGAGTCCCAACCATGAATAGACAGAAATACAAACATTTATTACTTGATAAAGGTACCAAGAACATGCTGACAGAAAGGGGTCTGGCAAAAAGTAGATGCCCATAGATACAGAAAGGTTAGACTTATATCTATCGAATTTCATGAAAAAGAGCTAGTACAGAGCTTCTCCTCTCTTATAGTTCCTTTAGATCCACTCCTCAGGCATCATCCTCAGCACCACAACAGAAGAGTAGCAGTAGCCCTCCCTCACCCACTCACATTTCCTTTGCATGCCACAAAATTGGAAAATTCTATAGGAAATTGACAGTTTTTTTTTGGATACATACCACTAAACAATGTCATAGCATACAGATAAACAATATAAATAAAACTATATCCCTATCAAATAGAAGTAGTCATTCCATTAAAAGTATCCCCTCAAACAAAAAAAGAAAGAAAGAAAGAAAAACAGCATCAGATACTTTTAGTACAGAATTTGATACAAATACATCTCACATTATTCCACAAAATTGATACAGTAGAAATATTGCCAAATTTATTTAGCTTTTTTTTTAATATATTGAAATAGGAATCGCTTTTACTACCTGCAAAAGTGGATAGTTTAAATTCCCCTTTAAACTATCCAGCTTAGTACAAAGTCTTGTATGTTTTTTAAGTCCTCTGAGTCAGTTGGAACACAGTGATCCTTACTGGGTACAGTCTGAAGTGAGGGCTTTTCATTAACAAGCACATCTACTTGATGATTAAATACCTTACAGACATTACGATTCAAAGCAACTTGAGGTGAATGAAGTGGATTTATCATACTGGTCCACCCACACATGCACAGTCCATTGTACATTAAGAGCTACAATTGTAGAGAACCTGGAACTTGCAAGTCCTAGGCAAGCCATCTGTGGAGGAACTTTCATGAAGCTTCTGTTTCTCCTGTCCTCCCCCCAAACACAAGTTTTTGTTTGTTGGTTTGTTTCATTTTTATTGGATATTCTCTGTATTTACATTTCAAATGTTATACATTTTCCCCCAACACTCCTCTCACTCCTTCCCTCAACTAGCTTCCATGAAGGTGCTCCCTCTCCCATTCATCCTCTCCATCTCAGTGCCTTGGATGGTTGATGATGTTGTTCTTCCCATGAGGTTGAAAACCTTTCTGCTTCTTCAGTCCTTTTTCTAGCACTTTCATTGGGGTCCTGGTGTTCATTCTGATGGTTGGCTACAAGCATCTTCATCTGTATCTATATGGCTCTAGCACAACCTCTGAGGAGAAAACAATATCTAGTCTCTTCCAGTAAACACTTATTGGCATCAGCAATGGTGCTTGAGTTTGGTGGCTGCCTATAGTGTGTTTCTCCAGGTGAGGCAGTCCCTGTAGATCTTTTCTTCAATCCCTGCGCCTCTACTTGACCTTGTATTTTGTCCCATGAGTGATTTGTTCTCACTTCTAAGATGGACTGAGGCATCCACATTCTGGTCTTTCTTCTTTTTGAGCTTCACAAGTTCTGTGAATAGTTTCTTGGGTACAAAAATTGTGGCACTCCATTTTTTTTTTAAATTTTAATTTGAGAAACAATATTCCTAAGGATTCCAGATGACTGTGGAACTTGGAATTCTTTTGCTAAATTCATATTATGAATCCACAGTAACTCTGACACATAAGCCACAAAAGACTTAAGAAAGAAAGAATTACAGACCATTTTTTTCTCATGAACATTGATGTAAAAATACTAAATAAAATATTCGTACGCTTAATCCAAGAACACATCAAAAGACCATCTACTATGATAAAGTGGGCTTAATTCTAGAGATGCATGAATGGTTCAACAACTGAAAATCTGTCAGTGTAATCCAATCCACCATATTAAAAATTTTGAAGAAAAAATTACTTGGTCATCTCATTAGATGCTGAAAATTCTTTGACAAATTTCAACAGCACCCCATATTAAAATTCTTATTTTATTTTATTTATACATTTTATTCTTAATATTCTTATTTTATTCATATATAATTACAGCAGTTTACAGTAAGCATATACCAAACATTACCTTAATCAGACAGAAATGCAAGGCGATTTCAATAATTCAGGAATAAGTCAAGAATGTTCACTTTCTACATATCCATTCGCTATACTACTTAAATTTATAGCTACAGCATTAAGACAAAGAAGGTAGATTATGGAAATTCAGATGACTTAATAGTATACATCTTGTTTTACATGTACTTTATGCTCATTGTAACTAGTAAGATCTTAATGCACACTATCAAACTTTTAAAAATATCAAGTACTGTCAAAAATGTATTAGTATACTTTTATTCAAAAATGCTTAAAATCTGTACATTTATCTTTGTTTTTTTAAATAAAGTTATTTAATTTATAAAAAAATCAGAAAATGCAGAAAAAAGTTGTTAAAGTCTCTAAAAATGCTTATATCAATTAGTTTTGGGATATAAAGAAATGGTTCATAATTTTTTAAGCACAGACTTTTGAAATAATATTTGTGAGGAACTTTGAATTTCTTAGGTTTTGGTTGTTGTTATTGTTGTGTTGTGTTGGCTTGAGTTTTGACTGTTCTATTTTGGGAGTGGTATTACAACACAGCTGCTTTTACAAGTAGTTGATACATACAAAATTAACTCTATTTCAGGATAATTAAAAAAAAATGGTATACATAAGTAACCCCAAACCTCTACCAGGGAACTTCAACAGCTGATAAACACCTCCAGCAATGTGGTTGTATACAAGATATAATTTTAAAAAATCAATAGTCTCCTATATACAAATAATAAATGGGCTGAGAAAGAAATCAGGGAAACAACATAATACACAAATAGCCACAGATAATATAAAATATGTTAGGGTGACTCTAAGCAAGTATATGAAAGACCTCTTGGCCTATGACTTCATGTTTTTGTAGAACGAAATTGAAGACACTATAAGAAGATAGATCTCCTGTAGGAATAACAGAGTAAAACAATTGTGGAATTATGGCCCATAGTCAGTGACAATGATGGGGATTTGAACTGTGGTACTGACTTGAGACTTTTCAGAGTAGAGGAATATATGGCCTAGGCGCATTTCACGCAATGATTTGGACCAAAAAAAAAAAAAAAAAAAAAAAAAAAAAAAAAAAAAAAAAAAAAAAGTGGCTAATTTTTCCCCTTATGCCAAAAGCCTGCCTCAGGATTTTTTATGAGGTTTGGAATAGTTATGTTTGTAGAGATTTCACAACAGCCTAGTATTGACTTCACACTGTGATAAGTGGCAAGTTTATGCAGACTTCTAATGTAAACGAACAAGCTCAGTAAGGGAAAATACAAAATGTACACTTTGAGGATAAATGGAGCACCAGGTTTGGATGGTTATTTTTCTGGGTTTGGTTTTGTGTTGCTTTGTTTTTGTTTTTTAAGTTTGTTTGTTTGTTTTTGTTTTATTTTGATTTGTTTTTAAAAAACAGTTTTACACTTAAGCAGAATGAAAGAAATAATGATATCAGAGCAAGTCTTCACCCAACTAAGCTTCCAAGTCCTGAAAAGCAATGAAAGACAAGTTCTGGCCAAAGCATAGTGACACCTTTAATCCATGAACCCTGGAGGCAAAGGCAGAGGCAGAGGCAGAAGCATCTCTGAGCTGGAGTCAGCTGGTTATGCAAATTAAATTCTAGGACAGCCTAGAATAGGGAGGGCAACCATCAAAACCAGAAAGGTAGTGAAAATTATGCCAACAAAAGGGGCATGTTCTAGCCACAGCAAACACAGAACTTGTCAGCTTTGGCCAAATGGTGGCTCTGGATTTACAGTCAAGAAGACAAGAAGTAGCTTATGGAATTTTGCTCTGTGACTTGCAAAAATCCCCAATGCCAGGCATATATTAGGAAGTTTCAGAAATACCATTCCATGAAGCTATGAAGGTGAGGCCTGAATCTCCTTAGCAACTCCAAGATGTTGGAGATGCAGGAGCTATAGAACTCCTGATCAGGGAGGTTTTTAAAGAGTAATGGAACAAGCCCAAGAGAGAGAAGTGTGTTGCAGTGTAAAAAAGAAAGATAGAAAGAAAGAAAGAAAGAAAGAAAGAAAGAAAGAAAGAAAGAAAGAAAGGAAGAAAGAAAGAATAATCTTCCTTACATCAAATTAATTTAGTTCTTCGGCAATTCTAACTTGTTTTTTTTGTTTTTTTGTTTTTTTTTTTTATTAAATGGAATGAGCACAGAGATATATGTCATCTCTCTTTCTCTTCAAGGACTGGTGTGTTCTTTAGCAAGCTGTGTAAGTTTGTTCACAAGGGGAAAAAGCCATTAAGAGAGAAGTAAAGACAGGAACATTTTCTTTATTTATAGTCAATTTGCAAAACAATTTGATTCAGTTTCAATGTAGAATGATGAAAATAGTGAGGTCTGTAAGTTCCTAGATTTAAAAATTGACTCTCCCAAAGAAATTAGATTTGCTTCCAAGAGTTATAATCAACATAAAAGTAAGCAATTTAAAAATAATTTAAGCTGTCAACAAAAACATAAATTACACGGAAAAATATTTGATGTACATTTAGCAGCAAGGTTATTAAATTCTCTAAACCTCAAAGGCAAAGGTTAGAATAAATGGAGATATTAAGCACACAATTAGGTGGCAAAAGCATTATAATATACATAAGGATTAATTTAAAATAACCTATAATGTATATATATATATATATATATATATATATATATATACATATACATATGTAGTTAAATCATGTAAGAGTATGAGCTAAAACAATCAAATGGAAAAAGACAGTGTTTTCAACAAATGGCACTGATTAAACTGATGATCAGCCTATAGAAGAATGCAAATTGATCTTTTCTTATCTCCTTGTATAAAGTTCAAGCCCAAGTGGATTAAAGACCTCCACATAAAACCATTCACACTTAAACTAATAGAAGAGAAAGTGGGGAAGAGGCACAGGAAAAAAAATTCCTGAACAGAACATCAATAGCTCATGCTCTAAAATTAAAAATGGACAAATGTAACCTCTGAAATTGCAAAGCTTCTATAAGGCCAAAGACACTGTTAACCGGACAAAACAGCAACCAGCAGTTGGGAAAAGACCTTTACCAATGCCACATCCTATAGAGGAGTAATGTCCAATATATAAAAAGAACCTAATAAGTTAGATTCCAGAGAACCAAATAACAGTATTTAAAAAATGGGAGACAGAGCTAAACAAAGAATTCTCAACTGAGGAATATGGAATGGACACAGAGTTTATTTATCCTTAGTCTTCAGGGAAATGTAAATCAAAACAACTCTGAGATACCACTTCACACCAGTCAGAATGGCTAAGATCAAAAACTCAGGTGACAGCAGATGCTAGCAAGGCTGTGGAAAAATAGGAAGGCTCTGCCATTGTTGGGATTACTAGTTGAAACAACCACTGTGGAAATCAGTCTGGCAATTCCTCAGAAAACTGGACATAGTACTACCTGAGAAGCTAGCTTTACATCTCTAGGGCATATTCCCAAACAAATGACCCTACATCTAACAAGGTAGATTCTGTTCCACTATGTTCATAGCAGCCTTATTTACAATATCCAGAAGCTGGAAATAACCCAGATGTCTTTCAACAGAGGAATGGATACAGAAAATGTGCTACATTTAAACAATGGTGTACTACTCAACTACTAAAAACAATGATTTTATGAAATTTTTAGGTAAATGAATGAAATTAGAAAATATCCTGAGTAAGGTAACCCAGTCACAAAAGAACACACATGGTATGAACTCACTGATAAATGGATATTAGCCCAAAAGCTCAGAATACCCAAGGTATAATTCACAAGACCATATGAAACTCAAGAAGAAGGAAGACCAACATATGGATGCCTAAATCCTTCTTAGTGGAGGAACAAATATATTTTCAAGGGGAAATAGGGGGGAAATGAGTGGAACAGAAACAGAAGGACAGGCCATTCAGAGACTGCCCCACCTGGGGATCTAACCTATATACAACCCCTAAACCTAGACAATATTGGTGATGTCAAGAAGTGCATGCTAACAGGAGCCTGATATAGAGTCTTCTGAGAGGCTCTGCCTGAGCATGACAAATACAGAGGATTTTGTATACATATGTAGTTAATTATATAAGTATTTATATTTTCTCTCAAATCATGTATAAGCATATATATATAGACACTTGTTATATATTAAGCCTTATATTTATATAAGTATTATTCATACTGACTTAATGTAAATATATTGTATAATAAATAATTTCTAAATATATTATTTTGTTTATATTTTATATATTCTAACTATGAAATATTTATATATTCATATATATATATATTATGAAATAAGCTATATATACATATAAGATTATGGATATGATGGGGAAATAATATTATATAAATATATAATGTATGGCAATCCCATAGTACAGTAGGAATAAGGTCCTGCTGCTCAGTTCTGTGACTGGAGAACCAACTATTTGCAAGTTAAGCAGTCTTAGAGTACTGAAGAAGTACTTTGTTTCACTTGAGTTAAAATACAGCTATTTTGTTCTGTTCAGCAAAACTTTTGAGAAAATTGTTTCATAGTTCAAAACACAAAACCAAAATTTAACCCTTCCTCTCTCTTACCTTTCAGTAAAAACGTGATAAATTTTACTTTGCTTTAAGATATTGAAAACATTCTCTTCAGAAATAATAATTGAAAATGCTCATATTTTGAAATTTTTATTTACTTAAATTTTTAATAATTGGAACTTATAGAAAATACTCTTGTCAGAAATCAACATGTTATTATTCTGAAATTTTTATGTTTATCCAATTGAGGTGATTTGCTCATTTATTCATTTCACTTATAGAGGTTTATTCAATAAGTCATTCCTATACAATTAAAAAAACAGTCACCTTGATTTAACATTTAAGAAACCATAGCAATATTAAAAAGAACCTTACAAGAAGATTATATAATAGTAAAAAGAAACAGTATAGCCATATTCAAATTATGTATCAATACGCTATTTAAATACTAATTTTTCTCCAAATATCCTAGTAATATACTTACTGACTTTAAACAAATCAATGTTACTTTTCACAGTAAAAGCTATTTGTGGGGTAAGTATAGCAGTCTGTGCCCATAATTCAAACCCTTAGGAGGCATACAGGAGCATCTGCATAGTACAGTATAATCAAGTCTTCAAATACAAAAATAAAATAGTATTATAGTTTAGAAATGGTAAATAGTTACTATAATTATTTGTAGACAGGTTTAAAATGAGCATAATGACTTTTCAAAAGCAGAAAAAGCAAAGAGGTTGTGGTCAGAAAAGAAAACTGCAATGAATGTAGAGTGTGATTATTCTGCATGGAAAGAATGATTTCATCCAAATATATATTAGTTCTGAAGATGGATAAAGGGAAATGAGAAAAATCTATAGTAAGTAATTGGTGAGTTGTTTTCTACAGATGGAACTCAAATCTCCAATCAAATGGGATGATGGAGAAAGAAAATGTGCCTGTGGAACTTTGTGCTACAAAGTGACACAATCTAAAAGACTTTGACCATTCCTCAGGTGATCAGGATCTTACTCTTTTGGTCTACAGAGCTGCAGTGTCATGAATTCTGTTGTTTTGAATCAGCAACTCTGTGGCACATAGTTATCCATGTAATAGAATACTAATATGTACAGCAAAAGCTAAAGGAAGCAAGATAAAGGAATAGAGTGTTCAGTGTGGGAGGGGACACAGAGCTTTCATTTGATTAACAAAACCACTCTTGATTGGCAATCTTAACCTGTGAGCAAGTACCTTACAATATAAAACAGTACACTTCATTGTACTTTTGAGAAGAATTCCAGTTATGAAGATGGGCAAATTCTTTTTTTTTTTTTTGAACAACTTTATTTTAAAAAACAAAGATAAAAGAACAAATTTTAAGAATTTTTGCATAAATGTGTACAAATACATTTTTGTCAGTGCTTGGATTATTTTTTTTCCAAAGGTTTGATAGTGTGCATTAAAGTCTTACTAGTTACTATGAGCAAAAAGTACATGTAAAACAGGAAGTAACCCGGAATTAGTCAAAGTTTTCTTGGTGTGTAAGGATTGAGCATAATGTTTTGTTTTTTCCTTGAACTTCACGCCATCTGTGAGTTGTTTCTGGGGTGTTCAGAGCTGTCTGGGGTTAGTATCCCATAGAGGCCAGATATCCAAGGTATACAAAGAACTCAAAAAGCTAGACACCAGAGAATCAAACAACCCTATTAAAAATGGGGTACAGAGCTAAACAAAACGTTCTCAATTGAGGAATATCGAATGGCTGAGGAACATCTAAGGAGGTGCTCAACATCCTTAGCCACCAGGGAAATGCAAATCAAAACAACCCTGAGATTCGACCTCACACCAGTCAGATTGGCCAAGATCCAAAACTCAGATGACAGCAGATGCTGGCGAGGTTGTGGAGAAAGAAGAACACTTCTCCACTGCTGGTGGGATTGTAAACTGATACAACCACTCTCGAAATCAGTCTGGAGATTCCTCAGAAAATTGGACATATTCCTACCTGAAGATCCAGTTATTCCACTTCTGGGCATATACCCCAGAGATACTCCAACATAAAACAAAGACACATGCACCACAATGTTCATAGCAACCTTATTTATAATAGCCAGAAGCTGGAAAGAACCCAGATGTCCGTCAGTAGATGAATGGATACAGAAATTGTGGTACATTTACACAATGGAATACTACTCAGCTATCAGAAACAATGACTTAACCAAATTCTTAAGAAAATGAATGAATCTAGACAATATTACCCTGAGTGAGAGAACCCAGCCACAAAAGAACAGACATAAGATGGGCAAATTCTAAAGCCCCAGATAGTGGAGTACTTGGCACAATCAATTTGAAACTAGAGAGCAATGTGTAAAACCAATAATGACAAAAGTCACAAGTGAAAAAGTAAAAAATGATTTGAATAATATTTATGATTCTTTAAGTCAAACTAGGTTGCTATTTTAGTGGGTGAATTTGAAATATGATTATTTCACCAAAATAAAATTATTTTCTATATTTCTCCCAGTTTCCATTCCCCCTAACACCAGTGTGTTCTAAAACAAGAAAATAGAAACAAAATAAAAATATTAATTAAATTCACAAATTCCAAATGAAACATTATGATATATAACAACCATAGGGGCACTTCAAACTAATAATCAGTATCTATATTTTAAATATAAAATGAAGAATGGGATTTGATATAAATTTAAAAACAGCATTTAAGTACTTTAAACTAATATATCATTCCTGATTTTGTTGATTTTCAGCAGAATTAGACATTAAAATTAAAGTGATCAAGCTTGGGAGTAGGATATTATTTGCAATAATAAGTGAATCGAACAGGAATCAGCAACGTGTGGTTGAAAGCTGAGTCGTGAGTTTAAGGGGTGTCTAAAATCCTGCAGTACTTAACAGGGAACTTTAGAAGTAAAGGGCAGAGAAGATGAAAGGAGGCATGGCCAGTTCTATGTCAAATGAGGATTACAGAGTGCGAGGTGACTGTAAGGTCATGACAACTATCAGGAGTAGGTAAGAAATCTACTGAGAAACAGTATCATAGAAAGGAAGTAAGACAATTTCTAATACAGGTTCTATTCAACACTGATCAATGATTAATCGGTGTAGATGTTCAAATCAATTGGAAATGAACTCAGTGCAAAATTAATGACAAAGTAGTAAACATCAAAATAGGAAACACTTTCACAATTTCAGGTAACTCATGGAATATTGTTTGTGTCACTGTCTTGCCCTGTGTGAATTAAATGCATGCACAAACGTTTATTCCATCTGTTAACCATAAATCTGAGCAAACTGTATTCTTTCTCTAATTATTCTGTGGTCAGGAACCAGACAAGGAGGGTCAGACTTTACCCAATTAATCTTTGGGGGAAAAACTAGAAATCAAGCTAGAATTCGAAATAAAAGCTGGGGTGCAGTTGTTGGCCCTGACAGCTCCAGGTGAACTCTATTTTCGCACTTCTGGCATTGCACTGATTTCGATTCTGATTTCGTTCATGTTCAGAAGTCCATGTTCATGATTACCTAATCCAGTTTGAACTGTGAACCCAAATTAACCAGTTGCTTGGAATATGTAAGTCAATGCTCCCAGAGTTTCAAGCTGTTCTTATGATATCCTGAGGGCTGAGCACATTTGTGAGCCTGAATTCTATTTTTCTGCTTTTGATGTTTCAAGTAACAAAGTTCTGGGTTTTATGTAGCTGAGAGCCATCAATATCTCCAGATTGCATACTGCCACTGGAATCTTTAAATCTCATGAAATATGTTTCAGAAATTTTGTTATTCAAAAAGGAGCCAGGATGATAGAAACATGTTATCAACGGTAGTTTTCTTTGCTGTGCATTAAATTTGACAAGGCCTGTAGTGTATCTAGCCTAATAGGCATGGTTTAATGAAGAGGGGAATATTCTTCTTTGAGATAAAGCCAAGACCATCACTGGGGCAGTGCATATTTATAATTCTTCCATCCTTCTTGATAGATAGAAGAGCAAAAGCCAGAAAAAATTGCAATAAAATTGTTACATCTAGAGTCAAAGCAAAAATAAATCCTTGGTGACAGTAATATTAAGCTTGTGCCACAATTTAAATGCATATATGCTCCCAGGAGAACGCATTTGAGCAAAACAGAGTGAAAACTTCAAAACACTAATGTGTTTCGCTACGGATCAAGGAGTTTCCTCTAGAGTGTGAAAACTTGGCTTACTTTCATTACATTAAAAAAAAAATCATGCTTCAGAAAAATTGCTGAGCTCTGCATTTCGCCATGGAAATTAACCAATTTAAACAAACAAAACCAGTGAAATGTGATTCACTCACTTGCAATTAAGACTGGCTCAGTATATTCAGAATCAACATAGCAGTTTTTCCTTTAGACTACCATTTCCCGAGAGAAGGCAGTAGCATTATAAAGGGTCAGACTTATTCAATTATTAAATATCCTACTGGGATCATGCTGGCTTTTCTGAGTAAAATCACATCGATGAGGAATGAGCGAATGTTTGGCATTGGGCATATGTTTGCAGCTTATCCAGTTTTCAGATAATTAAGTGAGAAAAAAACAAAAACACCCTATATTTATTCTCTGCAAATCTTTCTTTAGTTCCATGAAGCACATTTAAGAAACCAATATCTGCATGTATTACTTTTTTTTGGGTGCTGATCTGATAAATGTTTAATTAATTTCTTACTTCTTTTATTGGTTAGTGTAGAAATTAATGAACATTCTTCATGATGAAAGCTGGGAACATTTAAATGAGTCAATGAAATAAAGTCCTGAATCACCACTTTCTTCTACTTAAATAGCATTTGGTTTTGCCATCTAAAATTTGTCCCACGAGGTGTAGATATAAAATCTGTCAGATAGCTTAAAAGCAATTTGGCATTTAATTTATGAAAATAAGCTATGTATTTAGAAAGATAAATTAAACATTAAACTACATATTAGTGGTAACCAGTTAATTTTTGGATATGTGAATGCATGGAGTAATCATTAAATGACGTTAGACAAACTCATCTTTTCAAATTCTTATTATTTTCTTACTATGAAACTTTCAGTCTTTCTTCCAGTTTAATGTATGGCTCCTTATTATTATTGGCAGTTGCATTACTGTGCAGTATCACAGCATGAAATGTTACTCCTGCCTAGGAGGAAATTATTATGTTTGGACCTTAACCTTACTGAAAAGTCTCAGAGCCTTATCCTTCAGTGCATCTTTTGAGGTTGAGAAACCTTTAGGGGGCAAGACTTACTAAAATAGTGATGGATTTGGGTCCAATATTTGATGGATTTATTAAGTCAATACTTTTCCACAAACAACTTAAAATTGTTCTCGTCTTATAGTCTATAGCATGAGGCATGATCATATTTTCCCCAAGAAACTGTTAAGATTGAGCCTTTCTGAAGATGGAGTTGGTTTCACCTCTAATTCTTACTTTATAAATATGATATATTTTTTGGTTTTAACAAAATGCTTTCTTCTTTCAGTCTTTCTTAGAAAACATGGCAATATTTCTTGCTGCACTAATTTACCATTTTTCACCAATGAATTATCAAACTAGGGAATAAAATGAGAATAAGAACAAGCTGACCAGACAGGTGCCATCGATTACTTAGAGTAGGTTTGCTCCTCAGAAGGTATGCATCATCTATTCACTTGTGAGCATTTGATCAGAATTTACAATGATGTAGTTTTACAGTTGTGAGCTACAGAATAAAAGTACTAATCAGACTCATAAATCTTGATTTGAAATGAAAAATGCTGGGACACAGGGTCATACACATTTCAGAATATGAAAGTAAACATAACTTATTGGATTGCCATGAAAATGAAACAGGATTATGAACCCTAAATATAGCAGAAATGTGTGACTTGTGTTATACGCTCAGTGAGAATGAGTGGGTTTAATCAGGTCAGAACAGGATATTTGACAAATATTTAAGGAGAGTGATGGGTACATTCACATTGCACAGAAAGAATGCAAAAATTGATGTGATGTTTTATGTAAGATCAACATCACAGAACTATAGCTATGTGTATGACCTTCTTATATTAGGCTAGTTACATGTTTAAAATATGTCCCTATTAGAAACATAGGGAAATCAAGGAACTTTTAATCAGAAATGTTGATCAAAGTAAGTGGAGTATTTAAAATAGTTTGGATACTACAAACACCCAGAATTTAAGCCATGTAGAAAGCTGTTAAAGAAAATAGGATGAATTTACATATTTTCCTCACTGCATTATTATAGGCAAAAAGGTACGCTGTTCTATTTTTACCCTTCCCCATATTCTGTCTTTCAAGAACCTTGTCAACTGAAGGATGCCTTATCCAACAATTCAGGTTTAAGATTATAATCCAGGCTTTCAGATCATTTTGTTTTAGTCAATATACCTGGTTAGTAAAACAAAACCAAACATATTTTCTGCTTTCTTGAGAATTTCAAAAGTCTATGCAAATAAATATTATCGTATTTGCCTTCTAAATTTCCCCACCTCCAGTCATTCCTGTCTTCTTCTTGTCTAACCACAAATATGCCCTCCACCCAAGCCTTTTTACCTTATATTTTAAGCCATCAATTATAGAAAATGCTGTCCATCTGTAGATCACTTTGCGGACATCCACAGGAGCACAAGAAATCTACTGATTGCCACACCCTCCAAAAGGATGATTCTACATCCGCTCCATCCTATTTCGTAAATGATAACTATGATTTGTCAATAGTTTCTCACTAACATTTAGAGTCTGTATACAACTCCTTCTGTGGCAGAAATGTAGTTGGTTTGCAACCATGTTTACTTACATATGTCTCATCTCTGACTATTTTTTGACAGTGATAGAGAAAATTGTGAACTCTACAAAATTACGTGAACATAGAAGACTATTTTACTATCCTGCATTTTATCCTCACAGAAATAAATTGCTGGAGATCAAAGAGCATGTAATGCAAACAATCATTGCAATGGTGACCAGCTCAGGGAAGTGACTGTTCTGTAGGTTCTGAGTACATTTTCCCCAAAGTCATTTGAAAGTTTTGTATTGTGACTGTGTCTCAAACCCTCAAACTGATGATGTTGAGAAGAGATTGTGGGGATAGATGAATCCCTTGATATTACTGGCTAACCAGACTAGCCAACCAGGGTACTTTGGTATCAAAACCAAGGCCTAGAGATATAGGGAAAATATCAAATGTCAGTATACAAGGTCCCTTTGCAATTACATGTAAAGAAACATATATGCAAACTCATATATCCACAGGTATGGATAATTTGAAGTTTTATACATGCACACATGACACTAATAATGGAGAAAATCAATATTAAATTAAATTTCAAGTTTTCTTTGCTTTTGATGTTAGATAATTTTGTTTTCTTTCATTTATATAAGTAATTTTTTCTTCCCTTTTTCATCTTTGTATTTTTTTTTTTTGGCCTAGATGTATTTTACTCACAACTGAAAGGGAAATTTTTGAGTCTTAATCAATATATATCTAAGAATACAAGTCTGGAAAATATAAGTTGATCATAAATCAGGGCATCTTGTATACAATTCTCTCAGACATTTAGACATTAATTTTCTGTGATCAGATTACACAGCTTTTAAATCATGGATTAGAGTCTTACATCATAGATAACTATTTTTGTTCTGATAAAATACAAAAGATAGGTTTATTTAGGATATTCACCCGGAGTCTGAAATAGTAGGCATCATACTGTAGCACATTAATGGTAAATCTTAACTTCATATGCACAGCAACCTTTCATTCTAATGAGCCATGTGAAAATGAATCATCACTCACATCTGATTTCAAGTGTCTTCAATCAATCTCTCCATAGAGGTTTTTCTACCTAAGCATCATCAGGATTGGGATTTTAGCATTTTAATTGCACATCTATCTTTCAGATTTTTGTTAGCTAGATCTCTTTAAAATTGAGATAACATTTGGGTTTAAACTCATACAGGTTCCTGCGTATGTGTACACATGCACATATATACACCCATATAAAAATATGTGTACATATACATATATATGTATACATAATGTATAGATAGATGGATAGATAGATAGATAGATAGGTAGATAGATAGATAGATAGATAGATTGATAGGTATAAATGCATGTGTGTATGAGTTCATATTTTCAAGTTATTAAAGGTTTGGAAAATTACCTGAAATCAATATGCACACAAAGCATGTAAGGAAATGCCATCTGTAACCTCAAGACTTTTCAGGCATGCTTTTGATTTATGCTTCATAAGAGACTCTGAGAATGACACAGCTCAGATCGAAAATCGGATCAGTAAAAGGAAAGAGGCAGAGGATAGGAAGAGTGAGAGAAAAAGAGTGTCTTCCGAACATGACCTAATGTGTAATCATAAGCACATATCAGTGTTGGTTGCCTGTGTTGATCATGCCAGTCCTCACTGTACCTGGGAAGAGGGAGATTCTCAGGCGAATCCACTCTTAGACTCTCTATGCTAGTTACTGGATTCTGGGGGAGGGGCAGTCAGTTTTCATGACTTGAGTCAGTTTGATACATAAGCTAGGGACTAGAGGATGGTTCCACAGCAATGGATGTAACAGGGAAATAAGGCAGATTTATAATTGGAAACCTATAAACATAAAAGAGTAGAAAGGGAAATGTGATTGAATCTGCAGGAGCTATAGGTAGGAATGTGCGATAGTTTAATGAAATATAGTGTATAAATACTCAAGGAACTAATAAATATTTTATAAATTACACAATCGAAATATGGCAAAATGGCTTTGTCTGGTGTAAGTTTTGGACAAGACAGAAATATTTGAATTTTGAAAAAATAACCAGAGTTTTTAAATAACAGAGGGAATGGTTTTGGAAGGCAAAATATAGCCAATTTTCAGTAAGAACAATTTGGTTTTAATAATAAAAAATCAGACTTTATTATAAATGACTTCTATATTTGTCTTAAAAATTAACCAAGATAGCTAACACTATGTATGTATTTGGGCATTTTAAATGTTGAAATTTCTCTCATGAACTTCATTTCAACCCCAGGTTTTTTTTTCCTCCACTCACTCTGCTTTCCTCTCAGCTCCCCTCTCTCCCAGATTCTTTCTTTCTCATCTGGCAATAACAGGCCTTCAGGAGACAACATCCAAATAGGAACAAACAGGATACAGTAAGCAAGGCAAAAGTCCTCATTCTGAGTATGGTCAAGACATTGCAATAAGAGGAGAGTCTGAAGATCAATCAAAAGAGTCAGAGAAAGAACTGCCTCCACTCTTAGGATTCCCCACGAACCACCAACCTAACAGCTATAACATCTACAGAGAACCTGGTCCAGGACCTTTCAGGAACAGTGTTACTGCTTCAGTGCCATGAGCCCATAGTAGGCCATGTTGTCCTAAAATCCCCCATATTCTCTGATTTCTAGTTCTTTCTTGCACATATTCCATGTAAATCCTCAATTTCCTAGTGGAAGGACTGAATGGAGATGAATGGAGACCTCCAATTTAGATTCTTTTCTTCTCCTCTTCTCTCCTCTGCTCTTCTCTTCTCTCATTTCCTCTCTGTCTCTGTCTGTCTTTCTGTCTCTGTTGGTCTCTCTGTCTCTCGTTTCTCTCTGTGTGGCTGTCTCTCTCTCTGTGTCTCTCCCTCCCCCCTTCTCTGCATAATGACTGGCTGTATACCTCTCCAATCTGCTGTCAAACTAAGCCTCTTCGATGATGACTGGACAAGGCACTCATCTACAGCAGAATATCATTAGTGATAATCTCTTCCTACCTTCCTTCTTTCCTTCCTTCCTTCCTTCCTTCCTTCCTTCCTTCCTTCCTTTCTTCCTTCATTCCTTCCTTCCTTCCTTCCTTTTTTTTTTTTTTTTTTCCTTTTGGCCTGTCATGGCTGGTCCATAAGGTTCAGATCTAGGTCTCAAGGCTACTTATCCTTATATTTCTGGCCATCCAGGCAGTACTTGGCCTGGACTTTTTCTTATGGTGTGTGCCTCAGATTAAGCTGGACATTTATTAATCACTACTCCAGGTTCTACCACACCATTACCCCAAAATATCAGTCAGGCTTTTGAAGGATATTAGAAGCACAAATATACCTGATAATGAAATTGAATATCCATATTCCTTCCCAGAAGAATGAGTAAATAGCTGGTTCCTGGCAATGCATATATAGAACCTCATTAAAAAAGACTACTTTATCTCTCTTATGTTAATTTCTTACTGTTCTTCATAGTTATAATAGTTTTAGACATTTTTTCTATTTATCTGCTCCTATACCTCCTACCAGATCCTCCCCCAAAACTACATATGTTCTTTCCTACCCTCTGTCATTAGAATGAAAACAACCATCTAAGAAAAACAATAATCATTTAAAATATAATAAAAAGTTACATATATATACTCACAAAGTAGTATATGAATATGTATATATCATTCTATATATTGATATCTATATTTATACATATATATTTCCTATAAATGAGAGCTATAGAAAGACACATAGAGATAATTTAAGCGGAGTTAATTATACAGGGCATGTAAACTAGCTCTCCATTTAAAAGAAGCCTAGAAATATGTACTAGATATTTGTACTAATATGTACTAGTTTTTCATTTATTGTGTCATTGCTCTGAAGACACGCCATGATGAAGGCAACTCAAATATATATGTGTGTGTGTGTGTGTGTGTGTGTGTTTCTGTTGGTTGATGTCAATGCAATACATGATAGGACAGTAAAGAGTGGGCAGGAACAAAGTTTTGAGAAAGTAGAAGAGGAGGAGAAAGTAAGAGGCAGGGGGCAGTGGTCAACATGGAAGCAGGCATGGAAGTTTCTCTCCATGCATCTCTACATAAATAAGGTTGTTATGAATATTTTATAAGGAATGAAATTGTATAAGGTCATTTTACTTGTCTAGGTGAACAAATCATAATATACCAGTTGGATCTGAGTATTTTGGTGTCTTCTTTGATGTGGTGAATTAGTTCAGTTCAAAGTGGCAGGGCCCAGAAAGCCTGCCATGCAGTTATGCTGTGTGTGCTCAGGGTTTGGCAACAACATACCAAGGGAAAGTGAGGGAAAACAGCACACTGGGGCGGTTGTGGACCACTCAGGGTGGAAGCAGCTGGGGCAGGCGGAGTGACATGAGTAAAGTGAGCAGCTTGTGGGTCATGTGATAGCATCTGGGTGGTCTGCTCCCACGGGAGCAGCTTTGGCAGAGTGAGACTGCTGTGCTGGTAATAACAAAACATGTTTATAATTACCATAATTATTAATATGGTAATGATAATATATATATATACATATATAATATATATATATTCATATATATATACATATATATATATATACTGGTGGCATGGTTATAGTTTCATGGTTAGAGTTTCAGTGTACAATCACCATAATTTGAAACAGACAGGAAGACAGGCATAATACTGGAGCAATAGCAGAGGACTTTGCATCCTAATCCCACATGTAGCAAACTGGGCCCTGACTCATTATGGACTTTTCAAACATAAAAAGCCACTCTAGTGTCATGTCTTTGCAAAAGACATGTGTCAGTCAAAAAAGCTCATCATTTGTGGACCAGGCTTACAAATTTTAGAGCCTCTAGGCAGCATTTGCGCTGAAGCCAGCACAGCTAGATTTTACAGTGCCTGATGGTGTTATACAAGGTACAGTAGAGGAAAGTCATGAAAAGTCTAGACCATTTCTAGACTATATCGTTGTAAGCTAGAGAGACTTGAATTGCCTGGTAAGATTGGTTCTTTATCATAAAAAATATTAGATGAATAAATATGTTGATGAATAATATCTTTATGAGTGTACATAATATAGATTTCATAGGAATAAATTCAAACCTGGCAGTGTAAAAACTTATGTGTCTAGAGAGTTGTTGTATCCAAGGGGAGGACCTACTACTATTACTTTGCTACATGGAAATAAGTTATAAAACTTCTTTGTAAATACATTAATACAGAGAGGCTGACACACCTGTCACCCATGGTAGGCTTCACTTGTTTCTGTAACTTACAAATGTCAGATGTAGTTTGGGCCCTCTAGGTTCTGTGTCTGATGTTTGTGATATACTCAGTGGAAAGATCTCTTCAAGTTCCCATAAGCAACCAGGAACAACAATACTCATTTATTTGGTGAATTACGGTAACGGCCCTGACCAACAACTTAAATGGGAATTTCTTATGCATGGATTTGTTAGATAGTCTGCCTCTTCAGGTCATATTTGTCTATCCATGTAGAATAATTTCATTGAAACTATATATGGATACATGTACACACATATATGTAGTGCATGTGTTCGAAATAATTAAAGACTGTTCTGATTCCTTATGACACTAGCATCCAAGAAAGGAAAAGAGCCATCAGTTTTACCTAGCTGTATGAACCAAAAAGAAGTGCCTTCATGGGATGATAACACTTAGGGAACATTTGTAGCAGTCACATTTTGGTAGTAACAGGTGGCTTTCTGTTGTACTTATTGGTCTTGGAGGGGGGTGTCCCTGCTCTGATCCTGGGGGAAGGTAGCTCCTCACACTGCAGGTCCCAGGGAAGGCTGCTTCTGGTGCTCTCTGCTTGGTCCACAGGAGTTCAGGCTGAGAGGTCTGGGAATAAATCCCAGTAGGCTGCCTCCAGGCCTGTGAACTCTGGAGGGCCAAGACTCAGTCCTGTGCTTAGATTATAGCCCTGCTGGCCAGGGCCATAAATCCCTGCCTGCCTGTTAGAAAAGTGCAGAGACTACAATAAGGCTCTGGGATAAAGCATTGCTCACAGAGGACAAAGGAGTCAGGACCACAAAGGAGCCAGGACCTAGGAGAAGATTTCAATGTGTGTCTCTATTTTCACACCTTTCTCCTTTGTTCTGTTCTTTTTAAAAAGCCCGGGATCCAACTACTAGATTCCCATACATTTGCCTCTAAGATTGGCTATCATTGTTTTTCTAATGCTGTGTGTGTGTGTGTGTGTGTGTGTGTGTGTGTGTGTGTGTGTGTATGTGTGTGTGTGTGTGTGTGTGTGTGTGTGTGTGTGTGTGCAGGGGACGGACTTAGGGAGTGGCTGATTTGGCTAGAGTCTTAGTCACTCTCTCCTGTGGAGGCAGGGTTTGGGGAATGCATAGAGCTTTGTATATCTGTCCCATTGTGGTGCATTCAAGCAAAGTGGATTTGCATTCAAGAGTTCAGAAAACATCTGCTGGATGACAATCACCTGTCTTCCTGGCTTCAACCTAGCTTGACCTCTCACATTTCCAACTTCAGCCCTTCAAAGATACCCACAGCTCTCTAAACAGACTTAAAGCCCATTTAATAAGAGGGGGAAATGTCTAGTATAGGCAACCTAATCAGGGTTTGTGAGGTCATGGAACTTAAAAGAGGACCTATTACTGCCACTTTATTTATTCGGTATCATTCTTAAATGCATTCCAAGGTTTTAGCTTCAAACCCACAGATTCATGTAGATCCCATCTCATATCAAGGAAACTTCTTTTGGAAAACAACAACAGCAAAAAAAAAAAAAAAAGAAAAAGAAAAAATACAAAATCAGAGAAAACAACGAATAAAAACGCAGGGAACTGGTTATTATTGTGTGTCCATCTCAGTTGATATAGTTAAAGCAGAATGTTTCACAGAATACTCAAGGAATATAACATAAGAGGGAAAGGATAAAATGTAAGAGTTGAAGGGAAGGAAGTCTGCTGTGAGATGTTGTCTCAAAGACATGGCCTGAAAGTGTCACTCACAATATATCAACTATATCACTTCCTAAGTAAGGCCAAAAAAGGAAACAAGAACTAAAAGACATAGTAAAATGAGTAGAAAAAAATTCACAAGGCTCAAACTATGAACAAAGGACTACAGACTACTAAGAAAAGCAGAAAGTAGACTTAGGTGCATATGTGTGTATGTGTGTGTGTGTGTGTGTGTGTGTGTGTATATTTATATAAAATGTAGGAATAAGTACACACATATATACACAAACATGTGTATAATGAAACAATTAAAATATAACATTATTTCCAAAGGAAGCAATTAGGTCATATATAATAGATCACAATAATAAATGGAAGATGTAAAATTATGTCACTTTTAATTTATATATACTTACATATTATGCATATATGTCTGTCCATAAATTATAAAATTATTTTTTTAAAAAAACAACATATACACACAAAACAGCCAAAACTTATCTGAAGGATGTTGGGATGCATTAGATTTTGGTAATTCCCATTTATATACAAATTATACTAGGCAACTATTTGCAAATTCTAAGTAGAAACATGACATTTAAATAATATCACTATTAAAATAACTGATTTACTGACAAGTATATGAAAATTAATTTTAAATCAATTTAAGAGAAAGTATTTATATTTTTTAACGACTTTATTTTACAAAACAAAGATAAATGTACAGATTTTAAACATTTTTTGCTTAAAATTATACATTTTTGTCAGTACTGTTTTTTTAGACATTGAAATAATTTTTACATAAAACCATGAGAATATATTTTTTTAGTCAGTACTTGATTTTTTTCAAGGGCTTGACAGTATGCATTGAAAACCTAATAGTTACAATAAGCGTAAAGTACATGCAAAACAAAACACAACATGGAAATAGTCAAAGTCTTTTTGTTTTGTAAATATATGTATATTTTTTTGTTTTCTTTATTTCTTGGACTTCATACAGTCTGTGAGTTGTTTCTGGGGGAGTGCAAGCCTCTGGGGTTAGCATCCCACTATCAGTGACTGCATATTATGTCTGTTCTTTTGTGACTGGGTTATCTCACTCAGGATGATATTCTCTAGATGCAGCCATTTTCTTAAGAATTTGGTTAAGTCACTGTTTCTGGTGGCTGAGTAGTATTCCATTGTGTATATGTACCACAATTTTTGTATCCATTCATCTTCTGAAGGACATCTGGGTTCCTTCCAGCTTCTGGCTATTATAAAAAGAGCCGCTATGAACATTGTGGTGCATATATCTTTGTTGTATATTAAAGTGTCTCTGGGGTATATGCCCAGAAGTGGAATAGCTGGGTCTTCAGGTAGTACTATATTCAATTTTCTGAGGTATCGCCAGAGAGATTTCCAGAGTGGTTGTATTAGCTTGCAACCCCACCAACAGTGGAGAAGTGTTCCTCTTTCTCCGCAGCCTCGCCAGCATCTGATGTCAACTGAGTTTTGGATCTTGGCCAATCTGACTGGTGTGAGGTAGAATCTCAGGGTTGTTTTGATTTGCATTTCCCTGATGGCTAAGGATGTCCAGCACTTCCTCAGGTGTTTCTCAGCCATTCGGTGTTCCTCAACTGAAAACGTTTTGTTTAGCTCTGTACCCCATTTTTTAATAGGGCTATTTGATTCTCTGGTGTCTAGCTTTTTGAGTTCCTTGTACACCTTGGATATTAGGCCTCTATCTGATGTGGTATTGGTAAAGATCTTTTCCCATTCTGTTGGTTGCTGTTTTGTTTTCTTGACAATGTCTTTAGCCTTACAAAACTTTGCAATCTCATTAAGTCCCATTTGTTAATCTTTGACCTTAGAGCTTGAGCCATTGGTGTTTTGTTCTGGAAATTTTCTCCTGTACCTATGTGTTCTAAGGTTTTCCCTACTTTCTCATCTAATAGTTTCAGTGTATCTGGTTTAATGTGGAGATCTTTGATCCACTTACACTTGAACTTTGTACAAGGAGATAAGAAAGGGTCTATTTTCATTCTTTTGCATGCTGAGTGCCAGTTGGACCAGCACCATTTGTTGACTAGCCTGTCCTTTTTCCATTGAATGTTTACAGCCCCTTTGTCAAAAATCAGATGACCATATACATGAGGGCTCATTTCTGGATCTTCTATTCTATTCCATTGATCCACATGCCTATTTCTGTACCAGTACCATGCAGTTTTTAGCACAATTGCCTTGTAATATAGCTTGAGGTCAGGGATAGTGATTCCCGCAGATGTTTTTTTGTTGTTGAGGATGGATTTCGCTATTCTAGGTCTTTTGTTATTCCATATGAAATTGCACATTGATCTTTCCAATTCCATGAAGAACTGGGTTGGAATTTTGATGGGGATTGCATTGAATCTGTAGATTGCTTTTGGTAGGATGGCCATTTTTAAGATGTTGATTTTTCCAATCCATGAGCATGGGAGATCTTTCCATTTTCTGAGATCCTCCTCAATTTCTTTCTTTAGAGGTTTGAAGTTCTTGTCATATAGGTCCTTCACTTGCTTAGTTAGAGTCACACCAAGATATTTCATAGTTTTTGTAACGATTGTGAAGGGTACCTTTTCCCTAATTTCTTTCTCCACATTTTTGTCCTTTGAGTACAGGAAGGCCACTGATTTGTTTGAGTTAATTTTGTATCCAGCCACTTTGCTGAACTTGTTTATCAGCTGTAGGAGTTCTCTGGTGGAATTTTTGGGGTCACTCAAGTACACTATCATGTCATCGGCAAAGAGTGTTGTTTTTATCTCTTCCTTTCCGATTTGTATCCCCTTGATCTCCTTTTGCTGTCAAATTGCTCCATCCAGGACTAGTATTTATATTTTTATATCAGGAATTGTTTTAACTTTGTGTGATTTACTATAGAGTTTTATAAACAATAAGACATTTTTTACTAAATGGACCAATTAAATTCTGATGCTTATCTGGGATTACTTTCTGCTTTTAGTCTGTGGAAGAAGTCATGTCTATAAGGAATCTCTGCAAGTCTAAGGCTGTCTTCATAATCAATGGTTGTGATTTCTTGATGATAAAAGCTGGCAAAATTCTTGGTTCTTCTTAGAATGTCTGATGGATATCCTGTTCAGCTAAATAGAAATTTTAGTGAAGTTGGATCTCAGGTATTATTAAATATCTGATGTTTCTCACCCTGAAAATATTCACAACAAATTCTACTTTATATTTAAGTTTGGGCTGGTAGTGGTGCCCACCTTCCCTTGAAAAGCATCATTCTGAAGTTGCAGAATTTCTAAGTATCATCTTGGATCTTTTATATTGAAAAATGTTACATTGCAAAATTGGAAACTTTTTGATTTGAATTCTGGTTTCAGCCCTGAGTTATAGGAACCATTACTGGATGAGGTTGGGCAATTTATTTCCCACTGGATTAAAAGATGATCAAAGCAAAAGAAGAATCAAGCCTCTGAAGTCTGGCGTTCTCTGAGGAATTTCAGAGGGTGCAGAGCTGTATAAATAACTGAAGAATGTATGTGGAAGACTACTGCAAGGAGCATCTTTTACAGCTATTGATCAAGCATGCTAGTATAGCTTTGTCTTTGAAAGGCATTCACTATAAAGTCCAGCAAGATGAGACATGTGCAGCCAATTGGCTTCTGTCTACAGATTTACCTTATATTTAAATAAATAATCCTTTTCTGTCCCACTGCCTTTAACTTTGACAGTAATTATTGTATCGCCTTTACTTTTTCCTTTCATTTTAAGGATTTCATACCTGTATACAAATAAAATTTCATCACAGATACTCCTATTTCTTCCTCTAACTCCTGCCAAGTTCTGCAGCACATGCTAAACTGGCAGCTTCTTGTGGCTTTTTTGTTGGTTTGCACAGGCCACTAAGTCAGTTATTGCCATGATTATGTGCATGACTGCAGGGCCATCCACTGGTGCACTGAAAGCAAAGCAATGGCTTTATCCTTAAAAAGGAATAATTGTATCCACCCCAACCATTATACACTGAAAGGGGTAGACTGGAGATCATGGCTACTGTAGTCATCAATTAATAGCACCTGTGGCCACATGCACACACTAAGTACTAGATCCAGCTAATTAAAGTCTGATGATTCATAGTGTAATAAAATAAAAATAATAGTACACCTGATCATTCTTAGTAATAATAATAACAGGGGCTTAAATGAATAAAATGGGAGCAAACAAGCAAAAAGCTACAAAGAATCAAACAAATGAAAAATTAGTTCCCTGAAATGGTTATTATAATTGACAAACCTATATCAAATTAACCAAAGATAGAAAATTAAAATGCCAATTAATAAAATCAGAGATGAAAAGTATACATTTCAATGTAAACTGGGGGAATTTAGAGCATCATAATGCCATTTTAAACACTTTTATACCACTAAAATAGAAAGTTTAAAAGTTGTTCTATTCTTACATGGATGGGAACAGCTATCCTGATTTCTTTCAAGTTGACATTTTTGTTTTCTTTTATTTTAACTAGGAAAAGAGATCGAACTTGAGAAATTGTCATCTTTAGATTGCCTGTAAGTAAGCCAGTAGGGCATTTTGACCCACTCCCATCGGGTCAGTGTCAACCTTTTGCAAGTATATGAGTTGTATGGAACACCACTCAGAAGATGTCATGAATAGCAGGTCAGTAACCACCATCCTTCAAGACACTCTGCTTCAGATCCTAAACTGAGATTCCTGCCTGAGTGTTTGTTTTGATAGAGGAAATACTACCTGAAGCCTTTTCTTCCCAAAGTTGCTTTTGGTCATGATATTTTCATCAGAGCAGTAAGAAGGAAACTGATACACCTTCCAAAGTTAAATCTATATTAAATAAGAAACTTAAACAGATTTATAATGACCCCCAAAGAAGATAGAAGTATCAACTATCATTTCAAATAAAAAAGTCCTCTTCTAGTTGGATTCAGTAAGTTCAGCAAGAAATTCAACCTGACCCTCAGGAACAAAAACTTACCAAAATACTTAAGCGTGAGAGAGAGGGAGAGAGAGAGAGAGAGAGAGAGAGAGAGAGAGAGAGAGAGAGAGAGAGAGAGAGGGAGGGAGGGAGGGAGGGAGGGAGGGAGGGAGGGAGGGAGGGAGGGAGGGACTGAGGGAGAGAGGGAAGGAGGGAGGGAGAGAGAGAGCGATGGGGGAGGGAGCAAGGAAGAAAGGAAGGGAGGAAGGAAGGAGAGGTGGCATCATTACAGGTCAAAACATTATAGGGAACTTTCAAATTAAATTTAAATAAAATGTTACCCATCATAATGGTTAAACATATTTCAATTGGTAGGTAAGTAGAATCCACCATATTGGTGAGAAAGTTTTAGATTCATTCATAGATCCAGGCCCTGAGAGGCCACATATGCTTCAGTAGTTGGTTCTGACACCCATGCAGTTACACACAACAGTAACCTAACTCAGTGGATTTACAAAACATACACATGGGGTTAGAAATGGGTCGGTGGTAAAAGGGAATAGCTTACACAGCCTATCTCTCAGCCTAAACCTTGAATCAGAATTACAAGCAACTTCACAATGCTGACCCTTCCCTACAGAACAAACTTCCATCTGATTATCCAATACATAGTGGCAAGCCTTGGAGTCATATAAATACATACAGCACTATATAGACCGAGAAACATGTATTATATTTATATATCCTGGACAAATTGAAGGGAAGGACTTCATGAATTTCAGAGAATGAAGTGTTACATGGGAGGAAGTAATATGAAGACAGACAAAATGGAATTATATTTTAATTTCAAGAAAGAAAAAGAAAATATATTGTACAAAACAAGCTTGGATGTTTTTGTTTTATTTGTTTTGTTTTTGTGAGAGGTGGCATTTGATTACCAACACCTACAAGGCAGTTGAAAACAGTTTATCACTTCTGTCCCTGGAGATGAGAGCCATTTTCTGCCAGCCACAGTCACCAAGTGTGTATGTGGGATGTAGACATACATGTAGATAAATAACCAAAATGCATAAAATAGGTTAAGTCTTTAAACAAGCACATGCACATATGAAACTGTTAAATTAAAAGTACCTGTTTAGTAGTGAGCAACATAATATAGGTAATGCTTAAGTGTTGGCTCAAAAGTGAAATTAAATTTGTTGCTCCTACAGATGGTGACAAAGTGACACTCTGTTCACCTAAAGGCAGACAATGATTACATGTATTTGCTTGGCATTACTTTTCTAAGAGAATAGAAGCAAACATGATGTTGTTGAGTATGTCATAGAAGTTAAAAAATATATGTGTTATGGTCTGACTGAATATGGTCCCTTCAGAATCATAAAGAGTGGCAGGATTAGGATAATTGCTTTGTTGGAGGACATGTGTCATTGGAGGGGTAGGCTTTAGGGTTTCAATTACTCAAGAAAGGCCCAATCTCATTCTCAATTCCTGCTGCCTGCCATTCCAGATACAGAACTTTCAGCTACTTCTCCAGCACCATGTCTGCCTTCATGCCACTATGTTTTCAGCCATGATGACAATGACCTGTGAGTCAGCCCCAATGAATGTTTTTCTTTATATGAGTTGCTGTGCTGATGGTGTTGTTCATAACAACAGACACCCTAAGACAATAAGCTTCAAATCTAAAAATCAATTTTTAATCTAACTTGATTAATCAAAACACATCACGCCAATATTTGTTTTTTTTTGTAAACAGGTGAATATTTTTACATAGAAGCAGAAGAAAAACAGAGCTATTTTTTACCTTTAATACAAATATGCAAATAATTTCTTTTAGAAAAAAACTATGAAATTGGCCCTCAGGACTTGCAAGATAACTATATATATATATAATGTGAATTAGTAAAAAAAATCAACAAATTATTTAATCAAATAAATATCCAGAAAATACTTTAACATAGGGGAATACATCTAGTGTATTTCTCAATATAGCATATAGACAAGCAAGTTTATGTAGACAAGGAGCAGAATAAAAGCTACCCAAAGAAAAGTCAGAGTAAGCAGTTCTTACACAACTCAAATCTACTGAAGGTTTCTAGGGTCATTTAATGTCAGGGCTAAGATGGTAACATGAACAATTTGCTGTTATGCAGAAGGTTACCACTTATGAAACATGGGAGGTACTTTCAAAACTGCCTTGTTGAAACCATTTCTAAAAAGGACAGTAGAGACCCAGAATGAATAGACACATATTCAAAAGCCTGGGTGACAGTGAGTACCATAACTAAAATTTTAGCAATAGAAGTTTTGAGAAAATACAGGATATAGTTGTTAAACCATCAAAAATGAATATAATAAACGTTATGTACAGGGAAATTTACCATTGTAGTTTATCATTACTATATAGGCTGTCTGCAAATGACAATGTCAGTAATTTTACTGAAGAAGTTTAGAGAAAATATGCTGTGAGAATGCTATCAAATCAAATCATACAAATTCTTTCAGATCTAGTCATTGTCAAGCTATGCCTGAATTCACGCTACAGCTAGGTACCACAAAGTTCTTGTACAGGGCATATAACGTTTTCCCTTCTCCAGAAGGAGCAAGTATAGTGACAGAAACGATGAATGGAAAAACTTGCAGAGCTTGGAAAACTAAGCACATGTGTGAAATAATCTAAGACAAAAGTCTTGGCAGCTCTGTAAGATAAATTGATTAATAACAGAACCTGTGTTCCTAACTATTTTTATAGCTTTAAACACACAATCTCACTGCTATGAACACCATTAAAACTATCTACATACAAGATCCTCATGTTAGAAAAAAATCAGAATTGCTTTCCTAAACACTCCTGGAGATGCTTCAGTGCAGTTGTAAGTTTTAAGGTTGTACTTGACTACTATAATTATACTAGTTAAGCATGACAAATGGCTTCTGAGAGAGTAAAGGAGACCAGTGAAATGGCTCAGTGACCATGAAACTTGCCTCTAAGACTGATGATCTAAATTTGATATCAGAAAACCACTGGTATAAGGAAACCATTGACTCCAGTAAGTGGTACTCTCAATGTGGGTGCGACTGCATTGCCTTCCAAGGATGCCACTCAAAGTAAATACGTGAAGCATAAAAAAGCTGAAAAATGTTCTAGATTGATAAGATGTACAGTATATGCTAAATCCTTAACCTTTTTTTTTAAGAGTTGATATAGCCATCTAAACCTTTAAATGTAGGGCTATAGGAAGGAAAGATAAACTAGCCCTAGGTTTCCCATCCACTGTATTTGGCATATATATATATACTTTTTAAAAAGAAAAATTTAGAAATAAACACAACTTACCAAAATCAGAGGAAATAGAAGACAGGTAGACCTTTGTGAAAGACAATTAAGATGAGATTTGGTTTCATTCTAAAATAAATGTGTATCACTAAATCAGTGAAGCTGGCCATCAGTGCCATGGCCCTTGGTTGGGTCCTAGCGAACAGTGAACAAGGCTTCCCAACTGCTCTGATAGCCAGAGTGCCCTTGTCAGCTGGTACACTGCAGGACACAAAGTAGAATATCCTAGCAAACTAGTGTACCATCAGAACAGGGCAGTGCCCACTTCGCTATCTTCATCGACATCTCCCTGGGTACCGCCAGCCGGGCACCTTCCATAATGCCAGTGCTACCCAGGAGCTTGTGTTCATGCCCCTTGTTTTCCAGGCTGTATAAAAATGCTTGCTGCTGAGCAATACAGTAGATCTCGACCTTAGTGATGGTCTCCACTGTCTGTTTCCCGGATGCTGGTCTCCTGAGTTTGTCTCTTGTGTTTGTAACCTGGCCTCCTTCATTCTGTCCTAGATTTTAGTCGCCACACTTGGCACCACAAACAGGAACCCTTGAGACGACCCCACACAAACTGCTGGGTGAATTCACCTCTCAAAAACTGAAGAACGCCCTCTCTTCCAGACTGACAGAATACTCTAATAAACAGCTTAATCCCTTTGATGACAAGCTCAGAGACCCAGACCCCAGATCCTCGCCAGGCGAGTCTGAGATGGGCAGACTTGAGGACAGGTAACCCACCAGGCACAGAAGTAAAGAGTTTGAGAAAAAGATTCTGTTCTCCTCAACCCCCTCCCCTGCCAGGCACCAGCATTGTACGCTGCATCAGTGCTACAGGCTGCTTGCCCTGAGCAAGTCTGAGAGCCAGAAAGCAAGGAAGACTTCAACAGCATTTTTTTTTATTTTTTTATTTTATTTATTTATTTTTTTGAGCAGGACCCTGAGCTGGATCCTCCTATAGATAAAGGAGATGCTCAGTCTGAGGACAAGTCCTCTCTGGAAACCTCCCAAGAGGTGAGATTCTCCTTTCACAAAGTAAAAACAACAAAAATGTGGCCGACCCTGGAGAGTCTCTTGGCTTACCTGGACTATCATAGAGAAAGAACCCCAGAGCCCCACTGGCCTGCCCCTCCTCTTGTGGCTGCGGCTTAGCCAAACTTGACTTGGCCTTCTGTCCCTGTCTCTAGGTTCTCTTCTGTACTTATTTAGAATGAAAAAAAAAAAAAAGGTGAGTCCTGAGGCTGGCAAAGATAACCAATGATTCCCCATTACCCCAGGGGTTTTTCCAGTGTTGCTCATGCCAGTAGGCCTGGGAATCTCCCCTAACCGGGACAGGGGTTCCTCATACCATGAACTCCATACCAAAGGACAGAAAGGCGGACCAAAAAAATGGTCTCCATGCTGCCTTTTTAAACATAGCTCTTTGAGTCTATACCCACTGCCCTGAACACCCCCAAGATTGCTAGAGCTATCATGAGGGCTGCCTTACTGTTCAGAGGCTGGTTCTTCCCAAGGAATGCAGACTTCTATGAAGGTTTGGAGGGGAGAGTGCAACACAATGACTCTTGGGCTCTGGTTCTTCCTCCAGAAGCCCTTCAGGGAGCCTGGCACTTTTCTGTCACCTCCAGGCAGATGCTGGGATCTGCCCAGTACTTCAACCATGTCTTTGGTCCCAGAAAGACAGATACACAGGAAAAGCAGTTCTTAGGAAAAACAGATTTATAAACAGATTCAGGCTATGGTGTCCAGGTTCCAACACAGCCAATATGTGGCTGATGTTTTCCTTTTACTGCTCAAAATGCCTCCCAGGGCTTCATTTGTGCTTTCAGTGATCTCCTGCTGTTGGCAGACCTGCCCATTAATGCCTCAGTAACTTACCACCTAGCTGCAAATGGTATTTGCTCAGACTTACAGGACTTCCTCCAACTTGGTACAGCAGGTGTACTCTGTCTGTTAAAGCGACACCACTCCTTTCTTCCTCTGGTGTTCAGGCCTCTTGGTTGCCTGGGTGAATGTTTCTTCTCCATCCCCATGTCTCACTTCCTATTTGCACCTGGGATGTTTTTTTGCACCAAGGGCGAGACCTTTGTTCTCTTGCTGGTGGGGTTCAGACTTGTCTTCTCCATGGGGCCTACAGCGGTCTCTGTGGTGGCTTTTATGCAGACCAATCACCTGGCTGAAGACTTCAGAGACAACTCAACAAAAGCAATGGCATCAACAACAGAAAGCCAATGCCCTGGTCCCAAATCCCTCTCTTAGCTGCTTGTTACTTATGTTCACCCCAGGCTTGATCTTCCTTCTCTACTTTGTACAGTGATAGGTTTCCATCATAGTTGATGTAAAAATGAGCAGGTTTATGGCACAATATATGGCCTTAAATTACATCAAAGATCCTATGATAACATAGATCCTCTTTAAAAGATAAGAAAGGGGGAGATATAGGAGCTGCTGCCCTTGCATGGCCCCTGTCTGGGTGTTGACAGAGACTTCCAAACCACTCAAATTGAGCAAAAACCCATGTCCACTGGCATACCATGTGAAACAAAAGAAAGGATCATGGCAAAGTAGTAGATCCTCAGAATGGGCCTAGACCTTGGGAGGCTGATCAACATCACAAAATATTCTGCCAATCACAGATTTTAAAATAATAAAAGCTTATTTGTCCTGGAAGCCGGCAATGTAGTTATGCTGTGGAAGAGTGCTCGGGAGGCATCCACAAATCCGGATCTATTCTGCAGAATTCAGAAATGATAAAATCTGCTTTAAGAACAATATATGAGAAGGTAGAAGCAAAAGGATCTGAGAAACAAGGCCATCCTCAGTGGCAAATTAAACCCTAGACCACTGTGATGTTGTATTCAAAGGTGGGGAACAAAGGCTTGCTTCCCTCTCCATTCCTCAGAACTTTTAGGTGTTGATTCCCCATGGTGATTCTGTTTTATTAAAATTATTTTTTAATTAATCCTGCTATATTTTTAGCGGGATGCTAAAGAATCAAGATTCAATCTTTAACAACATGTCAATGAGTATATTTCAGCTTTGTTTATGTCTACTCTTAATCCCCTCTCCCCCCTCTCTTTGTTTCTCATCATTTTATTAGATATTCTATGTATTTACATTTCAAATGTTATTCTCTTCCCCTCTTTCCTTTCTTCCATGAAGATGCTCCCACTTCTAACCACCCAGTCTCACCTCATGACTTCGGCATTCCCCTACACTGGGAAAATGAGGCTAAACTGGACAACAGTCCTCTCCTCCCATTGATGCCAGACAATGCCACCCTCTGCTGCATATGTGCCTAGAGCCATTGGTTTCTCCATGTGTGCTCATTGGTTGTTGTTTTAGTCCCTGGGAGCTCTGGGGTGTTTGGTTGGTTAAGATCCTTCTTCTTTCCATGAGGTTGCAGACCCTTTCAGCTCCTTCAGTCCCTTCTCTATCTCCTTTTTTAGGGTCCCTGTGTTCAGTCCAATAGTTAGTTGCAAGCATCCTCATCTATATGAGTATTGCTCTGGAAGAGCCTCTGAGGATAGATTCATATCAGGCTCCTGCTAGTAAGCACTTCTTCTTTTATTTAAATTTATTATTTTTAAAAAGAAATACATGTACAGATTATTAAAAGCATTTTAGCATTAAAACATATGAATATATTTCTTTCAGTAGTTGATTTTTTTAAAGGTTTGGTAGTATGCATTGAAATCTTATGATTTACAATGATCATAAAGAGTATGTAAAACAAAACATAACATGGAATTAGGCAAGGTTGTCTTGGTGTGTAAACATTAAACATAATGATTTTTAACTACCAAAATTTGCCACAAGGCTATGTTCTTAGATCTTGAGCTATTAATGGTTTAAGGTCTAGGTGTACCCCACTCTGAGAGGGTGCATTCCAATTACTGGTTTTGTCTAGGAAAAACTGAGGCTTTCACTCTTTGGCCTTCTTTTTTCTTTTCTTTTTCTTTCTTTCTTTCTTTCTTTCTTTCTTTCTTTTTTTTTTTTTTTTTTTTTTTTTTTTTTTTTTTTTTTTTTTTTTTGAGCTTCATAGGGTCTGTGAGTTGTTTTCTGGGTGTTCAGAGTTTTCTGAGGCTAGTATCCAATTATCAGTAACTGCATATTATGTGTGTCCTTTTGTGACTAGGTTACATTACTCATGATGATATTCTCTAGATACATCCATTTGCCTAGGAATTTTATAAAGTCATTGTTTCTAATAGCTGAGTAGTACTTTATTGTGTAAATATACCACAATTTTTGTATCCATTCACTTACTGAAGCACATTTGGTTTTATTTCAGCTTCTGGCTATTCTAAATAAGGTTTCTATGAACATGGTAGAGCATGTGTCCTTATTGTATGTTGGAGCATCTTTAGGGTATATGATCAGAAGTGAAATATCTGAGTCTTCAGGTAAAACTATGTCCAATTTTCTGAGGAACTGTCAGACTGATTTCCAGAGTGGTTGAACCAACTTACAACCCTACTAACAATGGAGGAATGTTCCTCTTTCTCCACATCCTTGCCAGCATCTGCTGTCATCTGAGCTTTAGATCTTAACCATTTTGACAGGTATGAGGTGGAATCTCAGCGTTGTTTTGATTTGCATTTCCCTGATGACTAGAGATATTGAGCATTATCTTAAGTGCTTCTCAGGCATTCAATATTCCTCAATTGAGAATTCTTTGTTTGGCTCCATACCACATTTTTTATTGGATTGTTTGATTCTCTAGAGTCTAACTTCTAGAATTTTTGTATATATTGGATATTAGACCTCTATAAGATGTGGGGTTGGTAAATATCTTTTCCCAATCTGTTGGCTGCCATTTTGTTCTTTTTTGACAGTGCCCTTAGTCTTATAGAAACTTTGCAATCTCATTAAGTTCCATTTATCGATTCTTTGTCTTAGAGAACAAGCCATTGGTGTTCTGTTCAGGAAATTTTCCCCTGTGCCTATGTGTTCTAAAGTTTTCCCCACATTCCCTTCTAATAGTTACAGTATACGTGGTTTTATGTGGAGATATTTTATCAACTTACACTTGAGCTTTGTACAAGGAATTAAGAAAGCATCTATTTTTATTCTTCCGCATGTTAACTGCCAGTTGAGCCAACACTATTTGTTTAAGAGGCTGTCTTCTTTCCATTGAATGTTTTCAGCTCCTTTGTCAAAAATCAAGTGACCATATGTGTGAATTTATTTCTGTATCTTCTATTCATTTCCATTGATCTACCTACCTGTCTTTGTACCAGTACCATTCTGTTTTAACACAATTGCTTTGTAATATAGCTATATGTCAGGAATGGTGATTCCCACAGAAGATTTCTTGAGGTTGGGAATAGATTTTAATATTATAGTTTTTTTGATATTCCAGATGAACTTGCAAATTGCTCTTTACAACTTTATGAAGAATTGAGTTGGAATTTTGATGGGGATTGCATGGAATCTGTAGATTGCTTTTGGTAAGATGACCGTTTTTACAATGTTGATCCTTCCAATCCATGAGCATGAGAGATTTTTTCATCTTCTGAGGTCTTCTTTAATTTCCTTCTTCAGAGATTTGAAGTTCTTCTCATACACATCCTTCACTTGCTTAGTTAGGGACACACCAATGGATGTCATATTGTTTGTGACTATTGTGAAGGGTATCTTTTCCCTAATTTTTTTCTCAGCATGTTTTTACGATGAGAAGAGGAAGGCTACTTATTTATTTGAGTTAATTTCATATCCAGCCACTTTTCTCAACTTGTTTATGAGCTCTAAAAGTTCTCTGGTAGAATTCTTGGGGTCACTTAAGTATACTATCATGTCATCTGCAAATAGTGAAATTTTACTTCTTTCTTTCCTATTTTTTCCATTGATTTTCTTTTGCTCTCTATTTGCTCTGGCCAGGACTTCCAGTATTATGTTGAATATATAGGGGAAGAATGGACAGCTTTGTCTAGTCCCTGATTTTAGTGGGATTGCTTTAATTTTCTCACAGTTTAGTTTGATGTTCTTCAAAAAATTGGCCATAATCCTACCTGAGGGCCTAGCTATATCACTGTTGGGCTTATACACAGAAAATGTTCCTATATATAATAAGGACACATGCTCTATTATGTTTATAGCATCCTTATTTATAATAGCCAGAAGCTGGAAAGAACCCAGGTGTTCTTCAATAGAGGAATGAATACAGAAAATGTTTTACATTTATACAGTGGAGTACTAAGCAGATTTAAAAAACAATGATTTCATGAAATTTTATATCTCTTCTTATCCATCCATCTGTTCCTACTTTCTCTCTCCCTCCATTCCAATCTTCCTCTTTCCTTTCTTTTCAATCATTGTCTTGTTTCCTTTTTATATTCAAGATTTTTTGTAAGCTGTTCACTTTTTAACATGACTTTCACACCCTTTCCTATGAAGTTATTCCCTGTTATCTGAAGGAATTTGGAGTTGACTAGATATTCACAAAGAGTGAACATAGCAAATTAGAGACCAAATAGTATAAGGCACTTGACAATCTAAGAAGTATGGTATGGACTAGAATGGGGAAATGAGGAAAAACTGAGTTGAATCATTGTGCAAATACCACTGATGTTAGAAATAGAGATTCCTTGGAAAGATGCAGTGTGCCGGTTTACAGACTGAAAACCTTTACAAATAGAACAATACCTACAGGGAATACTTTGACTCTTTCAACCTAGCAGCATTTTTCCATAAAACAAGCCATAGTGAACAGACCTTTTGGAAGGGTGATGGATGGAACCTGATCCCAATATGAAATGTTCTTAGATGCCAAAGGCAGAGAACACTCACTAAACTTACTCAGTGTAATCCTTGAATGAATTAGTAGTTTTAATGGACAAATAAAAAGAAAATTGTTCATTTTACAACTTCATGTGACAGTGTGTGTGGTTTTATTTTTGCATGTATTCATTAAAGTTGGCTTGAATATATGTATCTGCTCCCATATTTATGACTTCTTAGCTTTGTATCTGCTAACATGATTTCTTGAATCTTTTGTTCAATAAGAGAAATCAAGGAACACATCTAAATTTGACATGTGTTGTTCATATATACATACCAGGCATGCTTATGCATGCATATGCAGGGAGAGTGTGTGTGTGAGAGAGAGGGAGAGGGAGAGAGAGAGGGGCAGTGAGAGAAAGAGAGAGAGAGAGAAAGAGAGAGAGAGAAAGAGAGAGACAGAGACAGAGAGAAAGAAAGAGAGGGAGAAGGAGAGAGAGAGAGAAGAAGAGAGGGGGGAGTTTGTGTGTGCTTGTGTGTGCTTGTGTGGGGTGTGTGTGTGTGTGTGAGAGAGAGGGGGGGTGTCTGAAGACATTGAGGTATTTCTCAAATGGAGTAAAGTAAGAATTTAAAAATTCATTAAAGATAGAACATGAAAAACAATATGTACTCAGCTAATCTATTCAATATGTGTTTAAGATTTTGCAATGTCATGTATCATTAGTATCCAGTAAGCAAAATGTTTTTTTCTCATTTTTGCCTAGCCTCATAACACACAGAATGGAAAATTAAATTATTCTCACTAATTATAGATAAGATATATCAGACTTTATGGCTTCACAAGTGTAAGAATATATCAGTATTTATAACTGAATGGATATTTATTTTGTTTGCTTAATTGATGCTGCTTTAAATTTCATTTTATTTTCTACCATCAATTCATTTGTATTACAATTCCCCCTGCCAGTGTAATTTATAAAGGATATTTTTATTAAATCTTAATATTACTGGCAGGTAGTTGCTTCTGATTATTAATAAGAAGGTCTATCTAGGCAGGTATTATATGTGTAATGCCAATGTTTGAAGCATTTGTGTCTCTCAGCTAAATGACCACACAGGGGAGCTCTAACATTACAAAAAAGCAGGTTTATCTATTAAATAGAAATGTGTGTTTGTTTATGTGTGTGTGTGTGTGTTTGTGTGTGTGAATATGTAAATGTACACATTTTTTTCACTTTTATAAATAAAACTCAAGCTTCATTTAGCCAGTTTTAAAATTATTCCAATTAAATATTTTTCCAGGAGTCATTGTGGCCAATGATTATAGGAGTCACATTCAAAATAATATCTAGCTAATGGCATTTTTTTCTTCCTTGCCAAGTAACGAGTGTCATATTCTATATTAGCATGAAATTGGATTTCAATGGCAGGAGATTTTACTTCAAAGCAATTGTGTTTAATGAAAATGACTGCGGATTCAAGTGCCCGTGTTCACACAGTGCAGTAAAGATGAAAGGCAGGCTCTCAAACACTGTAGAGATGAAAGTGTCTCAAAGTGTTGGGCAAATCCATCACAATGTGCAGCTAATTGCTTTGGTCTGAATTACATTTTTTTTTTTACCTCTCTGCCCTTGATAACATTTATCTTTCATTATTTCCTGGCAGTGTAGCTTGTTTAACTGAAAAGATGATTTATTTTTATTTGCCTCATTATAAAAATAAATGAAATGTGGAATCATCTTTTTAGAGTTAAATATTTATATGCCACATATGGAATTACCATTTTATACTTCATTGTGGTATATATTAAAATTATTTTTCTTATTTTGAGATTATAAAATAATTATAAATTTCTTCATTTGTTTTTGTTCCATTTGGCCATTCCATATATCCTCTGTGATCGATCACTCAAATTGCAATTATTAATTAAAATTTTTATTTTATTGGAAGAATTGTTGTAAATATTTCAGAAACAAGTTAGGTAGAATATTCTTATTAAACTTTATGTTATGGAAAATAAATTTATTTCCTACAAAATGATTCCTGATTATACTTTTTCCTCTCTCTGTTCCCCCATGATATTTCCCACCTCTGTTTCACCTGAATCAACTCTCAATATGAAATCTTAGAAAAAAAAATAACAGGTTTCAAATAGATGAAGATAAAACATACCATACTAAAATATAATAAAATAAATCAAATACTATCCCACTGATGTACAAGATAAGCCAACAGAAGAAAACAAACCCAAGATCAGGCAAAGAAATACTCTACCATAGATTGAGCCAGTGAAACTTTTAGAGATTCATGTCTGATAAAATCAACAAATATCACAAAGAATCAATAAACTATTGAAGTTGCTTATTAAGGTCTCTGAAACATTTACTAAAGACATGCAGCCAAAATAGAAATACTTAATATGATAAAATATAAGAAGTATTCATAAGATCCATGAAAGAGTCTGTGGTTTGTGGGTCCTAGATTATCCCTTGTAACAATTTCAGCAAGACTGAAGATATTTCTCAACTGCATGTAGATAAGCAAATTAGGGTCCTTCAACTCAAGTGTTGAGGAATTCCACTAAGAAAACCAAACTCATTCTTCAAAACATTAGGTTTCTAGTTTCAAAATGTAACACTAAGTAAGAATAGTCAATCAGAAGATAGAGAAAGAATTACCAAAGAATAAACTACAATGACCAGAAATAAGATAAAAGAAACAAAAAACAATCAAGCATAATGTAACATAAGATCAGTTTCTAACACTGGTATAACTGTTATTTCCACAACAGAAAAATTATATTTTATACAAAGAGAGGCTACTGTACTTAGAAAAATTCCAGAGTGGTTGTATCAGTTTACAACCCCATCAACAGTGGAGAAGTGTTCCTCTTTCTCCACATCCTAGCCAGTATCTGTTGTCATCTGAGATTTGGATCTTGGCCAATCTGACCGGTGTGAGGTGGAATCTCAGGGTTGTTTTGATTTGCATTTCCCTGATGGCTAAGGATGTTGAGCACTTCCTTAGCTGTTTCTCAGCCATTCAATATTCCTCAATTGAGAACATTTTGTATAACTCTGTACCCCATTTTTTAGTAGGGTTGTTTGATTCTCTATTAGGCCTCTATCTGTTGTGAGGTTGGTAAAGATCTTTTCCCACTCTGTTGGCTGCTGTTTTGTTTTCTTGACAGTATCTTTAGTCTTACAGAAATTTTGCAATCTCATTAAGTCCCATTTGTCAATCTTTGACCTTAGAGCTCTAGCCATTGGTGTTCTGTTCAGGAAATTTTCTCCTGTGCCTATGAGTTCTAAGGTTTTCCCTAATTTCTCATCTAATTAATAGTTTCAGTATATCTGCTTTAATGTGGAGATATTTGATCCACTTACACTTGAGGTTTGTACAGGGAGATAAGAAAGGGTCTATTTTTATTCTTCTGCATGCTGAGTGCCAGTTGGACCAACACCATTTGTTGAATAGGCTGTCCTTTTTCCATTGAATGTTTACAGTTCCTTTGTCAAAAATCAGGTGACCATATACATAAGTGCTCATTTCTGGATCTTCTATTCTATTCCATTGATTCACGTGCCTATTTCTGTAACAGTACCATGCAGTTTTCAGCACAATTTTCTTGTAATATAGCTTGAGGTCAGGAATAGTGATTCCCACAGATGTTTTCTTGTTGAGGATGCATTTTGCTGTTCTAGTTCTTTTGTTATTCTAGAAGAAATTGCACATTGCTCTTTCCAACTCAATGAAGAACTGGGTTGGAATTTGATGGGGATTGCATTGAATCTGTAGATTGCTTTTGGTAAGATGGCCATTTTTAAAATTTTGATCCTTCCAATCCATGAGCATGGGAGATCTTTCCATTTTCTGAGATCTTCCTTGATTTCCTTCTTTAGAGGTTTGAAGTTCTTGTCATACAGGTTCTTTACTTTCTTAGTTAGAGTCAAACCAAGGTATTTCATAGTTTCTGTGACTATTGTGAACTCTGAAAATCAGTCTGGCGGTCCCTCAGAAAAATGGACATAGTACTACCTGACGACCCAGTTATTCCACTTCTGGGCATTTACCCCAGAGATGCTTCAACATACAACAAAGATACATGCACCACAATGTTCATTGCAGCTCTATTTATAATTGCCAGAAGCTGGAAAGAACCCAGATGTCCTTCAATAGATGAATGAATACAAAAATTGTGGTACATTTACATAATGGAGTACTACTCAGCTATCAGAAACAATGACTTAATGAAATTCTTAAGGAAATGGATGCATCTAGAGAATATCATGCTGAGTGAGATAACCCAGTCACAAAGAACAGTCATAATATAAAGTCACTGATAATGAAACAAAAAGAAAGCTCTGAACACCCAGAAACAAGTCACAGACTGTGTGAAGTTCATGAAAAAGAAAGAAAGAAAGAAAAAAAAACAAAGAAAGAATATATTTTAATTAAAATAGAACTGTATCACATCCCCCTTTCTCCCTCCAGCCCCTCCCAGTTTTTCTCCTATCCCCTCAAATTAATAGCCTCTTTTCCTATACTATTGTTACATATATACTTATGTGTATGCATATGTATGCACAAATACTTAATTACAACCTTTAAAAATGTACTTGTGTAGTTTTATACAAAAATGCTTAAAATTTGTATATTTATCTTTGTTTCTTAAAGATTTTCAATAAAAAAATAGAAAATTATTTACAGAACACCTATTTGAAAGATACCACCTTAAAAAACTATTGTAAATATAATCACTGTACTGAATAAATCCAGACATGAATGTTTATAGATCCATACAGTACAGTGTTTTACAGGAAAAACTAAACAGACAGTAAAAGGAAAAAATAAATCAGATCCTAGAAGAAATGAAATGTCTTAAATATTCCAGCAGGTGTCTTATGATAGAACCTAGAGGAGGGAATCACAGAAAACATAAAAGTTATATATTCCTGAAAATATCTTGCATGTAATCAATGAGGAAAAAACGTTGTCTGATAAGTGTAATGAATTGTGGATCACATTCTGTGACAGAGTTGAACATTTAGATCTCATTAAGCATTAAAATGTACAAAGGCAAATAGAACACCTTTAGTAAAGCACAATAAAGAATGATTTGTTATATAGAGAAAAGTGAGATTCAGCACTGAATTCTCAACAAAATATGAAGATATGAAGATGCTGATATGATATATTCAAGATTGTGAAATGAAATTAAAAAATAAGTGAATATTGTCACCAAGTATTCCTACTCTACAAAAGTAATGTGTATAAGAACATTGATGTTTTCAGACCTGTGCTTATTCAGAAATCATCCTTTGCTGTTGAACATTTAAAAACACAAAGAGCAGTTATAATACTAACACATCAAACAATTGAGAAGAACGGTGTGTATGTGTACTATATCCATTCTTTTTATTCATTCTGTGACAAAATATCCTACTGGAACAATTTAAAAAAACAAATATTTATGGTGATTCCATTTCTATAGAGTTCAGTCCACATTTCTTCTGATTATTTATTTGGTCTTGAGGTAAAACACCATGGTAACTAGAGTTTATGATGATACTGTTTACCTCTTGGATGACAAGAAGCAGAGCAATAATCAAGGTACTTAAGAACCAACTCTGAAAGGCTACTTCTCCCAAGAATTACTTTCAGCACAGGAACAAACATGGAAAGCCTGTTTCACTTCATGTTCAGACAATGAATCACATCTATCTTTTCCAAATGTTCACATCATCTATCTTCTAATGAAAGGAATTCTCTACTCCAATACTGTGTAGGTGTAAAACTTTTGCTTTTATCAACAGCCAAAACTTGGAAATTCTTGAGAAACCAAAAAAACAATCATTATATATTGAATGTAGTAATTGTCTATCATTAACTTCATCATTACCAACTGCAGCATGTAAATCCAAAAAGTTATACTGCAATTCAACAAAGAGACTATAGAATACCTGATACCTCAAAGGGACTTGGATGCCTTCCTGTTGTAGATGTGATCAATGACAAACTCCCCACTTTGCCCCTCTCATGTGCTGCGTGCTCTCATTGCCTGTGATAAATCTTTGTGTCTTCCCTGCATTTAGATTTTAGTGTTTCAATGTTAAAATTTAAATTTTAATTGCATATAAACTATAAAGAATTAGAAAATTTGCAGAAATCATGTAAAATTTGCCTAAAATTAATCTAATCTAATGACATGATCATGTGTTTTTTTTTTTTTTTAATTTTGCTTATATAGTGGATTATGTTGATGGATTTCCATATACTGAATTATCCCTGCATCCCAGGGATGAAGCCTACTTGATCACGGTGAATGGTTGTTTTGATGGGTTTTTGGATTATGTGTCCAAGTATTTTGTTGAGTATTTTTTTTATCAATGTTCACAAAAAGAATTGGTCTGAAGTACTCTTTTATGTAGGGTCTCTGTGAGGTTTAGTTATAAGCATAATTGTGGCTTCCAAGAATGAATTGAATAGTGTTTTTTCCGTTTCTATTTTGAGGAATAGTTCAGAGAGTATTGGTATTGGGTTTTTAATGAAAGTCTGATAGAATTCAGCACTAAACCCATCTGGTCCTGGGTCTCTCTCTCTCTCTCTCTCTCTCTCTCTCTCTCTCTCTCTCTCTCTCTCTCTCTCTCTCTCTCTCTCTCTCTCTTTTGGATTGGGAGACTTTGGTTGACTGCTTCTATTTTTTTGGGGGGGGCGGGTTATGGGACTTTTCATATTGTTTACCTGATCTTAATTTAACTTGGTATCAGGTATCTGTCTAGAAAATTATCTGTGTACTCCACATTTTTCAGTTTCATGAGTGTGGTCTTTTGTAGAAGAATCTGATAATTTTTTAAATTTCCTCAGTTTCTGTTGTTATGATTTTGTTAATTTAATACTGTCTCTGTGCCATCTACTTAGTCTGGCTAAGGGTTTATTGATCTTGTTGATGTTCTCAAAAAAATAGCTCCTGGTTTTGCTGGTTATTTATATAGTTCTTTTTGTTTCTACTTGACGATTTCACCTCTGAATTTGGTTGTTTTCTGCCATCTACTCCTCTTAGGTATATTTGCTTCATTCTGTTCTAGAGCTCTCAGATTTTCTGTCAAGCTGTTAGTGTATTTTCTCACCAGTTTCTTTTTGGAGGTGCTCAGAGCTATGAGATTTCCTTTTAGCACTGCTTTCATTGTATCCTACAAGTTTGGGTATATTATGCCTTCATTTTCCTTAAATTCTAAAAAGTCTTTAATTTTTTTCTTTATTTTTTCTTGACCAAGATATCATTGATTAGAACATTGTTTAGCTTCCATGTGTATGTGAACTTTTTTGTTTGTTTGTTTTTATTGTTATTCAGGTGATCTGATAGGATTCATAGGAGTATTTAAATCTTCTTAAATCTATTGAGGCCTATTCTGTGACCAATTATATGGTAAATTTTGCAAAAGTAAAATGAGCTGCTGAGAAAAAGGTATTCTTTTGATTTAGGATGAAATATTCTATAGATGTCTGTTAAATCTGTTTGGTTCAAAACTTTTCTTAGTTTCACTGCATCTCTTCAGTTTCTGTGTCAATGATCTGTCCATTGATGAAGGAGGGCTGTTGAAGTCTTTCACTATTATTGTGTGTGATGGAATACATGCTTTGAGCTATAGTAAATTCTTTTATGAATGTGAGTGCCATTTCATTTGGATCATAGATGTTCAAAATTGAGAGTTCATCTTGATATTTTTTTCCTTTGATGAATCAAAAGTTTCTTTCTTTATCTTTTGTGATAACTTTTCATTGAAAATCAATTTTATTTGATATTATAATGGCTACTCCAGCTTGTTTTTGGGAACCATTTGCTTGGAAAATTTTTCCTTGTTTTTTTTTTTTATTCTGAGGTTGTGTCTATCTTTGTCACTGTAATTAGTTGTCTGTATTCAGCAAAATGTTGGGTCTTGTTTACATATCCAATCTGTTAGTCTATGTCTTTTTATTGGGGAATTGAGTTCATTGATATTAAGAGATATTAAGAAATAGTGAATGTGATTTCCTGCTATTTTTGTTGTTAGAGGTAGAATTATATTTGTGGCTATCTTCTTTTGTGCTTGTTGAAAGATGATTATTTTCATGCTTTACTTAGGGTGGAGTTTCCCTCTTTGTTTTGAAGTTTTCCATCTATCTATCATCTTTTGTAGGACTAAGTTTGTAGAAAAATATTGTGTAAATTTTTTTTTGTCCTGAAATATCTTGGTTTATCCATCTATAGTAATTGAGATTTTCCTGGATATAGTAACTATGGCTGGCTTCTGTGTTCTCTTATGATCTGTATGATATCTGTTCAGGATCTTGTAAGGTTCATAGTATCTGTTGAGAAGTCTGGTGTATTTCTCATATGCCTGCCATCATATGGTACTTGACCTTTTCCTGTTACTGCTTTTAATATTCATTTTGATGTTTGTTTTGCACATTTGGTGTTTTGCCAATGAAAGGGAAGAATTCCTTTTCTAGTCCAATCTATTTGAAGTTCTGTAGGCTTCTTTTATTTTCATGGACATCACATTCTTTACGATAGAGAAGATTTCTTCTATGATTTTATTGAAGATATTACTGGTCCTTTGAGTTGGGAATCTCTTCTACACCTGTTATCCTTAGGTTTGGTCTTCTCATTGTGTGCTGGATTTCCTGGATGTTTTGGGTTAGGAACTTTTTGCTTGTTGCATTTTCTTTGACTACTGTGTCAATGTTTTCTGTGGTATTGTCTGCACCTGAGATTCTCTTTTCTATCTTTGTATTCTTGTTGCAGATTCTTGCATCTTTGGCTTTTGATATCTTTCCTAGGTATTCTATCTCTTGGGTTATGCCTTTTTCTAATTCCTTTTGTTTCTATTTCCATTTTTATATCCTGGATGGTTTTGTTCAAATCCTTCAACCAGCTTGGTTGTATTTTCATACAGCTCTTTAAAACACTTTTGTGTTTCCTCATTAAATACTTCTACTTGTTCCTCCGTATTCTTTAAGAAAGTTAATTATGCCCTTCTTAAAACACTCTAACATCATCAGTAGGTATGATTTTATTTTTTTAACTTATCAAACAGGTTTATATGTTAAATTCTCAATCCACACACCTGCTACAAATAAGCTTACAGCCAGTGAACAAAAATATAAACTACCCATCCAGAAAAGATAAATTAGGCCCATATAAACCCTTAGAAATAATCATAACAACCTCATCAAGATAGAAGATGTGCTGAAAGAAAAATACACATCACCTTCTATGTTGCCTCCAGAATCTCTCTTCTGTTCCTCCAGCCACTTTCCTGCCTACATCTACTGTCGAATAATTTATCGCCTTAACATAAACCTATACATCACCCTTTCTGTCTACTTAAAAACATAAACTTTACCTTTAGATATAAGCTATGTACAACTATTACCACTTGAAAATATTCTAAATGGCTATATTTTCTCAATGTTAGTTAGCTTGTGTAGGCTCTAAAATAAAATTAATCTTCAACTCCATCAGGCTGTAGGGCACTCTGAAGAACTGCATGAGAGCTCTCACCCCAGAGCACTGGGTTGCATCCACATTCTCTCCCCACTGGCAATCCAGGGAGAGGCCACTCGGAACTCTCAGGATGCAGGGAACAGTGCTGCCTGGAAACAGGTATATCCAGCCAAACATCAGAATCACCATAGTTGCAGTAGGACTGGGCACTGCTTTTGGAACTCACAACCTACCCGAAGAACCAAACACAAAAGAAAAATCTCCTTATGGAGACTATGAAAGACCCACAGAAAAGACAAGCTCTAGTAAGAGAAAACAAGATCACTTAGCATCACCAATAACAAGATGATAAGAGTCAAGCACAAGAATCAAAAAAACAGAAACCAAGACAATCTGACAACATTAGAACCTGATTTTTCCAACATGGCAAATAGTGGATATCCCAACTCATCAGAAAAACAAGAAGATTTAGATTTCAAATCATACTTTGTGATGATGATGATGGAGATCCTAGAGAAAAACATAAATAAAACACTTGAAGATGTACAGGAATACCAGGAAAACATATGCAAACAAGTTGAAACCTTTAAAGTGGAAAAACAAAAATGCTTTAAAGTCCTAAAGGAAAGCAGAAACCAACAGGTGGTGGATCTATCTGAAAACAGAAAAAGAAATAATGAAGAGAACCAAAAGAATACAACCCTGAAGTTGGAAAACATAGAAAAACAGTGGGAGTCATAGATGCAAGCATCACCAACAGAATACAAGAGATGGAAGAGAGAATCTCAGGAGCAGAAAATATCATAGAAATAATTGGCACAACAATCAGAGAAAACACAAAAATAAAAAAGATTCTAACACAAAACATTCAGGTAATCCAGGACACAATGAGAAAACCAAACCTATGGAAAATAGGTGTAGAAGACAGCAAAGACTTCCAACTAAAAGTACAGTAAGTATCCTCAACAAAATTACAGTAGAAAATTTTCCTAACCTAAAGAAAGAGATGACCTCCAACCATCAAGAAACCTACAGAACCCCAAATATATTGGACCAGAAAAGAAATTCTTCTTGACACATAATTGTCAAAAAACTAATTTTTCAAAACAAAAAAGAATACTAAAAAAAAAATAAGGGGATAAAAGAAAGGTAACATATACAGGTAGATCTTTTAGAATTATACCAGACTTTACAAGATCAAAAAAGCTAGAATCTCCAGGAACGACATCATACAGACCCTAAGAGAACACAAATGCCAGCTAAGATTACTATATCCATCATGACTCTCAATTGCCATAGAAGGAGAAATCGAAATATTCCAGGACAAAAGAAATTTTAAACAATATCTGTCCAAAAATCCAGCACTACAAAATAATAAATGGAAAACTACACCACAAAGAGGGAAACTTCACTCTAGGAAGATCAAGAAATTGATCCTCTTGCAACAAACAAGAAATTAAAAACAAAACAAAAACAAGACACTCACACACACACAAACATAATTCTACCACTAACAATAAAAAATAGCAGGAAACAAAAATCATTATTTCTTAATATCTCTTATCCTCAATGGACTAAATTATTCATTAAAAAGCCATAGACTATCAGATTAAATATATATTTATATTAATTTATATAATAAAAACAGGCACTAGGTCTGAGAAAAGGTTGCAAAAAATTTTTTCTTAGGAAATGATTCCAAGAAACAAGCTGGAGTGGAATATTGAATAAAATAAATTTTCAACACAAAGTCATCAAAAAAGACAAGGAAGGATATCATTTACTCATTAAAGAAAAAAAAAATCTATCAAGATAAACTCCCAACCCTGAACATCTATGATCCAAATACAAGGGCACTCACACTCATGAAAAAAAAAAAAAAAAAAAAAAAAAAAAAAAAAAAAAAAAAAAAAAACTTCACTAAAGCTCAAAGCATCTATTGCACCACACACAATAAGAGTGGGAGACTTTACTACCCCACTCTCATCAGTGGACAGATCATGGAAGCAAAAACTGAACAGAGACACAGTGACCGTAACAAAAGTTATGAACCAAATGAATTCAACAGATATCTATAATATTTTATCCTAAAACAAAAGAATGTATTAGAATATCAGACCACCTGGACAAAGTTTGTTCTTCAATAACAACAAAATGAACAAAAATCCCACATACACATAGAAGCTTAACAATGCTCTATTCAATGATAACTTGGTCAATGAAGAAATAAAGAAAGAAATCAAAGACTTTTTATAATTTAATGAAAATGAAAGTACAACATATTCAACTCAATGAAAGCACCGCTAAAAATAAAACTCATAGCTCTGAGCACTGCCAAAAGGAAACCAGAGAGAGCATTCACTAACAACTTGGCAGCACACCTGAAAGCTCTAGAAAAAAAGGAAGCAAATACACTCAAGAGGTGTAGACAGCAGGAAACAAACTCAGAGGTGATATCAAGCAAATCAAAACAAACAAACAAAAAAACAATACAAAGAATCAACAAAACCAAGAGCTGGTTCATTTGGAAGATCAACAAGATCAATAAGCCCTTAGCCAAACTAACTAAGGAATGCAGAGAGATTATCCAAATTTAGATAATCAGAAATGAGAGGCAAGACATAAAAAATGAAACTGGAGAAAATCAAGGAATCATCAGATGATGCTACCAAAGCCTATACTCCACAAGATTGGAAAATGTAGATGAAATGGAAAATTTTCTAAACAGATATCAGGTAGCAAAGTTAAATCAGGATCAGATAAACCACTTACACACCCCCTTAACCCCTAAAGAAATAGATGAAGTCATCAAAAGCCTTACAATCAAAATTAGCCCAGGACAAGATGGTTTGAGTGCAGACATCTAGCAGACATTGATAGAAGACCTAATAGCAATACTCTCCAAACTATTCTACAAATCAGAAACATAAGGAACCCAAATCATCCTTTGAAGACACAATTATGCTCATTCATAAACCACACAAAGACCCTACAAAGAAAAAGAACTTTAGACCAATTTCCCTCATGAACATTGACACAAAAATAGTTAACAAATTTATTGCAAACCAAATCCAAGAACACATCAAAATGATGATTCACCATGATCAAATAGGCTTCATCCCAGGAAAACAAGGATGGTTCAATATATAGAAATCCATCAATGTCATTCACTATATAAAAATACTCAAAGGAAAAACCCACATGATCATCTCTTTAGATGCTGAGAAAGCATTTGACAAAATTCAACACCCCTTCAAGTTAAACATTTTGGAAAGAACAAAAATTCAAGGCTCATACTTAAATGTACTAAGTGCAATGTACAGCCAACCAACAGCCAACATCAAACTAAACAGTAAGATAATTGAAGCAATTCCACTAAAACCAGGAACTAGACAATGCTTCCCAGTTCTTAACCTATTCAATATAGTACTCAACATACTAGCCAGAACAATCAGATAACAAAAAGAGGTCAAAAGAATACAAACTGCAAAGGAAGAAATCAAAATGTCACTATTTGCAGATGATATGATAGTATACATGAGTGACTCTGAAGATTCCTCCAGTGAACTTTTAGAGATGATAAACAACCTCAGCAAAGGGTCTAGATATAAAATTAACTCAAACAAATTATTAGCCTTCCTCTACTCAAAGGGCAAACATGCTGAGAAAAGTATTATGGAAAAGATACCCTTCACAATAGTTACAAAGAATATAAAATACCCTCGTCTGACACTAACCAAGCAAGTGAAGGATCTGTATGACAAGAACTTCATGTCTCAGAAAAAGGAAATTGAAGAAGACCTCAAAAGTTGGAAAAATCTCCTATGGTCATGAATTGAAAAAATTCAACATAATAAAAATGAACATTCTCAAAATAAATAAATAAATAAATAAAAAATAACTTCTGAGAGAATCACCATCCCTGCCCTCAAGCTGTATTACATATCAGTTTTGATAAAAAAACAAAACTACATGGTACTGGTACAGAGTATGTAGAAAAATGACAGCCTCCTCAACAAATGGTATTTTTTCAACTGACAGCATACAGAAGAGTGCAAATTGATTCATTGTTCTTCTCTTCTTGTACAAATTTCATTGGCAAGTGGATCAAAAATCTCCACTTAAAATCAGGTACACTGAAACTATTAGAAGAAAAAGTGAGGAAAAGCTTAGAACACATAAGCACAGGGTAAATATATCTGAACAGAACACCACTGGCCTATGCTCTAAGGTCAAGAATCGATAAATGAGACCTCATGAAATTGCAAAATTTTTTTAAGTAAATGGAAACTGTCAAGAAAACAAAGTGTCAGCCAACACACTGGGACATTAATTTTACCATCCCCTCATCTGGTAGAGGTCTAATATCTAATATATGCAAAGCACTCAAGAAGTTAGACTCCAGAGAATCAAACAATCCTATTTAAAAAAAAACAGGATACAGAGCTAAACAAAGAACTCTCAACTGAGAAGTATCAAATGGCTGAGAAACACAGAAGAAATACTCAGCATTGCTAGTCATCAGGAAAATGCACATCAAAATAATGCTGAGATTCTACCTCATACCAGTCAGAATGGCTAAGAACAAAAAGTGTGATGACAGCAGGTGCTGGCAAGGATGGAGAGAAAGAGGAGCACTCCTCAACTGTTGGTGGGGTTGGAAGCTGGTACAATCACTCTGGAAATCAGTCTGGTGGTTCCTCAGAAAATTGGACATAGTAATACCTGAGTACCCAGCTATACCACTCTTGGACATATACTCAAAAGAAGCTCCAAAATCTAACAAGGACACATGTTCCACCTGTTCATAGCAGCCTTATTTATAATAGCCATAAGCTAGAAAGAACCCAGATGTCTTTCAACAGAGGAATGGATACAGAAATTGTGGTACATTTGCACAATGGAGTACTACTCAACTATTAGAAACAATGACATTATGAAATTCATAGGCTAATGGATGGAACTAGAGAATATCATTCTGAGTGAGGTAACCCAGTCACAAAAGAACACATATAGTATGCAGTCACTGATAATTGGATACTAGCCTCAGAAATCTCTGAATACTTAATAAACTCACACACCTCATGAACCTCAAGAAGAAGGACAAACTGTGAAATTCTCAGTTTTTCTTAGAAAAAAAAGAAAGACAAAAAGAAAAAAAATCATGCATTCATCATATATTATTATGTCACAAATTTTGTGATGTACAATATTAATTTATAAAATAAATTAATTGAACACGCTGAGCAACTGGTGAGTGGGAGACCTAGGCTGCGGGGGAGCAGAGGGATCTCTGCGGAGTGCACACAGAAAGGGCACCACCTGCCCTGACCTGCCCTGTCCTCCCCGATCCAGTGACCGGGAACAGATCTTAGGAACTTCTGTTCCCACCCGGAGACGACTTCAGGACGCAGAGCGGAGCCTGGCCCAACAGCCAGCCGGAAAGGCGGCTCGAACAGGCTGAGCAACTGCGACCTGGAACAGATCTTAGGAACTTCTGTTCCCACCCGGAGACGACTTCAGGACGCAGAGCAGAGCCTGGCCCAACTGCCAGCCGGAAAGGTGGCTGGTACAGGCTGAGAAACTGCGACCTGGAACAGATCTTAGGAACCTCTGTTCCCACCCGGAGACGACTTCAGGAAGCAGAGTGGAGCCTGGCCCAACTGCCAGCCGGAAAGGCGGCTCATACAGGCTGAGCAACTGGTGAGTGGGAGACCTAGGCTGCGGGGGAGCAGAGGGATCTCTGCGGAGTGCACACGGAAAGGGCACCCCCTGCCCTGACCTGCCCTGTCCTCCCAGATCCAATGACTGGGAACAGATCTTAGGAACTACTGTTCCCACCCTGAGACGACTTCAGGACACAGAGCAGAGCCTGGCCCAACAGCCAGCCAGAAAGGTGGCTCGAACAGGCTGAGCAACTGGTGAGTGGGAGACCTAGGCTGCAGGGGAGCAGAGGGATCTCTGCGGAGTGCACACGGAAAGGGCACCCCCTGCCCTGACCTGCCCTGTCCTCCCCGACCCAGTGACCGGGAACAGATCTTAGGAACTTCTGTTCCCACCCTGAGACGACTTCAGGACACAGAGCAGAGCCTGGCCCACCTGCCAGCCGGAAAGGTGGCTCGGAGAGGCTGAGCATCTGTGACCAGGAACAGATCTTAGGAACGTCTGTTCCCACCCAGACGCAACTTCAGTACGCAGAGCGGAGCCTGGCCCAGCTGCCACCCGGAACCTGGGCTGCCGGGGAGTAGAGAGATCTCTGCGGAGTGCACACGGAAAGTGTACCACGGACACAGAGCAGATACAAGGGAAAGGCAAGAACATACCACTGACAACAAAATGGCAAGAGGAAAGAGAAAGAGTATATCCCAAGGAAACCAAGACAATCTAGCAACACCAGAACCCAGCTCTCTGATAGTAGCAAATATCGGAATTCCAAACACTCCAGAGAAAGAAGACACAGACCTGAAATCATGCCTCAAGACGCTGATAGAGTTACTTAAACAAGAAAAGGAGGAAAAGCAAAAAGATTCAGAAGCTTTTAAAGAAGAAACAAGAAAAACACTCAAACAACTCAAAGAACGAGATGAAAACAGAACCAAAGAAATAAAGGAATGGAAAAGGGAAATTAAAACAAAAATTGACACAATAAAGAAAGCGCTAAAAGAGATAACCCTAGAGTCAGAACACCAAAAAAAGAAATCAGGAGCCACAGAAGCAAGCATTTCCAACAGATTACAAGAGATCGAGGAGAGAATCTCGGGGGCAGAAGACAACATTGCAAACATAGACAAAACAGCCAGAAAAGATGCAAAAAACAAAAAGCTCCTAACCCAAAATGTCCAGGAAATACAAAACACAATGACAAGACCGAACCTAAGGATAATAGGAATAGAAGAGGGAGAAGAGTATCAACTAAGAGGCACAGTAAATATCTTCAACAAAATCATAGAAGAAAACTTCCCTACCCTCAAGAATGAGATGACCACGAGCATAAAAGAAGCCTTCAGAACTCCAAATAGGTTGGACCAGAAAAGAAATACCTCCCGACACATAATAGTAAAAACATCAAGTCCCCAAAGTAAAGAAAGAATACTAAAAGCAGTAAGGGAAAAAGGTCAGGTAACATATAAAGGCAGACCAATCAGACTCACATCCGATTTCTCAACAGAGACTATGAAAGCTAGAAGAGCCTGGACAGACATCATGCACTCCTTAAGAGAGCACAAGTGCCAGCCCAAGCTGCTATACCCAGCAAAACTATCAATCACCATCGATGGAGAGACAAAGATATTTCAAGACAAATCAAAATTCACACAATATCTGACCACAAACCCAGCACTACAACGAATTATAGGTGGAAAACCCAATGCAAGTAGGGAAAATACAGCCTAGTAAAAACAAGAAAACTCCTAAACAAGAAAACTAAAAGAAGAAAAAAACACAGACACAACTCAACTCAAAAAAGCAAAAATGGCAGGAAACAGAAACAATTATTCCTTGATATCTATTAACATAAATGGTCTCAACTCCCCAATAAAGAGACATAGACTATAAGACTGGATACATAAACAAAATCCAGCCTTTTGCTGCATACAGGAAACTCATCTCAGAGTCAGAGACAGACACTATCTCAGAGTAAAAGGGTGGGAAAAAAACTTCCAAGCAAACAGCTCCAAGAAGCAAGCTGGAGTGGCTATTCTAATATCGAATAAAGTAAACTTCCAACCAAAAGTTATCAAAAAAGATAAAGATGGACACTTTTTACTCATTACCGGGGAAATCTGTCAGGAGGAACTCTCAATCCTTAACATATATGCTCCAAATAAAAAATCACCCACATTCATAAAAGAAACTCTACTAAAACTCAAAAAATACATTTCACCCCACACAATAATAGTGGGAGACTTTAACACCCCACTCTCACCAATGGACAGATCAGGGAAACAGAAACTGAACAAGGACACTGCAAAACTAGCAGAGACTTTGAACCAACTAGAATTAATAGATATATACAGAACATACTATCCTAAAGTAAAAGAATACACCTTCTTCTCAACACCCCATGGCACCTTCTCGAAAATTGACCACATAATTGGACACAGAACGAGCCTCCATCGATATAAGAAGATTGAAATACTCCCATGCATCCTCTCAGATCACCATGGTCTACAGCTGGTATTTAACAACAACAAAGACAACAAAATGCCCACATACACATGGAAAATAAACAACGCTCTGTTAAAGGATAGCAGGGTCAAAGAAGAAATAAAGAAAGAATTTAAGGACTTTCTAGAATTCAACGAAAATGATAACACAACATACCCAAACCTATGGGATGCAATGAAAGCAGTATTGAGAGGAAAACTCATTGCCCTAAGTGCTTCCAAGAAGAAACTGGAGAGAGCTCACATCAGCAACCTGACAGCACAGCTAAAAGCCCTAGAACAAAAGGAAGCAGATATACCCAAAAAGAGTAGACGGCAAGAAATAATCAAAATTAGAGCAGAAATAGACCAAATAGAAATAAAAAAAAAAAAACCATTGAAAAAATCAACAAAACAAAGAGTTGGTTCTTTGAGAAAATCAACAAGATTGATAAACCACTAGCCAGACTAACTAAAGGGCAAAGAGAGAGTATCCAAATTAACAAAATCAGAAAGGAAAGTGGTGACATAACAACTGGAACTAAGGAAATTCAAGAAATCATCAGATCCTACTACAAAAACTTATACTCCACAAAATTGGAAAATCTGTAGGAAATGGACGAATTCCTAGACAGATACAAGGTCCCAAAGTTTAACCAGGACCAAGTAAACCATCTAAATAACCCTATAACACCTAAAGAAATAGAAGAAGTCATCAAAAGCCTCCCAACCAAAATAAGCCCAGGTCCAGACGGGTTCAGTGCAGAATTTTATCAGACATTTATTGGGGATATAACACCAATATTCGCCAAACTATTCCAAAAGATAGAATCAGATAGAATATTACCCAACTCATTTTTTGAGGCTACAATAACCCTCGTACCTAAGCCACACAAAGACCCTACAAGAAAAGAGAACTTCAGACCAATCTCACTTATGAACATTGATGCAAAAATACTCAACAAAATCCTTGCAAACTGAATGCAAGAACACATCAAAACCATCATTCATCATGACCAAGTAGGCTTCATCCCTGGGATGCAGGGATGGTTTAACATAAGGAAATCCATCAATGTAATCCACCATATAAACAAACTTAAAGACCAAAATCACATGGTCATCACACTAGACGCTGAGAAAGCATTCGACAAAATCCAACACCCTTCATGTTAAAAGTCCTGGAAAGAACAGGAATCCAAGGCCCATATTTAAACATAATAAAAGCAATATACAGCAAACCAACAGCCAACATCAAACTTAATGGCGAGAAACTTGAAGCAATCCCACTAAAATCAGGGACTCGACAAGGCTGCCCACTCTCTCCCTACCTATTCAACATAGTACTGGAAGTCCTGGTTGGAGCAATTAGACAGCAAAAGGAGATCAAGGGGATACAAATGGGAAAGGAAGAGATAAAAACATCACTCTTTGCCGATGACATGATAGTGTACTTGAGTGACCCCATAAATTCCACCAGAGAACTCCTACAGCTGATAAACAAGTTCAGCAAAGTGTCTGGATACAAAATTAACTCAAACAAATCAGTAGCCTTCCTATACTCAAAGGACAAACATGTGGAGAAACAAATTAGGGAAAAGGTACCCTTCACAATAGTTACAAAAACTATGAAATACCTTGGTGTGACTCTAACTAAGGAAGTGAAGGACCTGTATGACAAGAACTTCAAACCTCTAAAGAAAGAAATTGAGGAGGATCTCAGAAAATGGAAAGATCTCCCATGCTCATGGATTGGAAAGATCAACATCTTAAAAATGGCCATCCTACCAAAAGCAATCTACAGATTCAATGCAATTCCCATCAAAATTCCAACCCAGTTCTTCATGGAATTGGAAAGATCAATGTGCAATTTCATATGGAATAACAAAAGACCTAGAATAGCGAAATCCATCCTCAACAACAAAAAAACATCTGCGGGAATCACTATCCCTGACCTCAAGCTATATTACAAGGCAATTGTCCTGAAAACTGCATGGTAATGGTACAGAAATAGGCAAGTGGATCAATGGAATAGAATAGAAGATCCAGAAATGAGCCCTCATGGATATGGTCACCTGATTTTTGACAAAGGAGCAGTAAACATTCAATGGAAAAAGGAGAGCCTATTCAACAAATGGTGCTGGTCCAACTGGCACTCAACATGCAAAAGAATGAAAATAGACCTGTTCTTATCTCCTTGTACAAAGCTCAAGTGTAAGTGGATTAAAGATCTCCACATTAAACAAGATAAACTGGAACTATTAGATGAGAAAGTAGGGAAAACCTTAGAACACATAGGCACAAAAGAAAATTTCCTGAACAAAACACCAATGGCTCAAGCTCTAAGGTCAAAGATTAACAAATGGGACTTAATGAGATTGCAAAGTTTCTGTAAGGCTAAGGACATCGTCAAGAAAACAAAACGGCAACCAACAGAATGGGAAAAGATCTTTACCAACACCACATCAGATAGAGGCCTAATATCCAAGGTGTACAAGGAACTCAAAAAGCTAGACACCAGAGAATCAAATAACCCTATTAAAAAATGGGGCACAGAGCTAAACAAATCATTTTCAGTTGAGGAACACCGAATGGCCGAAAAACATCTGAGGAAGTGCTCGACATCCTTAGCCATCAGGGAAATGCAAATCAAAACAACCCTAAGATTCCACCTCACACCAGTCAGATTGGCCAAGATCCAAAACTCAGATGACAGCAGATGCTGGCGAGGCTGCAGAGAAAGAGGAACACTTCTCCACTGTTGGTGGGGTTGCAAGCTAATACAACCACTCTGGAAATCTGTCTGGCGATACCTCAGAAAATTGGATATAGTACTACCTGAAGACCCAGCTATTACACTTCTGGGCATATACCCCAGAGACACTTTAATACACAACAAAGATATATGCACCACAATGTTCATAGCGGCTCTATTTATAATAGCCAGAAGCTGGAAGGAACCCAGATGTCCTTCAGAAGACGAATGGATACAAAAATTGTGGTACATATACACAATGGAATACTACTCAGCCACCAGAAACAATGTCTTAACCAAATTCTTAAGAAAATGTCTGCATCTAGAGAAGATCATCCTGAGTGAGATAACCCAGTCACAAAAGAACAGACATAATATGCAGTCACTGATAGTGTGATGCTAACCCCAGAGGCTTGCACTCCCCCAGAAACAACTCACAGACTGTATGAAGTCCAAGAAATAAAGAAAACAAAAAATATACATATATTCACAAAACAAGAAGACTTTGACTATTCCCATGTTGCGTTTTTTTTTTGCATGTACTTTACGCTTATTGCAACTAGTACGTTTTCAATGCATACTGTCAAGCCCTTGAAAAAAATCAAGTACTGACTAAAAAACATATTCACATGGTTTTATGTAAAATTTATTTTAATGTCTGAAAAAACAGTACTGACAAAAATGTATAATTTTAAGCAAAAAATGTTTAAAATCTTTACATTTACCTTTGTTTTGCAAAATAAAGTCGTTTAAAAAAAAATCCCACTAGTTACCATAAGCATGAAATACATGTAGCACAGAACAAGTAATTTCTGCTTTTAATCTTGTGCTTACTGAAATGAACCTTGACTATATTTTTTTGCTATACCTGTGCCTTCTTCCAGTGAAATCTTCATTTTGGAGGCAAAAGAACAAAGAGTGTTTCATTAAATAAATTAATATAAATCCTGAAAAAAAAATAAATTAATTAAAAAAGAGATACCACAAATATTTTAAGCAAGTTAGAAATAAGTGAATACAAAATCTGTTTTTAAAAGAGAATAGCATATGATTATTCTCTGAGTTTAGTCTTGACATGGTCAGATTGTGATGTAAAATTCAGGTTCAGCCAGGACATTTTGCACCATGACTTTGTGAAATGTATTAAGTTTCTACTTCAGGTGTTCTCACCTTCATTAAAACTATAAAGATGTATAATTGAAATAGGATCAGCAATTAGTATCAGCAGAGTGCAGGAAAAGACTTATCCAGTGTGCATAATATGGAAGCATAAATGAATGCTTTAGCACCTCCTTAAATGTACACACTGGAGTTTCAGAAATTCTAGCCTAAGCAAGCTGCAGTACGGAAGAGGATGGTGATGGTGTTGGTGGAGGAGGAGCACAAGGGGGAGGAGAGTTTATAAAACTCTGTAGCTGGGGTTTTCAAACCCACTATTTCTTTGCTAAAAACTCAATCTTTAGTTCTGGAATCATGACAAATGCAGGGTACTGGCATCCATGTCCCAATAGTGTATAATTCATATAATTCAGTTCATATTCAAATTCAAGGTATATATACCCTTGGTCCAGATAGAAAGGTGCCTGTGCAGCTGATCTTGGAGCTCAGCCTCCTGTGGGCAGATCCTAAATCCTGGTAGTGGAGTCCTGGCCCTCAGTGTTGGGTGGGAGTGACCCTTTGCCAGAGAGCACCATGCTCCCTGTGCTCCCTGTGCTCTGAGCACCACTGGTGTTACTTCCCCATGCCTGTGCCTCAGGCTCATCCTTGGTCCAGCTGGAAAAATACCTGGGCAGCTATTCTGGGACCTCAGCCTTCCCCAGGCAGTGGTGATTTCTCTTTGCAATCTTTAACTTTAAATAGTTTATCAATTCTACATTTACACATAAAGTAAATCTACTGTACACATAATACATATATGTCACACTCTCTAATCCACAGTACAAAAACCTCTTTTAACAGATGACTTTATGGTGCATATTTTAAATAATACCATTTGTTCTCTTTCTCTTTATGAAATAGTCAAGTACGAGTGGAACATAAACCTAATGTCTATGTATTTTTAAATTTTCCACTATATTTGATAATGCCAGGTTGTTTGCTTATTTATTTATTTATTTATTTATTTATTTACTCATTTTTTATTTAGGTAAATGTAACACTTATGGTTGAAAATGTAATCTAAAATATGCATATGCTATTGCATATATATATTATATACATAACACATATTTAGACACAATTATGCTAGAGGGCCTATTCATCCTGCTTTCATGTTACATCTGCTTGAGAGTTAGCATATATCTTTTTATCTAGTATACAGAAAGCAGGTAAAGCATATAACACTTAAACCTCTCATCTAAGACTGCTCATGATATATGGCTGATGGAAATATAATTTTCCCGAATGACTTTATGTTTTAAACATGTAAAATGGGGAGTTTAGTTTTTCACTTTTTTAAAATTAATTATTTTGTTTTTTTACATTCCAAATGTTGCCTTTTCTCCTGGACCCTTCCCAGAGATTTTCACCCAAACCTCCTTTCCCTTTGACTCTGAGAGGGGGCTGCAGCACAGACCCACCCACCCCACCCACTCCCACCCAGCCCCCTAGACACACCCATTACCTGGAACATCAGGTATCTACAGGATTAGGTGCATTCTTTCCCACTGAGGCCAGACAAGTCATTCCTCTGCTATATGCCACGGGCCATTGACCAACTCATATATGCTCTTTGGCTGGTGGTTTAGTCTCTGGAAGATCCCACAACACCTGCTTAGGTAGTTAACCTTGTTGTTCTTCCTATGGGGTTGTCATCATGGTCACCTCCTTCAATCCTTTCATTAAGAGTTCCATAGTTCTCCCTAAATTCAGTGCTATGGTTAGCTGTATATATCTGTCTCAGTCAGCTGGTGTATTTTTAAAGACAGTTTCATTTATCTCTTTTTCATGCTTTTTCTTTTTTCTTCTTTCCTTTTTTCTTTCTTTCTCATTCATTCCTTTTTAAATTTTATTAGATACTCTGTATTTACATTTAAGATGCTATCCCTTTTCCCAACCTACTCCCATCTCCCCTCCCTCTCCATTTGTCTTCAGGAAGGTGTACCCCTCCTAATCACCCTCCACCCCCATTGCCTTGGCATTCCCCTAAATTGGGAAAACTTGTGATCCCTGGACCAAAGGCCTCTTCTCATATTGATGCCTGACACTGTTGTTCTCTGCTACAATGTTTCTGTGCTGTCCCATTTGACTGGCTAACCTTAAAATCAAATACAATTCATGAGGTTTGCTGCCTGGTGCATAGGTTATAGGCCTGAACCTCATATGCTGTACCTGTAAGAAATCAGTGCTTCTGTCCTTTATGTTCTCTGTGGTTCTGAATTACATGCGCTGTGCCTGGGTGACATAAATCAGTGTAGTGGGCTTTGCACATCATAGATCATCTGATCTCGGTTGTTAGGTGTTTCTATGTGTCTCATTGTGTGAAGTCATAGGAGCAATTTCAGCTGTTATATACTTATTTACTACATTAGATACTGGTTCATAACACTTTTGTGCAGTTTAGTATTTTTCAATTCTTTTATTTATTTATTTGTTTATATACCAGCCACTGCCCCCATCCTGGTCCACCTGCACACATTTCCTCATCACATTCCTCCTTCCCCTATCCTCAGAGAGGATGGTCCCTCCCTCCACATTGCATGCCAATTTCTCTGGGCATCACATCTCGCAGGAATTAGGTAATGTTCTGGTTTATATGTGTCTTGGGACCCTGACTGGCCCTGATATACTGCCTGATAGGTGGTTCAGTCTTTAGACGTTCATTGGGGTCTGGTTAGCCTGAGACTGCTAGTGTTTTAGAGTTGCCCTTTCCTTCAGATTCTTCAACACTTTTGATAACTCAACCATAGTGCTCCCTGACTTAACAGTTGTTGCGTGTAAGTATTTGCATCTCTCTCAGTCTGCAGCTGGTAGGGCCTCTCACAGGTGAGCCTCCTGTCTGTGAGTACATCATAGCATCAGTAATAGTGTCAGACCTTGGTACCCACCCTCCACATGGGCTGGATCCACAGTTGGGCTGGGTACTAGACTGCCTTTTTAAAAATTTCTTCCCCATTTTGGTCTCTACTGTTCTTTTATGACAGGAACAATTCTGGATCAGAACTTGTTCCTTCACTTGAGACCCTGTCTATACATTGGAGGTGAACTCTTCAAGTTCCTTTTCCCCAGTGCTTGACATCTGGGCTATGTTCACATCCAGGTGAGTCCTGACAGTTTCTCATCTCCCTCAGTCCATGGTACTTTCTAAATGGTCCCACCCCTCAAACTCCCACCTCTAGAAACATAATATTTTTATTCATTCTTCTGGCCTTCTGGGTTTCTCTCCTGTTTCTCTCCACTCCCATAATTGATTTTATTTCCCTTTCCCCTACCACCCTGACCCCTCAATTCTTCTGCCTTATTGATTATTTTGTTCCTCCTTCTAAGTAGGATTGAACCATCATCACTTGGGCTTTTTTGCATGTTAAACTTCTTATGGTCTGTGGGGTATATCCTAGGTTTTCAGTACTTTTTGTCAAATATCCACTTATCAGTGAGTGCATACCATGCATGCCCTTTTGGTTCTCAGTCACCTCATTCTGTACGATAATTTCTAGTTCCATTCTTTTTCCTGCAAAATCCATGATTGTTTTTAGTAGCTGAATAGTATTCCATTGTATAAACATGTCACATTTTCTGTATCCATTCTTTGGTTGAGGGATATATGAGTTTTTTCCAGCTTCTAGCTATGACAAATAAGGCTGCCATGAATATAGTGGAGCATGTGCCTCTTTAGTATGGTGGAAAATCTTTCTGCTTTTATTGTTACATTCTGTTATTCACCTAATGCATCAAGTTATTCAAATCATGCAGTTGGCTTCTCCTAGTTGCCTTGAGAAGCAGGTGTTAATGACCTAGAGTACTATACCATAATTGCTGTATTTGCAATGCAAATATAATGACAAAATTTACCACAGTAATTTCTAGAGAAATATAACAGACACACACACACACACATACACACATACACACACACTCACATGCACATAATTTATAAGGAAATGAATACAAATAATCCACAAACAACCTATTTATAAAGTCACTCCTTACAGTATGCATATTGTGAAACTTAAAGTAATAGAAGAATAGAATGCACATGCAATAATACATCTTTATTCTGCTAACATATGGGCTGCAGGAGAAACAGCTCAAAATGAAATGTACAATGACTACTAAGGAATTGTAAATATAACTTTGATTTACCAGAAGACATGTCATCTCCAGTTCTTTTTGAAATCTGCCTAGCTAGTTCAACTCAGCTGTTCTTCACAAACATATATCCAAGTTGAATGATTCAATCTGGCTTCTCTCAGATTCTCACTGAATTGCTCTGCTTGACACCAAACTAATTCTGACAAACTTTTCAACTCTTCTTGCTCCTCTTACTCACTGGCTACAGCTGGCTCTGCTGACCTCAACTGAAGTGCATAACCTCGGCCCAATTTAACTCCATTGCCCTCACTGCAATTACTCCCAACTGACTGACTCCCCCTCCCTGTACTACTCTTAAATAACTTCTCCTGCCTGGGCTGTACTATCCCTGACTCATTTTTTCAAATCTTTGTCTGTTTCGTCACTTTGTCTACTCCTCAATTAGGGCTCACTTTCTAATATAGCTGCGTTCTTCTACAAACTAATTTTACCATAATTATCTGTATTAAGGGCTTGTCTGTATTCAAGTCAGTGGGATTAAATGTGTATAACTTGTCAGAATTCTAGGGTATCACACTGACTCATGTCTTTGGATATGAACACCTGCTTGAGCAGCCATTTGCTGGATTAATATTCCTCGACAAGAAGTAAATTTTGTATAACAATATATAATTGGACAAATTGCACAGAAGTATGTACATCATAAAATGTAGGCTATATCAGGAAAACTTTCCACATAGAAATTGATATTAAGTATTTAAATTAATAAGAATATCCAAGGTAAAATAAAACATTTATGTAAATTTCATATGCTAAAAATAAATAGACCAAATTGTATATAGTCTTTGATTTCTTTACAGTACAGAGAATCATATAGTACATAAGATCTTAAATGCGTGAGATTTACACACACACACTACACAAATATATATATATATATATATATATATATATATATACATATATATGATACAAAATAATTTTAAATAGTTTAAATAAAGAAATTAAAATTCCATTTTCTAGAAAAATTGTGCAATTATCTCACAATTTTCATCATGGTTAAGCTTTTATAGAAAATATCAAATAATAATACGTTAATAAATGTTAAAGAATTGTAATTAGCAAATAACTCTATGTGTTTTTAAAAGAAAAAATTCACTGTATATAAGCAATAAATACAAATATTTGCCTCTTCAGACCTAATTGAGTTAATGAAACACTGAATGGGAGACCTATGTGGGCAAAATGAAAGAATAAATCATGTGTTCAATAATTATTACTTCAGGTGTATTAACGATCATCATGAGGTTCAAGAATGAGGAAAAAGACATTGCTAGGAACATTACAATCAGATCAAATTTTATATAGCAACTGCACAGCAAAGCTTTGTTTGCTCTTCATAAACTGCCCTGCTAATGCACAAAGGAGTTAACAGAATGTCTTAGGAAAGCTGCTGCCACTGAAATGGTGTGTTTGAGACATACAAATGGTGCAGACATTTGGAAGATTGGAAAGGAGAAAATTATAAGAAGAAGAAGAAGAAGAAGAAGAAGAAGAAGAAGAAGAAGAAGAAGAAGAAGAAGAAGAAGAAGAAGAAGAAGAAGAAGAAGAAGTAGAAGAAAAGAAGAAGAAGAAGAAGAAGAAGAAGAAGAAGAAGAAGAAGAAGAAGAAGAAGAAGAAGAAGAAGAAGAAGAAGAAGAAGAAGAAGAAGAAAGAAGAAGATTGAGAGTGTTGTTTGGAGAGGAAGAGGGAGCACCTTCATAGAGGCAATGGGAGGGGGAGAGGAAATGAGATTGAGGAAAAGGGGATCTAAAAAAAAAATACAACTTACTAATTAAAGAATCAGTAGTATAAGAATTTGTAAAACAAAAATATTGTGAATACATTATAAAAAACACAGAAACTAAAAAGAAAAATCTACTCCAATTTTTGGTTTGCCTTTTTCTCTTAATTTGCATCTAACCCTCAAGAGAGTAGAGGCCCCAGGGAGTTTAGAGATCTGGTGGGATGTGGGGAGCAACCATGTGGAGACAGAGGGCTCAGAAAGGAGGTACGGGATGTGGAACAATCTGAGGGTGGACTGGAGGGGAATAAAATCTAGAGTGTAACACTTAATTAAAAAATTAAAAGATCAGATGATATTTATCTATCTGGGGTTAGTAATAAATCAAAGACAAAATGAGGTGAATTATTTCACAGTAAGATGATATAGTTACTAAAATAGAAACTGATTACACAGAATGGCAACTTAAAGAACTGATTTCTCATTAACCTTTGTTTTTAGAAACATCTTATGTGTATGAGTGCTCTATCTGCATGTACACCTGCATCCCAGAAGAAGGCATTAGATCCCTTTACAGATGATTGTGAGCCACCATGTGGTTGATGGGAATTGAACTCAGGACCTTTGAAAGAGCAGCCAGTGCTCTTAACCGCTGAGCCATGAGCCATCTCTCCAGCCCGAATCAGAAAGGAAGAGGTAAAACCATCACTCTTTGCAGATGACATGATAGTGTACTTAAGTGACCCCAAAAATTCCACCAGAGAATTCCTACAGCTGATAAACTAGTTCACCAATGTGGCTGGATACAAAATTAACTCAAACAAATCAGTAGCCTTCCTATACTCAAAGGACAAACATGTGGAGAAACAAATTAGGGAAAAGGTACCCTTCACAATAGTCACAAAAACTATGAAATACATTGGTGTGACTCTAACTAAGCAAGTGAAGGACCTATATGACAAGAACTTCAAACCTCTAAAGAAGGAAATCGAGGAAGATCTCAGAAAATGGAAAGATCTCCCATGCTCATGGATTGGAAGGATCAACATTTAAGAAATGGCCATCCTACCAAAAGCAATCAACAGATTCAATGAAATCCCCATCAAAATTACAACCCAGATCTTCATTGAGTTAGAAAGAGCAATGTGCAATTTCATATGGAACAACAAAAGACCTAGAATAGCGAAATCCATCCTCAACAACAAGAAAACATCTGCAGGAATCACTATCCCTACCTCAAGCTATATTACAAGGCAATTGTCCTGAAAACTGCATGGTACTGGAACAGAAATAGACATGTGGATCAATGGAATATAATATAAGATCCAGAAATGAGCCCTCACGTATATGGTCACCTGATTTTTGCCAAAGGAGCCATAAACATTCAATGAAAAATGGAGTGCGTATTTAACAAATGGTGCTGGTCCAAGTGGCACTCAACATGCAAAAGAATGAAAATAGACCATTTCTCATCTCCTTGTACAAAGCTCAAGTGTAAGTGAATCAAAGATCTCCACATTAAACAAGATACAATGAAACTATTAGATGACAAAATAGGGAAAACCTTAGAACACATAAGCACAGGAGAAAATTTCCTGAACAAAACACCAATGGCTCAAGCTCTAAGGTCAAAGATTAACAAATGGGACTTAATTAGATTGCAAAGTTTCTGTAAGGCTAAGGACATTGTCAAGAAAACAAAACAGCAGCCAACAGAATGGAAAAAGATCTTTACCAACTCCACATCAGATAGAGACCTAATATCCAAGGTATACAAAGAACTCAAAAAGCTAGACACCAGAGAATCAAACAACCCTATTAAAAAATGGGGTACAGAGCTATAAAAAATGTTCTCAATTGAGGAATATAGAATGGCTGAGAAACATCTGAGGAAGTGGTCAACATCCTAAGCCATCAGGGAAATGCAAATTAAACAACCCTGAGATTCCACCTCACACCAGTCATATTGGCCAAGATCCAAAACTCACGTGACAACAGATGCTGGCAAGGTTGCAGAGAAAGAGGAACACTTCTCCACTGTTGGTGGGGTTGTAAACTGATACAGCCACTCTGGAAATCAGTCTGGCAATACCTCAGAAAATTGGACATAGTACTACCTGAAGACCCAGCTATTCCACTTCTGGGCATATACCCCAGAGACACTTTAATACACAACAAAGATAAATGCACCACAGTGTTCATAGCAGCTCTATTTATAATAGCCAGAAGCTGGAAAGAACCCAGATGTCCTTCAATAGATAAATGGATACAAAAATTGTGGTACATTTACACAATGGAATACTACTCAGCCACCAGAAACAATGACTTAACCAAATTCTCAAGAAAATGGCTGCATCTAGAGAATATCATTCTGAGTGAGATAACCCAGTCACAAAAGAACAGACATAATATGCAGTTAGTGGGATGCTAACCCCAGAGGCTTGCACTGCCCCAGAAACAACTCACAGAGTGTGTGAAGTCCAAGAAAAAAAAACAATAAAAAAGTCATGCTCAATCCTTACTCACCAAGAACACATTGACCTATTCTGAGTTTACACCCTGTATTACATGTACTCTTTGCTCATTGTAAAAAAAAAAAAAAAAAAAAAAACTTTACACACCAAGAAAACTTTGACTATTTCCATGTTACATTTTGTTTTACATGTACTTAATGCTCATTGTAACTAGTAAGATCTTAATCACACTATCAAACCTTAAAAAAAACAAGTACTGACAAAAATGTATTGTATACTTTTATGCAAAAATCTGTACATTTATCTTTGTTTTTTAAAATAAAGTTGTAAAAAAACAAAGAAACATCTTGACTCATTGGTCTCTGCTCTGCCTTCCTTGCAGTCACTGTGAAATATAAATATTGTTAGCATTTTTGTGTTCTCTTATTAAACCCAACATCTTAATTATGACAAGAAACTAAGCAGATGAAAATAAAATATTAAGGAAGCAATGAGGTGATTCAAATTATTTTCTTGTATAAATGACTGGAATAATAAAATTTTTGTCCTTTTTAGAAATCTTATTTTATAAGTATTTCTAATTTAATTTGTAAGCAAATAAATTCCATTTTATTTTAGATCAATGCATGTAGCATGAACATACGTCAGAATTTTTGTTTTTACATGGTTCCAGGGGAAATTTCCTGAACAGAATATCAATGGCTTATGCTCTAAGATCAGAAATTGACAAATAGGACCTTATAAAATTGAAAAGTTTCTGTAATGCGAAGAAACTGTCAATAAGATCTATGAGAAACAACAGATTGGGAAAAGATTTATTTACCAATCCTAGATCTGATTAAGGGCCAGTATCCAATATATACAAAGAACTCAGGAAGTTCAACTCCAGAGAGCTAAATAACCACTTTAAAAAAATTAAATATAAAAATTATCCAATAAAAAAGAAATACGGTAGAGAACTAAGCAAAGAATTCTCAACTGAGGAATATAAGATGGCCAAGAAGCACCTAAAGAAATGTTCAATATCCATAATCATCAGGGAAATGCAAATAAAAACAACCATTAGATTCCACCTTACACCAGTCAGATGGCTAAGATCAAAAACACATGTGAGAGCAAATGCTGGTTAATACTAGAGCTGGCCTGAGGCTCCGCTACACATGTACAGCAGAGAACTGCCTAGTCTGACCTCAGTGAGAGACATGCTGCCCCAGGGAGTAGGGAGGTCTGGTAGTGTGGTGAGGTGTGGTGTGTTTAGAATTGATCATTACAGAGTTTATTATTATTATTATTATCATCATCATCATCATCATCATCACCATCATCACCATCATCATCATCATCATCACCATCATCATCATCATCATCATCATCATCATCATCATCATCATCATCATCATCATCGTCATCATCCTTTTGTACAACCGATCATTATCCTTCTTCTAGTCTATTCTCTGACATTTCCTCATACCATCTCTCCTTCCCCATCTCCAAAACTGTAATATTAATTTTGTGGATAAAAATGAAGGACAGATAATCCACAGAACAAACTGGAGAAATAACAAGACACAGCGTTTTATGAAATCCTGCAAGTTAAATAGACATTGGACCCATATTAAAATACAGAGAAGCAGAGAAGTTGCCTAGTTGGCCAAAGCTCCTGCCAAGCCTAGGGCCCTTTATCCCACCTCTGGAAACTTCAGAGTGGGAGTAGAGAAGCAAAACCTGAGAGCTGCCTTCTGATATTCACATGTGCCACATACTTTACACAAATCCTTCATGGTATTATACACACACCCACCCACCCACACACACACACACACACACACACACACACACATGCATGCATGCACATACAGGCACACACAGTTAAAAGGTACTTGTCAAATGTGTAATAAAACCACCATATTAATCTGTATTCATACTTGTATAGCAATTGAAATAGAAAAAATAGCTAGTTTTCATTAATTTCTATATTCCTATTTTAATTAATAAGTAGCCTAATGGAATAATAAAGGGTAAACTAATTTTAACTAGGGATAAAAATAATAAGTCAAAATTATCTAAATTTTTGCTTATTTCATATTTTAAAGCATGGTCACATCAATGGTAGCATATGTGGCATGCTGCAGTCTTATTTCACGTTATATTTTGACAACTTTGTTGATGAATTGTCCAATTACTCTTTCTATGTTAAGTAATTTTATTTGCATAGTTATTATAACATAAATTAAGTTGATTAAATATTGAGTTCTAGGTTATGAAATAGTATAACTCACTGATTTTTACAAAACCCACCATCACAAACCCCTGGAAATTTTTTTCAAATACAAATAAATCCCACCCTCTTGCCTTAGTTGATGCTTTACATGTTATTTTATACCTACTGATCCATGATGCTTCTTTATGCCTTTGTCTAGATATGTTCATCTTCAGAAATTAATAAGGACAACTAAATTTTTTACTGCATGTAAATATTGGGTAACATCACTTATGGCTTTGAATGCATATATCCAATTGCCTCAACACAAATTTTTCCACAACGAATAATTGAGAACAAGGATAACAATGAGATGAGATGAAACAGAATTCATGGAAAACGAAAGGAATATTGAAATTAATGCTTGAAATATTTGTATCTCAAAATCGTCTAGATGGATTCAAGGTTTTAATCTATTGCTGTGTTTCCATCATTATCATGCTTAATAAAAATAGCACCTATTCCAAAACTATCCAGCAGGTGGCAGCAGAATCTCACTGTGCAGGCCTAACATTGCAAATCTAAAAGGGAAAAATATTCAGTAAGAATATTCAGAAACTGGGAAGACAGGATCCAGGGGAGGTCAGGAGTGAAGCCAAGGGAGAAAGTTCTAGGAGGGTCAGTTAACGTTAATAGCCATTTGAGGAGAAGCACGAAAAGGTGATACAGCAGCAACCTCCTAAAATATATGCATCCAGGAAGCTAATCTAAAGGAAACAACAGGGGAGACAGAGCCCTGACTGGCCATTCTTTGTCACAAAAAGAAGCTTTCAGTAATAGGCTAGGGTTACAAATAATTAGGTTGTTAGCCAAACTGTTACCCTGGGTCCTACAAACAACCTCGGCTATTGGGAATGTTATGTACTGCTCTCCTCAGAGGGACGAAAGTACTGCAATGACAAAAACAATACTTACACACACTGCGGAACATTAGGAAGTAGAGCTAGTGCCTAAGACAGTCTTCATGTCTACATGCAGGCATCTTTAATGAAACAAGACATTTTGTATTCTAAAAAAAACAAAAAAAAAAAATGTAAACACCAACCCAGACATAAACCCATTGATCCAAAATGGTGTCCTGGCTGCAAGATATGCTAGGGCAATAGTGGCACAAAATAGCCAAGCAATATTACTTGACCGAACCAGAATCTGAGACTAGAGATAGTTCTACTTATAAGTCAGTGGATTGCTCAGATATCATCAAGAAAGCTTAAGGAGGAGGAAGACCAAAATGTGGATGCTTCTTTCCTTCTTAGAAGGGGGAAAAATACTCACAGGAGGAAATAAAGAGACAAAGAGTGGAGCAGAGACTGAAGGAAAGAGCATCCAGAAACTACCCCACTTGGGTATCCATTCCATGTGCAAGAAAAAAAAAGGGGGGTCTCCATTGTTAATACCAAGAAGTACTTGGTGACATGAGCCTGATATGAATGTCTCAAGAGAGTCTCTGGCACAGCCTTTCCATACAGATGAGGATGTTTGCCACTATGCATTGGACTGAGCATAGGGGCTCCAATGAAGGAGTTAGAGAAAGGACTAAAGGAGCTAGAAGGGTTTGCAACCAATTCAACCACTTCAGGAGCTCCCAGAGACTAAACCTCCAACCAAAGAGTATACATGGAGGGACCCAGGGCTCCAAATACACATATAATAGAGGATGTAATTTTCTAGCATCAATAGAAAGAAAAGCTTTTTAATACTGTGAAGGCTTATTTCCCCAGTGTAAAGGAATGCAGGGTGTTGCGGTGAGACTGGGTGGGTAGGAAAGAGAGCATCCTCATAGAAGCAAGGGGAGGAGGAATAGTAGAGTGGGGGGGGGACAAGAAAAGGGATAACAGTTGAAATGGAAATACATAAAATATTTAATAAAAATGGACAAAGAGAAAGCTTCCTTCTCTAGCATATGAGAACAAATAGAGAGACCCATAGATAATAAATCCATACAGAGACCTCAGTGCACTAACCCCTAATAGAATGTCTTCATCAAATGCCTCTCACCAAGGCTCAGGAAACCCGAGGAAAAAGAGACAGAAGACAAGAAGACACACACACACACACACACACACAGGATTAATAAAACTATATGATTAAAATATTAATAACTCAGAGACTGAAGCAACACTCATGGATTTCCAGTAGTTGGGTCCTAGATCTTAAATATGAAGTAGACATATATCCATTTCCTAACCAGAAGCAATCCCCAATTGATAACCACTTGCAAATGAAAATGACATTCTTCAAAGAGAGTTTCACTGATGAATCCACTCTTAAGGCTAGACTTCCTACATAGTCCTTTTAATTCCTACCTATTCCTTTTAATATTTACAATAACACTTTGAAATCGAGGACCCAAACAAAATGAACTCAACTGTATCTTCAGAGGGTCCTTGTCTCATAATGTTGTGTTAGGAATATTTATCTTTTTAAAAATTTCTTTTATTTTATATGCATTGATCTTCTTTATTTCTACTTTACAGGTTCTTTTAACATATATAATGTTCCCAACTTAGTGCTTTTTGGGGATCTTGAGTCTGTGGACAAGTAGGTCACTGATACTTGGGTCTTGTCTTGGGACTTTGTTTCTTCTGATTGCTTATTTTGTTAAATTCTGCTGTGAACGATTTTGTTTCATCTTATTATATTATGTTTTAAGATTAAAAAAATGTATAAAAACAGAAATGTTTTCAGAAAAGCCAACATCTTCATGAAAAAAAAAAAAGCAAATTTACTCTCTTTCCAGTTACAATTTACATTTAAATACAAGAAAGTAGATGTAAAGACTATGCTTAGTTATGTTTAAATTAAATCTTTTCTGCATATTATCTCCAGTGCATTACAATAATAACTCCTTGAGAGTTGGAAATCTATTTGCATTGCGCAGTGTTATCCGTATTATACATTGTGGATGAGCGTAAAGATTTGTACAGTTAACCTATGGAGGAAAATATATCACACAAAAACGTTTTAAGTTTTTATAATGAACTGAAAGGAAATCCTCATTATCCATATTTGTATTTTTCTCCTGGTTCCCAACCAGGTATGACCCTCCAAGTGGTTTTTCCTTTTTTGGTAAGCTCTTATTTTTTATTAAATCTGGACATTTTGCTTTTCTACTTTCCGTGTGTCAATGTTTGTTCTATCTTACCAATCCAATCATTTACATGTGTATGGAATCTGTCCAGTCCTCTCTCTTTTCCTGTCACTTCCTGGGTTTGGGGCAACATTTCACCTAAGTAGCCTGATAGCCTCATAAAGCAGCTAGCACTTCAGAATTACCCTGCCCAATTGTATCAGAGTGAGAACAACATGATACCCAATTTGTGTCATGGCATGCTCTTTAAAACTCATTTAATGGTTGCCACTGATGCTCACGTATGTTTAAGGATCTTTCTTTGGTTAATAAAGAGAAATTAGTTTGTGAGGATAAATGATGAATAAAAAGAAATTATCCTGAATAGGAGATGTAAATGTTCTAGGAAAAATGAACAGCAAACACACCAAAATAAAAATAACTTGGGAGTTTTAGAAAAGTATAGACTATAATTGGAGCACAAAATAAAAAGAGGTAATAAAAGCCCATCCTGACAAATGGCAATGTAAATTGAGGAATAGTCTAAATAGTCTCAAACTATGTTGTTATGGCTTATATGGCCCATGGTGAAATTTTAAATTTTACTTAAGATCTCACATTATCCTTTGTGTATTCTCACATCACATAAAACCTAGGTTGTAAAAATCTTTATGTTTAATAACAATGGATGAAAAATTGAAATATTTTTTGCAATATCTGAAACTTTTATACATACATTCAAATAATGACAGTGTTCAGGGAGGTAAGGGAAGGAATAAGAGAGTCGTTATTACCGATATGAAGAAAGATTGAGCAATAAATTAATTTCACACACTGACAATGAATACAATATTCAACTTACAATTGACTCTAACACATAATATTAGATAAAATGTTGACATTCATGACCATGCCAGTAAACTGACTTAAGAGAAGGAGCAATAAGTTAGAGCTAACTATAGTTATGTAGGATTATTACAAGGTATATTCAGAACAAAAATGAAGGAATAAGGTTTCTGAGAATTCAAAGAATAAGATCCAAGCAGTAGAGATATCTCATAGTTTTTGCACCATATTTAAAAATGTGAGAAATATTTTTTGTAAGTTAATCCATTTATTGCAGGCCAGGGAGGTCTCAAATGGTAGGACTTCTACTCCTTTTAGAGTTCCTTCAGTCTTTGATGGCAGACTTCACTGTGACTGCAGAACCCATAAGAACAACAATCTCAACCAACCAGAGCTCCCAGGGACTAAACCAATATCCAAAGAGTACACATGAATAGACCCATGGTTCCAGTTACATATGTAGTAGAGGGAGACTTTGTTGGGCATCAGTGGGAGGATACGACCTTGGTCCTGTGAAGACTCAATGTCCCAGTGTAGGGGAATGTCAGAGGAGTAAGGCAGGAAGGGGTTGCTGGGGGAGTACCTCACAGAAGCAGGGGTTGGGGTTTCTCAAGGGGAAAGGGGATAACATTTAAAATATAAACAAAAATATCCAATAAAAATTTGAGAGGAATAGAATATAGTAAAGAGATAAATATTAACAAAAGAACTGTCTCAATTTTAGGGATTTTTTTTGAGCAAGTAAAGGAAGAAGAAAAGGAGAGAAAGAGATAGACATAAGGGAGAATAGAAGCAAGAAAGATCCTGAAGTTGGGGACACAGGCACTCTGAGGGATGGAATGGGGATAACTGCTTACATATGTGGGAGTTACTCATGTGATCTGAATAGTGCTCTAAGTATAGAAATAATATAAATTAACAATACTTAAAAAGAAATTTGTGTAAGTTTGTATAGAACCATGAACTGAAGCAGCAAATTCTCTTCAGGTGGTCACAGCACTATCATTAATTTCTTCTAATTTAATATAATTTTATAACTCTGAGATTATTAAAGGAAAAATTTGTTCCTTCATAGAATACATATGCTCTTCCTAGGCTATTTCAATTAATTTAGTCAGTAACTGTATATCCTTTAAATTCTCAATATATGAGTAACTGTTGCAGTTTGTTAACAGCCATGACTGCCGTTCTTCACATATTTAACACATTGGAAAATACATTTATGCAATAGTCTGAGAAATACACACATTTAACTAACAGTTCATCTAGTACAGTAAAAAAAAAAAAAAAAAAAAAAAAAAAACTTCCAAAACTGAAACTGAATGGCCAAACCATAGTCCCATTGGTATGCCTGGATACATTATCTATAGAACAGACACAAAAAAATCTGTACACAAAAGGTCCCCACCCTGACATCAGAGAAACACAATAAAGATTTATTTCAATTTTAAAAGTAGCTTGTTATCGAAAGACCTGCGCATGTGTCTGTGCTACCATCAGCCTGTCTTTATGTATATGGCTGTTGTTGTTTTACCTAGTCTGAGTTCTAGGGCATGAAAATTTGTTCCAAGAAACTTTCAACAACCCTTAGGAATTTGGTACCCTCATTGAAGTTCTAGAGTTCACACACAGGTGAGAACATGCAGAGCTTCTCAAAGCACATGTTCAAAAGTGTCCATCACTACTATGAATCATGTTGCCCCTAGTTAGTTTCATCATTTAACTCAATGACAAATGGTACAAAGTACACATTTTTAAAAATTCTTCAAAGTTATGGCAAAGAATCAACACCTGTTGCCAATAACTTAGTATATTGCACTGGCCAAACAAGTTACATGTTAGTGTTAAAAGATCGGTATTTTAAATGTCAACATAATGATTCTTGGTGATACAATGAATTTATGATTACTTTATGTAGCCTATATATTTTTTCTCCATTTTAATGGCAGTCCTAGATATGGTGTAAAATGGACATTATTTAAGTTTATTGCACAGAAATTAGCTATGATTTTGTTCTTCCTCAGAAAATATTAATTTTGTAGTGGGAAGCAGTAATGTCAGTCTCACAGCTGAACAAATGAAGGTGATTAAGAGACTATAGAGTACCCATATCTAAATGGTACATGAATATATGACAGCATTCAAGGCCCATGGGACATAGTAGAAAAGCAGGAAGAATGAAGAGTCAGAGCCTGTAGATGAGCGGGGACAGTGTTTTCTGGACATGCCAGTTTATAAGACATGCCCTTATACAATCAGTGCAACTCTGGCTGCCTGCACAGGGCCTGCACAAAACTGAGCATATCACTCCTTCCTCACGCAAAAAGAAAGGGTATGTGATGCCCTGTCATTGGCTAAGGGACTGTGGCCATTGGATGAGTGCTGGGTGAGTCATTTTCTTCAGTGGTGTAGCTGCTAATCAGTGACCCATATTCAAGCAAATGAAAACTCTTCCTACTCATAAATGAGAAAACAACTATGATCAAACACAACGGGTCACAGAACAAACACAACCAAACACAGCTTAGGCAGGAGGAGGTTAGTGATGAGAAGAGGTGAAAATGCCCAAAATATACATACAAATCAGTCAAAAAAATGAATGCTATTTCTGTGAATGTTATGAAAGTTTAAAAAACCCTCAGATGTGAAGGATTCATATTTTCATTCACAAACTCTCTGCAACTGTGTTGCTTCTTTATAAGGAAGAAATAAAAGATTCATAAAACACAATAAGTATAGGCATCCTGTTATAAAAAAATTGAGAATTGTTTTTTTTTTTCTATCAGTCTAGTTTTCTGTATATGGTAGATTCTATAAGTCAGGTTTGGCCATCAATAGGATCTATTGTAATATTCAGTTCAAATAGTATGAAGGACTCAAGAAGACAGTGAGCTGGGGACAGCAGCTTTCAGTTGCTAGAGTGTAAGCTATACTTAGTGCAATTTGAGAGACAGCCTCTGTGCCATGTTTGTGGGGCTAATGATGGAGTCTGTTTTGTTCCTTCTCAAGGGAAGCAAACAGAAGAAAAGATTGTAAACCTGAAAGCAGCTCAAAAGAAAGCAAAGCGGTTTGGTGATAGCCTTCCTGGATCTTATTATGAACATTTTATAGAACGTGTGGGATTTCGTAAATGTGGCACCTAAATCACGTAGCTGTGAAATCTGAGCTCATGTTTCAACAACAACGATTATAACAATAACAACGATTACAACAATACAACAACAAACCCAAAAACACATATTTTTATATTAACTTTCAATTATAAACGTGTAAAATATCTATACATAATAAGTGTTTAAATTATCTTATTGTGCAGATTGTGAGATTTGGTGGTTCATCCATTACAAGTTGTAAAAGGCTTAAGATAGGATAGAGAAGTTATGGCTAATCATAACTGTCATTTCCTTCTGTGGTGTCTGTTATTAAAGAATGTATTTCTTTTACAGAAGTTGGTAGAAAGAAAAAGCATCTATTATTTAAATAAGACATTACCCAAGATATAATGTACCAGCTTTGCATGTTAACTGCAAAAGTATATCCAGTTCTACTTAGACAATCTTGAGTAAATGAAGAACTTATCTTTATATTTCTACTACCATAACTAACATATCATAAGAGTTCAGTCCTTCAATATTATGAAGACAACCTTCTTGATAATTGTAGGTACTACCTTTTTTTTAGACTTGACTCTCAGTGGCAACACAGGACCGAGCCCCACCATGATACTGGGTAGCATCACCAGCTACTCGCACCAGTCGGTTTCTTACATTGAGTCTCCAGTTCTGCCTCTCTTCACGGTGTCTATGTCTTTATGGTTCTCTTCCATTTCTCCATCACTTACTTGCTCCTCTTCATTGCACCCTGCTTCTCTCTGATTTTGGGTTAATCTCATGAGCACCATGTCATGCTTCTGCAGTATGGTACATAGCATGGGTCATCTACAATATGGACTGATTTCATTGTGGTTCCCTGGACTTGTGGTCATTTCAGTTATTTCTCTTTCCAGGCCCCATGAAGCTGATCTGGTGGTCATCTTACCTGGTCTTCACTAGATGCCCTTTGCTAGGGTTCTCTCTCCCAGAGTCACTTCTGCTCAGGACTCATGATGGTCCCAGGCAGGTCCTTCTAGTATTCTGTTTGCTCCCAGGATTGGAAGCCTGTCCAGATCTGCTGGGAACCAGACTGGTTGTTGATTCAGGCTCATTCTATTTTTCAGAGATTTTTAGGCTGCTATTCATACAGCTGTTCATAGGTCAGCACACTGAACATAGACATAACTCTCCTTCTTTCTGCCACCTATGGCTGCACAGGTGATAGAACAACCACATGTGCAATGTTTCCAGGGTCCCAATGAGCCCCACTTTCAATGCCCTTGGTGCAGCTTCTCTATTAGCTGAGATTGCAGTTCTGCAAATCTAGGCCCAGTCCTAAACTACAAATTTATTCTGGCTATCATTATTCTTCATATTGTTTATTCTCTATGCATTTATACTTAACCCATCATGACACTGACTAAGACCAAGCCTGCTTTGTAAACTTTTTAATTAGAAATATAATTATATCCACTGTGTGTATATATTATTAGTGAAATGTAACACAAGAAACATGCTATCAGTCCTACCAGTAGGCTTAGATTTTTCAAAACCTACTGTAATACAGGTTCTCAGAGGCTTTGATCCACCCTTCTAGCCTATTGTCAAAAGGTAGTGTTGAAAAGACAAGGGGATGTGGACCTGTTTAGAAGTAGTTCTTTAGGAATATTACCATCTCCAGGATACTAGTAGTCCAGTTCAGTAGTGTCGGGATACCAATAGTCCAGTTCAAAAGGTGTCACCAAGAATGAATCTGCACCAGTGTCTATCCAGCAGTAATAGCCAGGATTCCACAGAATCAGCACACATCAGCTGAAGTGACCAGAACAAGCAAGAATACCAATAGTTCTCTGCCACATCTCTCAATGAAGTGGAGATCATCAAAAAAGCGAGACCAGTGAAATGTTGCAAGGCAAGCAACACAGCATGTTATCACTGTCTGTTGAATCCTACATGTATAAACTCCTTCTAACATCATGTGTCCTCTCATGGGTCTTGCATCAGAAAAACATCACGTGAGCCTTTATCACATGACACAACCATAAATTTCTGCTTTACCTCCTCTCTCATACAGTCTTTGTTATTTTGCAGAAATGAGTCTGTCTGTCTTCTAATGAAAATGGTGTATATTCTATGCTTTATCTCCCAGTGAGGTGATAGTGTCTCTGTATACTTGAGATGATTTTGCATATTTTATTTTACCTATTGTTTGAGATTTTTATACATGAGTCGACTGACTTTAGTCAAATTCATCTGTTTCCCTCTCCTTTCTATCTTTCTACACTTAGTGGTCACTTTTCATCTCACCTCCATGTTGTAAAAATTTCATGAAGTTTTTGTTTTAAAAGCTGAATAATATTTTATTGGGCAAATGTAACACATTTTCGGTATCCATTCCTCTGTGGAAGGCCATTAGTGTACTTCTGGCTATTAGAAATAAGGCCAGGTAGGTAGATCAATGGAATAGAATTAAAGACCCAGAAATGAACTCACACACCTATAGTCACTTGATCTTTGACACAGACAGTAAAACCATCCAGTGGAAAATAAATAACATTTTCAAAAAATGCTGCTGGTTCAACTGGTATTCAACATGCCAAATAATGCAAATTTCCTTATATAAACTTCTAGTTTAAGTGGATCAAGGACTGCTACATAAAATCATATACACTGAAACTAATTGAAGAGAAAGTGTTGAAGAGTCCCAAACACATGGGCACAATGCAAATTTTTTTTCTGGACAGAAAAACAGTGACTTATGCTCTGATATCAAAAATAAACAAATGGGACATCATAAAATTGCAAGACTTCTGTAAGACAAAGGACATTGTCAACAGGACAAAACAACATCCAACAGTTTAGAAAAAAATCTTTATCAATTCTCTATCGGATAAGTGACTGACATCCATTATATACAAGGATCTCAATAAGTTAGACTCCAGAGAATCAAATAACCCTATTAAAATATGGTACAAAGGTAAACAAAAGATTATCAACTGAGGAATGTTGAATGGCCATGAAGAAGCACCTAATGAAATCTTCAACATCCTTAGTCATCACAGAAATGTACATCAAAACAACCCTGAGATTCTACCTCACACCATTCAGAATGGCTAAGTCCAGAAACCCAGGTGACAGCAGATGCTGACAAGAATATAGAGAAAGAGAAACACTCTTCCATTGTTGGTGTGATTGCAAGCTTGTACAAGCACTGTGGAAATCAGTCTGGTGGTTTCTCAGAAAATTGCATATAGTACTTTTTAAAGACCTAGCTATACAACTACTGGGTATATTCCCGAAAATGATCCAACACATATAAAGGACATGGATTCTATATAACCTTTTAAATTTGATATAAAAATATCATGTCCATTTGGTTACAGTGATTTAATCAAATATAATCCTATTTTTTCTATGATCACAGGCTCTTTGTGAGTGGTGTTGGAGCCTAAATATCCATGTTTCTTAGAAGATATTTGGAAAACAAACTTGTCCACATCTGTCTCATCTTTTACCTTATAAAAGCATGAGAAACTCAGTTTGTACATACTGCCTCATGATATGTTTGCATATTTCTTTATTTTTCTAATTTCTAGTGATAACAGAAGCTTAATTCATTTATTTTTTTCAGTTCAGCTGTCAGCTACACACCAGTTTAAAGAAATGGGTTGGTATATTTAGTTGATTTTTGCATTGTGCCTGTTCAAGCTTTATTCAGGGTTTAAGTTCACATTATTTAGGCTCAGTCTCTACAGATTTTATTTAGACAAATGGCATGAGATGTCCAGTGAAAGATTGTCAGTGAAAAGATGGTAATGAGACACTATCTCCTATGTCACCATGCAGGATTCATTGAGGGAGGAGGAGGAATGACAGGTGACAGAAGGTGGAGGCATCAGCCAGTGGGTTCTTCTAGAGCTCTTCTTGCTCTAATATATATATATATATATATATATATATATATATATATATATATATATATATATATATATATATATATATATATATATATATATATAAAGGGGAAATGTGGCTCAGTGTATAAATTCTTTGTCTTGCATGCTTAAGTAAGGAAGGTAAGATCCTGAGTGAATGGTAGCAGTCTATCTGTGAAGCCTATGGCGAATCTTTTTCTTGTCTATCCAGAACTGTAGCCTTTTTGTATTCACAGCTAAAATTGGACAAGAGAATACTAATGGGGAAAGGTTTCTTAAGTGGGTCATTTGATCCGGTTTCTTTCTAATCCTGTCTTTGCTGTACAAGAGCTAATAAGAATTATTTTTCTCCAGCTCAGACAGTCTGTCAATTATTTCTCCCTAGTGATCTCCAGGCACAAGGATTCAGAACTAACTTGTGTACCATGATCATTATTTTAAACAAGGCTTACAGTGCTCCATGCTTAAATGTGATGTTGTGCAGGAAGCAAACACTACAGATCAATCCTGAAGGAAGCATCTATGGAGCAATACTAGCCAGAGATCTGTTGATCAAGTCAAGGCAGTGTGTGCAGTAATGATATGCCACTCCTCTGGTCATTTCAGTGCTGTGCCATAGAGGGCTCTGTCAGTAGATGCCAAGATCAATTAAATGTGATTGAATACATAAACATTTCATTAGCAAAAATATCCATTAGAAACATGGAGAAAGAGAGACTAAGTTTGGGAATACCTGGACCACATTAAAAAAGGAACGGTGAGTGACAAAGTTCTAGAAGGAAGTGAAAGTCATATATGCTGACATATATCTTCAGTCTCATAACTTGTAAGACACAGGCAGAGGTATCAGGGGTTAAGGCATATATTGGTTACATAACCAAGTTACAGTTAGGCCTGGATACAGTACGTTCTGCTTTAAAATAAAATAAAATTATATAAATAAACAAATAAGTAAATGAACAAAAAGCAGTTCAATGTTAAAGGGGGCTAAGGAAAGCTAGAGAGAGTTTGGCTAACTAAGATGGCTACGGGAGTATGGCAGAATTCCTTTCCATAGAGTAGAGATTTTTTATCATAGGCTTAGGAGAGTTTGTACATAATGGTTTAGAACAAACATGGAAATGGACTTTAGAACACAACTGTGTCAACTGTGCTTCCATGTTGGAAAGTCATCCGGAGTTTCTCATCACAAATTCAACTGCCTTAGTGTTTTTGCAATGGGTATTCATGTTCTTTGATAATGAATGTATGTGTGAGGGTGCAAGTGGACTTGTGTACATTGTATATTTTGGCCAGATGTCATCTTCTGTTGTTATTTCTCAGGAGTCATTTATTTCATTTTCTGCGACTGTCTCTTTTTTTCCTACTGTGATGGAGACTAAGCAGTTAGGCTCAGCTGGGGAGAGGAAATGCTGTTGAGGCCAAATTGGGTCCTTGTTCTTGTAAATTGAACACTAGATATGCACTCTCTTATTCACTAATTAAATGATATATTATTTATAATGATGTTAAATAATAAAATATTAATTGAACATCATTACAGTTTCATATGTAGTTTCTTTATATTTGTAAACTCTTAGTTATTCTTGAAACTGAAAGATGTGCATAGTAAAACCATAACAGTTTTGTGATTTATTTTACAATGACATCACTTTAAAATTGTGTTAAGATGTATTTATTTTTCTCTCTTATTGAAAGTAAGCTTCTTTCTCATATAATGTATTCTAATAATAAATTTTGAGAACATATTCCCAAATTCTCTTCTCTCTACTTCTGTCATTTTCTCCCCACCTTTGCTCTAATGTAGAGACATTTCTGTGTTGTTTCTTATCAGAAAACAAATAGGCTTCTTAGTGATAATAATGAAATAAAGCAATATGTAACAAAATATATTTTAATCAGATAAAAAGCTAACACATTAGAATTATATAATAGAAACAGAAGCAAAAGATTCCAAGAAAATGCACAAGAATCAACCTTCCATTTGTTTGCACCAAAACAAACAAACAAGCAACAACAACAAAACATTAAATGGGAAGGCATAGTATATACTCAGAAGACCTGATGCATCACCCAGGGATCCACCCCATATGCAACCACCAAACCCAGGCATTATTGCTAATGCCAAATACTTACTGGCAGGAATCAGATAGCGATGCCTCTTCAGAGGTTCTGCCAGAACATGCAGATACAGCTGAGGATGTTTGCAGCTAACCATAGAACTGAACATGGCAACCCCAATAAAGGAACTAAAAAAAAGTCTGACAGAGCTGAAAGAGGTTGCAACCTTATGAGAATAGTAACATTATCAACCAACCAAACCCTCCAAAACTTCCATGGACTAAAACACCAACCACTGAGCTCACATTGAGAGACCTATAGCTCCAGTTTCATATGTAGCTGGAGATAGCAGTGTCTGGCATCAATGTGAGGAAAAGTCTTTGATCTAGGGAGGGTACATTTTTTTTTCAAATGTAGGGAAATGTCAAGGCAATGGGGTGGACAGTGTGATTAGGCGCTTAGGAGCATGTGCACCTTCCTGAAGATAAGTGGAGGGGGTGGGGATGGGAACATGTTGGAAGAAGGGGATAACATTTCAATGTAAATACATAGAGTACCTAATTAAAAAAAAAAAAAAAAAAAGACCTGGAGCAGATCCATGAATGTCCCATTCATACAAAATCAGTCTTTGTAATTTCATATGAAGTTTGATCATGTTGCTTAGGAAGGCTTCATTTTCTTCATATCTTTTATCTTGTATGGTACTTACTCTCTTTCTACCTTGTCTTCTGTGGGGTTCCCTGAGCCCCAAGACCAGTGATTTGATAGAGCTATCATATTTGCTGCTGAAACTTTCTGTGTCTCTCACTCTTTGTAAAATATCTAAAGATATTATTCTTTTACAGTATGTTTTGGTTTTAATATTTTTGTCATGCTTGGGTGAAAGACTTGGACAGTGATTTTCTTTTTAAATTTGTGAATTTCAAAACAACTATAAACTATTTGTGCTAATGCAGCAGTGTAATCTCTGCATGCAGATGATTAACTCTAAGGTATAGTTACAAAAAAGCACACAAAAAGTGGGAGGAGCGTTCAGACAAGTCCTTGTGTTTCTAATATTAAATATTTAATATTTTTATAGCCAGAAAATATAATCTAAAATGCTATTTGTTTAGAGTCAATATCATAACCTGTGAACCCCTGTTTTTACTTCAACATCACTCATTATAATTATAAAAGTTTAAAACTTTTAAAAATAGTCTTATAGAATTTGTATTAAATATTTTTGTTCGCAAATGTGTTGATGTACTTTTGTGTACATGTTATCTGAATAACTGTTGAAGCCAGATGAACTTGTCATTACTCTGAGAATTGGAGTTATAGGCACTCGTGACTCTACCTGAGGAATGGGAACAAAATCCTGGTCCTTGGCAAGAACACTAAGACCTCCAGGTTATTGAGCCACTTCATGTACTCTTGACATAAAGAATGCACTATTACTTAAAATCAGTGGCCAGGAATTTAAAGAATCCTGGATGGGTAATATCAGAGGCTTTGGAGGGAATAAAGGGTAAGAAAATGTTATAATCTATTACAATCATACTAAAACATCAAAAATATAAACAAAGAATCTTGACTATTATGCATACTTTAATCACTCTCTGTCTCAGTCGAAAGAACAAAAAGAAACTCCATACATGCCTTTATTTTACATGTTGTCATCCAGTTGTAGTAGATCTTATTTTATTAATATTAATTAGATTATGAATATATAATAAATGCTTTCTTACTGTCACAGCTAGGATTTTATGAAAGGGAAACACTTGGTTTTTTTAAAACAAATATTAATAATATAAATTAAAGTTGAAAACTTTAAAATCACATTTAAATACCTATCCATCACTATTTCTAAATGAATCTATAATATTTTACTTGTTGCCTTTAATATTTTATGGAAAAATTAAAATGTTCAATCAATTCGGATTCAAACTTTTTCATATGCAATATCTGTATCACTTGGCACATTTCCCTCAGATTTCACTAGATGGTGCTGTGTATTAAAGTTAATACATTTTGGTCTGTACTTAATACTTCATCTTCAAGAATAACATCCTCCAATTATCTTTTTATTATGGGTTTGATGGCAAAGCAGGAAACTACTATTCTATCACTGTTCATGCTATTTTTATGGACATCATTTATGGGCAGCACTAATGCACATTAGAGATGAGAAGGTAATGATGAGACAGGACTGACATCTTTTCCCTAATAGGACTGTGGAGCATGCTTAATGATGTGAGACACCTTATCAAATTGATCAAGGTTTACTCCCACCTTTTTTCTTTATTGCTTTTTTTTGGTGGGTAATCAAATTATAATTGATATATTCCACATCATTTTTTTCAAGAATATGTCATAATCATTGATGTATGCTAATTGACCATGTAGAATGTATCTAATGAACCTTGTGTGTGTGTGTGTGTGTGTGTGTGTGTGTGTGTGTGCGCGCGCGTGTGTGTGTGTATGTCTGTGTGTATGTATACAGACTCTTATTTTCATATTTTTTCTCAGAACCTGGAGAGATGGGCCAGGAACTATGAGAACTTTGTGAACTTGCAAAGAATATGGGTTTGTCCCCAGAAGTCAGACAGAGCAGATGACTACACTTTTTACAACAGCCTCTTCCAGCCTTTTTCACACAGAGATACACATGCACACACACAGGGAGAGCGAGAGTGACAGAGAGAGGAAGAGAAAGAGAGAGCAAGAGAGAGAGAATGCAAATACAGATAATCAGACACACATAGCATAAATAAGAAAAAAAAAACAAAATTACATGAAACAAATATTTTCAGGAAATGCTATTGAGATCATTGTCAAAGATTAAAAGAATTAATTTTAAAATTCAGTAAAGGTAAAGGCTACTTCTTAAAACAGTCTATCGGAAAGCAAATTTAAAAAGTCATCATTGTAAGGCATTTCAAATTCTGGCTAATATGGCATTACATATCATAAAGTCCTATTATTTTAATGAGTATTTTACCACGGCTGGTTTCTGATATACAATGTCTGTAAGATATCTAAGAAGATACTTAAACAGTTGCATGCTTCCCCACACTAAGTTTCTCTTTCTCGGTTCATCTCACACTTATGCTATGGAGGCTGATTCCACATTCCTAGAACCCTCCTATGATTCCCTGCTCATTTTCAACAGTTGTCTTCTATACATAATCACACTTAGAGGAGAAGTACATCTTCCTCAGTATATAATGGTCATTTTTTGAAAATCAAACGTGTAACACATCCTCAGGCCACAAGCCTTGCCAAGTTACTATGACAAAGAAAACAACTTCGCATTCTTCATAGTAACTATAAAATTCTGTGAGAGTTTAATTTTTATTTGTTAATTGGTTATTGGTTTTGTGTTGGCTGTTTGTTTTGCATTATGCAGTTTGGTAATATAAGCTTCACAAACAGACTGTGGCTTATCCAGTCTCATTTCCTGTACTTACTGACACATGAGTAATGGTTTGTGATTAAAGGAATAAACATAGTAAGTAGAATCAAGAAATGGAATGTAAGCAGAGATAGTTGGTCAATTTAGAGTAAGGTAAGCTTTAATTAGAAAATATTGTTCAGAAGTATATAGGGGACTCTTGCAAAATAGATGATTTCCGGTTTTGGTTGTAAAATTTTTGTTTGTTGTTATTATACTCATTTTATTTAGCATTCTTTTACATGTATTAATTTATTTTACCTCATGTTAACAAAAATTTTATTTATATTTGGATAAATATGTGAATATTAACCTTATTCAACTATATTTACTTTCCAACTGAAATATAGTGGAATATACTTCTTCCTTTCCTTTACTCCCTCTAACCCCTCCTAAGTCCCCTCACACTATCCTCTTCTTCTTTTTAAAAAATTGAATATTTTATCTATTTATATTTCAAATGTTAACCCCTTTCCAAGTTTCTCCTCTGGAAACCCCCAAAGCATCCCATTCCCCCTGCATCTGTGAGGATATTCAATTACCTACCCACTCACTCCCAACTCTCTTCCCTGGAGACCCCATTCACTAGGGAATCTATCCTTCACAGGACAAAGTGCCTCCTCCCATTGATGCCCAGTAAGACCAACTTCTGCTACATTTGTAGCTGGAGCCTTGGTCTCTCCATGGGTACTCTTTGGTTTGTGGTTGAGTTCCAGGAAGCTCTTGGGTGTTTGATTTGTTGATATTGTTGTTCTTTTATTTTTATCATTTTAATTTGGATAGTCTCTGTATTTACATTTCAAATGTTATCCTCTTTCCCACTCTTCTGATCACCCCCATACCCCTTGCTTCATGAAGATGCTCCCACTCCAAACTGCTTATTCACCTCAGACTTTGGCATTCACTTACATTGGAAAAATAAGCTTTCCCTGAACCAAAGGCCTCTCCTCCTATTGATGCCAGATAATGCTATTCCTTGCTACATATACAAACAGAGCCATGGGGCTCTCTATGTGTACTCATTGGTTGGGAACTCTGGAAAGTTTGATTGGTTGATATTGTTGTTCTTTGTCCGGGGCTTCAAACCCTCTCAGTTCCTTCAGTCTTTGCTCTAGGCATCCATATCAGGATCCTGCCAGTAAACACTTCTTGGCATCAGCAATGGTGATTGGGTTTGGTGGCTTCATGTGGGATGAATCCCCAGGTGATTTTTGAGCTAGTATCCAATTATCAATGAGTACATACAATGTATGTTCTTTCTAAAGTTGCAAAAACAGTCAGCTCCTTCTTCAGTCCTTTCTCTAACTCCTCATTTAGGCACCCAGGACTCAGTCCAATGGTTTACTCTTAGCATCCACCTCTGCATTTGTCAGGGTCTGGTAGTGCTTCTTAGGAAACAGCTATATCAGGCCCCTGTGAACAAGTACTTCTTGGCATCAACAATAATGTTTGAGTTTGGTAACTGTATATGGGATGGATACCCAGGTGGTGCAGTCTCTGGATGGCTTTTCCATCAGTCTTTGCTCCACACTTGTCTCCTTATTTCCTCCCATGAGTATTCTGTTTCACCTTTGAAGTCAAACTAAGTTACCCATTTTGGTCTTCCTTCTTCTTGGCTTTTATATGTTCTGTTAGTTGTTTCATAGATATTCTGAGATTTTTCCTAAGAACCACTTGTCAGTGAGTACATACCATGTGTGTCCTTTTGTGACTGGGTTACCTCACTCAGGATGATAGATTTAAGTTCCATAAATTTTCCTAACAATTTCATGAAGACATTATTTTTAATAGGTAAGTAGTACTCCATTGTGTTAATGTATCATCTTTGCTGTATCCATTCCTCTTTGAAGGACATCTGGATTCTTTCCAGCTCCTGGCTCTTATAAATAAAGCTGCTCTGAACATAGTGGAACATGTGTCATTATTATATGTTAGAGCATCTTTGAGTATAAGCCCAATAGTGGTATAGCTTGGCCTTCAAGTAGTACTATGTCTTATTTTCTGAAGAACTACTAGACTCATTTCCAGAGTGGTTTACCCAGCATGCAATCCCACCAACAATGGAGCAGTGTTCCTCTTTCTCTACATCCTCATCAACATCTGCTGTCATCAGAGTATTTGATCTTAGACATTCTCGCTGGTATAAGGTAGAATCTCAGGGTTGTTTTGATATGCATTACCCTGATGAGTAAGTTTGTTGAAATTTTCTTTAGGTTCTTCGCTGCCATTCAACATTCTTCATTTGACAATTCCTTGCTTATCTTTGTACTCCATTTTTAATAGAGTTATCTGATTCTCTTGAGTCTAATTTATTGAATTTATTACATATTTTATATTAGCCCTCTATAAGATGTCAGATTAGTAAAGAACGTTTTCTCAATCTAATGCTTGTTGTTTTGTGCTATTGACACTCTCCTTTGCCTTACAGAAGCTTTATAGTTTTATGACATCCCATTTGTCTTTTCTTCATCTTAGAATATAAGCCTTTGGTGTTCTGTTCAAGAAAATTTCCCCTGTGCCCATGTGTTCTGGGATTTGCCTATTCTATTACTTTCAGTTTACCTGATTTTATGTGGAGGTTCTTGGTCCACTAGGACTTGAGCTTTGAACAAGAAAATAATAATGGATCAATTTGCATTCTTCTCCATGCTGACTGCCAGTTGAACCAGCAAAAATGGTTGAAAATCATGTTTTTCTCCACTAGATGGTTATAGCTCCTTTGTCAAAATTCAAGAGACCATATGTGTATCAGTTCATTTCTGGGTCTCAAATTCTATTACATTGATCTACCTTTCTCTCCATCTCTATGAAGAATTGTGTTGAGATTTTAATGGGGATTGAACTTTATATGTAGATTGCATTTGGCAAGATGGCCATTTTTACTATATCAATCCTGCCCAACCCAGGAGCATGGGAGATTATTCCATCTTCTGAGATGTTCAATTTTTTTTCAAAGACTTAAAGTTTTTGTCATAGAGGTCTTTCACTTGCTTGGTTAAAGTCAAACCAAGGTTTTTTTTATTATTATTTTTTACTATTGTGAACACTTTCATCTCAATAATATCTTTCTAAGTATTTCATCCTGAGTACAAGAAGGCTCCTGGTTTTTTTTATTTGTTTGTTTGTTTGTTTTGGGTTTTTGGGGCTAATTTTATTACCACTCTGCTGAAGTTCTTAATCAGTTATAGGGATTCTCTGGAGAAATTTTATGGTCACTTAAGTATACTAACAAATCATCTGCAAATAGTGATATTTGGACTTCTTTCTTTCTAATTTTTATCCCTTTGAGGTGATTTCGTTGTCTAATTGCTCGGACTAGCACTTCAAGTACTATATTGAGGGAGACAGTGGGCAGCCTCCTTTAGTCCCTAATTTTAATGGACTTGCTTTTAGTTTCTCTCCACTCATTTTTATATTGGCTATTGGTTTGCTGTTTATTGCTTTTACTAATTTTAAGTACTGGCCTTGAGTTCCTTATCATTTCATGACTTTTACCTAGAAAGAGTGTTGAAGTTTGTCAAATGATTTTTCAGCATCTTATGAGATATTCATGTGTATTTTTGTTTTCAGTTTGTTCATATAAATTTTATTTGATAGATTTCTACATATTGAACCATCCCTAAATCTCTGGGACATAGCCTTAATCATGGTGGATGACCGTTTTGTTGTGTTCCTGGATTTGTTTTGTGAGAAATTTATTATCTTTGCATTGAAATTCATAAGAGACATTGGTTTGAATTTCTTTTTCTTTTGTTGGGTTCTTATGTGGAATAAGTATGAGAATAATTTGGCTTTATAAAATGTATTGGGTAGTGTTCCTTCTGTTTATATTTTGTGGAGTAGTTTAAAAAGTATTGGTATTAGGTCTGCTATGAAGATCAGATAGATTTTTGCATTAAACCCATCCGGTCCTGGACTTTTTTGATTGTGGGTCTTTTAATGATAATTTCAATCCCTTTAAGGATTATGGAGTTGCTTACATGGTCTATCTGATCCTGATTTAAATTTGTTGCACGGTATATTCTATATTTCCTCCAGATTTTCCAATTTTGTTTAGTATAGTTTCTGTTGTTATGTCTCTTTTTTTAATTTATGATTTTGATAATTTAGAAAATGTCTCTTTGACTTCTAGTTGGTTTGGCTAAGTGTTTATCTGTATTGATTTTCACAAAGTAACTACACCTGATTTTGTTGATTCTTAGTATTTTTGTTATTTCTTGCTTGATTTTAGTGCTGACATTTCTTCTTTCCTACTGTCTACTCCTCTTTATTGTATTTGATTAATTTTGTTCTAGAGCTTTTGATTGTTTTGTCAAGCTATAAATGTATATTCTCTCCAAATTCTTTTTGGAGACACTTAGAGTTAAGAGTTTTTCTCTTAGCACTGCTTTAATAAGCTTGGGTATGTTGTACCATAATTTTCATTAAATTCTAAGGTCTTTAATGTCTTTTTATTCTTCCTTGTCTAAGTGGAACATTTTTAAGCCTCCGCATGTATATGGGCTTTCTTTCCCTTTTATTGTTAATAAAGATCAGACTAAGTCTGTGGCGATCTGATAGATGCATGGGATTATCTCACTCTTCTTTTATCTGTTGAGGCCTGTGTCATTACAGATTGTATGGTCAGTTATGGAAAATGTCCCTTGACATGCTGAGAAGATATATTTTTTTAGTTTTAGGATAAAATGTTCTATAGATATCTGTCAAATCCATTTGGTGCATAACTTCTGTTGGTTTCACTGTGTCTGTTTAGTGTTTAGTTTCTGATTCCATATTCTGTTTCTTGATGGTAAAAGAGTGTTGAAGTCTCCCAATATTAGTTATTAGTGTGTGAATTGCAAGGTGTGTGTGTGTGTGTGTGTGTGTGTGTGTGTGTGTGTGTGTGTGTGTGTTTATGAATAAGGATGTACTTGCATTTAGAGCTTAAGTGTTGAGAACTGAGAATTTATCCTGGTAGATTTTTCTTTTGATGAGTATGACATACTTATCTTTTTTGATTACTTTTGGCTGAATGTCATTTTTATTTGATATTAGAATATCTACTTCAGCTTGTTTCTTGGAGCCATTTGTTTAGATTTGTTTTCCCACCTTTTACTCTTAGGTAGTATTTGTCTTTGTCATTGAGGTGTGTTTTCTGTAAGCAGCGAAATACTAGGTCCTGTGTATGTATCCAGTCTGTTAGTCTATGTCGTTTTATTGAAGAATTAGGTCCATTGATATTAAGAGATATTAAGGAATTGATTGTTGTTTCCTGTTGTTTTTATTGTTAGAGATAGAATTATGCTTGTATGGCTGTATGTAAACTTTTTTGAGTTTATTGCAAGATTATTTTCTTGCTTTTTGTAAGGTATAGTTTCCTTCCATGTGTAGGAGTCTTCCATCTATTATCCTTTGTTAGGATAAATTTGTGGAAATATATTGTGTAAATTTGTTTTGTCATGAAATATCTTGCTTTTTTAATCTATGTTAATCCAGAATTTTTCTGGTTATAGTAGCCTGGGCTGACATTTGTGTTCTCTTTTTGTAGATAGGTATAGGTGTGGGCAGTGACTTTTCAAATTTACATAGTGACAGGTTTACAAGATGGATCTATGAATGGTACTATAAATCTTGCAAAATGCCCATGACTGGGAAGATGATAAATTCTTTCCAGAAAAACTACCTGTTTTAGCTTGATAATGTCACTTTCTCAAACACATTTTAATGTTTTTTTAAACCCATAAAATTGTGCTGTTATCAATTTTAAGCAGCCTAATTTTACTTTGCTATGCCTAGTAGGCAATGCAGAGCCTCTAAACTGGCCAAAGTGCTGAGAATAATTGACTGTGAATAATAAATCATAAGCATGTTATCTATGTCAACCCTCTGTCTCCTGAGGCTCAAAAAACATATCATAAAAGAGGGGGAAATGTACATGGGTTGGAAAATGAGGAGTAGAAGTGTGAAATTGTGTTCTGGACATAGAATGGCTGATGAAAAGCTAAGTTAAGGAAAAGATTGTTAATCCTAATGAACTTTATAAAATAAAAATTAATTTGAAATAGAAATTTTTGCATTCTTTACATTGAAATTTTGTACACATACATTGTACTATGTTGTTGTTGGAAACAGGATTATTTATCATATTACCAACCTGCAAAAAAATAACAATCTTAGCCCCCATTACAGTTGTTAGGAGGCCCACATTGAGACTCAGTCATTTGTTACATATGTGCCAAGGGCCTGGCTTGCTTCAGTCTATCTATGCTCTTTGGTTAATGGCTAACCTCTGAGAGTTCCCTGGCATCTAGGTTAGTTGACACTGTGATCTTCCTTCCTTCAACTCTTCTATAAAACTCTTAAATTTGTCCATCATTTGGGTATAGGTACTGTAACTGTTTCTGTCTGCTTCTGGGTAGAGGCTCTTAGAGGATAGAGACTCCAAGAGCACAGTCGAGCTATGCTAATATTTTTAAGGGGGAAAGGAAAGAATCACTGATACTCTATGGGATTGCCTTTAAAATGAGTCTCCTGTAGGTCTCGTTATTGGTTTGTCATTCCTCTAGACTCTGCTCTATGTTTTATTCTGACTTTCTTCTAGAAAGGGCAATTTTTGGATTGAAAGTTTTAAGGGTAGGTTTGAGAATCATTTTATAGCCTTTTCCATGAAGCTCTCTCAGTCCTTCAGGGAAATATTGGAGGTATCCTATTTAGGAACAGGTCTGCACTTTGTCTAGTTGTAGGACTCTATACTGTTCCCATCTGCTGATAAAAGATGCTTCTCTGGTGGGTACATTGCTTATATCATATGCTTTCTTATTTTGTTTCTGTATGTGATTTGTTTGTGTGTGACTTTGTGTCTGTATGCACTCTTGCTTATTTTATATTTTTTCATTTTTCTTCTATTTGGCGTTTTTATTTGTTTTATCTTACTTAGTTTGTTTGTTTTGTTTTAGATGAATGTGTGCTTTCTAATGAACACATATAAGTTTGTAGATTTGGGTTGATAAGAATGGGAAGATGGTCTAAGAAGAGTCAGGGAAGTAAAGTCCCTATCATCATATATTGTATGAATACAATCTATTTTCATTAGAAATACTATCATAAAGAAATATGTGCTATTTCTCATATCTTTTATTTATACTTTCCTGATGACAAATTTAAAAACCTGTGGAAATGCTATTTATTATGATGTTGCCTTTTCTTATGCTTATGGTCATATGCTTAAATAGCCGGACCACTTTTGAATATAATTAAAAGCTCTGAAATCATGGAAGGGTTTTTATAGTTATTAACAGTTATGAACAACACACTAGAGAAAAGTATATTTCCCAGAGTCCTTACACTTTATATTTAAAACAAAACCTTAGTCAAATACCATTTACCTTTTCTGAGACTATATTTTCCTTCCCATAAAACATGAATTTAGACTTGACCTTTCAAAACATTGACTTATCTAGTATGTATATACCAAAAGTCACAGATATACTGTTCCCAGTTCTCTTTTTTAATTTGCTGGTTTAGTGTATTGTATATAAACATCTTGAAGATCTTTCAAAACATCCTGTTCTATGTTTGCCACAGGCAAATTGATGGAAGGCTAACGTTTACTCAGTATTTTAGATATGAAACTACTAGCATTTCAATAAACAAACTTTCAAAGAAGTTACTTAAACTAACCCAGCTAGAAGAATTTATTTCATATACAGGCAACAACTTTTGGTATAGCCCCCATTTCAGTTGTTTGGGACCCAAATAAAAACTAAGCTGTGCATCTGCTAAATACAGGTGGGAAGGCATAGATTTGACCCTTGTATTTTCTTTGGTTGGTGATCCAGGCTCTGAGAGCCCCAAGAGTCCATTTTAATTAATTCCATTTGTCTACCTGTGGAGTTACTATTCTCTTTGGGACCTTTTCTTCTATAAGAAATCTCAAGCTACATCCACTATTTGTAAGTCGGTATCTTTATCTATCTGTCTGAGACAGCTGCTGGGTGGAGCCTCTCAGGGGACAATATACCCCTGTCTGCAAACATAACAGACTCACTAATCATGCTCTGAATTGGTTTTAACCCATTGAATGGGTTTCAATTTGGGTCAGTTATTTGTTAGTCCTCCCTTCAATGTCTGCTTCATCCTCTATGCCTACATTTTCTGTTCTTTTTATGTGTATAGAACCAACACACATAAGGTTGGTAGGTTCTCAAATGTACTGATTCTTTGAGCATCTAATACATTTGCCTATATTGTGGTGACCCCAAACATAAAATTATTTTGTTGATAATTCATAACTATTGACTTTTCTACTGTTATGAATCATAATGTAAATATCTATATGCAGAATATGACCCCAGTGAAAAGGTTGTTACCCACAAGTTAAGAATTGCTACAAAACATGGGATGATTTGCTCAAGGTTAAGTCTGTGCAACACATGAGTGCATTGCCTTTAGCCCAAAAGAGGGCATCAAATCACCTCTGGCTAGAATTACAAAAGCCACAACATGATTGCTAAAATCTTCCTCAGAAAAAGTAGCTACTGCTCTTGACCACTGACTTATTTTTCCAGTCCTGTGATTACTATGTCTATGATTCTTAAGATTAAATACATGTAAGTAAAAGTAACATACAGATCTTAGTTAATATTTGAGTTCTTGCTCAGTAAGGACATGAGATGTTCTGCTTTTTATACACTGAATGAATTTTCCTAAAGCATGCAAGATACACGCACAGAGGACAAGATTATTGTCCACATGCCTCCATTTTCTCAGTTTACACTTTGTGGCCACTCACAAAACACTGATATGGAGGATATGCAGATAATGATTTACCTACACTAACCTTAAAAGGGAAAATAAGCAGATTCTTGGTATTCTTGCAATGACAAAGCATGTTTTCAGGGTGGATAAGAATAAGGAACTTGACACATAGAAAATCTACTCATTATCTATTGGAGTAGTGGGCAACGATACACATGTATCAAGTCAGCAATTATATTATAAATTTATACATAGTTTAATTAACTATCAGCTTTAACTGTACCACCTTTCTAATAACATTTAGTTATTGATGATGGAAAAATATTTGAATTAACATATTTTTGCACAGGTCCTCTGTTGTAAATATTACGGCTTCAAGTTTCCTCTTTTTATGTGGTACCTGAGTCTCTATTCATGTGCTTTTCTTGCATTTGTTTCTTTCTAGTGGTTTACTCTGTAAAACTTTGAAATAATCATTTTTGGTTTATCTTATTATATTTTATTTTGCTATATTTAAAAATGAATAATGTATTTATTATTAATGTGAAGCATAATTAATAAAAATTATATTTCACCACATATACATAAGCAAACCATCATTAATTTTAACTGTAATATAACTATACTATCAAATATATAATTCTAACTTAAATATATTTAAAGAATTCTAATACCAGGCATATATTTAGTATTTTCATATTGTTACACATTTTAGTCATATAAATGTTTAAAGTCCAAAATATGTGCTTAAATTCTTTTGTAAAAGATTTATTTATTTAATGTGCATAGTTGTTTGGCCTATATGTATGTCTATTTTAGGATGTCATATTCCTTGGAACTGAAGTTACAGGCCAGGTGTACAATGACTTTTGGATACTGCAAATTGAATCTGGGTCTGCTGGAAGATCAGGCAGTGCTCTTAACTGCTGAGCCATCTCTCCATCCCTAGGCTTAAATTTTTAATCAAACAGTCTTCTCTAATCTTTAAAGAGGAAAAATTATCCATAGCCACAGTAAAATTGTTAGCATACTTTATTGAATTTTGTTGTTCACTACAAGAAAATGCAGAAAAACATCCTGTCCTAGAAAAAGCTTTGTTGTGGTAATGAAAACATGGAAATGAAACTAGGAAGAGTAAATGGCCTGTTAAGTGAGATATCATCATTTACCACTCAGTGTGACTTCCTGATCCAAAGAAGCACAATTAAGAAACACCTGCATCACACAAACCTAGTTATGCTGGTTACAAGGATACATATGAAGAAAACTTGCTTTAAAACATCTCCACAATATGGTGTAAAAGTCATAAGTGTTTTGTTGAAATGTCTATACAGCAGAATGAGCACATGTTTATTTAATGGACTTCAGGGACTGCTAATGAGGGCATATCAGCTTACAACTGTTCACGTGGTAGAAAAAAAAGGATCATACTAAATTTGTAATTTTATAAACTGTTATGTACCATGCACTGAATTTTAAAAGCTGTGTGTTGACATTGGTTTTGTGAAATATGCAACATCCCTTGGTGTCTCTTGGCACTGGTACTGTGTGCCCAATTATTTTCATGTAATTATCTTTCAGTGGCATACCTTACCTCTGATTGTAATTGTTGATTGTTATTTCTTGTTAAAGAAATAACAACTGATTTTATCTTAAAATCTTGACAAGATAATATAATACTACCATTGGGTTGGCAACTTACATTTCAATTATTTACCAATTACACTAGGCACCTTTTCCTAAATTTGGGATTCTACTACAACAGCAGGTGAGGAAAAGAAAGATTTAAAGGTAACCTGATGGGCAGTAATGGCAGGGTCCAAAAGGAGTAACAAAGCTTTCTAAAAAATCAACAAGACACACTTCACAGATATTGTACCGTAAGTGCTCATTATGTAGATGACTGTAATTTGTGTGGAATTAAGTTTAAAAAAAAAACTGAAACATAGTGCCATTGTGTCCACAGGATGTTCTAGGATATAAGAAAGTGTTTAAGAAATTACATTTCTTCTTTTTAGTGCTCACTTGGATATGTTTATTGAAAAAAGAATTCAAGAAGAAAGAAACAAAGGAAAGCTCTGAGCTTCTGTTTCAATTATATGAATCCCTTTCTTTTATCCCTGTGTAGTGATTAATCCTCTTACTGAAGTAGAATAGGATGGCAGAGCATCCAGTAATTAAAGATTATGTTAAACTATATGTTAGAAAATTACCTCCTCTTAATAGAGGTTACAGAGGAAATGTACTTACATACACCCCCAAAAAGCTAGAAAGAAATTGATTAGATTGAGAGAAGATTTAAGCAAATATTTCTGTAGCCTAGAAGGAAAAGTACTATGAAAAGATAATCAAAATAAATAATAAATTTGTGATTAAGAAGATGACTCAACAGATAAAATGCTTGCCATTCAGTGAGAAACTTGACTTCAGAAGCCCTGGAAAAGCCACACAGTACTTGTGAGACAGAGACTAAGAAACCTTGAAAAGCTAGACTTAGTAACTCTTGGTTTCTATGAGACTCAGTTGCAGAAAAAGAAGTGTTTTCAAGGGATATGCACAACATCAACTTGGCATATACAAATGCCCACACTCTTCTATGAAGATAGAAGTGCACACATATACATACTTTCCACACATGTGTACACTTGTGTAGGCACACACACACACACACACACACACACACACACACACACACACACAAAGAGACAGACAGACAGACACACAGACAGACAGACACAGAAACAGAGAGACAGAGAGAGGAAAAACAAGTCAATTATGTTTTAAACTGAATAATTTTATAATCATATTATTCTGTCAATTCTATCAATGTAATAATTGAAAATGTCTGGGGCTCCAGTGATAGCTGAGTTGATAAAGGGTCTTCCGTGCAAGCATATAGACTAAAATTTAGGTCACTGCCATACTGTCATACACTTAAAAGCAAGGCATTGTTGTCACAGCTATTTGTAACTCTAGAATTGGATGCCTGTAATGGGGAAAACATTGTAGGTATGTGGGCATCAACTCAAGACAAGAGATGAGTTCTGAATTCAAAGAGCATCTTGTCTTGAAGGAGAGAGAACAATAGTTGAATAAACCTAGTGTCAGCCTTTGGTTCCATCTGCACACATATACCCACCTACAAAATGCTCAGGTGAACAGACATAGATTAGATATATAACTATAGAAAATATTAATTTTCTGAATAGTTATCATAAGTTTAATATGTTTAAACATATCTTTTAAATGATTAACTGTGTTTTTTTCTCTGTATTTGAATTTTACTTTCTTTTTTTTTTCACACAACGTTTCTGGTCATGATTTCCTTCTCTCTGAAGCACAAGTGCATACAAATCCTAACATTCTCCACAAATGTACATGTCTACACACTAAAATGTAGATCAAATCAATTCCATAAATTGATTATTAAAAGAAAGTTGAGTTTTCATGGCTTTATTATATGGTAGTACTTGGTATTAACAATGTCAATACATGTTACAACTTGGTAAAAAATTAAAAATCACATGTGTCAGAAACCAGGCATTGTGAATGCATTTTTTGAAAGATCTAAAATGTAGCCTCATAAATATAAAGAATACTTGGGGAGCCTTGAATGTCCTGTACCTACCACTGTACCTACAAAGCTGATCTCAAATTCACAAAGGTTCATGTACTTACCCTTTGGTGCTGGAATAACTGCATGTGACATTACCACCAGGCTTACAATATTTGAAAGATGAATTTAATGGTGCATTTGTCTTTGGAGTAACCACAGTTTTGAGAAGTTAAAGCAAAGGAAGAAGTCAAAATATTACTCTTTTCAGATGATCTGATAGTATACTTATGTGACCACAAATATTTCACCATAGAACTCCTAAACCTGAAAAACAACCTCAAAAATGCAGATAGATATAAATTAACTCAAATCAATCTGTAGCCTTCCTTTATTCAGGATATACATTCTGGGAAAAAAAAAACAGAGTATAATGCAATTTACAATAGCCACAAATGATAAAAACCGAGCAAGTGAAAGATCTGTATGACACGAACTTTCAGTCTCTGAAGAAAGAAATTGAAGAAGATCTAAGAAGAAGAAAAAATCTTCCATGTTCATGGATTAGCAGGATTAATATAGTAAAAAGGGCCATCTTGCTAAAATCAATCTACAGATTCAATGCAATCCCTATCAAAATTACAACTCAATTCTTCATAGAATTATAAAGAGCAATTTTTAAATTCCTTTAGAGTAACAAAAAACAAAGCAAAAGCAAAATAAACCACACAACCAACCAACCAAACAAACAAACTAAAACCAGCCCAGGATATTGAAAACTATTCTCAACAATAAAAGAACTTCTGGAGGAATTCCAGACCTCAAGCACTATTACCAAACAATTATGATAAAACTGCATTGTACTGGTACAAAAGCAGGCAGGTAGGTCAATGGAATAGAATCGAAGACCCAGAAATGAACCACACACCTATGGTCAGTTGACCTTTAACAAAGGACCGAAAACCATCCCGTGGGAAAAGAGCATTTTCAGCAAAGAATGCTATTTGAACTGGAGGTCAGCATGTAGAAGAATGCAAATTGATCTGTTCTTTTTTTTGTTTTAAAACTTCATTTAAAAAAAGAGATACATGTACAGATTATTAAAAGCATGCTAGCGTAAATATATATGAATATATATTTGTCAGTACTTGATTTATTTAAAGATTTGATAGTATCCATTGAAATCTTACTATATCCAAAGATCATAGAGTATATGTAAAATAAAATGTAACATGGACATAGTCAAATATTTTTTGGTGTATAAAGATTAAACATAATAAGTTTTAACTACCAAAAATTGCCACAAGGCTATCTTCTTATCTCTTGAGTTATTAATGATTTAAGGTCAAGGTGTACCCCAGTCTGAGAATCTGTTCTTAACTCTTTGTCCAAAGCTCAAGTCGAAGTAGATCATGGACCTCCCCATATATAATAAAACTAATAGAAGAGAGAGTGGGGAAGATCCTTGGACTCACAGACACATGGGAAAATTTATTGAACAGAACACCAAAGGCTTATATTCTAAGATCAAGAATAGAGAAATGGGACCTCATAAAATTACGAAGCATCTGTAAGGCAAATGACATTATCAGTAGGACAAAGTGGCAACCAATTGAATGGGAAAAGATCTTTACTAATCCTACATCTTGTAGAGGGCTAATATATAATATACAAAGATCTGAAGAGTTAACCTCCAGAGAACCAAATAACCCCATTAAAATAGGGTACAGAACTAAATTAAGAATTTTCAATTGAGTAATATTGAATTGCCATGAAGCACCTAATGAAATGTTCAACATCCTCAGTCATCAGAGAAATGCAAATCAAATCAACCATGAGATTCTACCTCACACCATTCAGAATGACTAAGATCAAAAACTCAGGTGATTGCAGATCCTGGTGAAGATATATTTATATAGCAAGATGAACACTCTTCCATTGTTGGTGGGATTGCAAGTTGGTACAACCACTCTGCAAATCAGTCTGGTGGTTTCTCAGAATAAAGACCTAGCTAAACATGTCCTGGTCATATACCAAAAAGATGCTTCAACATATAACAAGGAGGCATGCTTCACTATGTTCATAGAAGCCTTCTTTATAATAGCTAGAACATGGAAAGAATCCAGAACCCCTTTAAGAGACTGAAGGAAAGGTTGTTCTGAGACTGTCCCACCTAGGGATCCATTCCATACATAGTTACCAAACTTGCTGATGCCAAGAAGTGCTTGCTGACAGGCGTCTGATAGGGATGTTTCTTGCGAGGGTCTGCCAGATTCTGACTGATGCAGATTAGGATGCTTTCAACTAACCATCAGACTGTGCATGGGGACCCCAAAGGAGGAGTTAGAGAAAGGACTGAAGGAGCAGAAAGGGTTTGCAACCTCATAGGAAGAATGACAATAGCAACTGCCCAGAGGACTAAACCACCACACAATGAGTACACATGTAAGGACCCATGGCTCCAGCCATATGTGTAGAAGAAGATGGCATTGACTGGCATCAATAGGAGGAGAAGCCCTTGGTCCTGCAAAGGCTTATTTCCTCGATGTAGGGGAATGCCAGAGTGTTGGAGTGGGAGTGTGTGGGTAGTAGGGGAGCATTCTTATAGAAGTTGGGGGAGGGGTTTGGGAGAACTGAGAACTGGGAAAGGGTACAATATTTGAAATTTAATTACATAAACTTTCCAATAAGACAAAGTGTCAAAAATAGATTTCAGTTTTACTGCAATGACATAGAACCCATGCCAAACATTGTTGTTACTTAGGAAAGTTCTATTTATATTTGGAACCAGTATGTGTTCTCACTACTCTTTGAAGATTTTGTAACACAGAAATACCATAACAGAAATCAAATAAAATTCAGAGAACAGACTACAGGGTGCTCAAACACATTTTACAAAGCTTCTGCACCTATCTCAGGAAATGCACACATATGAGACAGAAATTCTGCAAATGCTGAAGGTGGAACAGAGTGTGAACTGCTAGTTACTGTCTTCAATCTACAACAAAGAAGCTATGGCCATGAATCACAATAATAATTTTTTTAAATAATAGTTTGAAACATGAGTTGATTTTTAAAAAGCAGATGGGAGAGATTTACAAGGCCACAGCCTTAGATCAATAGCAGTAAGTAACTTTTGGTCCTTGATAAAAGGAAGTGGTTATGCCATCCAAAGTCACAAGCCATAAACACATATATATATATATATATTAACAATACTAAATGAATATGAAAACACATACAAAATATCTAACAACCAATTTGAACATATGAAAGAAATGTAATATTTACTTTTATGAGCCTTACTTATTTTGATTAATAGGGTGATTTCCACTACCATCCATTATTTTGAAAATGTATGACTTTATTTTTATTTATTGCTTCAGAAATTCCAGGTGTAAATATACCACAGTTGTAAAAAGCCATTCATTTGTTCATATATATCTTACGTTGCTTGCTTTTTCTGTCTGTTTTGAATCATGCATCACTAAATATGAGCATGGGTATTGTAACTGTTCCTTTTATTTGGTGTTTTCCGACCTCTGCTTTAACAGCAATTAGGATCATTCTCAGGAATTAGGTGTTTGCTATGGTGACAAGAATATAAGAACAATGGCTTCCCCACTTTTGATTCTCTGGGTTCCTATATCCAGTTGAAGTTTCTTATTTAACATATGCAAGAAACATGTTTATACCAGGCAAGCCCAAAAATTATGTACATATCACATACACATGTGAAACTGAAGCTATTCCTCACATGACTGTCCTAGAATAATTGTCTTTTACAGACAATAGGTTGTTTCTTAATGTTTAAGTGAACAAATGTTTATAAAATGTAAAAACTATCCATAAGAGGTAATTTAACAAATACTGTGATAAATAAAACCTGAGGTCTGTTCAATTCACGCCAGCATCAAGAGATTAAGGGATGGCTGATTCCAGGAAACCTTACCTTGGCCAGGCTTTGAGGAGTACCTTGCAGATGCCCTGGGACCTGCAGCTCTCCCTGTCCAAGAGAGACTAGCTGGCCTTTAGAGGACAAAGAAAACAAATATATATATATGTTAATACAAAAAGAGTATACAAAAACAAAAAAAATGTATCCATACAAACAAGAAATCAGATATCCAGTGATCAGAAAATGGTGACATCTGAGGATCAGGACCAAGAAGGGAAAAAAGTTGCGAAACTCAAAACAGAAGTAGCTGATAAGAAAAAAATTGGAAGTATTGTTGAAAAAAATCTGCCTTCCACCAATAGCTGAAGAAGTAACCAACTCAGAAATACATAACTTGTAAGGTAATGTTCAAGCTGCACAGTTATTATCAATTAGAGATGATTTCCCAGGTCATACTGAGACATTAGACCAGGCATGTCATCATAAGACAGTACAAAGATGCAAATGACTGAAACATTGATTCACACTGTATGAATCCATTTGTTTGTTTAATATTAAACCTAATATGTAGAATAAACACATACATATTTCAAGAAAAACATCAGTTATTAAACTGGAAATATCATTAAAAATAATAACCTTTCTCAGTCCTTTCATTCAACTTTTCTCTTTTTTCTTTTTATTTTTTAATCATTTTTAAAGTCCAGACATTATCTTCTTCCTGGTCCATCCTCTGATATTCCACATCCTATATCTCCTCTCCCCAACTTGTGCCTTCTCCAAAAGGATGACCCCAAACCTGCACACCAACCCACCAGACTTTCCTACTCCCTGGGGCTTTAAGTCTCTTGAGGTTAGATGCACCTTCTCTTACTGAGTTTAGACCCAGAAGTCCTCTGGTGTATATGTGTTTTGGCATGATATCAGCTGGTGTATGCTGCCTGGTTGGTGGCTAATTATCAGAGATCTCAGGGTCCAGGTTAGTTGAAACTGCTGGTCTTCCTATAGGGTTGCCCTCCTCCTGAGCTCCTTCTAGCTTTTTGATAATTCAACCACAGGAGTCAGCAGCTTGTTAACATTGCTTGGCCATAAATCTAACTCTTTCATCTATTTGTTGGGTCTTTCAGAGGACAGTCATCTTGGGCCCCTTTTTGTGAGTGCTCCATAGCGTCAGTAATAGTGTCAGGCCTTGAGACCTCTCCTTCAGCTGGATCCCAATTTGGGTCTGTCACTAGACTTCCCTTTTCTCGGGCTCTTCTCCATTTTCATTCCCACAGTTCTTTCAGAAAGGAACAATTATGGGTCAGAGTTTTGACTGTGGGATGGCAATCATATCTCTCACTTGACGCCCTGTCTTTCTACTGGAGGTGGGTGCTACAAGTTCCCTCTCCCCACTATAGAGCATTTCATCAATTGTTCCTTTCTTTGAATCGTAAGAGTCTCTCACCTCCCATGTCTTTGGAACATTCTAGAGGTCCCCCTACCTCCTACTTCCCAAGGTTGCTTGTTTCCTTTCTTTCTGTGGGCACTGAGGGCTTCAGTTCTGTTGCCCTACCCAATATCTGATCACAGTACTACTCCCTTCCCCTGTCTCCTTTTCTACTCACCCAGATCCTTCCCTCCCACTCCTGTGACAAGTTGCTATCTGTGTCATTAAAGAAATATTTGAAACATCTACCCAGATTAGTTTTATTTCAAACACTTTTTTTGTGCTTTGGATTATGAAACGAAGCTTAGTCCACACTAAAAGTTATTACTGATAAAGTACACTTATGTAGTTATTAAAAATGAAGTATATCCACAACGAGTGAGTGTTGAATAAAAAACAATGGATATGTCCCCGCAAATATCACACATACCATTGAATTCCAATAGTTGAAGTTAGGAAAAATAAAATTCGTTCTTTCTTAGTATTGATTTCACATGAGTATTTGTTGGCTTCTTTTCATCTCAGCCAGACAACAGGAACACTGTTAATTTCCAACATTGCTGAGGCTTGGTGTTTAGTTCCTTTATCTGGGCTGTTCATTGTCTCTGCATCACTATTTCTGCTTCACTTGCTGTTGCTTCCTTCAAGACTTGTTCTAGTTAGTGTGAGGTATGAAGTTAACTACTTTTACAGAGTAATTCAAATAGAAGTATACTTTTGGATAGCACTTCTCTCATAGCTCACGTTTAACAGGATCATACGGAATATTAATTTTATGTCATTTTACAAGTGATATTTAATGTATTTCATTTTTTGTATTAATCATTATTGTTTATCTATCTCTTTTTTCTCATTTTGCATTTCATCTTAATTTCTTTACTTTGATATTATTGGAATATTTTTCATATCTATATATCAAGTTTGTTTCCTTAATTGTATGAATAAAATCTATGTTCCTTAAAAGTTTAGTACATGTTTATATATAATTTAATTTTTATATTTTAGCCTAAGCTCCATAGTGTTTTTTCAAAAATTCTATCTTCTTTTTTCCACAGTGTTTTCTGCTCCAGTTGCTCAAAAGCCACTGGGTCTTTGTTCTATTGAAATGTCCAAAACATTCTATACATTTTACAAAATGAAATATTCAAGGTGATGCTTTTGATATAATTATGTAAGGTTGCAACACCTCTGCTTTGTTCTGAACTGCTCTCTGAGGCTGAGTTCTCAGAAATCATGTTATTTAACCACTTCACAGATTTTGACATTTTAGATGATGGCAGCTTCCTTGTGCATTATTTTGTATTGATTTTTGTGACTTTATGTGACAATTTCACACTCTAGTTTTTGGTTCTGTAGGGTTCTCTTTCTTTCTGTGTGTCGTGAGTGTGTGTATGTGTGTGTGTTCCTCTGTGTGTCTGAGTACTATCCCCCATTTCTTCCTGATTGGTTGTTTTGCTCTACACCTGAAGTTGCACTCTTGTGGGCTCCTCGTGTCTGCCTGCAAGTGTTGAACTTAAAGCAATTTAGCACCATTTATGACCTGGAGTTTCCTCATTTGCTATTTCTAAATGTTTAAATTTCTCAGGCATCCACATAATAAATTCATGGGCTTCAGTATAGTAACTTCTGTTTTCTATGCTTGCCACAGCCATCTACTTGAATAGCTTTTAGTCTTAAATTTTCTGTATTCTCCTGTCAACCTTGGATTTTTCTGTTACATTAAGTATTTCATCAGTTTCTCTAGACCAGAGTTTGAGAAAGGAATTTCCACAAAATACCCTCTATAAGGAAAGTCCCTCATAAGTAATATAAAAATATATTGTAATAGATGTGAGAAAAAGCAGAAAGAAACCCAGCAAGTAACTAAATTCATGGCCTCCATTTCACTTTCCGTAATCACACCAGGGTATAAAATCACTGAGTAGAAATTAGAAACCTCATTCTACCCAAACAACAGAAGGTTGTCAATTGATATCCCACTCTGATTGCATGTAAAGAAAGTGTTTTGTGCAGTTTCCAATAGCCAAAGAGCCAAGAGTGATCAGGAATAAGAAATAGGAAAAGCCACTTCGACAAGAGCTGCATTTAGAGAATCACAAGAACAGTGAAAACCAGGACAGCACATGCTGTTCCAGAAATGTGTGTATTTATAAGTGACTGTCTGTTACTTCCACAAAGTTTATGTCCCCTAATATAAAACAGTTTGAACATGGAATTGTGTTTTTCTTAACCCTTTCTTCTAGTCATATAATTGTCTAATTTTTTTTCTGATGTAGGTAGAAACCCCCCATCAATTGACCAGATCTCTAAGTTACAAAGCATCTTTTCTTTTGATTAGGTTTTTTTCTTTTATCATCACCTGATAATATGAGCCACTTTCTCCTAAAAATTTCCTGAATGTCACAGTATTTTATGATTTTAATGGCAAAACAGATATACATCATGAAAATATACTGTTTTTCTCTTCATCTATAAGGATTTATTTTGCTTCCTGGATCTAATAATATATAACACAAAAAAATGCCAAATATTCAAAGTAGGGTACAAAAGTGTAGATAAATGTTTGCACTGTAGGTAGCTAGAAATTGTCTTGTCTTTGCAGAGACAATAATTGCTACAGATTCATGAAATAAAGATTGCAAAGAAGGAAATATGACTACTTAAGGCTCTACATTATTAATGATGATAAAACACCTGCATATATCTATCATAATGTTTGTCTGCATTTGCTGTTTCAGAGACATAAAACGAAGAGTTATGAAGGAAGAATTCTTGAATCGATGTCTGTAGCCATTCTTGTTTTAGAAGTATAAACATTTCATATTCAGTGTATTGACCTGTCACATACCAGAGCTAAATTTTCAAACTTTAAACTGTTTCAATGGCTTTTAATAGTTCTGCTTATATGTGAGTGAAAATATTCAGTTCCCCAGTGCTTTTATAATTCATTGTCTGACTCACTGCAAAACCACCTCATTTTCCAAGCCTTTTATTCGGTGAATCAATTATTATATAATGAAATAAGTGGTTACTTACACATGTGGAAATAAATATGAATCTGTATGAAACAAAGATATAACCAATAATAAATTCCATTTACCATTCAGAAATGCACCAGCAACAGAACTATGATGCATACCTTCTTTAAAATGTAATTTTATTTAGAGAGAACAAAGGCTTTGCTCCTGTTTTTCTGAGTTTTGATTCGCACTTTCTTTGGAAGTAGGACAGATCACTGAGACTTTGCTTTCCTCTTTCTCAGCTTTTTCAAAGTAGCCTATTTATATTTAATGATTTGCTATTCTGCCTTCACTGCATTTACAAGGTTATATTACTTTAACTTTACATTACCAAAAGTACTGCTCAACCTAACCTAGGGATGTCTCGGGAACTGCACGTTTAAGCAGAATTAATGACTTGCAGACTTTGTCCTTCATTTTTCTCTATCTGGAATGCAGAGTGAATCTCTTTGCTGTTAAGGGATGCTATCATGGGGTCTCTGCTCATCTTTGACGCTTGGTAGATCTCAGCGGGATGATAAAATCTATGTTCTTTGCCAAAAATCATTTTTTAAGGTTAGCATAAAGTCTAAGAGTGAGAACTGTGTTTTTATTCTTCATAGATGGTGCAAGTCCTTTTATAATAAGTGAAAATATGAAAACAGAAGCATTATTCAAAAATAAAATCCTCCTCCAAGATATAATTTAATAAATAAATATAGTGAATAATTAGTTACTTATGCTTGGAACACAAGCAATAGCACAGAGTCACTTGACAGGCTTAACTTTCAAAGTGCAGAGGTCAGGTTTGTGATTTTTCTCAAGAATGATATTCTTTGCCCTTAGTAATCTCAATCTATACTATAAGTATTAGCTTTGTGTAAAAGAAGTGCTTCTCATATAATTATTTTCATAATATCTCATCTTAATTATGAGAGGGATGTGACATTATTAAAAAATAAAAAAATAATTATCTTTATAATAGTTCTCTAAATTACAATAGCTCTAGCTTAACTGCCATCTAAAAGGCTTCAGCCCGGAATTGAGGGAAACAGATGCAGAGATGCACACCCAACATTAGGCAGAGATTTGTGAATACCATGGCAGAGCAAGAGGATAAATTGAAGAAGCCATATTAGTCAAGGACAGGACAAGAAAACCAGCAAAATCAACTGGTGTGAGCTCATAGTGCTCAAAGAAACTGAATTACTAACTGGAAACCATGCATTGGACAGACCTAGGTTTTCTGCACATAAGTAACAGATGTGAAGCTTGTTTATCCTGTGGGACTCCTAAAGCTACAGCAACGGCTATCTCTGTCTACATTGCCTGCTTTTAGATTCCTTTCCACTAACTGAACTGGCATGTCTAGCATCAACAGAAGCTGGGCTTATCTTATTTCAACTCAATAAGCCAACGCTGGATGATGTCCATGGTGTCTTATTTTCTAAAGAGAAATGGAGGATGGGGAAGGAAGGAGGCATGAGGTGTGGAGAAAGCTGTGTGACAATAAAAATAAAATTAATTAATTAATAAAATGTATTAAAATAATAGATCTTGAGTATGTTCTACTTCTTCCTAACACATGGAGTTATAGAAGATATGTTAAATTTATTGTTACATGAACTGTTTTTTTAAGTCAGATGAGTACATGATGCTCAAAGACCATTTTGCAAACTGATAAGTGCTATAGGTCTAAAATGTTTCTAAATGCTCTGGGAGAGAACCTCCTCCTGGGATGCAATTTCCTGTCCAGTGTACTGGCAACCTCAACCCTAGTAACTACTAAAAGAGAAACAAGAATACTTGTTTGTTCTTTACTAGAAATTTTCCAACTAAGTAATAATTTTAAACTTCACAGTATAATTGAGACTGTCATATGTCAGAGAGCCATAGCCATGAGTGTAGATTGAGTTGAGAAATATATCACTATTTACATATAAACAAAATCACTGGTAGAAAAGTGTAAGAGCTACATGCAATGCACAGAGCATGCTGCTACAAATGCAAAAGATGATGGCTCTATTTAAATCAACCATAAAGTACCCAAGAACCTTTATATACCTAGCCTTTCTCTTTCCCCTGTCTTGTAAGTGCTTTTCTCTATTAATCTTAGTAGTTTTATTCGTAGCCCCATGAGTCCAATTCTATGATTTAGAAAGTAATTCTCTGTATTTACTCTATTCTGTCGTCCAATAATTTAACAACCAGAATTCTGAAATTTTGCTTTCTGATTTTCCTATTTCTCATCATGATACAGGAGACCCTATGTTGTTGCTGCTGCTGTTGTTGTTGCTGTTGTTGTTGTTCTTCTTCTTTTTCATCTTCTACTTCTTCCTCCTCTCCCTCTTGCTCCTTCTCCTCTCCCTCCTCCCCCTCTTCCTCCTCCTCCTCTCCCTCCTCCTTCTCTTCCTCTTCTTTTGTTAGTGGGCAATAAGAATTCATGTATTCCTAGCTAGCAGCAAATTCGCTATGTAGCTGAGAGTAACCTAAATTTCTGATTTTCCTGGATCCTGCCCATGTGTTCAGAACTCCTTTGTGTGGTATCATAATTGTCTTCCAATGATGTCTAGGCCTGGTGACATATGAAGAAATCACTAACAAAGTATTATAAACATATATTTTGACTGTAAATTTTTTTTTTCATTTTCATTATTCTCTATGCATCTTTGAAAACCAGTAATCAGGAAGAAAAAAACTGTCAAGAATATAAACCTCACATATTTGGTGCTGTTTGTCTTTCTAGATTCATATTGGATGTTGTTTATTTGCATCTTTAAGATTTTTAAATCTCCAGAGAAAATAATTTTTATAAGATAATGATTTGATTTGTTTCAAAAGTCGAAAGAACTGATTAATAAATACTCCGCATGGTTGTGTGTATTGACAACATGACTGGATGTAATGTTTTCCTGACAGGTAAGGAGATGTAAAAAGTAGACAAGGTGCCCCCTTTGAATTATCAGACCAGTGAAAATTTGTGCCCCAAAGAATAGACTAAAATGTAGGAAAAATAAAGACTTGAAACCCAAGGCTGTCAGTGGAAGTGCTTGCCTTACAGAAAAAGATGTCACATCTTTCTGACAAAACATGGAAATGAAAATGTGCACTATGTTTTATCCCACCTTTTCTGTAAAACTATAGCAACTGGTTTAGAAATCCAGAGAGAATCTCAGAGTCTCCATAATTTCCACACTGTCAATTAAGATATCTTTTTCTGTTACTTAGTTTTACAGATCTCTTTATTTATTTGCTTATTTACTTTTTATCTAGTTGGATAATTTCACTCAGGTCCTGGCCTGTGCATCTCAGGCTGACTTCTAACTTGCTGTGTCTTCAAGGATCAATGGGATCTGCTAATCTTCCCTTAGCATCTTAAGAACTGAAATTATTGTCTGATGCCAATATGCCTAAAGAGTATTTACTCTGTCCTTACTTTTAATAGCAAGTTTATTATCTAAGAGGTTACTATAACCTTTTAAGTTTAATATTTTAAAATTTAATTTTTAGTGTGATAGTCCCATGAAATGGTCTTTTATTTTTACTAAATTTATTTATGGATTCACTTTACTACTCAGTATCAGCCTATTCTCATTGTGACACCCAATAACACCTCACTTTCATCCCCTGTACCCCTTAGGAGCAAAAGACCCCCTATGGGTGTCAAATAGCCAGCCCTATCTCTACACCATGCACATTAAGTCACTGTGGGCCTTGGCACATCCTCTCCCACTGTCCATTAAGTGTTGCAGCATCCATAAGAAGGCAGACAGTCAACAGGCTCAGCGACAGCCCTGCTACAGTTCTTTCCCGGACTGGCATGAAGAAAAAGTGCTCTTTTGCTACATATGTGCAGGGGCCCTCAGTTTAGCCGGGCTTGCTCTGTCATTGGTAATTCAGTCTGTAAAATATTCCAGGAGTCCAGGTTAGTTGAATCTGTTGGTCTTCTTGTGGGTTGCCTGTTTTCTTTGGGTCCCTCTCCCAATTCTTCTGAAAGAATCTCAGAGCTCCATCCAATGTTTGGTTGTGAGCCTCTGCATCTGTTTTCATTAGCTGAGTGGAGTCTCCCAGAAGACAGTTATAGTAGGTTCCCCTCTACAAGTATAACAGAGCATCACTAATTATGTCAGTAATTGTTTCTTGCACATGGGAGGGGTCTAAGTTTAGAGGAGTCACTGATTGGCCATTCCCTCATTCTCTGCTCTAACTTTTTAATCCTGAATACCTTTTAGCAAGACACATTTTGGGTCAATAACGTTGAGGGTGGCTTGCTGCCCTTAACCGCCCACTGCAAGTCCTGCTTGACCACAGAAAGTGGTTGCTTCAGGGTTCATATACCCTAACTCTAGGAATCTCAGGTAGAGTCAACACCCTTCCCCAGAAAGTCTGGGTCTCTCTCTATCCCAGGTTTCTGGCAAGTCTTAGAGATCATTACACTATGCCCAAATGATACTGAAAAATTCATTTTATAAAGCCAGAAATGGATTTTTTAAAGAGCTCATTAGGCCACAAGTTATTAAAACACACTTTATAATAGAATTATAAATAGAATACTGCTTACCAATAAAACTGTAATGTCACTCTTTCTCTGGGTTTGACATTACAATCTCTATCATGAAATAGAGTTGCTCTGGTTTCCCACAGAAGACCTGTGCCTATAGTCACAGCAAATAAATAAGTAGAATGGTATAGCTAGACCAAGTTCTCACATGTAGAGAATAGGGTCACATATATATCCAGTTGGAACAAGTGGGAAGTTTTAGAAACCTCCCTTCCATGACAGCTCTTTTCAGGTTTAGGGTGCTAGAAAACATCAGAAGTCAATGATTAACAATGGATTGAGCCAAATGTTGCTACTATATCAGGTGAGCCAGACATGTTTCCTGCTGTTGTGTGTTCCTCTCTGAGTAATTTGCATAAGTTCAGTAGTTCATTACTAGAACTTGAATGGACACCTAAGCTGAATCTGTCAGTACTTTCCATGATTAAGAAAAAAAAAAAAGAAAAGAAAAGAAATATCACAGAAGAAATTATTATCCATGTAGTATAGCAATTCTGTAATATAGTTAAAATATAATAAAAATTTGTTTAAAAATAGCAATCCAAACAGGGCCAGAATCTTACTCTGGTTATGTCTCATCTCTTAGTCCTTTTATCTGTCAAATAAGTTCTTAGAAAATCCACAATATAACTAAAAAGAAGGAGTTATGATAAAACAGGGTTTAATGCCCCCAGGAATGACATTTGGTAATTACTAAAGAGACAAATAGAAAGGAACCACTCTCATTATGTTAATGTTAACAACTGTTGTGCTCAACCTCGACCAGCAAGGAAGACATGACTTGGGGAAGATCTTCTTCAAGCAGTTTATTCAGGAACCTGTACAAGCTTCTTTTTCTGCTTCTGCCCCTGTCTCCGCCCCTGGGAGAAGGCCCGCACAGGGGAAAAAGCCCAACCTCTGTAAGTCATGTGGGCCCTGCATATAGGCTGCCTCAATACAGGCAAGCTGAACAGGCAGAGCCAAATAAGGAGTTGTTTATGACTGAAAGCACTCACTCACCATCAAGGAGGTGGAAGGCGGAAACCAGCGCCATCTTCAGGGTGCGGCACCTTGCAGCTCTCTATGAACATCAACCAAATGCATGCTAGAATTAGACTATATATACTCTTTTCCAAAGTCTCTGAAATATGTCTTCCTTTTATGTGTTCTCCCACAGAGGCTATTGACAGTCCATATAAATTAACTCTGAAGGGAAGTGACAAGGATATCTCTCTCTTGCATCTCCAAATGTCTAAATAAAGAAAGTAGTTTCTCATATCTGATAATGTTGCCTTTATCCTCATTATCTATAAATGAGAAACAAACTAACAGAATATGAACTGAGGAGTTGTTCATTTTACATTATTACCTTGACTGTCTAATTCCCACCCAGAAATATTTCATTCCAATTAGGCATTGTTGGAGTGAAGTAAGAACCTTCTACCTGATTCATATAGTGCACTAATAAAGATTCATGTTTCAATGCACATTTGAGGTAATGGTTTCAAACTCTTAACAACTTCACAATGTGAATTGAGAAAGGTAACAGACATCCCATTTTTTGAACATAAATCAGTAAGAAAATAGATTGAAGTAAAGAAACAGAAACATATAGTCCTATTCTCCAGGAAGTAATTTCCTTCAATTTCCCAAAATTAAAAGTACTAGACAAAAACAGGGTACTTTTCTTTAAAGAACTCAAAAAACTTCATTTTACTATATACTGTTTTATTTCATGTTTCCTATTTTAAGAGGAGACAATGAGGAGTTTGTGTCATTCCATCAGAGAATATTTTAAACTCTAAGGACAGCTATTGTGATATCTCACATTTAATTAAAATTAATGTTATTAGGGACTGGGGAGTTAATGTCTAAGCTGAATAAGAGGAAAAGCTCCATCCTCAAGGATCTTTAACCTGATAACGTCTAACCAGATATTTTACACAGAACTGCATTTAGAAAGCATCCACAGAGGATGCACATGATCTTGATTATTCACAATTATATGTATACACACACACACACACACACACACACACACACACACACACACATATTGAATGAAAGGTTCTAAATCCTATGCTGCTGAAAAGTGTGGAGAAACAAAATTAAAACTAATAGACAATTGTCAAATTTGATTTCATGAAAATTTGGTAACAGGATAACTTTTAGTGAATGTCAGTCTAAGTCCAGAGTAATACTTCTGGAGAAGTATGTTCCCTATGCATGTCCTAAAATATCCACCTCAGGTATAATTAACTCTTCTAGTCTGTTGACTTTGTATTTTGAATGCAAAATCAATTATATATGGATGTTATAAGGGTCATTGTGTTTTATGTATGTGTGTTAACATTTGTTTGTGCACCCAGAGACTAATGTAGGATATAGCAACCACTCTATCATCTATGGCCAATTCTGATGAGATGGGTTTTTTCCCTGAACTTTGAGGTACACAGGAAGCAAGCAACCAACAAAGATCCTGTAATAAGGTGGTAGTAATATCAGCAGCAGCAGTAATAGAAGAATTAGAGTACTATGAAGTTTAGATGCACTAAAATATATTAATTATGAGATGCACATCAGGTTCTTTGCTGGAACAGTAAATATACTAAGCTTCTTAACTGTCTCTCTAGCCCTTAAGCATATTTCTAACTTTGTCCAATAACGAACTTAGAAATTAAGGTGTTTCATAATTTCAGAGCATGGTAAAAGTAAATTCTCAGTATGTTCCAGCCTAGCTGTTGAATTTCTGTAGCATCAGGTGACCAAACCACACCTTTCATTTCTTTTATAGTTCAGTGCTAATTAAGAACAAAGGGTGATTTTATTAGCAAATATTCATCAGTCTCCAGGTTTTCTAGTGATTACAAACAAGTGATTAATGTGATAGATGCAGCTTAAGGAAAATCTTAAAATTGAAATAATACTAAAGTGGAATTTAAAACATTTTATAATTTCAACCTTGAAACAAGTAGAGGTTCACTATGTTCATGCTTGGCTGTTGAGATTCTATTGCATAAGATGACCTCACTAAACTTTTAATTTCTTTTCTACTTTACTGATAATGAAGAACAAATAGTGATTTTTATTAGCATCTCCCCATCAGTCTACACCTGTTCTAGTGATTGTAAACCAGTGATTAATGCGATGGGTGCAACACACTTTATGAGAGAATGTCATTTTCAGTCTCTCTGACACTTCATTGTGCCAGTCATCTCTAAACATAAGGTCACAGCTGTTCAGTGACATTTTTACACAATGGAAAAATCAAACTGTTCCATAGAGAAATAAAAAGGAAATTTAATAACCTGACATTTGAATGAAGAAATAAGCCATTTCAAATACAGGCAATTTTACATGGATCTTAGGTGATGTTTGAGAAATAGAACAGCTTGTTTTCTTGGGCCACTTATAATACACAGGCCCAACAAAGCCATCATTGAGAGCTGCTTTGTTTTTCCAGTGTGCAATATGAATAAGCTTACAAAACGTTCATGGCATCTTGAAACCAGACATCTCTCTTTGGTTTTTAATACACAGCTAGAATCATTGTTCATTTATTCATTAACAGCTTTTCTTAGATGTTTACATTCATTTGAATTTGGAACCACCATAAATTGTACTCCTTGAAAAAACTGAAAACATTACTGAACAGAATATATCAGAAATATATGTGTACAGTTTAATACATAATAAAATATATAATTTATAATTTAAATAAAGTATTATTGATACAAAATTGGCTGAGAATTTGGAGAAGAGCAGGGAGGAAATAGATAATGGTCTTTAGAGAAGGAAAGAGAGGGAGAAATATTGAAATGAATAATAATCTCAAAATGATGATATAAATGAGTAGATTGACATTGTTAGATTGACTTCTATCCTCTATTTTCAGTACATAAATGGGTGTATGCCATCTTTGTCATGCAATTCTCTGTGTCATATTTCATAGTCTTACTTCATATCTATTATATTTATTACTGATATTTTCAGAGTCCTTTATATAATTCCTAAACTGCAGCATAGGCCTGCCTATTTCCATTTTTCATACTGAGCATTTATGTTGTCTTCTCATAAGTAAAACACTTCCTTCTTAAACTGTACTCCTAATAATCAGGAAACAGCCTAATAATAATGAAACAAATGAAAAATTATTTTTATATGACTTAAGTGTTTTCTGTCATGTATAGCTTCCATTGATAGTGAATAATTACTTTTGTTATATACAATTTTAGTAACTTATTTTTTTGTCTTTCATGAATATTTAAATTGCTGTATAAATTAGAAATCGTTGAAATTAGAAGTTATAGCTTGTTTATCTCTTTCTTACGTGCAAAACCTCTCAGAATTTTCTCTCTCTCTCTCTCTCTCTCTCTCTCTCTCTGTGTGTGTGTGTGTGTGTCTGTGTTTGTGTGTGTGTGTGTGTATACTCCACGATTTCACTTAGGTTGGTGTCTCTTTAATTTCTAATATATGTCAATGATTAAATTTGCAAAGCTGGTCCCCACAAAGTTATATTAACATGAATTTGCATAAGAAATTAAATATTTGGACTTCAGTGCACAGAATAGGGTGCGGCCCATCCACCACACAGATCAGCAACATTTAAAGGTTTAAAGACCAGTGAGTGGGAGACCTGGGCAGCCAGGGAGCAGAGGGATCTCTGCGGAGTGAGCACTGTAAGCACACCCCCAGCCCTGCCTGATCAAGTGACCAAAAACAGAACTTTGGAACTTCTGTTTCCACCCAGTGACTCTGAGGCATAGAACAGGGCTCGGCCCATCTGCCACCTAGACCAGTGAAGAACCAGGGACACAGACCAGATACAAGGGAAAGGCGAGAACATATCACTGAAAACAAAATGGCAAGAGGAAAACGAAAGAGTATATCCCAAGGAAACCAAGACAACCTGGCAAATCCAGAACCCAGCTCTCCCACAACAGCAAACATAGGAATGCCAAACACTACAGAAAAAGAAGAGGGAGACCTGAAATCATACATCAAGTTGCTGATAGAGATACTTAAACAAGAACAGGAGGAAAAGCAAAAACATTCAGAAGCTTTTAAAGAGGAAGCAAGAAAAACACTCAAAGAACTCAAAGAACTAGTGGAAAACACAATCAAAGAGACAAAGGAATGGAAGAGGGAATTGGGAATTTAAAACAGAAATTGAAACAATAAAGAAATCACTAAAAGAGATAACCCTAGAGGTAGAACACCTAAAAGAGAAATCAGGAGTCACAAAAGCAAGCATTTCCAATAGATTACAAGAGATGGAAGAGAGAATCCCGGGGGCAGAAGATAACATTGTAAACATAGACAAAACAGCCAGAGAAGATGCAAAAAACAAAAAGATCCTAACCCAAAATGTCCAGGAAATCCAGGACACAATGAGAAGACCGAACCTAAGGATAATAGGAATAGAATAGGGAGAAGAGTATCAACTAAGAGGCACAGCAAATATCTTCAACAAAATTGTAGAAGAAAACTTCCCTACCCTCAAGAATGAGATGACCACGAGCATAAAAGAAGCCTTCAGAACTCCAAATAGGTTGGAACAGAAAAGAAATACCTCCCGACACATAATAGTCAAAACACCAAGTGTCCAAAGCAAAGAAAGAATACTAAAAGCAGTAAGGGGAAAAGGTCAGGTAACATATAAAGGCAGGCCAATCAGAATCACAACTGATTTCTCAACAGAGACTATGAAAGCTAGAAGAGCCTGGACAGACATCATGCACACCCTAAGAGAGCACAAGTGCCAGCCCAAGCTGCTATACCCAGCAAAACTATCAATCACCATCAATAAGAGATGAAGATATTTCAAGACAAATCAAAACTTACACAATATCTGACCACAAACCCAGCACTACAACGAATTATAGGTGGAAAACCCAATACAATGAGGGAAAATACAGCCTAGTAAAAAGAAGAAAACTCCTAAACAAGAAAACTAAAAGAAGAAAAAGACACAGACACAACTTAACTCACAAAATCAATAATGGTAGGAAACAGAAACAACTCTTTCTTGATATCGATTAACATAAATGGTCTCAACTCCCCAATAAAGTTACATAGTCTATCAGACTGGATACATAAACAAAATCCAGCCTTTTGCTACATACAGGAAACTCATCTCAGAGACAGAGACAGACACTATCTCAGAGTAAAAGGGTGGGAAAAAAACTTCCAAGCAAACAGCTCCAAGAAGCAAGCTGGAGTGGCTATTCTAATATCGAATAAAGTAAATTTCCAACCAAAAGTTATCAAAAAAGATAAGGAAGGACACTTTTTACTCATTACCGGGGAAATCTGTCAGGAGAAACTCTCAATCATTAACATATATGCTCCAAATAAAAATGCACTCATATTCATAAAAGAAACCCTACTAAAGCTCAAAAAATACATTTCACCCCACACAATAATAGTGGGAGACTTTAATACCCCACTCTCACCAATGAACAGATCATGGAAACAGAAACTGAACAAGGACACTGCAAAGCTAGCAGAGTCTTTGAAACAACTAGAATTAATAAATATATACAGAACATATCATCCTACAGTAAAAGAATACACCTTTTCAGCACCCGATGGCACCTTCTCGAAAACTGTCCACATAATTGGACACAGAAAGAGCCTCAATAGATATAAGAAGATTGAAATACTCCCATGCATCCTCTCAAATCACCATGGTCTACAGCTGGTCTTTAACAACAACAAAGACAACAAAAAGCCCACATACACATGGAAACTAAACAAAGCTTTTTTAAAGGTAGTGGGGTCAAAAAAGAAATAAAGAAAGAAATTAAGGATTTTCTAGAATTCAATGAAAACGAATACACAACATACCCAAACCTATGGGATGCAATGAAAGCAGTACTGAGAGGAAAGCTCATAGCCATAAGTGCTTCCAAAAAGAAACTGGAGAGAGCATACATCAGCAACTTGACAGCACAGCTAAAAGCCCTAGAACAAAAGGAAGCAGATATACCCAAGAAGGGTAGACAGCAAGAAATTATCAAAATTTGGGCAGAAATAGAACAAATAGAAACAAAAAGAACCATTGAAAAAATCAACAAACCCATGAGTTGGTTCTTTGAGAAAATCAACAAGATTGATAAACCCCTAGCCAGACAAACTAGAGGGCAAAGAGAGAGTATACAATTTAACAAAATCAGAAAGGAAGTGGAGACATAACATCTGAAACTGAGGAAATTCAAGAAATCATCAGATCCTACTACAAAAACTAATACTCTGCAAAACTGGAAAATCTGGAGGAAATGGACGAATTCCTAGAGAGATACAAGATCCCCAAGTTAAACCAAGACCAAGTAAACCATCTAAATAACCCTAAAACACTTAAAGAATCAGAAGAATTCATCAAAAGCCTCCCAACCAAAAAAAGCCCAGGTCCAGACAGGCTCAGTGCAGAATTTTATCAGACATTTATTGCGGGCTTAACACCAATACTCTCCAAACAATTCCAGATTGTAGAATCAGATGGAATACTACCTAACTCATTTTTTAGGCTACAATAACCCTAGTAACTAAACCACATAAAGACCCTACAAGGAAAGAGAACTTCAGACCAATCTCACTTATGAACATTAATGCAAAAATACTCAACAAAATTTTTGCAAAGCGAATCCAAGAACACATCAAAACGATCATTCATAATGACCAAGTAGGCTTCATCCCTGGTATGCAGGGATGATTTAATATAAGAAAATCCATCAATGTAATTCACCATATAAACAAACTCAAATAACAAAACCACATGGTCATCTCACTAGATGCTGAGAAAGCATTTGACAAAATTCAACACCCCTTCATGTTAAAAGTCCTGGAATGAACTGGAATCCAAGGTCCATACTTAAACATAATAAAAGCAATATACATCAAACCAACAGCCAACATCAAACTTAATGGTGGGAAACTTGAATCAATTCCACTAAAATAAGGTACTCGACAAGGCTGCCCACTCTCCCCCTACCTATTCAACATAGTACCAGAAGTCCTAGCTGGAGCAATTAGACAGCAAAAGGAGATCAAGGGGATACAAATCCGAAAGAAGAGATAAAAACATCACTTTTTGCCGATGACAAGATAGTGTATTTAAGTCACCCCAAAAACTCCATCAGAGAATTCCTACAGCTGGTAAACAAGTTCAGCCAAGTGGCTGGATACAAAATTAACTCAAACAAAACAGTAGCCTTCCTATACTCAAAGGACAAACGTGAAGAAAGAAATTAGGGAAAAGGTAACCTTCACAATCGTCACAAAAACTATGAAATACCTTGGTGTGACTCTAACTAAGCAAGTCAAGGAGCTGTACTACAAGAACTTCAAACCTCTAAAGAAGGAAATTGAGGAGAATTTCAGAAAATGGAAAGATCTCCTTGCCTATGGATTGGAAAGATCAACATTTTAAAAATGGAGATCCTACCAAAAGCAATCTACAGATTCAAGGCAATCCCCATCAAATTCCATCACAGTTCTTCATGGAATTGGAAAGATCAATGTGCAATTTCATATGGAACAAAAAAAGACCCAAAATAGCGAAATCCATCCTCAACAATAAGAAAACATCTGCGGGAATCACTATCCCTGACCTCAAGCTATATTACAAGGCAATTGTCCTGAAAACTGCATGGTACTGGTACAGAAATAGGCATGTGGATCAATGAAATAGAATAGAAGATCCAGAAATGAGCCCTTATGTATATGGTCACCTGATTTTCGACAAAGGAGCTGTAAACATTCAATGGAAAAAGGACAGCCTATTCAAAAAATGGTGCTGGTCCAACTGGCACTCAGCATTCAAAAGAATGAAAATAGACCATTTCTTATCTCCTTGTACAAAGCTCAAGTGTAAGTGGATCAAAAATCTCCACATTAAACCAGATACACTGAATCTATTAGATGAGAAAGTAGGGAAAACTTTAGAACATATAGGAACAAGAGCAAATTTTCTGAACAAAACACCAATGGCTCAAGCTCTAAGGTCAAAAATTAACAAATGGGACTTTGTGAGATTGCAAAGTTTCTGTAAGGCAAAGGACATTGTCTAGAAAACAAAACAGCAGCCAAGAGAATAGAAAAAGATATTTACCAACTCCACATCAGATAGAGGCCTACTATCTAAGGTATACAAAGAACTCAAAAAGCTAGACACCAGAGAATCAAATAACCCTATTAAAAAATGGGGTACAGAACTAAACACAACGTTCTCAGTTGAGGAATACCAAATGGCTGAGAAATATCTGAGGAAGTGCTCGACATCCTTAGCCATCAGGGAAATGCAAACCAAAACAACCCTGAGATTCCACCTCACACCAGTCAGATTGGCCAAGATCCAAAACTCAGATGACAGCAGATGCTGGCGAGGTTGTGGAGAAAGAGGAACACTTCTCCACTGTTGGTGGGGTTGCAAACTAATACAACCACTCTGGAAATCAGTCTTGCGATACCTCAGAAAATTGGACATAATACTACCTGAAGACCCAGCTATTCAACTTCTGGGCATATACCCGAGAGACACCTTAGTTCACAACAAAGATATATGCACCACAATGTTCATAGCAGCTCTATTTATAATAGCTAGAAGCTGGAAAGATCCCAGATGCCCTTCAGAAGATGAATGGATACAAAAATTGTGGTACATTTACACAATGGAATACTACTCAGCCACTAGAAACAATGACTTAACCAAATTCTTAAGAAAATGGCTGCATCTTGAGAATATCATTCTGAGTGAGATAACCCAGTCACAAAAGAACAGACATAATATGCAGTCACCGATAGTGGCATGTTAACCCCCAGAGGCTCGCACTGCCCCAGAAACAACTCACAGACTATAGGAAGTCCAAGAAATAAAGAAAACAAAACAAAACAAAAAAATCTTTACACAACAAGAAAACATTGACATTTTCATGTTACATTTTGTTTTGCATGTACTTTGTGCTCATTGTAACTATTGGGTTTTCGATGCATACTGTCAAACCTTTAAAAAGATCAAGTACTGACTATTCTTATAGATTTATGTAAAAATTATATTACAATCCGAAAAAAAGCACTGACAAAAATGTATTGTATAATTTTATGCAAAAAATTCTTGAAATCTGTACATTTATCTTTGTTTTGTAAAATAATGATGTTAAAAAAAAGAAAATTGAATGTTTGATTCTCTAAATCATTTTTATGACACTCAACATAACCAATACAAAAATATGGGAGCGTAACTACATGGGAATACTTCTTTGTTCTATTGGTTTTCATCAGTATTGACTACAACCAGTCATCAGAAGCATTGCACCTGACTCTGCAGGACCTATGGTATAGGCTTATTGTAAAGTTATAGAACACATGAATGATTTGCCAAATATATTAATGAGTCATTCTAGCTAAACATAAATTAATACCTGTTATATTACGTGCTTTTCTTTATAGGGGGATGGCATAGAAAGACAGGAGAAACTATGGGAGCAGAGAAAGGAAAGGGGTTTTTTGTCCTAGATTCTGGTTGAAGCCTCTCATGGTCAGGAAGCAACAATACAACACATTATACATGTAATACAAATGTTGCTGATAAAGGTATAATATTATGGTCATATATGTAAATTTCACAATCATAATGTAAACATAAAAGCTTGAATTTGAGGTTCCTTTTTATTTCATTTCTTTCACTGTATATTCTCATGGTGTCTCAAAGGAGAACTTTCTGTTTACAGTAAAGATATATGAACTTCTACATCTTTGGCTTTTTAGCTTTGCAATATCAATTGAACTCCTAACAGTGTTGTTCAAAATCAGTCACATCTCATTCATGCTTTCCAGCAATTATTTAAAGGGTTTTGAAACAAAGCAAAACTATCTTAAAAACTAGAAGGTAACGCTCCCTTTAAAAAGCACACTCCCATGCTCTAGGGTTTTCTTCTAAGTCTTTCTCTTAATCAAAAAACTCTATGGACATAGTTCTCATAAATTCAAATTCTGCATATGCTGCATAGTTTTTCTGTATCAAAATTTCTGCCTTGAAGCAAAATTAATCAGTTTTATTAAAATTAATAGACTTTCTCATGTTGCAAGGTGGTATCATTCTGCATTAAACCTGTATAATGTTCAGGTGATATTGATTATCACCTAAAATAATGTATTTATTCAAATATCTTCTGTAGCTGTAAATATTAACCAATGGTAAATGGTTCTAGGCACAATGCCACACTATCCCCTGCTACACTCTGAGCCTGGCAGTCTCTCCTCCTCCATGGCTTGCCTCACAATGTCGGTTTCTACTCTCTATTTCCAGTAGCAGGTTCCTTCCCCCTGCTCTCTGCTGTGGATTCTACTTACATTCCTCGCAACCCAGTAAAATCAAGACTCCTGAGTCTTGTAATTTATCAATCATATGTATGTCAGTAAAGTTTTTACTCTACCAAATGTCCACACAATAAACTCAGAAGCAATTAATATTGATGCAAACTTCCACCTAGATAAGAGAAAATGTCTTGTGAGAATTTATCCCTTCTATATATTCATAGCTACCTGTGGCTATTTAAAACTAAAAGGAGGTGGGTCATCTTTCTCCTCCTCCTCCATCTTCTCTTCTCTTTCTCCTATCTCTCCTGCCTCTGAAGAAAAAAGAAAAAAAAAGAAAAAAGAAAGAAAAGGAAAAAAAAAAAAAAAAAAAAAAAACAGTCTGTGCATGCCTTTCTTTTTCACTGCCCAATCACAGACCTTGTCTTATCTTGTGCCTGCCCTCACCTGCATATAGACAACATGATATCCTTTTTATTACTGGCAAGATTTCAAACTTTAGTATTCAATATAATCCTTTGAATAAGTGTCACATTATATAAAAAACATCAAACAATTCAACCTACACAGTAAGTAAGCCTACCATGCACCATTGTATGTAGATACAAGAAAACTTAGAGAGGACACTTGTGTGTGGAAAGGCAGAGAAGGTCAACCAAAAACAAAATGGGGAGGATTCACAAAACACTATTACCAACATAACTTACAGAAAAAAAATGAGTCCCTGATTATCAACATCTATGATGGCAGAGAGGAGGCATGTTGGCAGGAGCATAAAACTGAAGGCTCACATTTAAACTGCCACCTGGAAGCCAAGAGGATACTTAAGTCTTTTAAACTTTCAGACACTCTCGTGGATGAAGTACTTACCCCTGCAAAACTACATATCTAAAGCCTACCCAAACCTTGCCACCAACTGCAAACCATGTACCTATTACTGCGACATTTATTGTTCAAAACAGTAGTATGTCCATTTGTTAGATTAAGTCAGCAGATTTTAATATAAAATCGAAGTGTGAACATTTGAAGAATAAAAATGAAATTAGTGAAACTGAGTTTATGTAGAGAGAAAAGAATAGAAACCTTCAAGTATCAAGTCAGGATGTGCTATCATTCAGAAGCAATATGGAATTAAGGAGTGATTTAATAAATCAACATTAATGGGGCCTAGTAAGTGTATATGGAAATAAGCAGAGAACGAAACTAAATGATAATTGAAAATATCTTACATATGAGCCTGTTAGAATAATATTTCTGTTCTTTTTCCTATCAGTGTAATAGCTGCTTAAAATAACTGTAAGGCAAGAAGCCACACTTTTCAGGCATTTCATACATTTATGCCTTTGTGACAAGTCTCTTTCCTTGATAACTATTATCAAGCTGAGATTTCCAATATTAGTATGGTCTTCCCCATGAACTCTCAGAGCACAGGGAGTAGTATTCAAAGGTCAGTGAAGGGTTTGCTGATTTGAGGAAGTGGAGTGAAGCCACTGGGATCATAATACAAATATAGGTTATTTGAGAAAAATATGGCACAGAAGATGCCTTCACCTGTCATTGTCTGGGTCATATTTATTTTTCCCACCTATATCCTCTTCACATATGTATATGTGTACATATATGCATGTATATGTAAATTTGAAATATGTAAATGTACTGAGTTATTACTTTCTTAGGTTTTCAGTTGTACAAGTAGTATCAGGTATTCTGCTTTGGAGCTATACCCATCCCTAAAGACCTCCTAGTTGATATTCAGTGGTGAATTGTTATTCGTTGGGTGAAAATGTGATTAATACTTTTAATTTACCCCATTTTAAGGATGACATGTTTATTGTGTCTTAAGATTTGCTGTCTTTCTTCATTTTGCAGATGATTTGCACATATTATTTAAGATAATATTTATATAGTTATTTCTACTCATTTTATGTGTGATTAATAGATAAAAGTTATCCCTTGGAAAGGGGATGGTGAAGCAGACATAGTTCATGCTGGCAAGCCCTGCAAATCTCTCCCTTGCTTTCTACCTGCACACAAGATTTTTCTCCTCTTTTCTTAAGCCTTTATAAAAGGGCTTTTGTTCTGTTTCTGGCCTTTCGACAATCCATGACTTCTGTAAAACTTTCTTTTCTTTGGTTATAAATTGCTATGATCCTGCTGTAGCTTAACCTCTCAGTCACTGCAGGTGGATTCTTTGTGAAAGAAAAGTGTCTCTTTTATTTGACATAGTTATCTGTGGGTTTTCTAGCATAAATTTTTTAAAACATACATGGAAATAAAACTGCTTATTATATGTAGAAGAAATTAAGCTGAAAATAAATGTTTCTGTATAAAATGTATTCACAGAAATTAAAGTCTCTTAGGATAGCTAATAGGAATATAGAAGGGTCTGCTGGAGTTATTTCAATTCAGAGCCTACAAAAGAGAGAAAAGAAAGGTCTGGGGAAAAGATTATTTTGGTCTATTAAAATCTCTAAAGAGAGAATTGGTCACAAAAAACTTTTTTGTACAAAATAGACAGTTGAGCATTCTCCATTTTTAAAAATGATATATTGTGGCCAGAAAATCATATTTGTGACTTGTTAGTATGTGTTCTGATTAGTTAGCTGGTAGGTATCTGTTGGTTTGCTTTATTTTTTTGGCTTAAATAACTGCCCTCTTCCCAGTCACCCCTACCACAAACCTTCCACCATCAACACCTTGCCTTCTCCTCTGAGCAGGTTAGCACCCTCCACCCCAGGTTTCTCCAAGCCTGTCACATCAAGTCTCTGCAAGGCTAGGTGCTTTGTTTTCTACTGAGGCCAGATAAGGCAACCCACATACAGGCAACAGCCCTTAGGCTAGGTTTTCAGGAACTACATGAATACTAGACTCCAGATCTAACATACATACATACATACATACATACATACATACATACATACATACATACATGTGTGTGTGTGTGTGTGTGTGTGTGTGTGAGTGTGTGTGTGTGTTTGTGTGCAGGGATGCTTAAGTCCAGCTGTGTATGTTCTTTATTTGGTAGCTCAGTTTCTGAGAGGCCCAAGCCACAAAGTCCAGGGTACTGAGTTTGTTGGTCTTCCTACAAATGTCTTTTCCCTTTCTGGGCTACATTTCTTCTTCCTATTCTTCAGTAAAAGTCTAAAAGTTCTATCCATTGTTTGGATGTGGGTGTCTTTATCAGTCTGAGTAGGTTACTAAGTGGAGCCACTCAGAGGCCAAGCAGGCTAGGCTCCTGTCTGCAGGCAAACAGAGTATCATTAATAGTGTCAGGAACTGTTCTCACGTTGGGCCTGTTATTAGTTGGCCATATCTATCTACCCTGCCTATGTCTCTTGTAGGTAGGATAAATTTTGGTTAATAGTTTTGGGAGTTGGTGTCTCTATTGCTCCACTGGAGGTGCACCTCTTCAGGTTCCATATTTCTGGTGTAGTGAGTCACAGTTAATGTCCCCCCATTGGTTTGTGGGTACCTCCTTTATCCCAGGTTTCTGTCTTGTCTGGGAGTTGCTCTGCCACAACTTCTCTCCACTATTTGTTGCAGATTTCCATTTATTCTCGTGACCAACTGGCTATTTCTCTTGTCTCATATCACAACTTATCCTAAATTGTCACATTCCCTTCCCCATTTCTTTTTCTACCAAGTTACCTCCCAAATTATGCATTTTATGATTATTTTATTCCCCCTTCTAAGTGAGGTTCAAACATCCTCACTTGCATTTAACTTCCATGGATCTGTGGAGTGTAGCATGTGAATTCTCTATTTTACCGCTAATATCCATTTATCGATAAGTACTTACCATGCAACTCAGTTTGAGGTTATCACACTCAGAATAATATTCTCAACATCTATCTGCTTGAGTGAAAATTCATGGTGTCTTTGGTTTTAATAGCTGAATAGTAATCCATTGTGTAGATGTATATAGCAAAAAATGGCCTTCTTACCAAGAACAAGTTACAGATTCAACTCAATTACCATCAAAATTTCACCACAATTTTTATTGATATTGAGAGTACAATTCTCATTTTCCTATGGGTAAAGAAAACAAAACCAAAAACAGCAACAGCAATAACAAATTAGCTAAAACAATCCAGAACTATTAAAATATCTTTAGGAGGAATCACCATCTCAGACCTTAAGATGTACAACAGAATAATAGTAATAAAAACTGTATGGTATTGGTATAGATGCAGACATGGAATATAATTGAAGACTCAGAAATACATCCACACCCCTATAGACACTTGATTTCAATTAAGAAGCCAAAACTATACAGTGGAATAAAGAAGGCATCTTCAACAAGTGATGCTGGTCTCACAGGATATCCACATTTAGAATAATGCAAATAGAGCCATATTTGTCATCCTGAATAAAACCAACATCCAGGTGGATCAAGGGCCTTAACATGAAACTGAATACATTAAATTTCTTAGAAGAGAAAGAGGAAGATATTATTGAACACCTTGGAACCAGAGACAATTTCCTGAATCAATACCAATGTCGTAGACTCTAAGATCAACAATTGACATATAGGACATCCTGAAACTGCATATTTACATATGCACCATTTTGAAGGAGTCATTTGTCACTTCTGGCTATGAGGGTTGAATTACTTTTCTTCTTTAAGCAAAGCTGATTACTTAATTTTTATAGAAAATGTATACAATATAATTAAGGCCATCTGCTTGGTTCAGTTTGAACTATTGACAATTTCTTTCTTTATTGTGTTCTACACTATGTCAATACAAGTATATTTTGTTCTGTTTGACTTATGTAAAATTTACCACTCCTCATATTTACCTAGTTGAATACAGAGGTTTATTTGATATAGTTTCAATAGAGAATAACATGGCTTTTATTACTGTTCTGAAGAGATGTTCATTAAGGTAGCCAAATAATGCCACTTACATTATTGTACTAATCACTAAGACACTTAAATTTAGTATTCTTAAATAAAGTTCAGTTCTCTGGTATATAAATCAGTCTCATTAATTAATAACTGGATTCCATTTTTCATAAAAAATTAGGTAATCAACTTTTGCTTAAAGAAGAAAAGTGATTCAATCCTCATAGCCAAAAGTGACAATTACTCCTTCAAAACAATGCACATGTAAACTAGGTGGAGCCCTGTACCATTTTTAAAGTGTATTTTGTTGATCTGAATAAGAATGGCCCAAAAGGTTCATATATTTGAATGCTTACTGACCATGCAGGCTGGGATTATTTCACAGGTTGAGATTATGAGGTATGGTCTTGTAAGAGGAAGTGTGTCACTTTGGTTTTTTCGGTTTTTTTTTTTTTTTTTTTTTTTTTTAAACTCAGATATGACCCCTCAAGGTAGGTCAGGTTGACCCCTAGTGGCAGGGATGGTCACTCACAACAGGCCACTCTTCTCAACTCTCAACCCTAGAGTAGAGTTTCCAGTCCTATCTTTCTGTATAATTCTCAAGATGCTCCATTTCTCTTTCTGTTCCATGTATCCAGCACAAAATTGCACATTGTTGTGGTTTCTCCTGCAGGATTGTCAAGTGCTGGCATCTCCTGGGTGACAAGTATAATGACAAGCAGGTGTCTACGGCCTGCATGTTCTCTGTACATAAGCACAGGTCTATGAGTAGCATTGGGGGGGGGTATGGATCTCTGTCTTTCTTGCTGTGTTGTGTTATGGTAGGCAGGGCTCTAAGGCTCTAAGGCTCTATGACCTACCTGTACTCTGGGGCAGAGGGCAGTTCTTTGGGAGTCTTTCCCAGCTGTCACCCTGTGTCATGGCTGAATACCCACCTTGGGAATCATCCCATGGGCAAGTACCAAACCCTGGTATTATTGCTGATGCTTTGTTGGTCTTTCATAGAGGAGCTTAGCATGACTGTCCTTTGAATGGCTCTATCCACAGCTGAGTGAAATAGATGCAGATACTTAGAGCTAACCATTGGACTGAGGTCTTAGTTAGTGTTTTATTGCTGTGAACAAACACCATGACCAAAGCGATCTTATAAATGACAACCTTTAATTAGGGCTGGCTTACAGGTTCAGAGTTTCTGTTCATTATCAAGGTGAGAGCAAGGCAGCATCTGGGCAGGCACAGTGTAGGAAAAGGTGAGAGTTCTACATCTTCATGTGAAGGAAGCCAGGAACAGACTGAGCATCCTCAGGCAGCTAGAAGGAGTGCTTCCAAGCCCACCCCCAAGTGACACACTTCCTCCAATAAAGCCCACCTTCTAATAGTGCCACTCCCTGAGCCAAGCACATGCAAACCATCACAGAACCCTATGGCACAGTTAAGGAAAAGATCGATTGAGCTGAAGGTGCCTTGTCTGGCCTCAGTGGAAGAGAATGTGCCTAATACTGTAGAGAGGTGATACCCCAAGAACGGGAGATGTGGGGTGCACTCTTAGAGGAGAAAGGAAGAACTGTGTTGAAAATTCTGGGAGCAGGGACCAGGAGAAGGGCACATTCAGAATGTAAGTAAATAAACTAAGTTTTAAAACCAGTTAATACTTTTTAAATGTTTGATATTTTTTTAACTACGTTATGGAGTTTGGTATACTAACTTATAAACAATTTCCATGATGCTAATATTTTTTCACTCTTGAAAGTTGAGCATTTAATTAATCTCTTAGGACTTCATTCTAATGAATGAATATATATATATATATATATATATATATATATATATACATATATATATATATATATATATATATATAATGTTTTCTTCCTAACAATTATATTTTGTATAGATAATGATATAACTTATTTTTCTGCCTTCTTCTAGTGAACTTTTGTATTTCCTTTTGGCTGGAGTTTTTGTCAGTTAAAAACGTTGATTATCAGGATTTTTTTCATCACATTACTATTTTCCTATGTTGTTCACAATATTGGTTTGTCTTCCAGGATTGGTGTGTCTGTGTGAGTGTGTGTGTGTGTGTGTGTGTGTGTGTGTGTGTGTGTGTGTTTGTGCATGTGTGTGTGTTTTCAATTTCTATAACCTGAGTAGAAATATACTTAAATTTAACCTATAGATATCCCCCTTTCTTTCATTGGAAGTAGATTTTTCCTCAAACAATATATTCTGATTATAATATCCTTTCCCCTATATTCTTCCCTGTTCCTGATCACCTCGCTAGTCTTCTGGATCAACCCCTTTCTGTCTCTCAGCAGTAAACTACAGAACTGCTTTTATTTTTCATTTTGTTATTTAGGAATAAGGATACATATGGTCATGAAATATCATAAAAATATATCTTACATTCTAGAAGACTGTAAATCTTGCACTTACTCATAGACAATAATATTCTTCCAGGACACTTAATATTTAAGGCAGGTATCATTCTGTGCATTGAGTTTAATCTTAACTGCTTTAAGGAAACAGTGTAATAATCAGCCTTCTATGCCTTAGATTTCCCATGTAATCAAATTTTACAACCTAAGCTAATGGATAGCTCCTAAGTTATGTACCCTTCCCTGGCTTTGGTTCAAAAGTAACGTAGATGTATCAAGACAATAATTTGCTGCATAAAGAAAATAGGCTAAAAGTGTTCTCATATATGAAGATACACTATAAACACCAGAACTACCATAAGCGTGTTGGTTTATAAAGTACTGACAAAAATGTATTCATATACTTATAGGCAAAAATGCTTTTAAAAGCTATTCATTTATCTTTGTTTTTTAAAATAAAGTTGTTCAATTAAAAAAAGGAAAATAAATTAATAAAGAAAAAAGTCTCTCTGATGTCTAGTAGAGGCATTATTGTACAAATATTATGTAAATAAATATTATTTTATATTTATATATTATATGAAGCTAGTAGTAGGCCTCCATATCACTTTTTTAAACGATCTTTAATGTTAAAGTCTAATTTCTAATATCAGGGCTGAGAACTTGTGGATAGAAATAATAAAATCATTGAGGAGGAAACTATTACTTTTAGTATGCTGAATAGAAATGGTTTAGATTTGTAATGATAGGTTAATAATGTGTTTTTAAACTTCCTACCAAAATCTTATTGCAATAGATGGTGAATGTTGAATTCCATACATTTAGACTGCCTCCTTGAGATAGCTGAAGATGTACCTGAGTTAGCCTCTAAGATAGCAATTACATCAGTTGAATAACTAATATTTACATACATGAACAGACAAAATAATATGTGATGAATATAAAAAGCAAAAAAAAAAAATAATGAAAGAACACAGGATCGGAAGAAGAAGAGGTAACCAGTGGATCTGGAAAAAGTTGAGGAAGAGAATATACTCAAACTCTAGCGTATTCAATAGCCAAATGTTAATTAGATTATTTTATAAAATGTGACAGAAAAATAGCCAATGCCTTTATAACACAAATGTTGCATCCTGGCACTGTCAAAGTGAATTTAGATTATGGCCTTGAAATTATTTTGAGTCATAATGGAAAAAATAATTGTAGGGTCTTTGAGGAATATTCAAGATTATTTTAACTCCAAATGATCTACACTAAATGTAAGGAAGATCATTGCATGGGTTGTCTTTTTGAACTTTATAAAGCTGGGGAAATCAAGTTGAACCACTAGCAATAATGGTTCTGTTTCTTCTAACTACAGATACAGCCGTATATTCCTGAAGTCACATTTCTCTACCAAGACAGAATGTATTTTTTAATATGGTTTATAAACTAACCCATGTGCGATGACTATCTTCTTCAAACTTCTGTACATTTGAGTTTTACACAATTATAGGCTATGCCCATTGAGTTTAATTCTTAACAAATTTATTCTTCTATTAGTTTCTTTGATCAGAATAACAGTAGGAAAGAACTGGAAATTAATTGTAGGTAAAAATGTTAAAATTGCTGGACTTTTCTATATTTCTATATTTCTATATTATACCTTTCTATATTAAATATTGGTTAATACATAGATGGTAATGCATTTACAATTAAAATCTGACATAATGATAGGAAATTATATGACAGACAACTCAAATTAAAATGTATAATTTTGATGGAGGCAAAAATGATTGGGTGGCCCGGACACACTTCTGCTCTTTGGTTCATCAGTCACTGTTGATGTAGTCCCTTTTCTACTGTGGATATTCTGATGAGGGGCATTGTATAGAATGCATCCTTGAGCTAGCTTAAGTTACACCTCAGTTGGTAGAATGGTTTTCTGGTGTGGGAGAAGCTGAGGATACCTTACCCATCACAGCATAAAACAAGACTTGCAGTGAATACCTGTAAACCCAGAGCACAAAAGTCTGTTTAGGCCAACTTCAAAAGTTCCCAAAGTCTATCATAGTCTCAAGAGAAACCGACAGTTTAAAGTATCTGATATTTATGTCAGTCTCTTAATTATAATCCCCTGTAAAAGCAAATTAATGTATCAGACCACATACCTTTAGCCTGTCGCACAGTATATACAATACCATCGCAAAACAGAGGAAAGGAAGCATAGTGGAGAAATGTCAAACTGAAAGAAGACTGAAAATTTCAAACTCTGTTTCTCCAAAGTATTTTTCTAAACTCCAACGCCTTTTAACTTTATTTAATACAACATTTTTCTTTCCCTTGGAATGTTTCTAGTCTCTGCTAACATGTTTCTTTGGCAGACATCCCATGACTCTAGCATCTCCACTATTGGGACTCTTTAAAGCATTCCAGGATTCACCCATACAGCTTCATGATGGCCTTCATAGGTAATATCCTTGATAAACGCTTGATCTCAACAGATTTCCTTCAGTGTTGAAAGAGATTCCACAATACCTTTCTTGTATCTTGACTCTAAGACAAAACCATGTGGCTAAAACCGCCATCCTCTGAGGCTTCCTGGAGCTAGACCATGGCTCGTCATTCAATTATGTCTGCATCAGCTGTCTCTTTTCAGGGATTTCCTTTATGGCTTAAGGTGTGATAACCTGGAACCTGGCTCTGTGAACTAGGCTGGCTGTGAACTCGGAGATAAGCCAGCCGCTACCTTCTCAATTCTTGGATTAAATACATGCACCTCCACACTTAGTTTTCAATTTTAGAATTCTTTCCCCCCACAAATTGAATGTTTATATCAGTGAGTCTTGCCCGGAGGTCACCACTCCCTTTATTCTTTATTCTATTTCCAATAGGCGTTGCTTTAAATTTGTTCTAGTGCTTGTTTCTTCTCAAACTCTACATTTTGTATTTTCCCTTGCTCAGCTTGTTCCTTTTCATTTACATCTGTATAAGAAAGGCCACATAGAACCATCTGACACAGTCAATACTAGGCTATTTCAAATCTTCCCTGCTAAAGTTGTTAATGCATAACTTTTCAAACTAACCTCGGAAGATTTTCTGGACAAAGACAGAAAGCAGCCATATTCTTCAAACACTGGTCTTTAAGTGACAAAATCTCCTCCTCCTCCTCATTCTTCTCTTCCTCCTCTTCCTCCTCCTCCTCTTCCTGCTCGTCCTCCTCCCCCTCCTCCTTGTCCTCTTCTTTTTCTTCTTCTTCATCTCTTCCTTCTCTTTCTCCTCCTCATCCTTTTTCTTCTTGCTCCACTTTCTCTAAAATCTCTTGATCCAGGCCCACACAGTTCAAATTACCCCCAGTATCATTGTCTTCAATGTTCCTACTAGTATGGTTCATTAAGCCCCACTTAAAGCATTGAGCAACTTTCTATTTCACAGTCCCAAAATTGTCCATATTTTTTTTTCAAACAGATGTATGATCTGGACTGTCAGGAGCCATCATAGGAAAAGCTAAAACTAGCAGGTGATTTTTTTTAAGATGGTCCATTTTGGATTAAAATTTCTTATGACTTTTGTGGAAATAAGGCAAGGCCATGTGTAAACTTGCTTTGCATTTTTAATGAATATAATGAAACTCTGCTTTGAACTTCATAAACATCCTTCTGTAACTCCAATTTTATGTGACATTTTTATTTCTGAGAAAATTTTGTGAAGATCTTATCTTTCTACAAAGGTATTAAAAGATCAGAAAAATAAATACATAATTTATTGGCTTCTGGTTGAATGGTTTGGCTTTGGAAGTTTTGCCCCATCCATCTGTCTATCCATCCACCTAACCTTCAGTCCATCCATCCATCAATCCTTCCATCCATCCATTCATCCATCCATCCATCCATCCATCCATCCATCCATATTTCCATCCTTCCATCCATATGTATATATGTTTGTTTAGATGTTCCTGTGTAAGTAAATATGTGTAACTATTCATGACTAGCTGTAGAGTTTATTTTGACAGTGAAGCTTAGCCAGAGTGTGGCTTTATGGATGTTTGAATGTATATATGTCTGTGCATATTTGCCTGTATATAGAATTTTTTTCTTATCTTTAATCACGTTTTACAGCCCAGTAAGTTTCTCAACCTATTCCTTCTCCCCAATCTCTAAGAGAATGTCATCTCCCACTGCCCCCAAACTCCACCATGTCCCCACACATGCCGAAACCTCAAGACTCTCAGGGGTTAGGTGCATCTTCTCTCAATAAGGCCAGATCATACAGTCCTTTGAAAATATATGTTGGGGACCATAAACCAGCTCCTGTGTGCTGCCTGGTTGGTAACTTGGTATGTGAGAGATCTCTGGAAGTGAAGTGGGAGGGTTTATCCAGGGTAGTGGAAACTGCTGTCCTTTGAGAAGCCCAATAAGAAGCTGACTGAGAAAGATGCAGATACTTGAGCAATTCAATGGTCTGAACTCAGAGATTCCTGCAGTTGACTGAAACAAATGTAGATACATAGAGCCAACCATTAGTTTGAGGTCCAGAAACCCTATGGAAAATTTTGGGGAAGAACTGAGGGAGCTGAGAGGGATTGCAATCCCACAGGAACAACAGGAGTGGCAATTAATCCAGACCCCTCAAAGTTCCTAGAGACTAAGTGAAAAACTAAGGAGTGTCTCATAAATATTCTTGTAGCTAACCTTTGGATTGATCATAGGGACCCAATGGAGGAGTCAGGTGGAAGGACTAAAGGAGCTAAAAGAGTATGAAACTCCATGGGAAGAACAAAATTATCAATCTTCCAAACCCTCCAGAGCTCCCAGGGACTAAAACAACAACCAATGAGTACACATAGAGAGACCTATGGCTCCAGTTGCATATGTAGCAGAGGATGGCATTGTCTGGTATCAATGGCAGAGGCCTTTGGTCCAGTGAAGGCTCCTTTTTTCTCAGTGTAGGGGAATGCCAAGGTGCTGAGTTGGGAGTGGGTGGTTGGGAGAGGGAACATCTTCATGGAAGCAATAGGAAGAGAAGGGGGATTGGAGAGAGAAAAGGGGATATCATTTGAAATGTAAATACAGAAAATATCTAATAAAAACAAAACAAAAAAGATGAAACAAAGGAGCTTACATGGGTTGTTACATGGCCCAGGTCTTAAGTGTAGAAGAAGACCACTTTGACTGACCTCAGTGGGAGAGGCAGTGCTTAATCCTGTGATAACTGGATAAGGGGAATGCTGGGGGCTGTGGATTGAGGCATGGTGCATTAGAGGGATAGAGGAGGGGCAAAGGGATGTGCTAATAAATTCAAGGAGGGGGACTGGGAAGTGAGGCAATTTGTGGAATATCAACAAATAAAAAAGGGGAAAAAGCAGAATTAATGGCTTTTAATATATGTGTTACTTGTTCATAAAACCTATGAGCACAGATGTTCATAAAACATTTCTGAAAATGTATGATAGAAGTTTTAATCAATAATATCTGAATTTCCACACTACAATATATTCTATTATGAATGAAATGAGACTTTTTCAGAAATTTGAATTCTCAAGCATCATTCTAGCTTTAACTTAGTACTTTTAGATTTCCAAGTAATTATGTATACTCTAAAATTTGACAACCTTGTTGTTGAAATCTCTCGAAATATACTTTTCATAAAAATATACCCCCATTTATGCTCAGTAGCATGTTAAGTTTAACAAAAATTTGATTTTGAATGTCATCTTTTAGGAAAGTTAGGACCTGTTGCAAAGAGGTAAGTGTTTTAGTGCCTTTAATTCACAACAAAGACAACAAAGAAAATACTGTGCAGTTGTTTCTCAGAAAACTAGTCTTGTATTATCTTAGTATATATGTGTATATTAAAGCACAGATATAAGCATATATAAACATAGGAAGTCACACATTGTAAATATAGAGTAAGCCACATACATTAAAATAAATCTGTCCAACAAATTTTACACTTATGGAAGCATATTTCAACAGAGAGATTTACTAGCATTAATTTCACAGGCACCAATTTCCTATTTTTCTAAAGATTAATAAATCACAGACAGTTGAACTACTATGCATGCCGTTTACCTCTCTCTGCACCCAAACAAAATAGAAATAGCAAAAACAAAACCTGATTGATTAATATCAAGTCATGAGTTTACTTTGTTTTGATTAAAAATTGATTTTTAGTGTTGCCATTAAAATGCATTGGTTATTTCTTGGCTTAAACAAACTCATCACCCTTAAATATTGCTTATCTTGTTATTTTTCCCTCCATGGCTTTATAAGATCAAACATTTCACAGCCTCCTGTGTGCCACTGAAAGTTTCCATTTGTTTTCATGCATCCAATAGTAAGAGAAATTTAAAGAATTCTTACAGGCTAAATTCTTGCTCAGTACAATGTAATAAATTCAAAACTATACAAAAGTTTAATTTTCAGTTTGCTTAGAGTTTTGAGAAAAATCAAAAGAAAATAAATAAAATTAATCATCATTCTACATATGATAAATATGTACAAATTTTTATGCTTTTTAAGATATTGTCAAGTTTCAATTGAAAGTTTTCTCTTGAGCAAAATTCAGTGAAGACTAGTATCATATGATAAGACCAAGACCTCTTGATCATGTTCAATTTGAACAAATCAATGTAATTTTACAAATCACACCAGAATATTAGTATACATTGGAAAAATTTCTTTTCAACCATTTCTTTTTTCTATTTTATTTTAAAAAACAAAGATAAATGTACAAAGTTTCAGCATTTTTGCATAAAAGTATACAAATACTAGGAAGAGCAGGAACCCAGACACACCAGACTGGTGAGAACTGGGTGAGAACAGATTCCAACTAGCCAGGGGGCAGAGAGATCTCAGCGGAGCAAGTAGAAAGTGTGTGCCTGCCCAGCGTGATCCAGGGATCCAGGATCTAGAGGCATTGGGCCTTCTGTTCCCAGCTGGCAGCTTCTGGGGTGCAAAACAGGTGCTCGAAACATCTGCCACCAGGAAGAGCAGAGACCCAGACACACAGGACTGGCGAAAACTGGGTGATAATGGATTCCAACTAGCCAGGGGCCAGAGAGATCTCAGCGAAGCACAAAGAAAGTGTGTGCCTGCCCAGCTTGATCCAGGGATCCAGGATCTAGCTGGCAGCTTCTGGGATGCACAACAGGCGGTTGGACTATCTGCCACCAGGAACAGTGGAGATCCAAGGACACAGACCAGGAAAAAGAGAGGGCAAGAACCAATCACTGACAACAAGATGGCAAGAGGAAAGCAAAAGAACATACCCCAGGGAAACCAGGACAACCTGGCAACACTAGAACCCAGCACTCCCATCTCAACAAACAGCAGAATGCCAAACACTCCAGAAAAAGAAGACTCAGACATGAAATCCTACCTCAAGATGATGATAGAGATCCTTAAACAAGAACGGGAAGAAAAGCATAAATAATTAGAAGATTTTAAAGTAGAAACAAGAAAACCACTCAAAGAACTCAAAGAACTAGAAGAAAACAGAACCAAAGAGATGAAGGAATGGAAGAAGGAATTTAAAACAGAAATGGATACAATAAAGAAAACACTAAAAGAGACAACCCAAGAAGTAGAAGTCCTAAAAAAGAAATCAGGAGTCATAGATGCAAGCATTTCCAATAGACCACAAGAGATGGAAGAGAGAATCTCAGGGGACAAAGACAACATTGAAAACATAGACAAAACTGTCAAAGAAGTTGCAAAAACCAAAACGTTCGTAACCCAAACTGTCCAGGAGATCCAGGACACAATGAGAAGACCAAACAGGATAATAGGAATATAAGAGGGCAAAGAATATCAACTAAGAGGTACAGAAAATATATTCAACAAAATTGTAGAAGAAAACTTCCCTACCCTTAAGAATGAGATGACCATGTGCATAATAAAAGCCTACAGAACTCCAAATAGGTTGGACCAGAAAAGAAATTCTTCCCGACACATAATAGTCAAAACACCAAGTGCCAAAAGCAAAGAAAGAATACTAAAAGCAGTAAGGGGAAAAGGTCATGTATCATATAAAGGCAGACCAATCAGAATCACACCTGATTTCTCAACAGAGACTTTGAAAGCTAGAAGTGCCTGGACAGACATCATGCAGACCCTAAGTGAGTACAAGTGCCAGCCCAATCTGCTATACCCAGCAAAACTATCATTCACCAAAGATGGCAAGAGGAAGATATTCCAAGACAAAATTAAATTCACACAATATATGACCACAAACCCAGCACTACAATGAATTATAAGTGTAAAACCCAATACAATAAGGGGAACTACCTCATAGTAAAAACAAGAAAACCTCTAAGCAAGAAAAACAAAAGAAGAAAGACACACAGGCACAATTCAACCTACCAAAGCAACAATAGCAGGAAACAGCAAACACTATTACTTTATATCTAATAAGATAAATGGACTCAACTCCCGGATAACAAGATATAGGTTTTTTTTTTAAAACCCCAGCATTTTGCTGCATACAGGAAATTCATCTCAGAGACAAAGACATACTGAGAATAAAAGGTTGCGAAAAAACTTCCAAGCAAATGGCGACAAGAAGCAAGCAGGAGTAGCCAATCTAATATCAAATAAAGTAGATTTTCAACCAAAAGTTATCAAAAAAGATAAGGAAGTACACTTTTTACTCATTGCAGGGGAAATCTGTCAGGAGGAACTCTCAATCCTTAACACATATGCTCCAAATACAAAAGAAAAGGAACACTTCTCCACTGTTGGTGGGGTTGCAAACTAATACCCCAGAGACACTTTAATACACAACAAAGATATATGCACCACAATGTTCATAGCAGCTCTATTCATAATAGCCAGAAGCTGGAAAGAACCCAGATGTTTTTCAGAAGATGAATGGATACAAAAATTGTGGTATATTTACACAATGGAATACTACTCAGCCATCAGAAACAATGACTTAACCAAATTCTTAAGAAAATGGCTGCATCTAGAGAATATCATCCTGAGTGAGTTAACCCAGTGACAAAAGAACAGACATAATATGAGGTCACTGATATTGGGATGCTAACCCCAGAGGCTTGCACTCCCCCAGAAACAACTCACAGACTGTATGAAGTCCAAGAAATAAAGAAAAAAAATATATATATTTACAAAACAAGAAAAAAAAAAACAAAAGATCAAAATTAGAACAATGAGAAAATATATGAAACAGAAATAAATCAACAAAGTAATTGACTATTTCAAATATAACAGTTAAATAAATGAGTGAAATCAAAGTGGACATATACATAATCATTTTTGAGGCAATAAATACAATTTAATTTTCCAGTGCTTTTCATGTGTCCATTATAACAAAACATCTTTTTTCCTGTGAGAGCCTTTCACCTGTGTGCCTCAGCAAAACACTATTTGACATAATTGACTTTCCAAACAAACCAGAAGTTCCCACTCTAGAGTGATATGGAAACCTACTACTAGCTTTCTATTATATATACATATAAAATAATATGAATTGATTTACATAACAACAGGGCCAGGGCTATAATGCTCCAACTAGACACCAGAGACTTTAAAACAGGAAGTCTAGTAACAGGAATAGGTTACCATTCATGAGGCTATAGTTCTGTTAAGTCTGAAATATTCCCAAGCTCTCCTACTTATCTTGTTGTGCCTTATTATATGATTATACAAGAAATTGCTTAGGTTCAGCATGTTTGGTTTCTGATTTATTTTATTTTATTTTATTTTATTCATTTATTTAATTCGTAGTTTCTTTGCTGGGCTATCATTCTCAAAGTTGTTTATATGTGTAAACGTTTTCAGAGCAATGGCATAGCAAGTGTGAAAAATGGAAAAACAGAAAATCTTCTTTTCAAACACTCTTTCTACAACCAGAACACAGAAAATAAGAGGATTTAGATTGAACTTTAGGAAAAGTTCCAGAATTCGTGTATACGAATATTTGTTTTATTCAGCCAACTATTTCAGTGCTCCTTGTATGTATGTGTGGTGTATGTGGACACTATTTCATCTCATGGGGTTGGGGAAATGACTTAGATTAAAATACTTTCTGCACAAGTTTGGAAACATGAAATTTCATCCTCAGCACTTACATTCAAGGCTAAATGTGTTTTGGATGTTCCTCAGTAATGTACAGAAAACAAGAGAACTATTGAGGAGGGTTGGCTACCAGTCTAGAAGCAGGTTCACTGAGAAATCATATTTAGTGTGAATAAGACAGAGATTGAGAAAGCTCGACAAAAGATGAGGTACTCGGGCCCTGTATATTCAACTTTATGTTGTACACTCCCAAACATAGGAGTATACATCAAAGTACTCCATGGGCATAGTGAAGTTACACAGACAACATTTCATATCCACTTGTACAAAACACACTAATACACAAACATTGTGAACACATGATATTTTCTATTGCATATTACTTCATTTTATTTTCAGATTTAGATCACTCTTTTAAATGACAGAAAATTGTTTATCTTATTTTATATTTGTATCATTCGGATTTTCACTTGATAATACCATTTATTCTCTTATTTTAATTTTTCTTTTATTGAAAACATTTTTGTATCCAATATATTCTCTTCATGCATTTTCCTTCCCAATTTCTCTACGATCTTCCCCAGCACTTCTCCCATCTGAATAGATACTCATTCTGTCTGTCATGTGAGAACACATAGGCATATAATGTATAATAATTTAATAAATTACTGCTTTTCATTGTCCAAGACCATACTGTAAACATGTGACAGGCAAGGCGATGTTGGTAGTTGGTATCTTCTGTGTTTCAATGCATTTGTGGACTGTGATTAGGATGTAGGAACAACAGAAGACCATCATTCAAGTGTGGAAAGGGGAAGTGCAAAGGAAGATAGAAGAGTCACCAAAAACTAAGGGTCATTTGAGAGCAAGTATGAAAACAATACAATAGAACCTTCCTGAAATATAGACATCTGAAGAAGATCTAAGTTAAATTACCAAAGAATTTGGAAACTAGACAGCTGGTAGAGTTTTGCTTGTCACCAAATGCAGGTTCTTGTACTTGGAATGGGTTGTTGTTGGCTACAGTGGTCCTATGGGAACTCCAAACAACCCTGGTTGTTTCCAAGAAATGAAATGATGGCACTCATCTCTAAATACACTAGGAGAAGTCATAATATATAATCAAAGGACAGATAGCATTACAAATGAAATTTTAAAAGTAAACATAAATTTAAAAATTCACAAATGCCCCAACTAATTTACCAAACCTAATTAAAATCTAAGGGTACTACTGAGCCCATTTTGTACTGCGAATGGGACCCGCCATTAAGAGCAGGAGTAAATTTGGTTGAAAGTAAAAGCAGGGGTATGGAAAACTCTGATTGGGTTTGTATGAAACGATTTAATTAAAAAAAATTAAAAGATACTGTGCATTCTCACTGAGACTACATTGGAAACATTAATTTTTCATTTACAAGTTGTTATCAATTAAAGAAGGTTAGGGTGTGGACTTCTGTCCACTGCTGCTCTCTATATTGGGACCCTATCTGGTCCCATGGATGCTCATTCATGCACAGTGACTGATGATGCATCCTTGATGAGCTCATATGTGCTGCAGTCCAGCTATGGTTACAGGACACTGGGTGCATGATATCCATTTTCTCTAGCTCTTACATTTTTTTTAACCTCTTCTCCTGCAATGTCTGCCAAGATCTAAAGGAAGGGATTCTTATGAAGACAACCCACTTAGAAATGAACGTTCCAAGATGCATTCCTCTCTGTGCATTGTCCAGTTGTGTGACTCTGTATTTGTTCTTATCTGCTGCAAGAAGATTCTCTGATGATGAGTTAGACAATAATCTACAAATATATATGAATGTCCTTAGGAGTCATTTTATATCTATATTCCTTTAGTGGAACAGTGGTATTTGATTTCTCCTCAATTCTGTGATCTATCTAGTCTCAGGTTTTTGGCCACACAAGCAATATCAGGCATGGGTTTCTTCTCATAGAATGGCAATTAAATTTAAGCAAATACTAGTTAGCTAATCCTACAAGCTCATTGTAATAATATATCCTACCAAAGATCATTATTATGATCAATGGGTTTGTAACATGGTTATTGTTTACATTTATCCTCAAGTAGCTTGAGTACTATAAACAGTAGTCTCTGTGAATGAAGGCTGTAGGTATGCATCATATTGAATTCTCTCAGTTCAATGAGTTGCCATTAGCAACAGAACCTTCTCAATAGGTTGTGAAGAACAACCAATCACCTTGGTAAGAGCCTGCATCATTTTGTTCTTATAATCATGGTCCTTTGGCAGAATCCTCAACTACATATAACTTATTCTGGGTACTGAAAGCTTCATTTGATGATGAATAATGTTCAGTTGAAGCTCTGACTCCCTGCTATCTAGCAATTTTGAAAAATTCTACTGTATGGCATTCCCCTATTACCCTTCATGAATCACCAGATCACCCTCCACCTCCTAATTCCTGCTCCTCCCTCTTTGATCCTCACGTTCCAGTGCCATCCATGTTCCCTCTGTAATTTATACTTCAGAGTTTTAAAGCAAACAAACATAAGGCATTCATACAAAGAATCTTATAGGCCTTTGTCTGGATATAAGTCCAGAACTACAGAAGGAATAATGAAAGAAGAATGGGAAAGAAAAACAAACTAACTCATCAGCTAAAAAATTCCAGGAATAGATCCCCTGATTATTTGCAATGAACTTTATATCAGAAAATGAAGCAATTTTCCTGTCACTCATTGGTGGAAAAGTACTAAATAGATTTAAGATTACATTTCTAAGATGTTAGATTGAATACATAACTTAAATGAGGTATCTTATTATAGAATGTAAAAGGAGTGATTGATACCATGAACATATTCCTGGTAATTTGCCCAATGGTTGGCTATGAGTTGTAAAGAAAACTTTCAACATGATATAAATAATTCAAGGTTTGTTTTTTGTCCTTTCAGTCAAATAATACATACTGGCTAGAGAAATACAATAGTATAGTTTAATTTTATTTTTGTATATGTATGAAGTATGTTTGTTTAAATGACTTATACATGTCTAAGCAAATGTGCATGTGTGTGAGAATATGTAGAAATAGTGGAAAAATAGTTTTATTGTGCTCTATCACTTTCTTGCTTATTCCATTGAGAAGAGATCTATCCTTATACCTGGAACTACTTATTCATAATTTTATTGTTACAGTTTTATATTATCAAGGTAGTAAATATTGAATCCTTGTGGCACTGTCCTCGACCATTGAGGAAAGACGACCACTACCAGAGGATTCTTCTCAGATCACACTTTATTGTGGGAGCCTCTTGATTGAAGGGGAGAGCAGGAAGCGAGGGGCGCCCGAACTACCCTAGCTGTCTGCTTATATAGGGAGAAGCGCATACGAGCTTGCTATGATTGGTTGTCACCAGTCTGCTGACACCAGAGACCTGGGGATTGGCCGGAGATAGGTTATGTACTGCGCATGAGCAGGGTGCAGCGCCTTAGCTGACAAGAGCATTACTATATATGGAGTTGTTTACCTCAAACTGTGAGGGAGCCAGCGCCATCTTGTAATAGCGTCCACATTTGGCTCCCCACAGTTCCCCCTTCTGTTTTAACTTGAGGACAAGCAACATCGGACTTACTCCCGTACAAGTCCCTACCTATGATGTGTGGACTGCTTGAAGGAGGCCATGTCCAAGGCGCACCTTTTCCCGTGTAATGGGAACTAGCCCAGGGAGGTGCAAAGGCTACGCCAAAGACCGGGTTTTACACTCGCCTTCCCCAGTGCAATGAGACAACGTGGTCTCGTGGTGGTGCAAAGGCCACATGTGCAACCTAACTTAAGTGCTCTTTAAGGCTGAGAGCCAAATTTGGGGTGAGGCACCATCCTCCAATGCAGTGAATGCCTGGGTAATAGCAACCTTATCTCTCTGAGTCTGGACGAGCAGCTGGCACACCAACCATAGACAAAGTATGCAACATCCCAGACAGCAAGCTATAAACAACCCCGCTCCCACCCCTTTTTTTAAAGTAGGACACAGAAGAGGAGAGCCAAGAGGTAAGTCTCTCAGGAAATCTAGGATCTATGCGAGTAGCATTAATGGCAGTCACTGCTCTTCTTAGTTCGTCAAGGTTAGCATTGAAATTTTTGGACCAATATGGGTTTGGGGAACGCTGATAATATTCCGCATCTCAGGTCCGCTGCGGTCTTGGTCGCCATTGCTGTCAGTGAGAGGAGCACCAGGGACATCTACCGAGGTCGACTCATTCTTCACGGGGCGCGTCAGCCGGGCTGGGACCCAATGAGGTGTTTCCTTTCCCTGGGGGAAACACAAACAGCTCCCCTGGATCTCGATATAACCGGATCCGGTCCATACCATTTATTATCTAGCACATCTTTCCACATAACTAGCCTCTCTTCAACTGGTGGTCCCTCGGAGGCATGTCTGTCTGAGGCTGATTTTCCATCATCATTTAGATGCAAAAAATTAAGGGTAAAGAGTACAAGAGAGACAATGAGGTGTTTCCTTTTCCTGGGGGTAGCTCCTTCTGCTATACCCCCTTTTTGTTTGTTTAAATAAACCTTTAGGGTGTGATGAGCGCATTCAATGATGCCTTGACCCTGAGGATTATAACGCAATCCTGTCAGGAGTGAAACTCCCATGTGATGGCAAAATTGCTTGAATTTTGCTGAGGTATAGGCAGGACCATTATCTGTTTTTTACACTTTAGGTATGCCCCATGCACTCCACGCTTCAAGACAATAAGTAATAACTTGAGAAGCCTTTTCTCCTGATAAAAGAGAAGCAAAAATGACTCTTGAACAGGTATCAATGGACACATGTACATAATACTGAGATAATTGTTTAGAATAATTTACAGCTTTGGTAATTTTTTTTACTGAATACTGGTCACACATAATCCTGAGAACTTTCATTGGCAGCCCAGCTGGGCAACCTGCCACAATATATCCATCTGTTTTTGAACCAGATAAATTCTCTAAGGTATTACTATAAACAGTTCTTATATTAGGAGAAAAAGTAATGAGGCTCTTAACTGCCCAACGTACTCCCCAAGATTGACAGCCAGTCTAAGGATGCAGGGCTGAATCTCTTCTTCCTGTACAGAAAGGTGACCACTTAGGTTGGACTGGAATAAAGAAATTACCCTTTGGCTGGGAAATAGGCCAGTGACCGGCAATCCAGGTGGCAGCAGCCTATCCAGGTTTTTTGTATAATTAGCAGTGACTCTATAAGTTTGGACTTACTCTGCCAACTCTTTAACTAGCTTATGCTCTAGGCGGTGATCATCCTCCAACACGGGAAACATTTGCCTGATGGCATGGCATGTCTCCGGTGAACAAAAGAACTTGCACTTGCTGTCTGGATAAAGCAGAAGAGCAGAGGCAGCTGCTGCTTTAAGAGCTTCCGGTTGTGCTACAGGAGTCTTCTGCCTGGGATGAAACCACTCTGCCTCACATTCTGCTGCCTCCTCTTCTAAATCTTCCTCTTCTGCCAGCTCTAAAGCTTTTTGCTCTTTTAGGGGATACAAAGTATCCTCTCCAGCAAACTTGTACTTCCTTTCCCAGGGCACAATCCTCTCTTCTCCCAGCAGTCTTTTCTGCCTTTCAGTTTTCTTTTTCACCTGCAGGTACTACTTTTAAGCTTTTGTCTTTGTTTTCCTTTTTTCCTATTTTCTTAGGCCTACCCAAGTTTTCCCGTTTTAATTTAGCTTCTGAGGTCTCTGACAAACTATCCTGGTACCTGGTTAATGCTCTGCGTCATTCCCTACACCGCAACCAAAAGCAGCAGGCCAGGACAACAATCACCCAAATCACAAACACAGCACAGAGAACCAGGGGGTCGGGACCCGCAAGCAACCTACCTGGGAAAACTTGATTTACCGACATCGCCACTCCTGCGTGTTGAGTTCCGGATCCTCTTCAGCCCCTCGAGTGGTTCTGGGTTTCAGCACCAGTTGCAGCATGATCCTCGACCAGCGAGGAAAGACGATCACCACCAGAGGATTCTTCTCAGATCACACTTTATTGTGGGAGCCCCTTGATTGAAGGGGAGAGAAGGAAGCGAGGGGCCGAACTACCCTAGCTGTCCGCTTACATAGGGAGAAGTGCATACGGGCTTGCCATGATTGGTTGTCACCAGTCTGCTGACACCAAAGGCCTCGGGATAGGCCGAAGATAGGTTATGTACTGCGCATAAGCAGGGTGCAGCACCTTAGCTGACAAGAGCATTACTATATATGGAGTTGTTTACCTCAAACCGTGAGGGAGCCAGCGCCATCTTGTAATGGTGTCCACATTTGGTTCCCCACACATACTGATAAAATGTAAATACATTCCTATTTTAAAATGTCACTAAAAGATTCTCCTTGCCACTTATTACAAAATGAGTAGAGTAAATAATAATACGTTTAAAACATTTGATTGATAACTCCATTAATTGCATTTGTAAGAGTAACAATCATGTCCCTTTTTTTTTTTTACTGGATACATGTTATATACATTTCAAATGTTATTTCCTCCATAACCCCCCTATAGCATCCCCCATCTCCCTGCACCTATGAGAGTGCTCTCCCAAACACACACACCCTCCTGACTCCCTGACCCCTCATTCCACATACACTGGGGCATCTATTCTTGGGAGGACCAAGGGCTTCTACTCTCATTGATGCCCAGCAATATCTGCTACATATTCAGCAAGAGCTATGAGTTCATCCAAGTGTACTCTTTGGATAGTGGTTTAGTCTCTGGGATGGCTAGTGTTGCTGTTCTTATGAGATTGCAGTCTCTTTCACCTCCTGCAATCCTTTCTCTAACTTTTCCATATGGAACCTAGTTCTCAGTGGTGGTGAGAATCCACATCTGTATTTGTCAGGCTCTGACAGAGCCTTTCAGGAGACAGCTGTATCAGGCTCCTGTCAGCATGCACTTCTTGGCATCAACATTTCTATACCTATTATTCTTAGGTTTGACCTTCTCGTTGTGTCTTGGATTTTCTGGATGTATTGGGTTAGTTTTTTGCATTTTGCATTTTCTTTTTCTGTTGTGCCAATGTTTTCCATAGTATATTCTGCCTCTGAATTTCTCTCTTCTATCTCTTATATTCTGTTGGTGATGCTTGCATATATGAGTACTTATCACTTTCCTAGGTTTTCTATGTCCAGGGTTGTCTCCATTTGTGATTTCTTTATTGTTTCTATTTTCAATTTCGATCCTGAATGGTTTGTTCAATTTCTTCACCTGTTTGGTTGATTTTTGTGATTCCTCTTTAAGGTCTTCTATCTGTTTATTTCTGTTGTTCTGTGTTTCTTTAGGAAGTTATTTATAACATTCTTAAAGTCTTCTAACATCATCATGAGCTGTGATTTTAAATCAGAATCTTTCTTTTCTGGAGTGTTGGGGTATCCCAGACTTGCTGTGGTGGAGGAACTGGATTCTGATATTGCCATTTGGACTTGCTTTCTGTTGCTTTGGTTTAGGACTTCCCTCTCACCATCCACTTATCTCTAGTGCTAGGGTTCTTGCTGATTCTGACAGTGGCCTGACCTTCCAGTAAGCCTGTGTGTAACCACTACTCAGGAATCAACTCTCTCAGAGCAAAGTCTGGGTACAGAGTCAGGTGGCATAGCACAGGGTGTAGACAGAAACAAGCAGGACCCTTTCCCAGCCTGCTTCTCTATTCCTGTGTCCTGAAGGTTCCGGGAGCATCAGTTACAGCAGCAGAAGTGGTTTTTCATGTGCTCTCTGGTATGTCAGCACTCCTGGGAGACCATCTTTCTCTTAGCAGGGTCTGCATACAGAGAGCTGTGGTCCAGGGTCAACTCTGGGCCCAGGCAGACACAGGAAGGATCCTGTCCCAAACTGCTTCTAGATTCCTGTGTCCTGAGAACTCTGGAAAGGTCCCTGAGAGCAGAAGGGGTAGTCTTATCTGTGGTCTCAAGTGTGTCAGAACCTTCTGGGAGTTCAGCTCTCTCCCAACAGGGTCTGGGTATAGAGAGCTATGGTACAGGTTCAACTCCAGGAGTATGCAGAAATTGAAAGGATCCATTCACGTGCTCTTAAGAATTAAGAGCACATGTTTGGCAATTTATGTTCTTTTTTCAGATTTATAATTTTACTTTTTATCACTTTCTCCTTTGCCTGGAGGATTTAATTTTTGATATATTTACTTTATTATACTCACATGAATATAATTCCATGCATGCATTTATGTGTATCATATGCATGTCTGATGCACATGGTAGCTATGACAGGGTACTGGATCTCCTGGAACTGGAGTTACAGATTGTTGCAAACCATCATGAGAATGATGGGAACTGGATCTGGGTCTTATGGAAGGGCAGCCAGTGCTCTTAATTATTGAGCTATCTTTCCAGCCCTCCACTATACCTATGTTGTTTTTATTTGTTTGATTTATTATTTATTTTCCAATATTTTAATTTTTTTTTCAATCTTACTGTTCTCATTAAACATTTTCTTTATGGGTTTGAATTTCTCTTTCAGTTCATTCACTTGGTTAACTTTCTTGTCCATGCCCTTAATTAAATTCTGTGTATGATGGCTTTCTTTTAAATGCAGGAGTCTGGCTTCCCTCACGTGCATTTCAGTTATCTCACTAGCTCTGATTTATGGTAAAGGAGTTGTGAAATTTTGGACGTATTATAATGAGATTAGCCAGTATGTATGGCATATCACACACATGCACACACACACACACATACACACACACATACTTTTCCTAAAAATTTGAGAGTGGGTAGGTGGGTAGGGGAGCACCCTCATAGAAGTATGGGGAAGGGATGGAATAAAAGGGTTACAGATTGGAAACCAGAATGAGGATAACATTTGAAATGTAAATGAATATAATATCCAATAATTTTTTAAATAGAAAAAAATTAAGAAATGGGACTAGCTAAAAGATATGCACTTCAAATTAATTCTATTATCTCACATTATCTCTTGAAAATTTCAGGTTTTTTTTTTTTTTTTTTTTTGGTATAGAGTATGCTTTGTAGTTCCAATATTTCTGTGGCATTGTCTCCATATCTTATGTGAGTTCTATTTACAAATGTAGCATTGGCTAATTTTTCTTTGTCTCATTATACTTTATCCTAGTAAATACCCCCATATGAAATACTTATGCCAATCAAATACTGTACAATGTCTTCCTTAATGCACTATTTTTATAACTAATCTTCATATTTTTAGACTTTTACCAGTACAAACTGATGTCATTTAATTATTCAATCAAAATCAGGCCATGTTTTTGTAGTGAAGCTATCAGCTTCTCTATATAGATTATATTTGACTGTAGTTGTTATTGTAAGATGAGTCACTGGGTTTCCTGGTAAAACCTGGCAGATTTTTAGGTTTGAATTTCTAGTATTCGAACATATTCTGAAAAATTCTCTGAATGTCCTTCTGAGTCTCTCTTGTTCCCTTGTATTTCTGTTTAACTGATACTGATATTTCTGCTGATTTATTTGTACTCATCTTCTTTTTATTATTTTTATTATTATTACTATTATTATTATTATCACCATTACTATTAGTTTATTTTTTTGTTCCCATCTTCTTTAAATACATAAACAATGAGACTGGAGAAATGGTTCAGCACTTAACAGCAGTTGTTTTTATAGAGAACTCAGGCTCAGTTCACAGCATGCACACAGCACAGTGCTTGGACACCACCTGCATCGCTGGTGCTGGTAGAGACCCGAAAAAAGAATAAGATCCTCGAAAACTGATGTGATAAATGATTACAAGTTGAAAGGTGGTTCCATCATAAAGACATGCATGGTCAACAAAGACCACAACTGAAAAAAATCCCCAAGATTGACATTTTTACAAGTATGTTGCTACACATATATTCATATTCATACCCATTAAATAAACATAAATCGATTAGGGACAATTTTATGATTTATACACCTTTACTATCATTGTTGTTATAACAAAATTAAAATTGTAGCAGTATGTAGCAGAATTTTGTGTTTGTTCTGCATGCCACCCCTGTTCCACAGTGGCACAGTGATAATTCCCCATGCTAAGGTAACAACTCCATTTCTCTATTTCTTTTCAGAAAAAAACAATCACTGCTATATGTTTACAATGTGTCCCAAATTTCCAGAATACGTTTCTCAGATTCTGATAGCATTTGCTAATTCTTTTGAGCTACAATAAAGTGGATTTACAATATATTCCTGTGAAATTTGTACTAAAATTTGTTTTTGAAAATATTCATCTTCCTCAAAATAAGTCAGGATTTATCCCCTCAAGGAAAAGAACGGTAAGAACTAGGAGTATTTGTGGAATGAGGTAAACTTTATCTTTAGGGCACAATTTTTATCAACAGCTATGTTTTTGAAAAGGGGAGAAAGTATCAAAAAACAAACCAAAACCAAAAAACAAAACAACAAACAAAAAAAGAAAACCAAAAACAGCCAAGACAAAACAAACATATATAGTAGAAAAGTGAAAAAAAATACATGCTCTCTCCTTTCTCTCCATATATGGTTAAACATTAAATAAAATGGTAACCACCCTTGGGATAATATTGACTGGTTTGCACATAGAGCATTTAATAAAAGTGTGAAGAGTGCATTCAGGAAGGTGACACAGAACTGCAGGTTCTATACAGTCAGAAGAGAAAACTGAATTTTGAAGTACTTTTCTCACCTCTACAAGTGTACCACCATATTGAGTATCCCACACCCCACCCTTTAAACTCACTACATGAATAAATATATATGTTTTAATAAGACATTTTCCTTTATAGTTTATTATGAAATACTTTATTACATATAAGAACACTTTATTGAATTCGATAATGTATATGCTTATGATTCACAAGAGACTAATTAACACTGTGAGAATAGATGTACAAATGATTTTAAAGAGCATAGTTAATAGTTTCTTGTTTTAACTAGTTTATATTCACAGTGATTGTATGAACAATATTCTAAAACTGAGAGATCCTTCTTATTTTTTCAGAACTAAACACACAGAGCATCTAAATAAAAAAGTAATTTAAAACACAAAATATACATATAACCAGAATTGAACCTCTCCACAAATTTTGTTGTCAATGTAACAAGAATGGAGATGAATAAATACTATTCATCTGGGCTGGAGAGATGGCGCAGTCGTTAAAGGCTAGGTTCACAACCAAGAATATAAGAGATCCTTCCTTATATGCTGATAAATTTACCATATAAACTCAGAGTACTTTGAGGTTTAAAAAAATTGATTAAAATATTTATAACAGAATAAACCATTTTGTAATAAGATGAACAGTATATAGTTTGATTAGCTATGTGAATCAACAATTAACAAAAATATACTTGTCCTTTTCTTACTTGGTAGTTTTTCATGCCTTACAATTTATTCACTTTCACATGTATGAGATGCATGATATTATACCAGAATGGTAGGAGACCTTTTGACAGATTTTATTTAATCCTAAAGCTGTCTAATGCTGTTTGTTCATGCCTGTGTTTAAGTCCATGTGTCTCTCCACATGTTCATTGTGTGAGAGGACACAGACAACATCAGACACTGTCCAAGTAGTATAAATTTTATAATTGCATTTATGACACTCAGTAGTGACACCCAAAATGAATGCCACACTTTTCTCACACTGAGAAAATTTAATTCTGTATTCAGATTCCAAATTTGAAATGGATTAAAGTAAAATAGTTTTTCTTGAGCAGAAGATTTAGCCTTCAAAATCCCAGAGCAATGGATTTGACTTCATTATATGTGAACACAGATTTACTGTGTAATCTCTAATACTTCTCTTTAGAAACAGAAACAAAGTGACAAAAATAGCCTAAAATGTCCCTTTGAACGTCCTCATTCCTGCAAAGAAACAGGGTTGTGCACATTGCTGTGGTTGAGATGACTATTCTTTTGAGCCATTGTGTGAGTAGTTTTTTCTCATAACCTTCAAACAATGGGCTTCAATTATGAAATTCTTATTACCTTGGCACATTTAATTTATCAGTTCATATGAAGACGAGGAATACAATTCTTGTTATTCAATGTTAGAGAACTTTATGAGAAGGAATCTTTTTAATGACAGCATTGTAAAAAGCAAGGAGCTCATATTCTGTGACATTTGAATATGAAACTTTTTTCTGTAAATTCGTTATTCAAGTTATGTAATATCTAGCATATTTTCAAACAATTTATTTAAGATTTATAACAATGGCAAAATCTTGTGGAATTATTAAATTACATATTTTGGACAATATTTAAAAGTTACTTTTAAAAGTTATTTATTTTATGTATGTGGATGTTTTATCTGCACCAATCTACACACCAGAAGAGCTCATTTATTTCCATGAGACTACAGTTATAGTTCGTTGTTAGCCATCTTCTGAGTTCTGAGACTTGATCTTAGAACCTCTGAAAGAGAAGCCAGTGCTCTCAACTACTGAGCCATTCATCTAGCCATATGTAATACATTTCAATATAAAAAAACAGATATGAACATATCCAATAATAAACAACATAGTAAATTAAACAGAAATTTTACCATGCCAATGAACATAGTGATAAATATGTGTTTATATAACTCGTATAAACATAGTTTGGCAAATATCTTGGGGTATAGTGGCAGGCTGTGATATATGCTCAGGAATGAAATAGCTGAGGTATATTGATTCCAATATTTCTGAGAAATCAACATATTGATTTTCAAAATGGCTGTACAAATTTGCATACAAGCAAGCCATGGAAGAGTGTTCTTGCTCCATATCCTCACAAGTATGAGCTGTTTATTGGTGTTTTGATCTTAGCCATTCTGACAGGTATAAGTTGGAATATCAGGGTTGTTTTGATTTGCATTTGCCTGATGATGCTAATGGCATTGCACATTTCTTCAAGTGTTTCTCAAACATTTGAGGTCCCTCTGTTGTTTCCCCAGTATAGGGGAATGCCAGGTATTGAGGCAGCAGTGGGTAGGAGGGGGAGCATCCTCATAGAAGCAGGTAGAGGAAAGATAGGAGAGAGGCAAAGCAAGAAAGAAAATAACATTTGAAATGGAAATACATAAAATATCCAATTTAAAAACGTGAAGATAAATGAATAAATATCAGTTCAGTATCAAATAATGTTTAGCATTTTTAATTGGAATATTTGATTTGTTGACATCTATTATTTTAATTCTTTATATATTAGTAAATAAGATGTCTTAGAGATATAGAGTTGATGAAAATATTTTTTCATTCTGAAAAATCAGCAATTTCAATTTGAAAAAGCAGCCAATTTGTCCTGCTGATACCTTTTCCTTACAGAATCATTACAGTTTCATGAGATTCCAATATTAATTGGTAACTTTAGTGCCTGAGACATTGGTGTCCTTTTCAGAAAGTTGTCACCTGTGCCAGTGTGTTCAGGGCTATTCTGCAATTTCTCTTCTATCACTTGATATGTATCTTGATTTATGTTGAGGTCTTTGATACACTGGAACTTGAATGTTGTTCAGAATGATAGGTGTGGTTATGTGAGCATTCTTCCATATGCCGACATATAGTTATACCACCAAGATTTATTGATGCTTTTTGTATTTATTGTAAGAAATATTGGAATAAACTAGAATTCAGTTCTCTATAAGTATAGTTAATATCATAATACAAGATGTAAATACTTTCTAATATTTCTAAATATTTCTAATTTTTTAATATTTCTAATTATTTAATTTTGTAACATTTCTAAATATTTTCTCAGTATGTCTTTACCAATTTTATTTGAACACCTGTATTTTAGTATTAATTTCAAGCATAAAGACCCCAAATGGAATCTAAAAATATGCTATAAAATAAATCACCTTCTGGAGATATTACTATACTTGATTTCAAGCACAACTACAGACCTATATTAATTAAAACCTCATGCTATTGACATTAAAACAGACAGGTTGATCAACTGAATTGAATAGGAGACCCAGTTGTAAATTCACATACCTGCGGATATCTGAGCTGTAATAGAGAAACCAAAATTTTACATAGAATGTTATTGCTTCGATTTCCATTTTCTGATATTTAGAAACTTTATTCTTTTTTTTCCTATGTTTGTTTTTCTTGGTCTTCTTAAGGATTTTTTATTCATTTTCTCAAATTGTTTGTATATTCCTGACTTTCTTAAATGGATTCATTTATTTTTAATTGTTTGTGTATTCTTGGATTTCTTTAGAATGTATTCATTTTCTCTTCAAGTCTTTTCTTATTGCAACATTCCTGGTTTACAGGTTTTTTTTTCTTATTCTTCAGCTCTATTGGAAAATTCCGGTCCTTCCATTGTAGAATATAGGACTAGATAATGATATTATTATTTGCCTTTGTTTGGTGAACATTTTATAACTTGTGTTTATATAGACGGAATTTTCTGTGATGACCTGACTGTGTCTTGCATGTCTGGGTGGCCTGTTCATGCTCATCTGGTGTGTGAAGAGGGTATGTCTGCTATTGTGGGAAGCTGGGATGCAGCGATGAATGCCAGCAGGAGGACAGGAGGAGATGGTCCTTGGGATTTATAGGAGACTTGAGGAAGGGAGAAGGGAGGCCGTAACTCCTAATCTGTTGCCTTGATAGGGAGCAGACTTGGAGCTTGTTTCTAGGGGAATAGTAAGAGAAGGGAATATCTTCAGGGAGATTACATGTTCTTCTGTCAAGTATAAAATCATTGAAATGCTTCATCATGTTATTTTCAAATATTGGAAAAATGCCTCACTTCCTTAACTGCCTTGTTAATATGCAACTATAAAAATATAAACAATTTGATTGCTGTTTTATATCATAAATTATTAACAGATATATGTATTACTGAATAACTTTCTGTTAAGTTTTAATATGTGATAGTTATTAAAATACTGTTCTAAAGTGATGAAAAGTTTAAAATAATCTTATTAATTGAAAATAAATTTCCAGTAAGTTAAAGCATGCTAAGTATTTAATCAATAGAGTCTAATCTTTAGGATTTTCTTCAATATTTAAAACTCTCAAACTCACTTTGCCGGATGTAACCAAATTTGTTATAAGAAACTTGACAGGAGCATAGTTAGAAGACAGAAGAAAATTCCCTGAGGAAAACACGATTTATTTTCATGCATGAATATGTATCTTATAACTAACTTACTGAAAAAAAGATAGCTCTTAAAATGTATCCTATTGTTGAAATGCAGCAGGAGAGACTCCAAAAAAAAAGATAGAATGTAAATATCTGTCCTTTATTTATGTTTTTTCTTAAGATGAATTTATTGAACCTTTGGCAGAAAAGGTGATTGTGAATGTAATTCTAAAAATTCAAGTCAAATAAGCAAATTTGGATTATCATTGCTTTTTAATATTTTAATCACTTTGAAGTGAAATTCTGATAAGAATGTTTCAATATTCTTTGTCCCTCTTGTGTGATAGGTTAATAGACATTTTATGAATTTGAATACGTTTTTATTGCAGCCTCTGTCCACTATCAGAATATCAGTCTGAGTATAAGGGTTATTATCAATCATCATGTCATGAATTTCTTGTGCTGGGAAGTCAATTTTGTATATTCACATAATTCATAGCTATCCATAACATTCTTTGGAAATTAAACTGATTAGTTGTATTTTATTATTCTGTGGCTGTTCTTAATATGTTTTAAAGATATACAAATTATTGGCTAAATTATATACATACAAGGAAATAGAATATTTCAAACAATAAAATGAAACATTATAAAATCTGCTATCTTCCATAATGATATAAAGATAAACTTATTTGCTATAGTAATTTGAAATGTTATATTTTGAATACACTTTAAATATTCATAAAAAAAACATTTGTTATATTGGAACTGGATTCAGAGTCTAGATGAGTTTATTTAAATGAAATATATATCCTAGGGCTCTCACTAATGACATGCTTTATGAAAGTATACAGAATATTTGGAGAGAGTTTATAACATATACTAGAACATACAATTGTGATCCATTTTCCTAAATAGGAAACAAATTATAAGTTAGCATATATCACAGGTCTTTTGTTCCTTACAATCACTGGCAAAGCTCCCATAGTGCACATGGAGCCTGTATCACATACCTTCAGTAACTTAATGATGACTTCATGTCTTATAGTTCCCTTGAGGGAATAAAATCTTATGTATTTGACTTTCAATGCTATATTGTATGAAATGGTTCTGGTTACTTTAAACACAAATATGTCAGCCTTCTGTAATATCAAGCAAATCAGCCTCATGTTAAGTGAGTGAAAACATTGTAGCACAATATATTTGGGATGGAAAATACAAAAATTTATTGGTTATCACACCAACAGAATCACTCTTGTCCCCCATAATTGCAAGAACACTTGCAATTGAATTATCAGTGTTTTTTATCTATTCAATTGCCATTTATTCTGAGATGACATTATGTTCAGTGATTTTATAATACGTATTCCAAGGTCATTTACTCCTTGTTTTGTATTCCACTGTTTAAGGAATATTGACTTATACAATCTTTACAATCTTTAATCAAATAGGTAAAACAATATTTGGACATTAAGTGAATCAACAATGATTTCATGACCCCTCATTATAACAACAAAGATAGCAATGTATAACTGATGTCTCTTACACACACACATATATGTATATATATATATATATGTATATAAATATGTGTATATACATACACACACACATATGTATATATATATATATATATATATATATATATATATATATATTCTGTGATCCACCCTTGTTATGTCTTTTATGTTTTGTTTGTGGTTTCAGACTTTCATGCAAAAACCAATAACACAGTTATAATAAAAGCCATGTTACAGAAATTGATAATCTCTTTTATTTCATGTTGGTAGGTGAAGTATTGACATCTTAAATTATAACATATCAATGTTATTTTTACTAGAGGCAAAGTTTTTAGTTCTCTAGACAACGTGAAAATTCTAAACTGAAGGTATGTTGTATATCAAGAAATATATATATATTTTTATAACCCAAGGTTCCATTTGTAGGCAATGGGTGACATGTGTCATCTGAACAACATACAGTCATACACTCTCAAACAAGATATGCCTTAAAACAAACAACCTGGTCAGCTATGAAAATTTTTACGTATATAAATGGAAATGCATTATGTAAAGATATAATGATGATTTAATACTTTAATTGGGAGATCTGCTTTGTAATATAAATTAATTGTTTAATGGATAAAACTATTCACATAAATTTGACATTGACGTCAAGACAAGGACTGGGCATTATCAGTAATTTCAAGAAACCTTTACTTAGCTACTACATTTTCACAAATAATACACATTCGATGAGATATAAAGAAATGTTATCTGTTTATATTTTTAAGTAAATTACCTACCTGTTCAAAACATTATGCTTTGTTCATATTGCTATTGGTATGGTCAGCTTTCAGAGGATATGTGCATATGCCTGCACACACGTGTGTGAGTGTGTGTGTATGTGTGTGCAAACATAATATATTGTAATATATTTTATATTAAAAGTGATCTATAAATAATCAAATGTTTTTTATTATCCATGAAGATGCCCTTTTAAATAAAACTCTGCAAATTTGTTTAATTGGTGTTAATTTTACTAAACCTAAGTGATTAGCATTACCAGAAATTGACTAACTTGTTTTTCTATGTTCTTGCCAACCTTACACAGTTGACCTCTTCAATTATTGGCTACCACTCACTACCCATCAATTTTGGTTCAATCCTAACAACAGCCTACCTAAGGAAAAAATAGGAAACTTTTTTCATCTCCATCCCTTAATTCTAACCTTGCATTCCCATTCTTCTATTTTTAACAAGACAGATAATTGTCTACATTTTTCTTCCAAGAAGACATTCTTCGTCTATTTTCTCCTATACTAAATTGTTCACTTTTTTATATAAATCATTCCCTTGTCTGTCTTCTCTGTCATTTGACTTGATCAGTAACACTCATAGACTATATACTTTTCTTTTTTTTTAATAATCATTTTATTCATTACATTTTAAATAATATGCTGCTTTCCAGTTACCCCTCCACAAAGCCCAAACTCATACCCTCTTGTCCTTTTGCCTTTTGCTCTTTCACCAATTCACCCACTCCTGCCTCAGCCCTCTAACATTCACCTATAATGGAGCATCATGCCTCCCTCCCCTCCCATTGATGTTAGATAAGGTCTTCCTCTGATACTTATGTATATAGAGTCCTGGATCTCTCCATACGTTCTCTCTGGTTGGTGGATTACTCCCTGGGATCTCTGAGAGTTCCAGTTAGTTGATATTATCTTTCCTGTTTTGCATTTTTATATATTTTTACATACATGTCTCAATAATCTACCTCTACTGCATTGTAGGAGTGTAAAAGGGAAAGAAGTGGAAAGACTATGTGAAAACATTTTAATTAAATGAAATAAGTCTCCTAAAACATTTAGATACAATTTTGTATCAACAACTCTACATTACATTTAAATATAAATATACAATACGAAGAACTTAAGGCAAGAACTATAATGACAGTTTTTGAAATATATTGTAAAATAATAAAAGATAGCAATGAAAATAAAAAAAAAAGACGATGTATCCTATACATCACAGTGGTCTTATTAATGTAAACGGGCATGTGAACACCCATGGATGTGGTGCTGGAGGGGCATCTTATAAATGTAGTGTACTTGACAACCACACAGAAGACTCACAAAAACACAGAAAGACAAGCCTCAACATTTTGTACAGTACCTTCCTGAAATCTAGTAAAAAATAAATATGTGTAAAAAATTATTAGGAATGCTATAAATCATATGCTTTTAATACATAAAATAATTTTAGGAAGTTAGTATAATAATGTTTTGAAGAAATTGAGAACCTTTTCTTCTTTCACCACATCCCCACTGTATGATCATTCAAATTTCTATAATCTTTAGTCCTATTACTTTGTGTGGACAGGTAGGCTCTGAGGACTATAGACAAATTTTACCACAAAAACTAGCCTTAACATAGCATATTGTGCCAAAAGGCAGAAAACCAGACTGATTTCATCATTAAACAGTTATTTGATAATAAAGACCTCTACTGAGTTCTTTAAATAATTGTTCTCTGTTAAGTTGAAAAGAAAATAGAAAATGTGCAAGGTTCCTTCCACCTTCAGTCTATTAGATTGTTTTTTTTTTTAGCATTTTAGTGCATTTATATTTTTTTAATTGAACAACTTCATTTTAAAAAAAACAAAGATAAATGTACAGATTTAACAAACATTTTGCATAAAAGTATATGAATATATTTTTCTCAGTACTTGATATTTTTAAAGGTTTCATAGTATGCCTTTAAAACTTACTAGTTACAATGAGCATAAAGTACATGTAAAACAAGATGTAACCTGGATATAGTCAAAGTTTTCTTGGTGTGTAAAGATTAAGCATAATGGCTTTTTCTTTTGTTATTTTGGCCTTTGTTTTTCTTGAACTTTATAGAGTCTGTAAGTCATATCTACGGAATTCAGAGCTTTTTGGGCTTAGTATCCAATTATCAATGACTGCATATTATGTCTGTTATTTTGTGACTGGGTTACCTCACACAGGATGATATTCTTTAGATGCATCCTTTTTCTTAAGAATTTCAAAAAGTCATTGTTTCTGATAGCTGAGTAGTACTCCATGGTGTAAATATACCACAATTTTTTGTATCCATTCATCTACTGGAGGACATCTGGGTTCTTTTCAGCTTCTGGCTATTATAAATGGGGCTGCAATGAATATTGTGGTGCATGTGTCTTTGTTGTATGTTGGAGCATCTCTGGGGTATATACCCAGAAGTGGAATAACTGGATGTTCAGGTAGTATATGTCCAATTTTCTGAGGAATTGCCAGACTGATTTCCAGAGTGGTTGTACCAGTTTACAACCCCACCAAGAGTGTTCCTCTTTCTCTGCATCCTCACCAGCATCTGCTGTCATCTGAATTTTTGATCTTAGACATTCTGACTGGTGTGAGGTGGAATCTCAGGGCTGTTTTTATTTGCATTTCCCTGATGGCTAAGGATGTCAAGCACTTCCTTAGATACTTCTCTGCCATTCGATCTTCCTCAGTTGAGAACTTTTTGTTTAGCTCTGTAACCCATTTTTTAATAGAATTCTTTGAATCTCTGGTGTTTAACTTCTTAAATTCTTTGTATACCTTGGATATTAGGCCTCTATCAGATGTCAGGTTGGTAAAGATCTTTTCCCACTCTGTTGGCTGCCGTTTTGTATTCTTGACAGTGTCCTTAGCCTTACAGAAACTTTGCAATCTCAATAAGTCCCATTTGTCGATTATTGACCTTTGAGCACAAACCATTGTTGTTCTGTTCAGGGAATTTTTTCTTGTGTCTATGTGTTCTAAGGTTTCCCTTACTTTCTCATCTAACAGTTTCAGTGTATCTGGTTTAATGTGGAGATCTTTGACACACTTGCACTTGAGCTTTGTACAAGGAGATAAGAAATGGTCTATTTTCATTCTTCTGCATGCTGATTGCCAGTTGGACCAGCACCATTTGTTGAATAGGCTGTCCTTTTTCCTTTGAAGGTTTACAACTCCTTTGTCAAAAATCAGGTGACCATATATGTGAGGGCCTATTTCTGGATCTTCTATTTTATTCCATTGATCCATGTGCCTGTCTCTGTACCAGTACCTTGCAGTTTTTATCACAATTTCCTTGTAATATAGCTTGAAGTCAGAAATGGTGATTACCACAGATGTTTTCTTGTTGTTGAGGATGGAATTTGCTATTCTAGGTCTTTTGTTATTCCAGATGAAATTGCACATTGCTCTTTCCTACATTCTTCATGCCTATTGTTCCTGTCCCTTTTCCAAGATACCAAATTTAACTACCACTTTAACTTCCTTGTACAATATTGACTGGTTCTTTCAAATAGGGTGTAATTTTATAACTTTATACCTCAAGTTTGGCAGGAGATGACTAATATAAATTTCAGTGATGACTTTAGTATGTTCTCTACTCTTCTCACTATACAACTTAGCAACTGCTTTAAAATACAAAAATTTCCTTGAATGTTGCTTATTTTAAAAGCTAAGTTACATTTTTTAAACTTCTAATCTGATTTGTATTTTCAACACTAACTGTAAATAAGCAGAGAAATAGTTAGCAATGACTATGACACAGATTTTTTACTATATGGCTTTTAAATATCTTTCTTATAATTAATTGTTAATTAGTCTGTTTACATCCTAAATGCTGCTGCCCCCATCAGTTCCTTCCTTACTTAGTCCTTCCTCCATATTCCCATTGCCCCTTCCATCAGAAAGCATGAGGTTCCTGTGGGAATCCTCTATCTTAACACATCAAGTCTGTGCCAGAGTAGTCAACTCCTTCCCCACAAGTGTTTTTTTTTATGAAAACAGGAATCATGGTTGATGACATCTAGATACAACTTAAGGCAAATATGAGTTTGCAAGTGAATGAAAAGTACTTGTGAAGTACAGACAGGGCAGCCATGAAGACTGGGCTTTCTGTCTGCTAAAAGTGTGTGTACCAGGTGCCCTCCTTCCAGCACATGTATATTCTTTCGTTAGCAGTTCAGTTATGAGAGCTCCTAGGGGCCCACGTTTGTTGACACTGTTGGTCTTCCTGTGGATTTTCCATCTACTTCTTGGCATTCAACCCCTTTCCCAATTCTTCCATAAGTGTTCCCAACCCCCATCTAATGTTTTGCTGTGGGTTTCAGTCTCAGATTCCATCTACTGCTGGGTATAGCCTTTCAGAACAAAGTTATGCTAGGCTTCTCACTGGGAGATTTGAAATTTATTAATCAGATTAATTGGTCCATTGCCTTTAAACATCAAATTTCAGAAAGTTTTATGAAAAAGTGATTATGTTTATAAAATAGAATCAAACATCTAAGAAGAAAGATTTTAAAGTCAATTCTGAAGAGTTTTCTTCTTTGACATTTTACCAGCTTAGTTATTACCTGACATATTTCTTCTAGAATTTTGTTCTCATTTATACCCAGAATCAGCAAAACCAGGCAAACCAAACAAACAGATAAAAAAAAAAAAAAAAAAAAAAACTGTTGCTTGTATCTTGATTTAGGTTTTCTAACCACCCTTCCCAAATTCTTGCTAATTCTCCCATAAACTCAATGCAAATGCCAGACCACATGATAAGTTAAATCATACAAATTTCAAACCTGATACTAGTTTTGTTTGTTATTTACTTTGCCACTATGACCACAAAATTTGGCTGAAACCAATTGGAGAAGGATGAATTTATTTTGGTTCACAAATATAGGATATTCAGCCCAACATCCATGGTAAGACTGCTTGGAAATTATGCTATTCCCTTGATAAGTCAGCAAACAGTAATGAGGATTTCTCTTTTGGCTTCCTTGTTCCAGTATTTTATATAATTCCAGTCCATATGAGTCATGCCAGCCACATTGTGGATATATCTTCTCCGTCTAACCATTCTTATCTGGAACCAAATATATATACTCTACCAGTGTTCAAATTAAACATAAAATGAGTCAAAGTGAAGCTGCATCTTATCCTATACAGAAAGGTAATAGAACACTTGTTCTACTGTTTGACCCAAGACTAATAGGTAGAGTGAGGTCATGAAGTTGTATGAGACACCAATATGATAAAGCAAGATTGAAGGCAATTTTAGTATTTGAGGGAGAGGGCATGGTATAATCTGTGTCCCTAGGAAAGAGTACATCAAAATGGTGTGTTCTAGTTATATTTGAAAAATTGCATCAGTAGAATTAAAACTTTTAAAATTGTATTTATCTAATTATTATCAACTAAACATTTTCATACACAAATAGAAAGGAGAACAATTAGGGACACTGATTAGAAATTGAATTTTAGTAATATTGTTCCCTTAATATGAGGACACAAGGATTGAGACTTTGTTTTTAATTTTTGGTTTTTCTTTTTAGGAAGGTTGAGAATATTGACAAAATAGTTTTATTCACAAAAAGAAATGGAGATTTTGATAAAGTACTCATTTTCTCTTATGACTGGCCATGTTAAAAAGGATACTTACTACTCTCTACATAAGACACTTAAAACCTATACTCATAATTTTAACATATTATGTCTTGTTAAATAGATAGGGTTTGATTAATTATGGTGTAGGAACAAAATTAAAACAAATAAAATATAGGTATTCCTCATTGCAGAAACCATATTTTTTGAAGTCCAACTTAGATTAATTGCAAAATAAGGATTATTAAGGAGAGAAAGTGGTGCCTTCTTTTGCTCTGAGAATAACTAGTCAAAATTGGATTTATTTATTTATTTGTTTGTTTATTTATTTATTTATTTATTGCAGACATGTTATACCTTGGTACAGTAAATTCAACTTTAAAAATGAATTAGAATCTGATTCAATATGACAGTTGGTGGAAGAATATAAAATAATGATGACATCAAAAATGTTTTCACTCTCTTCTATGGACAAAATGTAAGAGGAAAACATCCACTTATACCCAAAATAGAACTTTAATGTGTAACTAAGCAATAAGTGTTGGCGCTGAATGCCTGTGTCTACTTTTCAAAGGCATACGAGCTAACTTTTAATGCACTAAAAATATGAGGTCTTTACTGACAATGTCTTCAGTTGACACTGTAATGTTTCTTGCACATAACTTGGTTGATAGCATGGCGTTTTAATTTTTAGTGGGTGAAGTAATTTTAATATTTCCCTTATTTTTTTAAATCATCAATCTTCAGTAGAGCAATTATCTTTTTACATGGGCAAACACGACTGCCATTTTAATGACTGATGCACAAATAATTGGAAAGAAGTCATTTAAATTCATCAGCGTTGAGCAAAACTATCCACATCTAAGTATATAAGCCAAATCTCATTGGAACAGTGCAAGTAATTGGGGGTTGGGGGGCTCTAAAATAGATGAGATCAAGGCAATATGTATTTCCAAGCAGTGTAAACCAGAAACAAAAGTTTTAAAAAAATTAATTTATGTCCTCACAGCAATGAGAGGATAACAACAAGAAAAATACCATAAAGTTGATATAAAACAATATACAAAGTGGTAAGACCAGAATAATAAATACTAAAAGCAAATAAGATGAATAAATGTCGGGATATTGCAAGTAATGTGTTAAAATAGTGATGTTATATCCAGGATGCCTGTTACATCTTGTTTCCTGAAGGCCTCACAGTGAAATACAGCATGTAGTATTGTTAAGCACAGGAAGAAAAGAAACAAGAAAAATTCCTAACACAATAACTCACCCCTCAGAGGTTCTAGAAATGGCACAATGCAATACATGCATGAGAGGTGCTCAAATATGCACCTTTCTGTAAACTAGGTAACAAAGAATTCATCATTTCTATACACAGAAAACTCTAGACTTATTTAGAACCTCATCAAAATTACTTACTAAAACATGAGCACTTATAGTGATCGTGGAATCATACTCTTTTGCTTAAAGATGTTTTAAAGCAATGTGAAAAATCTGGTTTAAAAGTGAAGCAAAAGTGAGTGAAATAATGTTTCACGAATAAGTTAAAAAACCTGTTATTAAAAAGATGTATTTGAACATCCATGTTTGTTCTTGCTCTATCCACAAAAACTTAAAACTATAAGCAGCCCAAATGAAGTACGAATACTCAAGGACATCTTGGTCTATAAAACAAACTGTAGGACAGCCAGGACTACAAGACAAAAGTTTTCTTCAAAAAATGAACCACACATATCTGTGTGTTTATGTGTGTGTATGTGTGAGTTTCAGCATTGATTATGGACTTATGTGTGTGTGTGTTAATATTTCACATAATGCCAGAAAATGATTGTAAGGAAGAAGAAGTAGATGTTTTAAAATGTTGTAAGAAATGTTAATAAGTTTAATACATGTGGAATAAAAACTGGTAAAATTACTTTTTGAAGGAAAGACAAGAAAGAAACAAAATGAGCCAGGGGTTGGGAAGTGTGGGGAGTGAAGGCAAGACAATGATCTAGAACCCACATAAGTCTGTAACAGTCATTATGACAACTAAACTGAAGCATTTTTCATATTTAATAACAGAAGCTTATATAATAGCTTAAGGGTAGTTTACATCTCATTCAGATAACTGGTTCGGTGGGTGTTTGAACCAAATGTATATACATATTTGTATATGCATTTTATGTCTAGAACATATACAAGTAAAATGTATGTGTATATATGTATGCATTTATGTATTAAACATCTTTAAAGACTATAAATAGTGTTATTCTGATACACAGCTAGATACACTGGCTCCTTGTGGTATTTCCAACATGTTGTGTCAACAAGCAGGGGTGTTACAAATTGGACACTAGCAAAGACTAGTTGGTTGGACCATGAATCATAAAAAGAAATAAGCAGAGCACAACTAAAAATACTAGATTATCAAGCTGCAATAATTCATGAGTTTTTATCATAAATGCCCCCAAACTAAGAAATGAGATATGTAATAAAGAAATTCATTCACATCTTCTGCTGAAATCCCCCTCAGTCAAGAACTTTACTGATATCCCCACATTCCACTTAATGGCTCTCCTATAATTTTTAGGCTTTAAATCAATGTTTTAAGTATCATCAATCAATGTTTACAAAGAAATACTGTATATGAAATCTATGATATAATTAGATTTTACTCAAAAAGAGGTTTTATTTTTTATGATACACATTTGCCTAGTAAATATATGAGGCAGGAAAACCCAGTAGAAGATAAAAAGTGGTCTTCTGGAAAAAGGGTGTCAGAGATTTTTTGAAATACTGTTGAACTGTTTACTTCTAATTTTACAGTATTCTTATTTATAACCTTTGATATATACAGAGATTCATAATTAAGTGTCTTCTATACAATACATTCTGACCACTATTTCCCCTTCCCCAACTCTTCCTAACTCTACCCCAGAAATCTCCCTTTCTTAATCCATCTCTGTTGTTTCCTGATCAGGAAAAGAGCACGTCTCAAGGAGATGATAGCTAAACAGGTAAAAAAATAAATAAATAAAAAACAAGGTACAATAACATGAGGCAAATGAATGGGAGGAAAAGTCTCAAAGGCAAGTCAGTGATACATGTGCTGCTGGCACTGTGATACTCTTATAAAAATAACCATAATATAACAAGGTGTCATCCATAATATATAAGCAGAGAACCAGGTGCAGACCTACACAGCCCAGAGCTTGCTTCCAAGGGAGCTAGGGTTTGTTGATTCAGTGGTCAGCGTTCTCCATTACCTCAAACTCCTGCAATATTTCCTTCCCCTCTTCTGTGAGGTCCTCTACACCTCTAAGCAGAGCAAACTGCTGAAGCCCTCATATTTAGGGCTCTCCTGGTTCTTCTTCTATCCTCGGGGTATCTTGATCCGTCTGGCTCCTCACTGCTTATCCCTGTCAGAGGGATTCCTGTCTCCACAGTTTAGACTCTCTTCCAGCGAATATCTGGTTGTGAAGTTTCTGCACCTGCTCTTATCTGCTGCCAGAGGAAGTCTCTCTGATAATGACCAGACAAGACATTAACCTATGAGTATAGAAGAATATCATTAGGAGTCATTTATTATTATTGCTGTTGTTTTTGATGATGATCATGATATTTTGCCAATCTCATTGGTTTCTACCCTAATTCTCTGAGCTATCCAGGTTGTGATATTTAGCCATCTAATCAGTGTAGGACATAGGCTCCCTCTCACAGCTTGAACCCCAGTTAATTGGAACATTGGTCAGTAAATACAAAAAGATCTATACCATCATTGTATGTTTACCCTGACATTTTATTAACAACTGACATTTGTATTTTCAAACAAGAAACTGTAAATAATGAATACATTATGCTCATTTTGACCACATGGTCATTTCAAGAAGATATGGATTTGTAAACAAAAGATAATAATAAATATACCTTTCAGCATACTCGAACCTTTACCTTACATGTATTTCATTGTGCTACATAAACTATTATTTTCATGTTTTTAAAATTCTTACTCAAGTGCAGGGTAGAATAATTAAAATGTGAAATAACTTGTAACTGAAAAGAAACTCAACTTTGTGCAAGTTCAAACACACACACACACACACACACACACACACACACTACAAAGACACACAGTCTGATTTTCTTCTTTGCTTGGATAATTATCAGACTAACCTAACTCACTGGATAATGTCAACTAACCATTTTCTGGATTCATATTCTGGGATGTTTGGGAAATTCTGATAAGCACCCTGTGCATTTTGTTGTGTCTTTTGCCATGCCATTCACGGTCCTGTTTTCACAAAGCATATAACTCAGGACAAATATAAAAGAGAAGGGGCAGAATTAAAACACCAAGAATATTCTCAGATTTTAGGCTTTGAACTGCCTAAGTACTTCAAATATTTCCAAGGGAATACTTGTAAAGGGTACATTGTTTTTTCATAAATATAGTTCAACTAAAATATCTCAAAGTAGCTAACAATGCTGATATTATTTCACAGTGAAGCTCTAAATAAGCTAACCAGAAAGCTACACAACAAGGAATCTAAAATTAATGACTTCATTCTAATTAAGTAGACTTGGGAGAACTCCCTGTGCTTTCTGCAGAGCTTGGGGAAAGACTGGGTAACAAGTACTCTGAACGGGACCAGGAGAGGACTCAAGCATCTTGCTTCATGCTTATCGTAGTGACAAGAAAAGACCAGATCTAAACTCACACTCCAGAACACTTGGTTTTCCTTCTCACTCTCTACCCACCATCTTCTTTCTAGCATTTCACTTACAATAGAATTAAATTCAAGCAGCAAAGCCAATATATAAAACTACTCGGTCAAGCAATTCCTAAGAATGTCATGGTTTGAAATAATGCTTTTATTGATGGCATCCCCAAAAGGTATTTTTTCCGCTGAATAGGAAATTATGTAGTAATGTATAAAAAAAAAATGCTACAACACAGAGTGGGATTCAAATTTTCCTTAGTAGACAACAATTTCAGAGGAGGACTGCATTTATTTCAATATGTTAGTGGGAACGCAAACAAATCTTCCTCTTAGGAAAAACAAGCTTTTAAGATATGAAATATAACAAGTAGAGACTATTTTTAAATATATATGAAAAAATGTACATTGAACAAAATCGCCATAATTTTGTTCTCCTCTATAGACCTTTTATCTGCATGTTATGTTTGATTTGTATGCATTTTCATTTTAGGTAAAGATGAAAACATCAAGATGTGTTTATATTACAGCTGGGGAGGTAGATTTACTTGATAAATTGCTTACATTGTATCAAGAAGATTCATCCTCATAATTCCCATGAAAGTTGAAAAAGAAGAAAAAAATAAATAAACTAACTCATTTGTCCCTTGTGTTCCTAGAACTAGGGATATGGAGACAAGCAGATCCTGAGGATCCACAAGTGAGTCATCTTAGATGATGTGGCAGACTGTGGGTCCATGAAAGATCTGTTCATGATGAAGAAATCGAATGGTTTTGAGGAATAACACCTGTGGTTGGTCATTGTACTTTGAAACACATGAGCATGCATAATCATAAAGACACAATTATGCACATGGATACACACACACTCATACATGCATACACTATTTAAATCAATGTAAATATGTTTGTGTTTTTGAACATTTATAGTACCTAAATTAAAATATTTTACATATAGACTTATTGTATTTATGATATCCTAAAATATATACAAAGCATATGATCTTTTACACTTATTGCAGCAGAAATAATAAGTACTAAATTATGGAATTGAAGGTATAATACGTATTTAGTTTTAATTTACAGTAATAATCCTTGGACCCCTAACAATCATGCGGAAAAAGAATCTTAATTTTAAAATGAAACTTTTTCTGAAAGATAATTTTCGAAGCTTAGCATATTCAGGCCACTCTCCTACTTATAGCTTCTTGCAAATGATTTATGTGCTGAGATGGAAATATTCAAACATCACTTAAGGGTAAAACACTTTGAAATCTCTAACTTCCCTAGAGTATAATGAATAAGACTTCAATATGTTTTTAAAAACATTCCTCAAAGGCAATTGCAATTGAAGGAAACAAAATGGAAGTTCTTAGTAAACTTTAAAAGGTATTTCATAAAGTAAAGTTTATCTTGTCCTGCTATTTGGTTTGAGTCTGAATGAATTAATGTGCATTTTGAAACCTGTACTACAGCAGGCAGGGTTTCCATATGAGAAGCATATGGTGTGGTCCTGTTGCCCTTTTATTAGCTGAGCAGAAAACTCACAAACTAAAATGAGTAAAAGAGAATGTATAATTTGAGTTATTTTTGGTAGTGTTGGTTTCATTTCATTCGATAATATTTTTATGAATTTCTTTAAATAGTTAAATATATTTTAAATCAGTCTATTATTAATGAAGCTGATAAAATATTTCTGTGCTTTATAAAGGAGAAAAAATTAAGCTTTTGTTCTATTTTTATGAAATACTTTAGTTATTGTCTGAAACAATAGTTGTATTAATGGATGATATATAAGTGTAGTGTGATATAGAAATTACTGTAATATTTATTTCAAACTTTTTGTTTTTGGTGAAAGTATTAAAATGTTTTCTCTTTTCATTTTGCAATCAATGCAACATTTTCTCCTTTGCAGAAGCTTACCCTTTACTATAGCAACCCTCCTTGTAACCGCATCCTCTTGTGTGCCCCTTCCTGCTCCCTGACTTGATTTGCCTTATTTTTTCTTCTACCCTCTCTGGCATATGGTACCTATTCTTCTGAAACCTTGGAATAGATCAGCTTCCTTGACTTCACTTATAAATGAAATCAGGTGGTCTTTATGTTCCTTTTCCTGGCTGGTTTAATTAAAAAAAAAAAAAAAAACTCGACCTGGCTTCTAAGTATGCTCTTCTAAAGGGAAAAATGCCTTTATTTCATGGCTAAAATGATTCTGCTGTTTTCATTTACACTTTTACCATTTTTTAAAGGATTGTAATTAGGTTTCCATCCCTCTGATATTAGTAATAATACAAGTAAGCTGATAGCATAGATGTCTTCCACATATGTGTGAATGCCCATGATTGTATCTGGTAATTATTTTGATAGGTAATGTGGGAGTCAAATATGTACTATTTAAAGAAATTCTGCACTAGGTCTGCTTTTCTTTACATTCAGAAAACAACGCACATGCCTATCTTTTTCTCATCTCCTCAAACACCAGTGTGTTCTTCTGAGAAATGTAAGAAGTAGTAATTACAATTAGTTTAATGTGATGCGTTTGTTACATTCCTTTTTCCCCTAACGATTTGTAGTATATCTCACCAGGAGTAGAACACTTAAAACCCTGTAGTGGTTGATGAGCTCCCAGTTTTGTGAAAAGCAGAACTAGAGAATAAATTATGGTTTTTCCACACTGATAATTTCTAGGCTACAGTAATAGATTTATCCACATTTTACTTTTATTATTTTCAAGTAATAGTATTCAGATGTATACAGAGAAAGCCAAATGTAAGTGCCTTTTTACAACCCATGCTGCATGAAATAATTTCAAAATAAGAATATGTGGTTTTGTCAGAATTCCCAAGAAAATGTGAGCTAATTTCGTGTAATCCTACTAAAATATTGTGTAGAAGACAAATTTGATTTAGATGTTTTTCAAGTTTTGATTTTGAAGTTAATGCTTAACAAATAGATAATACATGAATTCTCAGAGAAATTTAAGGCTTAATGATCATTATCTTCAATTCATTTCTACTCAAAAGTAGAGAAAAAAGTGAGGGATGGCAGATTTTCTTAACACAGTGTTTTATATAGCACAAGATAGCCTCCAATCTTACTACGGAGCTCAAAATAGCCCTGAACTTCTGTCTTGAACTGGGTTTCTAAATCATACATCTATGTACTAGGAAATCAGAGTGTTGAAGGACCAGCCAGTTTTCTTTCTTTTTTTCTTCTTTTTTTTTAATAAGGACAACATTTAATTGGGGCTGGCTTACAGGTTGGGAGAATCATCAAGGCTGGAAATAGTAGCTTTCAAGCAGACATGATGCAGAGAGTTGAGAGTTCATCTTGTTCCTATGGCAAACAAGAGAAGACAGTTTTGTTATATGTGCTAAACAAGCATATTATGAACTGAACTGCCCATCCAGACTCAGCACTTTTATTTGCCATTGGGAAAAAAAAATGTTAAATTGAATTGATTTCCATCACCTATGGTTATTTTAGTAAGAGAGAGTTAAAGGATTATAGATAAGATACCTAAAATTACGTTGAGGTGAATTAACAAAAGTGATGAACTCTAAAACCAGAATCAGTGGCTGAGTAGAAATATGGTTCTTCACGTGTCCATCTTTGTGCAGAACATGTCTTGTGGGATGAGTAAGCTGTTCTCAGTACATAGTTTAAACATGCTCCTTTAGACAGGGAAGAAAACTTAAATTGAAAAGAGTGGTGAACAGAACACTGAAACTGCTAGACAGGGATCTCTGCAGTGTGAAAAATTCAGGTGGCACAACGTCTTGATGCATTAACTTTTGAACACTTCAGTTTACACGGCTGTAGTTATACTAGGAGGAACATAGGCTTCTAATAGATAAATGTTTGTGTAACAAAACTGAAGGCTTCTGAGGGCCATTGTCCAGTTTTCCACAGTAACTTACTTAAATTCATCTTTGAGATGATACTTCAAACATATTTATCTGGCTCTAATTTGAATTACCTAAAATAATTTTCCCATATAACCAATGATTTCAGTTAATCAGTCTTTCAATAAAAGTATTTTACACTTAGAAAAGTAAATTACTCCCACAAAGGTACACATCTGCACACATACTTCAGGGCTTAAGCTAAAATGTAATTTATCAAATAAATATCCAAAAACATATGGAAGAGCTTAGACTGCAGACATATGTGAAAGTATTTTTTAAAATTGGGTAGATATATCAGTTAATAGGGTAACTGTTATTTATTAGAAATTTCTGTAATTATTTATTACAAAACAATTTTAGGCATATTAGTGTTTGAGATGTTTGAAAATCCTATTTTAAAAAACTATGGCATTGTTTTAAAAGTTAAGATTCAGCTATCAAAAACAATGACTTCATGGAATTCCTAGGCAAATGGATGGAACTTAAAGCTGCCATGCTGAGTGAGGTAACCCAGTCACAAAAGGACTGAAATAGCTGAAAGATTTGCTCCTTCACTAGAAGAAGAACATCATCATCAGCCAAGGCACTGAGGTTGGGAGGATGATTGGAAGAGGGAGCAGCTTCATGGAAACAAGTTGAGAAGAAGCAGGAGGGAAGGGGGGGGATATAACATTTGAAATGTAAATACAGAGAATATCCAATAAAAATTTTAAAAAGACTCTACAGATGAATACAGAGATAAGTATCTCTTATAGGTGCCTTGAGTATTTAGGACACATTCATTGGCAATTATATATTACATGATGATCAGTTATTGTCTTGGTTATGGTTTTACTACAGTGAACAGAAACTATAAGCAATGCAAGTTTTATAAAGGGCACCATTTAACTGGGGCTGGCTTACAGGTTCAGAGGTTTAGTCCATTATCATCAAGGTGGGAGCATGGCAGCAACTGGTCAGGCATGGTGCACGGGGAGCTGAGAGTTCTACATCTTCATCTGAAGGAAGCCAGGAACAGACAGCATCTGAAGGCAGTCATGAGGACAGTCTCCAAGCCCACCCCCACAGTGACACACTTCCTCCAATAAGGCCACACCTTCTAATATTGCCATTTCCTGGGACAAGCACATACAAATCATCAGAGTTATAGTAGGACATTTTTTAACACATCTATTGACCATCTATACCACTCTGATCCTGTAATTCCTCTGTTTTTTTCCCAACATTCCTCCAGAAAATTTGGGTTTCACTTTCATATTGTTTTTTACAACACAAGTATGCAGTCCTTAGTCCAATTACCAGCCACTATAAGGTGGCTCACACCCATCAATACTGGCATCAGACCTTCTTCTGGTATATATAAAACATACACACACACACACACACACACACACACACACACACACACACACCAAAATGATGATAGATGAATATATACATATATATATATATATATATATATATATATATATACATACATTTGTGTGTGTGTGTGTGTGTGTGTGTGTGTGTGTGTGTGTAATTCTAAGAAAAGAAAAAAAGAACAACGGAAGGATTTAAAAATAAAAAGTACCTATACATAAATATTTGAGTTATTGTAGATATGTTTTTATTTTCATTATAGCTAAATTTGCTGTTAAAATAGCATATAACAATGCATAACAACAAATACGTGTTTACTATTAATATGTTCATTTTATTCAAATTACATTCCCATTCATTAATGAGATAATTTCTCTTTTGTTAACTAGTATCAAAATGACAAAAGTATACAATGTAAGACAAGTATGATGATGTGGCTTCTGTCTTAGATTTCATTTACAAAACACTTTTCTTTTTATTAAAAAAATTCACACTGTTTTAACATCCAAATGCATCCTGTACCACTTATTATATGCTTATGGAAAATTTGTGTATTTGTCTGAAAATCAAATGTTTCTTCTTTAAATTTTATAAAAATGTTTACATTTCCATCACTAAAGTTTGTAGCTGACATAAACAGTCACATAATTTATAAATGAAATACACACACACACACACACACACACACACACACACACACATTCATCTATCATCATTTTGATTAAATAATATGTAGCTACAACCACCCTTCTCATAGGCAAACTATTTAATTTACTAGAAAAACTGAGCACTTGACTTTCGAAGACCATTGGTAAATGAGGTGAGGCATTTGTTTCAGAGTTTGAACATTTCTACAGCCTGTTCAACATACTTAACAGACCCTAGGACTACAGAGAAGAGCTGTTATAACACTGTGCTGTTGCACGTATTTTTACACCAAAGATTTTCAATCATGACACTAAGGACAGATAATTATTTTCCTGATGTTTTGAAAACAGTTGTGTACATTTGGGAAATTTCTGTCTTCACGATTTAAGCAAAGATCCCTACTAGTCATAATTTCATACATTTGATGATCCTTATAAAATAATGCTTTTAGAATGACTTGTGTAAGACTTTTTGGCTAACAAGGAATCAGCATACATTGGGATACATAAAAATTCCGGAATGTTATTATCCCACTACAAAACCTATACTTTCCCACCAAAATAAAGTTATATATTTTTAGCTCTTAATTAATGTTGGTGTATGTAAGTATAGGTTCTGGGGAACATAGCTACAAAAAAGAAAAAAGAAAAAAAAATTAATGGAAGAGAGCTCTCTTCTTTATGCAGGTACATTCTGGAGATTGAATTCCTTTCATGAAGCATGTAGCTAACAGTCTTTAGCTGCTGAGCCATCTCTCATTGCATTTGCTCTCAAGGTTATATTGATGCTTCATTTTTTATTGTTTCTCAATGTTACTTTAAGATGAGGAAAGCAAAAAATGACAAAGTTGAAATTGAGTATTATATATTTTAAAATATTTATATGTTTTATTTTAATGACATCAACATTCATATCTTATCAATTACTTGGAATGTTTTTAAATTCGTAAAGTATAACTAGTCTTGTTTCATGCATTGAGTCAGATTAACTGATATTTCCAAACACCTAAGATGGGTTTCCTACTAGAATGCCTAATCTCTGATGATGGTAATTGGGTGAAAATGCTAAGCACCTATGCACAGAGAACAGGGTGAGAGAGGTAAGGATAGAAGAGGGGAGAGAGGAGAAGGGTTAGTTAGTAAGAGAGTGAGAGGAATTGGGGGAGGGAGAGAGAAAGGGATAGAGAGACTTCAAGACTTCAGGGAACAGATAAGTTTAAGCTCTTATATTAGAAAAAGTTGCATTAGATTTAGAAGTCAGAACCTCTGGACTTGCACAGGTGGATTATTAGTTAGAAAATTATTCTCTTTCCATTGGAAAACCTACTTTGTGTTTATGAGTCATCTCATAATGAATACCATACCACAGAACAGTACAAATCTCTATGCTTATGGATTCTCTCTCTCTCTCTCTCTCTCTCTCTCTCTCTCTCTCTCTCTCTCTCTCTCTCTCAGCAAACGCACACCCTCACACCCACAAACACACTGACACACTAATTTCTAACACTTTAATTTTAGTAAGATAACATACATGTATGTGACAGCAAAGGTATTTCTATCTTCCTGGACTGTACAGATATATAGGGCACTGAGAACTATCAGAAGGGTATTGTCTCTAATTACAAAACATATATAAAATAAAAGGATAAGTTATGATCCTATCACAATGTTTCAAAGTGAGAAACCTAAGTGAGCCTTATTGTGAATAATAATCAACATTTAATAATCTGGACATAAATAATTTGTGATGGATGATGGGAAAGACATTAGTGAGCATGTATAATTCCCACAGAGATTATAAAGGAATTATTGTGTACTGAGCATGCTGCAAGTAAAGATCAGGATGGGAACTACTCCAGCATCCTAAGACAGAGGGTTAAAGGATGTTTTGTGGTACATGGGTATCCCCATCTTAAGAAGGTCTTCTTGTTGAGATCATTTACCTTGACTGCAGCTTCCTAGAGATGGTAGGACAAACTGTTCAGTATCTTTTGGGTAGGTTAGGTTAAACTGCTGTTTAACACAATTTTTACCATACAACTCAAAGCTAAATAGATGGCAGTGTGCCTGGTTGATTTATGTTCAGTCTTAGAGGTCAGGGTAATCAGAACTGATGCTAAAGCCCTCAACAATTAACATCCTAGCATTATTAGATGAAGGACATGAGCTTTCACTCATAAGCATCTATTCCAACATCTGTCAGCTTACCAGTAGACTTACTAATATAATAGTTAAACCAATATATAAAAATCACATTCACATTAGCAACATTTATTCAATCCTTTACATGTATATTTGCAAGAAAAACTCAAGCCTTAGAGTTTTGTTGTTTGTTTGCTTGTTTTATTTTATCCTATTGATTGGTGGCATTTCTTCAGAGACCTGTAAAATGACAGTGATATATTACCTTGAAAGTAATTTGCTTCAGCTTATAAATCTATTCTGTTCAACTGAAACACATGTGAGAGTCTGTTGAAACACATACAAAATCAAATGTTCAAATGATGATATGCTTGTACACTTGCATCCATAAATAATACACACTTAGTAACTCCATTTAATCCTAACAGTGACTCATAAGGTAACTCAAAGGAGGCAGAAGTCTGGCAACACTGAATTAATTTGGTATCGGTCTCCTTTACCTTAGGTCACCTGCTTACCTTTGAAAGTTAATCACTCAGGGGATGTCCTTCTGTGAAGTAGCAAGTCATAACCAATCTCATTCTCTTTCATGGCTGAAGGCACAAAGATAAAAGTAATTGAGGCATCTCCCTGTCAGCATTTTACCTAATAGCTTCCAGTCACTGTCCTATACCTACAGGGTCACCTTGTATTTCAGAAACAGCAAAGCCTCTTAAGACAGGCCACCTCCCAGGTTGAGGCAATTATGACAGATAATGAGTCTTCTGGTGTAATAGTTTTGTGATTATAAGATGGTTGGAAAGATAATGAATTTCTTTGGTCAAGCCTGCAGAACCAGAACTAAGTAATGATCATGTACATTATACTAGCAAACTTCTTAATTGTGCAGTTCTCTTGTGCCTGACATTAGACCCTCTTCTCTTGAAACATGCATCTCTTGTCTGTAACAAAATGCAAACTTTACTAGTTAGACATCTCTATATATTCATGTACAAATGTACAAATTAATTCAATTGTGTTCTTTGATTCTCACAATTTAATTATTATGTAGGTACAAGAGTCCAATTTGCTGGGGTTGTCAGGTCCTGAACTTTCATGGTCTAACTCCACTCATACATATACACTTTTTAAAAACTATATTCAAGTTATGGAAATAGTAATTTTTATTTAATCATAATAGCTTTGCATTGTATTTATTCCTAAAGAGTGTTAACACTCTTCCATTTTTTATAGGCATACTGTTGAATAAAATAATGTTCATTTAAGGTAAATAACCTGATTTTTTTTCATATGAATGTATACATTGTAAAATAATCTCCAGAATCCAGCCAACTGACAGGTTTTAGTTCACACAAAATTATATTTTTTTGTTTGATAAGACCACTTGACATTGACTTCCATTGAAGATTTCACTTATGTGTCACTGTGTGTATGTTATTTTCTTCTTTCTCACATTTACAAATAAATGACTATTTTACCTTCAGTATGCCAATCATAAAACTCCAATTACATTGTTAACACAGTGATATAGCAATATATTAAAGGCCTATAAAACCACATTGCAGATTTATTCAAAGTGAAGTGGTCATTTAAAAGAATTCATTTAAAAAGGAATGTGGAATTCTCCAATATTGAGGTTAAGACAGTAAGATGAATGAAACTCTGGCAACAGAAACCCTTTCTTTTAGCAGGACATGACTCTAGGTCCTGGTGACTGTTTGTTACATGGGAGGACACGTTTCTTTTGTTCTGGGAACTCAGGGAGGTTAATGAATAGCCAAAGAGAGCTCATTAAAAACATATTCCCATTTGCAAATGTAATTCTCAGAAAAATTGCATCTACTTCAAAAACAAATATCAAGTCTAAAATAAAAGACAATAGAAGAGTCTGGAAAACAAACCACATTTTTATTATGAAACCCACATTCTGCATTCTCTGACACTGAAAATTCAGTTTGGATGTTATTTCTCATGTTTGAAGAAACTACCGAAATGGTAAACAGCCAAAATGACGGTAGAAAGTGATCACAGGAGACAGCCTTTACACTGACCTCATAGTTTGGCCTTTAAGCAAACATCATGCTTAAATATTATGAAACTAAGTTCTGTGGCAAAACAGTAGCTTCTGTTGCAAAGTCATTGCAAAGCATGTATTGAAATTAACTGTTTCTTTTCATTAGTAAAAACAATTAAATAAAGAGTCAAAACTTGTAAATGATAATATTTTATATTCTATGTTTCTGATTTATAAGAACATGAGGCATACCATAAAGAAATTCTTTTCCCTGAATTTTTCAAATTATAATTTAAGTTATAAATTGTGACATGCATCTTGTAAACAAATAATTGTTATGCCAGTATACAGCTTTATTTCACAAGAAATAAAAATAATACACAAATACTCAAGGACTCATAATGGAAAAATGTTGTGTGTAATGAATGTTTAATGCAGCTTAGAAAATCTGTTATTCGTTGAATATTTGTTTTTTACCACAGTTCAGATATTATCTAGACATTAGCAACAAAGGATGACCAAAAACCTTAAATATGTATTAGAAAGTTATGTAAAGTTTGTAAACTACCAAGAAAATTATTAGTTTTCCTAAAGAATAAAAAACATTGAAAATGGAACAAAAATTGATTCCAATCATAGAATAATAATTCAATAAAATTCCATTTTATAGTGATAAAGAAAGTGTTTCATGAACACAAGATTCATTTTTAACTCTATTGATGCTAGGCTTTTCTGTTTTCTCTCTGCTTTATCACTCTTTTTTGACAACCATAAAAATCTGGAATTAAAGGAAGTTGTGAGTTGTGAACTATTTTATATATAAAGGCAGTTTCATGTGTGCGTGTGTGTGTGTGTGTCTGTGTGTGTGTGTATGTGTGTATGTGTTCACGTTCAAATGTACAATTTCAAATGCTTAAATGTATCTAAGTGGATACCTTGGTCCTAACTTTCTTGCATATTTTCTAGGGGAAATAAGAAAAAAATCAATGTTTATACAAGATCGACATTTATAGAGAAAGCCTAGCCAAAAGAACAGTAGTATAAAATATTTTGATTGAGGCTTTTAGTTGGTATTCTGAGTACTAAGCAAGAAGTCCAACATAAACAGAGTGCACTTAGCAAAACAGAGGCCGAAGATAAAAGGAGACAGTGGAGAGGCAAGTCCAGTAGGGCTGCAGATTTTGAAAAGGAGCTAAAGGATTCTATTCAGGAAAGGAACAAAATGATTAGAGTTTCCCAGTTCCAAGATTTTTGTTCTACAGGAAGTGGGTTTCTACTCAGTTGCTCAATATAAGATCCATGGTGACTGTAGTTTGACTACAAAGTTATGGAGTTTGTGGTTACATTCCACACAAGACTGTGCCTGGGAAGAGACTGGTGGAAGGATGTGCTATGGAAGGATGTGTTAGGAAAACAAAGCTAAGAATACGTTCTAGAAAAATACCTGTGAAGTTTTAACAGCACTATTAAAAATGAAGTACAGAGCAAAACAGAAATCTCAATTGAGAAATACCAAACATCTGAGAAGCATCTAAAGAATTGTTCGACATCCTTATTCATCGGGGAAATGCAAATCAAAACAACCCTGAAATTCCATCTTACACTAGTAAGAATGGCTAAGATGAAAAACTCAGGTAACAGCAGATGCTGGCAAAGAAATGTGGAGAAAGGGGATTGCTCCATTGTTGGTGGGATTGCAAGCTGGTACAACCACTCTGTAAATCAGAATGGAAGTTCCTCAGGAAACAAAACCTTAGGACCTAGGCGTATAGCCAAAATATGCTTCAACATATAACAAGGACACATGCACCACTGTGTTCATAGCAGCCTTGTTTATAATAGACAGAAGCTGGAAAGAACCCTGATATCCTTCAACTGAGGAATGCATACAGAAAGTATGGTACATTTACAAAATGAAGTACTACTGCTCAGCTGTTAGCAACAATGACTTCATAAAATTATGGACTGAAAGAGCAGAAGTTTTCAATGCTATAGGAAGAAAAACAGTATCAACCAACCAGATGATGCCTACTCCAGAGACAAAATGACCAACCAAAGAATACACATAGAGGGACCCATGCCTCCAGAAACATATATAGAAGAGGATGGCCTTGTTGGACATCAAGTAGAGGCTCAATGCCCCAGTCTACGAGAATATCAGGGTCAAGAGGTGGAAGGGAGTGGGTGGGTGGGTATGGGAACACTCTCATAGAGGTAGGGTGAGGAGGGATGTGTTAGAGGGATTCCAGAGGGAAAACTGGAAAAGAGGATAGCATTTGAAATGTAAGTAAAGAAAATTTTTTAAAAATGTTAGGCAAATGGATGGAATTAGAAAATATCATCCTGAGTAAGGTAACCCAATCACAAAGAATACTCATGGTATGCACTCATTGATAAGTATTAGCCCAAAAGCTTGGAATACCCCAAATACAATTCACAGACCACATAAAAATCAAGAAGAAGGAAGATCAAGCACATGTAAGTGGAATTTAATGATAGGATGAATTCTAAAATTAAATCATAGGGTAATAATAACACTTTGATTATGTATAAAATATGTAAATGTAAGGAAGAATTACAAAAAATACCCATATTCATCCACTTGTACATAAGTCATGCCCACATAATATGTCTTACATAATATGTCTTACATTCACTATTATTCCAAACTTTTTGAGACACAATCTCTCACTGATTCTGTAGTGTCCGTCTTGTAAACTACACTCTGAGGTTCACATCTTACAGAGACATACTACAGCTTCTTATGCTTTTGGACATCTTCTGCAAAACACTTTACACTGAGTACCATAAACTAGAACAGAACTCTCACAGTTCTTTAGACATAATACAGTATATACTTAAAACTAACCAAAGTGTCAAGCAATACATTTAAGAGAAAATGATTTAATAATTTATTTTAGGGTCTCAGTATCTTCATGTATATCTCCTAAAAAAACATTGTCAATAAAAGGCATCCACAAAAGAAAATCATAGCATTCTATCATAGGCAAGTCTCATTTGTTTAGAATGGCTATAAAGCTTAATTTCATTGATGAACTTCTATAAATAGATTTACTGTTATAGGATTACTGTATACATTGTGTAATGGTGCAAAGTGTTCAGTCATAATATTTGTCAATATACTAATTTTAATCAGATAAAAACAAAATTTAAATTGACAGGAAACTAGAAATATAGTAGAATTAATATTTGCTATCATTACTATATATATATATATATATATCCATACTCTGGCTTAGCAAGGCAAATGTTTACAAACGACCACTAGAAATTTCAAGTATAATATGAAAATAAGCTGAATTTCTACACTAATTATTCTGCAATGAAGAATAATCAAATTAATATTTTTAAGTATAATTACATAAGGAAAATGAAGCTGTGCCAATTTACATCTCGTAGTTACTGAAGAAGAATATATACACATTCAGAATTGGAGTGATGAGATTTTAAATTTAATTGAAGAAAATATTAAACTTTATATAACTCGTTTATTTGATTTTTTATTATGTTTTGAATTCCGTAAATATTATTATGACACATGTGTTATCTTGTCTCCTTCATACTGAAAAATATTAGACAAAATTGTGTTTTAGTTTAGTGGCATTTTCTGTTTTGCTTTGTTTTGTTTAAACAGGTGTTGGTTTAGTTTCTCACAACTGACGAAACCAGTAGACATATATACAGGATAGTGGGATCAAATAGGTTGGGCTACAAGGTATGCCTAATGTAGTCCAACAAATGACTGTCCTACACAGAGACTACAAGAACCCAAAAAACTCTTCAGGAAAACATTGTATGTTAGCAGGCTCAGTCTGATGTCTAAGGCCTGTAGGTTTTGAAGCTGAAAGAAACTTGCTCTAATATCAGTAAAGGAATCAATACTTACAGCTTAGAGTGCAAAATCTCAACAGAAAAAGTGAAGGGTAGCTGAGTAACAGAGTAAAAAGCTTTCAGACTCCAATGACCTTTGATTTGAATTGCTGCCACAAAGCTGCCCAAATTTTCAATGGGTCTTCACACATCAGCTAAGGAACACCTGGCAATTCACTGTTGCTACACAGAAGCCAAACCAAACAATGGCATCCCTGGCTGGCATGACTCTCACTGAGGCTAGACTGGTGATGTGTGATTTCCTATAACCATTTTTACCCTCAGCTTCCTGGTACGATTTATTAGGAACTGCTGATGAGTACCTAGATACATATTCGGGGATTTAATATTTTATATTTTTAAGGAAAAAAATTTATATTTGTGATGCTTTTGTGATTTTTACAAAATTAGTTTTAAGAATAAATAATAAAGTAATTACTTCTTTCTTTGTAGTTGCAAATTGCTGCCTGCCAGTGAGAGAAAAGGGTGAGAAAACTATTATGCTTGCTTACAATTTGTTCATTTCTAACAAGTTGCTAGGTTATGAATGTACATGGGTTTTTGAGAATAAGTTTTTTTTTATTTACCTATAGTACATAATGTTATTTCTTGTATAAGTATTGGAAAACATATTGTATTTTATAATCATTTATTAAAAGAAAACTAAAATTCAACCATGTTGTAATTTTATATTATGCTGCTTAAAAATTTTGCTGGGATATAGAAGCTATGGAAGAAAGGACCAAATATGGTGTGCTGGGGGAAAAATAAAACTCAGGTGACAGCAGATGCTGGTGAGGATGTGGAGAAAGGGGAACACTCCACCAGTGTTGGTGAGAATAACAGACATTTCAATCACTTTAATAATCTTTACTCTTGCCATCAACCTGTTGGTTTTCTCTATGACATTGTTTTGCTACTTTGCTTTTTGAAAAATTTCTTCTTGCTTCCCTGGTGAAATCTAATTTGCAATTTTCTGCCAAATATTGCCAGTTGTGTTGTGATATGGAACCTAATAATAACGTACATGATAAAAACATCAGTCACTGGTGCTCTGTTGTGAGATCCTACTCCTGGTTAGATGAGAACAAACGTGTACACTGTCCAGATACGAAAGCAGTGACAGACAAAATCAGGGATTCCTCCTAAGTCCAAGTTTTCTTGATGACTAAGGGAATTTTACTGCTATTTCTTATAGAAATGTAGGTGAGGAGTTACAAAATAAGAAATAACTTCAAGAAAGAGTCTTTATCAAAAACAAACGTAAACAAATATAAACAAAAACATCTCACCACAATATTAGTGAAAATAATGAAACCTGGAATCTGAGAGTACTGGACACTTGCAAATAGTACAATATGATGGAGATTTGCTAAGTCACCTTACATGATCCAAGCCTCTTCCACATCACTCCCTATTCTCTTGTCCTGATCAAGATCAGATCAGCAAATAAGCTGATCTGAGCTTCTTCAATAAAGTTCAGCTTTTATGAGACTATATCTTTGTATTTTGGTAGATGATATAACCTTGGAAAAGGAGGGAACTTGTATATCTAATTAGTTTCATGGAAAACCTGAATTTTTTGAGTTGCTTAGTTCCTGAAACTAAAATATTTTCTGAAGAATGGAATGTTTCTTCTCTTTTTATAAAACACTGTTTATTTCCAACAATTTCTATGCAGTCCTCATCAGAATCCAACAAAATTCTTCACAGAACCAAAATGTAATTTTTAGCTTCATATGGAAATGCACAAACACACACACACACACACACACACACACAGACACACACACATGCACAAAATAAGGATACATCAAATAATACTGAATAGTAAAAGAATAGCTGGAGGTATCATGATATCTGACTTTAAGTAGTACTACCTAGATATAGTAACAAAATCAGCATGGTATTAGAATAAAAACCAACATGTAGATCAGTAAAATTGAAGACCCAAACATCAATTCACATATATATTATTGATAACTGATTATTTTTATAAATAAACCAAAATGTAAACATTGTAAAAACAAAAATAATTCTGGTCAAACTAGCTGACATCATGTAGAAGAATTAAAATAAATCACTGAAACATCCATACCCTGGTCTTTTCTACTCTTAAGTTCTTAACCCATCTGGCCTGTGGGTTGTGTCATGGACATTGTGATCTTTTGGGCAAGTATCCACTTAACAGTGAGTGCATACCATATGTGTTCTTCTGAGTCTGGGTTTCCTCACTCAGGATGATATTTTCTAGTTCCACTAATTTGCCTGTGAACTAGTCTAGTTTTCCCTAAACACAAGAATGGGTAAAGAAAAGGCAGTACATTTACAAAACAAAGTATTCCCTCTTTTAAGAAATAAATTTCTCAGGTAAATGGATAGAACTACAAATACATTACCTGGGGAGAGTTAGCAAAGATCTGCAAAGACAGATGTAGTACGCTTATATGTGGAAATTAGCTCTAACAGCAATGATAACCAAACATAGAACCAATCCCTAGAGCCACAGAGGGTAGGAACAGAGTAAGGGACTTGGGGGATAAAGATTTCTCTTAAGGAAAATAAATTGGAAGAGATATTTATGAATGGATGTGGGCTAAATTGAGAAAAATCAAGGGATGGGGGATGGTAGAAAGAGGGAGGCAAGTGAAGGAGTAAAGAAAAAAGACAGAGTTAAAGGCTATTTGAGGCATGACATGGAAACCTAACACACTAGAACCTTCCAAATATAGAGACATATAAGAAGGCAATCTAAAGGAGACTGCAAATAAGGTTGGAGACAGGTTTCCCAAGTGGACATCTCTTATCATCAAATAATATTTCTAGAACTGGGAATCCATTATATCAAAATCAGTGGCTGGCCCAAGGGTTCTTTAGGGAAGCTCCAACAGCACTGTCTGCTGACTAGAGTATAAATCGAGGAGGTGAACTGGGAGTTGTAGCTCTTAGAAGTGTAGCCATCACCAATTAGGAAAGAAACTTCTTGCAACAGACAGAAACCATTACAGAAAACCACAGTTCAAATGCAGAGTGGTGGAGCCTAATCCCTCTGGATACATTGTAAAATACTGCCACACCTCAGCCTAGCAACACTGCAGAAGAGGGAGTGGATTAGAGATTGTATCACTGGATGAAGTCAGATGGTACACCCACACATTTTAGCCTAGAGACTTCCCAAACAAGCTGTACAAGGATGACACAAATTCAAAAAAAGGTAACTAAGAAATTTGGGAGAAACAGAATGGGCATTCCCAGGAGAGAGCAAAGTGCAGGTGCCATGTGGTCAGCAGAAAACATATGGACAAAGAACATTATGTATATTGCACTAGCTATATTTAAAACTATATGCACACATACATATAAATACATGCATGCAATATCAGTTAGTGAAAAAAAAAAGAGACTGTGGATTTCAAGAGCAGAGAGAAGGACATGGGCAAGTTAGGAAGAAGAGGTGGAAAGTTCATAATTAAATTATAATCTCAAAAAATGAAATAGGAACAATTTTTTCAGTGTGCTTTTGAAATAAAATGGTTTATTTTCACTATAGTCTACTAGGATGTCTACTCATATTTTGTACTTAACCTTCTGAATTTAAAGCTTTGTTCAGAGTAAGGAAAATTTTCGTCTTATGGTAAGCATTTACAAATTAATTTCCCCTGTGCATTCTACAAGTAAGATTTTTTTTTTGAATAAAGTAACCTTCAACAAGCATATTAATACATGTAGCAACAAGTACCATGTTTAAACTTTAAAGATGAATTATGATTATGTAGTGTCGCTACTGTCTCTGACCAGCAGAAAAGGAGCGAAAACACAGCATTCTTTCCAAAGCGGTTTATTCAGGAACCATACAGCATGCAAGTGAAAATCTTTCTGTCTCCTTTCTGTCTCTCTTTCTGTTTCTCTTTCTCCTCCTCCCCCCCAAGCGCAGTCCCTTTTTATCCTCTCTCAACTCCACCTCCTCAGTCCATGTTGCCTGACTACTGTTCATAGGTCCGTATCATCTGGCCTGATCTCATGTCATGGGTGCACCTGTGCAGCTAGCACGGTGGGAGTGGCTAATCTCAGGCCCAGGATGAAGTTAGATGCTAGTAACAAGACTAGGCTGAAGTACCAAGCACCATCTTTGGACTACTGCCACACCTGCTCTCCACAATGTAGTAATTTAGTTACTTTAGAAGTACTTTGAAAATATGGGTAAATGACACAGGATATCATGTTTCCTTTTGTAAACTGTATCCAATTTCTAAAACTGTGGGTGGTTTAGTAGGAACTGATTGGTGTAACTAGAAATAATTAAAATTTTAAAGTACACCTTATGAATAACAAGGAAGTCTCAAAGTCCTGAAATGCAAATCTGAATTCAGATTACAATTATTATTTTATATCAATTATACTTTAGATATTAAAAATACTCTAACTAATCTATACTCAATGAAAATTTTTTCTTGTTATAAAATGTCAAAAATCAGTCAATATTTGAAAATGAACATCAAATTTAGTCATTTGAAGAGATCCAAAGTAAAAAGCTTAGTAAATAAATATGTGTACCACAGTTTAAATTATAAAATGCCTTTACTAAATGGTAACATAAATACATCAATTTGAAAATACCACAATATTTTATAATCTTTGAATTTAGTTGTTTTTATTTTAACTAGATAATTTATTCTACAAAATATGCCTTGAAATCCTTTTACTGCCAGCGTTGTTGTTTCGTGAAATACAAGAGATGATTTATAATAGCCCAGAAATCTATGATATCAGAAAGCTACAATTTCTTATAATTTAAAGCTCAAAGAGTTTGCTCCAGCTGAGTCTGTATCAAAGAGAGTTTTAATACTTTTATTAAACTATTTTTACATTTATTATTTTTATTAAGAATATATTTCTTCTTAATTAATAAATTTTGAATATGATTAGAAAACTCTACTTCTCTCAGTTCCTTCTCTTCTCCTCCTGGATTCTCCCTTTTCTGTATTTATTAATAAATCAACAAGCTTATAGAAATAGCAACATAATATAATAAAATAATGATAAAACCAATAACTAACAAAAAAGAAGTATTAAACTTTACATGTGTAAGCCAAAAATAGTGTCACTATTCTGGCTTTCTGTGCAACGTTATAACTCCATAAAATCAAATGATTCTAATTATTTCCCAGTATCATTGTTTTATCAAAGGATAAACTTTATCATTGTTTAGCAAATGGCACTAAGTTTAAATGAGTCTGCCATGAAATAACTGTGTGTTTGTTCTACCCACACTAGGAACATGATTGAAATAGTGATATTGAATGAGTTAATCAGCGTATCTAAGTCTTATCTACATCTCAGTGGTCAATTCATTATATTCCTAGACCAGAAAGTGGGTTTAAACTTAATATTGATTCATTAAAAGAGACAGAATTTGGAAGATTTCCAACAAACAAACAAATGAACAAAACAAAACAAACACACAGACAAAAACTGGTTCTTAGAAGATCTACTGTTAATTAAGTGGGAGAAAATGCAGTAGTAATAGAACAAAATGTTGCTCTGTACAGTTGTCCCAAAAGGAGTAACTAAAAATAACTTATCTTTATCAAATAGTATGGGATTTATTGAAGAAAGGTTAAGTTTAATTTAGCCAACTGTGGAATTGGACTTGTTCTTAGATGCTTGTAAAGACCCAGTGAATTTAATGAAAACGCACTAATAATGGATCTATTGTGAAATCTCTCAGGAGATAAAAACAAGGAGCTCACACTGAAAATACACTGCTCTGGGTGTCACAAAGTCAGCTGGGACTTGTGCCTCTTTTGGAGATAAATAAAGAGATATACTAGATTTTAAAAAATTTACCCAATATTCTATACAAAGTAGATGGCAAAACTAAGGGTTAAATACTTTAGCAACATATTCAGTGTTCAATATTTAATTTTATTGACTATTAGAAAAGACCTGTTGTTACTATAATTTTATTAAGATAACTGACTATGATAACTGAAATTCTCAGATATGACATCCAAACTGAATTAGTACCGGGACCCTGGTAAGGGGGCTGGGATTGCTGGAAAATAAAGGAGCTGAAGGGAGTTGTGGCTTCATGAAAAGAACAACATTGTGACAAACAAACTCTCCACAGCTTCCATGGACTAGATCTTCAAGGATCCAGTGTGCATTGAGAGGCCCATGGCTCCAGTTACATATGTAGCAGAGAATAGCAGTGTCTGGCATCAATGTGGAAAGAGACCTTTGGTCCAGTGAGGGAATGTTTTCCAATGTGGGGGTATGCCAAAGCCTTGAGATGGAGAGTTTGATCTGGAGGGAGTGCACCCTCATGAAAACAAGTAGAGGGGGAGGGGGAGTGTATCAGGGTGGGGGAGGGGGATAACATTTAAAATGTAAATACAGAAAGTATCTAAAAATTCTTAAAAAAAGAAATTAGATAAAAAGAGATTCAGAATGCTTGTATATTTTTAATGAAGAAAAATATGTTGTCTGTTTATGAAGAAACTACTAGGTTAAAAATCATACAGCAAAGCTGGGCTGAAAGTCTATCTGTTTAAACATTTCTGTTAACAAAGCTGAACTATCATGTAAAGCACTTATCATAATGAACTACAAAATCATACAGAAAGAATTAAAAGGATGATGGCATTATAACATAGTTGTATGCTTCTTTTGAGTACGATCATTTTATTGCAAATGAAAGCAAGCGATGTTTGTCTGTGAGACCCACCCTAACATAAGAAAAAAAATTGATCAGTCAGAAAAACCAGGTCAGTGTGTAACCAAAAGCTAGACTGACAGAGCTAAGCAGCTGTAAGGATCAAGAGATTACAGACTGAAACCTTGGCCCTTCTTTGAAAATTAATGTACATGTGGTAAGTACAATTTATCTGCACTTATGGTATCTTAAATCTGTTTAGTTACATTTAATATTGATTTTAAGAGAATTTTTTCTAGTCAGCCTTAAATATATGATAATTTAAAATTATATAAAACACATCTTGTGTGCTGACTAAAAATAAGAAAAATATTTGGAAACAAGTATCTGCATTTAATTAGAAATGAATAAAAATAATCATGTTTGTTTAGAGATAATGCCATTTAACATATTGATAATGACATGGTTTAGCACAGCAAGCTTTCATCCACCTGTTTTTAAAACCACTAAATGCTCTCCTAAGCAAACAGCATTATTCAGACTTTGTAAGTGTTAATCCTTGACTAGCCTAATACCTTAAGCAAGGAAAGAAAGCTCATGGGATTTGTGTCAACTGAATAATATCCTATATTCAAATATGTCTCAAACTTGAATTCACTCTGAACAGAAATTCCCAGGCCTCTCTTCTTCTGTTATCAGTTAGCATCTGACATTACATAAATTCCATTAAATACAGTTGATGAATCAATAACTAAAAAGTTGAGCACAATGACAGTTGTATTGTCACAGAACCTTCATTACAAACCCCATTGGCTGTCTTCATATTCTAAACTTTTCCTACCTTCTCATAGAATTTTTGTTTCATTTCCCTTACTTATGCATAATAGCACAGCATTTTAATAAAAATCATCTTGAGCAATATTAAGCATTATTTTGTTTAAATCACTATTTGTCAAATTCTGGATTATAGCTTCATAAAATTTGTCTATTTTTAGATATATTCATCTCTATAACAATTCATTCTGACCAACAACAATTTCCTGTCTATCACCCTGTTTACCTCCTTGTCTTTCCCCCAGATATAGATCTCTTTCTTTTCCCTGCAGAAAATAAAAGGTCTCCAAGTAAGAAAATGCAACAATTAGGACAAAATGAGATACAATAAGACAAGGCCAAGTCCCTCATATTGATTCTTGACAAGAAATCCCAATGGGATGAAAAGATTCTAAAGAGCAGGCAAAAGTGTCAGAAATACACCTTCTCCCACAATTAGGAGTTCCTCAAAACACCATGGTAACCACCATAATGTGTATGAAGAGGACCTGCTGCAGATCAATGCATACCTGTGCTTGCTGCCCTGTTGTTTCTTTGATCTCATATGAGCCCCACTGAATTGACTGAGAGGCCGAAGTTATGCTAGTGTCCTCCAAACCCCTTGAATTCTCTCTAATCCTAATGTCTGCCTGAGTATTTCTGCACACCCCCACCCATCTTCTTTGCAAGAGGCTTCATTGTAGAGGACTAGGCAAGGCACCAATCTGGGTATACTGGAACATCACTAAGAATCGTTTTACTGATTTCTTTCTTCTTTTTTTTTCTTTAGTAGATTTCCTTCAACAAGGGCTTCAATGTGAAGTACTACATCCACATAGCTAATTGAACATGAAGAAGTTGAGTTGGTGCCTGCATCAAGCATTCAACATTACATTCACTAGTTGTGGGAAGGTACTCTTTAGGCTATGGAGAGGAAGATCACATCAGACATTGCTTGGATGGCCAAATTTAGCCATTTAATTGTGTAGAAAACAGTAAACATTGGACTGGCTATTGCATGTTGCATATTACTAACTTGGCTTAACAAAAATCTTTTCATGGATGGGATTTTGCATTGAATAACCAGCTGGAATGCCCTTTCCTGTGGAAGGCTCTCAGTGGTCAGCATGACATTCTTTAAACAGTAATTATTGATCTCCAGTTTTTTGTGTAGGTTTAAGGTCTCCAGAACGCTCCCTGTTCATATGAAACATGTGTATTACTATTCTCCTTTCTGTTGTTTTATTTTATTTTTGGATTTACTTTTTATAGTCCCAGTTAGGCATGATTATATCAGACTTGCAAGGAGTGGGTCTTTGTATCCAATTTCCCTCCTCCACGTTGAGATAATATCTGACTTGATCTTGTGTATGGATTCACGGCCTCTAAGTTTGGAAGTCTATATTCTCTCCTGTTTTTTAATTTTGTTTGTTTGTTTCTTTGAAATGGTTTTAGACCTCTGGCTCTACTTCCTCTTCCTTGTAGATCTCTGACACTTGAGTGAAGGGGTATAATGAGAACATTCTATTCATAGGTGAATACTGAAAATGTTCTCATGGTATTTGTACTGTTTAGCTAAAATTCTCTGTGTTAATTACCAACTGCTGTATTTTCAAAAGTCTACATTTTTATAAAAGATGTGTCTGATAATACACATGTGATTGTAATGGGATCAATTACAACTAAAATACAAATTTATTAAATTATATCCTACACTTATGCCATGTACATCTAGTATTAATATTCTTTCATCACCTCAATCTCAAATCAGAATTTTCCTAAAACTGTAAGGTTTGGAGTGCTTATACATTTAACTGAAGGAGAAATTGCATGTTGAGAACAAAATATGCCTATGCTTTAAGTAATAGAATCATTAATGATTAATAGAAATGGAATAGATTAAAAATGCATTAGTCGTTGTCAACTATTTTAATGGAAAAATGTATTTGAGGGAAAAATCAGTGTGTGTGTGTGTGTGTGTGTGTGTGTGTGTGTGTGTGTCATGCACATTACTATTTTTTATTACTTACAAAAGTTGACTGTATTAAAATATCAGTAAGCTTTCTGTGTAATTTTCTCCATGCATTGTTTGTGTAGTCAACTCTGGGGTGATGCATCCTAATCATTTTCTTTTGATAATAGAATAAGAAACAATTTAGTTTAACCACAATATCTTCTTCACCAAAATATATAAAATCATTTCATTAACCTGTGCTTTAGGCATGGCACAGAACCTTCTTCAAAGTTCTACAACAATAGAAGTTTGGTAAAGAGGATGGTGATATCGAACATGAAGCTCTTTTGAGTTTTGGGTGTGTGGTTCTGTGTGATTATGTTCTCCATAGGCTCATATTTCTGATTATTTGTTTCTCATTTGTCAGAACTCAAGAGTAAGAATAAATAGATGTTGCCAAATTGAAGAGGATGTGCCACGTTTGGAGGGCTTTTATGTTTTAAAACACTTGTTTACATTTCAAATGTAACCCCATTTTCCAGTTTTCCCTCTGGAAACCTTTTACCTCATCCTTCCGCCCTGTTTCTAATAGGGGGCTCCCCCACCCTCCCACTGCTGCCTCCCCACCCTTGAATTTCACTGCAATGGGGCTTCAAACCTTCCCAGGATCAAGGGTTTGTCCTCCCATTGATGTCAAACAAGGCCATAGTCTGCTACATATGCAGCTAGAGCCATCTGTCTCTTTTTGTGCACTCTGGTTGGTGGTTTAGTCCCTGGAAGCTCTGGGGAGTCTGGTTAGTTGATATTGTTGTTCTTCCTATGGGGTTGCAAACTGAAGTGCCCTACAAAGGGAAGTGAGAACCTGTAGAGACCATATCTAGTGGTCAGGGCAAGGCACCCTGTTTGGGGATGGGACCACCTACTCATCTCTAAATATTTAAACCAGAATTGCTCATTTTTAAAGGAAATACAGGGTCAAAGTATGGAGCATAGACTGAAGGAAAGGCTATCCAGAGACTGCCCCACCTAAGAATCTATCCCATAGGCAAAAACCAAACACAGAGTCTATTGCAGATGCCAAGAAGTGTTTGCTGTCAAGAATCTGATATAGCTGTCTCCTGAGAGGCTCTGACAGAGTCTGACAAATACAGAAGTGGATGCTCCCAGCTAAATATTGGACTGAGAACAGGGTCTCCAGTGGAGGAGTTAAAGAAAGGACTAAAGCACTATGATTTTCATTTAGTCAATACATGACTTGCTGACATGAAGTTCCTCACCCGAAATGGCATTTTTTGTGTTTGACCCCTTGTGTTGGTACTTGTGTTTCTACAGACATATAGTGATGTAGAAACTTCTCACTAACATTATTTTATTTGTACCTTCACACAAATTCTCAGTTGTCTATTCCTTGAATCAGATGTAGACAATTTATCTCATTTTGTCATTTAAATGTATTTACCTATATTTCTCTTCCATTTCTACATCTGTTAATCAATCTCACATTATTATAATATTAATCATTTTTGAATATAAAGAATTTCATGGAGAGCCTTCTAGGACCTGGTTTGCTTTTACACTTGGCAGGAATTTGACAGGCTAGGACAAAGAAATAACCTCAAGGCAGGAGTCTGACTTTGGGCCAAGATTTAAGAAATAGGTCCAGATTAAGAACATTTATATTGAGTTAATGCAAAGCTCAGAGAAGGCTCAGCTGAGGCATGTGTGGCAGACCTTTTGTCTTGGCCATCCTGATTAGCCCCTAGAAAGATGTTTACAGGATCTTGCTTACTGCCTTGCTTGTTGCTCGACCAAGAACTGATCTTATTATTCTGCATGTACTTAAAGTGGTATAACAGCAGACTGGACAACAATAATCCTGCTTCACCCTCAGGACTAGCTGGGGTCCAGTCTTTCTACAATGTTGTCTAATTTTTTTAATTCTCACTCCTGACCTGGAGGAACTGTTGACTGACTGAGCCGGCTTAGTCAGAATTTTAATTTTTATTTATAATTCTTTCATTTTTTTGGAGATTATAGTAGAATCCCACTATTTTCCCACTCCCTTTTCTCCCTCCAAATATCTTCATATACTATCTCTTTTAAATTCATGAATTCTTTGTTTATTGATTATATTTACATATTATATTAAACACAGATACACACCCACACACACAGAGGTACACCACACATATATACATATATACTGTTCAATACATTTTACTTAGTTTCTATAGGTTCTCTTTGTAGAGCTGACCATTTTTAGTGGGTAACTAAACCATGCAATCTTCTCTTCAGGAAGATGGTCTTCACAAGTAAGTATTGCTCAGGTGACTATAGTTCTCGTATAGGGTGTAGGTGTAATGGGTCTTTCCTTGTCCACCTCACTATGTATATCCTCTTGATTTTCCAAAAGGTCATAGAATAGCTGAAAGTACACAACACTCAGCTCCAGCCAATCTTGGGATTAATCACAAAACAGTTTTTTTTTTTTTTTTTAATTTTGTACTCTTTGGGCTGTTATGTTTCATCACAGTGTGACTAAATCATGAACGCCTGCCAGGTTCTTCAATGGAATGGTTTGGTTTGGAAAATTTCATGGGGATGGCACAGTAATCTACTTATCCCCTAAAATCTCCTATAATTTTCCATGATCCCACCATCCTTTTATTTTTCAGATGAGTGAAGAGAATGTTTTAGTGTTCCTTTTACAAGAACATTTTAATAAGCCCAAACTTTCCACAGCCTTAAGCAGGTAAGCACAACACTTCTGATGGTAGAACCGTGATGATTAACCAAATAACACTGTATATATTCCAAGTTAAGGTTTACATAGATGAGCACTATAATTGAAAAATCCATCCTTTTGAAATATTGCTTTACTTTGATTGTTTTGATTTTCAAATAATCAAATAATTGGTCTTTTGATTTGAAAAAATAAAGTGTCTTATTGTGAGTCTCCTGAAACCTTGGTTTTTCTTTCAGTTATAAAGATTAAGTTGCATCATGGAACTTGTGAATTAGTTTCATGGTAGCTGAAATTGTATTGAGTATACATTCACTATATTTTATTTATTCAGTAATTTGTCATGAACATCTAGACTGTTTATATACCCTAACTATTTTAAATAAGACAGTTATGAAAATGAATGAACATGTGCCCCTGTGATGTGATAATGAATCCTTTCAGGATATGACCTTGGCTAGTACAGATATATCACATTGTAGATTAATTTCTAGTTCACAGAGAATATGTGTGTCTATATGTGTGAGATTTTTTTTTCTTTCCTTCTCTTGCTTACTGGCTCCAAGTAGTAAAAAAGTGTACAGATTTTCTGTTGGCCACAGGGAATGCCAGCAACAGTAATTTAAGTTTTGTTTCCTTAAAAAGAGGTCTGTTAAATTACTTCTCTAAATCCTGTCTGCCTTTGGCAGCAGCCCCATCATCAGCTCTAAACACTGACCGTCAACAACTGCCTCCCCGAGTTTCCCTGCCATATGGATGCCCAAGGTGGTCATTGGCAAACTTTTACCCACTTAGCTTTTTGGGCAGAAGAATGAAGAAATACAGAAATATGTATGGAAAAAAAGGAGATATCTGAGTCACATCACCAATGAAAGAAAAGAGATGTCCCTGGTTTCCACACCAATGTTAGAAAAAAGAGGAAGAGAATGGGAGGGGGGTATGTTCCATGGAGGGGCAGCAAGGCATAGGCACAAGGGGGAGGTCACTGGAGAATCCATGTTGGGAATCTCTCTCCCCAGGGGACCAGCTACATTATAGTACAGAATACAGTTTACTCAGGTCATGGGGAAGAGAGTTAAGAGGATAGTAGAGGCAGAGAGAGAGACAGAGAGACAGAGAAACAGAGAGAGAGAGAGAGAGAGAGAGAGAGAGAGAGAGAGAGAGAGAGAGAGTAGAAGAGGAGGAGGAGGAGGAGGAGGAGGAGGAACAGGAAGAGGAGGAGAAGGAGGAGGAGGAGCAGGAGGAGGAGGAGGAGAGGAGAAGAGGAGTAGAGAAGCAGAGGCCAGCCATGAGCAAATGGAGAGAAAAGGGGGAAGGGGGAAGGGAATCGGTTGAGGAGGGGAAATGTGGGAGAGCAAGGGTATGAAAAATCAAGAGAATAGGAGGAGGGCAAAAAATCTAAGAGTGAGAGAAGGGGTCAAGCAGCCCCCTTTATAGTGTCAGGTAACTGGGGTGGAGCATATCTGGCTGTTGCCAGGTAACTGTGGGGCGGGGTTTACAGAATCTCAATAATGTATATTATACTTATTCATAAATCATTGATCATCTGTGTGGTGACAGAGCATATTAATTTTTTTAGAGAGAGTTGAATATGGCTGCTCTGTTGACATTGTTCTTTTTAACTAATAAAAGCTTTTAGCCTAGGGTTTATACCAATTCTCTTTAGGGTAAATTTTCACCCAAATAATTCTGGAGGTATCTCACAGACACACCCAAGGGTTTTAGATTGTAGATGACTCTGAAATTTATAGATGTGAGAGTGAAGACTAACAATCACACACATACACACACACAGACACACAAACACATATACACACATATGTATACATATATGTATACATGTATATATATATACTATATAATCAACAAAGCACAATTCATAGTAAATTATATTTCCTTGCTTTGAATTGTTCCTTGTAGATTTTTATACCAGGCAATAATGGTAACAAATACAGTAAATGTCATTATCAGTATTAAAAAAGAATTTGTTACTTATTTGGTAACAATTTCAAATTCTACGATAATATTCTCTTAAATTTTACTCCCTGAATTATACCTCTCTAATAAAAAGAAAGGGAGGAAAAGCAAAAAGATTCAGAAGCTTTTAAAGAAGAAACAAGAAAAACACTCAAAGAACTCAAAGAACGAGACAAAAACAGAACCAAGGAAATAAAGGAATGGAAGAGGGAAATTAAAACAGAAATTGACACAATAAAAAAAGCGCTAAAAGAGATAACCCTAGAGTCAGAACACCAAAAAAAGAAATCAGGAGTCACAGAAGCAAGCATTTCCAACAGATTACAAGAGATCGAAGAGAGAATCTCGGGGGCAGAAGACAACATTGCAAACATAGACAAAACAGCCAGAGAAGATGCAAAAAACAAAAAGCTCCTAACCCAAAATGTCCAGGAAATACAAGACACAATGAGAAGACCGAACCTAAGAATAATAGGAATAGAAGAGGGAGAAGAGTATCAACTAAGAGGCACAGTAAATATCTTCAACAAAATCATAGAAGAAAACTTCCCTACCCTCAAGAATGAGATGACCACGAGCATAAAAGAAGCCTTCAGAACTCCAAATAGGTTGGACCAGAAAAGAAATACCTCCCGACACATAATAGTAAAAACATCAAGTGCCCAAAGTAAAGAAAGAATACTAAAAGCAGTAAGGGAAAAAGGTCAGGTAACTTATAAAGGCAGACCAATCAGACTCACACCCGATTTCTCAACAGAGACTATGAAAGCTAGAAGAGCCTGGACAGACATCATGCACTCCTTAAGAGAGCACAAGTGCCAGCCCAAGCTGCTATACCCAGCAAAACTATCAATCACCATCGATGGAGAGACAAAGATATTTCAAGACAAATCAAAATTCACACAATATATGACCACAAACCCAGCACTACAACGAATTACAGGTGGGAAACCCAATACAAGGAGGGAAAATACAGCCTAGTAAACACAAGAAAACTCCTAAACAAGAAAACTAAAAAAAGAAAAAAAACACGGACATAACTCAACCCAAAAAAGCAAAAATGGCAGAATACAGAAACAATTATTCCTTGATATCTATTAACATAAATGGGCTCAACTCCCCAATAAAGAGACACAGACTATCAGACTGGATACATAAACAAAATCCAGCCTTTTGCTGCATACAGGAAACTCATCTCAGAGACAGAGACAGACACTATCTCACAGTAAAAGGGTGGGAAAAAAACTTCCAAGCAAACAGCTCCAAGAAGAAAGCTGGAGTGGCTATTCTAATATCGAATAAAGTAAATTTCCAACCAAAAGTTATCAAAAAAGATAAAGAAGGACACTTTTTACTCATTACCGGGGAAATCTGTCAGGAGGAACTCTCAATCCTTAACATATATGCTCCAAATAAAAAATCACCCACATTCATAAAAGAAACTCTACTAAAGCTCAAAAAATACATTTCACCCCACACAATAATAGTGGGAGACTTTAACACCCCACTCTCACCAATGGACAGATCAGGGAAACAAAAACTGAACAAGGACACTGCAAAACTAGCAGAGACTTTGAACCAACTAGAATTAATAGATATATACAGAACATACTATCCTAAAGTAAAAGAATACACCTTCTTCTCACCACCCCATGGCACCTTCTCGAAAATTGACCACATAATTGGACACAGAACGAGCCTTCATCGATATAAGAAGATTGAAATACTCCCATGCATCCTCTCAGATCACCATGGTCTACGGCTGGTCTTTAACAACAACAAAGACAACAAAATGCCCACATACACATGGAAACTAAACAACACTCTGCTAAAGGATAGAAGGGTCAAAGAAGAAATAAAGAAAGAAATTAAGGATTTTCTAGAATTCAACGAAAACGAAAACACAACATACCCAAACCTATGGGATGCAATGAAAGCAGCATTGAGAGGAAAACTCATTGCTCTAAGTGCTTCCAAGAAGAAACTGGAGAGAGCTCACATCAGCAACCTGACAGCACAGCTAAAAGCCCTAGAACAAAAGAAAGCAGATTTACCCAAAAAGAGTAGACGGCAAGAAATAATCAAAATTAGGGCAGAAATAGACCAAATAGAAACAAAAAAAACCATTGAAAAAATCAACAAAACAAAGAGTTGGTTCTTTGAGAAAATCAACAAGATTGATAAACCCCTAGCCAGACTAACTAAAGGGCAAAGAGAGAGTATCCAAATTAACAAAATCAGAAAGGAAAGTGGTGACATAACAACTGAAACTAAGGAAATTCAAGAAATCATCAGATCCTAATACAAAAACTTATACTCCACAAAATTGGAAAATCTGGAGGAAATGGACGAATTCCTAGACAGATACAAGGTACCAAAGTTGAACCAGGACCAAGTAAACCATCTAAATAACCCTATAACACCTAAAGAAATAGAAGAAGTCATCAAAAGCCTCCCAACCAAAAAAAGCCCAGGTCCAGACGGGTTCAGTGCAGAATTTTATCAGACATTTATTGGGGATATAACACCAATATTCACCAAGCTATTCCAAAAGATAGAATCAGATGGAATATTACCCAACTCATTTTTTGAGGCTACAATATCCCTCGTACCTAAGCCACACAAAGACCCTACAAGGAAAGAGAACTTCAGACCAATCTCACTTATGAACATTGATGCAAAAATACTCAACAAAATCCTTGAAAACCGAATCCAAGAACACATCAAAACCATCATTCATCATGACCAAGTAGGCTTCATCCCTGGGATGCAGGGATGGTTTAACATAAGGAAATCCATCAATGTAATCCACCATATAAACAAACTTAAAGACCAAAATCACATGGTCATCTCACTAGACGCTGAGAAAGCATTCGACAAAATCCAACACCCCTTCATGTTAAAAGTCCTGGAAAGAACAGGAATCCAAGGCCCATATTTAAACATAATAAAAGCAATATACAGCAAACCAACAGCCAACATCAAACTTAATGGCGAGAAACTTGAAGCAATCCCACTAAAATCAGGGACTCGACAAGGCTGCCCACTCTCTCCCTACCTATTCAACATAGTACTAGAAGTCCTGGCTGGAGCAATTAGACAGCAAAAGGAGATCAAGGGGATACAAATCAGAGAGGAAGAGAAAAAAACATCACTCTTTGCCGATGACATGATAGTGTACTTGAGTGACCCCAAAAATTCCACCAGAGAACTCCTACAGCTGATAAACAAGTTCAGCAAAGTGGCCTGATACAAAATTAACTCAAACAAATCAGTAGCATTCCTATACTCAAAAAACAAACATGTGGAGAAAGAAATTGGGGAAAAGGTACCCTTCACAATAGTTACAAAAACTATGAAATACCTTGGTGTGACTCTAACTAAGGAAGTGAAGGACCTGTATGACAAGAACTTCAAACCTCTGAAGAAAGAAATTGAGGAGGATCTCAGAAAATGGAAAGATCTCCCATGCTCATGGATTGGAAAGATCAACATCTTAAAAATGGCCATCCTACCAAAAGCAATCTACAGATTCAATGCAATCCCCATCAAAATTCCAACCCAGTTCTTCATGGAATTGGAAAGATCAATGTGCAATTTCATCTGGAATAACAAAAGACCTAGAATAGCGAAAACCATCCTCAACAACAAAAAAAAATCAGCGGGAATCACTATCCCTGACCTCAAGCTATATTACAAGGCAATTGTGCTGAAAACTGCATGGTACTGGTACAGAAATAGGCAAGTGAATCAATGGAATAGAACAGAAGATTCAGAAATGAGCCCTCATGTATATGGTCACCTGATTTTTGACAAAGGAGCAGTAAACATTCAATGGAAAAAGGACAGCCTATTCAACAAATGGTGCTGGTCCAACTGGCACTCAACATGCAAAAGAATGAAAATAGACCCGTTCTTATCTCCTTGTACAAAGCTCAAGTGTAAGTGGATTAAAGATCTCCACATTAAACCTGATACACTGGAATTATTAGATGAGAAAGTAGGGAAAACTTTAGAACACATAGGCACAGGAGAAAATTTCCTAAACAAAACACCAATGGCTTAAGCTCTAAGGTCAAAGATTAACAAATGGGACTTAATGAGATTGCAAAGTTTCTGTAAGGCTAAGGACATCGTCAAGAAAACAAAACGGCAACCAACAGAATGGGAAAAGATTTTTACCAACACCACATCAGATAGAGGCCTAATATCTAAGATGTACAAGGAACTCAAAAAGCTCGACACCAGAGAATCAAATAACCCTATTAAAAAATGGGGTACAGAGCTAAACAAATCTTTTTCAGTTGAGGAACTCCGAATGGCCGAAAAACATCTGAGGAAGTGCTCGACATCCTTAGCCATCAGGGAAATGCAAATCAAAACAAGCCTAAGTTTCCACCTCACTCCAGTCAGATTGGCCAAGATCCAAAACTCAGATGACAGCAGATGCTGGCGAGGCTGCGGAGAAATAGGAACACTTCTCCACTGTTGGTGGGGTTGCAAGCTAATACAACCACTCTGGAAATCTGTCTGGCGATACCTCAGAAAATTGGATATAGTACTACCTGAAGACCCAGCTATTCCACTTCTGGGCATATACCCCAGAGACACTTTAATACAGAACAAAGTTATATGCACCCAATGTTCATAGCGGCTCTATTTATAATAGCCAGAAGCTGGAAAGAACCCAGATGTCCTTCAGAAGATGAATGGATACAAAAATTGTGGTACATATACACAATGGAATACTACTCAGCCACCAGAAACAATGACTTAACCACATTCTTAAGAAAATGGCTGCATCTAGAGAAGATCATCCTGAGTGAGATAACCCAGTCACAAAAGAACAGACATAATATGCAGTCACTGATAGTGGGATGCTAACCCCAGAGGCTTGCACTCCCCCAGAAACAACTCACAGACTGTATGAAGTCCAAGAAATAAAGAAAACAAAAACTATACATATATTCACAAAACAAGAAGACTTTGACTATTTCCATGTTGCGTTTTGTTTTGCATGTACTTTACGCTTATTGCAACTAGTACGTTTTCAATGCATACTGTCAAGCCCTTGAAAAAAATCAAGTACCGACTAAAAAACATATTCACATGGTTTTATGTAAAATTTATTTTAATGTCTGAAAAAACAGTACTGACAAAAATGTATAATTTTAAGCAAAAAAATGTTTAAAATCTTTACATCTATCTTTGTTTTGAAAAATAAAATCGTTAAAAAATGTTCAAGATTCATTATATATAAGCATATAATAGAAGTATAGATTACTTCTTATACACATGTCATGCACATAGAAACATACACACAATACAAATACACACTGTAAAACACACAGAGAGATGCAATAGCACTCAGAATGGTCTGTCTGTTTAAGAGAAAAAAATAAAAGAAAAAAATATCTATCCACAAACTGTTTCTAATAATTTCAGATAGTAATTTAAAATATTTTTTCTGAGACCAAATATATTTGCACTTTTTTCACTATTCTGTGTTTATCAGCATTACATCTTTATCCAGTAATTCCATTTGACTCTAAAACTAACTGCTTGAGTTTCAGATCAAAGTATATTGAATAAGGTTTGAATTACACCACAGAGTTTTTATTTTTTTTACTTTTTCTTTCTTTTTTTGGTAAAATAATTTTTTCAATTCTATTTTTAAAAAACATGGATACATGTACAGAATTTTAAAAGTATTTTTGCATAAAACTATATGAATATATTTATGTCAGTAGTTAATTTTTTAAAAGTTTAATAGTATGCATTGAAATATTGCTAGTTAAAATAAATATAAAGTACATATAAAACAAAATATAACATGGAAATACTTCTTGGTGTGTAAAAATTAAACATAATGATTTTTCCATACCAAGAATTGCCACAAGGCTATATTCTTAGCTCTTGGATTAATAATAACTTAAGGTCTAGGTTTACTAGTACTTTTTCAAAATTAGGACTTTCAACTTCTGTGACTGGTTACTTAAGGTCATTAAATTGTAGGGAGTCTTGTGAATGACTTAATCTAGCTTTCTAGTATATTATTAAGAATAATGTATAAAAACAAAGGTGTAGTAGGAAGAGGCACAAAGTCAATGCATTGTGAGAAGAATGAGAAAGGTGCATCCTCTCAGTTACACAGAGTTTGCAGAATCCCAATATTTTAGTGGCCCAGGAAATTCTGACGTTGATAGTTCAAAGATTTCCATTAAGAATTCACCACAAACAAAACACACACTATTATCTTGTATTCTTGCTTCTATGGTTCTCATTGTGGAATAAGGGATGAAGAACGTTCAACTGTTCCAAATGTCTGACCATAATTTTGTGCATGTTATGGCTATACTTTATTCATTTTATGCTTCAGGGGAACAAAAAGAAATCTGCTTTTAACCCAGATTACTAGAATGCAATGAAAACCATATGGTTAAAAACAGTATCAAAAATAATGTAATAAAAGAAAACATGCATATTTTAAATAAGTAATTAATGGTGTTTTATTACTATGTGAAAAGTTTAAAAAATAATCTTGTTTTATATTTGTTTCTTTGACTTTTCAGAATAAAATTTGTGTATTCTGTATGTTTGTGTTAGAAACTAGGCAACAATACTATAAATTATTTTCTTCTATTCAGCTTTAAGTGTTGACTTAACACAGAACTTTAATACAAGATTGTAATAATCTCAAATCTCATATCTTATAGTTGTTAAAAAGATAATATAAAATATTCCATTTATTTTTGATACCAGAGGAATAAAATATTAGAGAGGAAATCTAAAAATGTAATTTTCAATCAGTTGTGTTATTGCACAAATTACTCAAAAGTATTCCTTATTTAAAAATAGAATATCATGAAAGAAACCAGCAACTGTTATTTACTAGACATATTATTATTGTCTTTGTAATAGAGGGTATCAATATATATATAACCAATAAAATCAAAATGATTAATATATTTTACAATTCTAATTTATTTTATAAATGTTGCTACTTTAAGTTATGGTTTCAGCTGTCAGAAATAGGGACATTCATGAATATATTCATATTTCACTTGAGATTTCAAATATCTATATAAAACTACCATGTGAGTTTGCCCTTGGAAGTCTCATAGACTCAAGAGTCAAAATGAATGAGTCCTATTAATCTTGGAAGTCAGTGATCTCACTTCAAAAAAAATATTACAGACATGCTAGTTTGTTTTGCTGTTGAAATGATATATCATACCCAAAAGAAAAATGAACAGGAAGGTTTTGATTTGCCTTAAAATTTATTGGCTAACAGCAAAGGAGGCCATATCAGGAATATTAGGAATCAGGGCAAGAGCTTCATGCAGAATACTTTGGGAAAGGCTGCTTTCTGGCTTCCTTCTATTTGCTTCTTTTTGTTTGTTTTTGGGTTTTTTTTTTTTTTGTTTTTTGTTTTATATTCTTTATTTTTTGATTTCAAGATGTTTGATGTTTTATTTGGACATTCATTAATAATTTCCATTTCCTTTTTATTGGACATCCTCTGCATATATATTTTAAATGTTATATTCTTTATCCCCAACTCACTTACCATCTCCCCCTCAATTTGCTTCTATGAAGCTGCTTCCTCTCCCAATTACCCTCTCTACCTCAGAGTCTTGGCTGATTGATGGTGCTGTTCTTCTCTGGAATCAGTCTGGTGGTTCCTCAGAAAATTGGACATAGTACCTCCTGAGAACCCAGCTATATCACTTCTGGGCATATACCCAAAAGTAGCTCCAACATTTAACAAGGACACATGCAATGTTCATAGCATCTCTATTTATAATAGCCAGAAGCTGGAAAGAACCCAGATGTCCTTCAACAGAGGAATAAATACAAAAATTGTGGTACATATACACAATGGAGTACCACTCAGCTATTTAAAACAACAAGTTCATAAAATTCTTGCCAAATGAATGGAACTTGAAGATATCCTCCTAAGTGATGTAACCCAGTCATAAAAGAACACTCATGGTATTTACTTACTAAGCAGATACTAGCCCCAAAGCTCAGAATAAGCCCCCAAGAAACCATTCACAAAACTTATAATTTTTAATTTAAATGAGCAGTCAATATTCACTAAAACCATTAGAAATGTCAAAATGTTGAACTCAAGATCAAATAACAGGAGAAATAAAGACTTATAAATGTATATATATTGCAAATTGCTCTTTCCACCTCTATGAAGAATTGAGTTGGAATTTTGATGGGGATTATATTGAATCTGTAGATTGCTTTTAGCAAGATGACCATTTTTACTATTCTAATCCTACTAATCCATAAGCATGGGAGATCTTTCGATCTTTTAAGATCTTCTTCAATTTCTTTCTTATAGACTTGATGTTCTTGATATACAGATCTTTAACTTCCTTTGTTAGAGTCACACCAAGGTATTTTTCATTGTTTGGGACTATTGTAAGGGTGTTCTTTACCTAATTTCTTTCTCGGCCTGATTATCCTTTAAGTAGAGGAAGGTTTCAGATTTGCTTGAGATACTATTTCTTTGTGGTGTCTTTGTGTGGTTTAGTTTTAAGTACAATTGTGGTTTCATAGATGGGATTAGGCAATGTTCCTACTGTTTGAATTTTGTGGAGAAGTTTGGGGAGTATTTGTATTTTGTTTCCCATGAAGTTCTGACAGAATTCTGTACTAAATCCATATGGTACTGGGCTTATTCTGGGAGTGGTGGGAGTTTGGAAATTTTTAATGCCTGCTTCTTTTCTTTAGGGTTTATGGAACTGTTTAGGTGGATTATCTAATCTTGATATGACAGTAGTAGTTGGTATTTGTCTAGAAAAGTGACCATTTCCTCCATATTTTTCAGGTTATTTTTTATTATAGAGCTTTTATAATAAGATCTAATGATTTTTAAAATTTCCTCTATTTTTGGTTGTTTTATCACCCTTTTCATTTCTGATTTTGATCATTTGGCTATTCTTTCTGTACCCTCTGGCTAATCTGGCTAGTGCTTCACATATCTTCTTGTTGTTGTTGTTGTTGTTGTTTTCAAAAAATCAGCTCCTGTATTTTTTATTTTTTTTGTATATTTCTTTTTGTTTGTTCTTGATTCATTTTGACTCTAACTTTGATTATTTCCTGCCTTCTCTTCCTCTTGGGTATAGTTGATTCTGTTTCTTCTAGAGCTTTCCGGTGTGCTGTCAAGCTGCTGTTGTATGCTCTCTTTAGTTTCTTATTGGGGGGGGGGGTTGGTTTTTTTTTTCTGTTGTTTTGTTTTGCTTTCTGTTTTCTTTTTTCGGGCACTCAGAGTTTTCCCTTGACACAGCTTTTATTTTCTTCCATAAGTTTGAATGTGTTGTGACTTCCTTCTCATTAAATTCTAAAAAGTCTTTAATTTTGTTTATTATTTCGTTCTTGACCAATTTATCATTGAGTAGATCATTGTTCAGTTTCTAGGAGTATGTAGCCTTCCTGTTGTTTTTGTTGTTTGTCCCGCGCAACCGTCTCGCCTGCAAGAACGACGCGGCACACAAAATAGAATCCTTCTGCGGTAAACTTTATTAATCTGGAAAAACCGGTACTTGCTTCACGTAACGAAAAAGACGGAGAAAACCAAGAGATCCAAGGAGACGAACAGGACGAACAAGCTCCACGAGACGGCCGAAAACCAACGGGAGAAAGAGAGGAAGAAGAGAGGAAGAGAGAGAGAGCTATCCAGCTCGCCCCCTTATAAAGGGATCAGTCCTTGCCTTGGACGCGGAGCCCCCTGATTGGTTGAAACTCACCAGGCCCTATGACGCCACGGGAAGAGGCGGAACTCATGAAGCGGAAGTTACCCAGCCTGTGCCCACATGGCTTGTTTACTGCTAACTCCAGCCAGATATCAGCGCCATCTTGTAATGGCGAATGCGTGGGAGTGTGTGGGCGGCGCCCCACAGTTGTTATTGAAGATTAGTCTTTACTCCATGATGATCTGATAGGATGGGATTATTTCGATCTTGTATCTGTTGAGGCCTGTTTTGTGACCACTTATATGGTCAATTTTGAAAAAGGTACCATGAGGCATTGAGAAAGGCATATTTTCTATTAGCATAAAAGCCCTTTAGATATCTCTCAAACTATTTGGTTCATAAATTATGTAAGTTTCATTGTGTCTCTGTTCTGGTTCTGATTCCATGGTCTGTTCATTGAAAAGAGTAGGGTGCTGAAGTTTCCCAGTATTATTGTATTTGGTGCAAGGCATGCTTTAAGCTTTATTATTTTTTTTTCTATTTTGGATATGGGTGCTTTTGTACTTGAATCATAGATGTTTGAAACTGAGACTTTATCTTGGTAGACATTTCCTTTGATGCTTATGAAGTACCTTCCCTTATCATTTTGGATAATTTTGGTTGATATTTAATTTTATTTAATAATAGAATGGCTATTCCAGCTAGTTTCTTGGGACAATTTTCTTGGAAAATTATTTTTCCCAGACTTTTATTTGGAGATAGTGCCTTTATTTGTCACTGAGGTGTGTTTCCTATGTGTAGCAGAATATTATGTCCTCCTTCTGTTTCTAATCTGATAGTCTATGTCTTATTATTGGGGAATTGAATTTGAATCTATTGACATTAAGAGACATTAAGGAATAGTATTTGCTGTTTTGCATTATTTTTGTTTTTAGAGGTGGAAATATGTTTTTGTGAGTACCTTCTTTTGCATTTGTTGTGAGAAGATTATTTTTTTTTTCTTTTCCTATGGTATAGTTTCTCTCCTTGTGTTAGAGATTTGAATTTGTTATCCTACATAGAGCTCAATTTGTGGATAGATATTATGTAAATTTATTTTTGTCATAGAATATCTTGGTTTCTCCATCTATAATATTTGAAAGTATTTCTGGGTATAGTAGCCTGAGCTGTCATTTGTGTTCTCTTTGGGTCTCTATGACATCTGTCCAGGGTCTTCTAACTTTCATGATTTTGTTGAAAAGTCTTGTGTAATTCTGATATGTCTGCATTTATATGTTACCTGACCTTTTATCCTTAGTGCTTTTAATATCCTTTCTTTGTTTTGTACATTTGGTATGTTGACTACTAAGTGACAGGAAGAATTTCCTTTTCGGTCCAATCTATTTGGAGTTGTGTAGGCCATGGATATCTTTTTGTTTAGGTTAGGAAAGTTTTCTCCTATATTTTATTGTAGATATTCACTGGTCCTTTAAGTTGGGAACCTTCACTCTCTTCTAAACCTATTATTCTTAGGTTTGATCTTTTCATTGTGTCCTGAATTTCCTGAATGTTTTGGGTTAGGAGCCTTTTGCATTTTGCATTTCTTTTTTACTGTTGTGTAAATGTTTTCTGTGACATCTTCTGTCCTTAGATTCTCTCTTCTATCCCTTGTATTATTTTGGTGATGCTTGCATCTATGATTCCTGATATCTTTCCTAGGATTTCTACCAGAGCTTTCTCCCTTTGTGATTTCTTTATTGTTTCTGTTTTCAATTTTAGATCCTGGGTGGCTTTGTTCAATTACTTCTCCAGTTTGGTAGTGTTCTCCTGTATTTCTTTAAGGCATTTTTTCATGTCCTTCGTCAAGTCCACGATCATCACCATGAGATATGATTTTAAATAAAAAAATCGTTCAATTCAGATGTGATATCATATACAGGACTAGCTGTAGTTGGAGAACTGTGTTCTGATGATGCCAAGTAACTTTGGTTTCTGTTGTTTATGTTGTTTAGTTTGACTTTTGCCACCTGGTTATCTCTAGTGATACCTGCCCAAGCTTTCTCTGACTGAATCCTGTCCTTCTTGAGATCCTGACTTTGTCAGAACCCCTAAGATTCCAGTGTCTCTGTGATCCTGTGATTTGAGGATTCTTTGATCCTGGGATCTTATGTGTGTCAGAACTCCTTGGAGTCCAACTGCCTCTGAGATACAAAAGTCCTGGTTTGAGCAAGCTCCTGATGTTCTTGAGTGTGGCAGGGTTTGGTGCTCCCAAGTGTTTCTGGTATCCTTAGAGTTGAGCTTCCTGTTTGATCTTTTGAGCCTGGCTAGGCCTGTTACCAGGCCTTTGATACTGTGATCCTGTGTTCCTGTGATTCTGGGTGTGTTAGAGCACCTAGGTGATGGGCTTCCTATTGGTGTTTTGGAATTGGGTGCAGAACCAGTGACCAAGGTTTACTCAGGGATAGAGTTTAGACTGGTAGGTTCCTGAGTCACTGGCTTGGAATTCTGGGCAACCCAGCTACTCTGGATATTAGGGTAGATATTGTGTCCTCCTCCTGTGTGATCCTGGATGTTTTAGACCACCTGGACCCAGAGTTCAATTTCTAAGTCTCTAAAAAGTTATAATGATCATGTGATCATGTACTTCAGTATCTTAACGGCAGCATCTGTACTATATGCTTTATAGGAATATTTCTTGTAAGTTTTTGAATTCTGATTTCTCTAAAAGATTTTTTCATGAATCAAGCCATCTCAATATTCTTTCACAGATTACTACCGAAATAAAAACAATTTCAAATAACTCTTAAGTTATGGAATTTAGAATTTATAGGTCAATGCATTTGGCTCACAATAACAAAGAATGTTTAACTTATGTGATTCTGATTGAATGATTAAATTTCAGCAATTTTATTAAAGTGGTGGAAACCAGAAAAAAATAAATGATTAAAGTCCAGAGTTGTGTTATGATGCCATTGGCTAAAGTTTGAATGCTAAGTAAATCGATCATGAATAAAATCTCTCCAGCACAATAGTCCTTTTATGTAATTTTAAGCATTGGTACATAATGAATCATGAATATAAATGTGTATGTGTGTATAGGTATGTGTGTGTGTGTATGTGTGTGTGTGTGTATATGTATTAACTTATTTTTACTGTTGATCTGTGTAGGAGAATGTCAAAGTTTTATGCTGATACAATGTTTAATATTTTGTAAATAAAATATAAATAATGTGCACTTGATATTTTAATTAAGAAGATTTCATAATTATAAGAACTCCATTCCCTCAGTAGCATTTCTTCTCATTTTTTCTTCATGTTCATATTTTATGATTAAAATAAAGCTTAAATTAAAGTTGTATTAAATGTTTTCTGTGTGGGTCTAAATTCCCTTTGTGGACCTTAACTCTTTAGTTATCTCTTTATAGAGCCCATTCATTTTTGAATTATCATAATATTGATAATGGTGTCCTAGGTTCTCCTATATCAATTGACAATTAAAAAATGCCTTACAGATATTTCAGCACACTAGTCTGAAAAAGCAAATTCTTCAGGTTAGGTTTCCACTTCCTTGTTGTATCATGTGACTAACCAAATCAGCACTAATGATTAATTAAAAGAGCAGTTCATAAACTTTTAACATTGCATATGGTAAAGTGTGCTATGATTATGAGAATGTGATCTAAAACAATTCATTAAGAATTTTAATTGTGTTTTCACAGTGAACAACAATGATAGTGTAATGTATATAGTTGGATATTTATATATTACTGCATGATAAAATAATATTTTTATATCTTTTCATATAGCAGAGATTACCTTTATTAATTGCTGTAATTAAATTTTAATGTGCTTTTTGGTCCCTGAGAAAAATAACAAAAATTAAAAGATAACAAGCATATAAATGATTCAGTGTGTGCTTAAAGTTTAAGGAGTGTTGTGGCATTATTAGATCTCTTTATATTTTCAGAGATTCATCTTGAAGCTCTTTGTTTTTCTTTACTGAATCCTTCTGGCATCTATTTAGTGGCATGCTTGAATGTGTGACAAAACCAATCTCTTTTTCTAACTGTCCCCTAGACACACTTTATTCAAAACTTAACATAGAGGAAGAGAGAAGGAAGAGGGAAAATTATGTAACCTTTTTTAATATTAAAAAGTATAATATATAGAAAGTACTTCCAGTGTGAATACAGTTTTTTCTTTTTGCAGAAATTGGTGTTGGTAAGAAAACTCACATAAAATGGCATTCAACGTTTGGAAATAGTAAAGGTTTAATGTAGCTCAACTTATTGAAATATATAAACATTTAATTATTTTTCATATTAAATGGCACAAATAGAAGTAAAAGTTGTTTATTGATGCTTAATAGTATGTTCTAAGCCATTGCTTTGTTTATGACATGAGTGCCTCCCATGCCTCACAGATTTGTCTGGAATGGCTGCCTGAAATGATCCTCATGTATCACACTAGTGAGTTGCGAAGAATACAGCTCTTCCATGCATGCATTCTTCCTGATTTTTAAATTACTACCTGTTCACATTGTCACTTCAGCACATGTGATAATGCTTGAAATTAATGAAAACAACAATATAAAATCATTTTGACAATATAATAATCTAAAATGTTCTTTATTAAAATGTTTTATGAAAAGATCAACTATTCTTTCAGCATGGTTAATTGATATTTGTAATCTGCCATACAAGTAAAAACATTCAGCCACTGTTTTTTATAAAGATTAAGTTATATCACCAAAATTGTATTCTTGAGTAGGCTTATATGGACTATTCTTGTGGTTTTGCCTTTCTTTGAAAATGTGAGTATAATAAACATATTTTTTGCATATGGTAAATATTTTATTTCTTTTCAGTTTGTCTATAAACGTTGAATTGTTTTTGAATAGTTGGAAATGCAAGATCATCATAGTCATAATATTAGAGATGACTGGAGAGTTATTTATAATTCTATGCTGTTTCACTGCTATTCTTAAGCTTTTCCTTACAGAAAAATACATAGATGGTGGGAGATACAGTAAGAATAATGCCCATAGGCTCATAAATTTGAATGGTTAGGCAGTGGGAGTTACATTGTTGGAGGAGATATGGTCTTTTTTTGGAGGATGTGTGTTACTGAGGTTGGCTTTGAGGTTTCAAAACCCCAACCTATGCCCAGTGCCTTCCTCTCCTCCTACTGTCTGTGGATTCACATATAGAACTCTCAGTTACTTCTCTAGGACTATGACTGCCTCCGTCCAAAAATGCTTCTTGCCATGATGATAATGAACTAAATAAACCTCTGGAAATAAAAGCAAGCCCAAATTGAATGATGTCTTTTGAAAGACATTCTGTGGTCATGGTGTCACTTTACAGCAACAAAAAAACTGAATTAAAAAAAAAAGTTACTTGAGAATCCTAATACAGATGCTAATGAAGGTTACTCCTCCTTATTTTCTTATTTGTTTGTTTGTCTTGAAAATGTGTTTTCCCTCTTAATTTCTCCGGAGCTTATTTCCACACCTCATTTTTCCAAAATCCAAGAGACGACAATGAAACAATATAAACAAGATACAGTAAGGAACCTGATAACATTTGAAATGTAAATAATAAAATAACTAATGTTTAGAAGGGGGAAGCCCTCATTTTGAGGACAGAAATGGCAATCCAAAAGGCAAAAAAGAGTCAGCAAAGCAGGCAAAATATAGTGCATCCACTCTTATGAGTCCCTTTAAAACACAAAAGTAACAGTCATAACACATATGCAGGAAACCTCATGCAGACCCACGCAACCACCAAGCTTATAGCTTCAGTCATTGTGAGCCCATATGAGCTCTGCTTCACTAAACGAGTGAGCCATGTTACCCTGATATTCTTCCTTCTCTGACCACTTCAAGGGGTTTCCTAGTCTCTGAGAGAAAGGACTAGATGGAGAAGTCCAGTTTAGTCTCTCTTCATACATAATTAATGGCATGGCTCTATATCTGCTCCCAGATGTAGCTGGGTAAGTCCTGTTCATGGTGACTGGACAAAACACTGATCTAGGAATATAGCAGAATATCACTATGAATAATTTCTTCTCCTCCCCTTTGTTTCTCTCTGTCCCTCTCTCCCTCTTCATCTTGTTATTCTTCCTTTTCTTTGTCTTCTTCCTCCTCCTACTTTTCCTTCTCCTCCTCCTCCTTCCCCACCTCCTACACCTCCTCTTCTTCTTCTGTGGGAAAACTATTCTAATTAAGTTCAAGATTGAAGTCTACCAGTACTGGATTGCTACTCCTTGCTTAGCACAAAATGCAATATTCCCTTTTTCTCTTCTTCTTTTTTTTTCTGATCTTCTTTTGGGAACGCAAACTTCCACACACTCTACCTGGAGAATGTGAAATGGTTTTTTGCAGACCTACAAGTTCAACTTCCTCTTTTGTTTCCTAAGAGTATGCCCAGCAAGTTCCTGGGATTCCTGGAAACTCTTTCCATGCGAATCAGGCTTTCACACAATCTTTAATTATAGCCAACTATTTTAATTTAACCTGAAAACTCCTTTCTACTATGCAATGCTCACATATACACATGCTTCAACCCTTAAAACATGTATGAGTACAATGTCAGTAGAACAAAGCTGTGCGCATAATTTAAGATCTTAGCACTAAGAAGCTCTAACAAGTTATGAGCTTCATTAAGTTCCTCAAAAAAGGCCTCCATGAGGTACGTACCCCTGGTTGGACTCAGATTCTTTAGAGACCCATTCACTCCAGACTCTGTTTGTCCTTCCAGCCAGGTGTGGAGTGGGGGAAAAACACCCTGAGATGAAAGAAGCAGAGGATTTTGATCCGACCCCAAAAGATAAATCACATTCTTTTTCTTCTTTTATTTTCTTCCAGTCAGGTCTGGTTCTACCATTGGACTCTAGATTTTCAGTTTCTGTTTTTTTTTTTTTTTTTTTTTTTTAATTGAAAAACTTTATTTTAAAAAACAAAGATAAATGTACAAATTTTCAGCATTTTTGCATAAAAGTATACAAATACATTTTTCAAGGTTGTAATTAAGTATTTCTAGGTACAGATACATACACATATGTATATATGTAAAAATAATATAGGAAAAGAGGCTATTAATTTGAGGGTATAGGAGAGAAACTGGGAGGGGCTGTAGGGAGAAAAGGGAGATGTGATACAGTTCTATTTTAATTAAAATATATTCTTCTTTTTCTTGAAATTCACAGTCTGTGAGTTGTTTCTGGGGTGTTCGGAGCTTTCTGCGGTTAGTATCCCATTATCAGTGACAGTATATTATCTCTGTTTTTGTGACTGGGTTATCTCACTCAGGATGATATTCACTAAATGCAACCATTTTCTTAAGAATTTCGATAAGTCATTGTTTCTGATAGCTGAGTAGTATTCCATTGTGTAAATGTACCACAATTTTTGTATCCATTCATCTACTGAAGGAGATCTAAGTTCTTTCTAGCTTCTGGCTATTATAAATAGAGCTGCAATGAACATTGTGGTGCCTGTATCTTTGTTGTATATTGGAGCATCACTGGAGTATATGCCCAGAAGTGGAATAACTGGGTCTTCAGGTAGTACTATGTCCATTTTTCTGAGGAACCTCCAGACTGATTTTCAGAGTGGTTGTATCAGTTTACAACCTCACCAGCTTTGGAGATCTGAGTTTTGAATCTTGACCAATCTGACCTGTGTGAGGTATAATCTCAGGGTTGTTTTGATTTGCATTTCCCTGATGGCTAAGGATGTTGAGCACTTCCTAAGTTGTTTCTCGGCCATTCGATATTCCTCTATTGAGAACTTTTTGTTTAAGTCTGTACCCCATTTTTAATAGAGAACTTTTTGTTTAAGTCTGTACCCCATTTTTAATAGGGTTGTTTGATTCTCTGGTGTCTTGCTTTTTGAGTTTTGGTATACATTGGATATTAGGCCTCTATCTGATGTGGGGTTGGTAAAGAAGTTTTCCCACTCTGTTGGCTGCCATTTTGTATTTTTGAAAGTGTTTTTAGCCTTACAGAAACTTTGCAATCTCATTAATTCCCATTTGTCACTCTTTGACCTTAGAGCTTGAGCCATTGGTGTTCTGTTTAGGAAATTTTCTCCTGTGCCTATGAGTTCTAAGGTTTTTTCCTACTTTCTCATCTAATAGTTTTAGTGTACCTGGTTTAATGTGGAGATCTTTGATCCACTTACACTTGAGCTTTGTACAAGGAAATAAGAAATTGTTGATTTTCAGTTCCTCCAAAATGAAACTGGAGAAAGCATACATTAGAAGCCTGACACAAAGACTGATAGCTCCAGAACAAAAAGAAGCAGATACACCTAAGAGGAGTAGAAAAGAAATAATCAAACTCAGAGCAGAAAACAACCAAATAGAAATAAAAGAACCATACAAAGAATAAAAAAAACCAGAAGATGGTTCATTGAGAAAATTAACAAGATTGATAAATGCTTAGTCAAACTAAAGGCAGAGAGAGTATATCCAAATTAACAAAATCAGAAATTAACGTGGAGACATAACAACAGAAAATGAGGAAATTAAAAAAATCATCAGATCCTACTACAAAAACCTATATTAAAAAAAATATAAAATGTGAAGGAAATGCAATGTTTCTAGATAGATACCAGATACCAAAGTTAAATCAGTATCTGATACACTCTCTAAACAATCCCATAGCACCTAAAGAATAGAAGTGGTCATCAAATGCCTCCCAACCAAATAAAACCCAGTACCAGACGGGTTCACTGCAGAATTCTATCAGACACTCTTTGACAATGTAATATCAATACTCTCCAAAATATTCCACAAAGTAGAGTCAGATGAAACACTACCAACTCATTCTTCGAAGCCATAATAAATCTCATTCCTAAACCAAACAAAGACCCTACAAGGAAAGAGAACTTCAGACCATTCTCCCTTATGAACATTTATGCAAAAATACTCAACAAAATTCTTGTAAACCGAATTCAAGAACACATCAAAATGATCAAGTAGGCTTCATCCCTGGGATGCAAGGATGATTTAATATTTGACAATCCATCAATATAATCCACCATATAAAAACAAACTCTAAGGATAAAAAAACACATGGTCATATCACTAGATGCTGAGAAAGCATTTGACAAAATTCAACACTACTTCTTGTTAAAAGTCTTGGAAAGAGCAGGAATCTAAATATAGTAAAAGCAATATACAGTTAACGAATAGCCAACATCAAACTAAAGGGTGAGAAATTTGAAGCAATCCCACTAAAATCAGGCACTAGCCAAGGCTGTCTGTGCTCCCCCTAACTATTCAATATAGTACTAGTATTTTAGGCCAGAGCAATTAGGCAGTAAAAGGAAATCAAAGGGAAAAAAATTGAAAAGGAAGAAGTGAAAATATCACTAATTGCCGATGATATGGTAGTATACTAAAAGTGACCCCAAAAGTCGACAGGAAAACTTTTACAGCTTAAAAAAAACATCAGAAAAGTGGGTGGATATAAAAATAACTCAAACAAGTATGTATCCTTCCTCTACTCAAAAGCCAAACATGCTGAGAAAGAAATTAAAGAAAAGATACCCTTCAGGATAGTCACAAACAATGTGAAATACCTTGGTGTGATCCTAACTAAGCATTTGAAGGATCTGTATGACAAGAACTTCAAATCACTGATGAAGAAAATTGAAGGTTTCAGAAGATGGAAAGATCTTCCATGCTCATGGATAAAAAAATTAACATTGTAAAAATGGCCATCTTGCCTAAGGCAATCTACAGTTTCAGTGTAATCCCCATCAAAATTCCAACACAATTTATTACCGAGTTGGAAATACCAAATTGCAAATTCATCTGGGATAACCTAGATACCTAGAATAGCTAAATCTATTCTCAACAACAAGAAAACTTCTGCTGGAATCACCATCCCTGTCCTTAAGCTAATTAAAAACCAATTGTGTTTAAAACCACACGGTATAGGTACAAAGGTAGGCAGGTAGAACAGAATAGAAATTAACTCTCACACATATGGTCACTTGATTTTTGACAAAGGAGCTGAAAACATTCAATGGAAAAAAGACAGCCTCTTCAACAAATGGTGTTGGCTCAACTGGCACACAGGATGCAGAAGAATAAAATAGACGCTATCTTATCTCCTTGTACAAAGCTCAAGTGCAAGTGGATCAAACATCTCCACATAAACCCAGGTACACTGAAATGATTAGAAAAAAAGTGGGGGAAAACCTTAGAACATATAGGCATAGGAGAAAATTTCCTGAACAGAACACCAATGGCTTATGCACAAAGATCAAGAATCCATAAGACGGACCTCATGAAATTGCAAAGCTGTAAGGCTAAGGACAATGTTAAAAAGACCAAACAGGAGTTCCCAAAGGTTTAAAGACTTGTGAGAAAGAGTTCTGGGCAGCCAGGGAGCAGAGCGATCTCTACCGAGTGCTCACAGAAAGTGTGCCCCTGCCCTGCCTGATCCAGGGACCAGGAACACAGAATTGGGACCTCTGTTCCCACCTGGGGACTTTGAGGCGCAGAACAGGGCTTGGCTCATCTGTCACCTGGACCAGCAGTTCCCAAAGGTTTAAAGACTGGTGAGTAGGGAATCTGGGCAGCCAGGGAGCAGAGAGATGTCTGCTGAGTGCTCACGGAAAGCGAGCTCCTGCCCTGCCTGATCCAGGGACCAGGAACCCAGCACTCGGACCTCTGTTCCCACCTGGTGGCTTTGGGGAGCAGAACCAGGCTCAGACCATCTGCCACCTTGACCAGTGGAGATCCAGGGACACAGACCAGATACAAGGGAAAGGCAAGAACATGGGGACCCCAATAATGCTGCTAAAGAAAGGACTGAAGAAGCTGAAAGGGATTGCAACTTCATTGGAAGAACAACATTATCAACCAACCAAACACCCCAGAACTCCCAGGGACTTTAAACTCCAACCACTGAGCACACATTGAGACACATATGGCTCCAGTTGCATATATAGAAGAAGATAGCAGTGTCTGGCATCAATGTGAGAAGAGGCCTTTGGTCCGGTGAGGGCAAGTTTTCCCAATATAGGAGAATGCCAAGGAACTGCAGTGGACAGAGTAGTTGGGAGCTAGTGCACCTACTTGTAAATGTATGGGTGTAGGGGGTATAGCAATGGGGAGAGGGAAGCAGGTAACATTTCAAATGTAAATACAGAGAATATCTAATAAAAATACTAAGGACAAAAAAAAAAGACCAACTAGCAGCCAACAGATTGGAAAAGAATCTTACCACTCTCATATCTGATAGAGGTCTAATATCCAATATATACAAATAACTCAAGAAGATAGACTCCAGAGAATCAAACAATCTTAATAAAAATGGAGTACAGAGCTAATCAAAAAATTTCAACTAAATATCGAATGACTATGAAGTACCTAAGGAAATAATTAACATCTCTAATCATCAGAGAAATGCAAATCAAAACAACCCTGAGATTCTGCCTAACATTAGTCAGAATGGTTACGATCAAAAACTCAGAGGACAGCAGATGCTGGCAAGGGTGTGGAGAAAGAGGAATACTCCTCTACCATTGGTAGGGCTGAAGGCTGGTACAACCACTATGGAAATCACACTTTCAGGGATATACCACAAAGATGCTTCAAGAAATAATAAGCTCTACCATGTTCATAGCTGCCTTATTTATAATAGTCTAAAGCTGGGAAGAACTCTGATGTCCTTCATTAGAGGTATAGATAGAGAAATTATGGTATATTTATACAATGGAGTACTACTCAGCTAATAGAAACAATAACTTTATGAAATTCCTAGGAAAATGGATGCACCTAGAGAATATCATCCTAAGTGAGGTAACCCAGTCACAAAAGAAAAGACATAATATGCAGTCACTGATAATTGGATACTAACCCCATAATACTCTGAACACTCCAGAAACAACTCACATGCCATATGAATCTCAAAAAAAAAAAATGACTAAAAAGTGAAAGCCTCAGTCCTTCTTGGAAAAAAAAAGTAAGTGTGTAGCATCATCTCAAAATATGGCACACCTGGACCTTAAATCATTAATAATTCAAGAGCTAAGATTGTAGCCTTGTGACAATTCTGGGTATTTAACATCATTATGTTTAATCTTTACACACTAAGAAAAGTTTGACTATTTCCATGTTACTTTCTGTTCTACATGTACTTTATGCCCATTGTAACTGGTAAGATTTCAATGCATATGATCAAACCTTTAAAAAAATCAAATATTGACAAAAATATATTCATATAGTTTGATTCAAAAATTCTTTTAAAATCTGTACTTTTAACTGTATTTTCAAATAAAGTTGTTTTAAAAAAGAAGGCAATGGAGCAAGTAATTTTATATATATATATATATATATATATATATATATATATATACATATACATATACATATACATATACATATATATACATATACATATACATATATATATACATATATATACACACATATATATATATATATTGCATATTTCTCCTACAAGTTACTTTTCTATCCTTCTGATAAAATATCCAAAATAAACAATTCATAATGAGAAATTTTCTTATTAGTATTTAATGTTTCATTGACTCATTGTGAATTTCATTTCATGAACTCCATCTCCTGTTCCCCTCATACCCACCTCTACCCTGTCATCCTCATTGTCAAGGGTATAGTGTGTCACAGCGTGTCCCACTACTTTGCTACACATGTTCATTGCATTGAGTGTTTAGTCTGGTTTGAACCTTTTGGTTTCTCTTGCACTAATAATACCAGAACCTCACTTGCACTTCTCTTGGATATCCTATTATTGCCTCATTCAGCGGACATAATGTAGCTTTGTTTATCCTGGACCAGTTTTTCCAGGTGTTCTAGAATGTTGTAGATGAGATAGATGTTGTGGTGGGCCAATTTAAAACCCTGAATCTGCATCTGGATGGTATTTCATCTGATGGCACATCTCCTTCTTACACTCATACCACCAAGTTATAGTACTGAAACATGGAAAGTATTTCAAATTATATCTTTCTTAGCTTTTTAAACTATTTACTGGAAAGTTCCTGCTTACCCTATTAGCCTAAGAATGTGTTACAGAATATTATTTAATTTTCTTAGAATATTTTGTTCAAAAGTCCAAAACTGCAGAGTGTGTGTAGGAGAATGTCCTCACAATACAATATAGAGCAAATGGCACGATGTTTCTGATCTTCCTTGTTCTCATTTTTCATAAAAAAGCTTGAAAGAAACTGTGAGCAGGATTTTGGCTGACTATTCTAACTAAGGTATGGGGTTCCTAGTTAATTCAGTTCAAATAACATTTCAGTGTATGACTAATGGAAGCTGAAGGATAGACATGTATAGATCTTATGAGTATGCATATTAAACAGTGGTACAGCATGGGCTTCGTGATGTAACATCCATTCACTAATTATCAAATAAAAAAAGACAGACTTTGTAGAAACAATAAAAGCATCTTCTTGTACATTTTTAAGTGTCACGCTAAGGCTCTTTTATTTCTTTCACTTTTTCTCATTTATCTTTTAAATTATACGGTATTTAGTATATTGACCATTTGTGTTAGAGTAAAATTTAAGGTACCTTTCTTAGAATATTTTTATTTCACATAAATTGCTCAATTTGTATAAATTTTATTTATATGTTTTGAATTAAATTGACTAATTATTTTAAATAATTTTTCTCTTTTTATTGGATAATCTCTGCATTTCCATTTCAGATGTTATCCCCTTCATACAACTCCATCCTGCCTCCCCCTCCCATTGCTTTCATGAAAGTTCTCACTCTTCCAAACACCCTCTTATCCCCACTGTGCCTTGGCATTTCCCTATACTGGAAAAATAAGCCTTTGCTGGACCAAAGGCCTCTCCTCCCATTGATGACAGAGAATGCTTTCCTTTGCTGCATATGCACATGGAGCCCTGGGTCTCTCCATGTGAACTCATTGGTTAGTAGTTTAGTGCCAGGGAGCTGTGGTAGGTTTGGTTAGTTCACAATTTTGTTGTTACCATGGTGTTGCAGACACTTTCAGCTCATTTAGTATTTTAATTTTTTTTCTCTAGTTCCTTCACTAGGGTAACTGTGTTCAGTCTGATGGTTAGTTTCAAGCATCCTCCTCTGTATCAGTATGGCTCTGGCAGAGCCTCTGAGGAGGCATCAATATGAGAATCCTGCCTGTAAGTACTTCTTTGCATCAGCAGCAGTGTGTGTGTTTAGTGTCTGCTTATGGGATGAATCCTCAGGTGAGGCAGTCTCTGGATTATCTTTTCCCAAATCCCTACTCCTCTGCTTGTCTCATTATCTCCTCCCATAAGTAAAAGCATCCACTTTCTGTCCTTCCTTCTCCTTGAACTTAATAAATTCTATAAATTGTTTCTTGGGTATTCAGATCCTATTGGGCTAGTATCCACTCACCATTGAGTACATACCATGAGTGTTCTTTTGTGACTGGTTTACCTCATTCAAGATTTATCCATTTGCCTGTGAATTTCTCGAAGTCATTATTTTTAATAGCTGAATAGTTCTCCATTGTGTAAATGTACTACGATTTCTTGTGGACAAGCAATGCTGTCCTCTTGAAGGACATCTGGGTCCTTTCCAGCTTATGACTATTATAAATAATGCTGATATGAGCATAGTTCAACATGTGTCCTTGTTAGATATTGGAGCTTCTTTTGGGTATATGCCCTGGAGTTGTATAACTGGGAATCAAGGGTAGTACTATGTCCAGTTTTCTGAGGAACCACCAGACTGATTTCCAGAGTGATTGTACCAGTTTATAACCCCACCAACAGTGAATGAGTTTTCCTTTTTCTCCACATTCTAGCCAGAATCTGCTGTCACCTGAGTTTTTGAACTTAGGCATTCTGTCTGGTGTGAGGTGGAATTTCAGGGTCATTTTTATTTGCATTTCCCTGATGACTAGGGATGTTAAACATTTCTTTATGTGCTTCACAGCCATTTGATATTTTTCAGTTGAGAATTCTTTGTTTAGTTCTGTACCCCATTCTTAATAAGATTATTTGATTCTCAGGAGTCTAACTTTTTCAGTTCTTTGTATATACTAAATTCTCGACCTTTATCAGATGTAGGATTGGCAAAGATTATTCCCAATCTGTTGGTTCGTGTTTTGTCCTTTTGACGCACTCTTTTCCCTTACAGAAGCTTTGCAATTTCATGAGGTCCCATGTGTGGACGGACTCTTGCTCTTATAGTATAAGCCATTGGTATTCTGTTCACAAAATTTGTTCCTGTGCCTATGTGGTTTAAGTTCTTTCCCACTTTCTGTTCTATTAGTTTTAACATACTTGATTTTTTTTTGTGGAGATCTTTGGTCCACTTGGAGTTGAGTATTGTACAAAGAAATAAGAAAGGCTCATTTTGCATGCTTCTGCAAGTTTTGGGTTTCATATAACTTTGTCTATTTCCTTACCCTATATTTTCTCACATCTTATTCTTCTAAGTCTCCTCTACCTAGAAATATTTACTTTTATGTTTATGTCATATATTCAATACACACTTTTAATAAATCCCTGTACATTACTAGATCTACTCATGGAAAACCGTATGCATTTATGTCTTTCAGAGTTGATTTAATTTGGTTAATACGCTATTTGTTATTTGCATCCTTTATTGTTGTTAACCTGAATACAACACTACCTAATACTCTGAGCCATATTCTAAGAGTAAGTGTGAGGATTAACAATAGACTTCAATCCTGTGAAAAAAAATTGCATATAGACTACAATAAATTCCATAGTTAAAAAAAAGAGCACAAATATTTTATCTTCTTGCCTAGAAATAATAGATACAACTAGTTATTTTTGACAATGAGTAAAATTTTCTACATATTTGAGTTCATTTTTCTTTATTCCAGAGTCATGATTTCATCAATACTCACCTACTTACACATCTCTAATACTGAAAAACAGCTAAACAATCTGTGTACAGGAGTTTTAGTATTTGACATTTATATCTGATATCATCTGACAACTACAGCCACCTACATTATATGCTATTATTTATATTCACAAATGGTGAAAAAAATATCTTTAAAATATTAAATTATAAAATTTATCTATGAACTAAACTACTTAAGTGAACATTTATGTATGGTGCATGCAAATTTAAAAAGATGAATACCAGCAGTCAGTCTTTCACTTTACATACTTTTTCTCTACTTTGTGTTATGATATGTGTCTTTGGAGAAACCATAGGTTTAATATTGAGAGTTTTTAATATTTTAACTCTCTGCTATTGTTCACTGTGTCAGAAATGTGGGTACTGAGGATATGCAGCTAAAATCTCATTAAGAAGCCAGAGAATCTATTTAGCTTTTAGAAGGTTGATCTGGGTCATTTGCTGTACATTTAAATAAAAAAGAAAATATGTTTTAGATGTTTTAATATTAGATATAATGTAAGGTATTTGCTCAAGAATAAATCAATAATTTATATTGTTATAACTTTGCTGTATTACTTAGGGTCAGTAGCATATAATTCTTATCTCTGCAGTCTTAATATAATGTTAAGTATGAGAAATCTGTATCCTCATGTTTATAGAAATGACTACCTGTATTTCATAACTGCTGTCCTTAAGCCCACTGTTGATGTCCAATTCATGACTCACTCTGTGCTATGACAGGTTTCACCCATTTGCAGCTCTTCCTAAATTATTTATTGCTTTCTCTTTGCTTTATGTCACCTTTTGCTTTGTTGCTGTTGCTCGCAGCTCAGTCAAACGTGAGGATGATGTGACTGTAACTAGCTTTTATACTAACACGCAAAAGAGAGAACTGACAAAACATATAGAAAAGACTTAGTCAAAACAAATATTTCAATAAATTTTATCAAATTAAATATTCAAATATAAGGGTTTTTTAAAAGACCTACCTTGGATCTTTTATACTAATTGCAGTTCACTTAAGTTTGTGGTGAATAGATTTTAAGGTTAATGTGTGCAATTTTGATTATAGTGATAGTTAGAGTGTTGTTCATTTTCTCTCCACCTACTAAGTCTACAGTATTTTTTCATCTCCTCAAACAAAAACCCCATGTACTCTTGTTGGAACTACTCAACTTGACCCTATGTCTGCCACATGAACACTGATTCTCCAGTGCCTAGAGTAGTTCTCATCCACTTCAAGACTCAGTTGATTTGCCTAGTTGGGATATGAAATACAAATTAAATTTATTAAAGGGTCTTTTAGATTATTCACATTATTTAAAATAATGAAATATTTTGAAAATTTGTTTTCTTTTTAAGCTACAATCTGGCTCTCATCAGGTTTACTGCTTCTTTTTTTTTAACGACTTTATTTTACAAAACAAAGATAAATGTACAGATTTTAAACATTTTTTGCTTAAAATTATACATTTTGGTCAGTACTGTTTTTTTCAGACATTGAAATAATTTTTACATAAAACCATGTGAATATATTTTTTTAGTCAGTACTTGATTTTTTTCAAGGGCTTGACAGTATGCATTGAAAACCTAATAGTTACAATAAGCGTAAAGTACATGCAAAACAAAACTCAACATGGAAATAGTCAAACTCTTCTTGTTTTGTAAATATATGGATATTTTTTTGGTTTTCTTTATTTCTTGGACTTCATACAGTCTGTGAGTTGTTTCTGGGGGAGTGCAAGCCTCTGGGGTTAGCATCCCACTATCAGTGACTGCATATTATGTCTGTTCTTTTGTGACTGGGTTATCTCACTCAGGATGATATTCTCTAGATGAAGCCATTTTCTTAAGTATTTGGTTAAGTCATTGTTTCTGGTGGCTGAGTAGTATTCCATTGTGTATATGTATCACAATTTTTGTAACCATTCATCTTCTGAAGGACATCTGGGTTCCTTCCAGCTACTGGCTATTATAAATAGAGCTGCTATGAACATTGTGGTGCATATATCTTTGTTGTGTATTAAAGTGTCTCTGGTGTATATGCCCAGAAGTGGAATAGCTGGGTCTTCAGGTAGTACTATATCCAATTTTCTGAGGTATCGCCAGACAGATTTATAGAGTGGTTGTATTAGCTTGCAACCCCACCAACAGTGGAGAAGTATTCCTCTTTCTCCACAACCTCGCCAGCATCTGCTGTCATCTGAGTTTTGTATCTTGGCCAATCTGACTGGTGTGAGGTGGTATCTCAGGGTTGTTTTGATTTGCATTTCTCTGATGGCTAAGGATGTCCAGCACTTCCTCAGGTGTTTCTCGGCCATTCGGTGTTCCTCAACTGAAAACGTTTTGTTTACCTCTGTACCCCATTTGTTAATAGGGTTATTTGATTCCCTGTTGTCTAGCTTTTTGAGTTCCTTTTACACCTTGGATATTAGGCATCTATCTGATGTGGAGTTGGTAAAAATCTTTTCCCATTCTGTTGGTGGCCGTTTTGTATTCTTGACGATGTCTTTAGCCTTACAGAAACTTTGCAATCTCATTAAGTCCCATTTGTTAATCTTTGACCTTAGAGCTTGAGCCATTGGTGTTTTGTTCAGGAAATTTTGTCCTGTACCTATGTGTTCTAAGGTTTTCCCTACTTTCTCATCTAATAGTTTCAGTATATCTGGTTTAATGTGGAGATCTTTGAACCACTTACACTTGAGCTTTGTACAAGGAGATAAGAACTGGTCTATTTTCATTCTTTTGCATGCTGAGTGCCAGTTGGACAAGCACCATTTGTTGAATAGGCTGTCCTTTTTCCATTGAATGTTTACTGCTCCTTTGTCAAAAATCAGGTGACCATATACATGAGGGCTCATTTCTGTATCTTCTATTCTATTCCATTGATCCACATGCCTATTTCTGTACCAGTACCATGCAGTTTTCAGCACAATTGCCTTGTAATATAGCTTGAGGTCAGGGATTGTGATTCCCGCAGATGTTTTTTTATTCTTGAGGATGGATTTCGCTATTCTAGGTCTTTTGTTATTCCATATGAAATTGCACATTGATCTTTCCAATTCTATGAAGAACTGGGTTGGAATTTTGATGGGGATTGCATTGAATCTGTAGATTGCTTTTGGTAGGATGGCCATTTTTAAGGTGTTGATTTTTCCAATCCATGAGCATGGGAGATCTTTCCATTTTCTGAGATCCTCCTCAATTTCTTTCTTTAGAGGTTTGAAGATCTTGTCATACAGGTCCTTCACTTGCTTAGTTAGAGTCACACCAAGGTATTTCATAGTTATTGTGACGATTGTGAAGGGTACGTTTTCCCTAATTTCTTTCTCCACATGTTTGTCTTTTGAGTACAGGAAGGCTACTGATTTGTTTGAGTTAATTTTGTATCCAGCCACTTTGCTGAACTTGTTTATCAGCTGTAGGAGTTCTCTGGTGGAATTTTTGGGGTCACTCAAGTACACTATCATGTCACCAGCAAAGAGTGATGTTTTTATCTCTTCCTTTCCGATTTGTATCCTCTTGATCTCCTTTTGCTGTCTAATTTCTCCAGCCAGGATTTCAAGTACTATGTTGAATAGGTAGGGAGAGAGTGGGCAGCCTTGTCGATTCCCTGATTTTAGTGGGATTGCTTCAAGTTTCTCGCTTTTAAGTTTGATGTTGGCTGTTGGTTTGCTGTATATTGCTTTTATTATGTTTAAATATGGGCCTTGGATTCCTGTTCTAACCAGGACTTTTAACATGAAGGGGTGTTGGATTTTGTCAAATGCTTTCAGCGTCTAGTGAGAGGACCATGTGATTTTGGTTTTTGAGTTTGTTTTTATGGTGGATTACATTGATGGATTTCCTTATGTTAAACCATCTCTGCATCCCAGGGATGAAGCCTACTTGGTCATTATGAATGATCATTTTGATGTGTTCTTAAATTCGGTTTGCAAGGATTTTGTTAAGTATTTTTGTATCAATGTTCATAAGTGAGATTGGTCTGAAGTTCTCTTTCCTTGTAGGGTCTTTGTGTGGTTTAGGTATGAGGGTTATTGTAGCCTCAAAAAATGAGTTGGGTAATATTCCATCTGATTTTATCTTTTAGAATAGTTTGGCGAGTATTGGTGTTATATCCTCAATAAAAGTCTGATAAAATTATGCACTGAACCCGTCTGGACCGGGGCTTTTTTTGGTTGGGAGGCTTTTGATGACTTCTATTTCTTTAGGTGTTATAGGGATATTTAAATGGTTTACTTGGTCTTGGTTTAACTTTGGGACCTTGTATCTGTCTAGGAATTCATCCATTTTCGCCAGATTTTCCAATTTTGAGGAGTATAAGTTTTTGTAGTAGGAACTGATGATTTCTTGAATTTCCTCAGTTTCAGTTGTTATGTCTCCACTTTCCTTTCTGATTTTGTTAATTTGGATACTCTCTCTTTGCCCTCTAGTTAGTCAGGCTAGGGGTTTATCAATCTTGTTGATTTTCTCAAAGAACCAACTCTTGGATTTGTTGATTTTTTCAATGGTTCTTTTTGTTTCTATTTGGTCTATTTCTGCCCTAATTTTCATTATTTCTTGCCGTCTACTCTTTTTGGGTATATCTGCTTCCTTTTGTTCCAAGGCTTTTAGCTGTGCTGTCAGGTTGCTGATGTGAGCTCTCTCCAGTTTCTTTTTGGAAGCACTTAGGGCTATGAGTTTTCCTCTCAATATTGCTTTCATTGCATCCCATAGGTTTGGGTATGTTGTGTTTTCGTTTTCGTTGAATTCTAGAAAATCCTTAATTTCTTTCTTTATTTTTTTTTTTGACCCTGCTATCCTTTAACAGAGCATTGTTTAGTTTCAATGTGTATGTGGGCTTTTTGTTGTCTTTGTTGTTGTTAAAGACCAGCCGTAGACCATGGTGATCTGAGAGGATGCATGGGAGTATTTCAATCTTCTTATATCAATGAAGGCTCGTTCTGTGTCCAATTATTTGGTTAATTTTTGAGAAAGTGCCATGGGGTGGTGAGAAGAATGTGTATTCTTTTACTTTGGGAAAGTATGTTCTGTATATATCTATTAATTCTAGTTGGTTCAAAGTCTCTGCGAGTTTTGCAGTGTCCTTGTTTAGTTTCTGTTTCCCTGATGTGTCCATTGGTGAGAGTGGGGTATTAAAGTCTCCCACTATTATTGTGTGGGGTGAAATGTATTTTTTGAGCTTTAGTAGGGTTTCTTTTATGAATGTGGGTGATTTTTTATTTGGAGCATATATGTTAAAGATTGAGAGTTCCTCCTGACAGATTTCCCCAGTAATGAGTAAAAAGTGTCCTTCCTTATCTTTTTTGATAACTTTTGGTTGGAAATTTACTTTATTCGATATTACAATAGCCACTCCAGCTTGCTTCTTGGAGCTGTTTGCTTGGAAGTTTCTTTCCCACCCTTTAACTCTGATAGTGTCTGTCATTGTCTCTGAGATGAGTTTACTGTATGCAACAAAAGGCTGGATTTTGTTTATGTATCCAGTCTGATAGTCTATGTCTCTTTATTGGGGAGTTGAGACCATTTATGTTAATAGATATCAAGGAATAGTTGTTTCTGTTTCCTGCCATTATTCCTTTTTGTGGTTGAGTTGTGTCTGTGTTTTTTTTTTGTTCTTTTAGTTTTCTTTTTAGGAGTTTTCTTGTTCTTACTAGGCTGTATTTTCCCTCATTGTATTGGGTTTTGAACCTATAATTCGTTGTAGTGCTGGGTTTGTGGTCAGATATTGTGTGAATTTTGATTTGTCTTGAAATATCATTGTCTCTCCATCTATGGTGATTGATAGTTTTGCTGGGTATATCAGCTTGGGCTGGCACTTGTGCTCTCTTAGGGTCTGCATGATGTTTGTCCAGGCTCTTCTAGCTTTCGTAGTCTCTGTTGGGAAATCGGGTGTGAGTCTGATTGGTCTGCCTTTATATGTTACCTGACCTTTTTCCCTTACTGCTTTTAGTATTCTTTCTTTAATTTGGGCGCTTGATGTTTTTACTATTATGTGTTGGGAGGTATTTCTTTTCTGGTCCAACCTATTTGGAGTTCTGAAGGCTTCTTTTATGCTCGTGGTCATCTCATTCTTGAGGGTAGGATAGTTTTCTTCTATGATTTTGTTGAAGATATTTACTGTGCCCCTTTGTTGATACTCTTCTCCCTCTTCTATTCCTATTATCCTTAGGTTCGGTCTTCTCATTGTGTCTTGTATTTCCTGGACATTTTGGGTTAGGAGCTTTTTGTTTTTTGCATCTTCTCTGGCTGTTTTGTCTATGTTTGCAATGTTGTCTTCTGCCCCCGAGATTCTCTCTTCGATCTCTTGTAATCTATTGGAAATGCTTGCTTCTGTGACTCCTGATTTCTTTTTTTGGTGTTCTGACTCTAGGGTTATCTCTTTTAGTGTTTTCTTTATTGTGTCAATCTCTGTTTTAATTTTCCTCTTTCATTCCTTTATTTCTTTGTTTCTGTTTTCCTGTAGTTCTTTGAGTTCTTTAAGTGTTTTTCTTGTTTGTTCTTTAAAAGCTTCTGAATCTTTTTGCTTTTCCTCCCTTTCTTGTTTAAGTAACTCTATCAGCGTCTTGAGGCATGATTTCAGGTCTGTGTCTTCTTTTTCTGGAGTGTTTGGAGTTCCAATGTTTGCTGTTATGGGAGAGCTGGGCTCTGGTGTTGCTAGAATGTCTTGGTTCCCTTGGGATATACTCTTTCTGTTTCCTCTTGCCATTTTGTTGTCAGTGATATGTTCTCACCTTTCCCTTGTATCTGGTCTGTGTCCCTGGTTCTCCACTGGTTGAGGTATCAGATGGGTCTAGCCCTGTTTTATGCCTCAGAGTTGTTGGGTGTGAGCAGAAGTTCCAATGTTCTGTTCCTATTTGCTGGATTGGGCAAGGCGGGGCAGGGCAAGTTAAGGTGTGCACTTTCCGTGTGCCCTCCGAAGAGATCTCTCTGCTCCCCTGCAGTCTTGGTCTCCCACTCACCAGTTGCTCAGCCTCTATGAGCCGTCGATCTGCCTGGCAGGTAGGCCAGGCTCTGCTCTGCATCTGGAAGTCGCCTCTGGGTGGAAACAGAAGTACTAATTTTCTGTTCCCAGTCGCAGTTGCTCAGCCTTTATGAGCCGCTGATTTGGGTGGCAGGTAGGCCAGGCTCCACTCTGCATCTGGCAGTCGCCTCCTGGTGGAAAGAGAAGTTCTAATTTTCTGTTCCCAATTGCAGTTGCTCAGCCTCTATGAGCCGCCCTTCCGCCTGGCAGGTAGGCCAGGCTCTGCTCTGCATCCGGAAGTCTCCAGTTGCTCAGCCTCTATGAGCCGCCGTTCCGCCTGGCAGGTAGGCCAGGCTTCCGGTTTACTGCTTCTATTGATTGCATCATGTGACAACTACATTTGCTTCTTGCTACCAGACATTAGATAATAGATATTTTTAATGTTTCTATTAAAAGGTTGTTGATAAAAAGGTGCACTATATTTTTATACAAAATATTTTTGGACCACAGTTTTTATTTACATTTATTATATACTTAAAAGTAGTTTTTTTTTCTATATCATGCATTCATTTAAATTTCCCCAAATTTTGGGAATACTAGAAAATATTTTTTGAAAAGTATGGAAGCTTTTTTTTTTTTTTTTTTTTTTTTTTTTTTTTTTTTTTTTTTTGTAATTCCATACACTCACGCAGTAGTGCTTCTTACTTTTCTTCTTTTTCATATATTACTACAAAAAAAAAGTGTCATCTCATTAGAGTAACTTTCCATTCAATGATGAATAAAACCAGTGAGCTTCTTTTGAAATATATATATATCAATGACCTCCTTTGAAAACTAGCTCTTAAAGTCTTTCATTCATTTTAACCCACTTTCATCTTATTTAATTATGTAATTTTTATAGTTCTCACATGGATCAATCTACCATATTTTGGGGAATTCTTCAACAATTTATAGACTTTTGGGTTTAAAAGGAACTTTACTAGGTAATCTTTCCCTAGGTAATCCACATTATTTTGATACATTAGTTTATTTTAAAAACTATATTTTTGTTAAGTAAAACACTAAATAAATAGATTTACTTGGAATCCCACACCATTTTCATTACAAAAGATATAAACTAATGAATCACTAGATTTGTATATAACACATTTTTTTTTAATATTTAGGTGAAAGCTTGTAAATGTGAGAGAATCCCAGTAAATGGCTGTAGGCATAGAATATTTGTATTAAAAAGAATTCAAACAGATTCTGATTCCCATAACTTCTATAATCCAGAATATATGAATTGAATCACTATATAACCCTGAATCATACATTCTACTTTTAGTTGGAATTAATTTTCAATCCTTTCTCTACCATAAAAATTATATAGAGAGCAGTAAATTTATTCAATAAATTCTAAATTTCAACTTTTTCATCTTCACTTTCTCATTCATGAGCAAGGGTTCATCATCTTAAACTCCACATATTATTGTCTTTTTAAAAATTAAGCCTATCTGAATATCTTATTTTTCTTACATTCAATTCAAATTATGCAATGTATAGAATAAAACTCCAATAGATTTCCAAGAGTCGATGCCGAGAATTCAATAAATATCAACATCATAATGTCAACACAGGATAATACATTCGATTTGATTCCTTTATAAATGTATTTACATTTACCTCTTAAATCTCCATATTTATTTAATGTTATCATTGAAACTTTGAGAAATTCTTTAACTTATTAAACCAACAGTGTATTGTTTCTGGTGAATAAAGTTATGAAGTAAAATATTACATTGCATGATATATAAACTTCTGAGCAGCAGATTGAAATTGCCCAATATGTGTGGGATGTTTAACATATATAATGATTGGCAAAAGCTGTTTTTATAATTACACCAATTAGAAAAATCATAAGTTATATCATAAAGTATCTTATATCACTTTTAATTTGAATATGCATAGTAAGTTCTTAAATCTCAGAAATAATAGTAATTTCTGATTTAATATAGCCATCTAGCAGAATAAGCAGAGATACACGCAATAAATTTTCATTTTACCAAATAAAATGCATTATCATTCAATATTTTATTTAGCCATGACCATAATCTCATTGAAAAGCAAATTATTTCTTTGACTATACCATAGTTTTTCCAAAGTGTATACCAAGTTTGATTATATATGTTTTATTTGCTTTTCTTGTCAAGAAGAATGATCGTGAATGAGTAATTGAAAAGAAGAAAAAAGAAGCATAATTCTTTGGGCATATTCCATCAGCAAAATATGTATAATAAAATGGAGATTCTGGAAATGTAATTCACGTTCAGTGTCTCAGGCAAATATAACCAGGCAAATATATTTCTGTACATGTAGGAACAATGAGAATACAGGCATCATAACATAGCTCTTGGTTAAAATACTTTATCCTCCAGCTACAATGACATTTCAGGTCTCCACTATCCTCAAAAGATTAACACATAAATCTGTTTATTACGTTTTATGTGATACTTTGGTTTTAAAAACAACAATTCCTTCAGTTACATATTTTTGGAAGTGCAAGGATAACCTTATTAGAGGTGAAAAAAATGGTAGGACATAAAACATGAAAATCTCAACAATTTCCTAACGGAAGAAAAGAATATATAAACAAAAAGGAAAAATTGTTGTGTAAAATCAGCCTAAAGGTCAGGCCAGGGTGAAGAAAGGAGTGGGAACTGAAAAAAAAATTTAAGTAAGTGTGGAAGCTAGAGGAAAAGGTAAGGCAAGAGATATTGTGAAAGAAAAAGAAACATTCTTTTCTGGGTAATTCAGAAACTATTTTCAAAGTAGCATGTCTATGCTGTATAAGAGACTGAATTATAGACCAAGAGTTCTAGGAAGATAAAATATACTGTCACATTAAAAAATACTTATTGTATTTGACATAGATTAGGAGGACCCCACTTCAGAAGATAAACAAACCTGCCTAAAGAACATGACCCTACAATGTGATTGACTGTCTTACTTTAAATTACAGCTATCCATGATGCAAATGAGAGCTATTCTCTTGGCCCTGCATTTTTAAATGATACATTATTAATAACGTACCATGTATAATAATGACACATAGTACAACAGGAACCCTACCTCTAACAAGATATTTCTAAAACCATTTAGCTTATGTATTGAAACTTTGGATCGATATAACCTATTTGAAATTAAAGCTAGATCTCATTTTCAAAGTTGCTCATTGGATAGAATTAATGTCTGGAATGTAGTTTTCTTTCCTACCCTTATGTACAGCCTCCAGATAAAGATTTATTATTTAAATGAAGGTAAGACACCAGGACATCTTTCTGGCAGTCTTATCCAGATAAATTAATTCATGTCTAGAACTGATATTCTGTTGTTGTGTGCCCTGGTTTACCTCAACTTACAGTATAACTAACTCCCAGTGCCATTGCCACTCGTTAGCCTTTGAGGACAAAACTCTCAATGTGTTGAGATTGACTGATCCATTTTATTTGACATGAGTTCCTGGATTCTGTGTGACAGTTAGGGAAGATCTGGAGTGTGATCATCTATAACAATGGCTGTCAAACTTCCTAATGCTGTGACCCTTTAATGCAGTTCCTCATTTGTCAAGACCCCAACCACATAATTATTTTTAGTGCTACTTCGTAATTGTAACTTTGCTACTGTTATGACTCATAATGTAGGGTGTCTGTGTTTTCTGATGGTCTTACGTGACCCCTGTAAATTCTATTTGTTTTCTGAAAAAGTCACCAACTTACAGGTAGAGAACTGCTGTTCTAGAATAATACATAATGCAATGGTGATTTTTTTTTTTTTTTTTTTTTTAGTTTTATTCCCAGTTATGGGAAGGAGAGGAAGTCATGGGCTAAAGGTTGGAAAGACAAGTGAAGAAAAGTAAGGCAATAGTTATCAGCCCTAAGCAGAACACTGGGACAAGCCAGAAAAACAGATATTTTTAAAGTGCTTAAATAAAAGACTATTAGAATCTATCAAAGGACTTGCAACATCATCTATGCTTTGGGTGCCTTATATTTTTTCTTTAGACTCCACCAGTTGTTAAAAAAATTTGTAGTTATTACAATGTCTAAAATTAAAGTGTGGGGATTCTTCAAATCTTTGTCATTTTGATTAAGACAATGAGAGGTTTGGAGAACAAGGGGAAAAAAGTGAAAGATGGATTTCCTGTATTCTGCTGATAGCAAACAGAAGCTGCATTACTATAAAGTTGACATCAACTGAAATTTTAACATTCAATTACTCATAATGAGCCGATATGTACTCTGATTATTTTATTAGCATTTTGTTAGTAATTAATTAGTAACCTAGAATGTAACAACTGAGTATTTACATTTTTAGCATAAGTGGCTTAAAAAATAATGTGATGTCTCTGTCACATACAACTTGAGCCACATTTTTTTCAAATTGTCATCTGGATTGCAGCTACTTGGCTGTGTGGTTTATAATCTATGCGGATTGTTTTTCACTCAGCCAGTTTAAGAACCCACCATCTGTGCCATATGGGAGTTATTGAGTCAGTGAAAATGGGGAATGAAACCCATAGGCCACCCTCTAAAGAAACAGGAAATTGAACACATTATGTTCTACCTATATGCTTAGTCAGAGTCGAGTCACATATGAATGCGCCCTGGAGAATATGATCTGTATTCTGACTATGAATATGCATTGTAACATACAAGTAACCACTGTAGTAAGGGGGCAATACCAAACCTGTATTTTTACTAGTAGAATTTGTAATTTGAAAATGATGAATCAAGCTGAAAAGTATACTGATAAGAAAAAAAATTTTCCATTGAATATTTGTAATTATTTATTAATGAGAATTTTATGCTTTTTTACACCTATTCATAAATACGTTGTGTGTAGTATCTAATTCATGTCTGAAAAACGAAAAACACTGACTTAATTAGATTGTATATTAATATTAAAATATTGTGCAGTTGTTATAAGGGCCTAGGAATTCAATAAAAATATAACTTTAATGTGAAATAGAGCATGCCCAAACTTAAAATTAATGCAGTGTTATATTTCTAGTATTAACTAAGTAATTGTATTATATTCTATTTCAAGGTTTCCACTTGTTTCTGGTCTTAACGTTAGTAACATTTTTGGATGCCAGGGAGTTCAGAGAGAACAGAGAAGACAATGTGAACTAAGTTGTTCCTCTCCTGCCACCATGTGGGTTCCAAAGACTAAACAAAAGTTGTCAAGATTGATAGCAATACCTTTCCCCACTGAGTTATCTCACAGGTACTAATGAACCTGAACCGTTTCTCACAGTAAAGTTAAATAACCCTAGTGTGAATGAACCAGCATGTTTTAAATTTTCACCTTTCTTTATTCCTTTCTCATGCAATACTTTCTTTCCTCAAGCTTCCCCTCCCTTCCTTCCACACCTTACCGACCACTAACATCTCCACCCTCCAACAATCCACTACACATCCATTTCTCTCCAGGAAAGAGCAGACCTCTCAATGATAACAACTGAACACACCATCATAAGGGTCTCCCAAGCATGCTAGAGAATCAGAGGTGCCCCTACTCTGACTGGTGAAGCCCCCCCAAACCTCAAACTAAAATCCTTCACTGTTTTCTTATACTTTAAAAGTGAAGAACATGTTCTATAATTTTAAATTATAAGATAACAATGAGACATTTGATAAACCAAAAGGCCTATCTTATCCAGCATAGTGTTGTACAGTTTGGTGAGAGAAAGAAATATCTTATACTATGAAGTTACTACTAGTTTACTTTCTATTAGAAAGAACAGGCATAATTTCATTGGTAAGCAAAATCCAAAATAGGATTTACAATTGTAGGCTCTAGGATGCTAGCCTTGCTCCATAAAGCTTTATAACTGTCACTAATTCCCATAGAATTTCCTTTTCAATAAAAGGAGAATTCCATCTTATCTATTTCATAAAGGTACTGAGAGTAAAGTTGAATTGATGTTTTTAAATGTCTTAATGATCATAATCAATGCTGTGATAAGTATGTACTGTAAAAATGAAAGATAGTAACCTATTATTTAAGAAGCTTATTTAGCAATCCAGGTAGGAGGAAATGATAGCACAGAAGTCCTAATCACCTGAATTCTCTCAAACTATTTCAGAAACTTGGTTCCTATCTCTAAATGACAAGCTTGCCTGAATGTAGCATAAGAAGAAACACAGGGTTATAGATCCTGGGTCCACAGAAACACTGGTGATGGAAGATTTGGTTTGCTTTTCTCCAGACCAGAGCTGGTTACACTATCTGCCCTCAAGAAATACTGCCCAAATCACAAGCCCACAGTAGACCTCTGTAGAGTTACCACTAGCTTCAAAGATTACATGCAAAACAAAGTAAAGTTTTCACACAGAAGCAAGATTGTAAGTTGAGTAGTAATTTTACTGAACCAATGACTATTTTTATTGGATATTTTGTTTACTTACATTTCAAATGTAATCATCATTCCTGGTTTTCCCTCTGGAGCCCACTTATCTCATTCCTCTCCCCCCCCCCCCGCCTCTGTGAGTGTTCTCCTTCCCACCCACAAACTCTCTCCCACCTCTTCATCCTGGAATTCCCCAATACTCTGGTGTTGAGCCTTCATCAGACCAATAAGACTATCT